>NC_083895.1:46207824-47417484 GCF_032452875.1 Bos javanicus | reverse complement strand
GCAAGAGTAAAATTTTCTTATTGGACTTTAAAGATAAACAAATACTTTTAATATCAGACTTTCCAAACCTTCTAAATTCATTCATGTTCTCACTTTAGTATCCTCAATCCTAAGCCTGTAATGAGCGTTTTTACCTAATTCAAACACAACTCTGGGGGGTGAATTGGTGGCGGGACTCCACAGACCCCTGGAATTTTGAACTCTTGACAGTTAGATCTCCTTTTACAGAAGTGTTAGCTCCAATGGAACAAGGAGCATATAGTGCCAGATTGCAGGGCTGACAGCGGGGAAAAGACAGTTTATTGATGGTAGAAAAGATCTGCCTTCTGACAAGCAGGCGCCTCTCATGGTGAGGCAAACTGGAAGTGCCTGCAGACGCAGAGCCCCATGTGCTTGGAGAGGATGCTTCAGCCACACTCGTTATCAGCGCAGCCATCAGAAAGGGGTCCTTCCTTGACCTGACTCGTGCTTCCTGTTTCTTTAACTCCCTGTGCTTCGGGGCTGTTCTGCTGAGTTGGACTTCCCTTTGCTTTTCCTAGATCTCCTTGGGGCCTTCTCACAAGGCCCGGCAGCAGGCAGGAAGCAGCGGCGCCATTGGGCAGGTCTGCTCCTGTAACTCCTCTGGCAGCCCTGCGGCTGGGACAGCGCGCTGAGCATCCACTGTCCCTCTCATGGGACCAGAGGTCGGAATGGGGAAGATGGAAGGGCTGCCTTTGCTTTCTTTCACTTCCTTAACTTGAGGGATTTGGAGAGCCCAGGGAGCCTGTGCCCTCCCTGAAGTGATGCATAAAATGCATCTGTGCACAAGCTTTTGTTCAGATAAGAGTAAATGCCCTGGATTCACCCCTTCAGAATATTTTATCTTTGTTCCTAGTCTGTACAGATCCTGTGCTTTGAAGCACAACACCGCTGCAGTGATTTCATCACACTTCCACTGCTGCCGGTCCCTAGTAAACCCAGCTTTCAGAATCAAGAGAAGCTGGTGGCTGACAAGGCTTAAAAACATCCTTTGAAGTTCCTAGAATCAAGAGCACTTGACTGTACTCTACTGGAACATTTTAAGGTATAGTAGTTAGCTTTTCGCTTGTGAGCAGCTAGGTCAAATTGTTTCCAAACAAGAAAACCGAACTAAAGTCTATGTGTCTGACCAGGGTTACAGGACACAAACTACTTTAGGGCGGGTCCCAGGTCAGCCTGAGATTCTGTCATTACCAGGAATCAAAGTAGCAAGGAGCATCTGTGACACAGACCCTAAAAGCGTTTTATTACTGGATAATTTGGGTTGGGACGGTTCCCTAGAGAAGAGAATGGCAACTCACTCCAGTGTTCTTGCCTGGAGAATTCCATGGGCAGAGGAGCCTGGCGGGCTACAGTCTAAGGGATCCCAAAGAGTCGGACACGACTGAGTGACTTTCACTTTCTGTTTTCAGTTTGGATCTACGGAGAGGTAAAGTCTTTTCTGTGGATATTTGTAAATGCTTCCTACAGATCCAGTTATATGGCTTTGTGTTCTTCTGGAATTGCTCCCATGACATTGATCTGGACTTCATACACTTATGTACCAAATTATTCGGTTTTCTGTGCAATGGTGGTAAAACAGTTAAAAAGCAAGTAAACAAGCCAAAGCCCGTGAACTGTTTCAAACAGGCTGAAAGCGCCACCTACTGTCCAATCTGTAGAGGTGCCCGAGGAATGTAGTCTGAGCCTTATGGACTGAGAGCCACAGGAACTAGGATATTAAGGTAAGTTAGACTCACATCTGACTATACTTTCTACTTATATGCTATTTATAACGAGTTATGTAGTTATATTTACACTCTCTCCTGAGCATTCTCAATCTTTGGTTACAGAAAGTAAGATATTGAAAATCACTGAGCTGTGGCAGATGTGAGAAACAGTATCAGGCTATCATATGCTTTCCATGGGTCCCGATTATCCCACACCAAAATGCCTTGAGAGTTCTGGAGCAAAACTGCTCTTTGCCACTTTTATTCCTAGTAACGACTGAGGCCCAGAGCTCCCTGAGTGGCCCCTCCTGAGGGGACTTGACTGTATTTATTTTACATGTTTAAGAGATGACAGAAAAAGAGAAAGCTCTAAAATGGCAAAAGCTTTCAGGTACACCAAAAGGGTGGTTTTTAATGTTGGTTTGAGTGTTTTGTTTTTAATGGAACAATCCATTATAGAACAGGCCAAAATAAGTTTAGAGAATAAAGTGTACTTTTGCTACCTCTGAGAGCTACTAATTGAAATATGTCTTTACTATGGGCCTGGCATCAATTCAGACGTGCCTTGGACAGGTGACTGACTTCCAGGCTGCCTTAAACCCAGCCAGTGTTCAGGGAATGACCCAGTGACTGGAGGGGACAGCAGCGTGCAGCCAGCGTTTCACTGTTTGTGCTGCTCGTGTGCTCTTTCTGTCTCTAGCCCTTCAGCAGATATTCACGCTCTTCTACGCAGCTTATCATTTGTTTGACTCTGAAATACATTGGTTCAGTTTTTATGATAAGCTGGTTCTGTACAATCATATGTAGTGTTTATTTAAATGCAAACAATATACACTCTCGTTCAAGTTCCTCCTGAGTTAAAAGTACACCCAAAAAGAAACTGGATAATTTAGAGTAAAAGTAAAATTTCTCTTTCATCCTTATCAAAGTATCTGTGGTTCACTTGTATATATTCCTCCAGCTTTTTAGAAAACATTTTCAAATATATATTTATTTACACGCAGATAATATATGTTCATTTTTAGTTCAGTTAATCAAATAATGTGTGTTGTTTTACAACTTGCTTTTGTCATGTAACAGTATGACTTTGAGGTGTCACCATTTCCTGTTTGGGGGTTTTCCAGTGGTTTTCAATAGGAATATAAAAATCTTTCTTTAGAACAACATGATTCTGCTATAAGCAAACTAGGTTCATCTAGCATCCACCTTCAGGGAAATTCAGAAATGGCTTTAGTTGCCCTGCGCATCCCACCATCAGGAATGGAGGAAACTATGAGCAAGGAAAGTCTCAGCAATGAACACCAGGCACCCCGTTAACCCAGCGCTAAAGGAGGAGGGCCGGGCGAGGACAGCTCACGGGCTGGGGGAAGGTCTTCTGATGCCTGTGTCTCCAGCCTGGCCGGTAGCAGTCGAGACAATCCAGGAAAGAGAGATGGTAGGCGGAGAACAGTGGAGGGCAGGAAACAGGCCTCCTGGCGGCAAAGCACAAAGGTCTCAGCAGAGCCTGGGGAGGACGAGCGGGTCCTTGGAGAGCCGGCGGAGAGACACCAGGAGGAGGCTCCCTCCCGCTCACCCCACCCCAGAAGGTGCCCACAGGCCTGGCCGGGTGCAGGGTCGCATCCGCTCCCCTCACTTCAGGCTGGTCTTGGGAACACACTTCTTGTTTCACTTGAGTGATTCAATTATGCCTCCCTGTAATTTCAGGTTGGGTCTTCTCTGCCTGCCTTCCCCTCACTTTTCACTCTGGCCTCAGTCTTCATTTTTTTCTGGCAAACAAAATGTGGTCAGCAGGCAGAGTTGACTGCATAAAAGGCAAAGATCTGCCTCTGAGGAGTAATATATACTCATATTGTCATGCTAGTTTATTTATATTTATTAATTTAATTTATTATAACATAATGCTACATAAATGTATGCACATATAATGTAAATAAACATTAAATGTTATGTACTATTATTATTTTAATATAATATTTATATATCAATGATATATGTTAATATTAATAATATATAGGCTGATTTAGTTAACGACACCCCTGGTGAGAAGACTAATGAAGACGAAAAAAGTCAGAAAAAGACAGAAATTTGAAGATCTTTGAGAAAACTTCATGCTCACGATGTAAATGGCGAGACATGCATGAAGGTTCTTGGCCAGGGCTCCTCACAGGCTTCTCCAGGCCCCTGTTATGGTCAGCGGTGAGAGAGGGAGCGAGGATCCGGGCAAAGCCCTCAGGCCGAGGCCTGGCCGAGCCCCCCTCCAGTCTCCTTCCTTCTGTCACCGTGCGTCACCTCCTCACTTACACTAGTGTAAACGAGTGTTATCACTTCTCCCACAGAATGAAGGGTGTGTGTTGCAGGAGAGCTGGAGCGAGCTCACTGGTGACACAAATCTTAAAACTATAGAGAGAGGGAGTTGGAGGGAGGGAGACTGATAAATAGACTTATGTGCCCTGGCTTTAGACTGTAGTGTGAAATTTATATTAAAACTGGTTAGCCTTTAGCTTGTATTCTTATCAGTGCCTGTATTAAACAATTGATCAGTCACCTAAATATCATAGACTCTAAATCATAAACTAGGATTTTAAAATACTGTAGTTTTCTGTGTTACCAAAATGCACTTTTGAAGCCAATGTTCAGATCATCCAGTGTCTTCTCTTTGTGTTTGGTCACACGTTCTCTTTTTTAACTTTACTTTGTATTTGGGGTGTAGCCCGTTAACAAACAGTGTTGTGACAGTTTCAAGTGACACCAAGGGGAACAGTTCAGCCAAACACACACATGCATCCTTTCTCCCCCGAACTCCCCTCCCTTCGAGGCTGCTACATAGCATTGACATCCATGTGCCAAACAGGGAGTCCTTGTTGATTCCTAACCAAAGCGGACATTTGTTGCATCATCAGAGACTCTGTCAGAATCTTTCCCAGAGGTTAGTGAGGAGTTTCCTGGAAAACACTCAGCCCACCCCCTGTTGCCAGAGGAAGAGTGTTTATATACGGGTGTTAGTTTTGGGAGAATTTGGTGAACTGGACCAGCTCGTACAGAGATGGAAACAGCTTGTCACCATCAACACTGTCACCACTCCCCAGTAGGTTCAGCCTCCCCCGAATGCGCCCCGAGTCCTGACCGCTGAGCAGGCCAAGCCCGCTCTCAGCCCCCAGCACCTCCTCCCACAGGGCCCAGCCCACAGGAGTCGGAGGGACTGACCGCTCATCCCCTCCTCCCCCTACCCAATCCTCCCCCTACCCAAGGGCCTGCCCGAGCCAGCTCCCTGCTCTGGTTGAAGGAGGAAGAAGGCCCAGCAGCAGCCCCAGAAGAAGTGCACAGGGGCCCCTCCATTCCCAGGAGTGCAGGCTCATTGTGCAGGGCCTAGGGGACACAGGGGTGGGAGGAGCCTCAGCGCTGGACACTGTGGGAGCTTGTCCACTGAACAGACTCAGGGACTGTCTGTTGGCCATGGGATCTGAGGAACAGGAGAGATTTGGATGGACTGGGGCTAGCTGGGAGGGTTTGCCATGGTCTAAAGCACAGGCTGTGTCTCTCTGGGCTGAAAATGTTAACCACTGAGCACTAGCTCCCACCAAAAGAGGGTATTGGTTAGAGGTGTCCTGAGATGTAAGAGCTTCTTAGGGAGACAAGAGGAGATACTAGGAGGATGTGAAATGCCTTGTAGAGCCTGAACCACACGCCCAGCCTTCTGACCCCAGTTTTGGGAGGTAGCAGTTTCTTATGCATGTCCCTGGTTGCTCAGATGGTAAAGAATACACCTGTAATGTAGGAGACCTGGGTTCGATCTCTGAGTCGAGAAGATCCCTGGAGAAAAATGACAACCCACTCCAGTATTCTTACCTGGAAAATCCCATGGACAAAGGAGCCTGGTGGGCTGCAGTCCATGGGGTCGCAGGGACATGATTGAGAGACTAACACCCTTTCAGGTGAGGGCAGCTGGTTTGCTTGGGCCTGATCAGGGAGGGGCACAGGTGAGTGTTGCTTCTGACAAGTGAAAGAGTCTTTGGGCCTAGAAAAGGAAACAGCAGTCTCAAAGGCCCTTGCTGAGTCATCTAACTTTGGGAAAACAAAACCAAACTTTAGGTCCCGCCCTGATGCTCCAGGCTGGTTGCATCCACCTGGGACTTGTCACCCCTTGTCCAGAGGATTTATCACCCCTGCCCAACTACAAGTGCCATCTCAACTAAAGAATCCCCAAACATCCCGCCTGACTAACATTTCCCTTATCGCTTCCACAAACCTCCCTTTAAATATGAAGCCTCCCTGATCCCTCTCAGGCTCAGCCTGGTCACTAGGCCGACTGCCGCCCCTTCTTGCCTGAATAAAGGTCACCTACTTCTGTTGAGGTTGTCTCTCCTTTTCTGCCTCAGCCCAATCTATACCTTACAACAAGCACTGTCCGAGAGAAAAGGGCAAACAGGTGCCCCCAGGGAGTCAAGACACAGGCTGCTTAGTCAGCAAGACAGCCGTGAGGGGTGGAGTGGGCACCCTGCGGGGCCTCTCCCGCTGTCCCCGGGTGCCCTGCAGTTCCAAGCTTTGGCCTGAATGCATCATAGAGAAGGAGCCTTTGCATTCTACCTATTACGAGTTAACCACTAAAGGAATGTTGACTATAAGCTTGTACATAAAGTCCCATCTCTGGGAGCCCTGCATCCCAGGTAATGAGCACCAAGCTAAAATAATAACTTTGTTTAACTCACAGGAAACTTCATGACCAGACTCACCTGTGAATCATGACAGGGAGGCAGACATTAACACATCTCCTCTGGAGCCTGATGAGAATGAGGAAATATTTGACTTTCCTCCCCCACCACCTTTGAGAATTAATATAAAGGAAGCCTGAATTCTAACTCAGGCAAGATGTGTCCTGGGACAAGGGTCCTGGGCTTCTGAATAAAGTAACTATTCCTTGCCCCAAGAACTCATCTCTCAATTTATTGGCCTGTCATGAGGTGAGCAGGACAAGATTGGACTCAGTTACAGAAGAGCTGACAGTCTTGCTCTTTTTGGGGAAGATTTCCATTTTCATTCATTTAGTCATTCATCGTGTATTTAAGTCCTGCTCAGAGCCAGGCCCTGCCGAACTCACCCTTGGAGCTCAGACTCACCGGGTCCACGACACCTTTCTTGATCCCATGCTCTGCCCGCACCATTTTCTGCCTTAAACAGGAGCCCTCAAGTCTTTAAGCACACTGCGGTGAGCTCTCCAGCTTGTGAGCCCTGTGAGGACCTCGAACAGATGCAGAACGGGGCTCAGAAAATGTGATGATGACCAATAATCAAATCAATGAGCTGGTCAAACACAAACCAGGCTTAGGTCACATTCACCAAAGGACATCTTCTTCTCCCTCCTTCCAGAGACAGAGTTTCAGAGGGACCTTTACCAGGAGCCCAAGGATCTTCTCTGACACTAACCTCATCCAAAACATTAATAGTCTGGGTGGATTTTATTTTCAATTTTATTTCTTTTTACACTTGAAGTCACTTCGTGACTATTCCACTGAATACTGAGTAACTTAATGATCACTTCTGTTGTGTCTGGGCCAAGAAAACCCAATACGCGGGTAGGACACTGAGGAGGAGAAAGTCAGGGGAAAGCGGGGGCCGGGGGGTGAAACAGCAGAGGCAGGAGGCCCCCACCCCTGTTCTCACTGCCCTCCCCACCCCCTTTGTACTTAACCAACCTGACTGTGATTACCGGGGTCCAGATGTCTCCTTGCTAGATGTTCTGTCCTTTAGAGCCAGCTGTAGAGGTCACAGTACAAATCTAAGTTCTGGGGCCCCTGAGTGATCCAGGAGCAGTCACCTGTGCCTTCAGAGGGTCAGTTTCTGACCCACAGTGATGCTCTCCCAGAGTCGGGCATGAGTTGGTGGCCAGCCCTGCTCACCGTGAGATGCTGCAGCTCTTGCTCTGCCCTGAAACCCCTCCCTGCAGCCTGGCTGTGTTCAGGGAACACCTGGACAAAACAGGCATGAGCGAGTAGGAGAGAGTGGGCACTTCAGGGGCAGAAGAGATGCAGAGAAACTTGATTTCACTCTGGCCACTTCCAACTGGTCCCAGCCTAATGCCACTTGTCATACACCCTGAGTGGACACGACCTCCTGGGAGCTCAGAGGACTCTCCTGAGAGCTGGGATGTGGAGCTCTGGAGGATGGGGCTGGGAAGCCCTCCACATGAGGCTGGGGCTCTGGGGTTCTGAAGCTGGCCCGAGGAGTGGAGCTGGGCCTGGCAGGTTTGCAGTGTAGACTGTCGGGTGTCTGGTTGAAGCTGCTGACATCCGTGGTCACAACTCCCTCAGCCATCTGACCATTTCTGATCCCAGCAGTTGAGCAGGGCTGGTCTGGCAGGCATGCAACTGAGACAGGAGCTCAGTGTGGGCGGCTCCTCTGCCTGCCTCTGCTCTCCTCTCTCCTGGTCTCTCTCCTTCTCCACCTCTGCGCCACCCCCACCCACCCCCCCATGTAGTTCTCTTCTTAGGCTGCCATGGGGAGGCCCACGTGGAGTCTGGGTCGGGTGGGTGGTCCGGAGGGTCCCGAGAAGGGGTGTCGTGGCTGGGCTGGTTTCTCTATGCTCGCTGGTGGCTCAGGGTCCATGAGGCAAAGAGGGTCCCTGCACAAAGACGGTTCCTAGTGAAGTAGACTGAGTGACAATGGTAATTTTATATGCTGTGAGTTTTTCACAATTAAAAAGAAAAGAACTCGGGTGTGTGTGTGTGTGTGTGTGTGTATTATAATGGCCTAGAAAGGAAAATTCTCAAGTCAAACAGAGGAATGAATCGTGTGCTAAACATAGATGAGTCTCAAAGACAGCACCACGTGTAAGAAACCAGCATACGTGGCCACAGTTGTACAAATCCATGTACTTTAGATATGCAGAATAGGCAAATCATTAGGGTCAAAGAGCACACAGACAATTGCTGAAAGCTGGGGGAAGGTGGAAGGGGAAGTGCCTGTTTGGTGGGTAGTGGCTTTCTCTGTGAGGAGATGAAGTGCTCTGATTTAGATAGCCATGATAGCAGCACAGCTTTGCACACAGATGATGAATCACTGAGCTGCACATTTTACAGAGTAAATTTTATGATATGTGAATTAGATTCCAACTTAAACATTGTGATTGATAGAGGATTGGTTTTTTTTTTTTTTAAGAATTCACACAAGAAACACATCTTATCCTGAGTTTTGTTTGGTTCTTACCCTTCTAACATCTGTAGGCAAACAAACATCTGGACAGGGATGAGGATTCAGGTTTCCTCCTTCAGGGACTGACTTCTCTGAGCTTCCCTTCATCACCAAACAACGAGGATCCTCAGCCTCCACAGGAGCTGCTTTCCATATTCCTACCATCCCCTCTCCTTCTCCTCCCCCTGCTCTGACAGGCTTCCTCCCTCCAGCTCTGCCTCCTGAGTTCAGTCTGGGCTCCTCTCACCAGCGCTCTTGCTGGGCTCCTGACCCCCCTCTGATTGCAGCCTCTCTGCCCTCCTGTTCACTTTCTCCCTGTGATAACTGATCTGCTTTAACTGCAGTTCTGAACATGTGTGTTCTCTACTCACAGCATCTGAGTGGCTCCCACTTCCCAGGAAGGATAGTGGCATCCCAGGCCAGGCTCTAAATGCCTTTCACTCTCTCTCCCCTGCCCCCTTCCTCTGCCAGCCCTCACCCCCTGCGTCCACCCCGCAGTCCACACCAACTTTGACATCATCCAGGAGTTGAGATGAACGCTCTGCCTTCACATCTGCCTTTCTGGGGGAACTGGCTCTCTGTTGCACCTACCACTGGCCCCGGCTCTGGATTCCTGGCTGCTGAACTGCATTCCTCTGAGTCCTTGGCTTGAAAACCATCTGCTCTGCTGATTTTCCTGACTCCCTTGGGCTGTGTTGTAACTCCTTGTCTTTCTTCTGGTCCTGTGTGCCTTTTCTCAGTGAGCATGTGCCACATGGTGGGGCACTTCCGTCTTGTCTGATGCCCCTCTTAGGCCCAGGGCTTCCTGAGGACAGGAATCCAGGCCCCACGACTCTCCACGACTCTCTGAGGCCCGGAGGTGCTCACTGCTCACCTGCACGGTGACTGAAGGCTGTGGCTCCCCCGTCAGGCTTGCAGGGCCATCTGTGTCTCATCTCAGGCACTGTCCGTGCTGTGGGGGAGCAGCTTTCACTCCAAGAAAGCCCCCTGCGCTCTTGTTGCAGAGACAGGCTCTGGGAGGCCCGGGCGTCAGGGGTTGTGGCTCCGGGCTCTACAGGAGCAATGGTCGTGGTGCGCGGACTTAGCTGCTCCACAGCGTGTGGGATTTTTCTTGATCAAACCTATGTCTCTTGCATTGGCAGGCAGATTCTTTACCACTGAGTCAGCAGGGATGCCTGAGATTACACATTTCTGACTTCTGCCAATTTTGCTGAGGCCCAAGGACCGTTGAAGTATAAAGAAACACCCAAGAGCAGCCGGGCCGCTTGTCTTACACACGTGGAAGCCGACACCAGCGAAGCGCACAGATGGTGTCCCTCGGCGCGTGGCGCAGCTCGGGCCGGGGTCCTCACTCCACGTCCAGGGTCTCTCCTGAGCCCACCGCTTCCTCCCCCAGGTCAGAGGAGAGCACCGGGACCCACGCCAGGCCTCTCAGGGTCTGTGAGCCCCGGGAGGCATGGCTGAGTGTCTGGGGGTCAGACAGAGCCTTTATCAGAGGGGCTGAGAGGGGCGGGAGCTTGGCAGGCTCCTCTCTTGTGGCCCAGCTGTGCCTTCTGCAGGCTCACTTTCTACTCCTCATGGTGACCAATAATTTATAGCTTCCCAAGGAGGGCCCTTCCATATTTTAACAAGTGTAGTGAAGGGTCCTTCCTGTCATTGTATATTTTATTTGCCACCAGAGCTTTGAACAAGCAGTGACACACTCCGTCAAGCCCTCATGTAATTGTAGACACTTCCAAGAAGGGTTCAAGATAAAACTTAAAAAAAAAAAGCTCCTAGGCAATTGAACCACTTGAGCTGTGACATAAAATCATTTCCTTTAATCTAGTTTATTCATTGTGGATAGCACTCCAAAATAATACTTTAAAAGTCACCATGGTCTTTTGGCCTTTATTTCTGAAGGTCTTTGCTGGTGGGCCCCATTTGTCTGAGGAGATCGGTATATGAACATGAAACAGCATCATTTCCAGTCTGATGAAAGTTGCCATTTTCCTCTTCTCTGCAAAGGAAACACCACCTCGGCTCACCCCACAGCTATTTCACAGTGTCAGAAATGGAGACCAAAAAAGCCCCTGTGCTGTACTCATAAGTGTAACTGGATCCCTTAGAAACCAGCCAGCTAATCTCCACCCTCAGGAGCATTAATACCTTGCTACTCAAAGTGCAGCCAGGGGTCTGCAGGAATTGGCATTTCCTGGGAGCTTGTGAGAAATGCAGAGCCCCAGGCCTATCCCATCACTGCGTCCAAGGCCATAAGTATCCTTTACATCCCTGAGAGGAAGGGAGACTGCAGACCCTGAGGCAAGCTCAGTGCTTCACCTTTCTCAGCAATTGTGAGAGCGCATATCGTCCTTCCACCATTTTCTTTTTTTTAACTGATGCATAGTTGACATATCCCTTCATATTCATTTTGGATGTGCAACATAATGACTCAATATTTGTATGTACTGTGAAATCATCACCATGATGAGTCCATCTCATGCCCATCATCTCACATTGTTACATCTTGTGTGTGTGATGAGGACTTTGTAGATCCCCTCTTTTAGCAACTTTCAAATATACAAAATAATTTTTAAAATAGTATTATTAGCTATAGTTGCCATGCTACACATTATGATCCCATGAGTTATTTTTCTGTAATTGGAAGTTTGTACCTTTTGACGACCTTCACCTACTTCACACACCCCCACAGCCCACCTTCTGCAGCCACCAAGCTGACCCTGTATTGAGGACCTTGGTGCTTTGCTTTTTATTTTATTTATTTATTTAAGATGCCACATGTAAGTGAGCTCACCCTTTTTCTGTGCACCTGTAGGACTAGTGCAGGTCTTAGTAGGTCCTGGATCTGTTACCCTCTCAACATTCCATGTGCAATCTTGGGCTGCTGTGTGAGAATGATCATTCAGTGGATGGTAAACTCGGTAAGATGGGAATGTGATCTCCTCCCACCGCCTGTCATGGGGCAGATTCTCCCAGCCCTGGTGTGTGGCTCTGGGGCACTTCCACTCCACATCAGTAAAGTGTGTGGTCATTCAGTAATGACTCTGTTTCCAACAATCGTGATAATGGACATCACCTTTGATAAACGCTTCATTAATTAGAACAACTGCTGTTTGGAAACACAAGTCCAGGCTTGAATCTCTCCCTTTGAAATATCAAACATCCAGCAGCAAAACTCTAAGGGGTGACTTGCTACAAGAGGGTGCAGCGAGAGCAAAAATGTGGTACCGGATGAAGATTACGTAGAATTAGGGGACTTCTGGTTACAGACACTACAGGTTAGTAACACTTCAAGTAAAACTAGGAGCGAATAACTCTGACCACCGGTCATGTTTCTTCTCTAGGCTTCGCTTGTTCTCAGGAGAGGAAACACTTCATTTCTATTTTTGCTACAACAACCTCATCTGTGCGTCCCCAGCCTCCAGCAGGGAGTGAAGCTGTCCTGTCCCGTACCCCTTTCCTGCTGCGCGCTGGCGCCCATCGAGTTTTGAGCAGCAGTTACTTGCTGGGCACAGTTCCTCGCCCATCAAGTCGTCAGTACCTACTGAGGCTCCCAGAGGGACAGAAGCCGCCTTTCCAGCCCCAGCCCTGGAGCTGGAGTCCAGTCCTGAGTGTCTGCCTCTCTGGCGGCTGATGACCAGCCGAGGCGGGCAGTCTTCTGTGCTCCGCGCGCCCACAGAGGGTCGGGCTCAGACCTGCCCTTCAGGCTCACCGCCAACAGTGCGGGTGACGGTGGCGTTTCAAATCATCAATCGGCTTATTTTGGCCGGGGAAAGAACGCCTTCTGCAAAATATTTATAAAGAACATTTCTTCCGCCCAGGGCGGGAGATCTGGGTTCTTCCACACCAGAGACATGGATCAAAGAAGCGGCGCGCATGCAGTTGACCCCAAGTCGTAGTTTCGGGGCCGCCCCTGCGCTCCGCGGGCAGACGGCGAAGCCGCCTCGCTTGGTGTCCCCCGGCCCTCGGGCTGCAGACGGGGCGGCTGGCGGAGCCAGAAGCCCAGGCGGCCCCGTGTCCCCGTCCGACGGCGCCTCCAGCGGCTTCATCTCCCCAGCTGGGGCTGCCGCTCGGCCGGCCACTCCGGGAAGCCGCGCCCGCGGAGCAGGCGACGCGCACGGAGGGCCCGGTGCCGGGCGGGATCTGGGGTCCCGTTCCCGCAGGAGCTCCGGGCCCCTGGCCGCCGCTGGAACCCGGGAGCCGGGTGCGCCCCGAGAAGCCGGGAGGCGGCGAGGAGAGAGCGGGGCGGTCTCCGGGCCCCGGAGAAGGTTCCGATACCCCGTAGGCCGGAGATGTGGAGGAACCGGTGACCCCGCCGGCGGCGCAGCGGCCCCTCCGCCGGGCTAAGGGCTTCCGACCGACCGGGCTCGGCCCCGCGGGGAGAAACTGCACCCGCTCCCCGCACGCGGCCACCGGCGGGGCCGCGCATCCCTGCCCGCTCGCCGCCCCGGGCCCGACCCTGGCCCTCCGGCCGCTGCGGGAACCCGGAGAGGAGGACCGGGAGAAGGGGCGCGCGCGGCACATCGCGGGGCCCAAGGCTCAGACTTGCGGGCGCCCGGGCCCCTCTCCAGAAGAGGACCCGAGCGGGAAGCTCCGGGGCTGGGGATCACCGACAGGGCGGGGCGGAAGGAGTCTCCCGGGGCTCCGGGCTCAGCAGCGCTGCTCTTTCTCAAGTGCTTCTTGATCTCAGCGGTCCGAACCGCCCTCTGCAGTCCTGCCACGCTGCTGTTACCACGCTGTGCTTTTGTGTTGAATGGACGCTGTAGATCAGGACATCACGGGGGAACTAGGAGTTAGAGAGGGTGGGCACTTGCACAAATAGGTGGTGAGAAGACTCGGCTTCTCAGGGACCCCCACACCCGCAGCCACATCCTGCCCACCCAGCTCCCACCCTAATGTCTGGGGCTGCTCCTGCCTGAACCCTGCAGAGGCCTAGCTGTCCCTTGGATTCTGTGCCTGTGTTCACCGGGACCTCTCCAAGCTCAGCCCTGTCTGTGCAGACCCCACCCACCCTCCCCGACCTCATGCTTCAGGAAACGACCCTGACAGGTGTCACCCAAATACAATCTGATCGTTGTTTCTCGCTGGTGAAAAATTAGGAAAGCATTCTTCTAGGCCTGTTTATTGTGATCCACATTATGACCCAATTGTTGTATTATCTATATATCATATTTTCGTAGGTGATTATACTCTGAGCTGTTGTGAAGGTACTTTGCAACTGTTTAAAGTAATTTTCTCTCAAGTTGTGCAGAAAGAGTAGTGTGACCAATAGTTTCCCTCCCCCAAAAGACATCTGGGTCCTAATCCCCAGGACCTGTGACTGTTAACTCACAGGACAAAAGGGACTTGTGTGGGTGTGGTTAAAGAAAGGATCTACACCCGGAGGCCCTCTGGGTTACTGGTGAGGGTGCAATGTAGTCCCAAGCATCCTCAGAAGTCAGAGAGGGAGTCAGGAGGGTCCCTCAGCTGGTGGGAGACGTGAGGACATGAGCCACAGCGGGGCTGAAGTGGCTGCTGGGCCCACAAGCAAGCCGTGCAGCGACCCCTAGAAAGAACACCCCCAGATCCTGCAGAAGGAACACAGCCCCACCGACACCTCCATGTCCGCACAGCGAGATCCACATTGGACTTCTCCAGATGGATGAGAAAGTGAACTTGTGCTCATTTGTTATACCAGCAGTAAGAAATGGATACAGGTAGGGAAATGTATCTTTTTTAAAGACACATGGGTCCCTACTGGTAGGAAGAATTTCTTTAACATTTAAAAGTGTTTTCTTTAAAAAATGTATCTTTTTAAAAGATACATGGCCCCCCTACTGGTAGGAAGAATTTCTTTGTATCAGGGAGTTAGAATGAGGAAAGGTAATTTGATAATATGTATCCTCTGAAAAGCAATTCAGAAGCCACTCTCCTGAGAAAGAGGGAAGGGAAGATGTGGGTAGATATGAAAGGCCCTCCCTGGGGGCAGAAAGGGACTGTGGGCAGAGGAGCCTCAGGGAAACAGCTGGGAGGGTGTGTGCTCCTGATCTTACTTAGATCTGGAGATGCTCTGGAGACAGCTGAGCTGAGAGAGGGTGATGCACAAGGGGCTCCTGGGGCCTTGCACCTGCATCTTGACCACCAGGTGAGCGCCGTCCCTCAGAGATGAGCATCCAGAAGCGGGGGGTCCCACTGGAGGGAAAGAGTAACCAGGGGAAAAAATGACCTTATATCACAACATGCCCCATGGAAACTTAGCTTTGCATCTTTCTCTTCTGACACCTAGCTGAAAGTGACAGCGATATGTTATCAAATGCTGAGGTAAGAAGCCAGGCATTCTCAGTGCACAAGCCTGAAGTAAACTGTGCTTGTGTGAGTCGGGGTGAATACGAGCTGGCTGTGAGTCACACAAACATCCACATCCTATCGCTACCCCTGTCTACTTGTGTGATTTTGGACAGGACACCTAATGTCTTTAATCACCTGTTTCTTTACTTCTAGGGTAGAAATGACAATCCTATTGCATCATAGAGCTGTGTGGAAAGTTACATGAGATAAGACATGTACTGACACTTATATGAGGGTAGCTCAGTTCAGTTCAGTCACGCAGTCGTGTCCAACTCTCTGTGACCCTGTGGACACCAGGCCTCCCTGTCCATCACCAACTCCCGGAGCTTACTCATGTCCATCAAGAAGGTGATGCCATCTAGCCACCCCATCCTCTGTCGTCCCCTTCTCCTGCTTTCAATCTTTCCCAGCATCAGAGTCTTTTCCAGTGAGTCAGTTCTTCACATCTGTGAGGGTAGCTAGCGATCCCCCCAGATCCCAGGGAATGACTCGTGATACTGAGCACAGGGGAATCATGCTTAGCAGCCTCTGGATTCTGGTCCTGCTTTGGATTATTTCCATCCATCTGGCCTGTTTCTGCATTCCCCTTGGTTCAAAAGACCTTATTACTCTCAACTTTAAAAATCTACTTTTCACTGTACAAGTTTGGAGAAGTTGGTGAGAAGCAGCCCTTCTCTGTGCCCACTCTGAGCCCTTTGAGTTCAGGAAACAAGGTTCTGAGGCAGCTGAGAAAACTCAGACTTTGGTACTTTTAGAAACCAGCCAAGATTAGAGCAAGTGAGAGTGACCATGATTCAAATGCAGAGGCGTCCTGTCCCTAGGTCTCAGACCCACAGGAGGTCCGCTTCCCATTCTACTCAGATCGCCTCAGCAATTGCTTTCATGTTTCTGACTTTATAGATTTCCTGAGCTTCCCTGGAGGCTCAGCTGTAATAAATCTGCCTGCAGTGCAGGAGATATGGGTTCCATCCCTGAGTCAGGAAGATCCCCTGGAGAAAAATGGCAACCCACTCCAGTATTCTTGCCTGGGAAATCCACGGACAGAGGAGCCTAGCAGGCTACAGTCCATGGGTTCACAAAGAGTCAGACACAACTTAGTGATGAAACCACCACCACATTATTATCAAAGTAATCTATCACAAATTTAATTTAATTTATCACAACTGAAATTGATCACATTTTAAATGTTCGTTGGACTTCCATGTTTCACCTTCCATGCAATGCCTGTTAACGTGTTTTTGACATCTACTTTAAAAAAATATTTATTGGTGAAAGATCTTTACACTTGTTGCACATGTCACTTCCCACTCCCTGGCTTTTGCTTTCCTCATTTTGTGATGTCTTCTGATGAGCAGCAGTTGTTACTTGTAACATGATCATATTTATCCATCTTTTGCTTACCTGTTTGTTTGGCTTTTTAAAGAAGTTCTTCATCCCCCAGACATCATAATAGCATTCTGTTAGGTATGCTCCAAAAGGTTTCATGTTTTTTGTCTTTCACACTTAATGTTTAATTTATTAATACCTTCAATTTAAGTTTCAATTTACCTGCAGTTTATATTCATGCCTTGTCTCTGAAGAAAAACAGCTTCTTCTCCAGCAAAGCCTGTGGAGAGAAGATACCACCCTACCCTCTCCCCACATCTCCCTTCACCCACAGCCCCATCCCTAGAGGCTGTCAGAGATGCAAGAAATAAGAGAGAGAGAGAGAGAGAGCAGGACAAGTGGAGGAGAAGGATGGCGCTGATGCCTTCCATGTGAGGTGTGGGATCTCTCCCCCAGGAGGGAGCATTTAAGTAAAGGCCTGAAGCCAGTGAAGGAATGAGATGTCTGTCGCTGGAAGAGAAGTGTGTTTCAGGGGAATCAGAGAGAAGGGAAATGCTCTATGACTGAGGGGGTGTGGGGATTTCAAAGAACAGCCCGGGGTGCTGTGTGGTCCAGCACCTGAGAGGAGAAGGGGGGAATGAGGTTCATTTTCACAAACGTTCCCATTCTTCACATGAGCTGCCTCCACCTCCAGGTAAAAAAAGTCTCACTTTTAAAGACTCACCTGAACCTCCTCTGCCCTGTTGGACTGTCAGGGCTTCCAGACTCCTGGGCGGAGCGAGTGGACTCTCCACTGCCCTGTGATGGGGGTTACTTTCTGTATTACCAGCAGAGAATGAGCTTCTCAAAGGGAGATTTTATTCTTTATCACTAGTGATAAAAATGTCCAGTAAATATTGGATGAATTTACAAATGAATGATGAAGGAATGATGCTAACATTTTCTTCCATCTTCACCTTGGCCCATTAGAAACTGGGTATAGTAGGAACCCTGGGCTTCTGTTAAAAAGAATCTAGTAACGATCAGGTCAGTCTTTAACCTTGTAGGTAGGTCCTAGGAATGAGACTCAGGCCAAAGCTTCCCGCCCTCCCCTTACTGAGAGTTGGTGACCAGTCAGCATTTCTCTCTGTGTTCCGCCCAGTGGGTATCAAGGTCTGCAGGCTCCATGGGCCGATCTTCCACCTGGCTTGGCTCTCCTTGGCCATCCCAGATTCACAAGTGCCCATCTGGTACAGGGACCAAGAAGCTGATGTCATTACCTGCTGTGAGTCACAGCCCTGGACCCTGGCTGATTCGCATTTGCTTCTGGTGACAAGGGCTCCCGCCTGTCCCTGAACAGAGGGGCTGGCCATGCTGCCCTGGTCAGCTTCCCGCACAGACAGCCTCCTCTCGTTCCACCTTGACTCCTCCTGTCCCTTTGTCTTATTGGGATGTCCTGCCTGTCACAGCCACTGCTGTTCCTCACCCTGAATGAGGAAGTAGGTAAGTTCTTATGACCCCGAGAATCCCCGGGTGGTGAGTTATGTGGCCAGCCCTGGCCTTAGCACCCCAGGATGATCAGCGACCTAGCCCGCACTGAATGCAGTTGATTCATTCTGCCTGAGAGAGAGGAGGAGAGGGTGGACTTGGGGTGGATCCTGAAGGTATTTACTGAGTCAGAGATGCTGAGATCAGGCCTGGTTTTCCTGATGGGGAGTCTGAATCATCATTGAAAGATGGCAGCCTTCTCCAGCAGTCTGGGGGCTCAGGAAGCCCAGCCAGCCTGTGGGCCCTCTGCTACCCCAGAGTGAGCCCGCAGACAGCTGCTCCGGGGTCCATGGGCTGCTCTTCTTTTGGGGTTTTCTGGTGGTTTTGGTTCATTGCTCCCCTCACATCTCCTTGGACTATTCAGCACAACTGATGTGTGCCTGTTCCCTGAGACGCTGAACACTGGAAATTCCTCCTTTTCTGTGACCTGGAGTTTTGTAAGCATCCAAAATATCTAAGAGAATCAGGTACAAAATGTGAGAAGAATGAACATAAAGAGAAGTGAAATGTCATTCTCTCTCTCTCTCTTTTTTTTTTTTTGCTGGACTCTGTCTTTTAAAAATTTAACTGATTGATTTCTTTTGGCTGCACCGGGCCGTCACTGCCGCACACCCGCTGTCTGCAGTGTGACCTGCAGAGGCTCCTCTACTGCGGCGCCTGGCTTCTCACTGTGGCGGCTTCCCTTGCTGTGGAGCACCCGCTCCAGGGTGCGCACACTTCAGTGGTCGGGGTGCACAGGCTTCGTTGCTCTGTGGCTTGTGGGATCTTCCCAGACCAGAGATCAAACCTGTGTCCCCTGCATTGGCAGGTGGATTCTTAACCACTGCACGTCCAGGGAAGTCCCCGGACTCAATCTTTCTGAAAGAACTGAATTTAGTTTCAGGAGGGAAGTATAGCAGTGGTCAATGGTGGTTGGGGAATCTTTAAAGAACTACTCTAAAGGAAGTCCTAGGATGGCTGGAAAGAGCACTCGTGGTAAAAAAAAAAAAAAAATGAAACCAGACCCAGAATTAGAGCTGCTGGGGACAGAATGGGGCAGTGCTGGGCCTCTGGACACACTCTTCTCTTTCACATCAGCTGCTGCCCACAGATGTCATTTAGGACAATAGCCCTGAGCGGTGGAGACTTGGCAGATGAGTTGGGGAGGGAACCCAAGGTTTCTCACCACACTGGGGACAGCTTCTCATTCTCCTGGGGCCACTATGTCATCTGAGGTATTTATTTCAAAGGCTGAATTTATGACTGAGGCTTAAGCTCTCTTTTGAAGACAAGAGAGTAGGTGGGACTTGTACTCAGAAGAGGCACACCCTTCTAGGAAAATGGGAAACCTGGAGATGAGCAGGGTGAAATGAAACAAATGATTATATTTCTTATCTTTGAAGAAGATGGAGAGTGTCAACTAAATGTCAGAATATGTTTTGAGTGAGCACACAAATTTGTTCGATGAAGAAAGTAATTATTTTAATTTTCCTTCCTTAGAGACAAATACCTTCCTATACAAAAATTATGAAATGAAGAATGTTTCTGCCAATAATATTTAGTAGGACAGAAATCCATGTAGTATTTCACCATGCCTCTGAAGGTGTCAACTACATTTTACCCCAAAGTAAACTTCCTCTGCATTTGATGAGCATGTCTGCCCTGTGGGACTGTGACACCCACCAGGGGACTCATGATGTATGTGCTCCTGCTTCTTTCCTGTGCAAGGGGGTTTAAGAGCTTATCTATGCGACCAGAGTGCCTGATCTTCCGCCAAGACATGACCCCTTAGGTTGCTTCACCCACCACTGAAAAGGTTCACAGTGGCTTGGCCACATATCTGAGGCCATGATAGAACTAAGGTTAGGGCTCCAAAGTTGCCTGATTCCCACATTGGGAGGACTCAAGATGACTGAAGGCACTTGCATCCAGAGGGTCAGGGGAGGGCACAGCAGGAAGGGTGGGGACTCTAAACGACTTCAGTGGGTATTAGAGAACAAAGCCTGATGCATTTGATCAAGAATTAGTTATGGAAATGTTTGAGAGTGGTTGTTCTATGGAGTCAAGATTCCCCAAGTGATCACTGTGAGGGTTTCCTGGGATTTGATGTAAATCATAGGAATTGAATATTCATTAAATAACTCTGAACAAGTAGGTCTAATCAGAGTATAACAGCTCATGACTTTCATTTTTTTCTGTGTAAAATGGAAATATTACTACATTGTTTATGTGGCGAGTAGCCCACAGTGCTTTGACCCCAGAGAGGAGGGTTCCCCATATCTCTGCATGCCTGTGGTTTGGTAGGAGGGGTCACACCCAGGTGAGTGGTTGGGGACTCATGCCTGGAGTATCTAGCAGGGCTTTAGAGGCTTGGATCTCATGACTTCTTTCCATCTCCTCAGCTTTATCTGGTCAGTTTCAACCGTCCTGCATGAGGATGCAGAGGAGGACAGTGGTGGCTGAGTTCTTGACCTTGAAACAATGAGAGGGACTTGCTCTGGCTCCTGGTTTGATCTGTGTCTTGCCAAATTGTCCGGTTTCTCCTTTCGGCCTGGATCTTCTAACACCACCCAGGAAATATTAATGCCAGTAACATCCACCACTCTGTTAGGCATATGGCAGCTCAGAGACTGATATGGAAACACACTCTTTCTGTCATTCACACCCACTTGTTACAGGATCCATAAAGGTTGTGCCTTTAGAGGACAGATGGGAGAGGTTTCTATTAGAAGAAAAAGAAAAAAAAAAATACAACCCTCAGGCTCACTAGAGAAAAATCCCCTGATTTACCATGTGGATGGCTACAGTGGCCTCAGGTGTGTAGTGAGCATAGAGGACAGTGATGAGTGTGAAAGAAGTCTCCAAACCAGGAGAACAGGCATGTCATCAGGTGAGCCCAGTGTGACAGAAGCTGGGGCAGAGGTGGTGATGGGCAAGAAGGAGTAAGGAGGGATTATTTACTTTTCCTAGTTTTAAAAAATATTAAGCTTTTATAGACTATATTTGAACATTTTGGTAGCTGCAAAAAAGATAAATAAAATTTCCTCACTACCTTCTTCACAATAACCCAATTTCTCTCTGTTCTTAAACTTTGTTCAAGTTTGAAAATTGAAATCAATGTGTGTCCATTCTTATTTTTAACGGTGACTGTGCATTGAGGAGAGAGGGTAGAGTGGACTGAATAAAGCACAGGGCGCTGGACAGCAAACTGCAGACTAGGGCGCTCCAAGCCCTCACTCCCCACAGTGAAGTCAGCAAAGCAACCAGGGTCTGCCAGTGCAGAGGACCTGAGAAGCAGCAACAGTGATCTCTTTTCTGCTCCCACCACTGCCAGCCCTAGCAGGAGTCCAGATTAGCTCCTGGTGTGTGTGTGCCTCTATGTTTGTACATGGGTGTGTGTGCGTGCGTGTGTGTGTGCGCGCACGTGTGTGTGTACTTAGTATTTCTTCCTGCCACATAAGTGAGTCTGGATGCTTCTAGTAAGCAATGGCCATACCATGCAAACAGCACAGTGAAAAGGGTAGTGTCTTTGGGAGTTGAGTGTGCACACAGAGTTTGTATAATGGGTCCAGGTGCAAACTTCCAGTTGTTCCCGTGGTTCATACCTGTTTTGTGAGGGGAATGGTCTTCCCTTGGGATATCAGCTCAAAGCTTATGGAGAGAAGGACTGCACAGGTGTATGTTAGAGCCAGCAGCTCTGGGCATGGATGATTGGGCAAACCAAGTGAATTGCTCGAGGCTCCTGACATGAAGGAAGAGACTGTGGACATAGGGATCCCAGGCCTGCAGAGTCAGAGTTCTGATTGCCTGCAGGGGCTGTGGGTGTTAGTGGAGCAGAGAGGTGCAGGGGCTGAGATGCCAGCTGCCTTCCCAAGACTATAGTAGGAGGGAGCAGAGAAGCACGTAGTGTGGCCCATCTTTGTTTCTGGCACATCTTTCTGTCCAGACACCAGGCTATAGGGAAGACTTGATTCTTGCTCTTTAAAACCGCTTTAGCTATTCTAACTCTTCATTTTTCCGCTTCATTTTTTAAAAATCACTTCCAGTAGTAAGTGCTAAAACTTTGTGTTTTCATTTGACAGTTTGCCATCGACATCTTTCCAAGTCAATACCTATGGATCTAACTCATTTAAACAACAGCAATAAACCAAAAAGCAAAGTGATAGTCTTGTGTTATGTGAATGCACTGAAAATTTACTTAATTGGTCCCTTGCCGTGTTTTCTACATTCTGTTATTATGTAATCCTGATACCAACGTTCTTAATATATATTTAGTTGCACAAACGTTCTCACACACCCATTTCTTGTCACCTGCCTTTGCTTGGTAAAGACTAAAAGGCCAATTACATAGTCAAGTTTTCAGTCGTTTCCTTTATGGCTTCTGAGCCTTGTATTTTTGTACTTTAGTAACATCTCAACTCTGAAATGACAGAATAAGATGTCTTCCGTGCTTGCTTGCTTTCCGTTTTACTTTCGCTGTTTCAGCTCACAGTTCACACAGCCCAGCCCCCTGCAGAATCTCCCTTGCTCAGGTTGGCCTGCGGCCCTGCAGTCTCGCGGGGAGGGCCTCTCCGCCGCGGCCTCCCGCTCTCCGCCCGCCCTCGTCTGCCGCCTTGGCCGCTCCGCGACGCCGCGTCGCGCTGTCCCGAGCGGGGAGTCCCCTCCGAGGCAGAGGCCCCGGGCGAGCTCGGGCGTTAGGGCGTTAGGCGCGGCTGCGGCCTGCAGGCGACTCGTCCTGGGGACCCTCGAACCGGTTGTCGGGCGCCCCTGGCGGCCGCTTTCAGAGCGTTCCTTTCCTTCGGCGACCTTCCTAAGGGCTGAGACTCAGCCGCAGAATACGGCGCAGAGCTCCAGAGGCCGGCAGCACTGGTGGCAATAACCATGGTACTGAGGAGACCTGGGCATGCCTGCTCCTGCTGAAGATTGGATCCGCAGGTTTTCGTGAAGCGGCCTGGCGCTGTGGCCTTTGAGGGCGGGTTGTCGCTCGCTCTGGTCGACCAGCATCTCCTCGCGGCCTTACATCCGCGGGGCCTCGGAGCGAGCAGAGAAAGGGTCTGCGGCGCCGGAGTGCCTGTGGCTCGTGGGCCAAACTCCTGGATCACCGTTTGGGGCCTTCGTCTCCCTCCGGGGTCCCTAGGCTCCAGGCTCTGGTGCTTGGCCAGACCGGCCGAGTATGGGCTCGCAGGGCTCGTTGGCGGGCGCGCCTGGGCCCCGTCTCCGGGCCTGGACGCGTCCTGCTCCCTCTTGAACGGTCAGGCTTGCGTGGCGAGCACGGGCCGTGTCTTTAGAAGCTAGACGGCGATCCGGACGTTTCCTCCGCCCGCGGGGCCGCCTGGGGTACGGCTCGCAGCCAGGAGAGTAAAGTGCCCCGCGCGGTGTCCTGGATCAGCATTTTTGTTTTCCCGCCTCGGCTGGGAGTAGCCGTGTGTCTCCGTCGGCGGAAGGCGCAGGGTTCACGCCGGCCGTCCCTGGATCCTGGGCGTCTTCCCCCGGAGTGGAGCCTGACCGGACACGCGGAACAAGGCGGCGCTGGGCTGCGCGCCCGGCCCTCCCAGCGGCACCGCGATCCCCAGGCTAGGCTCTCCCAACCCCACGTCCTGATCGCCTGGGGGCCCAGGTCCGCACCAGGGCTGGGCGGCCGCTGTCGTGTCAAGCTCTGCGTTCGTCGGAGGCCCTGCTGCGTCTTCGCGGGGGCCGCCTGTAGTCTTCTGTTCCCCTTACGGGCTCGAAAGTTGTGTGGACCACACCCGAGTCCCTCGCCACGGGTGACAACAGGGAACGCGGTGGGCGAGCAAGGAGGTGGCCCAATGCGCGGCTTTAGTCCTGCACAGGCTCGGTGGTCAGAGGCGCCAAATGTTTGAGATCCAGAAAACGGCCCGGGCCCTCCGCTGAGGGTACCAAGGAGACGCGAGCCTGGCGCTGTGTGTAGTCCTGGAAGGGCGTCTGAACACGCGCGGACGGGAGAACGCTTAGGGAAGAGAAACGAGTGCGGAGTGGTGGTGCTGTGCCTTCTCTGCCCTGCGATCCGGATTTGTGTTCATGTTTGGTTGTAGTCAGGCGAGCACGGCCGACAGGTCGACCAGATGGCCAGACAACTTTGGTGCTCTATAGTTTGTAATAGTGTAGGTTTTAGTAGATAAGAAATATAGAAATCTGTAATAAAAATTACTATTATCGTTGTCTGTAATTAATAAAATTCACCCACAAAATAGCTAACTGCTCAGTTGAAGATGACCAAAGAGTTTCAGTATATCTAAATATTTGTTTAAAAGCAGAGGAAATGCTCTACAACCCACGAGGCCCTGCCCCCTGCCCCGCAGCAACCACTGTGGAAACCCAGACCCCCAAAGTCTTCAGCACTAGGCCTCAAGGTCCGGTCTTGGTCAGTGACTGTTTCCTCATTTATCCTTTCCATTAGAAACAAATCGGCGGGAATATGTTCCTCTAAGCAATCCCGTGGGCGCCCCTGTTCCTGTCAGCCTGTCTCCAACTTCCCTACATCACAGGCTCTGAGCAGGATGTGCCTTCCTGTTTTGCTACCACTCAAGCGTCCTGCTGCTGCTGCTGCTAAGTCGCTCCCGTCATGTCCGACTCTTCGACCCAATAGACTGCAGCCCACCAGGCTCCCTCGTCCCTGGGAGTCTCCAGGCAAGAACACTGGAGTGGGTTGCCATGTCCTTCTCCAATGCGTGAAAGTGAAGAGTGAAAATGAAGTCGCTCAGTCGTGTCCGACTCTTAAGCCACCCCGTGGACTGCAACCCACCAGGCTCCTCCATCCATGGGATTTTTCAGGCAAGAGTACTGGAGTGGGTCGCCATTGCCTTCTCCACTTAAGTGTCCTAGTCTCAGCCTAAGGCAAGTGGTGCTGGCTGACCCCTTGCAATGCAAATAGTAGCTGCTCAATGCACTCACTGATCTGTATTTTTAAATCTTCATAAACATCATAATGGAAGGATAACATTGAGTTAGGAACATGTGTGACATTGTTAACGATTTCTTTAGTATTTAGACATTAAATGTTGGGCTCCTGATAACTTTTCCATCTTAAAACTAAAGCTATTGAAGGAGGGGAAAGAAGCTCAAGAAGAGAGAGATATAAATATATATACATACATATATATATAATTATTGGCTAATTTGTATTGTTGTATGGCAGAAAGCAACACAAAACGGTAAAACAATTTCCACCAATTAAAAAAAATTTAAAAGAATACTAAAGCTATTCGAATGCCTTTTGTATGCAAAGACATATTGCCACATTACTTTTTTCACTTTTTTAGAATTCTAAAATTAGAATGACAAGAGGTTTGTTGACATCTTTAAAAAATTGCTTTCTACAAACTTATCCATTTATGTATGTGTGTACTACACACTGCTACTGCCGCTAAGTAGCTTCAGTCGTATCCGACTCTGTGCAACCCCAGAGATGGCAGCCCAGCAGGCTCCCCCATCCCTGGGATTCTCCAGGCAAGAACACCAGAGTGGGTTGCCATCTCCTTCTCTCTAGTACTGCACACTAGCCTTCATTTAATTGCCATATTTTGAAAAAAATTTAATGTAGAAGAAATTGGTTTTTTGCTTGTGAGACCAATGTTTTATGTTTTTGTGTTTTTGTTCATTATGGAATCTCACCTGTGTGTCCTCATATTGATATTCAATACAGACTTAAAGGGATCATTAAGCAGTTGTGGAACATTTTCTCTGAGTATCTCCCTCCTCTTTGATGCCCTGCCACACAGGGTATAGCCTCCGTGGCCTCCCAGATCACCAGTGTTCTCAATTCAGATTTTTGCCAGAATGTTTATGGCTCCTCTGCCTGCAGCTGCAGCGTGAAAACCCCCTGAAGACAGAGAGCTGCGGAGTCATCAGGTTGATGTGTGTGTTCACCTTCACTCAAGGAACCTATTCCTGGAACCCTAACACTGCCTGCTGTTCAGGTTCTGAGAACCATTTCCTATTTTGTTCAGCTTTCTAATTCCTAATAGTAGGTGAGGAAGTCTAGACGCTGTTGCTCTTATCGTTGCAGGAAGGGGAACCCTTCCCAGGGCCCTAGAGTGGGCTCACACGTGCTGACAAAGCAAGAGACTTGATTGGGAAGGGCAGGCAGGAGGACAGCAGCAGGGCAAGGAAGCCCAGGGGACTTCTAACCACGTGACCTGCAGTCTCAGGTTTTATGGTGATGGGGTTGGTTTCCAGGTTGTCTCTGGCCAAGCATTCTGACTCAGGGTTCATTTCATGGATTTTGTTCAGCTTTCTAATTACCACTAGTAGGTGAGGAAGTCCAGACACTCCTTCTTGTATTTAGAAGCAGAAATCACATTTCATTTTAAGAGAAAATTGTACTTTTGAATCAACAATTTTAAATCGCCTAACCACACTGGCTTGAAGGTGTCTTTTGTTTTGTATTTGTTGTTTTGCTCATGAACATGTTAAAATGAAATATCAGGAGACACACTTAGATGGCTCCCCCCCCCCGAAGACCTTTATGCCAATAAATCCTGGGTAAGGTCTTAGGAGTCTCTGAGTTTGAATCCTTCAGGTATATCAAGTCATTGAGGCCATTTTTGCTCCTGTTTTCATAAGATCTGTTGGTCTAATAAGTCACACTAAATTTCCCATGGTTTATATTGTGGAGAATGTTTTTCACCTGAATCCCAGTGTCCATCTTCTTTTTCAGTCACTAGCAGTTCATTGTGCTCTAAAGTGTGCAGTTCACTATCTCTGGATTGGCTTGAGGTGACCACCTGTGTGACACTTGGTAGCTCACATCTCATTTCTAATCCATGAATTTGAATTAAAGGGACCTTAAGGCTCTTGTATTCATTACTCAATAAATACTTATCAATTGAGAATTGTAATCACTGGAGACACGTTAATAAATGAACAGATAGGGACCCTGACCTCATGTGATTTTCTGGAGTACACAGACTCATAAATAAAAATTTTAATTGGGGAAAAGTTTTGATTAGCATTATAAAGAAAAAACTGAGCTTTCCAGGTGACTCAGTGGTAAAGAATCCACCTGCCAAGCAGGAGACATGGGTTCAATCTCTGGGTCAGGAAAATACCCTGGAGAAGAAAATGGCAACCCACTCCAGGATTCCTCCCTGGGAAATCCCAGGGATAGAGGACCCTGGCAGGCTGCAGGCCCTGGGGTCGCAGGAGTCAGACATGACTTAGTGACTAAACAACACTGATGGAAAACATCAGGATCACGAGGGATGGTAAAGGGGAAACACCAGCATTAGACAGGCTGGTCCAAGAATGCCCATCCGAGAGGTTAATATCTGAGCTGCCATCCAGGTGAGCAGAAAACAGCAGCCACTTTAAGCTCTAGGACAATGGCATTCTAGGAGAGGGAAGAGCAGGGACAAGGGTCCTGAGATGGGCACCAACTTGGAGGGTGGAAACACATCGGGGCTGAGTTAACGTGAGTGAGCGCACACGTGGTGACGGAAAGGGGGCGGGGCAGGGGGCGGAGTCAGTGCTAGCTCAGTGCTGCCAGTCCCTGATCCCGGGATTTGATCCTGCTCTGAATACTTCTCCATAAATACAGCACATTGATGCCATGTGCCCACACAGATGGATGACACAGGGCCCTGGCAGTCAGACAGAGTGCATGCGATAGTCAAGGCACCAGCAAGATCACAGGATCTGAGATCAGCAGGAACCTTGATGGTACCAGAGAGCCTATTTTAAACTCAGGAGACTGAGGAGCAATTTTTGTAGTCTTGGCCAGTATGGACCAAAATAAATTTATTTCTACAGTTTGCAATTTTTACCTCAAAAAAATGTTGGGCTTTTTATGAAGCTTATGTGGAAAGGAAACATAGAACCCATGCCTAGAAATCCTACTTCCATGGGAGAAAGCCTACCAGGAAAACTGCTTGGAAAGTTTAAGGAATGTGACTTTTAAATTATAAAAGAGAAAGACACTAAAATACAAGTAAAGTTCAGAGACAAAAGGGGTTGATCCAAAGCTGGCAGGCTTTGTCCTGGTGAAAAACCCGGCACACAGCACACTTCCTCACGTTGCTGGGTTTATTCCTACTATGCTTTCCCATGGACTATAGCCCGCCAGGCTCCTCTGTGCATGGAATTCTCCAGGCAAGAAAACTGGAGTGGGTTGCCATTTTCTTCTCCAGGGGATCTTCCTGACCCAGGGATCAAACCCGTGCCTCCCGCATTGCAGGCAGATTCTTCACCACCTGAACCACCAGGGAAGCCATTGCACTTTACATGGTGCCAATTTAAAATTCAGTTTAGGTAATTTTTTTCAGGTTAAGTAATTCCTAAGACCCAAATAGCTCCCCCTTGATGTTATCTACACAGTGGCACATGTAGTCTGCAAGATTCCCTCTTCCCTGAAGCCCTCCAGTCACCAGCCTTTTCCACACGTGTCTCCCATCACATCTGTCCGCCGGTGTCATGGGCTCTCTGCCCGACTCTGCACAGAACTGTTGCTGATGGCATCTCTTCTAGGCAGGGAATCATTCTGTCAGCCATCACCTAAACTTCAACGTCCTCCCATCTGAGACTGTATTTTTATGTTCCTTAAAACAGCATTTTAACAAAATCTCGATTTGAACATGAATGGGTTTTACCTACTGATTTTATCTGTTTTTCATTGTATCCTATGGTCTGATTCTGCCCTTAGCCTCTCATGAAGCAACTTGCCAGGACTTATGAATGACTTCTGATCCCTTTTCCATTTACCGCCACCCTTCTGTGGCACATGCTTCTGTGGCATGTCCTTATTGCCACGACACTCTCCCCTTCCTTTTGGAATGCCTGCTGTTGCCTTCCTGCCTCTCTGCTGCATCCTGTCCCCGTGTGTGTCTCTCCCTGGCACTCACAGCAGGTTCACAGCAGACTCACTCACAGGCTGCTCCCTTTGGAGTCCCCGCCTCCCATCTTAGCTGTGCTATTTGGGTACAAATTCCCAAGCACAAATTCTCCAACCAAGATTCCTGCTCCCATGTCTGGGCTCTGTAGAAACTTCACCTGAAAAATTACCATGGATCAAACCTAATATACCTTTCCTTCTCCCCAGTTACACCCCTTATGGACACTCCCTCTCTCCTGGGCACCAGGCTCCCTGGCTCAGATCATCCATGACCCATTTCTCTACACTCAAGGAGTTATCTGGCCATGTTGGCTCCAGCTCTAAAGCAGTGAGTTGAGTGTGATGGACCCAGAGGAGAGTGGAGACAACAGGTACATACCCGGTGAGGTTGTAACTGCACTGAGAATAAAGGGCAGTGCTGATGATAGGAAAGACTGTAGAGGGTTTCTGAAGGTTAGAAAGCATTGGAAAGCAGTTTTAAACACAGGTGGGGGAGTTGTGTGATAGAGAAGCTGCAGTTTAAAGACAAAGGCTCATTGATGGCTCAGAAGGATCTTAGTGGTAGCATCTTATCAAATGCTCTCTCAGTTACAAATACTCCAGGTTACAAATCCTTTAGAAATATATCCTACACTTGCTAGCAGCAGAGGAGCACAGGTCAGTTCTCCATTGCAGCATTATTTGTAATATAAACAGATTGCTGCATATCAGTGTTCATCCAATGTGGATGGCCAAGAAGGATTATACTACTACATCATCCACTCAGTGCACTGCTCTGCAGGAAATTATGTCCTGATAGAGGACAACTTCCAAGGCATTGTCAAATAAATAAAAGGAACATGTAACAAAACACCATGCTTAATATACCACTATTTGTGTTTTGAATTGGGGCATGAAGGAGAAATATATTTTCATGTTTGCTTACAAGGAACTCTAGAAGGACCTGTAAGAAACAAAATATTACCTATGGAGGCCAGATGGCCCTGGACACACAGGCTAAATGACAGGAGGCACAGATTAAGGCAAAGCATATTTTCAGTATCTTGAATCATGTACCTGTATTATAACCTCTGGAATTTTCAATAAATTGAATTTTAAAAACCTCCAAAGAATAAAATGCATTTTACTGTTTTTATTTTACTATATTATTTTACTGTTTTTACCAACTGAATGACTTTCTGGTTGTCCTACCACGGTTGTTGTTTGGCTTCTCTAAAATGTCTATTCATGAGTCTTTTCAGTGGTTTTGACGTTCTTATTTTAACTTTGGTAAGAAACAAAGAAAAAGATTTTTCTCAACACCCTAGGTAGTTCATCCTTTTCTCTTTTCCTCCTTTAGGATACTTTATATACTTTGTGGGTTTGGGCACTGTTTTCATAACTTTTATTTGCAAGAAAGAGGATAAAGCTGTGCTAGTTTGCTAGGGTTGCCAGAATAGAATACCACAGACTGAGGCTTAAATAACAGAATTTCATCAGGTTATCCAATCTTACAGTGCTCAGCTGCTCAGAGTTCTCCCTTGCTGTGCTACTTTCTGATATCAGTAGTTATGTTTCCTATTTGTTACTGATTTTAGTTGTCTTTTTTCTTAGTTGGTATAGCTAAAGATTTGTTACTTCTGTTGACCTGTTTGAAGTAACTTTTGTTTAAAATTGATTTCTTTGGTTTTCCTCTTCTGTATATTTATCTGAGAGCCAATATTTACTATTTTCATTCCTTTTTCTAGCTTTGAGTTTGGTTTGCTCTCCCTTTTCTGCCTAGGTGTAAAGACAGGTCGCTTATTTGAGCTTTCTTTTTAATGTTTGCATTCACAGCTTTACATTTCATTGTTGGTGATGTTTTTGCAGAATCCCATACATGTTGGCATGTTCCATTTATATTTTGATTTGTCTTCAGGTATTTTCTAAGTTCCTTTTTATTATTATTTTTTAGCCTGCTGGTTATTTAAGAGTGTGTTTAATCTTCACATAAAAGTGGATTTTCCCACTTTTCCTTCTACTATTAATTTTTGTTTCATTGCATTGTGACAGGAAAACGTTCCTTTGTATGATTTGAGTCTATTGGAGGGATTGGGGGCAGGAGAAGGTGACAACAGAGGATGAGATGGCTGGATGGTATCACCAACTCGATGGACGTGAGTCTGAGTGAATTCTGGGAGTTGGTGATGGACAGGGAGGCCTGGCATGCTGCAATTCATGGGGTCACAAAGAGTTGGACACGACTGAGCAACTGAACTGAACTGAACTGATAGTAGACTTATTTTCTGGCCTAACATATGGTCAATTTGGAGAATGTTCCCCATGCCCTTGTGAAAAGTGTGGAATCTATCTCTGCCCAGGTCATTCGGTGCCCTAGCTGCACAGTTCTTACGGATCACCTCTCACTGTCAGGCGAGACTGTTGGGTCCCTCGGCCATTTGCGTGCATTAGTCACATGAGGAGATCAATGGGACAAAAGGGACGCCTTTCTGTCAGCCGGTGACTCTCAGTAGCCCATTCTATGGCAGATAGGCTAAGAGTGAGCTCTGGTACGTCCTGGGAACCTCTCTCAAACTCACCCATTGGCTACATTCTCAGAAACTGGAAAATTTAGCCCTGCAAAAGGCCTGGCCCAAATATAAACTCAGTTCAGTTCAGTCGCTCAGTCGTGTCCAACTCTTTGTGACCCCATGGACTACAGCACGCCAGGCCTCCCTGCCCATCACCAACTCCCGGAGCTTACTCAAACTCATGTCCATTGAGTTGGTGATGTCATCCAACCATCTCATCCTCTGTTGTCCCCTTCTCTTCCTGCCCTCAATCTCTCCCAGCATCAGGGGCTTTTCACATCAGGTGGCCAAAGTATTGGAATTTCAGCTTCAACATCGGTCCTTCCAATGAACACCCAGGACTGATCTCCTTTAGAATGGACTGGTTGGATCTCCTTGCAGTCCAAGGGAGTCTCAAGAGTCTTCTCCAACACCACAGTTCAAAAGCATCAATTCTTCGGTGCTCAGCTTTCTCTATAGTCCAACTTGATGTTCGCTCTTGCCATCTCCTGTTTGACCACTTCCAATGTACCTTGAGTCATGGACCTGACATTCCAGGTTCCTATGCAATATTGCTCTTTACAGCATCAAACCTTGCTTCTAAGACCATTCCCATCCACAACTGGGTGTTGTTTTTGCTTTGGCTCCATCCCTTCATTCTTTCCGGAGTTATTCCTCCACTCATCTCCAGTAGCATATTGGGCACCTGGTGAGTTCATCTTTCAGTGTCCTATCTTTTTGCCTTTTCATGCTGTTCATGGCATCCTCAAGGCAAGAATCCTGAGTGGTTTGCCATTCCCTTCTCCAGTGGACCACATTCTATTAGACCTCTCCACCATGACCCGTCCATCTTGGGTGGCCCCACAGGGCATGGCTTAGTTTCATTGAGTTAGACAAGCTGTGGTCCATGTGATCACATTGGCTAACTGTCTGTGATTGTGGTTTCCATCTGTCTGCCCTCTGGTGCCCTATCTCAGTGCCTGCCGTCTTACTTGGGTTTCTCTTACCTTGGACGTGGGGTATCTCTTCATGGCAGCTCCAGCAAAGCACAGCCGCTGCTCCTTACCTCGGATGTGAGGTAGCTCCTCTCAGCTGCCGCCCCTGACCTTGGACATGAGGTAACTCCTCACAGCCACACTCCTGTGCTGTGGGGAACCCCAAAAATGGCCTCTGAAAGGCACACTAGCTTTTGCCCAAAGCAGTGAGAGAACTCAGAATCTCCTTACTTTCAGTCCTTCGGGGCCCTCAGTCGGAATCCGGGTCTCAGGGACCCATGCCGCATGTCTTCCTGTTGCCTCCGTCTCCTGTCCCCCTCTGTCTCTCTCCATCAGGTTTCCTAGACGACCCCTACTCGACCTTTCATGCCCACATGATCTCTTGGAGAGGATTCTGAGGTTCCCTTTGGTCCAGGTCTTTCTCCTATATTCAAAAGCCTGAAGGATCAAAAGCTCTCCTAACATTCTGAAGCTCCCCTTCTAACTATGCTTATCTCTCAGGTCGGGAGAGAACCAAGCTTCCCCCACCCCTGAACATCCTAAAGAATTCCCTTGTAACTACTCCTGTTTCTCAGGGTGGGGAAGGACCAAGCTTCCCCCACTCCTGCAAATTCCCTTAACCCTTCAGATCCTTCTCATGGGACAAAGACCTCCCAACCAGAGGTACAATCCAAGATTTGTATCAGCTGATCTGCCCCTGATAGCAGAGTCAATTTGAGCACCATTTGGCCTATAATTTAGATATAAAACTATGACTACAGAAAGGAAAGGTGACTTTAGGACACAGGATGGCCATGATATTCTTTAGACTCTGGAGAAAATTGGTTAAACTGAAAAAAATTTTTCTTGGAAATTGCAGAACCAGTTCTTTTTGCATATGCAATTAAAAACAACAAGTTTGTTAAAAAGACTGCTTAGGGAAAAGCTTGAAGTTAACCCTTTTCGTGTCCCTGAAATACACAGCCCACTTTGCCTGAGACCTCAGCCTTGGGCAAATTAGAACTTCAAAAAAAATGGGTGGGGGGAGGGGGTGGTCAAAGAGACCTTTTAAATGTCAAGTGGAAAACTATGAGATTTCTGTCTGTCTGTCTCGATGTATCTGTCTCAGTGTGTGTCTTTTGTTTGTTTGTTTTAATAATATTGCCAAAATGGTAAATGAGTTCTAATTTAATTGGCCTAAAGAAAAGTTGAATAAAAGTTCTTAAAGTAAGGGTTGGGGGAGTTGGTTGGTTTGTTTCACTTAACGTGTCTCTAGTTGTTCCACCACCACTTGTTGAAAAGACTGTCCTTTCAGGATGCTTGTTGAAAGCCAGCTGGCCATAGATTTGAGGGTCACATTTCCCTGGTAGCTCAGATGGTAAAGCGTCTGCCTACAATGCAGGAGACCCGGGGTCAATCCCTGGGTCGGGAAGATCTCCTGGAGAAGGAAATGGTAACCCACTCCAGTATTCTTGCCTGGAAAATCCCATGGACAGAGAAGCCTGTTAGACTACAGTCCATGGGGTTGAAAAGAGTTGGACACAACTGAGCGACTTCACTTCACTTCACTTCAAAGAAAAATAAGTACTTACAAATCAGACAATTCTAAATACAAGAGAAATTAACCTAAAAGAATATCAGATTCACGTGAACTGGGAAATATTCAATATGAAATATCTAGTATTAATGTTTCTTTGCTAATCTAATATAGACATGTCTAAGAGTCGTTAACATTAAGCTTAATATTTTCATTGTGCCTAGGTTTATTATAAGTTAAATATTGTTATATTGTTATATCTGTTACAAGTTTGTCAACAAGGAAAGTACCTGTAGAAAAAAAAACTCGTAAAAAATGTAAATGAGATATAAACTATTAAGAATAATTATATTTTAGGAATGTCTGTCTAAAATAGTGTTTCCAGATTTGGGTAAGTTGAATTTCTGCTGCTGCTGCTAAGTCACTTCAGTCGTGTCCGACTCTATGCGACCCCATAGACGTCAGCCCACCAGGCTCCCCGTCCCTGAGACTCTCCAGGCAAGAACACTGGAGTGGGTTGCCATTTCCTTCTCCAATGTATGAAAGTAAAAAGTGAAAGTGAAGTCACTCAGTCATGCCCAAATCTTAGTGACCCCGTGGACTGCAGCCCACCAGGCTCCTCTGCCCATGAGATTTTCCAGGCAAGAGTACTGGAGTGGGGTGCCATTGCCTTCTCTGAGAATTGAGGTCTGGTGACCTCTAAATCTGTCTCCAAAAGACAGACCATCCAAGGAGAGACCTTGAATTACAGCTGTAGTCAGCTAATTATAATGAGGTATGTTGGTTAAGTCCAAAGAGGGAGCAAGCGTGTCCTGGTGGCAGAGGGTAAAGACTGTTTCTGTGTCCCCATTTCCTGCTGCCCAGGGGCCCAGACAGCTTATGTTCCCAGGATGTCATCTTTTGGCTCGGGTATCTGGAAGGAGTCCTGCCATTTGTTTCTCAAGGACGTACAGTCATGAACTTTCTTTATTCAATTGAAAATAAAAATCCTGCTAACTACTGAAGTGTCAGATAGGTGAGGGTGAGACACGGCCCCTCCACTCCTGGTCCCAGAAAGAGGGAAGAGAAGAAAGAGACCTTTGATGAACTCACATGCGGTGTGTTTCTTTTACTGCTCATTGAGGCATCATCACAGTTTGAGTTCCTTCCTCACAGATCTCACAGGCTGGAGAGGTAATCAAGCATGATCAGAGCCCTGGGGAGTTTCAGATGAGCCCAGATGCACCAAGAAGAAGGGGTGGCCATCAGCAAGTCTTCATGGAGTGGGCAACTTCTGAACTGGGTCTCTAAGGGTGAGTTAGTTATCTAGCTGAAGCTTGGCACTGGGTGCAAAGACAAACACAAGATGAGTGAATGAATGGGGCATCCCTCTAACACAGGAGGCAGCCCACCAAGATGGTAGCCTGAGATCACAGGCCCCCCTGGGGAACTGGGGGAAGGGGCTGCAGTGTGCTGCCGGCCTCAACCCTTGTGTGAACTCTGCTGCCACACTGGCCTGTTTCTACCTGCTCAGGGAAACCTTTCTGCCCTCTGCTCTGGCATAGCTCCTCTTTATGGGCAATGACCACACATGGTGTTCTGTGTGCGATTGCCCTCCGCTTGAGGGGAGTGGCTTGGTGCAGAGGTGAAGGTCAGTGTGCAGTCTGAGGCTGGAGAGAACAGTGGGGAGCCCTGCAGTGGTGGGATCACGGTGGGAGGTGCTTGGCTGTGACGAGGCAGACGCCACTCCTGGGACTTGAGGGCAGGGTGATTAGTGGCTACCCTTAAAGGGTGGACTCATTTGGGGCTGCATTGCCTTTGAGCAGTTTGGTGGATCTTCGGTTAGAAACATCTGGAAGGAATTACAGAGGATAAATATATGAGAGCATTTGGACCAGAATTCATGACCCAGGTGAGGTGAAGAGAAAGTGGAGTAAAAGGGGCCTCAGGACATGGTGGAAATTCATTGACCAAGGTCATCAAGGGGGAGACCTTCATGTCCATTCCACAGCCTCCTGGTTACTCCCAGAGTGCCGGGCCCAGGGAGACCACTCAATAAACAGGTGCTCACTTGATCCAAAATCACTGAAGCTTTCACTTTGACTCACCACAATATAATATGCTGAATTCAAGAAACTGGTGCCCAGGTTTATATTAATGAGCTAGAAAAGAGAAAGGAAAATAGACTCAAGAAAAATCAAAGAATCCACACTATTAAAACTCTGAACATGCTTTCCACTGTGGCCTCAGGGTCTTGGCACTTGCTGCACTCCCAGCTCAGAACACTCTGCCATCCCCATTGATTACTCTCTAAACACATTCTGAAATTCACCTAAACTTCCTGATTTTATTTTTCCCCAAGATACGTATTACCATTGGACTTTGCATACATTTTATTTTTTCTGTCTCTGAGCCTGTTAGTTTCATATAAGAATTGGGGTCTGCAGCCTCCTGCTTGACCTACAGCTGAGCCCGTGTCTGGAATGGGCCAGGAACAAAGTGGGCCTCCATGAACGTGCTCTGGGGAGGGAGCCCTCAGTGTGTAGTGGGGACAGCAGGTGTCATGAAGCACTGTTCCAGGCTGTGAATGAAGGGGTCAGAGGACAACCTGACGAAGGTCTTAACTCTCATTTTGCATCTGTCTTACGTAATCAGGATTGACCATCAGGCCCACAGAAGGCAGCTGCTCTGACCTGGGGACAGCTGCACACACAGAAACCTGCAGCTCCTGTGCTGAGATCAAGGATGGATGTCAGGCTCTCACCAGGAGCTCTCCTTCTCCACCATCTCATTTCTCTCTAAGAAACCTACACTCAGGACTGGTGAGTCCTGTCCAAGGCCACAGAAGCTGAGCCCAGGACCAACGACACTTCTGAAGGTAACTCAGCCCTTTGTAACCATTGCCAAAACCCCGAATCATCACTAACAAGCTTCCTGACTCCCAATTAGGCAAAGATGCCCACTCCAGTAAACACCCCCACAGCACCCTAATCAATCACCCGATGCCAGCCCTACAGCAGGAATTTTCTTTGTCTTGAGGCCATAAAAATTGGTTATTAAACCCACAAAAACTGCCAAATCTCCCTGGTCTGCCAGGAGGTCAGCCCACTGTGCTGGCAGTGCCCACATTATCTCTTTGTTTGTAATCAACCCACTGCCTTCTGAAATGCTGTGCCTGGAGATTCCTTTCCAGCCCATGCTCAGACTGCCTCAACAAGGATGCCAACCAATCCCTCCATTTGGTGGGCAGGTTCTGAGCGGTCCATACTTCCAGCTCAGAAAAGACTTGGCCTGTGCTTTGCAACTTAGAAACCCCTGCCCTCCACACTGGACCCACTCGAGTCTCACCTGCCCCACAGCCACCCCACTTCCAGAGGCATTTGCAGTCTTTGTTCAGCGGGTGAGAACCCAGAGGGCAGGCGCTGAGGCTCCTCCAGCTGCCAAGACCCCCCTCAGGACCTCCGTGAGGAGTCCTGAGCCTCTGAGGGGATGGAGCCTCCTCCGTGGGTCTCCCTGGGCTGTGACGGAACCTCCTTCCTCCTGGACCGGCACAAGGATGACTTGTCCATACCCGTGAGGGGTCAGGTAGGAGTGCAGAGCGGCCCCGAGGGTCTAACGCCCTGGGATCCTGGGGGTGGAAGCGGTGAGGGAAGGGGCCAGCAGGGTGTCTCACCCGGTGTGGGGGCCGGGACGCCAGGCTGCTTCCAAGTGGCCACACCAGCCACAGACGCTGATGGGGACAAAGTGCTCCGTGTCTATGCGAGCCAGTCACTCAGCGAGTGCTCTCAGAACCAGCGTTTATGGTTAAAAAAAAAACCTGTGCTGATTGGCACAGGAGAAGGGATTGGCAACAGGAGAAGGGATGACTGTGACCCGGGAAACTCTCACCTAACCTTCAGGAAACACTCTGACAGGGTCTCTGAAGATGAAAAAAAAAAAAAAAAAAAAGTCTGCTTTGGTTAAGAAGACATGAGAGGAATTGAACATTGGCTGCAAAGGTACATTTTTGAAAAAGTAGAAAACAGCATTATTTCTAAATTAAAAGCCTATGTTTAGAACAAGATTACTTAGATGACTAATTGTATAATGCAGGCATTGGTGAAAATAAAAGCTATGTTATAGGCTGTTTTAACATCAATTTGTATTTTCCTAAATTTCACATTAGTCTAAAGTTGGGTGTCACTGTTTGGGAGGTGCTAGTTCTCCACCAGTGTGCTTCACTCTTTAGGAGAAGTGATAACACCTGTTTACACAGGTGTGTGGCATGGAGCACAGGTGGCTAGGGCCCCTGGGCTGTGGAGACAGAAGGAAGGGGGTTGGCCAGGGAGGATGGGTCCTGCCCTCGGGCTTCTGCTTTGCCCACTCAGGGTCCCCTGGTTCATTCTTGACCTACTAATGGGGGAGACAGACAAGAGGAGCCGTAGGGGGAGCTGTAGTCCGCGCCTTCCATGTACTCTCCATTTACATCTTGGGCATGGAGCACTCTCGAAGCTCTTCAAAGGTCTAGGTTCTTCTGATGTCTCTGGTCTTCACTAGTCTTCTTGCCAATGTGTCAGTGTGTGCATACATGCTGTCGCTTCAGTCAGGTCTGACTGCAACGCTATGTACTATAGTCTGCCATGCTCCTCTGTCCACGGGGTTCTCCAGGCAAGAATACTGCAGTGGGAGCCACTCCTCTCTCCAGGACATCTTCTCCACCTGGGGATCAAGCCTGGGTCTCCTGCACTGCAGGCAGACTCTTTACCATCTGAACCATCAGGGAAGTAATTACTTAATTCTAGTTATTTTCCTACAACACTATGTGGGTGTTGACCCCAAGTGTATCCCCGTGTTTTCCTTTCCCCTGTGATTTGAAGCCTCTGCTGACACCTTGGTGCTCCCACTGTGTACCTTATTATTCTTCGCCCACACTGCCTGCCCCAGTGCCACCCCTGGCCAGAGACACTCTGTGAGTTAGCAGTGGAGTTCAATCAATGGCCTACCAGCAAATCTAATGAGAACCACCCATGAACTCATGATTTTCAGCCCATTCCTGAAATGTGAATGGATGCAATTTGAAGGACAAACTCTCATACAGCAAGAGCTCTGGGAAGGGTATGAGTAGAGGGAACATGGCAGACATGCCCATTTGGCTCCTAGGAGTCTGATCACTTCTCTCCTAGGGTGATTGCACACTCAGTTTTGAACTGAGCACATGGCTGCCCGAGACTACAGACATTCCCATCATCCTCTGAAGCTGGGATGCTTATGAGACAAGCTGTCCTTCCAGGATGGAGGGAAAACAATTTGTGCAACTTGTTGACTATTTTCTAGGTGAAAGAACCTGGCTCTTCTTCTCCTGCTGTCTTGCTGCTGGGAACGTCATCCTAGAAAGGGAGGCTCCATTCTGCTCCCTGTCCACCCTGGAGGGAGCAAACGCCCCTGGGATGACAGAACAGTATTCCTAGGATGGGAATGGAGTTTTCTGGGACAGCCCTGCCAGACCAACCCTGGGCTGCCTCCCTCCGCATCTAAATGGGAGACGGATGCACACTTCTCCTGGCTGTAATTTTGTGGGGACTTTTTGGTTTTGTCCACAACCTTGACTGGCACATCAGGCTTTGAGGGGGGTTTCTGTGCAGCAGCCTTGTCAGGCTGCTCTAACTTGCAGTAGTCTGGTATTTTCAGCTCTCCTTTCTGTGGGAGGACAGCCAAGCTCAGCGCCAATCCGCTGTCTTCACCAGCTGCGTCTCTGAAAATCTATGTGGAAAATAGATGCTCCCAATTCAGTGAATCAGGACCTGATTCCTCTACCTTCCAGGAAAATGGACTTGTTCCTTTCCCCGCACCTTGCACCCTCCACTCTCTCCTAAACACATAACCTGCTTTGAAATGTGCGCTCTTTTCCTGATAATATGGGCAGTTTCTAACTGCACAGCCTCAAGGCACAGGCATCTTGTGGGGGTGTAACTGGATTATTGCAAGAAAGATGAGTTTCACTCTGGTAAGTCCCCTGCTAAACTGATGCATTGAAAACTTTAATTGAAAATATCACTAAAATCCATTTTCAGTATTAAGCTAAAATATGGGAAGTTGCTAAGTTTTGCCCTAAGCTCTCAGTTCAAGGAGACAGATATTTAGGACTTCCCAGGGCTCTGATCTTGTTTATGTAATTTCTTAGATGTCCTTCACCCTTATGGAACTTGCTAGTTTATAGAGAAAAAAACCATATAGTGAAATATTAAACTGCTTGAGAACATTGTAGTAAGTTTTATAATTCATTTATTCATTTGTGCTTGTCTGAAAAGTGTCTTCTCTTTCAGGGCTAGTTTAAAATATAATTTGTTAAAAATGTCCTTCAGGTAAATGTGAGCCTTAGAAGAGGTGGGGGGTGGGGATGAGAGTTGACTCCGGCCAAGCTGTTCTGGGTGATTCTCTATTAAATAGTGACAGTCTCACCCACAGATGACTGATGTCTCCAGCATCACAAGACAGGGCTGGTCTTTTTGGATGAAGCTCACAACCACATCCTTACAGGTCACTGATTCCTGAGAACAAAGTGGGTGTTCCACATCAGGTGGTACTGTTGCAGGAAGGGGGACCCTTCCAGGGCCCGAAACTGGGCTCCTGTCGAACACTCGGAAGTGAATTGTCTGAGGAGACACATGTCTGACAAAGCCAGAGATTTTATTGGGAAAGGGCACCCGCATGGAGAGCAGTAGGGTAAGGGAACCCAGAACAGCTCTGCCACATGGCTCACAGTCTCGGGTTTTACGGTGATGGGATTAGTTTTTGGGTTGTCTTTAGCCAATCATTCTGACTCAGAGTCCTTCCTGCTGGTGCACATCTTGGTTCAGCCAAGATGGATGCCAGAGAGAAGGATTCTGGGAGGTGGTCAGACCTGTGATGTCTCCTTTTGACCTTTCCCGAACTCTTCCAGTTGCTGGAGGCTTGTTATTTCCCTGTTCCTTACCAGGACCTCCTGTCATAAAACAACTCATGCAAATGGTTACTGTGGTGCCTGGCCAGGGTGGGCGGTTTCAGTCAGCATGCTTCCCCTCACAGTTCCACTGTGGTTTTATAGATCAGGCCATAGCATCCTACATCCCCTGGGTCAAATTCTACCACAATCTGTGCTGGTTGGACCTAAAAGCTGAGAATGATTTTTATTATTTTAAATGTTATAAAGTTTTGTGAGACATATGAATTATATGGCTATCAAATTTCAGTGTCTATAAAGATATCTAAGACTGCTTTCCTGCTGCAATAACAGAATTGAGTAGATGCAGCAGAGGTCATATGACAGTCTAAAATATCTACTATCTGCCCTTTAGAAAAACTTGCTGGCTCTGGCTCAGGAAAGTAGTATTTTAATTACTGTATGCTGGAGTTTTACTTGAAGAAAAGTAAAGTTTTATTAAATTTTGCCCCATGAAATAAATCTTTTTTAAGTAATGTAAAACTGGCCATGTTACTCTCAGTAATCTCAGAATAAACACAAGGACAGCAAATATTTATTAATAATTGAAAATTTGTTATAGAATCAGGTCATTTAGATTATCTTCTGCATGACACATTGACATGGTTGATTCCAGAGTTGCATTTTCCCTTAGGATCAGGTGGATTCTATAGTCTCTCCGTGTGTGTGTGTGTGTGTGTGTGTGTGTGTGTGTGGCTTGAATGATTGCATGCTTCTTTATTCTTGCCTCCCTGGTGCTGCTTAGAGACCCTGGATATTTTATGGAAGCAATGGCCACACCACGCTAAGAGGCCTAACCCTGTCTCTGTCTTGTGTCTTCAGGAGCTGAGTGCATACCAAATGTGCATGAAAGGTCCAGATGTGAAAGCTCAGGCGTCCCATTGACTCACACCTCCTATGTAAAGGGAACGGCCTTCTTCTACCCTCATGGGGATAATTAGGGCCAGATGTGAGGACAAAGTGTACGATGGGTCCAGGTGCAAAAAGTCAGTCATCCCCTTGCTTCATACCTGCGGTGCAAAGGGAAAATCCTTCCTTTGGGAAAACAGCTCAGAGCTCATAGAGACAAGGGCTGCCCCCTGCAGAGTGGGGCCAGTAGCCTCTGGTGGGGAAGACTGGGGTGATGACTGACTGGCTGGGGGCTCCCAGGATGAGGCAAGAGGCTGAGGAGCCCAAGTCTGCAGAGCCAAGGTCATACCAACCCCTCCTTGGATCTGCGTCTGTCTGAGTGGAGCAGTGACTTTAAGGGGCTAGGATGCCAGCTGCCTGCCTGGAGGCCACAGGAGGAGGAGGCAGAAAAGCAGGCGGTGTGGCTCATCTTGGTTTCTGAAGACACTTCTTTCTGGCACCAGGTGCCAAGCTATGCGAAAGATTGTATTCTTTTTATAAAGCTGCTTTAGCTGTTCTAATTCATTTGCCTTTCCATCTTAGTTCGTTTAAAAGATAAATGTACAAATGTATATATATTTTTTTCTTTTAGCACCAGTGGAAATCCTATAACTTGGGTATTTTATCCAACAATTCATCATACAGATCTTTCCAAGTCAGTACCGATACAAATTTCTTTCCCAGATCCGTCTTAATGGCTGTTTCCTGAATGTTCTGTTTTTATACTGAGTGATACTAATATCAACAATCTTAGTACACAGGTATTTGCACAAATGTTCCTCCCACGCTGAGTTGTTATCATTGGACCTTCCGTGTGGAATATGAAAAGGTGATCTATGGCTGTTTATCATTCATTTCTTTGATGGCTTCTGAAGAGACTGTTTTAAAACAAATGTTGTATCATGATTCCACTCTTTCTATTCCACAGAATAAAAATCATTCATACATGATTTTACCCAGTCCTTTCATGGTTTCAGTTTTACAGTCCACACAGTCTAAGTCTCACTAAATTCCTAAGTCCGCCCGGGAGCAGGGACCTGCCCTCTGGGCCGCCTGGGGCCCAGCCTCGGGAATCGCTGAGGAGCGCGCCTTCTCCCGCAGCTGCCCGGGGAGGTCTTCCCAGCTCCCGCCCTCCCGACTGGTGTCTGGGTCTCCGCGCCCTGCCGGGCCGGGAGCCGGCTCCCAGGCGGACGCGCGGGACAAGCGGGGCGTCAGGGCAGCCCGGCGGTCGGGGTCCGCCCCGGGCCGTGTGCGCCGCCCGTCGGGAGCCACCCAGCGGCCGCCGTGAGCCCGTCCCTTCCTGGGGAACGTTGGCGACTCCCGCGAAGGTTCGGCCGCCGAGCCCGGGGCAGAGCTCCAGAGGCCGGGGGTGACAGCGGCAACGCTCCCGGTGCCATGAGACCCGGGAAGAGCCTACTGTCTCCGGAGATTCGGGCTGCAGGTCCGCGGCCTGGGCGGGCGGCGGCGGTCGGTGTCGCTGCCCGGCCGGGTGGACCAGAGCGCCGCGAGGCCCCTTCTGCCCCCGGGCACCGCTGGGGCAGCTGAGCACGAGCAGGAAAGGTCACGGCGCCGGCGTCCGCGGGGTTACACCTTCTCCATGTTTCCCACTCGCCCGGAGGTGCGGACCACACGGACGCACGCAGACATGTCCAGTCTTCCCAGCCTCCCCCATGGACCCCGATAGTCCCGATTCACAAACGTGTGTCCTCTCCCCGGAGACGGCCGGCCCTGGTGTCCAGAACAGGAGGCACCGCAAGGGACCACGGGCCGCCCGTCCTCCTCCCCGAAGTGCGCCGGAAGCGCTTCCTTGCCTCCTTGGGGGAACGGTCGTCCCGCTGCCTTCACGGTCGTCCCCCAGGCGGCCACGGTTCCCGGTCAAGTGCTCAGGACTCCGCAGACGGGTTTCCTGCAGGTCGGGCTGCACCTATTCCAGGGGCGCCAGGAGTCCCTTCTATTCTCCTCGGGCTCAGAAGTGGAAAGGATGGTGTCCGTGTGGAGGCGCTGTGTTTCCCGGGTATGAGACACGGATACATCTGTGTGAGAATCACAAAGCTGACAGATTGGTGGCTGCTGTGGCGAGGTCGACCAGATGGCCCGACAGGTTGTTGGGGTTTTTTGTTAATATTTGTATTGTAATGTAGGTATTCAATGAGAAATCTTGAAATTAATTATAATGAAAATTAACATTATCATTGTTACTCAACAATAACGTAATTATTACCTTTGTTTGCAATTAATTTCAGAAACACTGTTTCAAGTTTATCCACAGAGTATCCAATTGAAGACGACCAGAGAAGGATGTTGAAATGAAGAACTTTCTTAACACACTGGGAAGTTGGGGAACCTCTCCTTCCAGTCACGAGGTCCTGCCCTGCAGCAACCGACCTGGAAAACCAGACCCCAGCCCCTGCAGCAATGGGCTCCAGGATTCAGTGCGTGGTCAGTGACTGTCACCTTCCTTATTTTTCTTCCTTTCTATTTAGTACCAAATGGGGGAAGCCAAATCTCATCTAAGCTGTCACCTGGGACGGCCCTCTTCCTGCCAGCCTGCCTCTGGCTTCCCCATATTACACGCTCTGAGCAGGACACGCTTTCCCTCTTTCCCACCAGAGCATGTCCCCACTCCTCTGTGTGCCCTGAGTCTCAGCCTAGGCGAGTGGTGGTGGCTGACTCCTTGCTCTGGAGACAAATTCTGAAGAAACAGTGAAGGAGCAGGAAAATATCCTGGAGTAGGAAATGGCCACCCACTCCAGTATTCTTGCCTGGAAAATTCCATGAACAGAGGAGCCTGGCTATCTGCAGGCCATGGGGTCACAAAGAGTCAAACACGACTGAGCATGCACACACAGACACAGGCATGTTTGTTTATGTCTACAGAGCTTAGAGTGAGAACCAAATAAAGCACTGAGGATAATATGTGGGTTTTGTTATTTTTGAAAAAAAATTCAAATTAATCATTTTAAGTTGAAATATATATCATATACCCAAAAATTCTCCTTTGAGCACTATATTTTAGTGATTGCCTATTTATATAGTTGTATAGCCATCATCACTATCTGATCCAGAAGATTTTATATTTTATCTCCCTACAAAGACACCTAATGTTCCTTAATCAGTCACTTAAATTCCACATTCCTCACTCTTTCATCCTCATGGAATTGCCTATTCTGTGTATTTCAAGCACATGGCTTTGTACAACTGTGGCCATTTAGGTCCGGTTTCTTACACAGTGTCATGTTTTTGAAGCTCATTCATATTTTATCATGTGATCCAATTTTTTGTTTGGCTTCAGAATTTTCCTGTCTTTAACACATGCACACACACACACACACACACACACACACACACACACAGACGTGCTACAGTTCTTTAAATGTGGAAAATACACAGAGGTCCAATGTCACCATGAGAACCATTTTATGCAGACAGTTCCATGCTGTAAAGTACAGCTTTCCTGTAGGCACTCAACCTGCCCACCAACCCAGAGTGGCCAGCAAGCACAGAGGACGCCAGCCCAACTGTGCTGCCCATTGTCAGAACCCCCACAGCACCCACCCAGGCCAAGGCTCAACAATAGGTGCACCTCCCAATGGCCAAAGGAGAGCCCATCTGTGCCAGGGGAGGGGGCAGCGGCCAAGGGTGAGAGAGAGGAAAGGAGAAACAAGCGGGAAAGTCCACAGCACCTGGTCTTTCCAGGTGGTCTTGCAACCAAGTACTAGCCAGGCTCAACCTTGCTTTAGCTTCTGAGCTCAGAAATTACCAGGGGCCTTCATGGTGGTATGGCCCTAGGTGATGGCAGCCCCGACCAGGCACCCCAGTACCCTGTGCTGTGGGGCCCTGACATGCCAACCTCACCAGCCCCTGTCAGAGCCCTGGAGTGCCCAGCATCTGTGGGCAAACCGCTCCTGACACATCCTTCAGCCCTGTGGAGGCCCAGCCATCAGGCTGTGACTTGGAGTTCCCAGGAGATGGTTATCACTCAGGGTATGTGGCCAGTGGCAATAGGGCCTGACCCTCTGGAAGTGAGTGGAGAAAAGCCCAGTGCTCTAATTCAATGCTGTTCTGGCACCAACTGCGTGTCTCTCGCTGACATCTTCACTGCTTCATCCAGATATTGCACGTACCACTCGTGTTCCAGCTGGGGTTCTAGGGGCAGCCTTCACGGGGCTGCAGCCTTTCCGTGACCAATCCCAAGTGCCGATGCCTCTGGCTCTGGGCCTCACACAGGGAGTACCGCTGTCAATGCTTAGGGATAAAACAGCAGATCTAAGATGCTGAAGACTCGTCCTAGGTCTGGCAAACAGCTCAGAACTGAGGTCTGGTGGCCTGCAATGCTGTGACCTAAGACCACACCATCTGCCAGCAGACATGTCAATCTCCAGATAATCAGGATCAGATTGATTAAGTACCAAGAGGGGCAAATGTGTCATGTTGGGAGGAGGGAGGTGGAAACAGCACCCCTCTGCCTTTGTCTCCCTCCTTCTAGCTGCCCAGGGGCCCAGCCACCTCCTCAATATCCTGTGTTCACATATTGTTCTGTTTTGACTCAGACAACATGGAGGGTCCCTGCCCCTCAAGTAGTGATTTTCTCAGTTTTCAGGGGTACAGTCATGAAATGTCTTCCAGTGTACAAAAAAAGAAAAGATAAAAATCACCCAGACCACTGGAGTTCCATATGAGGTGAGGGTGATAAAAGGTCCCTTGAACTTCTATTCTGGAAAGAGGGAGGGAGGAGGAAGAAAAAGCTAATCTTCAGTGAATGTAACCTTCACATGGACTCTGTTTAATCATTTTATCTGTACAGCTATTCAGTCATCATGACATTTACTCAGGTCTTTTCTCTTTCTCGCCTGATGTTCTCATGGAGCTCACAGGCTGAAGAGGTGCTCAAAGTGAGAGAGTCAATTTGTAGGCAGGTTGATAAGAAGTCTGGGGGAAGCCAAGGAGAGAGGGTCTGGAGTTCTCAAGGAGGAGGAAAGGACAAACATCTTTTTTCCTCTACATTCCTTAGTCTTAGTCACTTAAAACATTTTTCTTTCTTTCTTTAGGCCCAGAACTGATGATTACACAACTCGGTTTAAACTCTGTGAAAGAAAGTGAAGCTGCTCAGTCATGCCTGACTCTTTGCAACCCCATGGACTGTAGCCTACCAGGCTCCTCTGTCCATGGGGTTTTCCAGGCAAGAGTACTGGAGGGCATTGCCATTTCCTTCTCCAGGGGATCTTCCCAACCCAGGGATCCAGCCTGGGTCTCCCCCATTGTAGGGAGATGCTTTGCCATCTGAGCCACTTAAACTCTGTACTAGGGATTATATAACAACCATGTATCCTGCTTGAGGACAGTTTCTCCTTCCTGAAAACCTTCCAATTAATCCTGATATCTTAGAATGTATATTATGGGAATGGGTCTGGTAGGATCTTTCTGTTAAATTCTAATCCTGTTATCCTAAAATGTTAATTATGGGAGTGGGTCTGGTAAAACTTTCACAAACCTGAGACATTCTTTTGATTTATTGTAGTAACTAATTTAAAAAGTATATACCTCCCTTGCTAACACTAGCAAGGGGGGGCACTCCCCACCCCCTTCTGCTGTCCATGTCAGAAGCTTTCTCTGACCTTTTCCCACTGTCATAAAACTCTGCTACACAAACGCTCTTGAGTGATCAATCCTGGTCCCTGGTCCTGAAGCTAAATCTTCTTCGGAGATCCTGAATCTGACATCGTTCATAGTAAGCTCAATTGAATCTATAACAATCTCTTAAAAGCCAAATATAATCTTAAAATAAGCTATGCTGCTGCTAAGTCACTTCAGTCGTGTCCAACTCTGTGCGGCCCCATAGACGGCAGCCCACCAGGCTCCCCCATCCCTGGGACATACCCTCTTGTGATGCGTGTCCCAGGGATATGCGTCACATATGACACTTCCTGCATGTCCCAGGGATATACGTTTTATGACACTTCCTGCAGTGTTCTCCAGGCAAGAACACTGGGGTGGGTTGCCATTTGAAAAATCAAAGTGAAGTCGCTCAGTCATGTCCGACTCTTAGCAACCACATGGACTGCAGCCCACCAGGCTCCTCCATCCATGGGATTTTCCAGGCAAGAGTACTGGAGTGGGATGCCGTTGCCTTCTCCAAAATAAGCTATATGCCCTATTAAAATAAAATTCAACTGAGTAAAATTTTAAAATCTTAGTGCCTTTATTTAAAGATTTATGAATCAGGCAGCATCCAATTTAGCAGTTAGAAACTCTGAGGAGTTGCACAAAATAAAAGACTTTTATAGGCATAAGGGATCAGGAACAAGGACGTTGTACTGGGCAAAGAATCCAAGTGGTTACTGTGAGGTTACTTTCCAATAGAGGCTGGAAAGCTTTCTCAGGCAGATGACTTAACTAGTGATAATCAGAAGATTCCTGGCTGACTGGTTCAAGATTTCATTTCTGGAAGAGCCAAAACTGCATTTAAGTCTATTTTGCTAGCATGGTTCCTAACTAAGCAACTCCTCTGGGGCTGTTGTCTTGTTTTTAACAGTCCCCTGGGGGGCAGCAACTGCTGGTTCTTCCCCAAATGCTGAGAGCGCATGTGCTCTGTACCAGGCCTATGCTGGGGGCAGGGACCCAGCCACGACACCTCACAGTCCTTGACATTCAAGAGGAGAGTAAAACAGAAGACCACCACACTTTAAAAAGAAAGGATTCTGCTGCTCCCGCAAAGCTGACGCTGTGGAACCAGACAAGGAATAAACAGAACAGCTTGTAGAAGAATCAGCTCCATGAAGTGAAGGGCGGGAAATGGCACAGCGGGATGGGGGGCTGGGGCAGAGAGGGGCGGGGAGGAGAAGAGTCCTGGGGCCCGAGGATGAATGGGTGACGAGCCCCAGCGGGTGCAGACAGGGCCGGCCCTGGTGCTGTGAAGGACCGAGGTGGTAAGGGTAGGAGACATGGGGGAGCTGTCACCGCAGATGCACACGGGGACGTGTCTCTGAGGAGGTGACATTTAAGCTGCGCTCCGGGCCACTGTCCCCTTCCCTTGTCACCCAGAGCCAGACACCGAGGATGGCCGCTAACATCATGCGCACCAGCCAGTCCTGAGCCTGCGCACCCAGCTCACTGTTCCCTCCTGAGGAGTCACAGTCAAGGCCCCTGTGCTGAGTTCCCCTCCCTCCCTCTCCGGACAAGGCTGATCCTTTCCCGTGTGGCCCAGTGGCGTGGCCTGTCCCTCCTCTTGGGCACTTTAAGTCATCAACTCTCTTCTCGATGACAGTCGTCTCCTGATCTGTTTGCCTTATTATGCCTCCAATTTCCTATTAATACACTATATTTTAAATTAGCCAAGAATGACAGCACACTCTAGACACAGAGTGTCTTAACTGAGCACACTCAATTAAGTGTGGACAAATAGAGCATGAACTAGGACACTTCCCGCAATGTCCTCAGTCAGTTTAATGTTTATTGTGTGTTAAGCTTGTGTTCTGTGTTTTCCCGCCTGGTTAGTTTCCTCTGGGTCAGCTGTGCTTTCTTTCACCAACTCTTTCTCCTGACAAAATTACTTGCAAGCACAACTGAAGTTCAGAATATGCTCAAATTGTTCCCTACAGGGCAGGCATCTTAGAGCAGAACTTACTGCAGTGCTGACAAGGCGTCCTGTCTTTCTCCAAGTTGGCTGAGAACGAGCAGAGTAGGACTTGTGTGGTTAGTCCCTCTGTTGTGTCCAGCTCCTTGTGATCCCTCCTTTGAGAGGAGCCTGGCAGGTACAGGCCCTGGAGTCCCAAAGAGCTGGACACGACTGAGCGACTATATATTCTTCCGGATTCTTTCCCGTTACAGGTCGTCACAAGATACTGAGTACAGCTCCCTCACTACACAGCAGCTCCTTATGTCACCTGGTGTACACACAGCAGTGTGTGCGTGCTGACCCCAAACCCCTGACTCACCTCTCCCCACACCCCCGTGTCCTCTTAGGTAACCATAAGCATGTTTTCTGTGTCTGTGACTCTACCTCTGCTTTGTAAATAAGTTCATCTGTATCATTCTTCAATATTCCACATGTGTGATGTCATACGATGCTTGTCTCTTTCTGTCTGACTTACTTCACTTAAAGTGAAATCACCATGTTCATCCATGTTGCTACAAATGGCATTATTTCATTTGATCTTATGACTGAGTAATTTTCCATTGTATATATATTCCACATCTTCTGGAGCAAGCACTTCTTAGACTGTACAGCTTGACTTCCTTTAAAGGAACAAAAATTGTGAGGAAACCTAACTTTTTTTAGAGATGGAGAATTTCTCTGCAATGATTCATATATCATTAATGAGCATTTAATGGATTAGGAGACCAAGAATAGTAGGTAAAATTGGTGTGTGGTTTTGTTTTATGTCACTTATGTCAAGTTCTCATGCTGCTGCTGCTGCTAAGTTGCTTCAACTCTGTGCGACCCCATAGATGGCAGCCCACCAGGCTTCTCCATCCCTGGGATTCTCCAGGCAGGAACACTGGAGAGGGTTGCCATTTCCTTCTCCAATACACACAAGTGAAAAGTGAAAGTGAAGTCACTCAGTTGTGTCCGACTCCTATCAGGGTTAAATTATGTTCACAAAATACAGATTTCTTCTGTTCCTCTATTCTTGATTCTCTAAAATTATGTGGTGCTTTTGTAGTCAGTTGTTCTTTGCTTGCATAGCCTTCACATGATTTTCAGAAGTAATTCTTGAAAAAATTTATTTTATAGCCTTCCTTGCTTGTTTTTCTTTTCTTATAGCTGCTTTAAATATTGGTCTTGAGAATTCATATTTTTCCAGAAAGTAGTCAATTTCTTGAATATTCTAGCATATTTGCAGTGTATATAAAGGGGTTTATATTCATTTTGTGGGTGGGTATGAGATAATATGAAATATACATCGGACCTGCTGTCTGACACAGGACCCCTAAGTGTCTTGAAGTTTCCTGGGCTATAGAAATGTCTTTTGATTTGTTTTCTTTGTATGTTTTCAGAAAGTGTTCATTTTGCTTTTTCCTAGTAGGAAATGATTACTTTTATAACAGACACTTTTGATGATTATTGCTAAGGTTTGTTAGTACAATTCTATATGCCCTTTATTTTAAGGCTTGTGATTAGTTTCATCTCTCTCTCTCTTTTTTTTTTTTTTTTTAGTTTCAGCTCTAATACATGCATTTTCTGTCTCAGTTGAATGCCCCACATATTCAAGGAGGTTCCTTCACTCTGGCTGCTGAGGATTCTCAGCCCCACATGAATGTTGGACATTATTCAATGCATTCAGTTCAGTTCACCTCAGTTGCTCACTCGTGTCTGACTCTTTGCAACCCCATGAACCGCAGTGCGCCAGGCTTCCCTGTCCATCAGCAACTCCCTGAGTTCACCCAAACTCATGTCCATTGAATTGGTGATGACATCCAACCATCTCATCCTCTGTCGTCTCCTTCTCCTCCTGCCCTCAATCTTTCCCAGCATCAGGGTCTTTTCTAATGAGTCAGCTCTTCACATCAGGTGGCCAAAGTTTTGGAGTTTCAGCTTCAGCATCAGTCCTTCCAATGAACACCCAGGGTTGGACCTCCTTGCAGTCCAAAGAACTCTCAAGCATCTTCTCCAGCACCACAGTTCAAAAGTATCTATACTTCTATGCTAAGCTTTCTTTATAGTCCAACTATCACATCCATACATGACCACTGGAAAAACCATAGCTTTGATGGACTTTTGTTGGCAAAGTACTGTCTCTGCTTTTTAATATGCTATCTAAGATGGTCACAACTTTCCTTCCAAGGAATAAGCATCTTTTAATTTCATGGCTGCAATCACAATCTGTGGTGATTTGGGAGCCCCCCAAAATAAAGTCAGCCACTGTTTCCACTGTTTCTCCAACTATTTGTTGAGCTATTTCAAATCTTAAAAGATGATGCTGTGAAAGTACTGCACTCAATGTGCCAGCAAATTTGGAAAACTCGGCAGTGGCCACAGGGCTGGAAAAGGTCAGTTTTCATTCCAATCCCAAAGAAAGGCAATGCCAAAGAGTGCTCAAACTACCGCACAATTGCACTCATCTCACACACTAGGAATGTTCAACATTCCCCAAGCCAGGCTTCAGCAATATATGATCCGTGAACTTCCAGAAGTTCAAGGTGATTTTAGAAAAGGCAGAGGAACCAGAGATCAAATTGCCAACATCCCCTGGATCATCAAAAAAGCAAGAGAGTTCCAGAAAAACATTGATTATGTCAAAGCCTTTGTGTGCATCACAACAAACTGTGGAAAATTCTGAAAGAAATGGGAATACCAGACCACCTGACCTGCCTCTTGAGAAACCTGTAGGAAGCCACAGTTAGAACTGAACATGGAACAACAGACTGGTTCCAAATAGGAAAAGGAGTACATCAAGGCTGTATATTGTCACTGTGCTTATTTAACTTATATGCAGAGTCCATCATGAGAAACGCTGGGTTGGATGAAGCACAAGCTGAAATCAAGATTGCCAGGAGAAATATCAACAACTTCAGATATTCAGATGACACCACCCTTATGGCAGAAAGTGAAGAAGAATTAAGAGCCTCTTGATGAAATTGAAAGAGGAGAGTGAAAAGGTTGGCTTAAAGCTCAACATTCAGAAAACTAAGATCATGGCATCCAGTCCCACTCAATGCATAGATCTCCAGTAATCATTCTTTCCTCAAAAGTTGTTCCTGCTCATCCTTGTGGAATTTCACCTGTGTGTGATCAGATGGCAGAGACTCAGTGGGCCCATTAAGCACTTGGAATCATTCTTTCTGTCTCAGTAGCTGTTTCTTTTCAATCCCCTGCCCCACACATATCATCTTCTGTGCCTCCCTGGCTCACCTGTGTTCTCAGATCAGGGCTTTGCTGGGCTGCATCTGGGTTCCCCTCCCTGTACCTGCAGCATGGAAATTGCCTGAAGGCAGACAGCCGGGAGCCATCAGATGGATTTGTGTATGCATCTTCACTCTAGGAATTTAGTCCTGCATGGCCTGCTGTCCAGGATCTGAAAAGAGTTGTTCCCAATATTTTGTTCAGCTTTCTAATTACCAGTGCCAGGTGAGGAAGTTCAGATACTGTTCCTCTTAAAGCTGGGAGTGGAAGTCACATTTTATTTTTATAGACACTCTTTGAATCAGTAATTCTAAATCAGGTAACCACATATGTTTGAAAGTAACTTTTGCTTCATTTTCTCTGTTTTGCTCTTGCAAATGTAAAAACAAAACCAAATATCAAGAGACACATTAAAACAGGTTTTGTTTTCTGTTTTTCCTGGTTGAACTTTATGCCAACAAATCCTAGGTAAGGACTTAGGAAGCTGCAGTAAGTCAAGGCACCAGCAAGATCACAGGATCTGCAATCAACAGGGATCTTAATGGTACCAAAGAGCCTTTTTTTGCCAGGCCGTAGGAGGTGGATGCAGTAGTTGAGGGGCTAGAGGGATCCCAGGACCTTAATGACACCATTGAGCCAGCTAAAATACAGGAGGCTGAGGCCAGGTACAGCACGTTTGGCCAATGTGAGCTGAAACATATTTCATTCTGAATTTCCAGAACCATCAGTCAGTCAGTCAGTCAGTTCAGTCCCTCAGTCATGTCCAGCTCTTTTCCACCCCATGAATCGCAGCATGCCAGGCCTCCCTGTCCATCACCAACTCCCGGAGTTCACTCAGACTCACGTCCATCGAGTCAGTGATGCCATCCAGCCATCTCATCCTCTGTCGTCCCCTTCTCCTCCTGCCCCCAATCCCTCCCAGCATCAGAGTCTTTTCCAATGAGTCAACTCTTCGCATGAGGTGGCCAAAGTACTGGAGTTTCAGCTTTAGCATCATTCCTTCCAAAGAAATCCCAGGGCTGATCTCCTTCAAAATGGACTGGTTGGATCTCCATGCAGTCCAAGGGACTCTCAAGAGTCTTCCAACACCACAGTTCAAAAGCATCAATTCTTCAGTGCTCAGCCTTCTTCACAGTCCAACTCTCACATCCATACATGACCACAGGAAAAACCATAGCCTTGACTAGACAGTCCAGAACCATAACCTCAAACAAAATGTTCACCTTCTTCTGATATTCACATAGAAAGATTGCACAGAATCTTTCACCTAGAAATTCTACTTCCATGGAAGATAGCCACCAGGAAGATTGCTTGGAGAATTTAAGAGATGTGTGGTTTTTAGGTGGAGAAAGAGGCAAGTGTGGTTCAGAAACGGAAAGGGGTCTGTGCAAACCCAGCAGGCTCTCTTTGGTGGAAGGCAGGCCGTGCACTCACTGCTCCTTCCCCCTTTTGCTGAGATCACGTTTATCATGTTTTAGGTTTCTCCAATGAAAACTTCAAGTACAGGGGCTTCCCTGGTGGTCCAGTGGTTAAGAATCTACCTTGCAGTGCAGGGGACACTGGTTCGATCTCTGGTCCCCAGATGACCCCACATGCCACAGAGAAATTAAGTCTGTACACTGCAAAGACTGAGCCCAGGCATCCTAGAGCCCAGCGCTCCACAGCAAGAGGAGCCACCAAAGCGGAAAGCCCAACCACCCAACTAGAGCACAGGCCCTGCTCGCTACAAGTGGAGAGAGCCTGCAGGCAGCAAAGAAGACCCAGGGCAGCCAAAAAGAAATAAAATTACATTTAAACAAAAACCCCTTCAAGTACAGTGACTCTCAATGGCTCCAGTAACTCCTGCTCAATGTTCTCAGCACACAGGGAGTCTACAGGACTCCCCTGGGGTCTACAGGAACCCCCTCCACCTGTGAAGGCCCAGCATCTCCATCGACCACGTGTCTCCACCACTGTGCTGTGCCGTCTCCCCGCTCTCCTCTGCACAGAACTGCTTCTGATGGTGTCACTCTTTAGGCAGGGGGGTCGTTCTTGTGAATCATCTAAGAATTAATATCTCACCTGCAATTGTATTTCTATATTCCTTAAAAGGAGTTCCTTAAAATCCCAATTGTATTCCTTAAAAGAGCGTTTTAACACAATCTTGATTTGAACACCTATGTTTTTATTTATCAACTTTCATGTCTCCTTCATTGTGTCCTGTGCTCTGGCTCAGCCTCTCTCTTGGCCTCTGCTCTTGGCCTCTCAGGAAACAGCGTACAGGATGTATTAGTTGCATCCGCCCTCCCCTCTCACTGGCTCTTTTCCATCCTCCCTCATCTCCGTGACATGTGTAACTGTGTGCACATCACTATCACCATGACACCCTCCCTCCCTTGGGAAGCCTGTTATCACCTTCCTGCTCCTTTCTCTGCTGCCCCGTGTGTGTCCCTGCCTGACACTCACAGCAGCTTCACAGCAGGCGCTCTCCCTCACTCTTCTCTCCAGAGCTCCTGCTGGAATTTCTGGACACCATCTCCCAAGTATTTACCTCTGACTCTGACTTCTCCTTCCCTGGTGGGCCCTGTAGCATCTTCCCCTGAATGAAGACCACAGATAAAACCTAAATTCTTCTTCTTCCCCAGCTACCTTAGACTCCCCTGTGGATGTCTCCTTCTCATCCAGGCTCAGTGATTCAATATCATCCACGAACCATTTTTCTATACTCAACCATCTATCTGGCCATATTGATACCATCTCCAGGGGAGTGGGTGGAGCAATGATGGGCAATGTTGAGATGGCAGGTAGAGACCACGCCAGGCAATGAGGGCGTGAGAATGAAGGACAGTGCTAAGAAGAGGAGCAGATTATAGAGAAGTCACAAGGGCAGAAGAGGTTGGAGAATGTTTTTAAATAACAGATCGGGGAGAAATCTGGGAGAGGAGAGGTTGAGTCTTAAGGAAAGAGAAATGATCATTGCATAGCTCCTCGGGGGCGGGGAATCCAGCAACGTGCTACTTTACCATCAACATCCTATCACATGCTATACTTCAGTTACAAATACTTCAGGCTACAAATCCATTAGATTTGTAGAAATTCCTAATGCATTAGAAATTTATACATTTTCCTGCAATGGAATAAATTAGGCTAAGGTTATGCATTACATTGTTTATTGTGATGTCAAGATGTCATTTTATATTAGTGTTTATTCCAATGTGGACCAGTAAAGCATATTATAGTACATCGTCTATTCACTGGACTGATTTGTGGAAAATAGTGTCCCAAGAGAGAATATTCCCCAAGATAGTGTCAGCTGAATATAAGCAAGATACATAAAACACTGTACACACTGTGCGACCATGTATGGTTTTAAATGTGGTTGTGCTCAGTCACTCAGTCACGTCCCACACTTTGTGACACTATGGACTGTAGCCCACCGGGCTCCTCTGCTTATGGCGATGCTCCAGGCAGGGATGCTAGAGTGGGTTGCCATTTCCTGCTCCAGAGGATCTTCCAGACCCAGGGATTGAATCTGAGTCCCTCATGTCTCCTGCATAGGGAGGTGGGTTCTTTACCATTAGCACCACATGTGGAGTGAAGAAGAAATAGATATTCATAGTTGCTTGTGTATCCATAAAATGACATTCTGGGCCATCTCTCCTGATCCAGGGGCTAAGACTCTGCACTCTCATTGTAGGGGCCTGAGTTCAATCCCTTGTCAGGAAACTAGAACCCACATGCCACAGCTAAGAGTTCCCATGAACAAGGTCTCACAGGCACAGCCATATAAATACTTAGAAAAAACAAACAAACAAATAAACCTCCGGAAGCTTTTCCTGAGAAACAAAACACGTGGCTGACTGTGGAAGCAGCAGGGCCTTGACAAGAAGGGAGGGGGTAGGAAGAACAATGTAATATAAAGTATTTTATATTTCTAGGTTCTTGAACCTTGTACATGTATTACAAGTTTCTCAGAAATGCCAAGATATTACAAAAATATTTTAAACTTCTAAAGAATAAAACTCACAGCATTATTTCTACAAACTGAATGAAAGTCAAGTTTGTTTTATCAGATTATCTGGCTTCTCTAACATATCTTCTCAGGCTTTTCCCACGCTACCCAGACAGTGGTCCATACGGCACTGTCTGGATTCTTGTCATAACCGGAAGTGAATCTTTTACACTATCCTGGGTCCTTGATGTCCGGCAAATGAAGGACGACGTCATCACGTTCCTTGCAGCAGGGGCCCACTTAGGTAGCACCAGCCTTTACTTCCCAACGGAGCAGTACATCTACAGAAGGAAAAGTGGCGGCGTCTACACTAGGAATCCGAAGAGAACCTGGGAGAAGCTTCTGTAGGCAGCTCATGCCATCGTTGCCACTGAAAACCCAGCTGCTGTCCCTGCTGCGTCCTCCAGGAATCCTCGCCAGCGAGCTGAGCTGCAGTTTGCTGCCGCTTCACTCCTGGAGCCTCCACTAACCAGACCCAGGCAGCTTCCAGGAGCCAAGACTCCTGGTGGTTACGAGGCCAGGGCTGACCGCCAGCCTCTCCCAGGGGCATGTATATGAACTTCTTACCATCGGTCTGTGTGACACGGACTCTCCTCTGCACTCTGGAGACGACCCATTCCCGGCAACCAGGGAGCTGTCGGTGGGTCTGACTTGGCGGATGCTCACCGGGGAAGTTCTGCCCGTGCGCGGCACCGTTTCCTGTGAACACTCTTGGGAGGTCGTGCCTGATCTCTACATCTGCAGATTCTGAAGAGATTAAAAGGGAAGAGCAGGTGCCAGCTGAGCAAGCTCTGACCAAGGAGGACTTCACCGTGAATGGGTCACTTCAGCAGCTGAGTGCAACGCTACTGGATCTGAGGTGCTGTCTAGTCCACAGGCGGGCAGCGAGCTCGCTGCCTACTCCGCAGATCCCCCGAAGGCTGGCCTGCAGCGCCCACTGCTCAGGCCACTGGGCGGGTAGACACAGCACTGGGTGGGCTTCAGCTGTTCTTTCACAGGCTCTTCTCTTCGGTGGGGGCTGTGCTGGGTCCTTGCTGCTGCACAGGTGTGCTCTGGTTGCGGTGAGCGGGGCGCACTCTCTGGTGCCTGGCCTTCTTGTTGCAGCGGCTTCTCTTGTTATGGAGCATGGGCCCCAGGGCCCCCAGGCTTCAGTGGTGGCAGAGCGTGGGCTCAGGAGCTGTGGCCCCCAGGCTGTGGAGCACAGGCTTGATGGTTGTGGTTCACAGGCTTAGTTACTCTGAAGGCACGTGGTATCTTCCTGGACCAGGGATTGAACTCATGTCTCCTGCATTGGCAGGATTCTTTACCATGAGCCATTATGGAAACCCCACAAACTCTTAAAATGGAAATTGGTTCACAGAAAATAAGCAGTTTCTAAATAAATAAACATGTCTACTCATGAGAATGTTCTGTGACTTTTGCTGTTTTCCTTTCACATAAGAGGAAAATTTCCTAATTCATAATTCATTATGTTCTTCCCTCAAACAACATTTGCAACCACTAATTTTATTAGCTAAGCTTGTCCAATTTTTAAAATACTTTTCTCCCACTTTCCCTTATGCACTGTACATTCTTTATCAATTGAGATAATATTTTATCATTGTTCAGTCACTCAGTCATGTCCAACTCATTCCGACCCCATGGACTGCAGCACACCAGGCTTCCCTGTCCTTCACCATCTTCCAGAGATTATATTTATACTTCATATGGATAGGAGGATAATCAGTTGATTTCATACTTGAATTATTTCTCTGAATCTGACATATTAATATGCTAGTAAGATATAAAACACTTGACTGACTTCAGCATAATAAAAAATAATAGAATCAGGTGACCATATCTTAAGACTGATTATAAAAGCAGCAGCCATGTTGATGAGGAGCAGTGATATGGGGTTGTGGGGGGTACATTTTATGTGGTGAGAGAGAGGGGTGCTGGCCTCAGGGATTTAAAGGGCTGCTTGAAAACAGAGTGGAACTCGGCTCAGTGGATGGACCTCCTGGGAGTCACTTCCCAGGGACACACAGGACAGAGTCCTGAGCATCCTGAGTGCCCACAAGGTGGTCTGAAGCGGTGGCCAGGGCACCCCTCTGGGTATCAGTGGAGAAGGTAGCTGTATTGTGTGTCTGTACGAGTCTGTATAAGGTGACCTTGCATGCAGAAAAGCAAATTTGACTAAATGGCAGATGGCCTCAGCTCTAATATTAAGATCTTTTCTTAAATCAATTTCTTTCTCCTTTCAGCTTCTCCGTCTGAAAGGAGTTACTCTTCATGAGACCCATTCTCTTTTAATTCCCTTCTTCAAAGCCTCAGATTTTGTAGCTTTTTTTCAGTAAGTATCTTTCCATGTTTATTCCTCAGACAAGACAAGCAAGAGTAAATTTTTATTACTGGACTTTAAAGATAAACAAGTACTTTTAAAATCAGACTTTCCAAACGTTCTAAATTCATTCATGTTCTCACTTTAGTGTCTTCAATCCTAAGCCTGTAATGAGCGTTTTTACTTCATTCAGACACAGCTCTGGGGAGTGAATTGGTGGCGGGGCTCCACAGACCCCTGGAATTTTGAACTCTCGACAGTTAGTTCTCTTTTTACAGAAGTGTTAGCAGCCAATGGAGCAAGGTGCATATAGTGCCAGATTACAGGGCTGACAGCGGGGAAAAGACAGTTTATTGATGGTAGAAAAGATCTGCCTTCTGACAAGCAGCTGCCTCTCACGGTGAGACAAACCGGAAGTGCCTGCAGACCCAGAGACCCGGGGGGAGGGAGCGGGAAGCTTCAGCCACATCCGTTATCAGCGCAGCCTTCAGAAAGGGGTCCTTCCTTGACTTGACTCGTGCTTCCTGTTTCTTTAACTCCCTGTGCTTCGGGGCTGCTCTGCTGAGTTGGACTCCCCTTTGCTTTTCCTAGATCTCCTTGGGGCCTTCTCACAAGGCCCGGCAGCAGGCAGGAAGCAGCGGCGCCATTCGGCAGGTCTGCTCCTGTAACTCCTCTGGCAGCCGTGCGGCTGGGACAGCGCGCTGAGCATCCACCGTCCCTCTCATGGGACCAGAGGTCGGAATGCGATGGGACCAGAGGTCGGAATGGGGAAGATTGAAGGGCTGGCTTTTACTTTCTTTCACTCCCGGGCCAGGAGCTCTTAACCTGAGGGATTTGGAGAGCCCAGGGAGCCTGTGGCCTCCCAGAAGTGATGCATAAAATGCATCTGTGCACAAGCTTTTGTTCAGATAAGAGTAAATGCCCTGGATTCACCCCTTCAGAATATTTTATCTTTGTTCCTAGTCTGTACAGATCCTGTGCTTTGAAGCGCAACACCGCTGCAGTGATTTCATCACACTTCCACTGCTGCCAGTCCCTAGTAAACCCAGCTTTCAGAATCAAGAGAAGCTGGTGGCTGACAAGGCTTAAAAACATCCTTTGAAGTTCCTAGAATCAAGAGCACCTGACTGTACTCTACTGGAACATTTTAACATCTAGTAGTTTGCTTTTCGCTTGTGAGCAGCTAGGTCAAATTGTTTCCACACAAGAAAACCGAACTAAAGTCTATGTGCCTGACCAGGGTCACAGGACACAAACTACCTTAGGGCGGGTCCCAGGTCGGCCTGAGATTCTGTCATTACCAGGAATCAAAGTAGCAAAGAGCATCTGTGACACAAACCCTAAAGCGTTTTATTTACTGGATAATTTGGGTTGGGACGGTTCCCTAGAGAAGAGAATGGCAACTCACTCCAGTGTTCTTGCCTAGAGAATTCCATGGGCAGAGGAACCTGGCGGGCTACAGCCTAAGGGATCGCAGAGTCCGACAGGACTGAGTGACTTTCACTTTCTGTTTTCAGTTTGGATCTACAGAGAGGTAAAGTCTTTTCTGTGGATATTTGTAAATGCTTCCTGCAGATCCAGTTATATGGCTTTGTGTTCTTCTGAAATTGCTCCCATGACATTGATCTGGACTTCATACACTTATGTACCAAATTACTCTGTTTTCTGTGCAATGGTGGTAAAACAGTTAAAAAGCAAGTAAACAAGCCAAAGCCCGTGAACTGTTTCAAACAGGCTGAAAGCGCCACCTACTGTCCAATCTGCAGAGGTGCCCGAGGAATGTAGTCTGAGCCTTATGGACTGAGAGCCACAGGAACTAGGATATTAAGCTAAGTTAGACTCACATCTAACTATACTTTCTACTTATATGCTATTTATAACGAGTATGTAGTTATATTTATGCTCTCTCCTGAGCATTCTCAGTCTTTGGTTACAGAATGTAAGATATTGAAAATCACTGAGCTGTGGCAGATGTAAGAAACAGTATCAGGCTTTCATATGCTTTCCATGGGTCCCGATTATCCCACACCAAAATGCCTTGAGAGTTCTGGAGCAAAACTGCTCTTTGCCACTTTTATTCCTAGGAACGACTGAGGCCCAGAGCTCCCTAAGTAGCCCCTCCTGAGGGGACTTGACTGTATTTATTTTACATGTTTAAGAGATGACAGCAAAAGAGAAAGCTCTAAAATGGCAAAAAGCTTTCAGGTACACCAAAAGGGTGGTTTTAATGTTGCTGTGAGTGTTTTGTTTTTAGTGGAACAATCCATCATAGAACGGGCCAAAGTGAGTTTAGAGAATAAAGTGTACTTTTTCTACCTCTGAGAGATACTAATTAAAACATGTCTTTACTATGGGCCTGGCATCAATTCAGACTTGCCTTGGACACGTGACTGACTTCCAGGCTGCCTTAAACCCAGCAAGCATTCAGGAAACGTCCCAGTGACTGGAGGGGACAGCAGCGTGCAGCCCGCGTTTCACTGTTTGTGCTGCTCGTGTGCTCTTTCTGTCTCTAGCCCTTCAGCAGATATTCACGCTCTTCTACACAGCTTATCATTTGTTTGACTCTGAAATACATTGGTTCAGTTTTTATGATAAGCTGGTTCTGTACAATCATATGTAAAGTTTTTATTTAAATGCAAACAATATATACTCTCATTCAAATTCCTCCTGAGTTAAAAGTACACCCAAAAAGAAACTGGATAATTTAGAGTAAAAGTAACATTTCTCTTTCATCCTTATCAAAGTATCTGTGGTTCACTTGTATGTATTCCTCCAGCTTTTTAGAAAACATTTTCAAATATATATTTATTTACACGCAGATAATATAGGTTCATTTTTAGTTCAGTCAGACAAATAATGTGTGTTGTTTTACAACTTGCTTTAGTCATGTAACAGTATGACTTTGAGTTGTCACCATTTCCTGTTTGGAGCTTTTCCAGTGGTTTTCAATACGAATATGAAAATCTTTCTATAGAACAACACGATTCTGTTATAGGCAAACTAGGTTCATCTAGCATCCACATTCGGGGAAATTCAGAAATCTCTTTAGTTGCCCTGCGCATCCCACCATCAGGAATGGAGGAAACTGTGAGCAAGAAAAGTCTCAGCAATGAACAGCAGGCACCCCGTTAACCCAGCTCTAAAGGAGGAGGGCGTGGCGAGGACAGCTCATGGGCTGCGGGGAAGGTCTTGTGATGCCTGTGTCTCCAGCCTGGCCGGTAGCAGCCCAGAGAATCCAGGAAAGAGAGATGGTAGGAGAACAGTGGAGGGCAGGAAACGGGCCTCCTGAAGGCAAAGCACACAGGTCGCAGCAGAGCCTGGGGAGGAAGAGCGGGTCCTCAGAGGAGCCAGTGGAGAGACACCCGGAGGAGGGGCCCTTCCGCTCACCCCACCCCAGAAGGTGCCCACCGGCCAGGCCAGGTGCGCGGTCGCATCCACTCCCCTCACCTCAGGCTGGTCTCGGGAAGACACTTCTTGTTGCACTTGAGTGATTCAATTATGCCTCCCTGTAATTTCAGGTTGGGTCTTCTCTGCCTGCCTTCCCCTCACTTTTCACTCTGGCCTCAGTCTTCATTTTTTTCTGGCAAACAAAATATGGTCAGCAGGCAGAGTTGACTGCATAAAAGGCAAAGGTCTGCCTCTGAGGAGTAATATATACTCATATCGCTATGCTAGTTTATTTATATTTATTAATTTAATTTAGTACAACATAATGCTACATAAATGTATGCACATATAATGTAAATAAATATAAAATGTTATGTACTATTGTTATTTTAATATAATATTTATATATCAATGATATATGTTAATATTAATAATATATAGGCTGATTTAGTTAACGACACCCCTGGTGAGAAGACTAATGAAGACTAAAGAAGTCAGAAAAAAACAGAAATTTGAAGATCTTTGAGAAAACTTCATGCTCACGATGTAAATGGCGAGACGTGCATGAAGGTTCTTGGCCAGGGCTCCTCACAGGCTTCTCCAGGCCCCTGTTACTGTCAGCAGTGAGAGAGGGAGTGAGGGTCCGGGCAATGCCCCCAGGCCAAAGCCGGGCCAAGCCCCCCTCCAGTCTCCTTCCTTCTGTCACCATGCGTCACCTCCTCACTTACACTAGTGTAAACGAGTGTTATCACTTCTCCCACAGAATGAAGGGTGTGTGTTGCAGGAGAGCTGGAGCGAGCTCACTGGTGACACAAATCTTAAAACTGTAAAGAGGAGTTGGAGGGAGGGAGACAGATAAGTAGACTTATGTGCCCTGGCTTTAGACTGTAGTGTGAAATTAATGATATTAAAACTGCTTAGCCTTTAGCTTGTATTCTTATCAGTGCCTGTATTAAACAATTGATCAGTCACCTAAATATCATAGACTCTAAATCATAAACTAGGATTTTAAAATACTGTAGTTTTCTGTGTTACCAAAGTGCACTTTTGAAGCAAACGTTCAAATCATCCAGTGTCTTCTCTTTGTGTTTGGTCACATGTTGTTCTCTTTTTTAACTTTACTTTGTATTTGGGGTGTAGCCGGTTAACAAACAGTGTTGTGACAGTTTCAAGTGACACCAAGGGGAACAGTTCACCCAAACACACACATGCGTCCTTTCTCCCTCAGACTCCCCTCCCATCGAGGCTGCTACATAGCATTGACATCCATGTGCCACACAGTGAGTCCTTGTTGATTCCTAACCAAAGCGGACATTTGTTGCATCATCAGAGACTCTGTCAGAATCTTTCCCAGAGGTTAGTGAGGAGTTTCCTGGAAAACACTCAGCCCACCCTCTGTTGCCAGAGGAAGAGTGTTTATATACAGGTGTTAGTTCTGAGAGAATTTGGTGAACTGGACCAGCTCATACAGAGATGGAAACAGCTTGTCACCATCAACATTGTCTCATTCCCCAGTAGGTTCAGCCTCCCCCGCAGGTGCCCTGAGTCCTGACTGCTGAGCAGGCCAAGCCCATTCTTAGTCCCCAGCGCCTCCTCCCGCAGGGCCGCGGCCTGCAGAAGACAGAGGGACTGACAGCTTGTCCCCTCCTCCCCCTACTCATGGGCCTGCCTGAGCCAGCTCCCTGCTCTGGCTGAAGGAGGAAGAAGGCCCAGCAGCAGCCCCAGAAGAAGCGCACAGGGAACCCTCCATTCCAGGGGTGCGGGCTCATCATGCAGGGCCAAGGGGACACGGGGGTGGGAGAAGCCTCAGCTCTGGACACTGTGGGAGCCTGTCCTCTGAACAGACTCAGGGACTGTCTGTTGGCCATGGGATCTGAGGAACAGGAGAGATTTGGATGGACTGGGGCTAGCTGGGAGGGTTTCCATGGTCTAAAGCACAGGCTGTGTCTCTCTGGGCTGAAAATATTAACCGCTGAGCACTAGCTCCCACCAAAAGAAGGTATTGGTTAGAGGTGTCCTGAGATGTAAGAGCTTCTTAGGGAGACAAGAGGAGATACTAGGAGGATGGGAAATGCCTTGTAGAGCCTGAACCACACGCCCAGCCTTCTGACCCCAGTTTTGGGAGGTAGCAGTTTCTTATGCATGTCCCTGGTGGCTCAGATGGTAAAGAATCCACCTGTAATGTCGGAGACCTGGGTTTGATCTCTGCATCGAGAAGATCCCCTGGAGAAGGAAATGACAACCCACTTCAGTATTCTTACCTGGAAAATCCCACAGACAAAGGAGCCTGGTGGGCTATAGTCCATGGGGTCACAGGGATGTGATTGAGAGACTAACACCCTTTCAGGTGAGGGCAGCTGGTTTGCTTGGGCCTGATCAGGGAAGGGCACAGGTGAGTGTTGCTTCTGACAAGTGAAAGAGGCTTTGGGCCTAGAAAAGAAAACAGCAGTCTCAAAGGCCCTTGCTGAATCATCTAACTTGGGGGAAACAAAACCAAACTTTAGGTCCCACCCTGATGCTCCAGGCTGGTTGCATCTACCTGAGACTTATCACCCCTTGTCCAGAGGATTTATCACCCCCTGCCCAACTACACATGCCATCTCAACTAAAGAATACCCAAAACATCCCGCCTGACTAACATTTCCCTTATCACCTCCACAAAGCTCCCTTTAAATATGAAGCTTCCCTGATCTCTCTCAGGCTCAGCCTGGTCCTTAGGCCGACTGCCACCCCTCCTTGCCTGAATAAAGGTCACCTACTTCCGTTGAGGTCGTCTCTCATTTTCTGCCTCAGCCCAATCTATACCTTACATCCAGCACTGTCCAAGAGAAGAGGGCAAACAGGTGCTCCCCAGGAGTCAAGACACAGGCTGCTTTGTCAGCAAGCCAGCTATGAGGGGTGGAATGGGCACCCCATGAGGCCTCTCCCGCTGTCCCCGGGTGCCCTGCAGTTCCAAGCTTTGGCCTGAATGCATCATAAAGAAGGAGCCTTTGCATTCTACCTATTACGAGTTAACCACTAAAGGAATGTTGCCTATAAGCTTGTACATAAAGTCCCATCTCTGGGAGCCCTGCATCCCAGGTAATGAGCACCAAGCTAAAATAATAACTTTGTTTAGCTCACAGGAAACTTCCTGACCAGACTCACTTGTGAATCACGGCAGGGAGGCAGACATTAACACATCCTCTCTGGATCCTGATCACAATGAGGAAATATTTGACTTTCCTCCCCCACCACTTTTGAGAATTAAGATAAAAGAAGCCTGAATTCTAATTCAGGCAAGATGGGTCCTGGGACAAGAGTCCTGAGTTTCTGAATAAAGTCACTGTTCCTTGCCCCAAGAATTCATCTCTCAATTTATTGGCCTGTCGTGAGGTGAGCAGGACAAGTTTGGACTCAGTTACAGAAGAGCTGACAGTCTTGCTCTTTTGGGAAGATTTCCATTTTCATTCATTTAGTCATTGTTCATGTATTTGAGTCCTGCTCAGAGCCAGGCCCTGCTGAACTCACCCTTGGAGACCTGGCTCAGACCTCACCGGGTCCATGACGGCTTTCTTGATCCCATGCTCTGCCCGCACCATTTTCTGCCTCACCCAGGACCCCTCAAGTCTTCAAGCACACTGCGATGAGCTCTCCAGCTTGTGAGCCCTGTGAGGACGTCGAACAGATGCAGAATGGGGCTCAGAAAATGTGAAGATGACAATAATCAAATTAATGAGCTGGTCAAACACAAACCAGGTTTAGGTCACATTCACCAAAGATCATCTTCTTCTGCCTCCTTCTAGAGCAAGAGTTTCAGGGGGAGATTTACCAGGAGCTCAAGGATCTTCTCTGACACTAATCTTATCCAAAACGTTAACAGTCTGAGTGGATTTTATTTTCAATTTTATTTCTTTTTACACATGAAGTCACTTCGTGACTATTCCACTGAATACTGAGTAACTTAATGATCACTTTTGTTTTGTCTGGGCCAAGAAAGCCCAATACAGGGGTAGGATGCTGAGGAGGAGAGGGTCAGGGGAAGCAGGGGGTGGTGAAACAGCAGAGGCAGGCGGCCCCCACCCCGGTTCTCACTGCCCCGCCCCACCCCCTTTGTACTTAACTGATCTGACTGTGATTACCGGGGTCCAGATGTCTCCTTGCTAGATGTTCTGTCCTTTAGAGCCAGCTGTAGAGGTCACAAGATAAACCTAAGTTCTGGGGCCCCTGTGTGATCCAGGAGCAGTCATCTGTGCCTTCAGAGGGTCAGTTTCTGACCCACAGTGATGCTCTCCCAGAGTCAGGTGTGAGTTGGTGGCCAGCCCTGCTCACCATGAGATGCTGCAGCTCTTGCCCTGCCCTGAAACCCCTCCCTGCAGCCTGGCTGTGTTCAGGGAACACCTGGACAAAACAGGCATGAGCGAGTAGGAGAGAGTGGGCACTTCAGGGGCAGAAGAGATACAGAGAAACTGGATTTCACTCTGTCCACTTCCAACTGGTTCCAGCCTAATGCCACTTGTCATACACCCTGAGTGGACACGACCTCCTGGGAGCTCAGAAGACTCTCCTGAGAGCTGGGATGTAGAGCTGTGGAGGATGGGGCTGGGATAGCCCCTCACATGAGGCTGGGGCTCTGGGACTCAGAAGCTGGCCCGGGGAGTGAGGCTGGGCCGGTGGGTTTGCATTGCAGACTGTCGGGTGTCTGGCTGAAGCTGCTGACATCCGTGGTCACACCTCCCTCAGCCATCTGATCGTTTCTGATACCAGCAGTTAAGCAGGTATGATCTGGCAGGCAAATGGCTGAGACAGAAGTTCAGCATGGGCGGCTCCTCCACCTGCCTCTGCTCTCCTCTCTCCTGGTCTTTCTTCTTCGCCACCTCTGCCCCCCACCCCCCATGTAGCTCTCTTCTTAGGCTGCCGTGGGGAGGCCTGTGTGGAGTCCGAGTCGGGAGGGTGGCACAGAGGGTCCCGAGAAGGCGTGTCATGGCTGGGCTGGTTGCTCTGTGCTCACCGGTGGCTTAGGGTCAGTGAGGCAAAGAGCCTCCCTGCACAAAGACGGTTCCTAGTGATGTGGATGGAGCGACAATGGTAATTTTATATTCTGTGAGTTTTTCACAATTAAAAAGAAAAGAACTCGGGGGTGTGTGTATGTATTATAATGACCTAGAAAGGAAATTTTTCAAGTCAAACAGAGGAATGAATCGTGTGCTAAACCATAGATGAGTCTCCAAGACATAGCACCAAGTGTAAGAAACCAGCATACGTGGCCACAGTTGTACAAATCCATGTACTTTAAATATGCAGAATAGGCAAATCATTAGGGTCAAAAAGCACACAGACAATTGCCAAAACTGGGGGAAGGTGGAAGGGGAAGTGCCTGTTTAGTGGGTAGTGGCTTTCTCTGTGAGGAGATGAAGTGCTCTGACTTAGATAGCAGTGATAGATGCACAGCTTTGCAAACAGATGGTGAATCATTTGGAGAAGGAACTGGCAATCCATTCCAGTGAGTTGCACACTTTACAGAGTAAATTTTATGATATGTGAATTAGATTCCAACTTAAACATTGTGATTGATAGAGGATTTTTTTTTTTTTTTAAGAATTCACACAAGAAACACGTCTTATCCTGAGTTTTGTTTGGTTCTCACCCTTCTAACGTCTGTAGGCAAACAAACATCTGGACAGGGATGAGGATTCAGGTTTCCTCCTTCAGGGACTGACTTCTCTGAGCTTCCCTTCATCACCAAACGAGGATCCTCAGCCTCTGCAGGAGCTTCTCTCCATGTTCCTACCATCCCCTCTCCTTCTCCTCCCCCTCCTCTGACAGGCTTCCTCCCCCCAGCTCTGCCTCCTGAGTTCAGTCTGGGCTCCTCTCACCAGGGCTCTTTCTGGGCTCCTGACCCCCCTCTGACTGCAGCCTCTCCACCCTCCTGTTTGCTTTCTCTCTGTGGTAACTGATCTGCGTTAACTGCAGTTCTGAACATGTGCGTTCTCTACTCACAGCATCTGAGTGGCTCCCACTTCCCTAGGAAGGATAGTGGCATCCCAGGCAAGGCTCTAAATGCCTTTCACTATCTCTCCTCTGTGCCCTTCCTCTGCCAGCCCTCAACCCCTGCATCCACCCTGCAGTGCAAACTGCCTTTGACATCATCCAGGAGTTGAGATGAATGCTCTGCCTTCACAGCTGCCTTTCTAGGGGAACCTGCTCTCTGTTGCACCTACCACTGGCCCCGGCTCTGAATTACTGGCTGCTGAACTGCATTCCTCTGAGGCCTTGACTTGAAAATCATCTGCTCTGCTGATTTTCCTGACTCCCTCGGGCTGTGTCGTAACTACTTGTCTTTCTTCTGGTCCTGTGTGCCTTTTCTCGGTGAGCACGTGCCACATGGTGAGAGGTCTTGTCTGACGCCCCTCTTAGGCCCAGGGCTTCCCGAGGACAGGAATCCAGGCCCCACGACTCTCCACAACTCTCTCAGGTCTGGAGGTGCTCACTGCTCACCTGCACGGTGACTGAAGGCTGTGGCTCCCCCATCAGGCTTGCAGGGCCATCTGGGTCTCATGTCAGGCACTGTCCGTGCTGTGGGGGAGCGGCTTCCACTCCAAGAAAGCTCCCCTCCTTCTTGTTGCAGAGACAGGCTCTGGGAGGCCCGGGCGTCAGGGGTTGTGGCTCCAGGCTCTACAGGAGCAGTAGTCGTGGTGCGCGGACTTAGCTGCTCCACAGCGTGTGGGATCTTTCTTGATCGAACCTGTGTCTGTTGCATCGGCAGGCAGATTCTTTACCACTGAGTCAGCAGGGATGCCTGAGATAACACATTTCTGACTTCTGCCAATTTTGTTGAGGCCCAAGGACCGTTGAAGAATCAAGAAACACCCAAGAGCAGCAGGGCCGCTCGTCTTACACACGTGGAAGCCGACACCAGCGGAGCACGTAGATGGTGTCCCTCGGCGCGTGGCGCAGCTCGGGCCGGGGTCCTCACTCCACACCCAGGGTCTCTCCTGAGCCCACCGCTTCCTCCCCCAGGTCAGAGGAGAGCACCGGGACCTACGCCAGGCCTCTCAGGGTCTGTGACCCCCCGAAGGCGTGTCTGAGGGTCTGGGGGTCAGACAGAGCCTTTATCAGAGGGGTTGAGAGGGGCAGGAGCTCGGCAGGCTCCTCTCCTGTGGCCCAGCTGCGTCGTCTGCAGCTCACTTTCTACTCCTCACAGTGACCAACAATTTATAGCTTCCCAAGGAGGGCCCTTCCATATTTTAACAAGTGTAGTGAAGGGTCCTTCCTGTCATTGTATATTTTATTTGCCACCAGAGCTTTGAACAAGCAGTGACACACTCCGTCAAGCCCTCATGTAATTGTAGACACTTCCAAGAAGGGTTCAAGATAAAACTTTAAAAAAAGAATCTCCTAGGCAATTGAACCACTTGAGCTGTGACATACAATCATTTCATTTAATCTAGTTTATTCATTGTGGATAGCACTCCAAAATAATACTTTAAAAGTCATAATGGTCTTTTTGCCTTTATTTCTGAAGGTCTTTGCAGGTGGGCCCCATTTGTCTGAGGAGATCGGTATATGAACATGAAACAGCATCATTTCCAGTCTGATGAAAGTTGCCATTTTCCTCTTCTCTGCAAGGGAAACACCACCTTGGCTCACCCCGCAGCTATTTCACACTGTCAGGAATGGAGGCCAGAAAAGCCCCTGTGCTGTACTCATAAGTGTTACTGGATCCCTTAGAAACCAGCCCAGCTAATCTCCACCCTCAGGAGCTTTAGCACCTTGCTACTCAAAGTGCAGCCAGGGGTCTGCAGGAAATTGTCATTTCCTGGGAGCTTGTGAGAAATGCGGAGCCCCAGGCCTATCCCATCTGCTCCGTTCAAGGCTGTAAGTATCCTTTACATCACTGAGAGGAAGGGGAGACTGCAGACCCTGAGGCAAAGCTAGTGCTTCATCTTTCTCAGCAATTGTGAGAGCGCGTATCATCCTTCCACCATTTTCTTTTTTTAAATTGATACATAGTTGACATATCCCTTCATATTCATTTTAGACGAGCAACGTAATGACTCAATATCTGTATGTATTGTGAAATCATCACCATTGTAAGTCCATCGCACGTCCATCATCTCACATTGTTACATCTTTTGTGTGTGTATGGTGAGGGCTTTTTAGATCCACTCTTTTAGCAACTTTCAAATATACAAAATAATTTTTAAAAATAGTATTATTGGCTATAGTTGCCTTGCTACACATGATTATCCCATGAGTTACTTTTCTATAATTGGAAGTTTGTACCTTTTGACCACCTTCACCTACTTCACACACCCCCACAGCCCACCTTCTGCAAACACCAATCTGTGCCCTGGATTGAGGACCTTGGTGCTTTGCTTTTTATTTTATTCATTTATTTTTTAAGATGCCACATGTAAGTGAGCTCACCCTTTTTCTGTGCACCTGTAGGACTGGTGCAAGTCTTAGTAGGTCCTGGATCTGTTACCCTCTCAACATTCCATGTGGAGTCTTGGGCTGCTGTGTGAGAATGATCATAGTGGATGGTAAACTCGGTAAGATGGGAATATGATCTCCTCCCACCGCCTGTCGTGGGGAAGATTCTCCCAGCCCTGGTGTGTGGCTCTGGGGCACTTCCACTCCACATCAGTAAAGTGTGTGGTCACTCAGTAATCACTCTGTTTCCAACAATCATGATAATGGACATCACCTTTGATAAACACTTCATTAATTAGAGCAACTGCTGTTTGGAAACACAAGTCCAGGCTTGAATCTCTCCCTTTGAAATATCAAACATCTGGCAGGAAAACAACTCCCTAGGAGACTTTCCCCCAGATTTTAGTCACAGAGTCAGCAAACCATGAAAACTTCACATGTTCTATAGGCCTTTACAGAAGGTTGCTTTTACATTAATTAAACTACAGGAGTGGGTTTGAACCTGCCCTAATCCTAGGTGATGCAGAACTGACTTCTGTAACTCAGGGAACATTAATTGTGCTCTTGGAATCTATGGACAGATAGGAATGAGAATTCACCCATATAAAAAGCCACCAGCAAAGATCTTAACCCTTTCTCAAATTCTAATTGCACGTATGGCTGGCAGAATTTTGCCCTGTATAGTTCCCATTTCAAAGATCATTGAAAGCTTTGAATAAAGTGAAATTCCCATGGGGAGGACCCCTTGTGTTTCTAGAGTACAAGTTTCAACCTGCTTGATTAGTCCCCCCAGAGGAACCTGGGGTGAGGGAATTAAAGCCAGTTGATCATCAATCCCTTTCCAGTGTCAGTATTTACCGGAGGATAAAGACTGCCATAAGTTACCTTCTCCATTGTCCCAGCATGGCTAGTTCCTAGACCTTCAGAGATAACACTTGGTTCTTTGGCTACAGTGCTTTAGTACCCAGGAAACTATGGCCAAGTGCATACCTATGTGATTTTGGTGGCTGTTCTCTGACCTGTGTAACTGGAGAAAGATCACAGAAATTATGCAGATTATTGTATGTGTGTAGCAAGCAGCTGTCACTTTTAACTCTTTCATCCACAGCCTAATCTTGAATCTCAAGTTCAGTACAATGAATCTTCAATCAAATATCTAGGAGCAAATGGAACAGGCTGGGGGTAAGCCTAAAGACTAATACATGTCTGAGCTGATGAACATTAGCGATTACCTCATCCAGTCTCCAAATCCTCCGAAGATGTGTGGCATCTCCAGATCATCGCAGAGCCAGGCCCCTCCCAGCACACCCCCGTCACTCATCCTTCAATCATCCATTCAACAGTGACCAAGAATCAACTCATGTCAGGAACCAGGAGAGAACTGTGAGCAAGACACAGCCCTGCTCTCACAGAGTTTTCAGTCCAGCAGGAGATTACACGAGAACTGGCAATCAATGAATGTTACAGAGGGTCAATACAGGTGCTCTGGGAGCTGATGGAAGGGTTAGGGAAGACTCCCCTGAACAAGGAGTATTGGACATCAAGATAAAATGATGGGGAGCTGGTGGAAAAAGGGGTAGGGAGAAGAGCTCCCCAGGCAGGAGGAACAGCATATATAAAGCAATGCCTCAGGGGGAAACGTATGGTGCCAGGCACTAAAATAAGTCCAGGGTGGCAGGGAGATTAGAGTGAGGAGAAACACAGGGGTCACTCATGGACGTCCTAGAATCTTGGGCCTGGTGGTAGTGAGAAACTACTGAAAGTTTTAAGGAGGATTTGGTTTCTATTTTTTTAGTTACATTTTCTGTTATAGGAAGGATAGGTTTAAGAAATGCAGAGAGACCCTTTGGGGGCAAGGGGCAGGCAGAGATGGAAAATTTGACAAATCAAGGCAGAAAAGGGTGGGGGGATTCAATTAAGGGGTGACATTTGAGACAGAAAGTAGAGTAAACATCACTCTCAGAACTCGATTCAGCTTGACCATTCTCCTGAGAGGTTTTCCTGGTGGCTCAGATGGTAAAGAATCCACCTGCAATGAGGGAGACCCGGGTTTGATCCCTGGGTTGGGAAGATCTCCTGGAGGAGGGCATGGCAACCCACTCCAGTATTCCTGGCGGGAGAATCCCCACGAACAGAAGAGCCTGCAGGGCTACAGTCCATGGGGTCACAAAGAGACACAACTTAGCAACTGAGTAGCAACTGAGTACACAGGCTCAGTGTTCACTCTGGCTGAGACCACTGAGAACAATGTAACCAGTACATCTGCCTACAGGAGGTTTGTTTCAAGAACAACATTCACAGTGTTATGTGAATTAAATTCACATTAATTGGTAATGGGAACAAAATTCACAATGTTTCTAAAGTATAGCCCTCAGCATATGTGTTACAAACAAACAAACAAACAAACAAACAAAAAACCTACCATATTTCTACAATGGAGATGGGCAAACTTCTATAAAGATCCAGAGAGTAAGTATTTTAGCTTTGCCATATGACATCTGTGGAGAAGGCAATGGCACCCCACTCCACTACTCTTGCCTGGAAAATCCCATGGACCAAGGAGCCTGTTAGGCTGCAATCCATGGGGTCACTAAGAGTCGGACACAACTGAGCGACTTCACTTTCACTTTTCACTTTCATGCATTGGAGAAGGAAATGGCAACCCACTCCAGTGTTCTTGCCTGGAGAATCCCAGGGATGGGGGAGCCTGGTGGGCTGCCGTGTATGAGGTCGCACAGAGTCAGACACGACTGAAGTGACTTAGCATAGCATAGCATATGACATCTGTTGCATCCACTCAGTTCAGTCATTGTATCCAAGAAGCACCACAGATAAAAAGTACATGAAAGAGTCTGTTTCAAGAAAACACTGCTTATAGACCAGGAAATCTGGATGAATATGAGTATAATGAATATAATTTTCATGCTGCAAATATTATCTTTAAGAATTATTTTCAACCATTTAAAGATATAAAAACCATTTTTAGCTTTCAGGCCCTACCAGCACAATCTGGGATGGAATTTGGTCCATGGGACATAAGATGCAATGGCCTATTCTATCCATTTATAGTGGACTCTCCCACCCATAGGGACCACCATTCCAAAACAGAGTGATTGAGCTATGTGCTGTGACTATGAAACCTATACTCAAAAAACAAAACCCAAATTACCAAAAGCTGCCTGAGGTGTGAGGGGTTCAAGTCCTCCCCCCACCGGATGCTCCCCCACCCCCCACCTCCCACTCATGGGTGGCCACCCTGTTACTGCCAAAATCTCGCCTTTCTCTGCCCACCAAAGCCGAATTTAAAAATACCGAGATGGGATTTTGGAGGAAGTAGACGGCTTTACTCCTCAGCTGGCCGAAGGGAGCACACAGCAGGCTAGCACCCCAGGAACAGTGCCCTGTCCCCACCCGGGGGACCTGAGAGACTCTACACAGCCTGGGTCTCCTGGGTCCCTCAGCCTGCCACCTTCCTTCCGAAATGCAAACAGCCCTAGGGGGTGACTTGCTACAGGAGGGTGCAGGGAGAGCAAAAATGCAGTACAGGATGAAAATTCCGTAGAATTAGGGGACTTGTGGTTACAGACACTACAGGTTAGTGTCTAGGAGCGAATAGCTCTCTGACGACCGGTCATGTTTCTTCTCTAGTCTTCGCTGTTTACTGTCCTTGTTCTCAGGTGAGGAAACACTTCGTTTCTATTTTTGCTGCGACAACCTCATCTGTGCGTCCCCAGCCTCCAGCAGGGGGTGAAGCTGCCCTGTCCGGTACCCGCTTTCCTGCTGCGCGCTGGCGCCCATTGAGTTTTGAGCAGCAGTTGCTTGCTGGGCAGAGTTCCTCACCCATCAAGTCGTCAGTACCTGCTGAGGCTCCCAGAGGGACAGAAGCCGCCTTTCCAGCCCCAGCCCTGGAGCTGGAGTCCAGCCCTGAGAGTCTGACTCTCTGACGGCTGATGACCAGCCGAGGCGGGCAGTCTTCTGTGCTCCGCGCACCCACAGGGGGTCGGGCTCAGACCCGCCCTTCAGGCTCACCGCCAACTGTGTGGGTAAAGGTGGCGGTTCAAATCACCAACCGCCTTATTTTGGCCAGGGAAAGAACGCCTTCTACAAAACATTTATAAAGAACCTTTCTTCTGCCCAGGGTGGGAAATCTGGGTTCTTTCACACCAGAGACATGGATCAAAGAAGCGGCGCGCATGCAGTTGACCCCAAGTCGTAGTTTCGGGGCCGCCCCTGCGCTCCGCGGGCAGACGGCGAAGCCCCTCGCTTGGTGTCCCCCGGCCCTCGGGCTGCAGACGGGGCGGCCGGCGGAGCCAGAAGCCCAGGCGGCCCCGTGTCCCCGTCCGACGGCGCCTCCAGCGGCCGCATCTCCCCAGCTGGGGCTGCCGCTCGGCCGGCCGTGCCCGCGGAGCAGGCGAAGCGCACGAAGGGCCCGGGGCCGGGCGGGGTCTGGGGTCCCGTTCCCGCAGGAGCTCCGGGCCCCTGGCCGCCGCTGGAACCCGGGAGCCAGATGAGCCCAGAGAAGCCGGGAGGCGGCAGGAGAGAGCGGGGCGGTCTCCGGGCCCCGGAGACGGTTCCGATCCCCCGCGGGCCGGAGATGTGGAGGACCCGGGACTCCGCCGGCGGCACGGCGGCCCCTCCTCCGGGCTAAGGGCTTCCGACCGACCGGGCTCGGCCCCGCGGGGAGAAACTGCGCCCGCTCCCCGCACGCGGCCACAGACGGGGCCCCGCATTCCCGCCCGCTCGCCGCCCCGGGCCCGATCCTGGGCCTCCGGCCGCTGCGGGAACCGGGAGCGGAGGACCGGGAGAAGGGGCGCGCGCGGCACACCCGAGCTCGGTCGCGGGGCCCAGGGCTCAGACGTGCGGGCGCCCGGGCCCCTCTCCAGAAGAGGACCGGAGCGGGAAGCTCCAGGACTGGGGATCACCGACGGGGCGGGGCGGAAGGAGTCTCCTGGGGCTCCGGGCTCAGCAGCGCTGCTCTTTCTCAAGTGCTTCTTGATCTCAGCGGTCCGAACCGCCCTCTGCAGTCCTGCCACGCTGCTGTTACCACGTTGTGCTTTTGTGTTGAATGGACGCTGTAGATCAGGACATCACGGGGTAACTAGGAGTTAGAGAGGGTGGGGCATTTGCACAAATAGGTGGTGAGAAGACTCGGCTTCTCAGGGACCCCCACACCCGCAGCCACATCCTGCCCACCCAGCTCCCACTCTAATGTCTGGGGCTCCTCCTGCCTGAACCCTGCAGAGGCCTAGCTGTCCCTTGGATTCTGTGCCTGTGTTCACCGGGACCTCTCCAGGCTCAGCCCTGTCTGTGCAGACCCCACCCACCCTCCCCGACCTCAGGCTTCAGGAAACGACCCCGACAGGTGTCACCCAAATACAATCTGATCGTTGTTTCTCGCTGGTGAAAAATTAGGAAAGCATTCTTCTAGGCCTGTTTATTGTGACCCACATTATGACCCAATTGTATTATCTGTATATCATATTTTAGTAGGTGATTATACTCTGAGCTGTTGTGAAGGTACTTTGCAATTGTTTAAAGTAATTTTCTCTCAAGTTGTGCAGAAAAAGTAGTGTGATCAACAGTTTCCCTCCCCCCAAAAGACGTCTGGGTCCTAATCCCCAGAACCTGTGACTGTTAACTCACATGGCAAAAGGGACTTGTGTGGGTGTGGTTAAAGAAAGGATCTATGCCTGGGGAGGCCCTTGGGTTACTGGTGAGTGTGCAATGTAGTCCCAAAGGTCCTCAGAAGTCAGAGAGGGAGTCAGGAGGGTCACAGCTGGTGAGGAGATGTGAGGACATGAGCCACAGCGGGGCTGAAGTGGCTGCTAGGCCCACAACTGAGCCGTGTGGCGACCCCTAGAATGAACACCCCCAGATCCTCCAGAAGGAACACAGTCCCGCCGACACCTCCATATCCGCACAGCGAGATCCACATTGGACTTCTCCAGATGGATGAGAAAGTGAACTTGTGCTCATTTGTTATACCAGCAGTAAGAAATGAATACAGGTAGGGAAATGTATCTTTTTTAAAGATACATGGGTCGCTACTGGTAGGAAGAATTTCTTTAAAATTTAAAATGTTTTCTTTAAAAAATGTATCTTTTTAAAAGATACATGGCCCCCCTACTGGTAGGAAGAATTTCTTTGTATCAGGGAGTTAGAATGAGGAAGGTAATTCGATAATATGTATCCTCTGAAAGGCAATTCAGGAGCCACTCTCCTGAGAAAGAGGGAAGGGAAGATGTGGGTAGATATGAAAGGCCCTCCCTGGGGGCAGAGGAGCCTCAGGGAAACAGCTGGGAGGGTGTGTGCTCCTGATCTTACTTAGATCTGGAGATGCTCTGGAGACAGCTGAGCTGAGAGAGGGTGATGCACAAGGGGGTCCTGGGGCCTTGCACCTGCATCTTGACCACCAGGTGAGCGCCGTCCCTCAAAGATGAGCATCCAGAACTGGGGAGGGGGGGTCCCACTGGAGGGAAAGAGTAACCAGGAAAAAAAATGACCTTATATCACAACATGCCCCATGGAAACTTAGCTTTGCATCTTTCTCTTCTGACACCTAGCTGAAAGTGACAGCAATATGTTATCAAATGCTGAGGTAAGAAGCCAGGCATTCTCAGTGCACAAGCCTGAAGTAAACTGTGCTTGTGTGAGTCGGGGTGAGCACGAGCTGGCTCTGAGTCACACAAACATCCACATCCTATCGATACCCCTGTCTACTTGTGTGATTTTGGACAGGACACCTAATTTCTTTAATCACCTGTTTCTTTACTTCTAGAGTGGAAATGACAATCCTATTGCATCATAGAGCTGTGTGGAAAATTACATGAGATAAGACTTGTACTGACACTTATATGAGGGTAGCTCAGTTCAGTTCAGTCACGCAGTCATGTCCAACTCTCTGTGACCCCGTGGACACCAGGCCTCCCTGTCCATCACCAACTCCTGGAGCTTACTCAAACTCATGTCCATCAAGTCGGTGATGCCATCCAACCATCTCATCCTCTGTCGTCCCCTTTTCCTGCTTTCAGTCTTTCCGAACATCAGGGTCTTTTCCAGTTTGTCAGTTCTTCACATCTGACAAACTGAGCATAGCTAGCGATCCCCCCAGATCCCAGGGAATGACTCGTGATACTGAGCACAGGGGAATCATGCTTAGCATCCTCTGGATTCCGGTCCTGCTTTGGATTCTTTCCATCTGTCTGGCCTGTTTCTACTTCTGCATCCCCCTTGATTCAAAAAGACCTTATTACTCTCAACTTTAAAAATCTACTTTTCACTGTACAAGGTTGGAGGAGTTGGTGAGAAGCAGCCTTTCTCTGTGCCCACTCCGAGCCCTTTGAGTTCAGGAAACAAGGTTCTGAGGCAGCTGAGAAAACTCAGACTTTGGTACTTTTAGAAACCCAGCCAAGATTAGAGAAAGTGAGAGTGACCACGATTCAAATGCAGAGGAGTCCTGTCCCTGGGTCTCAGACCCACAGGAGGTCCGCTTCCCATTCTACTCAGATCACCTTGGCAATTGCTTTCTTGTTTCTTTTGAAGTGACTTTATAGATTTCTTGGGCTTCCCTGAAAGCTCAGCTATAAAAAATCTGCCTGCAGTGCAGGAGATGTGGGTTCCATCCCTGAGTCAGGAAGATCCCCTGGAGAAGGAAATGGCAACCCACTTCAGTATTCTTGCTTGGGAAATCCATGGACAGAGGAGCCTAGCGGGCTACAGTCCATGGGTTCACAAAGAGTCAGACACAACTTAGTGATGAAACCACCACCACATTATTATCAAAGCAATCTATAGTTTATTGTAGCAAACTTTGAAAAATATTGATAACTGGGAAAGAAGACATTTAAATTTACCTGTATACAATTCAGAAATCTACCTATCAGAGATGATCTCGCTCCATATTTTGGTTTATTTCCTTTCCAATTTAAACATTTCCATGGTGTGAAAGTTGCTATAATTTGTTTAACCAAGTCCTTATGCTGAGAGTAAAGATTATTTCTCATTTTAGAGTACATATTCTAATAGTCAAAATATTTACCAATTACTTGGTATAAATGCCCATTAGTGAGACTTAAAATTTCCATGTCAAACATAAATCATTTTTACCGCTCTTTGATCTGTATGTACTGTCAAAGGACCAAACAAGAGGGAATGTTGAATACTTAGATCTGCTAAGGATGATAGCTCCAATCTTTGTTAAATGTGTATGCTATTATTTTATGAGGCACTTGTCTCTTAATAGAAGACAAATTAGTATCTCAGCCTTAATTTGTTGAGGGAAGTTGACATTTTTTTTCTGTCTTCTAACAAGCATTTTTATTTCTTTATATGAACATTTCAGTTTATGGATCTTGCCAAACTTTTTGCTCGATTCCTTGTTTTATTACACACTTATAGGAGCTATGTGTTGGTAATGTCAGACTTTTGTCAAGTGTATTATAGTTTTGAGTTTGTAATTTTCCTTTTACTTTTTGACATGTAAGTGTTTAGCAATGTTGTAGTAAAACCCATGAAGACTTTTCTATGTAGTTTGGCCTTCAATGTAATGCTTATATATTAGTTTGCTGGGGCTGCCATGACAAAATTGCACATCCCCAGAAGCTTGAATGGCAGACATTTGTTTTCTTACAGCTCCAGAGGCTGGACACCCAAGATCATAGTGTGGTTGGGGTTGATTCTCCCAAGGACTTGGTCCTTGACTTGCAGACAATGACTTTCTCTGGGTCCTCACTTGCCCCTTCCTCTGTGTGCACCCTTCCTGGGAGTTCTTTCTGTGTTCAATTTCCTTTTCTTATATGGACAAGAGTCATACTGGATTAGGGCACAACTTAAAGGCCTCAATTTATTTATCTCTTTAAAACCTCGGTCTGCAGATACAGTCACATTCTGAATCCCTGCATGTTAGCACTTCAACACATCTACCTGGCAGGACACAACCCAGTCCATCAGAGTTTATCAAGGTCTCCCCCATCTCAAGACTGCATAATGTTTATACTTTATTCTTAAAGTTTATTTTATCAAATTTTATATTAAATGCCACTTCGAATTTATTTTGATATGTGGTGCAAATATTACTGAGAAATAGATTATACAAAGAAAAGCTTGTAGGTAATATAAGTACATAATTTGCAGAATAATAGTAAAGCAAATTCTCATGTTCTCAACACCCACTCTCATTTTAAAAAATTCTAATTTTTCTGTATATCTCAATTCTATGTCATTCCCTGCCTTTTATTTGAGATTTGCATATGCATATGAGTTCCTAAACAGTAGACAGGCTTTTACTCTTTTGTCCCTTTATGTAAGTAGAATCACAGTGATTACCCTTTTGTGACATAATATTTATTTTGTGTGTGGTATTGGGTTCATTCATTCGTATGTATGCAATTGAATTACTTTTACTGCTATATAGTTGGAGAAGGCAATGGCACCCCACTCCAGTACTCTTGCCTGGAAAATCCCATGGATGGAGGAACTTGGTGGGCTTGCGGTCCCTGGGGTCGCTACGAGTCGGACATGACTGATCGAGTTCACTTTCACTTTTCACTTTCATGCATTGGAGAAGGAAATGGCAACCCTCTCCAGTGTTCTTGCCTGGAGAATCCCAGGGACGGGGGAGCCTGGTGGGCTGTCGTCTATGGGGCCGCACAGAGTTGGACACGACTGAAGTGACTTAGCAGCAGCTATATAGTAGTCCATACTTTAAATGTACCAAATCTGTCCATCCTATCGTTGCTGGATGTTGGAGCTATTTACAGCTGTTTGCTGTTAAGAATGTCATTCACATGTATCTGCTTTATGAGCTGGATGGGAATTAATGAAACCTAGGGTGTGCACCTGTCCAGCTGTGCTGTGTTACAACAGTTGCCATTCCGATTAACAAGGAACGACAGCTTCTTCTGTTCCACATCTGAGCCAGCCTTTTCATAGTCACTCACAAATGTTTGCTCAACTGTGAGCTGTGAGATGGTGTTTTGTTGCAATTTTAACTAGTATTTAATTTATCACAAATGAAATTGATCACATTTTAAGTGTTCATTGGACTTCCATGTTTCACCTTCCATGCAATGCCCGTTAATGTGTTTTTGACATCTACTTTAAAAAAAAATATTTATTGGTGAAAGATCTTTACACTTGTTGCACATGTCACTTCCCACTCCCTGGCTTTTGCTTCCCTCATTTTATGATGTCTCTTGATGAGCAGCAGTTGTTACTTGTAACAGGATCATATTTATCCATCTTTTGCTTACCTGTTTGTTTGGCTTTTTAAAGAAGTTCTTCATCCCCCAGACATCACAATAGCATTCTGTTAGGTATGCTCCAAAAGGTTTCATGTTTTTTTGTCTTTCACACTTAATGTTTAATGTATTAATACCTTCAATTTAAGTTTCAATTTACCTGCAGTTTATATTCATGCTTTGTCTCTGCAGAAAAACAGCTTCTTTTCCAGCAAAGCCTGTGGAGAGAAGATACCACCCTACCCTCTCCCCACATCTCCCTTCACCCACAGCCCCATCCCTAGAGGCTGTCAGAGATGCAAGAAATAAGAGAGAGTGAGAGAGCAGGACAAGTGGAAGAGAAGGATGGAGCTGATGCCTTCCATGTGTGGTGTGGGGTCTCTCCCCTAGGAGGCAGCATTTAAGTAAATGCCTGAAGCCAGTGGAGGAATGAGCTGTCTGTCGCTGGAAGAGGAATCAGGGGAATCAGAGAGAAGGGAAATGCTCTGTGACTGGAGGGGGTTGTGAGGATTTCAAAGAACAGCCCGGGGTGCCATGCGGTCCAGCACCTGAGAGGAGAAGGCGGGCAGGGCGGGGGGGGGGGGGGGGGATGAGGTTCATTTTCACAAATGTTCCCGTTCTTCACACGAGCTGCCTCCACCTCCAGGTAAAAAAAAGTCTCACTTTTAAAGACTCACCTGAACCTCCCCTCCTCTATGAGACTGTCAGGGCCCCCAGACTCCTGAGTGGAGCGAGTGGACTCTCCACTGCCCTGTGATGGGGGTTACTTTCTGTATTACCAGCAGAGAATGAGCTTCTCAAAGAGAGATTTTGTTCTTTATCACTAGTGATAAAAATGTCCTGTAAATATTGGATGAATTTACAAATGAATCCAAGAAGGAATGATGCTAACATTTTCTTCCATCTTCACCTTGGCCCATTAGAAACTGGGTATAGTAGGAACCCTGGGCTTCTGTTAAAAAGAATCTAGTAACAGTCAGGTCAGTCTTTAACCTTGTAGGTAGGTCCTAGGAATGAGACTCAGGGAAAAGCTTCCTGCCGCCTCCCCTCACTGAGAGTTGGTGACTGGTCAGCACTTCTCTCTGTGTTCCACCCAGTGGGTGTCAAGGTCTGCAGGCTCCATGGGCTGACCTTCCACCTGGCTTGGCTCTCCTTGGCCATCCCAGATTCACAAGTGCCCACCTGGTTCAAGGACCAAAAAGCTGACATCATTATCTGCTGTGTCACAGCCCTGGGACCCCAGCTGATTTGTGTTTGCTTCTGGTGACAAGGGCATCCACCTGTCCCCGAACAGAGGACCTGGCCATGCTGCTCTGGTCAGCTTCCCACACAGACAGCTTCCTGTCATTTCACCTTGACTCTGCCTGTCCCTTTGCCATATTGGGATGTCCTGCCTGTGACAGCCACTGCTGTTCCTCACCCTGAATGAGGAAGTAGGTAAGTTCTTATGACCCCGAGAATCCCCGGGTGGTGAGTTATGTGGCCAGCCCTGGCCTTAGCACCCCAGGATGATCTGTGACATAGCCCGCACTGAATGCAGTTGATTCGTTCTGCCTGAGAGAGAGGAGGAGAGGGTGGACTTGGGGTGGGTCCTGAAGGTATTTACTGAGTCAGAGATGCTGAGATCAGGCCTGGTTTTCCTGATGGGGAGTCTGAATCATCATTGAAAGATGGCAACCTTCCCCAGCAGTTTGGGGGCTCAGGAAGTCCGGCCAGCCTGCGGGTCTTCTGCTGCCCCTGAGTGAGCACGCAGACAGCTGCTCCGGGGTCCATGGGCTGCTCTCCTCGTGGGGTTTTCTGGTGGTTTTTGTTCATTGCTCCCCTCACATCTCCTTGGACTATTCAGCACAAGTGATGTGTGCCTGTTCCCTGAGACACTAAACACACTGGGAATTCCTCCTTTTCTGTGACCTGGAGTTTTGTAAGCATCCTAAATATCTAACAGAACCAGGTACAGAATGTCAGAAGAAGAATGAACATAAAGAGAAATGAAATGTCATTCAATTTTTTTTTTTCCAGACTCAGTCTTCTAAAAATTCAGCTAATTAATTACTTCCTTTGGCTGCCTGGGGCCGTCACTGCCGCACACCGCTTTCTGTGCTTGTGGCCTTCGTGCTGCAGAGGCTGCTCCTCACTGTGGTGCTTGGGCTGCTCACTGTGGCGGCTTCTCCTGTTGTGGAGCACCTGCTTCAGGGTGTGCACGCTTCAGTACTCGGGGTGCACAGGCTTGGTTGCTCTGTGGCATGTGGGATCTTCCCAGACCAGAGATCAAATCTATGTCCCCTCCACTGCACCTCCAGGGAAGTCCCTGGACTCAATCTTTTGGAAAGAACTGAATTTAGTTTCAGAAGGGAAGTATAGAAGTGGCAAATGAGGCCAATGGTGGTTGGGGAATCTTTCAAGAACTAGTCTAAAGGAAGTCCTAGGATGGCTGGAAAGAGCACCCATGGTAAAACAAACAAGCAAAAAAAGAAACCAGATCCAGAATTAGAGCTGCTGGGGGAGAGGATGGGGCAGTGCTGGGCCTCTGGAGACCCTCTTCTCTTTCACATCAGCTGCTGCCCACAGACATCTTTAGGATAATAACCCAGAGGGGAGGGAGGCTTGGCAGAAGATTAGTTGGGGAGGGAACCCAAGTTCTCACCACATTAGCGAGAGCTTCTCATTCTCCTGTGGCCACTAGATCATCTGAGGTATTTATTTGGAGGGTGAACTTATGGCTGAGGCCTGACTCTCTTATGAAGACAAGAGAGTAGGTGGGACTTGTACTCAGAGGAAGCACACCTTTTTGGGAAAATGGGAAACCTGGAGATGAGCAGGGTGAAATGAAACAAATGATTATATTTCTTATCTTTTTAGAAGATGGAGACCGTCAACTAATGTCAGAATATGCTTTGAGTGGGCACATAAATTTGTTCAATGAAGAATGTAATTAGTTTATTTTTTCTTCCTTAAAGCCAAATACTTTCCTAAACAAAAATTGTGAAATGATGACTGTTTCTGCCAATAATATTTGGTAGGGCAGAAATCCATGTAGTATTTCACCATGTCTCTGAAGGTGTCAACTAGATTTCACCCCAAAGTAAGCTTCCTCTGCATTTGATGAGCGTGTCTGCCCTGTGGGACTGTGACACCCACCAGGGGACTCATGATGTACATGCTCCTGCTTCTTTCCTGTGCAAGGGGGTTTAAGAGCTTATCTGTGCAGCCAGAGTGCCTGACCTTCCACCAAGACATGACTCCTTAGATTGTTTCACCCACTATTGAAAAGATTCAGAGTCGCTTGGCCACATATCTGAGGCCATAGATGATGGAACTAAGCTTAAGGCTCCAAAGCTGCCTGATTCCCACATGGGGGTGGGGGTGGGGGGCGGGGAGTCAAGATGACTGAAGGCAGTTGCATCCAGAGGGTCAGGGGAGGGCACAGCAGGAAGGACGGGGAACTCTAAACCACTTTGGTGGGTACTGGAGAACAACACCTGATGCATTTGATCAAGAATTAGTTATTGAAATGTTTGAGAGTGGTGTTTGTTCTGTGGAGTCAAGATTCCCCAAGTGGTCATTGTGAGGGTTTCCTGGGATTTGATGTAAATCATAGGAATTGAATATTAATTAAAAAACTCTGAAGAAGTAGGTCTTATCAGAGTATAACAGCTCATGACTTTCATTTTTTTCTGTGTAAAATGGAAATATTACTACATTGTTTATGTGGGGAATAGCCCATAGTGTGTTTGGAGAAGGCAATGGCACCCCACTCCAGTGTCCTTGCCTGGAGAATCCGAGGGACGGGGGAGCCTGGTGGGCTGCCGTCTATGGGGTCGCACAGAGTTGGACATGACTGAAGCGACTTAGCAGCAGTAGCAGCAGCCCCTCGTGTTTTACCTTTGACCCCAAAGAGAGGAGGGTTCCCTATTTCTCTGCATGCCCGTGATTTGGTGGGAGGGGTCACCCCCAGGTGAATGCTTGGGGACTCATGCCTGGAGTATCTAGCAGGGCTTCAGAGGCTTGGCTCTCATGACTTCTTTCCATCTCCTCAGCTTTATCTGGTCAGTTTCAACTGTCCTGCATGAGGATGCAGAGGAGGACAGTGGTGGCTGAGTTCTTGACCTTGAAACAATGAGAGGGACTTGCTCTAGCTCCTGGTTTGGTCTGTGTCTTGCCAAATTGTCCGGTTTCTCCTCTCAGCCTGGATATTCTAACACCACCCAGGAAATATTAATGCCAGTAACATCCACCACTCTGTTAGGCATATGCAGCTCAGGGACGGATACGGAAACACCCTCTTTGTGTCATTCACACCTGCTTGTTGCAGCATCCGTAAAGGTTGTGACTTTACAGGACAGATGGGAGAGGTTTCTATCAAATTAAAAAAAAAAAAAAAAAACTACAACCCGCAGGCTCACTAGAGAAAAATCCCCTGATTTACCATGTGAATGGCTACCATGGCCTCAAGTGTGTAGTGAGCATAGATGATAGTGATGAGTGTGAGAGAAGTCTCCAAACCAGGAGAACAGGCCTGTCGTCAGGTGAGCCCAGTGTGACAGAAGCTGCGGCAGAGGTGGTGATGGGTAAGAAGGAGCAATGAGGGATTATTTACTTTTCCTAATTTTAAAAAATATTAAGCTTTTATAGCCTATATTTGAACATTTTGGTAGCTACAAAACAGATAAAATTTTCTCACTACCTTTTTCACAATAACTCAATTTCTCTCTGTGTTCTTAAACTTTGTTAAAATTTGAAAATTGAATGCAACATGTGTTGATTCTTATTTCTTAATGGTGACTCGGCATTGAGGAGAAAGGGTAGAGTGGACCGAATAAAGCGCAGGCCACTGGACAGCAAACTGCAGACTAGTGCGCTCCAAGCCCGCACTCCCCGCGGTGAAATCAGCAAAGCAACCAGGGCCTGCCAGCGCAGAGGACCTGAGAAGCAGCAACAATGATTTCTTTTCTGCTCCCACCATTGCCAGCCCTAGCAGAAGTCCAGATTAGCTCCTGGGGTGTGTGTGTGCCTCTATGTTTATACGTGGGTGTGTGTGCGTGTGTGCATGTGCACACTTGTGTGTCTGTGTACTTCGTATTTCTTCCTGCCACATAAGTGAGTCTGGATGCTTCAAGTAAGCAATGGCCATGCCATGCAAACAGCACAGTGAAAAGCATAGTTTCTTTGGGAGTAGAGTGTGCACACAGAGTTTGTATACTGGGTCCAGGTGCAAACTTCCGGTTGTTCCCATGGTTCATACCTGTTTTGTGAGGGGAATGGTCTTCCCTTGGGATATCAGCTCAAAGCTTATGGAGAGAAGGACTACACAGGTGTATGTTAGAGCCAGCAGCTCTGGGCATGGATGATTGGGCAAACCAAGTGAATTGCTCAAGGCTCCTGACATGAAGGAAGAGACTGTGGACAAAGGGATCCCAGGCCTGCAGAGTCAGAGTTCTGATTGCCTGCAGGGGCTGTGGGTGTTAGTGGAGCAGAGACGTGGAGGGGCTGAGATGCCAGCTGCCTGTCCCAAGACTATAGTAGGAGGGAGCAGAGAAGCACGTAGTGTGGCCCATCTTTGTTTCTGGCACGTCTTTCTGTCCAGACACCAGGCTACAGGGCAGACTTGATTCTTGCTTTTTAAATCCGCTTTAGCTATTCTAACTCTTTATTTTTCTACTTCATTTTTAAAAAAAAAGGTATATATATATATATGCACCACTGGAAGTACTAAAACTTTGTTTTCATTTAACAGTTTGCCATAGACATCTTTCCAATACCTATAAATCTAACTCATTTAAATAACAGCAATAAATCAAAAAGTAAATTGATAGTCTTGTGTTATGTGAATGCACTGAAGATTTACTTAACTGGTCCCCTACTAAGTTTTCTAAATATTGTGTTATTAAATAATGCTGATATCAACATTCTTATTATGTGTATAGTTGCACAAATGTTCCCGCACACCCATTTCTTGTCATCTGACTTTGGTAAAAACTTAAAGACCAATTACATAGTCAAATTTTCAGTCCTTTCCTTTATGTCTTCTGAGCCTTGTTTTTTAATACTTCAGTAACATCTCAACTCTGAAATTACAGAATAAAATGTCTTCCGTGCTTGCTTTCTTTCTGTTTTGCTTTCACTGTTGAGCTTACAGTTCACACAGCCCAGCCCCCTGCAGAATCTCCCTTGCTCAGGTTGGCCTGGGCCTTGCAATCTCGCGGGGAGGGCCTCTCTGCCGCGGCCTCCCGCTCTCCGCCCGCCCTGGGCCGCCTGGGCCCCTCGGCGCCGTGCTGTCCCAAGTGGTGAGTCCCCTCCGAGGCAGAGGCCCCCGGCGAGCTCGGGCGTTCGGGCGGTCGGCGCCGCTGCAGCCTGCCGGCCACGGCGCCTCGTCCCAGGGACGTTCGAACCGGTCGTCGGGCGCCCCCGGCGGCCGCTTTCAGAGCGTTCCTTTCCTTCGGCGACCTTCACAAGGGCTGCGATTCAGCCGGGAAACCCGGCACAGAGCTCCAGAGGCCGGCATCATTGGTGGAGATAACTCCGGTGTTTCGGAGACCTGGGCATGCCTGCTCGTGCTGAAGATTGGGCCTGCAGCACTCTGAGGTGGGCCGGCGCCGCGCTGTGGTGGTGGGGTGGTTTCTCGCTCGGGTCGACCAGCATCTCCCCGCGCCCCTTCATCCTCCGGGGCCTCGGAGCGGGCAGGGAGAGGGTCTTTCGCGCCAGAGCGCTTGTGGCTCGGCGGCCGTGCTCCTGGGTCACCGTTTAGGGCGTTCATTTCCCCTCCGCGGTACACCCGCTCTAGGCTCCGGGGCTTGGCCAGCCGGCCTGAGTCCGTGCTTGGAGTGGTCGTTCCTGGGCGCGTTCTGCTCCCGCTTGACGAGCATGCAGGCTTGCGTGGTGAAGCCGGGCCATGTTTCTAAGAGCTGTAGAGCGATCGGGAAGTTTCCTTTGCCCGCGGGTACCGCTTAGCCCGCGACTGAGTGACCGTGCCGCGAGCGGTGTCCTGGGGCTACATTGTCCAGTTTTCCCGTCTCGGCTGGGAGTGGCCATGTGTCTACGTCGGCCGTCCCTGGATCCCGGCCCTCCTCCCTTAGAGTAGGGACGTGCCGAACGCGTGGAACAAGGTGGCGCTGGCCTGCGCGCCCGGCCGGCACCGCGTTCCCCGTGCCCGCGTCTTCGCCGCCTGGGGTTCAGGTCCGACCGGGGCCGGGAAGCGGGTAGCTGCTCCACGACGGACACTTTCTCCAAGCTCTTCGATCGTCCGCATGCCGTGCTGCGTTTTCGTGGGGACCACCTATGGTCCCTTCTGTTCCCCTTGAGGCCGCTGCGGTTGTGTGGACCCCACGCACACGAGTCTTTTCAACGTGGTTGACAACAGGGAACGCGGCGGGCGAGCAAGGACGTCGCCCAATGCGCGGCTCCAGTCCTGCCTGTGCTCGGCGGTCAGAAGCGCCAAATGTTTGTGAGAGTGTACGGTGAGGGTCCTGGGGAAACGGAGCCTGGCGCGGTCTTCAGTCTCAGAAGAGCCTCTGAACACACGTGAAAGGGAGGACGCGGGAGAGAAATGTAACCTGCTGCGTACTCGGAGGGAACGAGCGTGGGGTAGTGGTGATGCTGTACCTTCTCCCTACGATCCGAATTTGTCCCGGTGGCATTCACGCTTTGATTGTAGCTGGGCCGCCAACAGGTCGACCAGATGGCCAGACAACTTTGGTACTTTATAATTTACTGTAGTAGGTTTTAGTGGAAAGAAGATAATGATAACCCACTCCAGTACTCTGGCCTGGAAAATCCCATGGACGGAGGAGGCTGGTAGGCTGCAGTCCGGGGATCTCTGAGAGTCGGACATGACTGACTTGACTTTCATGTATTGGAGAAGGAAATGGCAACCCATTCCAGTGTTCTTGCCTGGAGAATCCCGGGGACGGGCGAGCCTGGTGGGCTGCCATCTATGGGTTCGCACAGAGTCGGACACAACTGAAGCGACTTAGGAGCAGCAGCAGGTTTTAGTAGATCAAAGTACTGAAATCTATAACCATGAAAATTACTATTATCGTTGTTGACGTTACTGTAATTATTACCGTTGTCTGTAATTATAAAGTTTATCCACAGAACAGCTGCTCAGTTGAAGGTGACCAAAGAGGAGTTTCAGTATGTCTAAATATTTGTTTCAAAGCAGAGGGAACTCTACAACCCACGAGGCCATAACCCCCAGCAATCATTCTGGCAATCCACACCCCCAAACTGCTGCAATAGGCCTCAAGGTCCGGTCTGGGTCAGTGACTGTTTCCTTCTGTATCCTTTCCAATTAGAAACAAATCGGTGAGAACAGGTTCCTCTAAGCAATCCCATGGGCGCCCCTCTTCCCATGAGCCTGCTTCCAGCTTCCTTACATCACAAGCTCCAAGCAGGACGTGCCTTCCTGTTTTGCTACGGCTCTTATGCGTACCCCTAGTCTCAGCCTAATGCAAGTGGTGCTGGCTGACCCCTCGCAATGCAAATAGTAGCTGCTCAATGCACTTACTGATCTGTATTTTTAAATCTTCATAAACATGGTAATGGAAGGATATTGAGTTAGAAACACGTGTGACATTGTTAACGATTTCCTTACTATTTAGACATTACATATAGGGCTCCTTATAACTTTTCCATCCTAAAACTAAAGTTATTCAAGGAGGGGAGAGAGGCTCCAGAAGCAAGTGATATACATATATATAAATAATTATGGATAATTTGCATTGTTGTATGGCAGAAACCAACACAAAATGGTAAAACAATTTTCCACCAATTAAAAAAAATTTTTTTAAGAATACTAAAGCTATTCGAATGCCTTTTGATTGCAAAGACATATTTCCACATTACTTTTTTTACTTTTTTAGTAGAATTCTAAAATTGTCATGACAAGAGGTTTATTGACATCTTTAAAAATTGCTTTCTAGAAACTATACATTTATGTATATGTGTACTGCTCACTAGCCTTCAGTTAATTGCCATACTTTGAAAAAAATAATATGGAAGGAATTGTTTTATTTTTTGCTTGTGAGACCAATATTTTCTGTTTTTGTGTTTTTATTCATTATGGAATCTCACCTGTGTGTCCTCAGATTGATATTCGATAAAGACTCAAAGGGATCATGAAGCAGTTGTGGAACTTTTTCTCTGAACAGCTCATTCCTCTTTGATGCCCTGCACACAGATTATAGCCTCCCTGGCCTCCCAACTCACCAGTGTTCTCAATTCAGATTTTTGCCAGAATGTTTATGGTTCCTCTGCCTGCAGCTGCAGTGTGAAAACCGCCTGAAGGCAGAGAGCGGCGGAGTCATAAGGTTGATGTGTGTGCTCACCTTCACTCGAGGAACCTAGCCCTGGAGCCTAACACTGCCTGCTGTTCAGGGTCTGAGAACCGTTTCCTATTTTGTTCAGCTTTCTAATTCCCAATGGTAGGTGAGCAAGTCTAGACACTGTTCCTCTTATTGCTGCAGGAAGAGGAACCCTTTCCAGGGCCCTAGAGTGGGTTCACACGTGCTGACAAAGCAAGAGACCTGATTGGGAAGGGCAGGCAGGAGGACAGCAGCAGGGCGAGGAAGCCCAGGGGACTTCTCTGCCACGTGACGTGCAGTCTCAGGTTTTATGATGATGAGGTTGGTTTCCAGGATGTCTCTGGCCAAGAATTCTGACTCAAGGTTCATTTCATGTATTTTGTTCAGCTCTCTAATTACCAGTTAATATTGGTGAGGAAGTCCAGACACTCTTTGTATTTATTTGGAAGCAGAAATCAAATTTTATTTTAAGAGAAAATTATACTTTTGCATCAATAATTTAAAATCACCTAACCACACATGCTTGAAAGGTGTCTTTTGTTTCATATTCTTTGTTTTGCTCCTGAACATGTTAAAATAAAATGAAGTATCAGGAGACACACTTAGATGGCTTTCCCCACCCCCTAGAAGAACTTTGTGCCAATAAATCCTGGGTAAGGTCTTAGGAGTCTCTGAATTTGAATCCTTCAGGTACTATCAAGTCACTGTGGCAATTTTTGCTCCTGTTTTCATAAGATCTGTTGGTGTAATAAGTCACACTAAATTTTCCCACAGCTTATATTGTGGAGAATTTTTTTTTTTCCCTGAATCCCAGTGTCCATCTTCCTTTTCAGCCACTAGCAGTTCATTGTGCTCTAAAGTGTGCAGTTCACTATCTCTGGATTGGCTTGAGGTGACCACCTGTGTGACACCTGGCAGCTCATGTCACATTTCTAATCCATGAATTAGAATTAAAGGGACTTTAAGGCTTTTACATTCATTACTCAATAAATACTTATCAACTGAGAATTGTAATCACTGGAGGCACATTAATAAATGGAATAGATATGGACCCTGCCCTCATGTGGCTTTCTGGAGTACACAGACTCTTATAAATAAAATTTTTAATTGGGGAAAAAGTTTTGATTAGCATTATAAAAACACACACACACACAACTGAGCTTTCCAGGTGACTCAGTGGTAAAGAATCCACCTGCCAAGCAGGAGACATGGGTTCAATCTCTGGGTCAGGAAAATCCCCTGGAGAAGAAAATGGCAACCCACTCCAGTATTCCTCCCTGGGAAATCCCATGGACAGAGGAGCCTGGCAGCCTGCAGGCCCTGGGGTCGCAGGAGTCAGACATGACTTAGTGACTAAACAACAACACTGATGGAAAACATCAGGGTCACGAGGGATGGTAAAGGGGAAACACCAGCATTAGACAGGCTGGTCCAAGAATGCCCATCCCAGAGGTTAATATCTGAGCTGCCATCCAGATGAGCAGAAAACAGCGGCCACTTTAAGCTCTAGGACAACGGCATTCTAGGAGAGGGAAGAGCAGGGACAAGGGCCCTGAGATGGGCACCAACTTGGAGGGTGGAAACATATGGGGGCTGAGTTGACATGAGTGAGCGCACACGCGGTGAAGGGGAGGGGGGCGGGGCGGGGGGCGGAGTCAGTGCTAGCTCAGTGCTGCCAGTCCCTGATCCCGGGATTTGATCCTGCTCTGAATACTTCTCACATAAATACAGCACATTGATGCCATGTGCCCACACAGATGGATGACGCAGGGCCCCGGCGGTCAGACAGAGTGCATGCAGTAGTCAAGGCACCAGCAAGATCACAGGATCTGAGATCAGCAGAACCTTGATGATACCACAGAGCCTATTTTAAACTCAGGAGACTGAGGAGCAATTTTTGTAGTCTTGGCCAGTATGAACCAAAATGAATTTATTTCTACAGTTTGCAGAACTGTTGCCTCAAAAAAAAAAAGTTGGGATTTTCATAAATTTATGTAGAAAAAAATACATAGAACCCATGCCTAGAAGTCCTACTTCCAAGGGAGAAAGCCAGCGGGAAAACTGCTTGGAAAGTTTAAGGAATGTGACTTTTAATTATAAAAGAGAAAGACACTAAAAGACAAGAAAAGTTCAGAGACAGAAGGGGTTGATCCAAAGCTGGCAGGCTTTGTCCTGGTGAAAAACCCAGCATACAGCACACTTCCTCACCTTGCTGGGTTTATTCCTACCATGCTTTCCCATGGACTGTAGCCCGCCAAGCTCCTGTGTGCATGGAATTCTCCAGGCAAGACTACTGGAGTGGGTTGCCATTTTCTTCTCCAGGGGGTCTTCCTGACCCAGGGATCAAACCCGTGCCTCCCGCATTGCAGGCAGATTCTTTACGACCCGAACCACCAGGGAAGCCATTGCACTTTACATGGTGCAAATTTAAAATTCAGTTTAAGTAATATTTTTCAGGTTAAGTAATTCCTAAGACCCAAATAGCTCCCCCCTGATGTTATCTGCACACTGGCACATGTAGTATGAAAGAACCCTCTCTTCCCTGAAGACCTCCAGTCACCAGCCTTTTCCACACGTGTCTCCTATCACATCTGTCCACCGGTGTCATGGGCTCTCTGCCCGACTCTGCACAGAACTGTTGCTGATGGCATCTCTTTTAGGCAGGGAGTCATTCTGTCAGCCATCACCTAAACTTCAACGTCCTCCCGTCTGAGATTGTATTTCTATGTTCCTTAAAAGAACATTTTAACAAAATCTCGATTTGAACATGAGTGGGTTTTACCTACCGATTTTATCTGTCTTTTATTGTATACTATGGTCTGATTCTGCCCTTGGTCTCTCATGAAACAACTTGCCAGGACTTATTAATGACTTGTGATCCCGTTTTCCATTTACCGCCACCCTTCTGTGGCACAAGCTTCTGTGACACGTCCTTATTGCCATGATGCTCCGCTTCCTTTTGGAATGCCCGATGTTGCCTTCCTGCCTCTCTGCTGCGTCCTTTCCCGTGTGTGTCTCTCCCTGGCACTCACAGCAGGTTCACAGCAGACTCACTCACACGATCTTCCCTTTGGAGTCCCTGCCTCCCATTTTAGCTGTGATATTTGGGGACAAATTCCCAAGTATGTATCTCCAACCAAGACTCCTGCTCCCACGTGTGGGCTCTGTAGAATCTTCACCTGAATAATTACTGTGGATCAAACTTAATATACCTTTCCTTCTCCCCAGTTATACCCCTTACAGACACTCCCTCTCTCCTGGGCATCAGGCTCCCTGGTTCAGATCATCCATGACCCATTTCTCTACACTCAAGGAGTTATCTGGCCACGTTGGCTCCAGCTCTAATGGAGTGAGTTGAGCAGTGATGGACCCAGAGAAGAGTGGAGAAAACAGGTACGTACCCGGTGAGGTTGTAACTACACTGAGAATAAAGGGCAGTGCTGATGATAGGAAAGACTATAGAGGGTTTCTGAAGGTTAGAAAACGTTGGAAAGCAGTTTTAAACACAGGTAGGGGAGTGGTGTGATGGAGAAGTTGCAGTTTAAAGAGAAAGGCTCATTGCTGGCTCAGAAGGATCTTACTGGTAGCATCTTATCAAATGCTCTCTCTGTTACAAATACTCCAGGTTACAAATCCTTTGGAAATATATCCTACACATTTGCTAGCAGCAGAATAACACAGGTCAAAGTTCTACGTTACAGCATTGTTTGTAATATAAACAGATTGTTGCATATCAGTGTTCATCCCACTGTGGATGGGCAAAGTGTATTATAATACTACGTCATCCACTCAGTGCACTGCTCTGCAGGAAATTATGTCCTGATAGAGGACAATTTCCAAGGCATTGTCAAATAAATAAAAGCAACATGTAACAAAACACCATGCTTAATATACCACTATTTGTGTTTTGAATTAGGGCATGAAGGAGAAATATATTTTCGTGTTTGCTTATAAGGAACTCTAGAAGGATCTGTAAGAAACAAAATACTACCTGTGGAGGCAGATGGCCCTGGACACACAGGCTAAATGAGAGAAGGAACAGATTAAGGCAAAGTGTATTTTCAGTATCTTGAATCATGTACCTGTATTATAACCTCTTTGGAATTTTCAATAAATTGAATTTTTTTAAAACTTCCAAAGAATAAAATGCATTTTACTGTTTTTATTTTACTATATTATTTTACTGTTTTTACCAACTGAATGATTTTCTGGTTGTTTTACCATGGTTGCTGTTTGGCTTCTCTAAAATGTCTGTTCATGAGTCTTTTCTGGTGGTTTTGACGTTTTTATTTTAACTTTGGTAAGAAACAAAGAAAAAGATTTTTCTCAACACCCTAGATAGTTCGTCCTTTTCTTTTTTCCTCCTTTCAGATACTTTATATACTTTGTGGGTTTTGGCACCATTTTCATAACTTTTATTTGCAAGAAAGAGGATAAAGCTGTGCTAGTTTGCTAGGGTTGCCAGAATAGAATATCACAGACCGAGGCTTAAATAATAGAATTTCACCAGGGTATCCCATCTGGCTGCGCTCAGCTGCTCAGAGCTCTCCCTTACTGTGCTATTGTGTCATGTCAGCAGTTATGTCTCCTCTTTGTTACTGATTTTAGTTGTCTTTTTTCTTAGTCAATATAGCTAAAGATTTGTTTCTTATGTTAACCTGGTTGAAGTAACTTTTGTTTAAAATTGATTTCTTTGGTTTTCCTCTTCTGTATAATTATCTGAGAGCTAATCTTTATTATTTTCATTCCTCCTTCTAGCTTTGAGCTTGGTTTGCTCTCCCTTTTCTGCCTAGATGTAAAGATAGGTTGCTTATTTGAGCTTTCTTTTTCATGTATGCATTAACAGATTTATATTTCATTGTTGGTGATGTTTTTGCAGAATCCCATACATGTTGGTATGTTCTGTTTATATTTTGATTTGTCTCCAGGTGTTTCTAAGTTCCTTTTTTTATTAGTATTATTTTTTAGCCTACTGGTTATTTAAGAGTGTGTTTAATCTTCACATAACTGTGGATTTTCCCACTTTTCCTTCTACTATTAACTTCGTTTCATTGCATTGTGACAGGAAAAAGTTCCTTTGTATGATTTGAGTGTATTTAGAGTAGACTTATTTTCTGGCCTAACATATGGTCAATTTTGGAGAATGTTCCCCGTGCACTTGTGAAAAGTATGGAATCTTCTCTGCCCGGGTCACACGGTGCCCTAGCTGCATGGTTCTCAGGGGTCACCTCTCACGGTCGGGCGCGACTGTTGGGTCAATCGGCCATTTTCGTGCATTAGTCACACGGGGAGATCACTGGGACAAAAGGGATGCCTTTCTGTCAGCCGGTGACTCTCAGTACCCCTTTCTATGGCAGATAGGCTAAGAGTGAGCTCTGGTACGTCCTCGGAGCCTCTCTCAGAGTCACCCCTTGGCTACATTCTCAGAAACTGGAAAATTTAACCCTGCAAAAGGCCTGGCCCAAATACAAACTCAGTTCAGTTCAGTTGCTCAGTCGTGTCCGACTCTTTGTGACCCCATGGACTGCAGCACGCCAGGCCCCTCTGTCCATCACCAACTCCCAGAGCTTACTCAAACTCATGTCCATTGAGTTGATGATGCCATCCAACCATCTCATCCTCTGTCGTCCCCTTCTCCTCCTGCCCCCAATCCCTTCCAGCATCAGGGTCTTTTCCAAAGAGTCAACTCTTCGCATGAGGTGGCCAAAGTACTGGAGTTTCAGCTTTAGCATCATTCCCTCCAAAGAAATCCCAGGACTGATCTCCTTTAGAATGGACTGGTTGGATCTCCTTGCAGTCCAAGGGACTCTCAAGAGTCTTCTCCAACACCACAGTTCAAAAGCATCAATTCTTTGGCGCTCAGCCTTCTTAATAGTCCAACTCTATGTTCATTCTTGCTGTTGTAGCCACACGTTCTGTGAAACAAACTCACTCAGAAGGACAATGCAGATAGTGGAGGGCAGTTTATTACACTGGCGGGCCCAAGGCAGAGTCTTCTCTTAGCCTAGGACCCTGACCAGTTTTTCTGAAAACCTTATATACTCTAAGTGTACGTGTCCAAACTCACCTCCCCAAATTCCCTGAAACTAGTCTGAACAAAGCAAAAGAAAGATACAATCAAAGTTAACCCGTGATTCATAAACCTTAAGCTTAGGTAGTTAACAGCGGGCAATTATCAATAGGCCTGTGGTCATACCCCAATAAGCATAATAGAATTTATGACTCTATTCGGTTACACAGATAATTAGGGTATTCTTTGGGCAACAGAGAGTCTAGGTACAACCCCTGGGGCTCTTCCATACAGGGGGCCTGGTTTTCCAGTTGGCTTGTCGTTTCCATAGATACTGGGAATATAGCTCAAAATCCACGGTCCGACCCAAGATGGAGTCCTGCTTTCAAGATGGAGCCTGTTCTGTCTGTTTCCTCCTTAATTGCCATCTCCTGTTTGACCACTTCCAATTTGCCTTGATTCATGGACCTAACATTCCAGGTTCCTATGCAATATTGCTCTTTACAGCATCAAACCTTACTTCTGAGACCAGTCCCATCCACAACTGGGTGTTGTTTTTGCTTTGGCTCCATCTCTTCATTCTTTCTGGAGTTATTTCTCCACTGATCTCCAGTAGTATATTGGGCACCTACCAACCTGGGGAGTTCATCTTTCAGTGTCCTATTTTTTTGCCTTTTCACAATGTTCATGGGGTTCCCTAGGCAAGAATACTGAAGTGGTTTGCCATTCCCTTCTCCAGTGGACCACATTCTGTCAGACCTCTCCACCATGACCCATCCCTCTTGGGTGGCCACACAGGGCATGGCTTAGTTTCATTAGGTTAGACAAGGCTGTGGTCCATGTGATCAGATTGGCTAGTTGTCTGTGATTGTGGTTTTCAATCTGACTCCCCTCTGATGGGGAAGGATAAGAGGCTTATGGACACTTCCAGATGGGATAGACTGACTGAGGGGGGAACTGGGTCTTGTTCTGATGGCCAGGGCCATGCTCAGTAAATCTTTAATCCATTTTTCTATTGATGGCTGGTGCTGTGTTCCCTCTCTGCTATTTACCTGGGGCCAAATTGCCAACATCCGCTGGATCATCAAAAAAGCAAGAGAGTTCCAGAAAAACATCTATTTCTGCTTTATTGACCATGCCAAAGCCTTTGACTGTGTGGATCACAACAAACTGGAAAAATCTGAAAGAGATGGGAATACCAGACACTTGAGCTGCCTCTTGAGAAACCTGTATGCAGGTCAGGAAGCAACAATTAGAACTGGACATGGAACCACAGACTGGTTCCAAATAGGAAAAGGAGTACATCAAGGCTGTATATTGTCACGCTGCTTATTTAACTTCTATGCAGGGTACATCATGAGAAACGCTGGGCTGGAAGAAGCACAAGCTGGAATCAAGATTGCTGGGAGAAATATCAATCACCTCAGATATGCAGATGACACCACCCTTATGGCAGAAAGTGAAGAGGAACTAAAAAGCCTCTTGATGAAAGTGAAAGAGGAGATGAAAAAGTTGGCTTAAAGCTCAACATTCAGAAAACGAAGATCGTGGCATCTGGTCCCATCACTTCATGAGAAATAGATGGGGAAACAGTGGAAACAGTGTCAGACTTTATTTTGGGCTCCAAAATCACTTCAGATGGTGACTGCAGCCATGAAATTAAAAGACGCTTACTCCTTGGAAGGAAAGTTATGACCAACCTAGACAGCATATTCAAAAGCAGAGACATTACTTTGCCAACAAAAGTCCATCTAGTCAAGGCTATGGTTTTTCCAGTAGTCATGTATGGATGTGAGAGTTGGACTGTGAAGAAAGCTGAGCACTGAAGAATTGATGCTTTTGAACTGTGGTGTTGGAGAAGACTCTTGAGAGTCCCTTGGACTGCAAGGAGATCCAACCAGTCCATTCTGAAGGAGATCAGTCCTGGGTGTTCATTGGAAGGACTGATGCTGAAGCTGAAACTCAATACTTTGGCCACCTCATGCGAAGAGTTGACTCATTGGAAAAGACTCTGTTGCTGGGAGGGATTGGGGGCAGGAGGAGAAGGGGACAACAGAGGATGAGATGGCTGGATAGCATCAGCGACTCGATGGACATGAGTTTGGGTGAACTCTGGGAGTTGGTGATGGACAGGGAGGCTTGGCATGCTGTGATTCATGGGGTCACAAAGAGCCGGACACGACTGAGCAACTGAACTGAACTGACTGAAACTATGGTGGAGGTAATGATGATAATGGTCACCTCTCAAAAGATCCCATGCATATACTGCTACACTCAACGTCTCCGACCCTGCAGCAGGCCAACACCAACCCACGCCTCCACCGAAAACTCCTGGATACCCACAGACATGTCCAGGACAGTCTCTTGTGGTGTCATTGCTCCTTTCTTGTGGGTCCTGGTGCACAAGGTTCCGTTGTGCTGTCCAGGGGTCTATTTCCTAGTCTGGTGTAAGTTCTGGCAGCTCTATGGTGGGGTTAATCACAACGTCCTCAAGAGGGCTTATGCCATACCCAAGTCTGCTGCACCCAGAGCCCCTATCCCTCTGGCAGACCACCGCTGACCTGTACGTCCACACAAGATGCTCAAACACTGGAGATTGCAACAGTTTTCAAATCATTAATCACATAATCACACTCTCTTTGGCATACATCTTCAGTATTGTAATATAGTCTTCTATTAGAACCTGACAGCAATCTCCTTTAAGATTGCCTAAGACATCACCACACATTTTTTTTTTGGATGTATTTCACATCAGTCTCCATCATAGTGAACATGTTTGGTTCAGCTTGACTATTTCACATAATATGCCCCCATCTCTGCCTCCTAGAATGAGTACATATTTTCCAGTGTAATCTTCTTTGCCACTGTCCATGATACCCTGAAAAGTGAAAAATGAAAGTGGTTCAGTCATTTCAGACTCTTTGTGACCCCATGGACTATACAATCCATGGAATTCTCCAGGCCAGAATACTGGAGTGGGTAGTCTTTCCCTTCACCAGGGGATCTTCCCAACCCAGGTCTCCTGCATTGCAGGAGGATTCTTTACCAGCTGAACCACAAGGGAATCCCACAATGATAGCCTGGGGTATATGCCAAATCACTTTCCACCAAATTAACATCCCCATTGAGGATAAGAATATTTCCAAATAGTTTTATTTTTTCATTTTTTTATTAATTTATTTTTTTATTAAAGGATACTTGCTTTACATAATTTTGTTGTTTTCTGTCAGATCTCAACATGAATCAGCCATAGGTACACATATAACCCCTCCCTTTTGAACCTCCCTCCCATTTCTCACCCCATCTCACCCTTCTAGACTGATACAGTGCCCCTGTTTGAGTTTCCTGAGCCATAGAGCAAATTCCCATTGGCTATCTATTTTACATACTGTAATGTAAGTTTCAATTACCATATGTAATGCATGAAATTCTCCAAGCCAGACTTAAACAATACATGAACTGTGAAATGCCAGATGTTCGAGCTGGGTTTAGAAAAGGCAGAGGAGCCAGAGATCAAATTGCCAATATCCACTGGATCATTGAAAAAGCAAGAGAGTTCCAGAAAAACGTCTACTTCTGCTTTATCAACTACACCAAAGCCTTTGACTGGGTGGATCACAACAAACTTTGGAAAATTCTTTATGAAATGGGAATACCAGACCACCTGATCTGCCTCCTGAGAAATCTGTATGCAGGTCAGGAAGCAACAGTTAGAACTGGACATGGAACAACAGACTGGTTCCAAATCAGGAAAGGAGTACACCTTGCTTATTTAACTTATATGCAGAGTACATCATAAGAAACGTTGGTCTGGATGAAGCATGGGCTGGAATCAAGATTGCTGGAAGAAATATCAGTAACCTCAGATATGCAGATGACACCACCCTTACGGCAGAAAGTGAAGAGGAACTAAGAAGCCTCTTGGTGAAAGTGAAAGAGAAGAGTGAAAACGTTGGCTTAAAACTCAACATTCAGAAAACTAAGATCAGGGCATCTGATCCCATCACTTCATGGCAAATAGATGGGGAAACAGTGGCAGACTTTATTTTGGGGGCTCCAACATCACTGCAGATTGTGACTGCAGACATTAAATTAAAAGACGCTTAGTCCTTGGAAGAAAAGTTATGACCGACCTAGACAACATATTAAAATAGAAACATTACTTTGCCAACAAAGGTCTGTCTAGTCAAAGCCATGGTTTTTCCAGTAGTCATGTATGGTTGTGAGAGTTGGACCATAAAGAAAGCTGAGCACTGAAGAACTGATGTTTTTCAACTGTGGTGTTGAAGAAGACTCTTGAGACTGCAAGGAGATTCAACTAGTCCATCCTAAAGGAAATCAGTCCTGAATACTCATTGGAAGGACTGATGTTGAAACTGAAACTCCAATACTTTGGCTACCTGATGTGAGGAACTGACTCATTTGAGAAGACCCTGATGCTAGGAAAGACTGAAGGCTGGAGGAGAAGGGGATGAAAGGATGAGATGGCTGGATGGCATCACTGATTCAATGGACATGAGTTTGAGTGAACTCCAGGAGTTGGTGATGGACAGGGAGGCCTGGTGCTGCAGTCCATGGGGTCGCAAGGAGTCAGACACGACTGAGCAGCAGAACTGAACTGACTGAATGTACTTTTCCATGTTACTCTTTCCACACATCTCACCCTCTCCTCCCCTCTCTCCATGTCCATAAGTCTGTTCTCTATGTCTGTTTCTCCACTGTTTTTTTGTTAATAAATTCTTCAGTACCATTTTTCTAGGTTCCATATACATGCATTAGAACGCTATATCTATCTTTCTCTTTCTGACTCACTTCACTCTGTATAATGGGTTCTAGGTTCATCCACCTCATCAGCACGGACTCAAATGCATTCCTTTTTATGGCCAAGTAATATTCCATTGTATGTATGTACCACAACTTCTCCATCCATTCATCTGTCGATTATTTCCAAATAGTTTTAAGTGTAAAATTTCAGTGTTCTGATAAGGTGAGTCTTCATCACACACCACGTCTCTATGTCGTAGTCAACCAGGCAGTGGGCCAGTATCTTTCGATGTTCCCTCCGCAAAATATGGGTGGGAATCACTTCACCAGCTCTGTACTGCCTGACTCAATTCTTTCATTCTTCCTTCTACTTTGTTCAAAAGAGTGTCAACTTCTTTGCTTTGCACATCACCATTGTAATGCTGAAAGCCCTGCAACACCAGTTCACAAGGGTAAATTCTCAAATTGGCAAGGCTGCCGTTTTTGTTTGTTGTTGTTCAGTCACTCAGTCGTGTCTGACTCTTTGCAGCCCCCTTGACTATAGTCTGTCAGGCTCCTCTGTCCATGGGAATTCTCCAGGCAAGAATACTGAAACGGGCTGCCATGCCCTCCTCCAGGGGACCATCCCAACCTAGAGATTGAACCCAGGCCTTCTGCACTGCAGGCGGATTCTTTACCATCTGAGCCACCAGGGAAGCCCGAGAATACTGGAGAGGGTAGCTTATCCCTTCTCCAGGGAATATTTCCAACCCAGGAATTGAACCAGGGTCTCCTGAATTGCAGGTGGATGCTTTACCAGCTGAACTACCAGGGAAGCCCATATATATATATATGTATGTGTACGTATATGTGTGTATGAAAACCAAGCTTATTGATACAGAGATTGGTGATTGCCAGAAGTAGGGGATGGAAAAATGGATAAATTGGGGTGGGGGGAGGGTGTGGAGGTTCCCCTTTTTAAATAAATTGAATCTTAAAAGGGAGGAGGGGACATTATCATCCACTTACTATCATGGTTTTCATGCAAGTCTTAGAATTTTTGGTCCAGTTGATAGATAGATAGATAGATAGATAGATAGATAGATAGATAGATAGACTGACAGATATAATTAGAGAGAGAGAGCTAGAGAGGTTAATTCACACAAATATATATTTACCAAAGAGAGAGAGAGAGAGAGATTTATTATGAGGAATTGAGTCATGCAACTAAGAGGGCTGAGAAGTCCCAGGATCTGCCCTCTGCAGCCTAGAAACCAGGAACACAGGTGGTGTGATTCGGTCTGAGCCCAAAGGCTCGAGAACCAGGGAAAGAGTATTTATGTCATTGTACATGTGCACCACATCTTCCTTATCCACTCCTTTGTAGACAGACATTTAGGTTGCTTCCATGTCTTGGATATTGTAACTAATTCTGTTATAAACATTGGGGTGCATGTATCTTTGCAAACTGTAGTTTCCTCTGAGTAAATGCCCAGGAGTGAGATTGTAGGATTATATGTCCCTATATTTTTAGTTTTTTAAGGAATGTCCATACAGTTCTCCATAGTGGCTGTACCAACTTACCACCAACAGTGTAACAGAGTTCCCTTTTCTCCACACCCTCTTCAGCTTCTATTCATTGTAGACATTTAAAATATTTTATTTATTTATTTGGCTGCAAGAGGTCTTAGTCGCAGCATGTAGGATCTTTATATTCCTGAATATGAACTCTTACTTGCAGCACGAGGGATCCAGTTCCCTGACCAGGGATTGAACCTAGGTCCCCTGCATTAAGAGTGTGGAGTCTTAGCCCCTGGACAACCAGAGAAGGTCCTAACAGTAGACTTTTGGTGATGGCCACTCTGACTGGAGTGAGGTGATACCTCATCATAGTTCTGATTTGCATTTCTCTAATAGCGATGTTTAGCATTTTTTTCATGTGTTTATCGGCCACCTGTATGTCTTCTTTGGAGAAATGTCTATTTAGATCTGTTTAGATTTTTTATTAGGTTGTTTGTTTTTTTCATATTGAGCTATATGAACTGTTTGTATATTTTGGAAATTAATCCCTTATCAGCCACATCATTTGCAAATATTTTCTCCCAGTCTGTAGGTTGTCGTTCTGTTTTGCTCGTGGTTTCCTTTGCTGTGTGCACAGGATTCTTCAGAGAGTTTTCAAGTGCATGTTACCCCAGTTGGGCAACCACAGGTATAGACAAACGTTTTAGAAGTTCATTGTGAAGGAGAAAATGTGGGGTCAAGGGGAGCTCTTTTTTAGATGGAAGCTGGCTTGTATGCTGATGGGAATGGTCCATTAGAAAGGAGATGTTGATGTTAACACGACTGAAAGACTGAACAACAAGGATTAATCTGTCTCCTGGTTAGAATGGGAAACTTTAAGAATCAAACCAAACCACCTCAAATCCACTTTGGAATGAAGAGGGGTATAAATCAGATACAGAAGATGTTGACAGAGCCCTGTTGGCTCGCTGGGAGCTTGCCGAGTGAATGGAGACCTGAACTAGGAGGCTTCCTCCACCCCCACCCCTCCTGGCCCCTGCTCCCTTTCTGTTGGAGTGAGAGCGTGTCAGACTATATACTTGGCCTCCAGTTCAAGCATATAATCCATTAAAAATGGAAACCCTCATCTCCTGTGGTAGTGAACCAGGATGACTCTAGTTGAAAGATTTGGCGACTCTAGAACAACAGTTCAGAAAAGAGAGTACTTTAATGTTTACTGGAGAAAATGCTCCCATGAATTCCCCCAGAAGAGTATTTCTCTTTGCAAGTTCTAAGTATTCTGTGGCAAGTCTACCAAAAATGTGAAAACTATAAATAGGGAAGAGTGGGAAGGAAAAATGGGAACCTGTCATGAGGCCACTGAAAATAGGGAACTAAAAACTTTTCAGAGATTTGAAGTCAAAGGGGGCTAATATTACTTAGAAATGGAGCAGCAGGCACAAGCTCTAGAATGAAATGAAGGGCAGAAGAATGAAATTAGGGAATATAAGAAAGAAACTTGAAGATAGAACAATGTCAAAATGAAGTCCAACTCTTGAAGAGGGAATTCATAGGGCCTGGGCCCCATCTTAGGCCTGTTCATGCTGATCATGCTCAGCCACCTCTCCCGTGGACTCCAAACTCTGTGCTTAGTACCTATGGAAACAGCAATAGAAGGATAAGACCCCCTCCAGACAGGGGAACCTCGGAGATATCCAGGTTTCTCATCGTCTAAGAGAAAACATACACTAATCACCCCTGTCTCTGGACAGGCCATAAATTTTTCTGTATCTATCAGAGTGTAACCTCGGTCTTATTGATTATTGGCCAGTTGTTTAACTGTTTGAACACATAACACATGAATGATGGTATTTACCCTTCCTTTGTTTATGTAAGTCTCAAGGAATTTGGGCGGTGAGTTCGAACATGTACACATGGGTATAAAAGACTTTCACAAGTGCTGGTCGGAGTCCTTGGCTAAGAGAAGACTCTGCCTTGGGCCCGCCGGTTTAATAAACTGCACTCCACTATCTGCATTTTCCTTCTGAGTGAGTTTGTTTCCCAGAATGCATGGCTACAACACTCTTACAAAAAGTATAGATCAAAGAATTAGGGAAGAAAATTAAGATATACTGACTGCTTACTCCTTGGAAGAAAAGTTATGACCAAACTAGACAGCATATTGAAAAGCAGAGACATTACTTTGCCAACAAAGATCCGTCTAGTCAAAGCTATGGTTTTTCCAGTGGTCATGTATAGATGTGAGAGTTGGACTGTGAAGAAAGCTGAGCGCTGAAGAATTGATGCTTTTGAACTGTGGTGTTGGAGAAGACTTGAGAGTCCCTTGGACTACAAGGAGATCTAACTAGTCCATTCTGAAGGAGATCAGCCCTGGGATTTCTTTGGAGGGAATGATGCTAAGGCTGAAACTCCAGTACTTTGGCCACCTCACATGAAGAGTTGACTCCTTGGAAGAGACTCTGATGCTGGGAGGGATTGGGGGCAGGAGGAGAAGGGGACGACAGAGGATGAGATGGCTGGATGGCATCACTGAATCGATGGATGTGAGTCTGAGTGAACTTCGGGAGTTGGTGATGGACAGGGAGGCCTGGCGTGCTGCGATTCATGGGGTGGCAAAAAGTCAGACACGACTGAGCAAATGAACTGAACTGCAGTGATTTTGGAGCCCCCCAAAATAAAGTCTGACACTGTTTCCACTGTTTCCCCATCTATTTCTCATGAAGTGATGGGACCAGATGCCATGATCTTCATTTTCTGAATGTTGAGCTTTAAGCCAACTTTTTCACTCCCCTCTTTCACTTTCATCAAGAGGCTTTTGAGTTCCTCTTCACTTTCTGCCATAAGGGTGGTGTCATCTGCATGTCTGAGGTTATTGATATTTCTCCAGGCAGTCTTGATTCCAGCTTGTGCTTCTTCCAGCCCAGCATTTCTCATGATGTACTCTGCACATAAGTTAAATAAGCAGGGTGACAATATACAGCCTTGACGTACTCCTTTCCCAATTTGGAACCAGTCTGTTGTTCCATGTCCAGTTCTAACTGTTGCTTCCTGACCTGCATACAGATTTCTCAAGAGGCAGGTCAGGTGGTCTGGTATTCCCACCTCTTTCAAAATTGTCCACAGTTTATTGTGATCTACACAGTCAAAGGCTTTGGCATAGTCAATAAAGCAGAAATAGATGTTTTTCTGGAACTCCCTTGCCTTTTTGACGATCCAGCGGATAATGGCAATTTGATCTCTGGTTCCTCTGCATTTTCTAAAACCAGCTTGAACATCTGAAAGTTCACGGTTCATGTACTGTTGAAGCCTGGCTTGGAGAATTTTGAGTATTACTTTACTAGCGTGTGAGCTGAGTGCAATTGTGCGATAGTTTGAGCATTCTTTGCCATTGCCTTTCTTAGGAATTGAAATGAAAACTGACCTTTTCCAGTCCTGTGGCCACTGCTGAGTTTTCCAAATTTGCTGACATGTTGAGTGTAGCACTTTCACAGAATCATCTTTCAGGATTTGAAATAGCTCAACTGGAATTCCATCACCTCCACTAGCTTTGTTCATAGTGATGCTTCCTAAGGCCCACTTGACTTCACATTCCAGGATGTCTGGCTCTAGGTCAGTGATCACACCATCGTGATTATCTGGGTCGTGAAGGTCTTTTTTGTATAGTTTGTGTATTCTGGCCACTTTTCTTAATATCTTCTGCATCTGTTAGGTCCATACCATTTCTGTACTTTGTTGTGCTCATTGTTGCATGAAATATTCCCTTGGTATCTCTAATTTTCTTGAAGAGATCTCTAGTCTTTCCCATTGTATTGTTTTTCTCTATTTCTTTGCATTGATCACTAAGGAAGGCTTTCCTTTCTTTGAAATGATCACTGAGGAAGGAGATATGGAATAATTTCTGCCATATCAATAAACAAAGGATATCACAGTCATCAGCACTTGCAGCCACCATGGAAGGTGAGCTAGTGAGCCCTGAGGGTATTCAGGACGGAAATAGTGCCTGCCATCTAGTAGCCATCAAACTGCAGCCATTCCCTATGGTGAGTCCTGAGGAAGCTCAGGATGTGAAAACAGACTACTGGCCCCAGATAGTTGAGAGGCATATCAAAGGAATAATCTCAGTAAGCCTAGTCTCTTGCATCTTCCTTTACATAGAAAAGCACTAAATTTCTCAACTTGGGATATCTGGTTTTCTTTAAGTTACAAAACATTTTTGACGTTCAGACTACCTACACTTTGTTGCAAAACTTCTATATAACCTGTCCCCCACCTCCCTGCCTCCTCAGAGCAGTTCTCTCAGGGTCACTTGAGCTTCTATCTCCCGGACTTGAAGTCCTAAAAATTCTCACCAAATAAAACATAACTCTCAACTTTTAGGCTGTGAATGGTTTTAAGTAGACACTGGCTTAGATTAAAAATAAATATGTATGCACATGTATTTTGTGTGCTATGTTCTGACTAGGTAGGTGATGAGGTGCTCTTTAAGAAGAGTGAAGACCCAAGGTTACTCCGACCTCCCACCTGGATCTGAGCCAGACCCTAGAGCAAGATCAGGGAGAAGATCTTGGAAGAATGCTGCAGGCAGATTTTTCCCAGTGGAAACGGTGGCTGGAGAGGGAGCCCCAGACTCCTCCAGCCAGTGGTCTTCAGCCTCAGACCTACCTCAATGGGAGCCAGACTGCCCAACCCAGCTTGCCTGAGCTGCAGTGCCGCCCTCCGCCGAATGGAGGCAGCATGACCTGCAGCGCGATGGCAGCGCCGATCCCCACGCCCCTCTTGGCGGCGGCGGTCGGAGGCCGGCCCGCGGAGCCCTCGCCGATTGGCCCCGGCGGCCGCTGCCATGTTGGCGGAAGTGGCGCTCTCTGTGCCGCGGAAAGTGGCTGTGGCTGTGGCTGTGGCTGCGGCTGCACGGTCGGTCCGCACAGGGTCTTCCTTCTTCCCCTCGCCCGGGGTTGGCGCTGAGAGGCGGCGTCCGGCGGGATGGAGAAAAGTAGGATGAACCTGCCCAAGGGGCCAGACACGCTGTGCTTCGACAAGGACGAGTTCATGAAGGTGCGCGCCGGGGCTGCGCTCCCCGAGCTGAGGCGGGTGGCCCGCCTTCCTTTCCCTCCGGGGCCTCCTCGGGCTGCTCTTGCTGGGTCCTGGGCCGCGCACGCCCCGGATCAGCCCCCGGCGGGACCTCGCTGCCTTCGCAGTGAGTCTTTTGGCCTCAAGTGTGGCCGGGGCAGCCTTCTGTGAGAAGGCACTTCTGTGAAATTGTGCATAGTGACGAAAAGGCCTGAAGTTGTGAGCAAGTGGTTTTGAGCTAGGTGTAAAAGCTCCTGTTATTATCCGAGCCCGTTACCATGCAGTGCAGTCGGAGTTGCCAGATCCTAGGCAGACAGAAGTTTGTCGACCGCCGCCTTGCACCTAGAAACCCAGTACGAATGTATTGACCAAATTTCTGGACCCACGTCCCTACCCAGGGATTAGGTGGGTGGAAAAGGCAATCGAAAGTTTTTCCTTAACGTTCGCCTAAAGTTTCTGAATGGGATATCTAGAAGATTAGAATCTTATTACTGATTTTGTTGCAGTACAACAAAGCAAACCATTTTGCTTTTCTAAAGTTACTCTACTTTTTATAAGGTGAACTTGAAGTTAGTCTGCAGGTAAATGTAGGACATGAGGTTACATAAACAGAATTGAAATATTATGGATATTAAAGGTTTTATCAGGCGCAGCCTTGAAAATGTCCAAGATTTGAATCAGAGCTGGGAGAAACTTTGCGTATTTTTTTGGTGTAATGCTCTGGGACTGTACATACACCATCAAGAAATACAATTATGCTTTATTTCTAAGGATTCGGGTTTTTTATATCACTTAGCGGCTGCTTTCAGTGTTAAAAAGTTAAACGTTTTTGCTCAGTAGACACTTAAACTTTTGAGCAACTGAATTTAAGTCTTACTTTTTTTGTTTTTTTGATGACTTCAAGTCATAGTATGTTTTTTTCTTTTTAGCTTCATTAGTTTATCTTTTTCATACTTGCATTCAGTTCATAGTCTCTGGTTTTAAAAAGTATTTACATCTGTTCTTTTTTATAGCTGAGTAGTATATACCACCGGAGAAGGCAATGGCACCCCACTCCAGTACTCTTGCCTGGAAAATCCCACGGACGGAGGAGCCTGGTGGGCTACAGTCCATGGGGTCGCTAGAGTCGGACACGACTGAGTGACTTCCCTTTCACTTTTCACTTTCATGTATTGGAGAAGGAAATGGCAACCCACTCCAGTGTTCTTGCCTGGAGAATCCCAGGTACGGGGGAGCCTGGTGGGCTGCCGTCTGTGGGGTCGCACAGAGTTGGACACGACTGAAGTGACTTAGCAGCAGCAGAATGTACCACATGGACATGAGCTTGGGCAAACTTGGGGAGATGGTGAGGGCCAGGGAAGCCGGGTGTGCTGCAGTCCATGGGGTCGCAAAGAGTCAGACGTGACTTGGGGACTGAACACCACCGCATCTTCTTTATCCATTCCTGTGAGCTTTTAGATTGTTTCCATGTCTTGGCCATCGCAAATAGTGCAGCAGTGAGTATTAGGGTGCGTGTATCTTTTCAAATGATGATTGTCTTCAGATATACGCCCAGGAGTGGGATTGCTGAATGATATTGTAGTTCTATATTTAGTTTTCAAAGGAGCTTCCATATTGTTCATAAAAAAGAGCAAAATAATGCCATTTGCAGCTACATGGATGGACCTAGAGATTATCATACTAAGTGAAGTAAGACAGAGAAAGAAATATATCATTTACATTTGGACTGTAATAAAAATGATACATGCATGCATGTATGCTCAGTCTTAAGCAACTCTTTGAAACTTCATGGACTGTAGCCTGCCAGTCTCCTCTGTCCATGGGATTTTCCAGGAAAGAATCCATTTCTTTTTCCAGGGGATATTCTTAACCCAGGGGTGAAACTCACGTCTTCCATGTTTCTTTGCATTGGCAGGTAGATTATTTACCACAGAGCCACCTGGGAAGCCTGAAAAGTGATAACAAATGAACTTATTTACAAAACAGACTCACAGATCTCAAAATTAAATTTATGGTTCAGTTCAGTTCAGTTGCTTAGTCGTGTCTGACTCTTTGCGACCCCATGGAGTGCAGCATGCCAGGCCTCCCTGTCCCATCACCAACTCCCAGAGTTTACTCAAACTCATGTCCATTGAGTTGGTGATGCCATCCAACCATCTCATCCTTTGTCGTCCCCTTCTCCTCTCGCCTTCAATCTTTCCCAGCGTCAGGGTCTTTTCCAATGAGTTAGTTCTTTGCATCAGTTGGCCAAAGTATTGGAGTTTCAGTTTCAGCATCAGTCCTTCCGGAGAATATTCAGGACCAGTCTCCTTTAGGATGTACTGGTTGGGTCTCCTTGCAGTCCAAGGGACTCTCAAGAGTCTTCTCCAACCCCACAGTTCAAAAGCATCAATTCTTCAGTGCTCAGCTTTCTTTATGGTCCAACTCTCACATCCATACATGACTACTGAAAAACCCATAGCCTTGCCTAGACGGACCTTTATGGTTACCAAAGGGGAAACACGGGAAGAGGTGATTAATTAGGAGATTGGGATTAATATATACACACTACTATATATAAGATAGATTAGCATAGGTTTACTATATAGCACAGGGAACTCTACTCAGCACTCTGTAGTAACCTACATGGGAAAAGAATCCAAAAAAGAGTGGATACGTGTGTGCACACGAATGACCTACTTTGCAGCACACCTGGAACTAGTACAACACTGTATGTCAACTATAATAAAAAAAAAAAAATTAAGTGATGAAGTTTTTTAAAAAAAGCATTTCCATCTGGATCTTCTCCAGTGTGGCCATGTCATTTTTATTATGCAGGCCATCTAGACCCAGGAATAATGTGCTCTTGTTCTTGTACAGTGATGTTTCTGCTAAACCTCTGTTATGAAGGGCGTAATTTGAAAGGGAGTACAAAGTGAACTTGCTGATCCACAAACACTTTGTTCCATCTCCTGGCTGAGAACTGTCCTGGAGCAAGAGTAGAAGAAAAGAGCGTGATGAGGCGAGGTGTGCTGAGAGAAGCCGGGGCACAAGCAGAGATTATGGGCTTTGTTCTGGTCAAGAATCTCAGAATACAGAGAGCTTAACGTGACCAACTTTTGCCTTCAAGGCTTCCTTCAGGCTCTTGCTAGCCTCACCATGTTTCTTGCTCTGAACTGATAGAATGCCTTTGGGAAGAGAGGCTTCAGAAAGTAGAAACCTCAAAATAAGTTCTAAAGTAGAACTTGATGAAGGAGAGAGCACTGGGGAGGTGGCTGAAATGGCAGCAGTTCCATATTCTTCACGCCTCTGAATGTGCTTTGTAAGTTGTAGTGCTAATACATGTGACCACTTCACGTGTAAAAGAAAAATACACAGGACAGCTGCCCTGTGTTAGATGTTGATTTTCTAGGTGAGACTTGGAGATAAAGGTTACTTGCAGTTTATGTTTCCTTCAGAGAGACATTTTAAAAGTTTTGGTCACATGGCAGAAACGTTAGGTAGAGAGTTTGCCTTTGGGGTTATATTTCTTAAGTCTGTCTGATTCAATGCATATTGTAATTTGTGTCTGTGAGAAAGTTAGAGAATGTCCGATTTGCATTAGGAGAGTGGAGGTTGCTCAAAAAATCCAGTCATTGGAAACTTTGTCGCACACATGATGAGGGCCTGTTAGGACAATGGTAGCAGTCATTCATTTACTAAACATGCACTCATGGATCACCTTGAGAAGGAAATGGCAACCCCACTCCAGTATTGCATGGAGAATCCCATGGACTGAGAAGCCTGGTGGGCTACAGTCCATGGAGTTGCAGAGAGTTGGACATGACTGAGTGACTATCACTTCACTTCATTGATCACCTGCTTTGGGTCTAGACTGGATAGTACAAGGGTAGATAAGATTTAGGCTTTTGAGTATGGTCACAGAAAGACCACAGTGTGTGCTGAGAAACTGGACTTAGTCCAGAGAGGCTGGGAGGATGACCAGAATTGAGACGGGAGAAGTAGAAAGACAGCTGGGTGGGACGCCAGTTGGCCTGTGCGCTGCACTGAGGGGTTTGCGCTTGATGAGCTACAGTCAGGTGTAAAGCAGGAAATACGTAGTCGTGTCTGCTGCATTGAACCCGTGTTACAGGATGCTGTGCCACTGGTTACTTCGGGTTAATATAGGGTTCTATTTCAAGGGGAAATTATGTTGGATTTGAACTGATGAGCTAGTGTTTTGACTTGGGCCATTCTTGGATGTGTATTTCAGTCCTAACTCAATGTCGTAGTGGTATCTCAGACTTTTAGGAAGTTATTTAATAAATGCTTAAGAAACAACCAACTACCTTTCTGAACACAGAGACAAAAGAGGCTACTTAAAATGCTTCAGTGGCCCTTGTAAGATCTAATGAGAAATACAGAGCACAGGACAGATTTGTGAAAGATGTAGGTGATCAAAAGCCAAGAGTGGCAGATGGTAGTGGAGGTGCCATCACTTGGGCACCTCTGTCACTTGGTAATAGAGGTGGTGATGACATCATATCATTAGTTTTGTCAGCTTAAAAAATACAAAAATCCTTAGTGAGGGCTGATAGCCAACTAATACATGAAATAGGACGTAAGATACTAGCAGTACGGGAGAGAAGAGGCTGCTAACAACGGTAAGTTAGACCCATTCACCTAGGTGTGCTGTTGGAATCTGTCCTTCTATCCCAGCATGTGACTTCTATTTTATAGAAAAAATAGTGCCATCAGGTGGGAACTTCTTCATCTTCACTGCTTACAACTCCATTCTTTCATGTGTGCCCATCCCCTTTCTCCTCGCCTGTTTGGGAAGGGGTTTCCTTCCTGAGGTTGGTCCTTCCCACCCCACTCCTCCCCGAGCTTGCAGCCCAGACTCCCTGGGCTCTCCCCACCCTCTGATTCACCTCTCCTCTGACCTCAGCCCCAGTGGCTTTCACACACGCTCCTGCTTTGGTCTCTTCCTCTTGACCCTCCTGCCTCTAGTCATTTTCATATCACTCTCTTCCACATCACAGCCAAACTCTTGAGTTGTTTTTACTTTTGTATATGCTGATTGGCTATTTGTATATCTTTTTTGGAGAAATATCTATTCAGATCCTTTGCTAATTTTTTAATTGGTCTATTTGTCTTTTAACTGTTGAGTTGTAAGTTTTTATACCCCGGATATTAGACCCTTGTCAGATACATGATTTGCAAATATTTTCTCCCATTCACTGGGTTGTCTTTTCACCTTTTAAATAATGTGTTTTGACACACAAGTTTTAATTTTGATTGAGTTCAGTTTATCTTTTATCTTGATGCTTTTTCTATTAATGACTGCCTAATTCAAGGTCACACAGATTTTCACCTCTTTTCTTCTTAGAGTTTTATTGTTTTAGGTCTTCTATTTGTCTTTTAATCTATTTTGAGTTAAATTTTTGTGTATAGTGTGAGGTTGGTATCTAAATTCATTCTCTTCCATGTGGATATTTTCTAGATAATAATACCAATTGCTGGATGTTTAGTAAATCTACAGTATAAAGTGAGACTTTCTGGTAAATGAAATGTGGCAGTTACTACATGCCACTGTGAGTCTGAAGTTGTTTTCTCTCATAGCAAAAGCTGCCTGATCCAATATTCATAGATGTTCTAAGTCATTTTCTCTTGTGTAGTGCAACATTTGTTTATCCAAGAACAAATATATAAATGTCAAATTGAGCACTGATATTGCCTAATAGCATTTGTTAGAGCTCAAGTTATATGATTTAGAATGCCATCATGAAGTTCAGATCTGAACTTCATCCATTTGAAGTTCATACTTTCAAAGTAACAAGCCGAGTGCTCTGCATAGAGTCATATGGCTGGTCAGTACCAAGGCCAAGATGTCAGGCTGAGTCCTGCCCCCACATTCTTTCTGTGATTGTTGTGTTACTGTGAGTCTAAGGCGTTATCTGAGGTAGTCTCAAGAAGTAAAAGAAACAGATGGTTTTTCACTAGGTGGCTGTGAAATGATAGTTTGGTAAGAAATCTCTTATCTGACACTATTATAGCAGGTGTTTGGGTGATTAGTTAAGAAAGTCAGTTTTCATAAGTACTCTTATGGAATGGTGTATGTTGTCCTTAACATATGTGTACATTTGTTCTACATTGATGTGGCATGAAACTCTTTTCTCTGAAAATGTGTCTGCGAATTAGATTGTTTTGTTGTACTTTAAGTTGAATGAGAACCCTAAGGCATTTGCAGAGAATCTGGTATAGAATCCTTCAAGATGTATGTGATCCTCCTTCCCACAGTACTACCTGGTTCATGGTCATCTCGTATATTTAATATAATTCAGCAAAAATTGGCTTATCAGTTTCTCAGTATCAGGTCTTTGCAAAGCATCTGCCTTAGTTTTCATGAAAAACAGTTATCATTTTGTACTTATATTTTGTTGGTTTACACAATGTTTAATAAAATTATGTAATTTTGGTGACAAGTATAAGTGGCCTTAACAAGTTTGGGAATCATCATACCTGATACTTGATAACTAAACAGCTCAGTTAGTACTGAAGTCATAAGTAGACAGTAATTTGCTGTCTATATGCCTGTGTGCCTACCAGGGGCATCAGAATGTTATAAAGGGAAATAGGGCATAATGATTCTGTTCAGTTGAATACTCAACATCCATATAAAATGTCAATACCAATTAATATGTATTATGAAAAGACATTGAAGTTATATGTAAAAGGAGAAAAATAGCTTAGAAAAGTTTATTAAGATTCTGTGTGTGTGTGTGTCTGTGCGTGTGTGTGTGAACATGGAAAAAGGTCAAGGTTTTCATTCAAGGAGGACCCTACAACACTTACCTCCTCCCACGGACACACGCAATCAGTAGCTACACATGGCATAGTTTCCTCCTCTGAGCAACTCCTGCACACCTGGCAAACAGCCCACATCAAAGTGGAGAGGAGAGGCTGAGACATGGGCTCGCCATCCACCCCACTCCCAGCATGGTGACCCACAATCGGAAGGAAGCTCCCATCCCCAGCTGCTCCCTGAGAAGTGAAGGGTCAGAACCCTAAGCTTGGCACCCCTCCTTTAAAGACTTTTACCTGGGAGATGAGCCCCCAAACATCTTACCTTTGGGCACCTGAAAGACCCACCAGGCTCATCATCTGAGAAACAGCTTTTGAAGGGCAGCATGAACTTGGTCACCCTCCTGGGGCCTGGCACAGGGACAGCAGCTGAAAAGGGCCCAGACTTTCTGTGGAAGAGGCTTGTTTATCTTAAAGCATCAGCCTGAGGGGCCGGCCTCTAATTTAACAGTCTCTGGGGGCTTGGAGGCTGGCAGGAGCTGTCTTTGCTCTCTCTGCCTCATTCCAGCTGGACAGTATCTCCTAGAAAGGAACTTGTTTACTGGTCTGGTGCCCTGATGTCTGCAGTTGCTGCCCAGAAACAACTCTAGGTCACCTGGCTTTGGTGGCCAGTGAGGCTTACATTTGTAGGTCCCCAGTGTTCACTGCACTATGATTTGTAATAGTCAAGACATGGAAGCAGGCTTAGTATCCATCGATAGATGAATAGATAAAGAAACCATGATATACACACCCCCCACACACACACACAGAGGAATATTATTCAGCCATGAAAAAGAAATAAATCTAGACTCCTCTGGTGGTACTGAAAAGGAAAAGTTAAAATTTTACATAACCTCCTGCTCATTCTGCCTCTGTAACTCAGCTTGCTCCTTGCAAAGTCTGGATCACATAGGTCATGTAGTCTCAGAAACTAGGGACTTAAAATACTAGGAACTGGAGCTTATCTCACCACCCTTGTCCTGCTCTTTGCAATTCCCCAGCCCCTGTAAACCTGCTTAATCATGCCTATCTGTGTAAAGGTCAGGCGTCCCCCTCCCCATCTTGACTGCTGTTCTCCTGCTCATGAAACTGCTTAGTTTAAACCAGCCTATTTGGTTTAAACGAGCTAGTGTTGCCCACTGTGGTCTGTCTATAAGAACTCTGGAACCCCTTTGTTTGGGGCTCAGAGCTTAGAGTGTCAACTGCTCGGGGCCCGCTGGTGTAATAAACATGAGTTCTCCAACTCTGCGAGTGTGGTGCTTGGTTTCTCGATTACTGGTTTCTACAACAGTACGATGGCTAAGAATCTGCCTGCCAATGCGGGGGACACAGATTTGATCCCTGGTCCGGGAAGATTCAACATGCCACAGGGCAGATAAGCCTCTGAGCCACAGCTACTGCGCCTGTGCTCTAGCGTCCATTGCCCACAACAAGAGAAACCACCTCAATGAGAAGTCTGCAAACCACAACGCAGAGTAGCCCCTGCTCGCCACAACTAGAAAGCCCGCACGCAACAATGAAGATGCAGCACAACCAAAAATAGTAAATACAAATATTTTTAAAAAAGAAAGAAATCTTGCCGTTTGTAGCAACGTGGATGGACCTTGAGGGCATTAATGCTGCATGAGTTAGGGAGAGATGGCCATGGCCTCACGTTTATGTGAGATCTAAAACTAAAACAAAAGTTAACTCAAAGGTACTGAGAACACATGGCTGGTTGCCAGAGCAAGGGTTGGGGAATGGACGAAACGGGTGAGGGGTCAGATGGTACAGACTGCTGGTTAGTTAGTTACATAGGTCATGGGGATGCGGTGTGAAGCATGGTGACTATAGTCAATAATACTGTACAGTATATTTGAGAGTTTAAGAGAGTAAATCTTAAAATTTATCATAGCAAGAAAAGGAAATTTGTAACTGTGTGATGGATGTTACCTCATCAATCCTCACAGTGAAAATATTTGGGAAAAAAATTCCAGGAAGTTTCAAAACACAAAATTTGAATTTGCGGCAACAAATAGTTGGCAACTATTTACACAGTATTTTCAATTATCTATATAACATTTACATTTTATTGGGTATTATGTAATCTGGAGATGATTTAAAGTGTATATAATACTGTGCCATTTTATATTAGAGACTAGGACATACTAGATTTTGGTGTCCTTGGAGGTCCTGTAAACAGGCCCCTATGGATGCTGAGGGATGGCTTTATTTATAGGTTGAAATTGTCACAGTGAATATTTGTTACTTTTAAAACTCAAGGGAAAAGCAACTATTTGTGTCTTGAGAAGAGCCTGTTTAACGTGTGCAGTTAAAGACAAATGGACGCCTTTCAGGATTTAGGCAGCAGGAGAGAATGCTGTGGGCCAGGGCCTCCCTCTTGGCACCTTGATGGTGTGCCAGCACCTTTACGTCCTGTGTGTTTTCAAGTGCTTTATCCTGACAGCAGTTAAGCTTTCAAATGAACAGAATGGTGCTTCTCTGTTATTCTCTCTCCTTTTATTTTTATATGTAACGTGATATTGTTGCAATAATTCTTTTTTTTCTGGTTTTATTTTCAGGAAGACTTTGATGTCGATCACTTTGTGTCTGACTGTCGGAAGCGAGTCCAGCTGGAAGCACTCAGAGATGACCTGGAGCTCTACTACAAGCTGCTTAAAACAGCCATGGTTGAGCTCATCAACAAGGACTACGCAGACTTTGTCAACCTGTCAACTAACCTGGTAAACTTGAAATCCACACTTCCTACCTGTCAGTGTATTTACACATGTACTGCACACCTTTTTTCTCAGTCATGTTTATTCTTAACAGCTATGAGTCTTATTAGAAACCTTTTAGTTATTTTTTTTCCCCCAGAAATTTGAAGGGGTTGCTAATCTTATTATTAAAGGAACTAAACTTTCTGCATACATTTTCTTTTTTTTTTTTTTAACAGAGCCCCTCCCCCTGCATACATTTTCTTGTTTTTAGTTTGATTATTTTTTGAATGACTTATTAAGAAGTGGTGAAAAGTAAAGGATAGCAGTACCAAGAGTGTTTGTTTCTGTTAGTTGCTAATTGATTGCCATGAAATCTCACCAGTTTAGACTAATTTCCGAGAGCAGATACCAACTCCTCTTAAGGAAATGTTTAATTTACTTTCAAGTACGTGTGCTAGCCAGAGATAGGTTGAGAAAACATTGGCCAGTATTGATCATTAAGAAGCCTATTTTTATACATTTTATAAAAATATAGGAATTGTTTATAAGAAGCGTGTCAATTACTTGGAAAAAGTTGTTTAGAAATACTTGAGTTTTCATAGTTGTGAAAGTCTTGTTCATATTTTGTTTTTAAGTCTGTCAAAAGAGGTATGGAAAATAGCCCTCTCTGTGGGAATTTCAAGAAGCTTGAGAATAATGAGCCATATTTGCTTTTGGGAAATACACCACTAAGATAAATGTTCCAGTAGGATTAGAAACCCTGAAAATTTTATTTCCATCCTATTTAACTTGGATTTTTCTGAAGGGTTGTAATAATGCTTAGGAGAGATGTAGTCCATCAGACTTTCATATCATAAACAACAGAGATAGCTATTTTTCCTGTTAGTTTTTTAAGTCATTTAAAAAATTTCATCCAAAGACAAATTGTGCATAGAAATTTTTGATTTATTATGACTTTCCTTATTTTTATAGTTCTTATATATCAACAGGTTTCTCACATTCAATGAGCAATATTTATGGCAAAGTAACATTTTTGTTATGTAGTTACTAGCAGCATATAATTGTACAGAAAGAATAACCTAAGTCTAATGCTGCTGTGATCATTAAGCACAGGCTTCACTGTTAATCCTGGCCCTGATGTGTTTGTGCCAACGTGATTTCGCCTTCAGGTTGGTATGGACAAGGCCCTCAGTCAGCTTTCTGTGCCTCTGGGACAGTTACGAGAAGAGGTGCTGGTAAGTCCCCAAATGCTGTGCTCTGCTGCGTCGCTCAGTCGTGTCCGACTCTGTGCGGCCCCACAGACGGCAGCCCCCCAGGCTCCCCCGTCCCTGGGATTCTCCAGGCAAGAACACTGGAGTGGGTTGCCATTTCCTTCTCCAACGCATGAAAGTGAAAAGTGAAAGGGAAGTCGCCTAGTCGTGTCCGACTCGTAGCGACCCCATGGACTGCAGCCCACCAGGCTCCTCCGTCCAGTCCCCAAGTAACAGTAAACAATCTACCGTGAGGCATATTACACTGTTTGCCTTTTCCAGGAATTCTTTTATTAATCTGTTATATTGTTGCGATTGTTGCCGTTGGTGTTTTTCAATGTTCCATGATTATAGTATAATACTTTAAAAATGTAAATGATTTGCATGTGCTATTACAACCTAAGAACACATTTGGTTTGAAGATGGCAAATTCTCAAGAGTAGACACTTTGAACGTCGGGGAGGAGAGGGTGTTTCCGATTTAAACTTGCTGATACCACCTTCCCCATGTGTAGGTGGGCTCCAGCCTAGAACTGCCTTACTTACAGTTTAGAGTTTGTCATTTCACAAGTGTTTTCCCAGACAGTATTTTATATGTAGTTAGATTCGTGGACCAGTTTATACCAGCCATTTAACCCCTGATGTAACTGCAGGATAAAATAAATGTCATGTAATACTTAGTTTCTCTGAGAAAACCTCTCCCTTGGGAATGGAACCGTCTGCCTCTAAGCCCTGAGAACAAGGACTTCATCCGGGAGAACAGTGGAGGGGGAGTTTTGGCATCACCTCTGACAGAAAGCCGTGCCGCCCTGTCCGCCTCACCCTCTAGGCTGTGCTGGCACCTGGCCTTCCACTCCGCCTTAGCGGTGAAGACGGCACCGTCACTTCCGCGTGTGTCAGCACTGGAGCACGCCAGACCAAGTGGCCTTACGCTCCTTGCCTCCAGACAGCACCTGGCACATGCAAGGCTCTCAGTAGATAGCGTAGTACAGAGGTTCTGCTTGGATAAAAGCTGTAGGACATGCAGGACAATGGGAATGTCAGGGCTGACAAGTCCGGAGGAGGGTAGGCAAGAAAAAATTCGTACAAGAGGTTAAGTTGTGAGCTATGCCTTGAACTAGCAGATTGTTTGAAAGTTTGTGTCTTGTTTGAATTTTATAAAGCTTATTAAAGTGCCTTTTGTTGGAATGGAAGAGAAAGAAGTTTTTGGTCTGCTGCTGGATTCCACACCAGCCTCTGCATGGCCTTCCTGCCTCCTTTTCAGGACTCCTCTTACTTCTCCCAACGTGTAGCCATGACATTTCCTGAGCTCCGTCCTTTATTAACCCTCCACTCTTCCTCTGAACTGTCTCCACTCTGCTGACCTGTTCTTGAACTCCCTCGACTGCTCTCATGCGTTCAGGCTCCTGTCCTACACTGCCAGCTGCCAGCACCACCTCCCATCCCTTACTCTGCAGCTGTCTTTATAACCATCCTTCTCCTCATCAGCCATAGACCTCACCTGCCTTTTTATCTCAACTCAAGAAGCTTCTCTGAGATTTTAAGATCACTGAGGGATAAGACTGTTTCTATCTAATTCATCGTTGTATCCTCATTGGCTGACAGTTAGTAGACATTTCATATTTGTTGAATGAATTAATTCACTTTTTATAAAATTTTTGTGATTTGTCTGGTGGTGGTGGTGGTGTAGTCACTAAGTCGTGTCTGACTCTTGCGACCCCATGGACTGTAGCCTGCCAGGCTCCTCTGTCCATGGGATTCTCCAGGCAAGAGGACTGGAGTGGGTTGCCATGTCTAGTTTATTCTAATCGTTTCTTTTACCTTTGTTTTGGCCTGATTCTTCATATTTTGTTTAATTTATTAGCTTCTGGACATGTTTCTCCACCTACGAGCTGCCTTTTCTTGGCCATTCTGTTCCTTACTCCTTGATTCGTAATATCCTTAGAACAGCATGGCATTGTGATGTATCGGTGCTTAAGGATTGTTTAGTTCCTGATAGAATCTAGTCTAAAATTCTCCTAAATCATCCCCCCACCCGTTTATTTCTACTTCTGTCCAAAACGCAGCTGCTGGGCACGCGGGTGCACCCTCCAGCCCCGCCTGTGCCCTGTCAGCCGTGCCTCTCCACCCTCTGTCTTCTAGCGACTCCTCCCCTCCTCTGTCGGCCTCCACAGGCTCTCCAAGTCAGACTCGAGTTCCATCCCCTGTGCCAGATTTTCCTGATTCTTTGATTCAGATGATTCTGTTCCCTGACCACGTTTGACGGTGATTGTATATGTATTGGGTTGGCTAGCAAGTTCCACTGGTTTTTAAGTAAAAATAAAAGACACAGTTTTCATTTTCACCAAGAACTTTACTGAACAGTGTATTCACAGTTTTGCTCCACTACCTTCTGCCGTTTTTCTCAGGCAGCTTCATAATTCCATCTTCCCAAAACTTTTTATATTTTTGAGCAAAGAACTGTTGCAGGTGTCTTTTATGGTCTTCCAGGCAATTGAAAATTTTCCATTAAGAGAATTTTGTAAAGACCAAAATAAGTAGAAATCTGAAGGTGCAGTGTCTGGTGACTATGGCGGATGAACCAGAACTTCCCAGCCAAGCTGTAACAGTTTTTGCCTGGTCATCAAAGAAACCTGGTCTTGAGTTATCCTGATGCAAGCTGATGCGTTTTCTGTTGACTAATTCCAGATGCTTTTCGTCTAGTGCTGCCTTCAGTTTGTCTAATTGGGAGCAAGTACTTGTTAGAATTAATCATTTGGTTTTCCAGAAGGAGCTCATAATAGAGAATTCCCTTCCAATCCCACCATATACACAGCATTACTTTTGGATGAAGAGCAGCCTTACGTATGACTGTGGTGGTTCATTTTGCTTGCCCCACGAGCTCTTCCATTCCACATAATTGTACAATATCCACAGAGGATGAGATGGTTGGATGGCATCATCGACTCAATGGACATGAGTTTGAGCAAACTCTGGGAGACAGTGAAGGACGGGGAAGCTTGGCATGCTGCAGTCCACGCGATTGCAAAGACGGACGCAGCTGAGCAACTGAAGAACAACAGCAATCCCCTTTTCTCTCTCCTGTCACAATTTGTTTTAAAAATTAAACATTTTTGTTATGTTTAAGTAGAGAATTACCTGTGGAAATATGGTCAAGAAGGTTCTTTTTTCGCTTCAGTTATGTGGAACCCAAATATCAAAACGATTCACATAACCAACCTGGTACAAATGGTGTTCAACAGTTGATTTGAATATTTTGAGTATGTTGGCCATCTCCTGCATGGTATAATATTGATTGTTCTCACTTAAGGTCTCAATTTGATTGCTGTCAACTTCAACTGCTCGTTTTAACCATGGCGAAATCTATCCAGTTAGAAGTCTACAGCACAGAACTTTGCAAGGCATTTTGACACTTCAGTCAGTCAGAGCACCTTCTCCATACATTGCACAAATCTTACTTTGCATTTCAGTTGTATTTTTACCTTTCTTGAAATAATAAAACATAATACACAGAAAATGTTGATTTTTTTTCTTCCTTTAATATTAAAATGACTACACAAAAATTCAGTAGTCTTTTTTTTTTTTTAATGCACACTGATATGACAGCTGTCACAATACAGTCTTACAAAATTATTTCTAATGAAATTAAAGACAGCCAAGCACTACTAGAACCATCTTATGGTAAAAAGTAAACTAACTTTTTTGCCAACCCAATATTGTTATTCTTTTGGCCATTAGTCCTCTGTGATCATGGCTTTATATGTCATTTTGCCCTCAAATCATGAGTACCCTCAGCACCAGTTGTATTTGATATTATGTATTTTTGTCAATATCTACATAATACTGGCCCCAAGATAATTAAGTTACATGGAATTTAATGTATAAGTTTCGTAATACCACAAAACAATTTGTGTAATACGTTTTCTTTATTCTTTTAAAGAGTCTTCGGTCATCTGTCAGTGAAGGAATTCGGGCAGTAGATGAACGACTGTCTAAACAAGAGGACATTAGGAAAAAAAAGGTATCCTTGAGTGTCAGACTGTTAAACATGGGCTTATGGTGGCACCTGGGAGCTAACGGCACTTTCATGGATGCAGTGTGATGGCCTCCTCTTGGTGCCTTTGCAGAGAGGAGTGTGGGATCTTCCTTTCTCTTTAGGGATCAGCGTTCAGCCAGGCTCCTGAGGGGTTCAGCCAGAGCTGGGGCCCAGGTCTTCTCATTCCTTGGCTGATTAAAGTTCTATTAATAAGAACGGTGTGGTAACTAACTGAAGAAAAAGACAATGTTGCATATTCTTCTCGTGCTTCATTAATGATAGCATTAAAAGTTTTAAATACAGATTTCTTATGCTACACGCCAGCTGAAAGCCTCATGTCTTCTCAACTCACCATATGAACCTTTTTTCTTTTTTCTCCCAAAACTGTTTCTGTGCTTATAATGTCATGTTAACTATTTGAAATAAAGCAGAATTTTAGAGGTACCCAAATGGACACAAAATTAGCATTCCTCAATTTTTCCAGAATAAGGAACCGTAATAATGGTATCAGTGAAGCATTTTACAGTTTAACAGGCATAAAACTAATTTCTCAGCACCCTTGTAAAGAAGATATTCAAATTTTAGTGATTAGGGAGCAAGTAGGCCTGTAAGGCCAGCTCTTGGAATGTTGTGCTGCAGGTTGAGAGACTGGTGTGTTGCTCTCTCATTCTGCCACGTTTACTTCTTTTGCTTCCGCTTCTTAACTGTACCTCTGCATGCACTACTTTTAATTTTTAGCAGTCTTATGTTTTGATTTTATTTTCTGACTTTAATGGATATAATAATACATTATATTATTATATGTCCGTTATATATATATAATAATAATATATAGTATATATTATATCCATTAATATTGGATATAATAGGGTTAGAATTTGAGACAATTATCAGCTTTTGTCCAGAGATTTCAAGCATGTAGTGCCTTTCTAGAAAGGTTGTCAGCTCTGTGAGAGCAGGGACCCCGCCTGTTCCATCCCCTCGTGTCCTCCCCGTCTGGAACAGTGTCTGGTGTCCAATAGGTGCTCAGTAACTATTTACATATTTTATTTTGTCTTTTTTTTCATCAATTTTTATTGGAGTATAGTTGCTTTATAATGTTTTAGTTTCTGCTGTACAGCAAAGTGAATCAGTTATACATACACATATATCCCCTCATTTTCAGATTTCTTTCCCATTTAGGTCACCACAGAGCATTGAATAGAATTCCCTGTGCTGTACAGTAGGTTCTGGTAACTGTTTGTTTAATGAGTGACTTTATATCTTTCTGTTCTTTTAAGGATGGGATTTTTTTATAATGCTCAACTTCTTTGATAATGTTGTGTAATAATGTTGTTAATGAATTGATGCTTAAGCATATAATTGTGTCATATACATGTAAATAGGATAAAGGTGATCAGAAGCTACAGTTATAACATGAAAAAGGGTCATAAGAAAATAAATGTAGTACCCATAGAGAGGTTCATTTAAGATAGGAAAAGAAAGGAATAAAAGTGTGGGAAATGAGAAAACAAGAAGTCTAGTTTTCTTCTTTTTTTAACTATAAACTTATAGTAGAATATTGAAAATGTGCTTCTTGATACCTAAAATTAAGATTTGCATCCTTGGGAATTCAGTTTTATGTAGAAGTATTCAAAATATAGAATGCCCTACATAGCCTAAGTTGACTTTTTGCTTTGTATTTCCCTGTATTTAGAATGGGGAAATAAGATAATTAAGATTAAATATCGTGATAACTTTTTTTCCCTTAATTATTATTTTATAGATATGTGTGTTGCGGCTTATACAGGTTATTCGATCAGTTGAGAAAATTGAAAAAATCTTAAATTCTCAACATTCTAAAGAAACATCTGCACTAGAAGCAAGCAGGTAAGTATTTTCTTTACTAAATATTACATAAATTAATACTTCACATCTAGCCTAATTTTTTTTTTTTTTGGTAGTTAAAATTCATTTCTGAAAAAGGAGAAAAGCCAAGTCTATGGTTCAGTGTTTTTGAGTGTAGCTTGTGGAAAGTGGAGGGTGTGAGATGGCAAAGTTTATGATACATCCTTATAAAGCCTTTATGGTTATGGGCCACAGTTCCAATACATCACTTCACAGGGAATCAGAGGAGTGTGCTTTTATTGCAAGAATTTTATCTTTGGAATTGCTTTATAGAAGCACTGGCAAAATTTTGTTGATCTTCAAGATATGAATAGCTTTCCTCTTTCCTAAAGTCATTTAGACCAGAGTAATGCCCAGAGTATTGCCACTTAAGTGTCTTGCCCTAGGATTACATCATTAAGAAACAGGATAGGCACGTTTAGTTAACATTTGTCAACAAGAAGAAAAAAGCTTGTGAAATTAGAAAAGGATGACCATTTTCTTTGTTACATACTGCAACTGTCTTATCTTTCTAGTCTGAATTTTAAATCAGCCAGGTAGGTGAGTGACTCAGAAAATGAGCAGCTCATACCAGCACCATGGGAAGCACCGTGGTGCCGTGGACAGATGTGTGCTGTATATTCCACGGGGCAGCCTGAGCCATGGAACTCCACTCCTGGGGTCATTGACAGTGGAAGGCTAATGGGAACTCCTCTGGCAGGGTTGTCAACACTGAGATACCGTCAGCCCACACCTGGCATGTAGTAGTAGGCCCTCAGTTCAGTTCAGTTGGTCAGTCATGTTCGACTGTTTGTGACCCCATTTGATGGGTCATCCCTTCTGACCCATCCAGGGGAGCTGTTTGTCTCCAACTATTCCAAGTCTCTTGCCCTCAGCTGCCTTGGCAGCTCCTGCCAGCTTATCCTCACTCGACATCCACTGTACCTGCCTTCCTGTTTTCTTTCCAGTTTTGTCCATTCCTACTCTTCCTTTGATAGAAATGCATCACAATGACTTTTTCTGTAATACTGTTCCTTTGTGATATTCCATGTTTAATGTAATAGATAGTATGCTGTTGCTTGCTCAGAATCACCTTTGAGGACTTTTTAAAAATTCAGATCAGCAACTTTGAGTTGTAGAGGAGAGACAACCAGGGCAGTGTAATGTAAATAACAGGGTAGAGCTAGAGAGGGAAGGGAAGTTAAAAATGAAGAAGGCCCTGAGCGGGAGAGCCTGGGGAGGAGATGCAAACACCCACACTGGCCTGGCCGCTCTTGCTTCTCGGCTGGGCCCTGTGGTCGGCCTGGCAGTGTCAGGGGCTTATGCTTAACTATTATAGTTTTCCGCTGTCCTAGAACATGCTGTAGAAGCTCGTGGCACAAAGGATGCTACAGCTTCTACCTTATAGCAAGGGGGCTATGGCAAAGCACAGTGAAAGCATCAGGATTGCTGATCATGTGATATATTCTTGGGAATTAAAAACCTTTAGGAATTAACTCTTTTTAACTGTCTCCACTAGCCCGCTTTTGACTGGACAGATTTTGGAGAGAATTGCCACAGAATTTAATCAGTTACAGTTTCATGCTGTTCAAAGCAAAGGCTTGCCTCTTTTGGACAAAGTAAGACCAGTAAGTGTTGTTTGAGATTTTCACGCTTTAGTATTTAGGAATTTGCTAAATAATTTTGAGTTTACCTGGTACAGGCAGACCTTGTTTTATTGCCCTTAGATTTATGGTGTTTCACAGGTATTGCACTTTTTTTAAGAAAATGGATGGTTTATTGCAGCTCTGCTGTCACCATGCTAGTTCCCTTTTAACAGCACTTGCTCACTTCAAGCGCTGTTATCTCTGTATCTCATTCTGGTAGTTTTCACAGTATTTCAAACCTCCACCAGCAGAATGATTGTAGCCTAGTGAAGGTTCACACGATGATTACGTTTTTTAGCAATAAAGCAGTTTTTAATTAAAGTATTTAAGGTCTGTATCTTGTTTTTTTTTTTTTACACATAATGCTTTGGCAAAGTCAGTATCCTGTATGTAGTACAGTATAAACACCCCCTTAATATCTGCTGAGAATCCCAGAAGCCCCCGTAACTGGCTTTATTGTGATAGCAGTCAGTTCATTGTGATGGCCTAGAGCCACGCCTGCAGGACTGCCAGGGTGTGCCTGTGTTGTTCTGACAGTTGCTGATCTGCAGGGTTTTGAAACTAGCTTTGAATTTTCTCTTTCAGTTTTTGTTTTTTAGGCTTCTGCCTCCTAAGTGTTGCACATTATAGATTTTGTGTAAAGACACAGGCATGTTCTCTGAATTATAAGGGTAAAATTAATTGTAAATTTCATGTAACTTGACACACTATATGATTTAGTCAGAATTAATTTATCTAAAACTCTTGACTGGACTTTAGAATCATGATATTTGTCAGATTTACTCTGTAACTTAAAAGAACCTCATTCTGAAGTGCTATTTAGATCCTCCTTTGATACAGCAAAGATTAACTTACAAAGAGATGTGAGGAGGAGGAGAGATTCATTGTTACTCTCCAGAAAATGTTAATATTTAATTTTACGTATCTTCTGTTGGAATAAGAAATGTATTATGTGTGTGTTTGGATCTTTAGAAATTATTACAACTGGAGCTTTTTAACCTGTCTGTCTTGCAGCGTATAGCTGGTATTACAGCCATGTTACAGCAGTCACTGGAAGGCCTCCTATTAGAAGGTCTTCAGACTTCCAGTGTTGATATTATTCGGCACTGCTTACGCACTTACGCCACAATTGACAAGACCCGGGATGCAGAGGCGTTAGTTGGTCAAGTCCTCGTGAAACCATACGTAGACGAGGTTTGTGTACTGACGACTAAGGCCTTCATTCAGCAGATGTTCATAGAGCATCTGCTCTGTCTTTGGATGCTTTACTGGGTGTAAGGGGTAGTTTCGAGGCCTTTCTGTAAAGATTCTCAGTTACTGTAGTACCATCAGTTGTAAGAAAAGGTTGGTCCCTGGTGGTTACAACCAGCATGCAGGAGTCAGGCACCTTCTCAAGTGTTTTTTCTGATGCTGTAGCCCAGGGATCATGTTAATTTAGTGGGAGGAGGGTCTTGCCTAGGGAGAAAGAATGTATCAAAACGTTTTTAGGTCAGTTTTATGCTATGTACATTGTTTGCCACTAAATTCTTAAAATGAATCTTTACCTCCCGGCCTAGTGGGTAAAAGGGAACACGTAAGCAGACACCAGCGCTGCGGCTCCTGGTAAGGGGCCTGCTGAGACCCTGAGCGTGGGAGTCTGCCGAAGGCTGTCTTCACAGAGATGTGCTCTAAGTCTCGAATACTGAGGAGTCTTTTAGCCAGGAAGGTGGGAGGGAGGAAATAGTCACTGATGTAGGACTTTCATAGGCAAATGAGCAGCATATACCCTAAGTCCGGTGTCCTTCATCTACAAGGATACAGTTAAACTTTGGAAAGTAAGCATATTCTGCCTTTGAGCAGCCAGAATATAGACTGTACCATATGAAGTTGCCAATACTCAACATTTTCTGACTCACAAAAACGGCAGCTTCATCTGGTTCAAACTGATAAAAGTCACAGGCGCATCCTCGGTGTCGGCAGACTCCCTTCAGTCCGCTGTCCGTGTGGGTGCTCCTTCTGTGCAGTAGGCCCACAGCCCTGTTCACCATGACTTTGGGGTGAAAGTCTCCCATTTATAAATGGAGGAAATTGAATCTCATTGATAAAAATGAAATGTAAGGATTAACTTCAGTAGTCCTTTCAGCTTTTGTTACTAAAAATAAATGATCTGTCAGTTTCCTCTCTTCCTATCCTGTTATATTTCATATCTAACTTGATAAGAATGAACAAGACAAATTACCTACTTTATTTCTTTATCAGTAAGTGAAAATCGTTAATAACTTATGCCTTTGTTTTTCATTGAACTGAACCTAATGTGCTAAATTAGAGAAACATTTGATGTTTCAGTGGCATATTAAATAAACCAAGGCCACATTTTAATTTTTTTAATTCATATGCTTATCTTGTCATTAACCTCTTGACTCTCAACCTTAACACAAAAGATAAAATAATAAAGTAAAATAAAATATATATTTCCATCTTTCTCTGTCTCACACCTTCTCCTGATCTAAATTATAGTAGAAGAAAAGGCCGAGGTCAGTTCAGGGAGGGGCTGTTGTCATGGGAAATTGTCGTTTTATTTTGTTTTCAATCTCGGGAGGGGAGGAGGCAAATGTGCTTGGCTTTCCAGCTTCAGGCCAGTCTCTCACCCAGCCTGTGTCTCCCCTGGGTCAGAGCTGTGCTTCCAAATCCTGAAACGAGTTCTGAGTATAGCTGTTACTGTTAGAAAACATGTTAGCTGGGGAGGAGGGGGCATGAGGAAGCATACTTTTGAGGTTTTCTCTATTATTCCTGTAATGTGTAATTCATATCTCTCTTTTAGATGCTTTTTAAAAAATGCTGTTCATTTAATAGGTGATCCTAGAGCAGATTGTTGATAGTCATCTGAGTGATCTCCAGCTCATGTATGATAAACTCTTGGAGTTCGTTCCCCATCACTGCCGCCTTCTTCGAGAGGTCACAGGAGGAGCCATCTCAAGGTAGTTTAAGCAGCTGTGCTTAGAACTTGTGCCTGCTGATCGCTGCTGCCTCGCTGGGGTCGGGGTCCTGTGCACTCCCCTGGTGATTTGTGGGTCGGGACCCTGTGCACTCCCCTGGTGAACTATTAGCATAGCACTGTGAGGTGGGTGTGGGTCATCGCCCCAGAAGGTCATCATCTTAGAAGGAAACTGTAATGAGTAGGGCGGAGGTGAAGGGAACATTGTTCTCAATTCACAACCCATACTTTCCCCTTTTCTATACTTTTTCCTAATTACATGTGAAATAAAAGTTGGTTTCCTTACATTATTCTAATGTTGTAATCTGTTTATAAATATCAATTCAGTTTAATTCAACAAGTTTTATATTAATTGTGGTTAAAGTCATCTTTAGTATTCCCTCCTCTTGCCTGATTTCCACACTTTTAGCTTTGTTTCATAAATACCTGACTGCCTTTCACCATCACCACTGGCCTGATCCAGGCGTTTGTCATAGTTTTATCCAGAATAACGGGATCTGCCCACCTCCTCTCCCTACCTCCACCCTCTCCCTTCTCAGCCTTTCCCTCTGCCCTTCAGCTGTCACACTTACCCACAGTTCTGATCTTTAGGCACTGCCTTCTTCCTAAGTCCTAGTGACTTGTTGTTGCTTAGCGGGGAAAGCCCAGGCTCCTGATGCAGCAGACGAGGCCCTTTGCGCTCTGGCCTCAGTGGCCCTTGCGTGCGGCACTCTGTGGGCTTCCCTTGCTCCGCTGGTCCCCAGCACACATTTGGCAGGCCTGTGTTTTTCCTCAGAGTCCTCTGCCTTTCCCTTTCTTTTTGTTGATCTGTCATTCTGTGTGAAGCCCCAACTCAGATGCCACTTCCTTCAAGAGACCACCTTTCGTCCTGAAGTCTAGCTTTAATCCTGCTCTCTTCAGGCGATTGCAAGCTGCTTTCACTTCTGTTGAGGACCAATTTCCATCTTAACAGCTTGCTCCCATCCTGCACAACCCATACTCCCCACCCTTGGCACAGTGTCTTAAGACAGCAACTATCCAGTGTTTGTGAAATGAAACACTCAGTCAGTTTGAAGCATTAGAAAGGCAAATAAAGTCCCTTTCTTCATGGAGTAAAAATTATTTTTAGTCTTAAGATTTTTTTCTTTGAAAGGAGAAACCTGGGGAATAAATGTGCTGATTGACTGTGAAGTACCCTCTCTGTTTCCACTAGATGATTTCAGATGAAGGCTTGTTTTGCCACTTTTTAATAATCATGAAGATTTAGTTGGATTGGGGGTAAGAATTTAATAGAAGTCATCATGTGAAATTAAAGAGGCCACAGTAATGAAACAACCTATCATTAGATTTCACAAGCCTAGTCTTGGTCCTGAAATGTCAAGTTTCATGCCTCACATGTTTGTTCTTTTCCACAGTTTTCAGTGTGGCAGAACTCATGTAGAAAGCTCAGAAATTTGAGTGTCTAGACTGTACCTTGGTAGGTCATCTGCCTTTGCTTCACTCCCCATCATCTTGTTGCCCTGGACCCTCCCTTGCTCAGCATCTGCCTTTGGGTGCTCTGTATACCCGGCAACACCAATGATGTTCAGGAGTTATTTTCCAGAGAACGTAAATTAGCTTTTCTAATTGTTGATCTTGCATATTTAAATTTCCTTTTTGAGGCTTTAATTGTATATTTAGTTTGGAAATGAGGTGATCTTGGAATTCATTGTTGCTCATATTAGTGCATTTGTATTATAAAATCTTCAATTTTGTTCTCTCTTCCTATGCCTTATTAGAGCTAGTTCTTATTGTGATTAAAAGTATATGATATGATACATAGAATTGGGTATGTGGGACATAGGCATCTCCTTTCCCTCGTTGAATATAAAGAAAATCACCTTAATATAGAGCATGTTAGCAATGAGCAGAGTGGGTAGGTCAGTAAGATGATGCTGCCTAAAGGTACTCACAGATCTTTAAGTTCAGAGAAGCCTACGGAGCCCACCTTTTATTTATGTGCTATGCATTTAACACTGCTAATAGCATAAGTTAGCATAACACTGCTAACTACCATATGCTAGTCAGTGCTGAATGCTTTACCAACCGTACACCACCCTAAATGCTTCACAAATCTCACTCCATATAATGGCCCTATGATTTTAAAGATGAGGAAACCAAAACTCAGAGAAGTTAAATGACCCGAGATTTGAACTCGGGTGCTGTGGCTCCTGAGAGCGTGATTTTATCTCAGTGTTCTCTCTCACCTAAGTGTGTGAATTAGAAACTCAGAATTTGGCCTTTTTGCTGACAATGCAAAATAAAGCACGTGCATATGAAAACCATGAATGTTATCAGTGTTTTTGTATTAAGATTTGTAATCCAGATTTTACATGAAATAGTCATACAACATTAGACCTGAAGATAATCAGAGATAGCTGAGTCACAAAGCTGTTAGTAACTGGTAAATCAGTGTGATTTACAGTGTTTTAGCATTGAGTGGTGTTCAGGTTGAATGCAAAAATTGCTTTTCTTGTGGTATTAGATTGCTGCTTTTTCAGGGTAGTGTATAAACATGGCAGCCCATTTTAGGGGAGAAGACTGCGCCAGGGCAAGTCCGCACAGTTTTCCTTTATCCTTGACCCCAGCTGTCTGCTCTGTGATAATTGTAGGAGTCAGGACACAGGGGATGTATCAGGTTCTAGGTGAGAATGAGATCAGGAGTGAGATAGAAGTTTGGGCCTAAAAGCAAAATAATTGACAAATATAGTTGTTTTTAAAAGATTGAAGTAAATTTTAGGCTGAGGAACTTTTATTTTAATAAAACACCACAATGGAATTTTGCTTTTTGTAAGTATATGTTTCTGCTGTATTTGACTGAAATTTTTCTCTTATCTTACAGTGAAAAGGGCAATACTGTTCCCGGCTATGATTTTTTGGTGAATTCTGTCTGGCCAGAAATAGTACGAGGATTAGAAGAAAAATTACCGTCGCTGTTTAATCCTGGGGATCCTGATGCATTTCACCAGGTACCTTCCCCTCTGTTGTCTGGACTCTTGACGGTGTTAAGATAATCATGTCTTTTTCGCACAGTCTTGGTTCTGTGGTTTATTGAAAATCACAATCTGAGTTGCGGAGCCAGCATTTACCTTAAAAATACACACATTGTTTTATTCAAGTCATAGTCTCTGATATTTGGGGGACTAAGAATATTTTTTAGAATGTAAGGTAGAATTCAGTCGAGAAGCAATTATGACTAGATATGGATGTTTTTTATCTAAATTTTAAAAAAGATCTTAAGGACCATTGAAAACAAATCTCTACAGTTGTTTTCGATGAAAAATCAAGTTTGTAGAACTCTGCTATATCACTTCGAAGGAAAACAAGAAGTAGTAATTGGATTGTAGTATATATTAGGGTCAGTATATATTATATCCAATTACTACTTCTTGTTTTCCTTCAAAGTGATATAGCAGAGTTCTACAAACTTGATTTTCATCAAAAACAACTGTAGAGATTTATATAATTAATATTATAATTATTAACGTAGTATAAAAATTTCCTCTGTAATCTGAAAGATTAGGAGGCCTTCATATTTCTTTTTTAAAAAAAAAATCATGTTTTTTATTTAAAGGACTTCGTGGTTGATAGATCAAAAGTAAACCCATATGTTAACTTTCCGCTTTTAAAGATGTTATGCAGTGTCCTGGAGAAGAATGAAGACTCTAGGCCAAGTGGCCTGAGTCTGCCGCGCTCTCCTGCTCAGTTCCCTGTTGCTCAGCCTCTTGGTGCCTCTCCTCTTCCTGCTCTGGATTTTGATTTTTGTTTTTTTATTCTTTTATTCAGTATGACAATCTTTGTCTTATAATTAGGTAATTTATAAATTTACAATGATCGTAGTGATTGATATATTTGCGGTTTTTTTATTTCTTCCTGTTTGTCCCATTTTTCTTCCTTCTTTTCCTTTCCTCTTCTTTTTTTTTTTCTTTTCCACCTTCTTTGTATTTTGCACTTTGGGAAATTTGTTTTTCTCATTTATTCTCTTTTACCCCTCTACTAATTTGGAAGTTCTGCCCTCTATTTATTTGTGTATTAAGTAACCTTAGTGGTTACTTAACAGAATTTAAAGTTACTGGTGTTCTTCAGCCTCCCAAACAGCACAGGATCTTAGATGCCAACCATGCCCTTCCATAGTATATATCAGGGTCTTATTTCTGTTTTAATATTTTTATGCCCCCAAGTTGGGCATTATTTTTATTGCTTTAACGTGGCCATCATCCTCCTCTCAAAATTATTCCACATGTTTATCATTTCCTTTGCTTATTGTTCCTTCTTGGATGTTACACCTTTTCTCTTGGATCATTTTCCTTCCTCCTGAAATTCATCTGTTACGAATTTCTGTTGATAATAAATTTCACTTTTTTATGATAAACCCTCAGTTAATATTTGTTTGAAAATAACGTTATACCTTTTATGTTTGAAAGGTAGTTTTGCTGGAAGTAGAATTCTCTGCACTTTGAACTTTGTCACTTGAAAGGAGTAGTTGCTGTTGTTTCTTGGGAGTTACGATGGCTTTTTCCCCTGGCTCCTGTTAAAATTTCCCCAGTGACTGGTGTGCTGTTTCATTATGATATATCTAGTGTGGACTTCTTTTTATTTGCTGAATTTAAGATTTGTTGGGTTTTCTGAATCTGAGGATTGGTGGTTTTTTAAATCGTTTCTATATCATTTTTATTCATTAACTCAATTGTGCTTCTGTCTCATTCCTTTATCATTTGCTTTTAGAACTCTTGATTAATTATCCTCACTTTATCTTTCATGTTTCCTGAATTTACTTTTTTATTTTTCATCTCTTTGTGCTACATTCTGGGTAATTTCTTGAGACTTTTCTTCTAGTTCAAGAATCCCTTCTTCGGTTGTGTCTAAAATTCCTTTTCACCTGTTTCAAATTTATCATTATTTTCATTTCTAGAAGCTCTATTTGCCTCTTTTTCTAATTGTGCTTGGTTGCTTTGCTTACTAATTTTTCAAGTGTAGAGAGGCAGAAGTTGAGTGTGGTGAGCCTGGGCCTAATAACTTCACAACAGGTAAGAAACCAAATTTGGAACTTTATTATCCCAGAAATACCACTTATCTGTTCTCTTGGCCCTTGTTACAGTGTGTTGAACCATATAATTAAGTAATATGATTTTCAACAAGTTGTGTGACACTGAGTTTTGTGACTTTGTAAAATAGACCTTTATAAATAAATAAAGTAGAGCTTTTAAAAATAGATACCATAAGCAGAATGAAGTAATGGTCTTAAGCATTAGCAATTTAGACCCTTTACATCCCTCTTTAGAGAATCATATTGATCATGTTAGGCTTGAGATTTTTCAGCTCAGAAGTGAAGCTTTCTGATGAAATGTTGACTTTAGAATTCTAAACCAATACTTAATGTTCGTGGTTACATTTCTTGCAAGAAATGCTTTCAGTTTTCAGTGTTAATGGGACATGCTTTTGAGAAGAGAGAAGTATTTTTGCATTCCTTTAATATCCATTATATGCAAGGGTGTAGTTTTTCCCAAAGGGGATGAGTTATATTTTTCTTTGTCTCAGCTCCTCACATCTAGACCACACTTAGGGAATTCAGTAAGTGTAGCTAAGAGTCAGACACGACTGAGCGACTTCACTTTCACTTTTCACTTTCATGCACTGGGGAAGGAAGTGGCAACCCACTCCAGTGTTCTTGCCTGGAGAATCCCAGGGACGGGGGAGCCTGGTGGGCTGCCGTCTATGGGGTCGCACAGAGTCGGACACGGCTGACGCAACTTAGCAGCAGCAGCAGCTCAAAACCAGCTGAAAGGAATTTAACACTATAGTAGTGTTTACTGTACTACAGTTCCCATGTAATCACAGATATCATATTTAGGTGATTGGTTTGGTGACCCAGAATAGAGCTTCTCTTAAGTGAGAAGTACATGGGAAATCCTGCAGTGTTCTCCCTAGAGCCTGGGGATTTAGAGCCCTTGCCAAAGGACGTTGTGGCTACAGTTTTGCACTGCTGACTGACTGGGCTTCTGGTTCCTCTATTTCCTTGCTTTGTTTCTGAGTAAATTCCTTCTGAGCCTGAGCAGAAGAGGAAGTGTTATCTCTATAGGAGATGATAATAAAAGCAGTTAACCTAGTGGTGTAGTTTTCTGGGTTAAATTAAACAATACAATTGTAAGCACTGTGTCCAGATGATACATGTTAAGTAAGTGTTACCTGCTGCTCTTAGTGGTGTTGCTGGATTCCCCTTGTCAGTCTTCATGCTGTCCCATCTATAAAAATGATGTAATTACTCACATGGTTTGAGTAATTTCTTTCCTTTTTTCCCCCCTCTCTTTCCTTTTTTTAAAGTTTCTACTTCTTCTCGAAAGGCCTTGAAAATATACCACCTAATCCGTGGTCTCTTGTGGCTCCTGGGCAGTTGGGGGCCCTGGGAGATGAGCGAGCACTGTGACTTGAAGACCACTGGCCTTGGAATACCTGGGCGTCTTGATGGGCTCGCCACCCAAGACCTTGAACAAGTCATAGAACCCCTTTGGGCATTACTCAGTGTGCGGATCTTCAAAGGAAGATCCTGCAAGGTCCTAATGAGATCTTTAAACCTATGATTCTGTGTGTTGATCTTTATCCTGATTTCCATTTTTCAGTATATAATCCCGATTCTGGTTAGTTTACTTAAAATGAAAATTCCACCTGTTTGTTCTTATTTTAGAAATATACCATAAGTATGGATTTTGTAAGAACATTTGAACGGCAATGTGGATCACAGGCCAGTGTAAAAAGATTAAGAGCACATCCTGCCTATCACAGCTTCAATAATAAGTGGAACTTGCCTGTTTATTTTCAAATAAGGTCAGTAATTTATTCCCATCACCTCCACCCTTCTGAAATAGAATGTGAACACCAGTTCAGATGGACTGAACTCCGTCTCACAGCCCCTTCCTGGAGATCATCATATTATTCCTCGGGAAACAACTTAAAGCAGAAAGGCGCAGGAAGTATCATGATTGCCCAAGTTCTGGCTTATACGACAAAAGGATTAAGCTCTACTCTTCTGTCATTAGCACGCTGAGAACGCTAGACTCCAAGGGAGCGAGACCAGGTCCAGCTCCATTCCCAGGTGCTATGTCTCCATTCGCCACGAAGAGGGTCGCCCAGCAGCTCTTCCTCTCCATTTTCCTCGTTCATCACTTGCTTCAAATAGCAGACCTATCCTTCATCTGTAGTTTTGCACATCTGTAACATTTTTATCCTCAGAGGGAATCAGGAAAAGTATTCTTTCTTGAATATTGTTTGTAGCTGATTCCAACCATCAATTTATAAGAATTGTAGTTACAATTTATAAGAATTGTAGTTATTATTTTGGCTTCCTTTATAATCTTGGTGAGTATTCTGGAAAATGGTGACACTTTCCTTCCGGATAGCATAATGATATCACCAGTGTCAGTAAGTGGTCCTGTAGACAATTTGGGGCAATTTAGGATAAATTCTTAACAATGTATGTTCCCCTAGAAAAATAGATGATAATATAGCCATTTTTGCAGATTCTCTTGAATGAGATCACAATAAGTTCCTCCATTAGTTAGAATGGTTTTTAAAGACTTGGAAGCTTTTTGTTTAAATTGCTGGATGCTTTCATTAATTATAATGCAGTCCTTCCCTGGAGTTCTGAGGAATAATTACAGAGAGGGAAAAATATTAAATACCTTGACTTGTAATTACTTGCCATGATTGAGAATCTATATAATCATCTTTTGATGATGAAATCAAAGCTGTCAGACTGTTAGTATGGTGCTCTTTTACATACAATACTGAGCTTTATACTTAATTTTTCAAGGTTATATTATCATGTAGGTAAGAAATTAAGGATTTGTTTGTCTGAGATACTCATGGACTGCATGGGAAGTAATCGTTATGTGCTGATCAAGATGTAGCCAGGGCAAGAAGCCCTTTTGGTTTGTGAGAAAAATTTAGAATGGTGAAGCATCATTCTATAGTGTAAGAGTGCAGTAGAGAAATGATATTTAAACTTTCCGTGTGTCCTGTAGTCTACGTTTTGGGTTAGATTGCTTTAGATATCTAATAACCATCACAGCCTGTACTCCTGTTTACTGCCTCCACATGCCTCTTATCTAGTCGTTTCCCCAGGCCCCATACCCCCAACGTGGTGATCTTGCCCTGTCACGTCATTCTGCCTTCTGGAGTCGTGGGCCCTGCAGGGTAGCACAGCCTGGCCTCAGCCCATTCTCCTCTCATCACAGGTTCTCTCAAAGCTGGTAATTGAGTCTTAAACTATGCTGAAACTCAGCCAGTCCCATGAAAGACATTTTTAATCTTCACCAGAGTTTAGCCATAAGCATTCAAAGGAATTGCTTAACTTTTCTGTGTAAATAGTTTTATTCAAAATTTATGAAATTTAAAAAGTTACGTTTGAGATACGAAGTGTGGAACCTGTTTTCAGTGCATTTGCTCTTTCCACTTAAAAAGAAATTCAAGTAATACTTTATAGAACACCATTCTGTTGATTTTTGTCAGTGGTTGGGTTATTTATTCTCTGGGATAACAGAATGTTCTGCAGACATGGCTAGTGTCAAAGCTGTATTGCTGTCTGATTCACTTCAGGGTCATTTAAAGTAAGCCTAAATGCCAGTAGGGTGGTGATGTTTCAACAGATTTCTAGGAAGGAGTATCAGTACTAATACTGCACTCTCAGTAGCAATCAGACAGTCCCAGGTCTGACCCTCTGCCTACATCCCCATCATCTTCAGGAAAGAAGGCACGCCTCCCGCCACCACCATTCTGTGAGCACACGGGCACCCCTTCTGTCTCTGGTGCCCTGTTGTGCCAGCACTTCATTTGTTCTTACAGGAGTTTTGGAAAGTAGGGTTAGGAATTAGTTTTCATAGAAAGAGATTAAAGGCACATCGGCCCCCAACAGCCTCAAATGGTAGTAAGTCAGTGGCTGCCTGGAAGCTGGGTGTTAGCCCCTTAAATGCTACAGGCAGTGTTACGTCTTTTTTGACTGAACTCTTGCTAGAATGTTCCATGCTCCCAGGATGGTCACCTGTGCTCTCTGTCTGCTCCGTTCAGCACATGCTTCACAGGGTGTAGCTCCTTCACAGCTTGGAGTCTGTGTGGCACTAACGTGCCTTCCTTCCCCTCCACCCTCCTCAAGTTGTGTCCGTGCGTCAGTAGAGCCATGCGTGGGGAAGGGGGTGTGTGTCTCCAGATCATCCCCATACCCAAATGTAAAAGTTGAGGAGTGTTTGTACTTGGGGTTGCCTTTCTTACAAATCCTCTATCAAGAGTAGAATGGCATCCCATATACATGTGAAAAGTTAGCATAACTTTTCAAATTTCACCAAAGTAACATTTCACTTTGTTTATTTTCTAAGAAGTACAACCTAACATTTCAATCCTGGAAGTTACTGGCCAGCAAAGCTACTTGAGGGGCTGGTGCTGGGCTCCTGGAGGGCAGGGCGAGGGGGCGACTGGGCCGCACGACACGGACAGTTTAGTTTTAAGGATCTCACACCTGGTCACACGTAACCTGCACATCTGTGTAAAAGGCATTAATTTAGGGGTCTGCTGCATTTGTTTCTTGCACTTTCTCGTTTGTGTGATTTTCAGATTGTTGTAGCATACAAATAGTTTTATCCTGTGTCTTTACTTACACTGAATTATACCTGTTCCTCTGATGGCCACAGAACTTCAAGCTGACCTCTCTTCACGCTGCATTCAGTAGGAACTGTGCCGCATCTTACAGAAACCTCCCTTCCTTGGGGCTGTGAAGGTTGCCTCTGGCTTTCCGCGTTCTGAACAATGCTGCGTTAGTGTCAGGCCTTTTCCGTGTTGAAGCTTACTTCCTGTGTTTTATGTATTAAATGATTTGGGCAAAAGGTGGGATGAGGGATCTGAGCCTAATGCAGAAGCTGGCCTGCTCTCTCCACTGCAGGGCAGCCCCTGCCCTCTCCCCCTCACTGTGCTCAGGAGCACCGCCTCCTTTGCGGTCTCCAATGCTCTCTTCTCTTCCTCCACTTCTCTTCTGTCACTTGTTCCCTCTGTGCCTCTGCCTGCTGCTTGGAGAAACTCGCCTTTTGCAGGCTTCGCGGGGCAGTTGCTGAGTTCTTCCCTCCGTGTGGGGAGCGGCCAGCTCCAGCGGTCAGGGTGACCCAAAGCCCTCTGCTCTCAGCCGCTTGTGCCTTTGAGGGCAGGGCTGCTGCTCTTTGTGTGAAGTGCTGCTGCGTCTACTCTCCAGTTTCCTGAGGATCAGTTTCAGAACTGCTTTTAAAAAGCATATAAGTACTATCGAAAAAACCAAGATCATCGATTAGGTAAATTGATGTTAAGTATGTTCAGAATTTATTGGTAGCAAGGGAACTAGGGGGTGACAGAAGAATGCATGGTAAAGAAAGTATGAGCATGGAAGGGTTGGTTATACAGGTGGGAAGGAGGATGCTACATAGGCAGCTAATTAAGGAAATAAATGCACACACAGTTTCATTTCACAGTCATAAAAATGTGTCCACATCAGGTGTTAAAACAGAAGTCTGTGAGAAGATGGTATGCAATGGCAAATAGCCAGCAGAGAAAACAGAAAACCCATCGAGAAAGCAGATCCTGAGCCTCAGGGTGGGCATGCGGGCAGCAGATATTTGATGAGCACCAGGCAGAGACTTGTTCTAGTTTAACTGCCTATTTTCAGTGATATGTCTCAAGCTGCAAACAAAGATACAGAATATAGCTTCTCCATTTCTTAGTTTGAGGGACATTTACTTTCTTCTGATAGTGTGGAGGTAAGAGGACTGGAAAATCCAGTCTTATGGCCCAGAAGTGATTACCTGATTGTAGGTGGTGGGACTTGCCAGAAATGGCTTCCTGGTCAAGTAATTCACATAAGTTTATTTCCTGCTCAGTAAGAAGAAAAGTCTGTGGAGGCCAGGCATCAGGGCTGCTGGGGCATCTCTGAGGCACTGGCCCTACGAGCAAGCAGGAGAAGGGTCCTATTGCCTGGGGTGGGGGCAGGTTGGGGGAGAGGCACCTGAAGCAGAGAAAACAGCAGTTTACACTCTTGTTTTTCTCTCAGATTTAGAGAAATAGCGGGATCCTTAGAAGCAGCACTCACAGACATCCTGGAAGACGCACCAGGTAACACCCTCACAGTGACGCAGGCTGTCATTAAGCGGGTTGATTCCATTCACCAGGTCTTCTTGGCGGCCTGAGCGCCCGGGAGCGCTCTGAACTTCTGCTGTCTTCCAGTAGTGTTACTTGCTCAGTCATGTCCGACTCTTTGCAACCCCATGGATTGCAGCCTGCCAGGCTCCTCTGTCCCTGACATTCTCCAAGCAAGATTACTGGAGTGGGCAGCCATTCCTGACCCAGAGATCAAACCCAGGTCTCCTCCATTGCATGCAGGTTATATACCATCAGAGCCACCAGGGAAGTAAGTTAGACCCTGAAGATATAGTTTAACTTCTTTTTTAAAAAAGGTTTATAGAGCTTCCGGCTGTATAGAGACGATATAAAGGATGCTTTAAGAACATGGGAAGGAGACCATATTTTCGTTTCTGAATATAATGTGTCAAGGGGATATAACCCCTGCTGTGCTTAAGTGACAGCCTTTCTTGTAGCCATGTGGCCACCCTCCACTTCCCTCTCAAGCTAAGGTAAAGGATCAGAATGACCCTTCCCTCCAGAGGATGACTCAGCCCGGACTGCTGCCTCAGGCCTCCAGAGCCCTTGGGCCAGTCCTGGGACAGGGGGCAGGGACTGGGCTCAGCCTACACGTTCCAGACACGTTTGCATCAGGCATGCTTTAGGCGTCCCTGCTGACTGCCCACCTAGGTGGCTGTTCCTGTAGCCACAAAGCTCCACTCCACTGTGCTCCCTTTCGTGCAGCCAAGTTCCATCTAAACTGAGCTCTTTTAGCCTCAAAAGTTTATTTTCAGCTGTCTTTGCAAAAGTAGCCATGTGTAATTGACTCTCTATGTTTAAATAGCGTGTTCAGGAGTGGAAGAGAAGACAGGGCAAGTCCAAAACCAAAGATTAAACCCTTGCAAGTGATGCCCTCCAATTTGCATTTGCCAGTTTATTATAGAGTACCTGTTAACTGACTATTTCTGATTGTTGTATATGTTTAATGTGTATCAAATGCCTGGGAGAAGGAGTCATGTAAGATTAGCAAACAGCATTACACGAGAGGTGTAGTGGCGTGCCCGCCTTACGGCGTCCTGGCTGTGCACGCCACCTCCCCAACTCTCTCTGACCTCATAGGATTCTTCAGAAGGTCACTGGCTTCACTCTTGGCTTGTCCGCTGAAGATTTTAGCTGTTAGCCCTTCTGCTGCGACTCCTTAACTGTGCATTTTTACCTCTAGCTGGGAGCCCGTATCGCCTTTTGGCTTCTCATAGGACGTGGAGCAGCCTTCAGAGGTGCTGGTCTGACAAGATGTTCTTGCCGCTGCTGGCGCATCGTCTGTGGAGACTGACGCTGCAGATTCTGGCGCGGTACTCCATATTTGTCAAGGAGGTGAGGGCTGGCTGGTGCTCATCCCTAATCAAGACTGAAATGAATTAAAGATAGGTTAAGGAAACGTGCCAAGATTTTTAAAGCCCACGTGGTCATGAGAGGTTGATGCAAGGGCTATAGTCCAAATTCCCAAGTTTCCATCCTTTTCACTCTTGTTTATGTGACCTTTAGGGGCATCAGTCATCACATATTCATTGCTTCGTCTTTTTGAAAAGCACCGCATTGACCTTATTTTCCTTGAGGAAAACCAGAATCTTTGTATGGTGCCTCCAATACAGAGGCACCATAAAACAGAGATGATCGTTTTAATGAAGATGATAAAAATATGCATATTTTTTCCTTAATATTTGGAAATTTAAAAACACCAAATGGCTGAGATTAGAAGGTTGTAAAACTGATTAACCTTCCCTTCGTTTCAGAAACCCTTTTCAGCTTGGATGTATTAGGTATTCACATGCCCATGATGATTGGTTAGTTTTTGTGCATAAAGTCACAGGAACATTCCTGTGGTCCAGTGCTGAGCACCCGGCCCCACCTGGTCTGTTCCAGGTCTTAGAGATGCCTGCACAGACAGCTCAGGGACAGACACACACCCCGGCCAGTGCAAGGTGATGAGTATAAGAGAGCATGAGCAGAAGTTTAGGAAAGATGACATGGAGAAGCCATCATCCACGGACACGAAAGCACTCTGTCAACTGGAGAAGAGTGTTTCAGTGGAAAAAGCACAGGCTTCAAGTCAAACTCAGACCTTGGCCCTGCTGCTCTTTAACTTCATGGTCTTAGGGAAATTGGCTGAATCTCAGATTCTTCGTCTGTAAAATAGGAAAACAGCTTCTACGTGTGCTTGTTGTGAGGAGTAAAGAGATTTCTTGCCCAGCAAACTGATAACGAAGGTGCCCAGCAGATAATGGTGCTCCATCCACGTTCCTCTCCTCTTCCTCCTTTGCCTCCCTCTACTCAGAGGAGTCTCAGTAGAGCCCCTGCCCTGTGCAGGTGTTCACGGAGATCGTGCAGTTCCTGGGACACCGTGGACTTGATATGATTCTGTGAGGCCTGGGCTTGCTTCATCACCCCCAGCAAGATGCCAGCCAGTGATTATTCTCACACCTAGAATATTCCATTCTTTTCTCGATGCAAGTGCTCTTCCCTTAGGTTTTTCCCCTTGTAGCAATCCATTATGCAGAGAACATTATGCCATTTGTATTATCTGAAGCATGATTGAGGTTGAGACTTTTATTTTTTACCCTTATGATGATAATTTATCAGGTAAATATGGTGAATTGTTTACTTTTTAAAACCTTCGAGGTTCCAGATCTTAATCTCCCTTGAGTTTCGGGACCTCTTGCTCGATTTCTGACTGTCACGTAAGTCAAGGAGGGGTGCACACGGGGCCAAGTGTGTCCTGCCCCTGCTTTCACACCTGCCTGGAGAGGCGGGACGCAGTGTCCTTTCACGAGTTACTTTCACTTAATACTTTTGTGTTGAGTTACATGCTCATGTATCTTGCAGGTGGAAACATTTTATCACTGAAATCCTTTTTCAGCTTTTACTCAGGCCCATCTCTAATGAAAGTGCTAAGGATGTTAAAAAGCCTTTGGTAACTGGCAGCAAAGATCTTTCTATCACCCAAGGAAATTGCGAAGACCAAGCAAGTGGCCCTTCTGAAACAAAGCCCATCGTCTCCGTTTCCAGCACTCAACTTGTCTATGTGGTCACAGACCTGCACAGGCTTCAGGAGCAGGTAAGCCTGTGTTGCAGAGGATTCTAAGTTGGGGGTTCAGTGTTCTCACTGTCTGGCCTCATGGGGTTTAGACTTGTGGGCCCAGGGCCCCTGAGAGAGAGCATCCATTTACTTCCCTGCCGGTGTTGCCTCCACCCCGACGGGCATGCTCTCCTCCTTGGGTAGCAGCCTGTCTACAGCATGCCTGCCTGGAGCCCTGGCTTCCCCTGAGCAGTGACGCCACAGGCCAGGAGCAAGCCAGGCCCTCATTAGCTCAGCTTACTCTGTGGAGCCATGGTCTTTAATGGGTTGGATTCCAATTATTTCTAGTCTACTTACCCAGTACTTATACTTTAAAAGTGCTGAACAATTAAAACGTCTTCCTATTTCCTCCACATAGGTTTCATGTTCTTGCTTTTATCATTAACAGAACTTTGTTTAAGAACAGAATGTGTTTAAGTGCTGTGATACTTATTTCTGCTTTTTTCAGGTTTAAGTGTTTTGTGGCGCTTGGACAAATACTGTATGTGTTGAGCAAAAACATGGTCTTTATCATAAGGTTTTTTTGGTATTGAGGGAAGCTACAGAATAGCGTTAATAGCCATGAAAATATGATTTTCCTTGTCGTTGAATTATTTTCTAGTGAAAGCAGTAATTAAGAATTTTGTTTTCTTCCAATGAAAGTTATTGAAAGTTCTGAGTTTAGTTTTATCATTAATTAATAACATTCTGGAGCTGTAGGTGCATATAGAATTGCCTCCTCCTTTGACTAATAAAAAGTAACTGAATATATAAAGTGCATATTTATTTCAGCTTCCAGAACTCTTAGAAACAATCAAGCCAAAACTTGAAGTGATGGGCTTTAAGAATTTTTCCTCCATCTCAGGTAAAAATGAGTCTTTAGATTCAGCAAATCTTTGAATAAGAAATAACTTAAAATAGAATTTTGGAGACTAGGATATATTTAATTATCAGTTTTCTCTAGTTGTAAATCCTTGGTTGTTTCTGTATTCTGTTCTGTGATTTTTAACTTCTCTGAAGGAATATTTTAATTCTAATAATTTGATTTGATTTGGTTTATTGTATACTCTCTTTAGGCCTGGGCCTGAATAGAGTGATAAAACACATCTTTCCATCTCCGCAGCAGCCCTGGAGGACTCCCAGCTGTCTTTGTCTGCCTGCGTACCTGCCTTGAGTGAGAAAATCACCCAGGACTTAAGTGAGTCTTGCTTTAGTCACCTGAAAAGTGCCCTGGAGGTTCCCAGGCTGTACCGAAGAACCAATAAGGTCAGTGCACTCATTGACAAGAATTCTGAGGTGGGGAAGTATGTATCAGGAAGGCCAGAGAGGGAAGAAATGGTTAAGCGAGAACAGAAGTAGGTTCTCCAGGGGAGACTCCATCTCATTCAATTGTGAGAAGATGGCCAGGGCCTGGGCACAGACATAATTTAGGTAGCTGGACTTAGGCAGTGTGGACTTTGGGCCTTGAGGGAAAATAGTATTTTCAAAGAAAGCATTTTAATAAAACATTTTAAGTCCTGCCCTTCTTTTGGTCTTCATAGTCTATATTTGAGAAGATCTGAATTTACCTTATTTCTTTTATATTGCCATTGGAAGTACCTGCTTCTGTCTTTTACTGGATATGGTATAAAAACGTTACATTAAAAGATATTAAAGGTATTTATAAAGTGAAAAATTGAGCTTATACTGGTATTCAAAGTCAAATTCTCCTTTGTCTTCACTTTATAGGGTAGGAATTGGGGAATTTGTTTTTAGCAGTGTTTTAGTTTTTCTCTTGAACTCTCATTTTCAAGTGTTTATATTCATTCCATTCTTGCTAGTTCTTATTTTCCTTCTAATTTTCTTTTCTCCTGGTTGTAAAGTTGGATTTTAGTTTACAACTAAAGTTATTCCCAGGAGCTGTGAAAATGTCCCACAGCATTGTGCTGTTTTGGAATATCCTGGAGTTTCCACACGCACACCCAGTGCAGGGCCTGGTCTGCTATTGCTGCTACTTCTCCCATCCAGCCCCTGCTCTGGATGCAGGGGGCAGCTGGGCTGCGCCCTGAGATGAGATGAGCTCATCTCTGTGGCTATTCTCCTTTTCCTTTTAAAATCTAGGACATACAGCAGAATTTCCACCTCTGGGAACATCAGCAAGAGTATCTAATCTCCTGGTGTTCTGGTCTGAAGTGGGAGAGACAGACCTATTTTAGTTTGCCAAATTCATTACTTTTCCTGTAGGAATCTACCAGCTTTCCCTTTGTCATCAGCAGGGTGTTGTTATATTTACCAAGGGCTCGCCTCGTGGGTCAGACAGTGTGCTAAACGCTTTCTACTGACTTTCGTCATATGAAGTGAGTGCCAGTGCCCTGATGTACAGATAAAGAGACCAAAGTAAGCAAACTGGATCCTCACTTCTTAAGAGCTGGTCTGTTAAGCAGCAGCAAATGGTCACTGGTCGGAGCTGGTCATAAATGCATGGTCTCAAAACTTGGCCCCGCTCACCTCCTGCCCAGTACGCACACACAAAATCAGACCTAGAATTAACAAAGTGGCCAGGTGATTTGTGTGAACACAAGGTTAGGGAACCTGAGTCCGGTCAGCTCCGGGCATCGTCCTCGGTGGCTCCCTCTTGGTCTCCGGGGTCTTTCTGTAGACAACACTTAAACGTGTCTCAAAACTGGTACCTTAGTAATGTCCTTTTGAACATGAGGTTGGAGTAACTTACTTTCTCTTTTTCTGTTCATCTTTAACCTCTACCACCATTACCCAGGAGGTGCCCGTGACAGCCTCCTCTTACGTGGACAGCGCTCTGAAGCCATTGTACCAGCTTCAGAGCAGGCACAAGGACAAGCTCAAGCAAGCCACGATTCGGCAATGGTTAGAAGCCACCCTCTCTGAGAGCACGCATAAGTAAGTGACTTACAAGTAGACTGTTCTGGACCTTCTTAGAAAAGTCCTAAGTCAGAGGTCACTGGGGCCATCACAAGTGGTTGTCTGTGGCCTCGTCACTGGACGAGGCTGGATGTGGGCACCCAGTCTCTTCCCATCTGTGCTCACTCCACCCCAGCCAAGGCTCTGCCTGGCCTGCAGCCATGCCAGCCCTGCCTCCCACAGCTCACACACCTCTGGGGACCCAGGCATATCCCACAGGCCCCTGAGCGCGCTGCCTTTGATGTCCTTAATGTCACTCCATGTAGGGATGTTCTGCAGGTCTAGGCACACTTCTCCTTTCAGGTCCTGTTTCCTTCTTCCATAATGGCTCCGGTCATGCCGACAGTCAGCAGACTTGCACTGGGGAGACCAGGGTAATCAAGGAAGCAAACATGTTCCTTGTGGAGTGTAATTGTAACTCTTACAGGGTTGCTGTCAAAGCCTCAAGCTAATGAGACTAGAGGAGGTCTTCAGTCTGGTTGAATGTCTCTTCAGTTCTAATTCAACCAACTATTTTCCCCGAATCCAGCATTGAGTTACATCAAAATATATTATTTGATTTTGTTGTTGAATTTTAATTATTAATTTTGCAATAATATTTTGTTTCTACTGCTTATGAATTAAGCAGCATTTGTGAGTTAATTTAGAACACAGCAACGAGTTATAATGCGGTTTCTGTTGGCAAATGTATTCTAAATGCCAGGTAACCAGCTTGTAAATAAAATTTTTAAATATAGCTCATTTATAATTTGGAAATCATTTTGAAGGCAATTAGTTTTATTTAAAATTTTTGAAATACTGTTACTCTTTAAAAATGATGAGCTGTTCCTAGAACTGATTGTAAATGAATTTGCTAATTACATTTGGGAAATGAGCTGCTGTTCAGCCTTGATATAGGAAAGACTTTGGCCTGTGATTTCTCTTAGTGCTCAGGACGGACATTTTAAACAAAATTCATATACATAGTTCTTAAATTCTGAGGGAATACAATGCTAGAGAGTCGAGACCCTGTTTTTCTTTCAGTCTTAAACAATATTTACTATGGCTGATCTTTTATTGGAATTGAATTTTTAACTAAAAAAATCCCTTTTTTGGTCCAGTGGGTGTGTTTGGTACTACGTCTCTTTGACCGCTGTGTCTTATGTTCAAGGTACTATGAGACTGTGTCGGATGTCCTGAACTCTGTGCGGAAGATGGAGGAGAGCCTGAAGAGGCTCAAACAAGCCAGGAGAACCACTCCTGCCAGCCCGGCTGGGCTCAGTGGCGGCGGCATGAGCGATGATGACAAGATCCGACGGCAGCTGGCCTTGGACGTTGCGTATTTAGGAGAGCAGGTGACCCGAGCACCGCTGCGCTTCCAAGGGCCCTGACTGCGTTCCAAGGGCCCAGCAGGCACCCGGCGATGACTGGGAGGGACCAAAAGCTCATTCCCGGTGCTAGAAAAGAGGACCAGGGCCCCAGACACTTGAAGGAGAAGGATGTGCACCCAGCGAATATGAGAAGGAAAAAGCAGAGTTTTTGAGGTCCAGTGAATTGACATTCCGTTGGCTTGCTGGCATTTATGTTCCCAAAGCTGCTGGGACATGAGCCCACAGGCAGAGATGGCGTCCTTTTGGTCCAGTGTCTAACCCGTGCTTGATATGGCATTGGTGCTGGCTGGCGGAGGATCCTTTGAGATATTTGTTAGTTTGGCTTTAGAATAACTAGAGAAGCATTAGGCCATTGATTTCTCCTTGTGGTGCTTGAGAAATCATCTCAGCACAGTTTCTTTGCCTCCCTGCCTGCGGTTTTTAGGTTTTCTGTAAAACACAAATTTTGGTGTCACACAGTGGAGGGGTGGACAGTCACGTAGGCATCGTCACCTGTGGGCAAGTGTGGGTCCTACGCAGGGCCTTCCATCCTTACTGTGTCAAACTCTTGAATGTTCAGAAACTGGCTTTCTCAAGTGCTTAGGTTTTCTGTAGCAATAAATGCTCAAGAAAGACCTTTTTAAAATTGCTATTTATTTATCTTTGGCGCACTGGGTCTCTTGCTGCTCGTGGGCTTTCCCTCGCTGTGGCAGCGGAGCTACTCTTGGTCGTAGTACATGCTTCTCAGGCAGTGGCTTCTCTCGTTGCCGAGCACAGGCTCGGAGGCCTGTGCTGCTTCGGTGGTTGTGGCTGTAGGCTAGTTGCTCTGCGGCGTGTGGAATCTTCCAGATCAGAGACTGAACCCATGTCGCTTGCACTGGCAGGCAGATTCTTAACCACTGGGCCACCAGGAAGAGCTTTTTGCTAGAGAAAAAGTGATATCATAACATTCCCGTCAAAAGATGCTTGGTTTTCTAGTCACTCTTTCTTACGGCTCAGCGTCATCACTGAAAATCCAGATTTTTCCCTTTTCAGGTGAATTTACAGGGACATCTTGGCAGAAAGTCTATTACCTTCTTCTGTTTACTTACTCTGTTTCACAAGAGACTTAAAGTCTTTTTATGGGCAAAAAAGTTGGCCATAAACAGATGAAGAGCAAGTAAGCAAAAGACCAGGGAGATGGGTTCCTCCAGCCCCCAGGCAAGCCGCAGCATGCCCGCAGAGGCTGCACAGTCGGCCTGGCGTTCTCCGGACTCTGCTGCGCATGCGTGCGCGCGTGCTTGGCGGTGGTGAATAAAGGGTGGCGGGCGCAGTGCTGCATCTCTGCTTCCGTGTGGTTGCTGTGCCAGAGTTGTTTCTAAGAAAAAGTTGTTAATGATATGCCAACAGATTAAGACCTCAGGCGAGTCGTTTTTTGAGAATTCTGCACTTAAAAAGTTCCTTTTCTTAGTGTGAATTTTCTCTTTCAGCCTATAAGAGAGGCTCTTATCCTGGTGAGAGTATGATTTAGTGAATGGAGATAAATCGACACTGACTTCTTAGAATGACCTCCAGAAATAAATGTTATAATAAGTACACTTTTTAACTTCATTTATTTGAAAGTAAAAAATTATTGTACCAGTCTTCAGGAAACTGCCTTTTTCTGGTTTAGTGGAGGGTAAGGTGAGGGTGGCTATCTTGTTTTCTGCTTTGTAAGGGTCTCTTCCACATTTAGCTAACTTGATTCATTCCTGTGGCCTTTACAGATAGAAAAGATGGGCCTGCGAACAAAGGACATAAGAAGCTTTCCAGCTCTTGCAGAGCTCGTTGCTGCCGCCAAGGACCAGGCAACGGCGGAGCAGCCTTAAGCATCTTGGAAGAACCCAGGGGAATAGAAAGTTGGACCTCACGCCTGCAGGGAAGAAAGCGGCTCTGCTGTCTCTCAGGCTGCAACGAGGACGCACGTCCACTCGTCCCCGAAAGTGCGCCAGGGCAGCTCCCTCAGCGTCTTTGGGTCTTCTTTCACCCAAAAAGAATACAAAACTCTTTTTCCGTTGTATGGAAGATAATTTTAAGATGTTTGAAACTTTCTACTATAGTTTACAGAGCAAATTATTTTATTTTTACTGTAAATCTTAGCGTGGAAGAGATGATTTCTAAAATATGATTGAAGTAAATATGTGTATGTGTGAATAAAAAGTCATCTTCTGGTCCGGCAGTTAGAAGTGGCTGGCTGCAGAGGGGTGGCTACACTGTACCAACGCCCTTCTCGGTGATGACTCACTGCCTCTCTAGAGGGCTGTACGGGCGGCTCTCCATTCTCCCACTGGGTGTTCAGAGCAGGGCTCATCGCCCAGACCTCTGTCAACAGTAAGAAGCAGCAGGGGGATCTGTTTCCTAAATAAAAGAGTCTGCCAAAACATATGCACCTCTTATTTGTGAATTCAGCAAGGTCAGATGCCACATCCCCTCTCCTTTGCACCTGCAGGGTCCTGTCATCATGGAGTGCCCTTCAGGTATGTGGCAGGTCTGGGCTCTCGGAGGGTGACCGAACATACCTTCCCACTGAAGTCAGCAGGACCCCTGCTGGCTGCGTGTGGGAGGAGGGGGAGTGCTGGGAGGGGCACTGGGAGCACGTGGTCGCTTTGTTCCTCCCAGATTCACACAGGAGTGCGGAGCACTTATGCGTGGCTTTGGCTCTGCCCTTCAGCCCGACACTGACATGAGAGCAGGTGCACCTCCTCCTCTGGGTTAACTGTAGGGGAGAGAAAGAATCAGTGACAGGGAAGGAAGTAAGCAGGCCTGGGAGCTGGCAGGAGTGGCGAGATGGAACTGGAGAAGCGGGAGGGAGAGGAGCGGGGCCCCAGAGAGCAGTGAGCACTGCAGGCGGGGCACGGGCCCTGTCCAGGCTGCCAGCCTCCAGCGGGGCGTGCTCTGGCATCTCTGCTCTCTGTTGGAGAACAGGTATTCTCATCTTAGCAGGGAGGGCCCTGCCCTTGGACAGATGTGTGTCTTAGTTTTAGGAAGCTGGTGAGAGGAGCAACACTGAGACGGCAGGAGGGATCCACCCCAAGGGCGTGAGCCCTCTTCCGAGGAGCCAGCTCGCCAGGCTGGGCTGTGCTTCCTTGTGTGGTGCTGGGCACGTGGGCAGCAGGGGCAGGACAGGGAAGAGAGCTGGGTGTACAGTGGAGAGCTGCTGAGCTGGCAGCTGCAGACTGAGTGGGACACTGGTCGCCCTGGGACTCCATGTTCAGCGCTGGGGTGCCTGGCACACAGACCTAGGATCTGAAGAAGCTAAGGGAAAGGCCTGCGTTGCCCGCAGCCTCGTGCTCCAAGGTGAGCCTGTAGCAGCATAACGGTGCATGCACACCCTGCCCTGCACCGTCACACCTTCTAGTCACACGTGTTCCCTGAGGCCATGCCGAGCTCTGCACCAGCACAGCCTGCCCCGGCAGCTGTGCCATCCAGCCTTGGGCGGAGGTGTGCTCCAGCACTGTCTGCGGCCACTTGACCTCTCTTGATCGTTCCTGAACGTGGCGGACAGCAGTCAGGTGTATCAGCCCCTCATCGCCAGCACTGCTCTTCCCAATCTGCAGAAGAGGGAGCAGAAATTAAGCAGTGAAATGAGTAAGAGGTTTGGGATCTGATGACGTTCTTCATGGGGCCTTGAGATGACTGCCCCTGGCTGTCCTCAGGCTAGGGCTCGTGCCCACCAGGAATATCAGATTGAAGGTAACTGTGGCTGCTGGATGATGACCTTATCTACTGGATAAGCACTGTGCAACCCCAGGAAGACATAGGATTTGCTGCAGAAATATTGAAGAGAAATCTCTACAATTAATATTTTTGTGTTGAATTATCTAGAACATGCTGCTATTGAGTGTCCTGACCAACTTTCGTTTTGTCAGAATAAAAGAGCTCCGCAACAAGGACAGCGAGTCCATTAGTCTACTTCCAGTTGCTTTCTGAAATAAAGTCAAAAACACCAACATTCCTCTTCCTCCCGCTGCCGTGCTAGTGCTGTCCCAGGTCTATGCAGACAACTTCAGAACCACAGTTACGACTCAGGATAACTCTTGTCCGGCTGGGTCCCCTCACCCAGCACAAAGCTGGACTTTCAGTGGGCCCCTCACAAATATATGTCAAATGAGGAAAGGCATTTATTTCCTGGGAGGATATTTTTTGGCAAGCAGCTCTTAATCCAGTAATCACGTATTTTGAAAATAACCATTTTATGTTTGAAGTTGTCTTAGAAATTACAGAAGACACTGCAAAGGTTATGTTTCTGGTTTGAACATGTGTCCCCTTGAGATCCTAAATCCAAGAGGTGAGTCCTGACTGGCTGCGGCCACATTCCCTTCTAGAAGCCTGTGTTTGGAGGGGAGCTTTTGAGCATCACTTAAAGCAGTGCTCCCTAAACTCTAGTGTGATCCCTGGGCCTCCTGTAAAGATACACATCCTGACTCAGGAGGTCTGGGTGGGGCCTGAGGGCCTGCCTCTCTCACAGGCTCTCAGGGCAGTGCTCCCACGAGCCTCTACGGGAGGGTCCTGTCCTTGCCTTTCAAGCTGCTTGGGGCTGTGCTCACAACTTGCGCTGTGGCCCCGAGTCACTGCTTTCTCCTCTTCCAGTCTCTCTGTTCCTCCCTCTTAACAATGATGGCTGTGCCAGCGCTAAGGCCTCACCAGAGCCCATCTCAAGACCTTGAATCACAGCTGCAAAGCCCCCCTTGCCATCTAAGATCATGTTCATGGATGCTAGGGACGGGGGCCTGGCTGTCTTTGCGTGCCATTATTCAGCTTGCCACAGTTGCCCACAGGTGGGCACCCCAATCCCTGCTGTGGTTCTGTGGAACAGGACTTCTAGACAGGGTGGAGGTCATGAACTCTGTATGGACTAAGGTCCAATGATGTACTGGTGGTTATTATTCATTTATTCACCCAAGCGTTTCCCATTTTACAAATAAGGATGGGGAGGCCCAGAGAGGCTAAAGAACTGGATCTGGGTTAGTAAGTTGGAGCTGGACTCCTGCCAGCCGCTGTCTCTGGAATCCCTGCTCCTAAGCAATCCCATGCTGCCCCATGTGCCAGGTGCAGCAGACTAGAAGCCTCTGAGGCCCACCTCAGAGGCTTCCCAGGTGATGGCTGGGAAGGACACCATCACCCCTGACGTCAGAACTAGGCAGAGGGTTTCCAGCTGCAGAAGGGGCCCTTGGGTGTGTAGGGAGAGAGCCTGAGACGCTGGCCTGGGCTGGCCTTGGTCCAGCTGCAGACCCTGCCTCCATCCTCACAGCTCCCTCTGGACGAGCCAAACCCTTGGAATAGCTGCAATGGCCCAGACTGGGCAGCTCCTACAAGCAGACCGCCGATCCCACCCGTTTCCAGCCCTCCAGCCTCCCAGCTCCCCTGTCCCCCTGCCCTGCGCCTTGAGCCCTGTGGTAGTGGCTATACTGCAAGCCTACTTAGTCCTCTGAGTATTCATGCAAGGGAGGGAGAGGATGTGCCTTCTGTTCATTTCACAGTCAGGGGAAAACAGCAGCGGCCCACCTCCTTCCCCGGATTTAGAAGGTGGGGTCCCCACTGAGGGGGACATGTGCCCGTGTTCATGGGTGGAGATTTCTCTCTCCATCTTCTGATTCCAGGCGGTGTGAACAGCACTCCATGGGCGGGCCCAGGAGGACGAGTGACAGCTGTCCCCCGCCCAGTTGTGCCCAGCGGGGTCTGTGCAGCTGGTCACCACCGCCCAGAACTTCTCCAGACAAGGCTGAGGACAGCCTGTGCCTTCCATGAAAGCCCCATGCAAACAGGGCTCCAGGTCCTAGAAAGCCCTTGTGTTGGTACAGCCTGCTGGCTACCTCCCACATATTTGTCCTGCCGCTGCCAAGGGAAAGAAGTTTTCTTTTTGTTTATTGTTGCAAGACATTTATTAGTAACACAGGGATAATCAGCCAGGGATTACGGATTAACATACATTCAGACTCTTGTGTTTTTTTCATAATGTGTTTTTCAGAAACCGCAAGTATCAGGGGAAGGGAGAAGAGAGAAACCCAGAGAAAGGAAGGCATTGGGGGCCCACTTGCAGGGCATCTTCACCGTCAATAAGCCAAAGGTAAGCCTGGGGCAATGAGAAAGGGGTGTTTTAATTTTAATGCCCAATTTTGTTCTCAGTGAAAAAGGAAACCATTTTTGGTTTCAAAGTCAAGCTGATGTGTTCAAACTCATCAGAAGCAGTGGCCCGTGCAAAACAGGGGCTCATGGCCCTGCATCCAGCACCACCACCCAAAGGCTGCTCAAGGTACACAACGCACGTTTCCTGAGGAGCGGCTGCTCTCAGCTCCGGGTGGACCCGTGGAATCGAGCGGGGGCGCAACACGTGGGTGGCGGCCTCACTCAGCACTCAGCGGGCGGGACACGCGGCCCAGGAAGTGCAGGGCGCCCGAGCTTCTCTCCAGGACAGCCAACAGGAACGGGCTGTTCAAGGTCACCTCCAAGGCCTCTGGCCCGGCCGGCTGTGGGACGGACTCTGGGGCCTGCTCTCCATCTGCTTTTAGTTCAAAAAGAACGCTGTTCAGCACCTGCAAAGCAGTGAGCCTAGGCGTCACTCCTGAAGGCCTGGGCCCCAGGGGGAACCATTCTCCAGCCTGCCCACCCTCACTTGACCCAACTCATGGGACGCAACGGCTCCTCTCTGAAGTGTCCCTAAAACCCACCTGTCTCCACTTTCCCCTGCTGTCCCGGGCAGGCGAAGTCTTTGGCCCCTGGCCCCTGGCCCACCAGGGCTTGCTTCCCCTCTCTGCTAACGGCAGAGGGCTCCGAGGCCAGGACTGTGAGCCACCCCCACTTCTCAGCCTCCCAGCATTAAGGCACTTCTCAGCTGTGGGTTGCATCACCCCTGTGCTCCTGGGACAGTCCGTCCACTGCTGTGTGCTTCCCTGAAGCCAGGAGCTGAGTGCCAGGGCCAGCAGCCAGCCCAGAGGCTCTGCTCGCCAGGCCCTAGTCCTGGCCCTGCTGTAGGATCTGGAGAGGAGCCAAGGCGAGGCCTGGCTGCGCGGAGCCACGAACACATGCAGGGGAGGGTTTCACTGCTCTCCAGCTGTCCCTGGGAAGACCCAGAGAGCGCTGGTCACTTCTCCCCCACCCTGGGCCAACAGCCTCCTGGCCACGCACTCACACCTCTCCATCCTAACCGCCTCTACCCAGCCCACCCCCTCGGTGACGCCTCCCCTGTGTCCCCCTCGCCCGTGCCTCCCACTGCACGAGCACACAGAGCCACGGCAGGCATGGATGCCACCCGCCCAGTACCTTTCCAACTCTAAGGTTGGCATCGCTGATTTTGCTCAGGTTTGCCTCGGCGCCCAGCAGGGTAGGCAGCTTGGCCTGGGCAAGCAGGTCCTGCAGGTCATAGGACGCTTTCAGTGTCAGCTGGGGCATGGTCAGGTGGATGGCCCTGGGGAGACGACACATGGTGACCAAGGGTATCTCACAGTGTGAGGCCCTGGGGCACGCTGGGCTCACAGAAGACCCGGGAAGCATGTGCTCCTGAACAAGGACCTGTTGCCATGCTCACTCAGCTAGGGTGTCATGGGAAAACTTTCAGCAATAAACACACTAACAAGCTTTCATTTTCTTTGAAATACTATGAGAGGGAGGTACAAAATTCAACAGTGGGGCTCTGAGGGATTGATGTGAATAGTTGTCAGTTCTGTCTCCTGTTCCTTTTTTCGGTTGGCTGCATTGAAAGCACACTCAGTGGGTAATCCTCAAATGCTGCCCTCTAAAATAACGTCCTGTCTCATTACCTTCCAGTGCAGTGGCAAGCTCCCCGTGGGAGGGAAAGGGACGGGGCACACGGTCAGCCTCTGGGCGTGCCACTTAGGTCAGGCCAGGTCACCTCCACCAGAAGCCCTGCCTTCCCTGGGCATCGCTGAGAGCCCATCGATGTTTCCCGTGACTGTACGTGGCTGTCAGCACACCGTGTCCATAGCGGTGTATTCACAGCCCCCCAAAGGTAGAAGGGACCCCAGTGTCCCATCAGTGGGTGGATGGATACACGGAAGGCGGCAGATGCACACAATGGAATACTATTTAGCCTTAAAAGGAAGGAAATTCTGACACAAGATACAATATGGGTGAGCCTTGAGGACACAACGCTAAGAGAGATAAACCCAACACCAAAGGCCAAATACTACGTGGCATACCCCTACTGGGGTACACCGAGGAGTCGGCACATGGAGACAGAGAGCAGAAGGGTGGCTGTCGGGCCGGGCAGGGGAAATAAGGAGACAGAGAGCAGAAGGGTGGCTGTCGGGCCGGGCAGGGGAAATAAGGAGACAGAGAGCAGAAGGGTGGCTGTCGGGACGGGCAGGGGAAATAAGGAGACAGAGAGCAGAAGGGTGGCTGTCGGGCCGGGCAGGGGAAATAAGGAGTTAGTGCTCACTGGGCACAGAGTTCCAGTTTGGGAGGGTAAAAGTTTCTGAAGCCCATGGTGGGTAGCACAGAAACGTGAAGGTATTGACGTCATGTTGATAAACACTTAAAAATTGCTCAGGTGATCGATTTTATGTTACATGAATGACTTAAAAAGTGTTGACCTCAGGAGGCCCCCTGTGCCCCTCAATGCCTGTCTCAGAGCAGAGGGCCTGCTGGATGTGAGCCTCCCAACCCTGCAGCTCAGTGTCAGCACAAGGCAGGTGGATTCGTCCTCCCCTAAGTCTCCTGCGCCCAGAGAGAGGAGATGAGAAGAGCTGAGTCCCTGCCCGGAGGGGGTGCTTTGTGGGGGTGCCCAGGCCTCTACTCACCTTTCCCACCTGCCCGCCCCCCGCCTGCTGGGCGCCCAAGGCTCAGCCGACACGGCGCCCTTGCCCACCCACGTGCCCCCACTCCCTGGGCAGAACTGCCCACGCAGATCCCCGCTCTCTGGGGTGGGGGGGCAGCCCAGGAGGGTCCAAGCAGTTTCCTGGAGCCATACCGAGGAGAGAGGTTCTTCATTCGGGTCAGGAAGTTGTGCTGGAAGGTGAGGGCCTCCACCTTCCGCAGGTCGGGGGTGTGGTGCGGCTGGATGAGCAGCAGGTAGGTGTTGGCGCTCAGGGGCACGCGGGTCACGGAGAGGTTGTTCTGGCTGTCGCTCCAGAAGTGGAAGATGCCGGTGCCAGAGAGCATGGGGACTGACACCGAGGTGGTGTTGTCCACCCAGAACTCCTTGAGCCCTGGCAGCAGGGAGAACCCCTTCATCTTTCCTGGGGACCCGGCAGGAGACAGGAAGGGAAGAGTAAGGGAAAGCACGGGGCTCTGGCGGAGCAGAGGGCTGCCCCTAAAGCGTCCACCACCACCAAAGCCTCCTTCCTGGCTCTCCCTCCCCCCGCCCCAGGCTGCTCTGCCCTTTCCTGGCCCCTCAACTTCACCAGCCCCAGGGCACCCAACAAAGCCTTCCTCCTGCAAAATCCACCAACTGCCAATGTTGAAAACGTAGAACACGCCAGGCCCCAACCTGAGGCCCACAGAGGAAAATCCTACCCCACTATTAACAGACCAGGTAAACTCAGGCCCAGAGCTGTCCTGGCCCCAAGCCTGGGCTCTGCCCTGCTCACTTAGAAAAAAAAAAAAAAAAGGCACTATCTTTCAGAGAAGTTTTAGGTTCACAGCAAAATTAAGAGGAAAAGTGCAGATATTTCCCGTATACCCACCACTCCCCAGCAACACACAGCCTCCCCTGCACCAGCTCCATTAAATGGCACATTTGTTAACACTGATGAACATCATCATCACCCAGAGTCCATGGTTCACAGCAGAGTCCACTCTTGGACATTTTACAGGTTTAGACAAACACACAATGACGTATCCACCATTATGCCGTTGTACAGAATTGCTTCACATTTCTTGGTACCCCTCCCTGCTAGAGACCCAGGATGACCAGTGGATGTGAGCTGTGTGAAACCTTTGTGCTGGGCCTTGAGGGGAGGGGCAAGGCTCCTGTCACCTCGCACCCCTTGGGGTCCTGGAGCTGAGCTGCCAGCTGACTCAGCTGTTGAGCAAACTGTTGAAAGCACTGTCACTCGGGCGGTCTCCATAGCAGCCTCTGCTCCACAAGCACACCCCCTCCCTCTGCAGCCTGCCCAGCCCCTTGAAAGGCCCATTGTGTGGTTGTTCCTGGGAGAACAAGGTGAAGTTGAGGATGAGCCCATCATGAAGTGGCCCCTGGCACTTGGAGGTCTGAGCAGAGGTGACTAAGTGAGTCAGGGCCGTGAGTTCTCTGAGGAGCGAGAGTAGGGAGCTGGGGAAGGGTGCCCAGGTATTGGGAGACAGGAGTAACAGGGTCCCCAGCCCTGCCTTGTCCTCTAGCCTGGGATCCCTGTGTCTTCAGGCAAGTTCAGCTCACAGGAGGGCTGCACACAAGAAGCTGGCCCACAGGACTGACAGGAGGCTTGTTAGTTTATGGGGAAAAAGGACGCTACCTCCAAAAAGATACAGGAGGCTGAAACAAGGGTACCTGCTGCCTACCCTGCTCATCTCATCGCACAGCATCCTGTCCTCATCCAGAGATTAAGAACATCTCGCCAGGTTAGAACAACAGGTGTGGCCCATTTCTGGGGCCAGTGGCTCTCTCTGACTCTGCCTTTTGGGGAGTAGGCCTTTCTCAATGAGCTCTCCTCCTGGGCACCTGTTAGTGACTCTTGGCTCAGCCCAGGGGCCCCCCTCGGTCCTACATGGGGTGCAGCCACCCTCAGCTCCGGGGTCCCTGACTGGACGCTGCTCCCAAGACCTGTCAGTGCCGGGATCTGTGCGATCCTGGGCTATCACCTTCCTCCTTCTCCCGGGGGGCAGCCTGCTGCCTCTTCTTGGCAGCTTTTCAGACTTCCAGGTTATTGTCAGAGTAAGAAAACAACTGTGTTCTGGTCAACCTTCCTCTGTCCTCACGGTTCTGCCTTCTGGCCGCCGACATCCTTGTCTCTCAGTTCCACTCGTTGCATATATTGATGGGACCTCACACACAGCTTCCCTGGCCCACCCATCCATTCACAGAGCTTCAGAGTCTTGTTCCTGGAACCGTTTGCTGAGCAATTGCATAACCTTCCAACCATTCTTCCTGCCTCCAGTCCCCATAGCACAGGCCAGGGACCTCTGAGCAGAATGCCTGGCGCCCAGCTCCCAGACACCCACAACTCCAACCTCCCATTAGCACATTCAAAGTCTCAAAACCTGGCCTTGACCCATCTCTCTGGCCTTGCCTAACACTGATCCCATTCTGTCCCTCTGAGCTCAGGCCAAACAAAGTCACCCCTATTCTGGTTCCTCGTCCTGACCCTTGCAGTCTTGCAGCATTGCCCAGCCTTCCTTCTGTTCTCTCCCAGGCGACATTCTTCCCCAAGCACTCTGAGCCCCGGGCACCTGCACAAAGCAGCTTGCCTTCAGCTCTGGGGCTGAGGCATTGGCCTGTGGGATCCAGCTTTCTGGTTAACCACAGTCAGCAAGCTGAATCGGGGCTTGTGTGGCCTCCCTATTCTCCCCTCTGAGACACCAGCTCAGAGTCTTGCAAGTAATACATCTCCAATCATTATTTCCGAATGAATGAACAACTTGTGTGTTAGGCATTATTTTGGTAATAACTTTCTCCCAATATGAAAATGATCCCAGCAAACAAACTGGTTATTTTTGCATTGGACAGTGAACTTCTCAAGGACAAGATCCCTTGACCTCAACAGACAGGAACCCATCTCTTCTGTGTGTGGAGCTGGGCCACGAGATATGTGTTTGGAAACCAGGGCCCTGCTTGTGGCTGTGCCATCAGGAGCGGTCACTTTGTTTGTCTGAGTCTTGTTCATCACTGATGAACAAGGGCAATCATACCTCTTCACTGCATCTCAAGGCGGTCCAGTGATGAAAGGAAAAGGATTCAGCGTAGCAGCTGCACATAGTAGGGTGGCAGATGGGGAGGCCAGTGCTCAGATAACGCTCATCCAAGGAGCCCAGTGGGGCAGCCACTTGGTACTCTGTAAGGCTGGCCCCAGGTACTTGTTCATCTGCCCCCCTGCCCATCTCCAGGCATGGCCCTGCTCAGCTGAGCTGAGATGCTGGACAGTGGGTTCATACAGAAAGAACTGCCACCCTCCGGCACTGGCCAGGGGCAGAGCCCCGCCAAGGGCTGGCCTTACCTTGGAAGTGGACGTAGGCATTGAAGAGCAGGGTGCTGTCTGGGCTGACCGCTGTCAGGGCTCTGCCCATGTTCCACCCCGTCACTGACTGCATGAACCTGTTGATCTTCTCAGCAGCGAGATTTGGGTCCGTGGACAAGTCTAGTGAGCGCGGGAGAGTGATGGGGGCAAAGGAAGAGAGGCTTTGCACGAAGGGCTGCTTCAGGTGCAGGCCAGGGGCTGTGAAGAGGCCAACCACCGTGGACAGGAGCAGCCTGGCCTGACTGCTGGCCCCACCCTGGGCGACCAGAAGGCCCTGGATGGTCTGCAGGGAGGACAGGACCTTGTGGCCATCCAGCCGGGAGGTGCAGCCCTGACCCTCTCCAGGGACACCCAGGAATGCCTGTAGTCTGCTGGCCGTGGGGTCTAAGGCCCCCACATAGAAAGAGGTCAGGGTGCTGAAGAGGGCCACTGGGGAGAACACAGCCCCACTGGCCACACTCCATGTCTCGCTCAGTGTCTTGTACATGTGGAAGCCCATGAAGTTGAGCAGCAGCCCCACCTCTGAGGCCCGCAGCCGATCTTCAGCCTCTAGCTTCTCGGTGGCTCGAACCAGCTGTTCCCACAGGGCCTCCTCATCCACTGCGGATGACTTGGTCTGAATGGGTACAGGTGTGAAAGTTGGGTCTGGAGGTGTCTCCACACTGGGTTTCTCCAGCTGGTCACAGTTGCTCTTGCTGTAGACGAGGAGGTGGAAGGGGTGTACATACACCCGGTCGCCAGCAGCCAGGCCAGCCCAGGCCAAGAGGCAAAGGATGGCAGCCCCTAGGCTCAGGCCAGCAGGAGCCATCTCTGACCAGGCACTTGCTTCTGCTATCCTGAAATATTTTGTGAAGAGTTAAAGGGGATTATTACGTGTCTTCCAGCAACATTCCCTGCAACCAGTCAGCACATGAGACATCCATCCCTGTCTCGTAAATTTCAAAGAGAAGAAGTGGCTCAAAGCTCTGTGAAAGAATCTACAGATACGCTCCAGTTGCAAGTGCACCATCGTGGGCTCACCTGTGCTTTGGTGGGCTTTATTTCGGGGTTGGGTTTGGGTTTTATTTTGTTTAAAGTTTAAAGTGGTAAGGATGTCTGAATATTAAGACATTTGTGTATTTTAAAGAAAAATATGAAATGGGGTTATTTTAATGTAAACACATGTTTTCATAAAATATCGCAGGTGTTTTTATCAAGAATATGTAAGCGGCTGATCCATTTTTACCTTAGTTAGTGGTATGATGCTTCAGTCAATAATTACATGTTTAACAAAAGAGAAATATGGAAGCATCTTAATTTATTTTTAAATGAACGCTTTGAGTAAAAAAAGTATCATGATAGTTGTTATGCCGAAATTTAGAAACTCATATGTCAAAGTTGATGGAAGAAATTTTTACATACTCAAGTACGGAGAAATCATTCTGGTTTATCCAAAATGGAGCTGGTGGCCACTGTGGATGTTGTTTCAGATATGTTCTTTTATCACTGAAAACTTGAATTTACTGAACCTTAACAAACTCAAGACCGTAGTCCTAGCTGCCAGCTGCAGCCTTCTGGTCTCAAGGTGTCCCCTTGTAACTATGCAACCATTTTGAACCCCAACCAATCCTTGCTTAACAAACAGCCTTACTTCTTGCCAGTTCCAGTCCTAGTTCTTGACAAACAACGTACCTAATTGTGCGGTTTTCGCCTTCATAAGCCTCCTCTGTTTTGCTGTCTGGTGGAACACGACTCAAGTGCTTCCTGAATCTCTGTCTCTCTGCGATAGGCCTCAGTGTGGCTCAAATACAACAGTTGTCTATTCCTTTTATAGATTATTTATTGATTATTTTTGTTAACAAACTCCTGACCCCTAGTGCCTCAAAATGCAACTGTATTTGGAGACAGTCTTTAAAGAGGTAATTTAGGTTAAATGAGGCCTTAAGGATGGGCATTAATCCAGGCTGACCGGTGTCCTTATAAGAAGAGATCAGGACACAGGGAGAACCGCATGAAATTACAAGGGGAGGATGGGGAGGAGACCACCTGCAAGCCGAAGAAAGAAGCCTCGGAGAAACCAACCCTGTCAACACCCTGTTCTTGAACTACCAGCCTCCAGAATCATGAGAATACAGATTTCTTCTGTGTAAGACTCCAGTCTGTGGCTCTGTTGGTAGCAGCCCATAACACCAATATGCCCACCTGTTCAAGGCTATAAATTTCCCCAAAGAACAAAATGTGGAGCAGCAGGGGTCTTTGCGGGGCTCCAAGCTCTAGGGTAGGTGGTAAATCATTTTGGAATACAAGACCAACTCACACAGAGGTTTCTCCTGTGCTACAAATTAGCCTGACAAGAAAATAGTCCAGCTGTGTGGGGAATGTTCCCCTATTTCCCCAGCTAAGGTGTATAGTTTAGAATGGAGATCTCATATTTGTTTGGCACATGACAATTCACAAAAGCTCTTTCCCATGGATTATCCAGTCTAAGGTGTCATGTAAGCTAAGATTGTTTCACTTCTTTGCAGACACAGAAAGGGGAGTTCTGAGATACAGAGAAACATCCCCAAGCTCATATTACAGCAAGGATGTAACAGAGATCCGATTCCAACCTACTTTACTCTCATAGGGTATTCTCCATCCCGGTGCTCACAGGACTCACCCAGAAAGCCTGAGAAACTAACAATCTGAGTCTCACCTCCAGAGATGCTAATTAACTGACCCTGGGAAGGGTCTGAGAAAGGGCTTTTAGTCTACCAGTGGTTCTAACATGCAGCTGGAATTAAGCACCATAGACTCAAGCTGGGGAAGCCCAGACATCCCTGCCTGTCTCAACCCCCTCGCTAGCTCGCACTCGCCCTGCGGAGTAGATCTCCGAGGGACTCCAAGTCATCTGTGCCCAAGCCCATTCACCAACAGTCAGATTTCACTGGCCTGTGTCCAGTTGTCCGGGGAGGTGCGACAGTGTAGAACCTCCGCCTGCCTCACCTGGGGCAGGTGAGGTGGGACTCGGTACCTCTGCCTCAGCCTCACTTCTAGCCAAGAGAACAGGCGTGGGATGAGCTCCTGGGAGAAAAGGCTCCTGGGTCGGCTCTGCTGGCTTTTTCTGCGATGGTTCTCGCTGAGAGATGAATATGCCCTTGATGGGTTCATTCAGCTCTAGCAGTTTTTATATGACACCTCCTTCATTTTGGGGGAGGGGAGTGCCGTACTACCAGGTAACGGCTCAGCCTTCCCACTCCCCTCCTCACTCTCCCCTGCCTTCCCAGAGCTGGCCTGGGGCTCCTCGGAGCTACGGTACATCACCACCAATTCCAGGTCGCCTGGAAGCCTAGCTGGTTCCTGCACACCCATGCACGCCTGGTCAGGTGCGGTGACTGCAGCTGCCTGGCGAGGGCCTCTGGATGATGCGCGTGTACTCACTCTGCTCTAAGTGTCAAATTGCCAAGGGAACTCTGACCTCTGATCTTAACCCCCACCTACTCCCCTTCCAAGCTGTTTGACTCCACCCACTGTTCCCACAAGGAGTTACACAACACGGAAGAAAAGGACAGAAACTTCTCTCTTTAGAGGCCTTCCTGTCAGGCAGGCCTAAGTTGCCCGTTGACACTGCTCCTGGGGAGACTGGCGGGGCCTGAATCCTTCAGGAGCAGGCCTAAGGGGCCTGGGCCAGCCGCCTCCCAGCTGCCTTCAGGCCCAGGCCCGTTTCAGGAGATTAACCAGGTAGAACAGAGGCTGTTGTTTGCTCTCAGTTGTGGTCGGTCTCACTGGCCTAGGTGCTAAGCCAGCACGCAGCCTCCCAGCCCGACAGCCACGCCTTGGGTTTTCTCTTCCACCCGCCTACACCTGGGCTCCCCCTCGACCAGCCTCTCCTGCAAGGCTTCTTACGTCTCAGGGCTTGTGCTCAAGGCTAATGAGGACGGTAGCAAACGCAAGTGCAAGGCTGCTCACGGTTTGAGTGACGTCAGGGGTCAAGTCTGAACCCTCACAGCAGCCCACCTTCCTGTCTGGGCCTCCCCACCACCACCTGCACCCTGCGACTGGCCCTCCACGCCCGGCACTCTGGACTCACTCCTCCTGCCCTCCTCTCCTCGCCCTGTGGTGCTAGTCACCTGCAGCTCTGATCACTGAGTTACTCGTGTTTCTTATGTTTGGCATTTATCACCTGTCTCCTTCCACACGCATGCAAATCCTGGAAGACTGAGGTTCTTGCTCTGTTTTGCTTACTGATGTGTCCCACATTCCCCAAAATACAATAAGTGGTGGCTAGATGATGCTGTCCTGCACATGAAGAGAGCAGTTCGGAGACTTGCTCAAGTTCACACGGCTGGTAAGAGGCAGATCTAGTATTTGAACCCAGAGCCCCTGACTCCATCCTCCACACCCTCAAGCACTGATCTACGCGACTTTGAACAAGACTGTGTCTCCCTAGCTCACCCTAAAGCTTAGGAGCACTGTCGGGTTGCACTGCCAGGCTGCACTGGCACTCTTAATTTATAGCACAGTTCCCGAGAGAGGGGGGCCAGGTATTGCCGTTGGTTCCACTTTACAGATAAGCAAACCGAGGCTCCGGAGACAGAGTGATGAGCTTGACTGCTCAGACCTGGGCCTTGAACCCAGGACCAGAGCCAGCACTGCCTCAGAAGAGTGGCAGGAAGATAGACCACTGCTCCCCTGAGCCCTGTGGGGACGCAGCCCCGGGCTCACTGAGCCTGCCCTTCTCCCCAGCTCCACTGCCTGCACAAGCCTTGCTTGTCCTCTGGCTGGAGGAGGACCCAGGGGACTCCTTCTGCACTGGCCGCCTAGGACCCAGTCCTGCTCAGAGAGAGCGGAGGACCTGGCCAGCCTGCCTGCTGCTGAAGGGAGCAGTTCCTCTGGTGAGACCCATGGTACGCTCCGGGGAGGGACAGCCCGTGCCTAGGGGAGAGGCACCCTCCAAGTCTGCAGTGGTAATGTCGGCTGCAGCCCAGGTCACCGCTGTCCCCTGGTTCCTGGGTGCAATTTAGCCACAGACTTCCAGCAGCTCTCTCCCATACCTGTCGACCAGAGCACCCAGCTTTCTCCTACCAGCAAACAAGGCAGCCGCATGAAGAGAGCTGGGGAGGGGTGTGTGTGGAGAGGGCCCCCACTCACCTTCTGCTCTCGTCCTCAAAACAGGGTGGCCTCTTCCTCTGGCTGGGCCACCGAGGCCCTATTTATGTCTGAGGGGTGGGGATGGAGCGGTTCCCAGAGCGTCCTGTGCTCAGGCCAGCGGGAGGGTGTTTACATGACTTGGCCAGGCCGTGGGGGTGGGGGCCTCAGCAGCCTCCCAACTAGAGGGACAAATGCCAGGCCAGGCGACTCTTAGGATGGGCCTCCTTCCAGGAATCCAGGGTGATCAATGCACTGTTGCTGCTGACACTGAATGGTACACAGTCAAGTTACACATTTACTGAAGTTTGCTCGAGTAGGGGCTGTTGTTATGGGACACGGGAGCATCCCATGTGGGTTGTGATGTGTCTTTCCCCCCGGGTGTGATGGCCAGAGGTCAGCCACCCAAGCCTTGAGACTGAGCCCCCTTGGGGTGTGCTTCTGAGAGGCCCCAAGAACATGTGGGCTCACGGGCCCAGCAGGAAAGGGAAAGCCCTACTCAGGTAGCCTGGGTACCTGACTGATGGCCTTGAGTGGCTCAGTGGTTGTCCAAATAGCCATTGGGGACCCACTCCATGTAGAGGCCTCTGATGGAGATGGGGAGAAACACACAACCCAGCAAAGCACACTCTAGAGATTGTGATTTATCCGGGGAGGCCACTAGACACCAACAGCAGGGAGACGGGAAGGCGCTCACAGATGCTTTCAGATTGTGAGACGGTTTAGTCTGCTAGAGCTGGAGAAGCTTTCAAAGTTCTCTCTGTCATTTGAGTCACACCTTGAAGGATAAATAAGTTGGTTCTTTGGGGTTAAAGAAGGGCTTTTCAGAGGTCAAGGCTAATAAGGCAATAGCAGAGGTGGGAAAGCGTGGGGCTTGTCTAGGGGTCACCAACAGGCCCAGGGGCTGAGAGGGAGGTCAGTGGCAGCAGCAAAGCTGCTTCTGGGCTGCCCCCCCCCCCGCCTCCCCAGCCATGACGAGAGGACCCCAGACGCAGAGCCGAGCTGCAGGCCGGGCTCTGCAGGAAGTAGAGCTTCTGCACGAGATGCCAGGCTGGGTCTGGGCCGTGTAAAGTGAGTGAGGGAAGGAAGGACGCTGATTAGTGCCAGACACCATGTAGGAGGGGAGAGACAACGCTGAGAAAGGGACTGAAGATGCCTGGGTGAGGTGAGGGGCACGATGTTGACTTCTGCTTTAAAAAATGTTCTCTCATAGCAATACTGTCATGAGGAAAGATGGAGAGGGTCCAGGCACCACATTTCCAAGTTCAGGCTCCTGAGAGAATGATAAAACCAATAACCCCAAGAGGGACACAGGAGGTACAAGAACTCTGGCGAAGGACTGTGCAAAGCTGAGTTTGGATGGTATTCTTTCAAGGTGTCTATTGGAACTCAGTGCTGAATACTTGCTTAGATGGTTCCGATGCTCAAGAGGGAGATCCAGGCTGGGGACACAGATGTGGAAGGCAAAGGCACCACCGTGTAATCCAAGGCCTGCGGGAGGAGGTGTTTTACCCGGGGAGAGTCAAAGCAAGGAGAGGAGAGGGGAAAAGGGAGAGGAAAATCTAGCGAGAGAGGGAATGAGAAAGGAGTCGGCCACCACAGGAGGGATCCAAGGGGGCAGTGAAAGAAACAGGAAGTGGTATTCAAGAAGCCAGGAGGTAGTTTTGATAGGTGAGGACTTAGGGCCTGAAAGAGGTCTTTTGGGCAGAGTCATTAGTACTGAGATGTCTCCTCCCAAACTATTTTTGATCAATCATTTACTAACATTTTATTGCTCACCAAAGGCCAGAAGGAGATGAGTCGAGATCATAGGCAAGTTGGAGAGCAGCCTCAGGGAAGGATGAGGGAGGGACCAGGCTGAGATGGTTTGATAAGACCTCGGAAAGAGAAGCAGGTAGATTGAACAGTGAGCTGCTCTTTATTGAAATGTGATCATGAAAGAAGAGGATTATTCTGTATTTTCAACTTTAAAATAGAAGGATGAAGGAATTAACATTTATTCAGTGGTTGCTACATGCTGGGTATATAAATCTTTCAACATGGCTACGATATAGATGTTACTATACCTCTCAGGGGACGCACACTGACTGCCCACCCCACCAGGAACCATAGTAACCATTTGCATGAGTTGTTTTTCGACAGGAGGTCCTGGTCAGGGACACAGAACTAATAAGCCACCACCCACCAGGGGAGTTCAGGAAAGGTCTAACACTGTGTGTCCAACCAGCTCCGAGTCCTTCTTGCTGGTGTCCATCTTGGCTGAACAAGGCGTGCACCACCAGGAGGGACTCTGAGTCAGAATGACTGGCTAAGGACAGCCCGGAAACTAATCCCATCACCATAAAACCTGAGACTGCGAGCCACGGGGCAGAGCTGTTCTCCTGGGTTCCCTTACCTACTGCTCTCCACCCGGGCGCCCTTTCCCAGTAAAATCTCTTGCTTTGTCAGCGCATGTGTCTCCTCGGACAATTCACTTCTGAGTGTTGGGCAAGAGCCCACTTTTGGGCCCTGGAAGGGGTCCCCTTCCTGTAACACACCCACTTTCCAGGAGAGAAAACTCAGGTCCAAAGAGGCTCAGCTGCTTTCCAAATGTCACCCAGAACGAGTCCGGGTTTGCCTGAAACCAACACCCATTCTTTTCATGTCACTTTTGTTCATTTGTCCACCAATTATTTATTGAAAACCCGCTACATGCCAAGATAGGAATTCATCTCTGAGGTGACAACTGGAGGCAAATCAGGCATGATCACCACCCTCTTGAAACCTACAGTTTTGCAAGTGTTAGGATTAATCAATAGTCACATAAATAATGATTTATTTGCAGTTTGGATAAATGTTAGGAAGAAAAAGAATCGTGAGCAACCTGAGGATGTAACAGTAAGCCTGGTCTAGCCTGTACAGTCAGGAAGACTCACTTGGGAAAGGAGAAGTCAGGACAAGACCTTGAGGATGGGTGGAGTGGTCCCAGGAGCAGTGCTGGTGGGGCTGGGCCCGCACTGCCCGGGTCGACCTGGACCCACATCTAACAGCCAACGATTTTTTTCAGTTTTTACTTTGTACTGGGGTGTAGTCGATTAGCAATGTTGTGATAGATTCAGGTGGACAGTGAAGGGACTCAGCCATTCTTGTACACGTATCCACTCTCCCCCAAACTCTCCTCCCATCCAGGCTACCGCATAACATTGAGCAGAGTTCCATGTGCTAAATGGTAGATCCTTGTTGGTTACCCATTTTAAATACAGCAGTGTATACATGTCCAAACTCCTTAACTACCCCTTCCCCCATCCTTCCCGCCCTGCAAACATCAGTTTGTTCTCTGTGATAATAGTCTGTGATTCTTGCAGAGATGGGACAGACTAAGGGATGACATAGTCCCATACTATCCTGGGCCGGTCTCTATCCTGCTGGGCTGTGAGTGTTTTCTCACTCCTCTCTCTGCCCTGAGTGACCATGAGTGCCCTTCTAGCCCTAGGACTCCCTTATTGTCTGTTTAATAAACTCACCTGGCCCTGCATCTTGAGAAAAAGACGCATTCAGCCCAGGGGAGGGTCTTGGCTGAGAAAGGTGCTCTCCCACTTGGCAGTCTGCTTTCCCTTCAGGCACTTGGTTTGGGCATCACAAATAAAATTTAGATTGTGCTCGTCAGTGTAGAATTGAAATGGGTCTTAGCCTAGCTCTCAAAAGGGCCAGAATGTTTCACAAAAATGACAGTATTAGGTTGTGGGGGGATATCTGCTATCTAGACAAATCATAACACACACATGTTTATTGAACTAGTGAATTTGGGGAAGGGCCTTGAACCCCAAGTATGTGTGTTACTAGATTTTGCTGCATCATTTCAAAATGGCTCAACAGCAGTGGGGAAACTGAGTCCCGAAGAGTTGACTCTTGGGACCAGAACTAGAAAAGGCCTCCCAAAAGTTCCACCTTTAGATCCCACGGGCCGCTCTCCAGGCACGTTCCTCTAAGTGTTCCAAGTTCTCTGACTCCTGGGACCTGTGGAGTGGGAGGACCACGAGCTGGGTGGTCCCTGGTTCCTGTCTCTCCCCTTCAGGGCACACATTCTTCAAATGGTACCAGGGTTGATCGTATGTCCAAGTAGCTCTGAGACTCGTGCCTATAAAACACGGCAGTTAGAGGAAGGCTGTCTACTAATGAGATCACTCTTGCTGGCCGGCACGAGACTGGCTCCCTGTCCGTGTGCAGCAGGACGTGGGGTGTGTGTGTGTGCGTACTTTGTGGTGTGTGTACAGATGAGTGGTGTGTATGGTGTAATGTGTGTGTTTATGTTTGGGTGTGGATGTAGTGCGGTGCGATGGTTTATGTGTGTGCTGTGGTGTGGTACGAGTGATGAGGTGGCGTGTGTATGTGATGCATGTGTATGGTGCAGCACGGTGTGTGTGTGTGTGAGGGGAAGTGGTGTGTTCATGGTATGTGTACATCTGTGTGCCGGGCTGTGCATGTGTATATGTATGTATATGTGCGTGTGTGTATATCTGTGTAGCACGGTGTGTGTGTGTGTATGTGTGTGAGGGAAGTGATGTGCTCATGGTTTGTGTACATCTGTGTGCTGGGCTGTGCATGTATATGTATGTAGTATGGTATGTGTAGAAGCAGAAGACATTAAGAAGAGGTGGCAAGAATACACAGAAGGACTGTACAAGAAATATCTTAATGACCCAGATAACCATGATGGTGTGATCACTCACCTAGAGCCAGATATTCTGGAATGAGAAGTCAGGTGGGCTTTATGAAGCATCACTACAAACAAAGCTAATGGAGGTGATGGAATTCCAGTTGAGCTATTTCAAATCCTAAAAGAGGATGGTGTAAAAGTGCTGTATTCAATATACTAGCAAATTTGGAAAACTCTACAGTGGCCAGAGGCTAGAAAAGGTCAGTTTTCATTCCAATCTCAAGGAAAGGCAATGCCAAAGAATGTTCAAACTACTACACAATTGCATTCATCTCACATGCTTGCAAAATAATGTTGAAAAGTCTCCAAGCTCAGCTTCAACAGTACGTGAACTGAGAACTTCCAGATATTCAAGCTGGATTTAGAAAAGGCAGAGGAAACAGAGATCAAATTGCCAACATCGAATGGATCATAGAAAAAGCAAGAGAATTTCAGAAAAACATCTACTGATGTTTTATTGTCTGTGCCAAAGTCTTTGACTGCATGGATTGCAACAAACCATGGGAAATTCTTAAAGAGATGGGAATACCAGACCACCTTACCTGCCTCCTGAGAAATCTGTATGCAGGTCAAGAAGCAACAGTTAGAACCAGACGTGGAACAATGGACTGGTTCCAAATTGGTGAAGGAGTATGTCAAGGCTGTATATTATCACACTGCTTATTTAACTTACATGAGTGAATAGATAAGAGTGAAACACTGGGCTGGTTGAAGCACAAGCTGGAATCAAGATTGCAGGGAGAAATATCAATAACCTCAGATAGGCAGGTGACAACACCCAGATGACAGAAAGTGAAGAAGAATTAAAGACGCTCTTGATGAAAGTGAAAGAGGAGAGGGAATGAGAAAGCTGGCTTAGGACTTAACGTTCAGAAAATTAAGATCATGGCATCCTGTCCCATCACTTCATGATAGATAGATGGGGAAATAATGGAAACAGTGAGAGATTTAATTTTGGGAGACTCCAAAATCACTGCAGATGGTGACTGCAGCCATGAAATTAAAAGATGCTTGCTGCTTGGAAGAAAAGCTATGACCAACCTAGACAGCATATTAAAAAGTAGAGACATTACTTTGCTGACAAATGTCCATCTAGTCAAAGCTATGGTTTTTCCAGTAGTCATGTATGGATGTGAGAGTTGGCCTGTAGAGGAGGCTGAGTGACAAAGAATTGATGCTTTTGAACTGTGGTGTTGGACTCTTGAGAGTCCCTTGGACTGCAAGGAGATCAAACCAATCAATCCTGAAGGAAATTAGTCCTGAATATTCACTGGAAGGACTGATGCTGAAGCTGAAGCTCCAATACTTTGACCACCTGGTGAGAAGCACTGGCTCATTGGAAGAGTGTGTGGTGCACAGCTGAGCAACTGAACTTACTGACTGATGCTGCGTGTATGTAAGTGTGTGGTAGGGTGTGATGCGTGTGTGTGGTATATATGTAGGTGTACAGGGTACGTGTATATACATATGGGGCATATGTGTGTGTGTGTGTGTGTGGTGGCATGTATGTGCATGTGTGTGTGTGTGTGTGTAATCTATCTACGTATGTGTGGCAGTGTTTGTGTATGTATGTGGTGGCGGTGATGGTGGTTTAGTCACTAGGTCGTGTCTGACTCTTGCGACCCCATGGACTGTAGCCTGCCAGGCTCCTCTGTCCATGGGATTCTCCAGGCAAGAATACTGGAGTGGGTTGCCATTTCCTTCTCCAGGGGATCTTCCCGACCCAGGAATCAAACAATCGAACCCAGGTCTCCTGCACTGAAGGCAGATTCTTTACCGACTGAGCTATGAGGGAAGCCCCGTATGTATGTGGTGGGATACATATATGTTTGTGGTGTATTCTGTGTGTGTTTATGTGCAGTAGGTAGTGTGTTTGTTTGTGTTGTACATGTATATGCATGTTTTTGTGTGTATGTACATGTGTGGTGGGGAGTGTGTGTGTGTGATGTGGTATACACATGTAGGTGTGCAGTAAAGGCTTTTTGCAGTGTGGTGTGTGTCTGTATGTCCGTGGTGGGGTGTGGGCAGTGGGGGGAGCTGGGCATAGTGGCCGATAGCTCCCTGCCCACACAAACACCATGTGGCTGTTCTGTGAGCCCATCCTCCCCAGACGACTCACCCAGGTGTTTGGCTCCTGGCTTTTCACCCAGTACTCTCTAAACTGGAGGGGGATAAACACCATGTTTACTCCCAAAGAATATCCAATTCCTTCCTGTGTTCTCCAGTCTTTCCCTGAGTCCAGGAGTTGCTGGTCCTGACCCCTTCTATCCATCTTCCTGGGAACTCACTGGTTCCCCAGTTCATGCCCAGGTTAGCCCCTGACTCTGCTGGATGGCCACTCCTTTGTGGGCTCAGCTCAAAGGCTCTCCTCCCCATCTCTAGCCTTGGCCATGCCCACCACACCCAGGTTACCTCCATCTCCTCTGGGAGCTTCTGCAAACCCTACCCTTGAGTAATTCTCCTTGGAGAGTCCTGCTCACTCTCAGCTGGGAGGGAGCCTGCCCATGATCATACATCTTTTAGTATATTTGAAGCAGCTTCTCAGGGATCACAACTCATACCAAAGTTCATTCCAGCTTCGTCATGATGAGAGAGGCTCTAAACCAATGAAGAAACTTCTGTCTTGGTAATGATATGTTATTGGGGAAAAATAAGGAAATAATCATTGTCAGGTAGAACACAATAAATTATATCTGCTTACACTTTCTGCAGGATTGGTTCAAGTCCCTTGATCAACTTTCAAGGGTGACTATCAGCTGGATGGGTTTCCTATGTGAGGCTTTTAAACTCATTAAAGTAAATCAGAAAACTGCTAAAGCACTTTATCAGCATTTTATCAAGAATGTAAATTATCCTTGGCTGCTACTGCTGTTAAGTTGCTTCAGTCATGTCCAACTCTGTGCGACCCCATAGACAGCAGCCCACCAGGCTCCCCCATCCCTGGGATTCTCCAGGCAAGAACACTGGAGTGGGTTGCCATTTCCTTCTCCAATGCATGAAAGTGAAAAGTGAAAGTGAAGTCGCTCAGTTGTGTCCGACTCTTAGCAACCCCATGGACTGCGGCCCACCAGGCTCCTCCATCCATGGGATTTTCCAGGCAAGAGTGCTGGAGTGGGGAGCCATTGCCTTGGAGCACCTGCTCCAACAAACCACAAAATTTTGATGCAGATTTAGGACAGGTGGTGCTAGTGGTAAAGAACCCTGCTGCCAATGCAGGAGACACAAGAGACACGAGTTCCATCTCTGGGTCGGGAAGATCCCCTGGGGAAGGCCATGGCAACCCGCTCCAGCATTCTTTCCTGGAGAATCCCATGGACAGAGCAGCCTAGCAGGCTATAGCCCATGCGGTCCCAAAGAGTCAGACAACTGAAGCAACTTAGCATGCACGATTTAGGACAACTTCTTTCCAGTAGGTGCTATTTCCTGTGCTTTCACTGCAGCAGTGGACGTTAGGGACAGTTTATGTCTGGGTGATAAGGATTTGAATGAAAGTAAGTGGTGGCTGTGGACGACTTCACTTAGAGTTGGATCCACAGACCCAGCGTGGGACCAGTCAGCAGTCATGGGCTGCAGTGACGTAGTGGTGAAAGATGTCCCTCAGGCTGATGATGTTCAGGTCTTTGTGGATCAAAGTCTGTTCTGTGCTTGTGAGATGAGCCTTAATCCAAACCAGAACTCCAGCTTTCCCAGTTCCTGACCAAACATCCTGTCATGGGACAAACACAGAACTACTGCGAAGTACAACAGCCAATCCAGGAAAGAAGAAGTGATTTATTTACACATGTGAGGCAATGCCGCTTGGAACCAGCTTGCAGGAGGTAAGGAAACGAAGAAGGGTAAACACAAGGACTGGGCTTCTGTTTTTACACCCAGGACAAAGCTGCTTGTTTCACAGAGGATTTGTCTCTGCCTGAATCAGACAGTCTTACTACGAGCATGCTTTGTTCAAGACACATAAGCACTAAACTCATTACTTACTGGAACCAGGGGGCGGGAGAAGCTCCCTGTCCTGCACCCAGTCTTCGCTGTTTGTGGTGAGGACACTCCCGCCCTCTCTGAGCCCTTGTTGCTGCTCACCTTCAGCAAGTGAGCTGGGACAGACCCGAGGGTCTGCCTTTGCAAAAAAGGCTCATCAGGGGAAAGTCCATTTCTTTCCAATAAAGAGCACTCACATATTAATACACAGAGTTTTCTCAGTTTGCTCAACGAGCTTTAGATTTCTGGTAAACAAAACAAAATAGTCCCAGCCTCCCATTTCCCCAGGAGGAATCTGTAGGGGGAGAAGACAGTTCATCATCCGTATAATGATGCTTGGGGCCGCACCTGCAGACTGCTGTATGCAGCCTTTGCTGGCAGAAGTGTGGCTGCTGCTTCGGATGCAGCAAGCCATGGACTGGAGAAGATAGTAATTTGGCATAGCAAGTTCTGGGAAATGTGATTGGGTCATGTTTCAGGAGTTATAGCCAAACTGATGGCTTTTCTTGGTCATTGAGTGCAGTTGTATAAATAAGAAGTGGTTTGTCTGTCCCTGTTAATTTTAACATTAGATGACAAAATTCCTGAATTCAGTTCCCCTGTCTTGTGAAAAGTGGTGATAAACTTTATGCCAAATACGAATGGATACTGAATCCTCCTCCTACACTTTTCTCCTTTGTCCACATCCACGTAAAAACTGAGAAAAAGAAGCACTCACTTTCCTAGCCTCCTCTGTAACCATTAGTAGCCAAGTAAGAGATTTGTGGCCGATGGGAAATAAACAGATATCTGCCGAGGGCTTCTGGAAGTCTTTCTGCTTTCCTTTTATTAGCAGAGTCAGTGGCTCAGACTCTATCTACCCCTTCTTCCTCCCTCAAATATTGATGTAATTCTGGAGACAGAGCGGTCATCTTTCAACCATAAAACAACAAACCTAAGGGCCAAGGCCAACAAGAACACGAGAGTGGAGGGACAGACGAAACCTGGGCTTCTGACCGACGCGTAGAGCTGCAAACCTAGTACCAGCAGCGCTCGTCTCTAACATCCACTCGTCTGGACACAATTAGGGGCATTTTTAGATGGTTGCATGAAGCTGAAAACATCCATAAATAATTAAATGACAAAAATGTTAATTCCATCCAGAGGCCAGAAGAGCATTTTTAAAACATTCAGTTCCATTGATACAGTCTATTTCCTGTCAAATTTCAGCCTCTTTGTAATGGGCTTTCCATTTTCCATTGTTTCAGTTGGCTTTATTTTACAGGGAACACGCAAAATATAATGAAGTACAGCGATTTCCCAATGAAGTTCAGAACTTAATCTGCTATGCCCGGATGAGGTTAATGGCTCTAAACCTTGAATAAATTTACAAGGTTAGTGTTATAGCTTCCTTTGCTATTAGTTTTTATTTTATCATATAATATGCTTCATCCATAATTAGCCCTGTGATGAGGGTCTGGACAATATTTCTGCCTCCATTTTCAATAAGATTGGAAAATGATTGCCATCCCCATATCCATTCACAGGAGGTTATGGTTCTTAATGTAATGCTGCAAGGCTTTGAGTTCTTGGAAGAAAGCTAGGTATGACTTTCATGATACATACATTGTTGGTGTGCAATGTTTCAATCACAGCTGCCGTCCTGAATGACTAGGTGAAAAGAAACCATCTCTAATGTGTATTCTAGGAGCTCCCTATTTATAGTCATCTAGCCCTGGGATTTCTTTGGAAGGAATGATGGTAAAGCTGAAACTCCAGTACACTGGCCACCTCATGCAAAGAGTTGACTCATTGGAAAAGACTCTGATGCTGGGAGGGATTGGGGGCAGGAGGAGAAGGGGACGACAGAAGATGAGATGGCTGGATGGCATCACTGACTCGATGGACATGAGTCTGAGTGAACTCCGGGAGTTGGTGATGGACAGGGAGGCCCAGCGTGCTGCAATTCTGTGGTCACAAAGAGTCGGACATGACTGAGCGACTGAACTGAACTGAACTGAACTGATGGTCAATCCTGGAGAAGGCAATGGCACCCCACTCCAGTACTCTTGCCTGGAAAAGCCCATGGACGGAGGAGCCTGGTAGGCTGCAGACCATGGGGTCACTAAGAGTAGGGCACGACTGAGCGACTTCACTTTCACGTTTCACTTTCATTCATTGGAGAAGGGAATGGCAACCCACTCCAGTGTTGTTGCCTGGAGAATCCCGGGGACGGAGCCTGGTGGGCTGCCGCATGGGGTTGCACAGAGTCGTACACGACTGAAGCGACTTAGCAGCAGTAGCAGCATGGTCAATCCTGGCAAGTAAAGGATACTTTTATAAAACAAATAGAATGAACATCCATTCCAGGAATTTGCAAACTACAGCCCATGGGCCAAATCTGGACCATGTGCAAATAAAGTTTTATTGGAACACAATCATGCTCATTAATTTTCATACAGTCTATGACTGCCTTCAAGCTACTACAGCAGAGATGACTGGTTGCCACAGAGAACATATGACCTGCAAAGTCTAAAATATTTATTACCTGGTCCTTTTTAGAAAAAACTTGTTGACTCTAACCTAATCTGTTAATTCAGATTGCCAGTAAAAGACTTGCATACTCTCTCCTTTTAACTTTGTAAAAGTATGCTATATTTATAGCCCTTATTTCATTTATAATTCACATCATTTCATTTCTAGATGAAGAGATTACTAACCAGTGAATTCTGAATAGAATGACACAAACAAGAAACAGATAACATAACGAATATGACAGGCAGCAATAGTCTACATAGCCTATCCACAGAGAATGGTTAGAACATCACGTTATAAACTTAGTTACCAGATGAAATTTGATTTAAAAAAGTACAGCTGGTAAAATTTAGAGCTGAAAAATTTAAGCCTGGGATACTGGATTTGACCAAAGTGGGGAAACAAAGAAAAGTGAAATGAAATTGTGTATCTGGCCATAAAAGAAAACTTTCAATCGCAGAAGCTATTATCAGGAAAACTGAATGATGACAGAATCTTATTGATTAACCTGCTCTTCATTATAAACTCTAAATGGAAAAGAATGTATCCTTATGAAAGGCACTTCTGAGAAATAAAAATGGAAAATGTTTCATTAATTAATTTTAGAAAAATAAAAATGATTTAACCACAGTATATAGAAATTAAGGAATTAAATTGGCTTGTGAAGTGAAAGTCATTCAGTCGTGTCCAACTCTTTGTGTCCGACACTATACAGTCCATGGAACTCTCCAGGCCAGAATACTGGAGTGGGTAGCCTTTCCCTTCTCCAGGGGAACTTCCCAAGCCAGGGATCGAACCCAGGTCTCCTGCATTGCAGGTAGATTCTTTACCAGCTGAGCCAGAAGGGAAGCCCAAGAGTACTGCAGTGGGTAGCCTATCCCTTCTCCAGCGGATCTTCCCAACCCAGGAATTGAACCAGGGTCTCCTGCATTGCAGGCAGATTCTTTACCAATTGAGCTATGAGGGAATTTATTTCAGAAAATGCTTTCTTCAATGAGAATTCATTAGGATTCATATAATTGTGAATACAGTGTCACTTAAAATGGCACATCCTCACGTGTCCTGTTTGTTTCGTGGGTGCCTCCCTAGTTCAGAAATGGCCCTGAACAGACCTGAAGAAACTTTTCTGTGTCAGCAGAGTGAGGTGCTGTGAAAGCAGATACAGAAATACTATTTCCAAGTCTATTTTTCCATTCAGACTCTCTTGCCCTCATACCACTGCCAGTGAGGCGGCTGAACCCCACGTGTGTGCTTTGGCACTCATGCAGCTGGGAAAGTCTACCAAGGACATCCGCTCACCATTTAATAAGTTTAGATAAGCAGCGGCTGTCGAAATGGAAAAATGTTATCACCCTTTTCCCACTGAAGCCCAGCATTGTGACGATAGAAATTCTGTGCTTGTGGGCCTGAGACGCTATCTCTTATGAAAACCACGCTCCAGAAATATTTATTTAATGGTCAGCTTCTCTTCTTTGAGAATCATGGCAGAGAAATTTGGAAAGAGAAAAATTAATGCCTTCCTACTGTAAATGAGAAGAAGCAGAGGACGCAGAGTGGGGGGATCTGACACTGCCAGGCTGCGGGGAAGACTGCCAGGACAGCAGCAGGAGTCCGGTCCCTCAACACCCCAGCCCCACAGTTTTGTGCGGAGAGCTGAATAGCCCCTCCTGTCTGAACATCTGTGTGAGAAGTACCCATGAGAGTCGCTGTGGTCATCTTCACCGTAAGAGGGACCAGCTGCCTTATAACTGGTTCAACGGCAGATGGTCAAGCTAACTGGACATAAGACTTGGCCTTACGTGTCACACTACTAGCCAAGGTGAGAGAGAGCTCTATTTGGTTTGTACTTGCAATATTTTAAATAATGAAACAAAATAAAAAAGGTTTAATTGACCACTTATATTACTTCATTATATCCTTAATCATAGTAGATGATGTGACTCTCTTCTGGCATCCTTTCTAAATAATTCCATAATTCCATAATTCAGTAAAGAGTCATCTGTATATATTTTTCAACCTGAAAGACTCACAAAGGTCCAGACAACCCAGGGTCAGCCATCCCATTCTTCCTCAGTTTCAGATTGTTTTCACTCCCCAGCTCTCAACAGGGCCTCACCGAGCCCAGGTACCATGCTCCTGACCCTTCTCTTCCCACCTCACTGTTCCCTTGGATCTCAAAATATTTTCCAAGAAGATACCAGGGCTATCTGAGTAAGGAATAAGGAATTTGGATGAAAAACCCAGAAGTCTTCCTTTCCCCCTCTCTTCTAGATAATCATGTCTTGGTGTCCTTCTCAAGTCAAAGTTGCCATCTCATAATCATAGTCATACCCGTACCATGATCGATGAGTGGTGGGAGTTTGGGGAACCCCAGCAGGCCTTGGGGAGCCCTAAACTCATACCAGTGGTACCCAGGTGTGACTCTGATGCTCAGAAAAGACTATTTCTCATCCTCAAGATTCTAGGCAAAAGGAAAATACAACTTCCCTTAGCTCTCTGCTCCAGACATTAGAGATCCCCTGTGCCAGGAACTGATTCTCATATATGAATCCAATTGGGTGACCCACGAGGTCAGGGCAAAGAGAGCATCTCATAACACCAAGCAACCAAATTGGGAATCCCAGATGTCTTCACCAGGATGCAGATATCCAACAGCGCTCACTGGGTTATTCCACAGCCATGAGCTGAAACTATCAATCAACTGTCAACAAGCATTTACTGAGCGCACATGGACAGACCACAGTTGCGGGGAAATCAGAAAAACTGAGAAGGAATTCTAAATATAGCTCTAAGCCATGAAGGGGGAAAACCTAAGTGGCATGCATAATCCATATAATCAATACAGGTTCAAGATGAAATAGAAATCCTAAGTAAATGAGCAGAACATAAAACATTCAGTCAAAATCCTCCCCTTTTAAGACACCATGCTGGAGTGGAAAAATGACAAGTTCTCTCCACTTGTAAAGAACCAATAATTCTCATCTTTTGTGAATCATTATTGAGCACCTACTCTATGTTAGGTCTTGACCTAGTGCTAAGGACACATACAAAATAGGAAATTCTCCAGCCTTCTCCTGTCTTATGCCAAGCTGAAAAGGTAATATTTATACGCATGAAAATATAACCAGTGAAATATTAGCAACACTAATAAGATGCTGTCGTTTACTAGGCACTTTTGATATCCTGACATCTTTATCAAACACTTTCCATCCACGTCTTCATTTCATCCTCCATCATACAGTGTGCAGCACAGGGTGGCACGTACTATTTGCACTGGGGTTCTTTCGGTGCAGGAATTATTTTTGCTCTTGCATCATATACTCTTTAGATAAAGTCAAAGAACATATCTGGTGCATTTTGGCATTCCATGAAATCCCTAGGAGAAAAATTCCTGTTCCATGGTTTATTGTGAGGATAAAATTAGTTAACATATGCCAGGGTTTGGAAGAGGGCCTGGCTTGCAGTGAGTGTAGTTTAAGCATTAGCTGAGCTGCACTCACGCATTAGAGGTCAGCTGGTGGCCTGATTCTCAGCCAGCAAGCTGGGGAAAGAGAGGAGATCCCCCCAGAGCTAATTGTCTAGGCTCACAGCAACAGCAATGCATAGGCAGGCTGACACTCTCCTGACCTGCAGCCCACCTCCTCTGCAATTTCTCCAGCAACTACATTGCAGACCCCACTGCCCTTTGGCCACCACTTTCCACCTGCTCCCTGGACTTTCACCTACACTCAACAAAAGCCTGATTATGCCTGCCCTCTGCTCTCCTGGGCTTCCAACACACAGTGGAACCTGTGCAAGGACAGATATGAGTCTAAAATCCTTCCTGTTAAGGGTGGGAAAGAGATTCCCTTCCCATCCTTCTTCTCAGAGCATTCATCTTAGAAAATGCCTCATTGTAAGTACTTTCTCTTCCTTTTGAAATATAAACGTTAAATGAGACAGCACCCTGCCTCCCAGTTCAGTGGGCACCTGGCTCCAAGTTGCAAAACCACCTCCTGTCATAAATATGTGAGTTTGTTTTTCCACTGCTCTGTCACAGTGAAGGGGCTTGTGTAACTCGATAAAGTTGTGAGCCATGCCGTGCAGGGCCACCCAAGATGGATGGGTCATAGCTGATAGTTCTGACAAAACGTGATTCATGGAAGGATGGCAAGCCACCCCAGTATATTTGCCGTGAGAACCTCATGAACTGTATCAAAAAAGATATGACACCGAAAGATGAGTCCCACAGGTTTGAAAGTGTCCAATATGCTACTGAGGAGGAGCAGAGGAGAACTACTAATAACCCAGAAAGAATGAAGTGGCCGGGCCAGAGCAGATACAGCTCTCAGCTGTGGATGTGTCTGGTGATGGAAGTAAAATCTGATGCTGCAAAAAACAATATTGCAAAGGAAACTGGAATGTTAGGTCCATGAATCAAGGTAAGTTGGACGTGGTCAAGCAGGAGATGGTAAGAATAAATATCGATGTCTTAAAAATCAGTGAACTAAAATGGACGGGAATGAGTGAATTTAATTCAGATGACCATAATATCTACTACTGTGGACAAGAATCCCATAGAAGAAACAGGGTAGCCCTCATAATTGACAAAAAGAGTCTGAAATGAAGTACTTGGATGTAGCCTCAAAAATGACGAATGATTTGGGTTCATTTCCAAGGCAATTCATTCAACGTCACAGTAATCCAAGTCTGTACCCCTACCATCAATGCCAAAGAAGCCAAAGTTGATCAGCTCTATGAAGACCTAAAAGACCTCCTAGAACTAACACCAGAAAAAGATGTTCTATTCATCACAGGAGATTGGAATGCAAAAGTAGGAGTAACAGGCAAGTTTGGCCTTGGAGAACAAATGAAGCAGGGCAAGGCTAACTGAATTCTGCCAAGAGAATGCACTGGACATAACAAATATCCTTTCCAAAAACACAAGAGATGACTTTGCACATAGACATCACCAAATGACCTATAGTTAAATCAAATTAATTATGTTCTTTGTAGCTGCAGATAGAGAAGGTGTACTCAGTCAGCAAAAACAAGACATGGAGCCAACTGTGGCTCAGATCATCAGCTTCTCATAGCAAAATTCAGGCTTGAACTAAAGAAAGTGGGGAACCACTAGGCCAGCCAGGTATAACTTAAATCAAATCCCCTATGAATATGCAGTGGAGGTAATGAATAGATTTAAGGGATTAGAACTTGTAAACAGTGTGCCTGGAGAATTATGGATAGAGGTCTGTAATGTTGTGCAGAAGACAGAGAACGAAGCCATCCCAAAGAAAAATAAAAGCAAGAGGGCAAACTGGCTGTGTGAGGAGGACTTACAAATAGTTAAAGAAAGAAAAGAAATGAAAAGCAACGGAGAAAAAGAAAGGTATATCCAACTAGATGCAGATTTCCCAAGAACAGCACTGAGAGACAAGAAGCCCATCTTCAATGGTCAGTGTATAAAACTTGAAGAAAACAACAGAAGGGGAAAGATTAGAGATCTCTTCAGGAAAATTGGAGATATCAAGGGAAGATTTTGCCCAAGGCACAATAAAGGACATAAAGGGTAGAGACTTAGTAGATGCTGAAGAGATCAAGAAGAGATGGAAAGAATACATGGAAGTACAAAAAATCCAGATGAACCAGATTGCTACGACGGTGTGGTCAGCCACCCGGAGCCAGACATTCTGAAGAGTGACTGTCTGGTGGGCCTTCAGAAGCACTGCTGTTAATAAAGCTAGTGGATGTGATGGAATTTCAGTAGAACAATTCAAAACCAAAAAGGATGATGCCATCAAGGTGTTGCATTCAGTATGTAAGCAAATCTGGAAGACCCAGCAATCACCACATGACTGGAAAAGGTTGATCCTCATCCCAATTCCCAAGAAGAGTAGTACTAAAGAATGTGCTAACCATCGGACAATTGCAGTCTTCTCCCATACTAGTAAAGTCATGCTCAAAATCTTTCATGCTAGGCTTCAGCGTTATGTGAGCCAAGAACTTCCAGATGTCCAAGCTGGGTTTAGAAAAGGAAGAGGAACCAGAGATCAAATTGCGAAACTTCACTGGATCATAGAGAAAGCTAGGGAATTCCAGAAAAACATCTATCTCTGTTTCATTGATTATGCCAAAGCCTTTAACTGTGTGGATCATAATAAACTGTGGAAAGCTCTTAAAGAGATGGGAATACCAGACCATATTACCCGTCTCCTGAGAAACCTATATGCCAGTCAAGAAGCAACAGTTAGAACCCTGAACAACTGATTGGTTCAAGATTGAGAAAGGAGTATGACAGGGCTGTCTGCTGTCACCCTGCTTGTTTAACCTATATGCTGAGCTCATCATGAGAAAAGCCAGGCTGGATGAGTTACAAGCTGGAATCAAGATAGGTGGGAGAAACATCAACAACCTCAGGTATGTGGATGAAACCACTCTAATGGTAGAAAGTTAAGAGGAACTAAAGACCCTCTTGATAAGGGTAAAGGAGGAGAGTGAAAGAGCCAGCTTAAACTAAATATTTAAAAAACCCTTAGATTGTGGCATTCAGTCCCATTACTTCATGACAAATAGAGGGTGAAAAGGTGGAACTAGTGACAGATTTCCTTTTTGGGGGCTCTAAAATCACTGCGGATGGTGACTGCAGCCATGAAATCAGAAGACATTTGTTTCTTGGCAGGAAAGCTATGACAAACTTAGTGTGCTGAAAAGCAGAGACGTTACTCTGCCAACAAAAGTCCATATTGTCAAGGCTATGGTCTTCCAAGTGGTCTCCTATGGTTGTGAGAGCTGGACCACAAAGAAGGTGGAGCACCAGACAATTGATGTCTTTGAACTGTGGTGCTGGAGAAGACTTCTGAGAGCTTCCTGGACAGCAAGGAGATCAAACCAGTTAATCTTAAGGGAAATCAACCCTGAATACTCATTGGAAGGACGATGCTGAAGTTGGAACTCCAGTATTTTGGTCATCTGATGGGAAGAACTGACTCATTGGAAAAGACCCTGATGCTAGTAAAGATTGAGGGTAGAAGGAGAAGAGGGCATCAGAGGATGAGATGGCTGGATGGCATCACTGATGCAATGGACATGAACTTGGGCAAACTTGGAGATGGTGAGAGACAGAGAGGCAGTCCATGGCATCTCAGAAAAGTCGGACATGACTGGGCACCTAAACACTAGCAAGGCCAAGTGGCCAACACAAATGGTTCCCCAATTACCAAGTAAAGCTGGGATGAACTCTGGGTGACCAAGATGCAATCAGGCCTGTTCACATGAGGTCTGATTACTGTTTATCATGAGAACACACATGGGATTGATTATATTTGCTTGTCTGTAGAAAAAGGGTAAGGCTGCTTCTTGTTTTTGCAATCCCTTAGTAGATTTCCTATGAAACCCACAACATTCTGGGGTAATGCTTATTCAGTAATAAAAGTGTTTGCTTTCCCAGCTACTTTGTGGAGAGGATTTTGGGAGTTGGGAGATGACTGTGGCCCCAGCAATGCCCTGTAACTGAAAGGTTGTTGCTGAACCCACGAAAAGACACCGTGATTCTTGGCCTCTGGAGGAGAAGAATTCAATCCGGGGCCAGAGACGAGGCTTGATCGCGCAGAGGTTTTGTGCAATAGAGTTTTATTAAAGTATAAAAGGGATAGAGAAAGCTTCTGACACAGACATCAGAAGAGGGCAGAAAGACTACCCCCTTGCTAGCATTAGCAATGGAGTTATATACTCTCAAATTAGTTATTGCAATGAATCAAAAGAATGTCTGGAGGTTGTAAAGACCTCACCAGACCTACTCCCCTAATTTACATTTTGAGATAACAGAATTAGCCAGAAGGTTTTTTCCATAGGCTGTCCTCAAGCAGGATACATTATTGTTATATAATCTTAAGGAATGTAGAGGGGAAAAATAGTGTGTCCTTTCTTCCTCCTTGAGAATTCCAGACCCTTCTCTCCTTGGGGACCCCTAGACTTCCTATCAACCTGCCTAGGAAATGACTGTCTCATAACTCTGTCTGACAAATGCGTGGCTCCTTCCACAGGCCTTCTGACCAGGCTTCCTGCTTTCCCTGCTGCCCCTTCCATCTATTATTTATGTGGCTCTCAGTGGAAATCAAATCACATCAGAGAGTGAGAGTATATAACTCCATTGCTAGTGCTAGCAAGGGGGTACTCTTTCTGCCCCCTTCTGATGTCTATGTCAGAAGCTTTCTCTATCTCTTTTATACTTTAATAAAACTATTGCACAAAAGCTCTGCGCGATCAAGCCTCCCAGAGTTAAAGTCCCCCACAGGCAGCTTTCCCACGAGCCAGCTGCTGCCTGTCTCTATGCCTCGCCCTGAGCCCATCCCTGTCCTCTGGACTCCAGCCATGCTTTCTCTGTCCCCTGAACACAGGATCTCAGTGCTGCCCATCTCCGACCCCTCTATGCCCCTCCCCAACCCACCACAGCAAGGTTTCTTTCTGGATCTGAAGCAGGGGCTCCTCACTACTCAAATCTCAGTTCCTTTGCTTATGAGGGTGTGCTTTGCTGGACAGTGTACCTGGGGCAAGCTATTTTTGGGGCACCCCAGAGGCCAGGCTGTTAACTTCGAACTGGAGTATTTTCAGTTTGCATACTGGTTTTTAACTCTTGTTCTGTTACTATGGAAAGATTTAAGATTACTTTTTCCAATTAATAACCTCTGAAGTTTGGGAGCAAGATCTTCAAAGCTGAAAAGAACTCAGAGTCGTGATACACAAGCAGATTCTCTACAATTTCTTAACTGGCACAATTATATGGCACCAATGTCATGAACAAAGAAGCCCAGGTTTGTAACTTGGTTGGCATTTGGGGTGAAGAATTTGGTGACAGAAGCAACCAAGTGCCCAAGTCTATGCTGTCCAGACCATTGAGATGGGAATGCTTTAAATAGTTTCCACATAAAATTTTTTTTACAAAAAGTGTGGCTTGTCAACAGATTTAGAATGGAATCTGTAATTTCCAGGATCTGGAGCATTCTATGGCCATTGTCGTTGGTGTCCCCAGACCTCCATTTCCCATGTGCTTCTGCCAATATTTGAGAACAAAACATATTTGCAAAATAGCTGGTACAGGAGGCCTGTCATTTGGTTTTGGTAAATGTATGGTTTGGTTCTTTCACTTAACCAAGTAAGTCCAGATTTGTGATCCACCCACATATAGTCTGGGTATTGGTCAGCTTAATTATGCACGGTAGGTACATTTCCTCCAGGTTGTACAAGGATGGTTTATGAGCCCTTCGGAACATGTGATTTGGCAGACATTTGTGCCAAAAAGGGAGGTGCTGGAGTTGCTCACATCTCTATTGAGAGGTTTGAGGACGCCACCCATGGCTCAAACTGCAGAGTTTGATTGCAATGTTGTCCTGGAATGTCACATGTTCCATTTCAGTGAGAAGGGAAAGTTTCTATTGTCCTTATCTGAGTAAATGACAGACCGCCCTAGGGCTTCTGTGGAGTTTTCTGGGGCCCAAATGACACTCCAGAGAGAAGACAAAACATGACACTGGACCATTCCTGGAGTGAGTTTTCTTCTAAAGGCCCTGCTGTACACCCAGGCTCCTGGTCTAAAGGGATGGAAACCTTGGCAGTCCGTGGAAGGCACACCCCATTTACCTGCTGGCACTGTTAGGCTTCAGCTACACTTGTTAGTTCTTATATCTAGTGAGTCATAGCATATTTAATCCCAGAATGGCAGGTTTACAGATGCCAGAAGGCATTGGTTGTCTAAATACTAGTTCAAAAGACATCAATTCATGCTCCCTATTTGGAGTATTACAGATCACAGAAAACTAACCAAACTAGTCAAATGGATCACAACCTTGTCTAACTCAATGAAACTATGAGCTATGACAGGCACAGCCACCCGAGACAGACAGGTTACGGTGGAGAGTTCTGATAATACGTGCTCCACTGGAGAAGGGAATGGCAGACCACTTCAGTATCTTGCCTTGAGAACCCCACAAACACTATGAAAAGGCAAAAAGATATGACACAGAAAAATAGATATGATATACATGCATGCACACAAAAAGCTATGACACAGAAAAGCCTCCCCAGGTCGGTAGGTGCACAGCATGCTGCTGGAGAAGAGCGGGGATACAGCCCCAGAAGCAATGCAGAGGCCAAGCCAAGGGAGAAGCAACGCCTGCTGCGGGTGTGTCTCATGGTGAAAGTCAAGTCCGATGCTGTAAAGAACAACACTGCACAGGAACCTGGAATGTCAGGTCCATGAATCATGATAAATTGGAAGTGACCAAACAGGAAACAGCAAGAGTGAACACCAACATTTTAGGAATCAGCGAAATAAGATGGACCTGACTGGGTGAATTTAATTCAGATGAACATTATATCTGCTACTGTGGACAAGAATCCCTTAGAAGACATGGAGTATCCCTCGTAGTCAACAAAAGGGTCCAAACGCAGTACTTGGGTGCAATCTCAAAAACAACAGAATGACCTCTGTTCATTTTCAAGACAAACCATTCAGTATCACAGTAATCAAGTCCACGCCCCCAAACACTAATGCTGAAGGAGCTGAGGCTGACTGGTTCTATAAAGACCTACAAGAACTTCTAGAACTAAACCAAAAAAACAAAACAAAAAAAAAAGATGCATTTTTCATTATAGGGAACTGGAGTGCAAAATTAGGAAGCCAAGAGATACCTGGAGATACTCCAAGGTAAGTTTGGCCTTGGAGTACAAAATGAAGCAGAGCAAAGGTTAACAGAGTTTTGTCAAGAGAACGCACTGGTCATAGCAAACACCCACTTCCAACAACACAAGAGATGACTCTACACATGGACATCACCAGATGGCCAATACCAAAATCAGATTGTTTATATTCTTTGCAGCCAAAGAAGGAGAGGATCTAGAGATTCACCAAAAATAAGAGAAGGAGCTGACTGTGGCTCAGATCATGAACTCTTTATTGCCAAACTCAGATTAAATTAAAGAAAGTAGGGAAAACCATGAGACCATTCAGGCATGAGCTAAATCAAATCACTTAAAATTATATGGTGGAAGTGAGAAATAGATTCAAGAGATTAGATCTGATAGACAGAGTGCCTGAAGAACTATGGATGGAGATTTGTGACATTGCACAGGAGGTCATGATCAAACCATCCCCAAGAAAAAGAAATGCAAAAATGCAAAATGGTTGCCTGAGGAGGCCTTACAGATAGCTGAGAAAAGAAGAGAAGGTAAAGGCAAAGGAGAAAAGGAAAGACATACCCATCTGAATGCAGAGTTTCAAAAGACTAGCAAGTAGGGATAAGAAAACCTTCCTAAGTGATCAGTGCAAAGAAATAGAGATTAAAAATAGAATAGGAAAGACTAGAGATCTCTTCAAGAAAGTTAGAGATACAAAGGGAACATTTCATGCAAAGATGGGCACAATAAAGGACAGAAACGGTATAGACCTAACAGATACAGAAGATATTAAGAAGAGGTGGCAACAATACACAGAAGAACTATACAAAAAAAATCTTAATGACCCAGATAACCACGATGGTGTGATCACTCACCTAGAGCCAGACATCTTGGAGTGAAAAGTCAAGAAGAATCACTATAAACAAAGCTAGTGGATGTGATTGAATTCCAGCTGAGCTATTTCAAATCCTAGAAGATGATGCTGTGAAAGTGCTGCACTCAGTATGCAAGCAAATTTGGAAAGCTCAACAGTGGCCACAGGACTGGAAAAGGTCCATTTTCATCCCCATCGCCAAAAAAAAGCAATGCCAAAGAATGTTCAAAGTACTGCACAATTACCCTCATCTCACACACTAGCAAAGCAATGCTCAAAATTCTCTAAGATCGGCTTCAACAGTACATGAACTGAGAACTTCCAGATGTTCAAGCTGGATTTAGAGAAGGCAGAGGAATCGAAGATCAAATTGCCAACATCCTTTGGATCATTGAAAAAGCAAGAGAATTCCAGAAAAAACATCTACTTCTGCTTCATTGATTATGCTAAAGCCTGTGACTCTGTGGATCACAACAAAGTGTGGAAAATTCTTAAAGAGATGGGAATACCAGATGACATGACCTGCCTCCTGAGAAATCTGTATGCTGGTCAAGAAGCAAGAGTTAGGACCAGACATGCACTGGTTCCAAACTGGGAAAGGGGTACGGCAAGGCAGTGTATTGTCACCTTGTTTATTTAACTTCTATGCAGAGGACATCATGTGAAATGCCAGGCTGGATGAAGCACGAGCTGGAGCCAAGATTGCCAGGAGAAATATCAATAACCTCAGATATGCAGATGACTCCACCCTTATGGCAGAAAGTGAAGAGGAAGTAAAGAGCCTCTTGGTGAAGGTGAAAAAAGAGAGTGAAAAAGCTGGCTTAAAACTCAAGATTAGAAAAACTAAGATCTTGGCATTGGTCCCATCACTTTATGGCATAGACGGTGAAACAATGGAAACCGTGGCAGAATTTATTTCCTTGGGTTCCAATAACTCTGCAGATGGTGACTGCAGCCATGAAATTAAAAGATGCTTGCTCCTTGGAAGAAAACCTATGACAAATCTAGACAGCATATTAAAAAGCAGACATTAATTTCCCAACAAATGTCTGTATGGTCAAAGCTATGGTTTTTCCAGTAGTCCTGTACAGATGTGATGTTGTACCGTAAAGAAGGCTGAGTGCCAAAGAATTCCTGTTTTGAATTGTGGTTCTGGAGAAGACCGTTAGAATCCCTTGGACTGCAAGGAGATCAAACCAGTCAATCCTAAAGGAAATCAACTCTGAATTTCATTGGAAGGACTGATGCTGAAGCTGAAATTCCAATACTTTGGCCACCTGATGCAAAGAACTGACTCATTGGAAAAAGCCCTGATGCTGGGAAAGATTGAAGGCACAAGGAGAAGGGGCATCAGAGGATGAGATGATTAGATAGCATCACCAACTCAGCGGACATGAACTTAAGCAAACTCCGGGAGAGGCTGAAGGACAGAAGAGCCTGGCACGCTGAAGTCTATAGTGTTGCAAACAATCAGACAAATTCAGCAACTGAACAGCAACACAGATGAGAAAGTTTGTCAAAATTAAGTAAGTCGAGAGCTGGGGGTGTGGATAAAGCTTATTTTAAGTTTTCAAAGGAGGTCCATGTCTCTGGAGGTCAGGAAATGGGCTCTGGGGTGGTCTTGCGGAGGCATCCATACAGAAGCTTAGCAAAGGCTGCAAAATTACAATTCCATTGGCAGCAATAGCCACTGCTGATGGCTACTAACATTTAAAAATTCTGAATCACTACACTGTACACTTGTAACATATAATATTGTACATCAACTCTACTTCAGTTTAAAAAAAAAGGAGAGGGAAGTCTATATAGATTCAATTCCTGGCTTTGCATCCCTAGAGAGGAGCATTGAACTACACTTGGAAATGGTCTCTTCTTTTTTCAGTAGCATAAATATGTTCTACACTCGGTAACAATCCTACTTCATTTGCTTGTGAAGCTCAGAGTCTAACTGGGACAATTTTTTTTTATTTTTAAAGAATTCATCTCTTCAGAGACATTTAAGTCAAGATGAGTTTCTAGTAAGGAAAGTAGAAGATTTGAGATTTGGTCTGAGAGCAAGGATGAAAAAATGCTTTTCTCATTACAATGTACAGTGGCATTACATTTACACAATAAATCTGTGCTGAAAAGATTTGCTGGTGAGCAATTAGAAAGTAGAAAGGTGGGTGCTCAGAGGACCTGACATTGTGGGGAAGAGCTGAGGTGTGTGCGGGGACCCAGCCCAGAGGCTCCCACAGGTCAGATCGTATCAGAAGTGACAGGTAGAGAGAAATCCTCTGAGCAAAAAGAAAGTCACACCAGTGTCAACTGCACTATCCAGTCCCCGGGCCTCCATCTTAAATCGAACGGCAGGCCCTGGGGTTTGACCGAGGATCTGCTGACATCCTCACTTTGGAGAAAACTGTCCCTCAGGTGGAGACAATGAAAATTCTGGGGATGCTGAGGCCTAGGAGGGTTTTTCTTTAAACTTTCCTTTCTTGTAAATTCAGGGCAGTTTCTCTCCCAAGGTTCTGCCTTCTTGAAAACCAGCAATTGCCTGCAGGTACATGGAGAAGGCACTGCCTGACCTTTAAATTATCCTCAGAGTCATACTTATTTTTCCTAAGGATTCAAGTTGCAAAGCAGGAACGTGTGTGTTTGTGTGCTCAGTCGTCTCTGACTCTGTTACCCCAAGGACTGTGTGCAGCCTGCCAGCCCCCTCTGTTCATGGGATTTTCCCAAGCAAGAATACTGGAGTGGGTTTCCATTTCCTTCTCCAGGAGATCTTCCCAACTCAGGGATCAAACCTGCATCTCCTGCATTGGCAGGAGGATTCTTAACCATTAGGGCCACCTGGGAAGCCACCTGAAAGCAAAGCAAGAATGGTCGCTTTTAATTTCCTTTCCTTCCTGCTTTCCTATAAGTTGTTGCCAAAGAATTACGTGATAGCCTCCACTATTATGTTTAATGGCTGTCCTGACTAATTAACCATGCTATTTTGAATTTGCTTTTTTATTATCAAAGAGAGAATTTCCTACTAAGTAGAAATTAGGAGACTAATTTCTGAAGCCTCTGCTAGGGTTTCCAGATTTAAATGCAGTGAGACTTTGAAAAGTTTGTACAAAAGGTTCAACAAATAAAATTTTTTAAAGTTCAACAAAGGCTTTTGGATGTTCTCTTTTCAGAGTGCACAATTTCAATCTCTGACCAATTAACTCAGGAGGAAATGCCTCTGAAATTGCCCCTACTAAGCTATGGTTTTTTCCAGTAGCCACGTATGGATGTGAGAGTTGGACCATAATTAAAACTGAGCACCGAAGAATGATGCTTTTGAACTGTGGTGTTGGAGAAGACTCTTGAGAACCTTGGACTGCAAGGAGATCAAACCAATCAATCTTGAAGGAAATCAGTCCTGAATATTCATTGGAGGACTGATGCTGAAGCTGAAACTCCAATACTTGGGCCACCTGATGTGAAGAACTGACTCACTGGAAAAAGACCCTGATGCTGGGAAAGATTGAGGGCAGGAGGAGAAGGGGACAAGAGAGGATGAGATGGTAGTGTTAGGTAGGTAGAATAGGGAAAAGGAGTCCAAAATGGCGGTGGCTAAAAGACAAGGAAGGTCAAAGGAAGGTCCGAGGACCAGAGTGAAGACTTCAGGCAGAACAAACAGCACTCCAAGCTAAGCCCAGTTTGCATAGGGCAGGCCCAGGTGGAGAAAAAAAAAAAACAAAACATATAAAAGGAGGAGCCAAAGCGCTTTCTCACGGTCTCTCTCTCTCTCACTCTCTCTGTCTCTCACTCTCTCTCTCTCTCTCCCTCCCTCCCCACGCACTCCTCCACTCTCTTCTCTTCGAGTCTTGGATTCTCCTGCTATCTTCTAAATAAAATGGAGCTGTAACACTGATTTGCCTAAGAGCTGTAGCACGGTTTGTCCAAGACCAGAGAGCTGTGACGTGCCGAGGGCTTTAATGTCCGTTGCTCCAAATCTTTGTTGTGACGAGACAAAGAACCGAGGAACATACACTTGAGTGACAGTAGGATGTCACCACCGACTAGATGGACATGAGTTTGAGCGAACTCCAGGAGTTGGTGATGGACAGGGAAGCCGGGTGTGCTGCAGTCCATGAGATTGCAAACAGTCGGACATGACTAAGCCACTGAACTGAATTGAAACCTTGAATATTAGCTTGCAGTAAAGCTATTGCTGGACTTCCCTGGTGGTTCAGAAGGTAAAGAATCTGCCTGCAATTTAGGAGACCCAGATTCAATACCTGGGTCAGGAAGATCCCTGGAGATGGGAATGGCTACTGTCTCCAATATTCTTGCCTAGAGAATCCCATGGACAGAGGATCCTGGTGGGCTACAGTCCACTGGGTCACAAAAGAGTTGGACACGACTATGCAACTAACACTAAAGTCGTTTTCTGGTCATTGACAAAGGGCCTGGAAGAGGGTGTGGCCATCTATTACCCCTGGTTGGGTAGAGGGCTTCTTCAAGGGGCTGTCTAGACTGTCTGATAACTACAGGATGTGTGCTCGGTCCCTCAGTTATGTCCAACTCTTCACGACCCCACGAACTGTACCTTACCTGGCTCCTCTGTCCATGTAATTTTCCAGGCAAGAATACTGGAATGGAGTGCCATTTCCTACTCCAGGGGATCTTCCTGACCCAGGGGTTGAACTTGTGCCTCTCGGGTCTCCTGCATTGACAGGAAGATTCTTTACCACAAGCACCATCAAGCTACAGTGTAGTTGTGGGCAGAAAGAATGCCGGCTATTAGCCAGTCAAGGGGTCTATGGGTGGGATAATGAATAGCAATTAATCTTTCCAATTCCTCTATGAATTTTGTTGGATCTTCTAAGTGGCAGTAAGAGCATTTTAGATTTTCAAAGTCAACTGCTATCCAGGGGACTCGAATTCTCTGGCGTGGGGAACATTTCAGGGCATGACCACAGAGCCTTGGAGAGTAGGAGGAATCACAGGGACAGCCAAAGGAGCTGCCCTGCTCTTCTTGGTTACTTCTGCTAAGCTCACGTCTGACTTTCAGCATTGACACAGGTAACCTCTGTGACCCTGGCTAGAGGCCAAGCCTGAATGCCCTCTGCAAGTCTTCTTGAGGAAAGGAGGTTGAAACTAGCAGTTAGACGTTTTCTGTAGAAGCTGGGGTCTTAGGATCTAAGGGAACTGTTTGAGGATTTTGCAATGGGGGTTAAACCAGGGACCCAGAGATCCAGAAGAACTTCTGGGGAATCAGGGAGTTAGGAACATATGGGAGTATAGGAAGGAGGAAAAGGGGGATTTTTAAATTTTTTATTTATTTTTTATTGAAGGACAATTGCTTTACAGAATTTTGCTGTTTTCTGTTGAAAAGGGGGATTTATATCAGATTTAGTTTTTAATTTTGTTCTAAGTTTGACTGTGTTCTTTCATTTTATTAAGGGAGTCCCTGAGCCTATGTATTATAGCCCTTCTTTGGGTTTTCTTTTCAATTTGGTCCTCCCAAAATACCAGTAAGGCAGCTGCTTAGTGTTGATGGAAAATTAGTTAGTCAATGTAAGAGAGGAATGGAAAATTTTCATTTGAGCCAAATCTGAGGCTTATTAACTGGGAAGAACATTTCAGAAAGCCTTGGGAACTGGTCTACACATTAGCAGTCCAGGCACAGTTCTGTTAGTGTTTTGAGGCAGAAGGCTGGACATCAAATGACATATTACTGACAGTTTACACAATCCAGATCTAAAGGTCATTGTAGCCTCTTAGAAGATCAAGAAGGAATGTGATCTTCAAGGAGTTGTCTTGTTGATGCTGGGAGAATGTTTCTCCTTATAGTTAAGTGGGTATTTCTGCCCACAGGAGAGATTTAGTGAATGCCTAATGCAGATACACAGCACAGTATGGAGACAGAGGAGGCCAAAGTGTAAAGAAGATTTTTTTATGTTTAAATTTTCTTGCCTTGCCATAAAATATAAATTTTTATTTCACATTAACCCTGAAATTTTTTCCAGTTTCTTTTCCAATTTCTTTTGGCCACTGATGAGTAAGAGCTCCATTAGAGTATTTATTCCAATAGCAACTCAATCTGAAACTTAGCCAGGCCCTACGGGGCTCCTGGGCATGGAAGCCTTTCTGTGTCCCCTATTACTTGTTTGTAGGGGACAGACTCCACCTTCCATGATCTTTCCTGAGTTCCAAAGGGCAGGTTGGAACAGTCGCTAATCAGGGAAGGGAAGGGATGCAGAAACAAGGGAGGAACAGTTAAGAAACAATACTGCAGCCTTGAGGCAGAGTCCTGTTTCCACCTCAAGGGATATACACAAGGCATATTCCTCAAGGGAAAAACTTTTGGGCTATTTATAGAACTAAAAACCCCAGAGAATGGAAGATGAACCAATTCTCATTCCAGAGAGAAGGTCACAGCTTGATAATCTTGAGGACAAGAGAAGTTTATCTGGAGACCACCTGAGACCAGATTAAAGGAGTACAGGCTCTGCGCATACCCACATACCCTATATCATCAGCAATCCCACCCTTGAACTATTGCTATAAAACTCCTTGACAAAACCTCCCAGGTTAGGAAACAGTGTTTGAGGGTCACAAGCCTGCTGTGCCCCTCTTTGCCTGGCAAAACAATAAAGCTACCCTTTTCTACCTCAGCTAAAACTCTGTCTCTGAGATTTGATTCAGCACCACTGCACAGAGGTTGAGCTTTCAGGATCAATTTCAATAAGCCTATTTATGAAAATAAGCAGAGGTAATTTTCCAGGTTTAGAATAAATCTTTGCCACTGATGCAAGAGGCATCCCTGGTGAGGCGGCAGAGGTAGACCCTATGATTCAAAAAGGTACACTTCCAGAAACAGCCTAACAAAGTAAAGGCCTTCATTGCATAGGTGGTAAGGGTGGCATAGTGAAAAGTTCCCCTGGTCTCCAGCAGAAATGCGGGGTAAAGAGTGTTAGCCAGTCATGCCCTGCTCTTTGTGACCCCATGGTCTGTCCATGGGATTCTCTAGGCAAGAATACGGAAATGGGTTGTCTTTCCCTTCTCCAAGGGATCTTCCTGACCCAGGGATCAAACAGGTCTCCTGCACTGCAGGCAGATTCTTTATCATCTGAGCTACCAGGAAAGCCCCAAATGTGGGGTACCTCTGCCTACAAAGCCGCTAAGTTATGGCACTGGGCAGGTTCTACTGGAATGGGACATTTCCAGCAGTAACAAGCAGCAAATGTTGAGACAACAAACATACAGGAGCTAGCTGTGGGAGCTGGAATGGCTGGACACAGACAGTGCTGCTTGTGCCTGTGTCTCAGAACCCCAGTCTACTCAACTGGCCATGAAATGCACCCCCTCTAAATGCACCTTCTAGATGGCAGAGACCAGAGAGAGTTAGCCAGATCCGCCCTGGCTAACCAGTCAAACTCTTCGGGACATAGAACAAGACAGAAGGGAAAATTTCATCCAGTTTTTTTTACATGCACTTGAACAGCTTTGCCTAGGTCTTGGGTTTCTTAGAATCAAGATAATGCCTGAGAGGTTGGGGGCTGAGTAACATTTTATAGAGTATCTGTGGCATGGAAATTTTCTTGAGGTTGGTGGGTGAACTATTTGTTTTGCTGAAAGTTTTCACTTTTGTCTCAGGCTCAAAAGATTTGTTGACAAAATAAGCTAGAACTAGACATGGAACAACAGACTGGTTCCAAACAGGAAAAGGAGCACGTCAAGGCTGTATACTGTCACCCTGCTTATTTAACTTCTATGCAGAGTACATCATGAGAAATGCTGGGCTGGAAGAAGCACAAGCTGGAATCAAGATTGCTGGGAAAAATATCAATAACCTCAGACACGCAGATGACACCACCCTTATGGCAGAAAGTGAAGAGGAACTAAAAAGCCTCTTGATGAAAGTGAAAGAGGAGAGTGAAAAAGTTGGCTTAAAGCTCAACTTTCAGAAAACGAAGATCATGGCATCTGGTCCCATCACTTCATGGGAAATAGATGGGGAAACAGTGGAAACAGTGTCAGACTTTATTTTTTGGGGTTCCAAAATCACTGCAGATGGTGATTGCAGCCATGAAATTAAAAGATGCTTCCTGGCTTCCCTGGTGGCTTAGAGGTTAAAGAGTCTGCCTGGAATTCAGAAGACCCGGGTTCGATCCCTGGGTTGGGAAGATCCCCTGGAGAAGGAAATGGCAACCCACTCCAGTACTCTTGCCTGGAGAATCCATGGAGGGAGGAGCCTGGTAGGCTACAGTCCATGGGGTCGCAAAGAGTCAGACATGACTGAGCAACTTCACTTTCACTTACTCCTTGGAAGGAAAGTTATGACCAACCTAGACAGCATTTTCAAAAGCAGAGACATTACTTTGCCAACAAACGTCCGTCTAGTCAAGGCTATGGTTTTCCCAGTGGTCATGTATGGATGTGAGAGTTGGACTGTGAAGAAAGCTGAGCGCCGAAGAATTGATGCTTTTGAAGTATGGTGTTGGAGAAGACTCTTGAGAGTCCCTTGGACTGCAAGGAGATCCAACCAGTCCATTCTGAAGGAGATCAGCCCTGGGATTTCTTTGGAAGGAATGATGCTAAAGCTGAAACTCCAATACTTTGGCCACCTGATGCGAAGAGTTGACTCATTGGAAAAGACTCTGATGCTGGGAGGGATTGGGGGCAGGAGGAGAGGGGACGACAGAGGATGGGATGGCTGGATGGCATCACCAACTCGATGGATGTGAGTCTGAGTGAACTCTGGGAGTTGGTGATGGACAGGGAGGCCTGGTGTGCTGCGATTCATGGGGTCACAAAGAGTAGGACACGATTGAGTGACTGAACTGAACTGAACTGATATACAAATAAATAATACAAGTATTTATCATAGAATTATTTAGCTTAATTTCAATATACTAACAGGAAAAGAAAAGAGAAACAGAAACAGCAGAGGATACATCACCAAACTGGGTTTTGACCAACATCCAGACTCAATCAGCTTTGGGAAGTGCTGTGTCACAGCACATCTGGAGTTCCAACTGGGAAAAGGTCCCAGGCAGTGACTCCACTCTGTGGGTGAGACTTCAAAGACTGCCATTCAATGTTCCCATTTATAATCCCAGGAAGCAAACGGATATCATCATCAATCTTTGAGCAAAACTGCAGCTCTGGTATTATGTTAATTTTTTATAATGTTGTTTGCTTTGTTCTGAAATCTTGGAATGTCGCTAAGTCCAGGGAGTCATTGGCCAGATCTCCTCCAGGGACTTAAAAAATTCCAAGATCCCTATCTATCTACTGTGTTTCTCTCCTGACACTCATAGCAGGTGCGGCTGGCACCTATAGCAGTAGTCAGGGCAGTGTCCAGATAGGTTAGAAGCAAGGTCAGAGGCCTGCTCTGCTTGTCTCTGAAGCCTAAACAAGACTATCTATTTAATTTCCCTAACACTAGAGTCAATCTGATAGGTTCAAAATGAAGCAGGGAAAAAGCTAACAGAGTTTTCCCAAGAGAATGCATTGATCATACCAAACACCCTCTTCCAACAACACAAGAGACGACTCTATACATGGACATCACCAGATGGTCAAAACCGAAATCAGATTGATTATATTCTTTGCAGCCAAAGATGGAGAAGCTCTACACAGTCAGCAAAAACAAAGCTGACTGTGGCTCAGGTCATGAACTCCATATTGCAAAATTCAGACTTCAGGTGAGGAAAGTAGGGAAAACAACTAGGCCATTCAGGTATGACCTAAATCAAGTCCCTCACGACTATACAGTGGACGTGACAGATCCAAGGGATTAGATCTGATAAACAGAGTGCCTGAAGAACTATGGAAGGAGGTTCGTCATGTACAGGAGTCTGTGATCAAAACTATCCCCAATAAAAAGATATTCAAAAATGCAAAATTATTGTTTGAGAAGGACTTACAAATAGCTGAGAAAAGAAGAGAAGTGAAAGGCAAAGGAGAAAAGGAAAGATACACCCACCTGAATGCAGGGTTCCAAAGAATAGCAAAGAGAGAGGGAAAAAATGCCTTCCTCAGTGATCAACACAAAGAAATACAGGAAAACAATACAATGGGAAAGACTAGAGATCTCTTCAAGAAAATTAGAGATACCAAGGGAACATTTCATGCAAAGATGGGCTCAATAAAGGACAGAAACAGTATGAACCTAACAGAAGCAGGAGATACTAAGAAGAGGTGGCAAGACTACACAGAAGAGCTATATGAAAAAGATCTTAATAACCCAGATGACCACAATGGAGTAATTACTTACCTAGAGCCCGATATCCTGAAGTTTGAGGTCAAGTGGGCCCTAGGAAGCATCACTTTGAACAAAGCTAGTGGAGGTGATAGAATTCCAGCTGAGCTATTTCAAATCCTGAAAGATGAGGCTGTGAAAGTGCTGCACTCAATATGCCAGAAAATTTGGAAAACTCAGCAGTGGCCACAAGACTGGAAAAGGTCAATTTTCATCCCAATCCCAAAGAAAGGCAATGCCAAAGAATGTTCAAAGTACTGCACAATTGCACTCATCTCACATGCTAGCAAAGTAATGCTCAAAATTCTCCAAGCCAGGCTTCAGCAAAATGTGAACTGTGAACTTCCAGTTGTTCAAGCTGGAGTTGGAGAAGGCAGAGGAACTGGAGATCAAATTGCCAACATCATGAAAAGGAAGAGAATTCCAGAAAAATATCTACTTCTGCTTTAATGACTATGTTAAAGCCTTTGACTGTATCACAACAAACTGTGGAAAACTCTTAAAGAGATGGGAATACCAGACCACCCGATCTGCCTCCTGAGAAATCTGTATGCAGGTCAAGAAGCAATAGTTAGAATCAGACATGAAACAATGGACTGGTTCCAAATTGGGAAAGGAGTTCGTCAAGGCTGTATATTGTCACCCTGCTTATGTAACTTCTATGCAGAGTACATCATGTGAAATGCCAGGCTGGATGAAGCACAAGCTGGAGTCAAGATTGCCAGGAGAAATATCAATATCCTCAGATATGCAGATGACACCACCCTTATGGCAGAAGGCAAAGGAGAAATAAAGTGCCTCTTGATGAAAGTGAAAGAGGAGATGAGAAAGCTGGCTTAAAACTCAACATTCAGAAAATGATGATCCTGGCGTCTGGTCCCATCGTTTCATGGCAAAAAAGTGGGGAACAATGGAAACAGTGAGACTTTATTTTCTTGGGCTCAAAAATCACTGCAGATGCTGACTGCAGCCGTGAAATTAAAAGATGCTTACTCCTTGGAAGAAAAGCTATGACAAACCTAGAGAGCACATTAAAAAAAGACATTACTTTGCAAACTTCTATATAGTCAAAGCTATGGTTTTTCCAGTAATAATGTATGAATGTGAGAGTTGGCCTATAAAGAAAGCTGAGCACTGAATAATGATGCTTTTGAACTGTGGTGTTGGAGAAGAATCTTGAGAGTCCCTTGGACTGCAAGAAGATCAAACCAGTCAATCCTAAAGGAAATTAGTCCTGAATATTCATTGGAAGGACTGATGCTGAAGCTGAAGCTCCAATACTTTGGCCACCTCATATGAAGAACTGACTCATTTGAAAAGACCCTGACGCTTGGAAAGATAGAATACAGGAGGAGAAGGGGAGAACAGAGGATGAGATGGTTGTATGACATCACCAACTCAATGGACGTGAGTTTGAGCAAGTTCTAAGAGTTGGTGCTGAACAGGGAAGCCTGGCATGCTGCAGTCCATGGGGTCACAAAGAGTTAGACATGATTGAGCAACTTAGTTAGCTGATCATGTAATATGCCTGGCTGGATGAATCACAAGCTGGACTTGAGACTGCTGGGAGATATATCAGCAACTTCAGATACAAAGATGATAGCTCCCTAATGGCAGGAAGTGAAGAGGAGTTAAAGAGCCTCTAGATGAGAGTGAAAATAATGGTTTAAAACTCAACATTCACAAAAAGTAAGATCATGGCATCCGGTCCCATCACTTCATGGCAGACAGAAGGAGAAAAAGTGGAAGCAGTGACAGATTTTCTTTTCTTGGGCTCCAAAATCACTGCAGACAGTGACTGTAGCCATGAAATTAAAAGATGCTTGCTCCTTGGAAGGAAAGTTATGACAAATCTAGACGGCATAATAAAAAGCAGAGACATCACTTTGCTGACAAAGGTCCTTATAATGAAAGCTATGGTTTCTCCAGTAGTCATGTACAGATGTGAGAGTTGGACCATAAAGAAGGCTGAGCAGTGAAGAATTGATGCTTTCAAATTGTGGTGCTGGAGAAGACTCTTGAAAGTCCCTTGGATGGTAAAGAGATCAAACCAGTCAATCTTAAAGGAAATCAACCCTAAATATTCATTGGAAGGACTGATGCTGAAGCTCCAATACTTTGGTCCCCTGATGCAAGAGCCAACTCATTGGAAAAGACCCTGAAGCTGGGAAAGACTGAAGGCAACAGGAGAAGGGGGTGGCAAAGGATGAGAGTTAGATAGCATCATGGAGTCAGTGGACATGAATTTGAAAAAACTCTTGGAGATAGTGAAGGACAGCGGAGCCTGGCATGCTGCAGGCCACAGAGTCACAAAGAGATGGACATGACTTAGTGACTGAGCAACAACAACAACAACGATTCTTAGGAGTGGAAATTCCAGGTTATACAGCACGTGTTGTGAAATAAAACTCACATTTCATGGCAAGAGAAGCAAAATTTAATCATAAAACCTCTTCTCTGCCCTTTGACCTCCTCTCGCCATTCTGTGCCTGTCTGTTGTTCAATCACTAAGTCGTGTCTGACTCTTTGTGGCCCCATGGACTGCAGCCCACCAGGCTCCTCTGTCCATGGTTTTTCCCAGCACCAGGCACTGACCAAACACCCCTCCATGGGCAGAAATGCCTGCCCAACCATAAGGAGCAACATCCTCCCAGTATCAACAATTCCTTAAAGATAGCATCCTTTCTCTGTTTCTTAAGGAGCCACTTAGATCTTTATTGTGTGAACTGTCAATGTGTCATTTGATGTCCAGCCCTCTGTCTCAGAAAACTTATATAACTATGCCTGGACTGCTATTGGGCAGAACAGTTCTTAACGCTTTTAAAGATGTTCTTCTCGGTTTATAAGCCTCAAATTCGGTTCAAATAAAAAGTTTCATTTCTTTTTTAAATTGACTGACTAATTTTGTGTTGACTCTGTTTAATCATTTGAGGAACGGCCAGACTGTTTTACAAAGTGACTGTTTCATTTTAAATTCCTACCTGCTTGCATATTTTTAATTACTTAAATTAAATAGGATATTATATTCATAATCAGTCATAGTAACTGAACTTGTTACTGTGGTAGCTCATACCATAGTACTCAGCTGAAAAAATAAGTCCTATCAAAGAATAAATGATTATTATGTTACTTTGTGTCTTTACAGCTATGACTGACAGTCAGTGACTTTTAAATTATCTTCTCATAGGAACCTAAGCTAATGCATTCCCTTCAAAAGTTGGATTTAGGAGTGTTTTCTCATTACCAGAGAAATGCAAATCAAAACCACAATGAGGTACCATTTCATGCCAGTCAGAATGGCTGCTATCCAAAAGTTTACAAGCAATAAATGCTGTAGAGGGTGTGGAGAAGAGGGAACCCTCTTACACTGTTGTTGGGAATGCAAACTAGTACAGCCACTATGGAGAACAGTGCGGAGATTCCTTTAAAAACTGGAAATAGAACTGCCTTATGACCCAGAAATCCCACTGCTGGGCATACACACCGAGGAAACCAGAATTGAAAGAGACACATGTACCCCAATATTCATCACAGTACTGTTTATAATAGCCAGGACATGGAAGCAACCTAGATGTCCATCAGCAGATGAATGGATAAGAAAGCTGTGGTACATATACACAATGGAGGATTGCTGCCAAGTTGCTTCAGTCGTGTCCGACTCCGTGCGACCCCATGGACTGCAGCCTACCAGGCTTCTCTGTCCATGGGATTCTCCAGGCAAGAACACTGGAGTGGGTTGTCATTTCCTTCTCCACAATGGAGTATTACACAGCCATTAAAAAGAATATATTTGAATCAGTTCTAATGAGGTGGATTAAACTTGAGCCTATTATACAGAGTGAAGTAAGCCAGAAAGAAAAACACCAATACAGTATACTAACACATATATACAGAATTTAGAAAAATGGTAATGATAACCCTGTATGCGAGACAGCAAAAGAGACACAGATGTAAAGAACAGTCTTTGGGACTCATCGACTTGATAGCCACGGGTTTGAGTGAACTCCAGGAGTTGGTGATGGACAGGGAGGCCTGGTGTGCTGCAGTTCATGGGGTCACAGAGAGTCAGACATGACTGAGTGACTGAACTGAACTGAACTGGAGAGGGTGAGGGTGGGACGATTTGGGAGAATGGCATTGAAACATGCATATTATCATATGTGAAATGAATTGCCAGTCCAGGTTTGATGCAGGATACAGGATGCTTGGGGCTGGTGCACTGGGACGACCCAGAGGGATGGTACGGGGAGGGAGGTGGGAGGGGGGTTCAGGATAGGGAACACATGTACACCCGTGGCGGATTCATGTTGATGTATGGCAAAACCACTACAATATTGTAAAGTAATTAGCCTCCAATTAAAATAAATGCATTTAATTAAAAAAAGAGTTTATGGGTGTTCTTTATCACTGAGCCACCTAGGAAGCCCTAGCTTAAAGGAGACAGACAGTTCTTTCCCTGAGTCACTCATCCACACAAATGTAGCATGTTTGCTGCCTACTGCTGCCTTCCCAAATCAAGAGGATACATAATTATGAGAATGTGACAATGGTATATTAAAGAGAGGAAATAGTGACAAAAAAGAAGGCATAGGAGGAGATGCTGAAGATAAACCTTTACCACAAAAAGATAAGAATCAAATAAGATCTATGTCACATAATTAACTATGCAACTGTAGCTGTAAGAGAGAGGTTCAATGAGGCGTTTCCAATTACTTCAATTAATTTAATAACCCAGAAGTATTATACTTGGAGAAAACATCAGTTAAGATCAGTTCAGTTGCTCAGTCATGTCCGACTCTTTGCAACCCCGTGGACTGCAGCACACCAGGCTTCCCTGTCCATCACCAACTCCCAGAGCCTGCTTAAACTCATGTCCATAGGGTCGGTGATGCCATCCAACCATCTCATCCTCTGTTGACCCTTTCTCCTGCCTTCAATCTTTCCCAGCATCAAGGTCTTTTCCAATGAGTCAGTTCTTTGTATCAGGTGGCCAAAGTATTGGAGCTTTAGCTTCAGCATCAGTCCTTCCAAACAATATTCAGGGCTGATTTTCTTCAGGATTGACTGGTTTGATCTCCTTGCCATCCAAGGGACTCTCAAGAGCCTTCTCCAACACCACAGTTCAAAAGCATCAATTCTTAGGCGCTCAGCTTTCTTTACAGGCCAACTCTCACATCCATACATGACTACTGGAAAAACCATTAGACAGACATTTGCCAGCAAAGTAATGTCTCTGCTTTTTAATATGCAGTCTAGCTTTTCTTCCAAGGAGCAACAGTCTTTTGATTTCATGGCTGCAGCCACCATCCACAATGATTTTGGAGCCCAAAAAAATAAAGTCTGTCACTGTTTCCATTGTTTCCCCATCTATTTGCCATGAAGTGATGGGGCCAGATGCCATGATCTTTGTTTTCTGAATGTTGAATTTTAAGCTAGCTTTTTCACTTTCCTCTTTCACTTTCATCAAGAGACTCTTTAGTTCTTCTTTGCTTTCTGCCATAAGGGTGGTGTCATCTGCATATCTGAGGTTATTGATACTTCTCCCAGCAATCTTGATTCCAGCTTGTGCTTCATCCAGCCTGGCATTTCACAGGATGTACTCTGCATAGAAGTTAAACAAGCAGGGTGACAATATACAGCCATGACAAACTCCTTTTCCAATTTGGAAACAGACCATTGTTCCATGTCTAACTGTTGCTTCTTGACCTGCATACAGATTTCTCAGGAGGCAGGTCAGGTCGTCTGGTATTTCCATCTCTTGAAGAATTTTCCACAGTCTCTTGTGATCCACATAGTCAAAGGCTTTGGCGTAGTCAATAAAGCAGAAGTAGATGTTTTTCTGGAACCCTCGTGCCTTTTCTATGATCCAATGGATATTGGCAATTTGGCCTCTGGTTCCTTTGCTTTTTCTAAATCCTGCTTGAACAATTCTCTATAATGAGAGGATTTTTCATTATGTCTCCTTCAGCTGTAGAGAAGCTTCACAAATGTTTATCTCAAGTAGCAAAGAACCTGGTCTGTCAGCAGCGACTCATGCCAGCCATGCTACTGTGCCCTGCTTGCAAGTACCAATGACTTCACTGCTGTTCCCAGTAATTAAAAATACCAAAGGCCCAGTCATTAATGTTGTTACTAATAGGACACATGTGAGAGAAAGTATCTCTTTTGTTCTGCCTAGCATTTTGTGTTGATGAATCTCAAAAATCACAAAAACGACAGAACCGGAAAACTATATGGGAAATAAGTAGTTTTTAACCCAAGGGGAAACAAGCTCATTTGGGAATCTGCTGAAAAATGTAGACTTTTGGCTAGAAAAATGAGTAGCAACCATCAATAGTATCAGGGCTGCTAGTTAGCTATCCCTTACTCAGCTTAACCAGTAGGGCTGTGAGTGACAACCAGAAACCCTTACCTGCAAGATTCTCACAGAACAGATGTCCTTAGAGTCTGCTGGTGGGGCAGAAAAAAATTGTAGGTGGTCAGAGACTTCTGGAGATTAGCCCCTCCAGAGCAGGCAGGCAGATTGCCTCCAGTGGCAAACAGTTTAGAAAAATTACCTATTAAGGGATCTTCGGGAGCTGACTGTTCCGAGGGGAGTCTGAGACTCAGGCTCAGAAAGAACAAAGCCAGAAACCACAACTGCCTGTAAGGAGGCTGCCTTAGAGAGATGGTGCTGTCACTGACGCTCACAGAAACATTGCTGTCCAGCCGGTCCTTCCTTCCTGCTTCTTTCTTCTCATCACCGGCTCTGGATCAGCCTCACACAGGAGCATATGATGAGCAGGTCCTGAGTCAGGAAGCCGGGCCACCAGGAAGACCCAGGAATGAGATCTGTTTCCATTGAGACCCAGGAATGAGATACGGGGCTTATAAAATGAGCAACTCTCTAGTTAGGAAGAAGGATGCCAGGCAGCCCAAACACAACAATTTCCACTATTGGGGAGGGGATGGCTGAGACTGAAGAGCTGGGGAAGCGACTGATGGAGAGGCCTGGCAGGGGCTTCTCACTGGGGGAAAATGTTGGATCCAGGCTGAGCCCTGGGAAAGGGCAATGCATGGTCCCGGATGAGAAAATGAGATGCCGGTTACACCAGATGTGGTCCTTCCCCAGAGGCCCCGAGGCCCCACCCTGGTGCCCTGGGTACATAGATCCATCCCCCATTCCTATGCCACTACTGGAAAGAAAGGGAAAGGAAGATGATGAGTGGGAGAAATGGACCTTATAGAGTGTTTAAACTTTCAACTGATTGCTAATTTACAAACAGACGGACAGAGAGGGAGAGATTATTTTAAAATGAAAGATTGTGACATACAGAAAAATTTGAAATGAACTTTTAGCACTGTATGGAACAGGAGCTTCATAGCAAGAGGAGATAAAATATATAGCTTAAAAATTAAAGTTGGAATTTTTGCACCTTAAATTATGGGGAGTAAACACCCAGGGTTCAAGTGACCCTGATTGCTGTGCACAGGGCCCCTGACAGCCCCTGGAATGAGATCAAGTGGCAAAGAGAGAAGCGCTGGGGCAGGAGAAGGGCCGGGGAAGATTGATCTTCTGCAACACTTTTTTTTTTACTTTGTTTTCATTGAAGTACAGTTGATTTACAATCGTACATTAGTTTCAAGTTTACAGCATAGTGATTTAGTATTTTTATGGATTATACTCCATTAAAAGTTATTACAAGATAATGACTATAATTCCCTGTGCTATAGAACATATCCTTGCTGTTTATCTATTTTTTCTATTTTTTATTGATGCATAGTTGATTTACAATATTGTGTTAGTTTCAAGCACACAGAAAAAGTGATTCTGTTACACATATATATGTATATATCTAAGTGATTTTTAAATTTTTTTAATTGCAGTTCGTTACATGACACTGAATGTAAATCCTGCTATTTATCTCTGTTACACATGGTAGCGTGCGTCTGTCAATCCCAACATAGGAGTTTTGAAGAGTAGAGTTCCTTCTCAGGGATGGAAGGGCAATTTCAACAGTGTCAGATTGGGCCTAGAGTTTACTGGGGAAAGTAAGCCTGCAAAGGAAGCTGTGTTCCACAACAGAGCTTTCAGGCAGCTTCCTCAGCTCTGGGAAGTGGGAGGGAAGTTCATGGTCTGTATCTCCAAACTGGAATCCCTCTGGAGCCAACAAGGCCCGTGACTGGGAGGAGGCCATGGAGGTGTTGTGCAGATGCCTGAAGATGATCTCTCGCTCTGTGATGTGATGCCTTTGCCAGGCTCATTCCCACCCAGGAGAAGATGGACTCCTGCAGGGGGAGGGGTGCACAGCCCGATGAGGGATGGCAGGCCGCAGGGAAGAGAAGCGGGAGCCTTGTCTGGTGGCCAGGTTTGCTATATGAATTGGGGAGGTAAGAGGCAGTGCACAAGCCCTCACCTCATAGGGCACACCGTGATGTGCATGCCCACAAATGGGCCTCCTGTGCGAGCCCAGACTTCTGGGGGAGGCCCAAAGAGGGAGGCAGAGCTCAGCCAGAGCAAGGACATCACTGCTCAGCTCTGAGCTCCAAGCTAGACTTTTAAGTCTATGGCAAGGTTTTGGACAGCTGGACTATTGATTGAGAGCAAAGGATTTCTCAAAACCCACAAATGACACTTTTTTAACATCAAATCTTGGAGAAGTAACTAGAGAGTAAAGCCAATCGCCAGTTATAATGTAAAAGTCATTTCCACCTAAGAGAGAAAGCCTCCTGGGGCTGGGAGCCATGAGGACTTGGGGAGGACCGCAGCAGCGGTGGGCTGAGCAGAGGCCCGCTCCCTGCACCTGTAAGCTGACAGAGAGCGCGCAGGAACAGAAACACCACAGACGGTGCTCACTCTGAGATGACTCGGCTTTTGCTGTGAGAGTAACTGAGACAGTCATACTTAAAACTGACAGAAAACTTACTGCATTGGACTGAACACTCTGTAGAGGGCCAGGATGTCTGTGTCTTCCACGCAGTTTTGGAGCTCAAGGGCTAGCGGGGAAGCAGGTGCTAGAAAGGAGGGAATAGCATTTCTGTACATGTGGGATGCAGGGTGTGAATTCTGAGACACCAGACCCGGCTTACTGCAGAAACCGACGATTCTCACCCTGGGTGTGTGGAGCTCCTTTGCGCCTGCTGTGAGTGCCAAGTACTTGGGCACAGGTGGAAGGAGGTGGCCAGGACAGCCCGTACGGGAAAAGTGCAGGGTATTCCATGCTGAGGGAAGGCAGCCACCAGGATCCGAGGGCAGGGGGACTGGGAGTCTGAAAGAGGAAGATAGGGCATTGGCAGGGCCTCCTCCTCTGTGAAACTTGCCTGTTGTCTAACCACCGCTGGGAGTTACCCTTTCACGGACATCTCAATGTAAGAAGAAATTCAACCAAATAAGCCTAGGGAGTTACAAGTGAAAACACTGTCCCTGTGTCCAGCCCACCCCTCTCACTGTGCCTCGTGTAATTCCCTGGCTCTGCTCTGTGGCTGCCTGGTACCCCATTTCATGGTTGGTTGGACCATAGCTGTTTTATTTATCATCCCCCCAAGTGGTGTGTACTGAGTGCTTTCCAACTTGTTTCTAAAGTGAGTAATGCTGCAATGAAATGGATTAACTTGAACATCCTCACTTTCAGGGGTGCAGGTTCATCTGCAGGATAAGTTGCTAGGAGTAAGTGGTTGGATTAGAGAGTCTGTGCATTTGTAATTTTGATATTAATAAACTGCTCTCCAAAAAAAGTTATTCCCATTTCACTCCCACCAGCTATTAGGAGGGAGTTTCTGTCTCAGAGTTTTGAGGCTGTCTTCCAGGTCTGCCCCTCCATTCTCCATTTGCTCAGGTCCCATCTGCCCTCAGTGAGGAAGTGATTTTCTGAAGAGAATCTGCCTCTACCTCTTGCGTTCTCTCCTACCACACTGGTGTGAGCCATGGCCCCACTCACTTGGGCACCTGTGTGGGCCTCCCAACTCCCCTCCTGCTTGTACCTTCCTCCACCTCTTCTCCACATGCAGGCAGTGGGGTGCACACCTCACCCAGAGCCACAGGCAGGCTCCTTATCACTTCCCACAGGCAGCCACAACAGAGCGCTTCCCACTGCAGGCTCATACGCTGTGCACACCTGTCCAAACCTGGTGAAGAGTCTGCTCTGCTGTAACTTCCAAGTCCACCTGAGTCCCAGGACAAGGTCTCTGCACCCAGGTGAAGATGCAGAGCACTGTTCTTGGGTTCTGCCCAGAGGCCTCACAGATCTACCCAGGGAGCTTCTTGAATCCCGCTGCCCTGCTGCGCACACACACACACACACACACACACACACAGGCTTACTCAGGCCTCTGCTGGAGAAAGAGAAACATAGCTGCCTCTGCAGGCCGAGGGTGTGGAGGAGAGAGGAAGAAGGGACGGGAAGTCCCCAGGGCCAGGGTGAGGGTCAGTTAACCTGGAGGGTACTTTACAGTTGATCTCTACGGGAGGAGCACGGCTAAAATGATGAGTGGTCCCTCTGGGCACCTCTAGGTCCCGCCTCTTGGCTGGCGCCAGGTGGGCAGAGCTCGTGACAGGAGACGTGCACTGTCCTGCCCTGTCTGTGAGCAAATCTGTGGGCCTTGCCTTCCAGAGGGCACTGCTCTTCCCAGCGTATGTTTGGGGCTGCATGGAGGAGGCTGAGATCCCCCTGGGCCTCCAGATGGCATGGCTTGAGTTCCTCTAAATATTCCACCCAGTGAAGAAGCAAAGGTTTGGAACATTCAACTGAGAGGCTCAGGTATGGTGTCTGCTTTCTATGTTCCCACAGCAAATGTGTGTCCAGCTACTCTTGCTGGGCTGAGTGGAGTGGGGCTCAGAGCACAGGGACACAGCCCTAAGTTGGGGCAACAAGCTCTGCTGAGTGCCTGTGCCTGCGACACGGTGAGGGGAGGGAGGGGGGAAAGGCGACCACTCTCTCCTAGGGACCCTCCCAGCAGCCCCTTGCAGGGGCAGGCAAGCAGACCTGCCAAGGCAGAGTCCTGGCAGCAGGCCTGTCCCTTGCACTGAGATGATGGTCCTGGAGAGCAAGGGGGCGGGATGACCTATAGGGGGCTAGGGCATTGCTCAGTCCTTTTAGTGAATTTCCCACTCCCGGGCATTTTTCCTTAGTCATAAATGACAATGCAGTCTCTGATGACCTAAGATAAGCTTTAAATAAAAAGATGAGTTCATCCAGTCCACAGGAGAGACCAACACTGAAGGGCAGGACCCCTCGCCTGAAGACTTAGGGACACTGCACTCAGACACACATTCCTAGAGCCTGGGGAGCGTCCAGTATCCCGTAAGCCCTTTATGACATTCAGATTGTGCTGAATTTCACTTCAAGGTCCTTTTCCCCCGTCTTGGGGAGGGGGGGAGTGGTTTGAAGGGGAAATTCTGAGAAATCTGGGCTGATGGTCATTTCCCAGACCAAGTGTCACCAGAATGGATGACATTGTCCAACCTCGCATTGTCGCATCTGTCTCCCTGGCTCTTCTCAATTACCTGGAAACAGAGATGCCTGACAGGATGCCGGCAGCCCTACCATCTCAGTCCAGAATCCTTTATTGTCTGGTCAAAGAAACGGAAGAAGTCTTTATTAGAGGCAGCAAAGGAGGCTCAGGAGGGGCGTCCTGAGATTCGGTGTCTAGGATGGGGCAGGGGCGGACGGGGCGGGGGCGGAGGCACCTGCGGCTCCCGACCCGCCCACACGCTCTGCTGGCTGCTTGGCTCCCAGCCACACACCGCAGCCCTCAAAGTCACCTGTTGTCCAATTCACTGCGGAAATGGGGGCAGAGGGGTCTTGCCCAAGGTCACCTCAGGCGAACCCGGGCATCCAATACAGACGTCCCCAGCTTCAGTGTCTGTACATCCCTGTGGACTATGTGCAGGACTCGTTTGACAGAAAGTGTGTGAAGTCAAGTGACCGTTCCTGGGAATGGGGGGGTCATATGAAAACTCATGCCACAGTTTTCTAATCACAGCTATTATTCCAGACACCTTGACTCCACGGTAAAGAGCTTATAAGCCCAGGGTTTCACATGGCAGCTGAGATTTTCATTAAACTGCTGCCACTGACCATCATTTCTTCTCAAATGTGAGAGCCTTTTGTAGAGTTTGGCAGGGGAAGGAATTTCATTAATGCAATGTCTGTCTTTGCAGCTGTTTTCCAAGACCAGCTGCAGGGGATGATGGAGACAGAAGAATCCATGTCCTGGGAGAGGGGAGGTGGACGGATGTCACCTGCAAGCGGACCCACACCAGGGTCAGAGCCACCCAGCTCCGGGTGGATGAAAGTTAGCCTTCTGCCGGGTAAGCGGAGTCGGCCTGGCCACAGTCCTGCTCTTTCATCCATACAGCGTCGTGGCTGCATTTGCTCTTCAGCCCGAAGCTGAGTAGTTGCAGCACAGGCCGCATGGCCCACCAAGCCAGAAAGATTTACGCTCTGGCTCTTCACAGAAAAAGTTCGCCAGCCCTGCTCTACATCAAAATGTGAGGCTATGAGTAATCTGTCCATGTACCATGGACTACTGTGACTCACTGAGATCCCCTTCACCAACAGAACTCCCACGTTTGTCTGATTTAAGAGAGTCAAGATCACCCCGTGCCCGCTCCCCACAGGAAAGCCAGCTCTGCCGCCACCTGCTGGAGCAAGTTGGTACGGCACGCTCTTTCTCCATAAAGCAATCTCTCTCCCACCAGGTCTCTCCCTTCACTAAGCAGAAAGCACTGCCTCCACCCAGGACTGGCCCAGCCTCAGGGCTCCCTCTGTGCCTCGGGAGCCTCCGGGAGGGCGGAGGGCTCTGGGACAGTTTGCCATCAGGGTGTGCCCCATTTCCGTCTAACGGGGAGGTTCCCAGAAAAGCAGGTGGAGGTCAAGGGCCAGTCAGCCCGGTGCCGCCGTGCTGACTCCTTTTGCCTGGCACATACATCTCATCTCTTCCCATCCATCACTGAGCCTGAGCCCATGGTCTGAGGACAGCCATGCCTTACCTCTACCGGACCTCAGGGCCTCAGGAGCCTGCCACCCGCAAAGATGCCCGCATCATCTACTCTTCGGGCTGGATCTTCAAGGAGCTGAGGCAGGCGTGCCTGGAGAGGGGCGTCCTGTTTGAGGATGTGGGCTTCCCAGCCAACAGCACCTCTCCATTCTACAGCGAGGGGCCCCAGATCCCCTTTGTGTGGAAACGGCCAGGGGTGAGTGCTGACAGGAGGGGTCAGGGCAACAGAGAGGGGGTGTGCAGTTCGGTGCCCAGGATGGGCAGCGAGGAAAGGACGGGCGAGGGGGCGGGCAATACACAAGCTGGACTGAGACACAGCTGCCGAGCCCACTGCCAAGGAGTTGTGTGGTGTGAAGGCTGCAGTGCTGCTCAGGGGCAACCAGCTGCTCTCGGGGTGCCCCCTGCCCCCTGTGCCCCGCCCCATGATTCCTCGAGACCCAGGACTCAGGGTCAGAGATGGTCTTGTCAGTAGGTGGTGAGTGGCAAGCAAAGCTTTATCTAGGAGTGTCAGGCGACATGTCCCACTAGAGCCCAGGAGTGCACATGCAGAAACGGGTGGGAGGCAGGTCCCTGCAGATCCTTCATGCTATTACTGAGGTGATGCCTGGGCTGTGCTCAGTGTGGACAGAAGATCACTCAGCAAGCGCTTAAGACGTGTGATGGACAGACGGCGTGTGCAGCAGGAGTTCTCTCCCTGAACCACCTCCCTTTCAGGAGGGGAGCCACTGTCTGTGCCACGCTCCACCCCACACCAGCAGTCCAGAGGTGACAGTCACAAGTGGCACCAACCGGTGCCTAGGACCATGAGTCAATATTTGCCATGCTGGATTAGTCAGGGCTAAACCTCTGACCATGGAGAAGGCAATGGCACCCTACTCCAGTCCTCTTGCCTGGAAAATCCCATGGACCGGGGAGCCTGGTGGGCTGCCGTCTATGGGGTCGCTAAGAGTCGGACACGACAGAGCGACTTCACTTTCAATTTTCACCTTCATGCATTGGAGAAGGAAATGGCAACCCATTCCAGTGTTCTTGCCTGGAGAATCCCAGGGATGGGGGAGCCTGATGGGCTGCCGTCTATGGGGTCTCACAGAGTTGGACACGACTGAAGCGACTTAGCAGCAGCAGCAACAGCAGCAACCTCTGACCAGGAACTGGATGGCTCTCCTTTCCTCGGGATGGGTCCTTGTCTGAGAGCATCTCCTGTGGGGCCAGGACGCTGTGGGCAAGGCAAAGGATGGGACCTAAAGGGAGACCCTATGGCAAAACCTTTGACTGTGTGGATCACAACAAACTGTGGAAAATTCTGAAAGAGATGGGAATACCAGACCACTTGACCTGCCTCTTGAGAAACCTATATGCAGGTCAGGAAGCAACAGTTAGAACTGGACATGGAACAACAGACTGGGTCCAAATAGGAAAAGGAGTATGTCAAGGCTGTATATTGTCACCCTGCTTATTTAACTTATATGCAGAGTACATCATGAGAAACGCTGGGCTGGAAGAAGCACAAGCTGGAATCAAGATTGCCGGGAGAAATATCAATAACTTCAAATATGCAGATGACACCACCCTTATGGCAGAAAGTGAAGACGAACTGAAGAGCCTCTTGATGAAAGTGAAAGTGGAGAGTGAAAAAGTTGGCTTAAAGCTCAACATTCAGAAAACTAAGATCATGGCATCTGGTCTCATCACTTCATGGCAAATAGATGGGGAAACAGTGGAAACAGTGGCAGACTATTTTTTGGGGCTCCAAAATCACTGCAGATGGTGATTGCAGCCATGAAATTGAAAGATGCTTACTCCTTGGAAGGAAAGTTATGACCAACCTAGATAGCGTATTAAAAAGCAGAGACATTACTTTGCCAACAAAGGTCCATCTAGTCAAAGCTATGGTTTTTCCAGTAGTCATGTATGGATGTGAGAGTTGGACTGTGAAGAAAGCTGAGTGCCAAAGAATTGATGCTTTTGAACTGTGGTGTTGGAGAAGACTCTTGAGAGTCCCTTGGACTGCAAGGAGATCCAACCAGTTCATTCTAGAGGAGATCAGTCCTGGGTGTTCTTTGGAAGGACTGATGCTAAAGCTGAAACTCCAGTACTTTGGCCACCTCATGGGAAGAGTTGACTCATTGGAAAAGACTCTAATGCTGGGAGGGATTGGGGGCAGGAGGAGAGGGGACAACAGAGGATGGGATGTCTGGATGGCATCACTGACTTGATGGACGTGAGTTTGAGTGAACTCCAGGAGTTGGTGATGGACAGGGAGGCCTGGCGTGCTGCAATTCATGGGGTCGCAAAGAGTCAGACATGACTGAGTGACTGAACTGAACTGAATATTCCATTGTCTGAATATACCGGGTTGAGTTTATCTATTCACCCATTGATGGACATTTGGATTGTTGCCATTTTTTTGTTATTATGAATAATGCTGCTATGAACATTCATGTACAAGTTTTCTTTTATTATTTATTATATTTATTTATCTTTTAATTGAAGTATAATTGCTTTACAATCTCATGTTAGTTTGTGCTGTACAACAATGTGAATGAATCATATGTATACATGTATCCCATCTTTCTTGAACTTCCCTCACACCCACCCTGACCCACACCTCTAGGTCATCACAGAGCATTGAGCTGAACTCAATATGCTTACAAAGCTTCACACTGGCTATTTTACACGTGGTAGTGTATATAGCACTGGGAAGGATTGGGGGCAGGAGGAGAAGGGGACACAGAGGATGAGATGGCTGGATGGGATCACTGACTTGATGGACGTGAGTCTGAGTGAACTCTGGGAGTTGGTGATGGACAGGGAGGCCTGGCATGCTGCAATTCATGGGGTCGCAAAGAGTCAGACATGACTAAGCAACTGAACTGAACTGAGTGTATATAGGTCAATGATACTCTCTCAATTCATCCCAACCTCTCCTTCCCCACCCTGAATCCACAAGCCTGTTCTCTACATTTGTGTCTCTATTTTTGCCCTACAAATAAGATGTACAAATTTTTATGTGGACATGTGTTTTCATTTCTTTTGTGTATCTAGCTAAGACATTGCTGGGTTAATACAACTTTATTTTTAATGTTTTAAACAGTTGGCTATTTTCCAAAGTGATTTTTAGCCTTTTCACTAGCAATATGTGAGTGTTTAAAATTTTCCAGTAATTTTCAGTTCAGTTCAGTTCAATCACTCAGTCGTGTCTGACTCTTTGCAACCCCATGGACCACAGCATGCCAGGCCTCCCTGTCTGTCACCAACTCTTAAGGTTTACCCAAACTCACATCCACTGAGTCAGTGATGCCATCCAACCATCTCATGCTCTGTTGTCCCCTTCTCCTCCTGCCTTCAATCTTTCCCAGTATCAGGGTCTTTTCCAATGAGTCAGCTCTTTGCATCAGGTGGCCAAAGCACTGGAGTTTCAGCTTCAATATCAGTCCTTCCAATGAACACCCAGGACTGATCTCCTTTAGGATGGACTGGTTGAATCTCGTTGCAGTCCAAGGGACTCTCAAGAGTCTTTTCCAACATCACAGTTCAAAAGCATCAATACTTTGGCACTCAGCTTTCATTATAGTTCAAATCTCACATCCATACATGACCACTGGAAAAACCATAGCCTTGATTAGACGGACCTTTGTTGGCAAAGTAATGTCTCAGCTTTTGAATATGCTATCTAGGTTGGTCATAACTTTTCTTCCAAGGAGTAAGCGTCTTTTTATTTCATGGCTGCAGTCAGCACTCCATCTGCAGTGATTTTGGAAACCTCAAAAATAAAGTCAGCCACTGTTCCCACTGTTTCCCCATCTACCTGCCATGGAGTGATGGGACCAGATGCCATGATCTTCGTTTTCTGAATGTTGAGCTTTAAGCCAACTTTTTCACTCTCCACTTTCACTTTCATCAAGAGGCTTTTGAGTTCCTCTTCATTTTCTGCCATAAGGGTGGTGTCATCTGCATATTTGAGGTTATTGATATTTCTCCCGGCAATCTTGATTCCAGCTTGTGCTTCTTCCAGCCCAGCGTTTCTCATGATGTACTCTGCATAGAAGTTAAATAAGCAGGGTGACAATATACAGCCTTGACAAACTCCTTTTCCTATTTGGACCCAGTCTGTTGTTCCATGTCCAGTTCTAACTGTTGCTTCCTGACCTGCATATAGGTTTCTCAAGAGGCAGGTCAAGTGGTCTGGTATTCCCATCTTTTGAAGAATTTTCCACAGTTGATTGTGATCCACACAGTCAAAGGCTTTGGCATAGTCAATACGGCAGAAATAGATGTTTCTCTGGAATTCCCTTGCTTTTTCAATGATCCAGTGGATGCTGGGAATTTGATGTCTGGTTCCTCTGCCTTTTCTAAAACCAGCTTGTCTTTTAAACTTAATTTTTATGTGCGTTTCCCTAGGTCATTATATATGCTTCAAAGTTTGCTTCTTAAGTATTGTGTAATAGTCCATCCTGTGGGTATAACCTAACTATTGTCTATACCCTTCCATTGGTCATTTAAATCATTTCTAAGTTTTTGCCATTACAAGTAACTTGATGATAACAATTTATATTTTTTGGCTGGGATTCTTAAAACTCAGATAAAGGATGGAAAGATATCCCCATTTTAAAGCTTTTTTCATATTTTAAATATTCCCCTCCCCAAAGGCTATGTTCTATTCTCACCAGTATCTTAAGGGTGACCACATCACCACCCTCACCTCCCCGTATCTAACCAACCTATTGGAGGACTTTCAGCAGATGGGGATAGGTTTACCTTATCAGGAGTCAACTGAATTCTGCTTTCTTTTGTGATTTCAGAAAAGGACATAAAGTTCAAGAAGCTAAGCCTGATTTCCTGTAAAAACATCATTTATCTAATGGATGTATGCTTCCAAATATGTGGCCACAGATAGATGTTAGGAATCGTTCTGTAACACGGACTTCCCTAGAACATGGATAGTCTTCTTCACCGAAGCCTGGTGGTGCTGGTGCCAGAAGTGGAGCAAAGTCAAGAGGCACAGACTGGCCAGTGGGGAAAATGTTTGTGTAGGGACTCGGGGATCTTGGTGCCACTTTGAGATCCTGTCAAAGGGAATGGGAGTTTCGTGTGTGTGTTGTGTGTGTTTTCAACTGTTCTGTTGCCATCCCCCTTCACCCCTGCCATAATCCCTCTTCAGAGATTCATGGCTTAATAATTAAACCACCTCTCTCAGAGCCCCGAATCTATGTCAGTCATGTCACCCATGCCAGCCCATTGCCGTCCCCCTCTGCAGCCTCAGGAGCATGGGTTGAAATGATGCTTATGTCTTCCTTTCTTTCTTAATGGACTTGGCACAGACCAGTGGCAATGTGAAGCTAGAGTTTGGTGAATTCAAAGTCTTCTGGGACAAGCTGAAGAACTGGACAGTGTGTAATCAGTAGGTGCAAGGGAACTATATAAGCCTAGAGCTGTGCTGCCAGCCAGAAGGGCATTTGAAAGGGTGGAAGTAAGGAAGTCAAGGTGGAATTCCAATACTTACTTCTAGTACTTATGGAAGGACCACAGTGCTTCCACCCCCAAATAGGAAAACAAAGAGACCCACATATGTGGAGGCCCTTAGCCGAGCATTGCGCTTTCTTTCCTGGTGAGGAATCTCCCCCCTGCGTGGGCCCCACTAGTGCCATCCAGAGAGCCTCAGTAGAGGCTTCTGCATGCTCTTCCTTCTTAGTACCTCTGCTCTCTCCCTACAGAACCTTTTCCTTCAGTTTGATTCTGACAAATCCGGCACCATGTCCTCCTATGAGCTGTGGACCGCTCTGAAAGCAGCAGGTAAAGAAAAGCCTGGGCTGCCAACTTCAAGCTGACTCAGGTCGGGTACTGTCTGTGGAAGCCACTTGCCTCTCATGGCCTGGAAAAGAGGCTGGACTTTGACCTGAATTGATGCTTCAGCCCAGCCTCAGCTTCAGGACATGCTTACTCTGATCAGAGCACATGTTTTAAATCACTGCACAATATTGGCAGGGATCTTTAAAGTGTATCCATTAAGGATGAACTTAGCCTAACCCCTTGGAGGCCTCAGCCTCTGGCCAACTTTCTAGCCAAGCAGACTTATATATAACTTTGGTGGCAAGCTCCCAAACCTCTAATATTGGCTTTCAGATGGCAGTTAACACAGAAGAGGCAGGGCATGTTCATCCTGTGGTTTGGAGTCAGGGTTAGGGTACACAGTTTATGTACCCCTCTGTCACTGGGGCCCTGCCTCTGGCTTTGTCACCAGTAGACTGAATCCACACCAGTGAGTCCGTCTTAGCTTATATCCATTTCCTTCATGAAGGAGAGGCTCCAGGTGGCATTCCTATCCCCCTGGCTATCACTGCCAGGACACTTTGAGTCTTTAGGGCTCAGCTGTCCTTTGCACATGACGGCCACTGCCACACCCCACCAGGCCACAAAGTGTTTCTCACAAAGCATTCTTCACAGATACGCCCCTAAAATCTGGTTCCTTCCCAGGTAACACAAAATCAGGAAGTACCGTCAGCTCAGATCTGATAACAGGACAGAATGTACAAAATCAGGACCAACCTGGGTCCTGTGTGAGGCCAAAGCAACAAAACTAGTTATAAATGTAAGAGTGCCACAAAGGAGAAGGGCCTGATCTTCTTAAGAGCTGGGTAATCTCGGTGAGGAAGCAGTGAGTGGTGGCATGAGGTGAGCTCTTAATTCCCTGCCCAGGAGTTGCACCTGGGCAGCCTGGATGAAAACTGGGAATCCTAGCCACCAAACCAGCAAGGGCTAGAGGCTAGAAGCTGTTTTCCCCCGGATCTTTGCCCCAGTGAAAAATGCACATATCCCGGAGGCAGAGTCTGTAAACATAGGTACAAAGTTTATTATTAGAGACACAGCACACATGGGAGAGCACACAGAAATGTTTGTGCTTGAGACTGAAGCAGGGCGGAGATGCGCACCTGGAGAGAAAGGGTGCGGGCGCCCTCCTTAGTGAGAGGGAGCACAGTAAGGAGTCGATTAAGTCATTTATGTGGGTCAGCTCTTCTTTTCTTTTCCCACACCTCACCTACCCTGGTACTCTCCCCTGGGTTGCACATGCACCCCTCAACCAAGAAGGATCTCTAAGTGAAGGCTTCTGGGAAGAGCAAGACTCGTCACGGTCTGGCATTATCCCTTGGCTTCTGACCCACAAGGGGCCTTCCCAGCATGTTTAGTGTCTTCCTTGTCCCAAAAGAGGGGGAGGAGATCCCTTAATTCTTTACTCAGGGTTTTGCCTCTGCCTCTCTTTGTCCTTGCCATGATTGTTTCCTTGAGATGTTTACAAGAGATAGAGACTGGATATTTACCCTGCTTCTGTTGTTATAGCCATTTGGAGGCAAACAGGAAGCTGATTGTAAATGCCTCATCTGGAGCCCACCTAACTGTTACTCAGGAAATGCAAACAAGAGGCTAATTGTAAATGTCTAACCTATAGCCCATCTATCTCCCACGTTAACCACCTCCCCCCCATGAGAGATATGAGCCCTAATAAATCTTTATTGGGAAGATGAAGAGCAAAGGTCTGATTTCCATAACTTCTTCAAGCTGGCAAGGAACTCGTAGACTGTACCTAGTGGGGGTCACAGAGCTCTCATGCTGTCTTATTAAGTGGGCTCCAGGGTAACTTCTGTTGTTGTTCCAGCAGGGTTTCTTCCCAAGAGTGGTTGGAATCTCTGCGTCACCATTACCTTGTCTGGGAAATCGTCGTGTCCTTAGAAAGAACAAACTAGACAAGTTGATTAAAAAGATGCGTACCAAAGATCAATAAAAAAAAATTATTATAACCAGGTTCAAGCAGGAGTAAAACCAAGGTTACATTCGGTAGCAACTTTGACCCTGGTCCAGATAGAGTCAACATTTGGGTTACCCTGTTCCAAAGAATGGAGCCATTTGGCATGGTCATATACATTTTTAATGTTTTTTTTTTTCCTTTTAATTAAACCAGTGCTATTGATGGAGGTACAACAGACCCAGTTAGAAGCAGTTGAAGGAGTGATAATCTGAATGTTAACAGACAACATAAATCTCATTTCTTTTTAGGAGAATGAGCCTGAAACCCAATTTGGACCTGGGCTTTAGGGAGACTTGTAGCCAGGTAGTCATTTCCAGGTTTGTCCAAGAAGTTCTAACTTTTTAATGTGGTATTAACATATAAGCCAAAGCAGTTGTCACCATTAACAATTTTAGTGTTTTTCTAAGGATGAGAAGATGCAAGAATTTGGGCTCAAGGAAATCCTTTCATGAAAATATCTAACTATCTGAAGGCCTGTTGTGTCTATTTTTCCAGAGCACAGAGTGAGTGCCTAATTTGTGACATCCACCCTGAATTCCGCTCAGGGGATACTGAAGGTCAATATAGAGGCTCTATATTGCTATAGAGGCTGCTATGGAGGGAACCTTTAAGGTCATAGTTTGACCATGGTTTGGCAGCATGTCATGGCCATTTTGTCCCACTGTGCTGGGAGTGCTTACTCCCAGGTTTGGTGAAGGTTCCACCGATTTGGCTGCTCAGTGCGGTCCTGACCAGGCCTGGACCAGGCCCATGAGGAGCAGCAGTCCCTGGGCCATACTGTCTTACTGGCCTCCTGGTCCAGGAAAATATTCCCTCTTGTTGCTTCTTCTCCTGTCTAGAGCCACATAATTACAACCATCGATCTCATATGGAACTACATGGCGTCATTTTGTCAGTGGCTCGGTCACGCACTCGGTAATGTAAGGGGCAACACTTCTCGAAATAGGCAATGTGAAAACAGTATGGCAGTGATAGTAAAGTCCTAAGTAAGAACCTAGGAACAGCCCAGTGAATACCTAAGTTACAGGAACAGCCCAGCATATACCTAAGTTATCTGACTTAGTCTCTTCTGTGTGTGGCAAAGTAGCCTCACTTGTGTCTGACTTTTTGCGATTCTATGGACTCCAGCCCACCAGGCTCCCCTGTCCCTGGGATTCTCCAAGCGAGAACACTGGTGTGGGTTGCCACGCCATCCTCCAGGCAATCTTCCCAACCAAGGAATCAAACCTGCATCTCTTAAGTGTCCTGCACTGGCAGGTGCATTCTTTACCACTAGTGCCCCCTGGGAAGCCCCTGTCCATTTTGTACTGATCCTTATTTCTTAGGGAAACTATGCGTTGGCATTGCCCATGAGGCACCAGCCTAGTTTACGAGTGTTACTAGATTGCTTATCCTTAGTATGATTTAATTGTTCTCAGCATAGAGGAGCCTTTACATTTAAATTACCATAAATCCATCCCATAATTGTGGGAGGTTTTATTCCTTGGTTGAAATTTTGTTTGTTTCTCTGCTTGAACTTGAGTAATAGAGAAAAACTTATATTTATGGCCAAGATCAGAGAAGGAATTATTAATTGGTTGACTGAGGGGATCTCATCTAGTAATACTAACATGACTAGTATTCTAGTAATGAATGACTATAATTTTATTCTTATATCTTATAATCTTATTAAGATACATTTCCTAAGAGTCAGCCAATTAGAGCCTTGGAGTGAAGAAATCAACCAAGGTAACCCAGAAGTGCTAGACTATTTAATTAGCCACAGACCCATTAGACTGATTTTTAAAACTAGCATAGGATCATGTCTATGATAGAAAATTATTTGATAAATATGCAAAGGTCAAAGAAGTGAAAAAGAAATGTTATAAAAAGTCATACAAAATCAGGTCAGGACCTTTGGCAAGTTGTCTACTTCTGATGTCACCTTTTTATCCTCATGTGAGTGTAATTTTTCCTCTAAGTGCTGTTTGAAGGTGGTTTTGAGATCAGCAGTCCTCTCTATAGGTTAGTCCACTGCAGGGACCTTTTTTGAGGGGAAATTAATCCAAGAGTTACTTCCCTTCAGTTTCACTGTGTGTGAGCTAGTTAAAAGTACCTGATTAGAGTCCTTCTGTCCAGGCTGGTGATAATGATAGCTTATACTGAACGGTGTCAGAGTCCCAATCTCTGAAGAAGACAATTTGGCTTTGGGACCAGAGATGAGGCTTCAGGCACTCAGAGCTTTGTGTGGCAAAAGTTTTATTACTGTGAAAAAGGGGTGGAGAAAGCTTCTGACATAGACATCAGAAGGGCCCAGAGAAAGTCTTATCAAGGCCTTATATACTTTTGCAATTGGTTACTAGCAATAGAAAGGTCTTACCAGACCCACTCCTACAACATACATCTTAAGATAACAGAATTAGTCAGAAAGTTCTTAAGGAGAAACACGTCCTCAAGCAAGATACTTTGTTGTTATATAACCATTAATATAACCAAACCAAACCATTAATAAGCCAAAGAAAGGCAATGCCAAAGCATGCTCAAATTACTGCACAATTGCACTCATCTCACACACCAGTAAAGTAATGCTCAAAATTCTCCAAGCCAGGCTTCAGCAATACATGAACCATGAACTTCGAGATGTTCAAGCTGGTTTTAGAAAAGCCAGAGGAACCAGAGATCAAATTGCCAACAAGAGAGTTCCAGAAAAACATCTATTTCTGCTTTATTGATCATGCCAAAGCCTTTGACTGTGTGGATCACAATAAACTGTGGAAAATTCTGAAAGAGATGGGAATACCAGACCACCTGACCTGCCTCTTGAGAAACCTGTATGCAGGTCAGGAAGCAACAGTCAGAACTGGACATGGAACAACAGACTGGTTCCAAATAGGAAAAGGAGTACGTCAAGGCTGTATATCATCACCCTGCTTATTTAACTTCTATGCAGAGTACATCATGAGAAACGCTGGGCTGGAAGAAGCACACGCTGGAATCAAGATTGCCGGGAGAAATATCAATAACTTCAAATATGCAGATGACAGCACCCTTATGGCAGAAAGTGAAGAGGAACTAAAAAGCCTCTTGATGAAAGTGAAAGAGGAGAGTGAAAAAGTTGGCTTAAAGCTCAACATTCAGAAAACAAAGAACATGGCATCTGGTCCCATCACTTCATGGCAAATAGATGGGAAACAGTGGAAACAGTGTCAGACTTTATTTTGGGGGCTCCAAAATCACTGCAGATGGTGACTGCAACCATGAAATTAAAAGACACTTATTCCTTGGAAGGAAAGTTATGATCAACCTAGAGAGCATATTAAAAAGCAGAGACATTACTTTGTCAACAAAGGTCTGTCTAGTCACGGCTATGGTTTTTCCAGTGGTCATGTATAGATGTGAGAGTTGGACTGTGAAGAAAGCTGAGCACTGAAGAATTGTTGCTTTTGAACTGTGGTGTTGGAAAAGACTCTTGAGAGTCCCTTGGACTGCAAGGAGACCCAACCAGCCCATCCTAAAGGAGATCAGTCCTGGGTGTTCATTGGAAGGATTGATGCTGAAGCTGAAGAAAGTCCAATACTTTGGCCACCTGATGCGATGAGTTGACTCATTTGAAAAGATCCTGATGCTGGGAGGGATTGGGGGCAGGAGGAGAAGGGGACGACAGAGGATGAGATAGCTGGATGGTATCACCGACTCGATGGACATGAGTTTGGGTAAACTCTGGGAGTTGGTGGTGGACAGGGAGGCCTGGAGTGCTGCGATTCATGGGGTCACAAAGAGTCAGACACGATTCAATGACTGAACTGAAGGAAAAACTTACCCTTGAGCAAGATGTATTGATTTATTGTATAATCATTAGCTCTGGGCTTAAAGAAAGTTTGTTTTAAGGATGGTTGTCATAACAACTCAAAACATAAGAAAAAACCTTTTATGTGACTAAGACAAAGGAATAGAGGGGAAAAAAAATTGGCCTTTTCTCCTCCTGGAGAGCCCCAGACCCCTTTCTCTTCTTCTAGGGTCCTGGACTCCTTATCAACGTACCTAAGAATAAACTCTCTCAATAGTCCTTTGAATTCTTTCTTTTCCAGAATGTATAATCCTTTCGTGGCAGGTTACAAGGCATCCGATGTTCATCCAAAAATAGATTGCTGATATAAACTTTAGAAATAAACTTAAGAGTGTCCCTTAATAGATTGGTTAAACTTTTTAGCAATATAATGTAACAGCAAGGAACTAACTGGAAAGTGAGTCTTGGCAAACACAGGTCTTAATTAACAAAACCGGAATGTAATATTTAGTGAAACATAAAAAAATTTTTTTTCCATTGTGAGAGCATTAATCCTGCAGCCAAGGAAGGCTTTATCCCATCAAATAAAAGGGGTTTGTCAGGGGGCCAGAAAAAACCAAGTGAATTTTTCATAACCCTAACTGATTTACAGCTATTGTTTACCCATTTTAAATTCCCTGATTTTGGAGTAGACTGCTGCCATGCTTTAAGGACATCAGGATAGCAAAAGAGTGACAGTGAGGGGTTAATTTTTTTAATTAATTTATTTATTTTAACTGGAGGCTAATTACAATATTGTAGTGGTTTTTACCATACATTGACATGAATCAGCCATGGGTGTACATGTGTCCCCCATCTTGAACCCCCCTCCCATCTCCTTCCCCATCCCATCCCTCAGGGTCATCCCAGTGCACCAGCCCTGAGTACCCTGTCTCATAAATCAAACCCTGATGGGCAATCTGTTTCACATATGATAATATACATGTTTCAATGCTATTCTCTTAAATCATTCCACCCTTGTCTTCTCCCAAAGAGTCCAAAAGACTGTTCTTTACATCTGTGTTTCTTTTTCTGTCTCTTATATAGGGTCATCATTACCATCTTTCTAAATTCCATATATATGCTTTAGTATACTGTATTGGTGTTTTTCTTTCTGACATACTTCACTCTGTATAATAGGCTCCAGTTTCATTCACCTCATTAGAACTGATTCCAATGCATTCTTTTTAATGGCTGAGTAATATTCCTTTGTGTATATGTACCACAGCTTTCTTTATCCATTCATCTGCTGATGGACATCTAGGTTGCTTCCATGTCCTGGCTATTGTAAACAGTGCTGCGATGAACATTGGGGTACACGTGTCGCTTTCAATTCTGGTTTCCTCAGTGTGTATGCCCAGCAGTGGGATTGCTGGGTTGTATGGCAGTTCTATATCCAGTTTTTCAAGGACTCTCCACAATGTTCTCCATAGTGGCTGTACTAGTTTGCATTCCCACCAACAGTGTAAGAGGGTTCCCTTTTCTCCACACCCTCTCCAGCACTTATTGTTTGTAGACTTTTTGATAGCAGCCATTCTGACCAGCATGAGATGGTACCTCATTGTGTTTTTGACTTGCATTTCTCTGATAATGAGTGATGCTGAGCATCTTTTCGTGTGTGTGTTAGCCATCTGTATGTCTTCTTTGGAGAAATGTCTGTTTAGTTCTTTGGCCCATTTTTTGATTGGGTCATTTATTTTTCTGGAATTGAGCTGCAGGAAGTACTTGTATATTTTTGAGATTAATTTTTTGTCAGTTTCTTCATTTGCTATTATTTCTCTCATTCTGAAGGCTGTCTTTTCACCTTGCTTATAGTTTCCTTCGTTGTGCAAAAGCTTTTAAGTTTAATTAGGTCTGATTTGTTTACTTTTGCTTTTATTTCCATTCCTCTGGGAGGTGGGTCATAGAGGATCCTGCTGTAACTTATGTCAGAGAGTGTTTTGCCTACGTTTTCCTCTAGGACTTTTATAGTTTCTGGTCCTACATTTATATTTTTAATCCATTTTCAGTTTATTTTTGTGTATGGTGTTACAAAGTGTTCTAGTTTCATTCTTTTACAAGTGGTTGACCAGTTTTTTCAGCACCACTTGTTGAAGAGATTGTCTTTTCTCCATTGTATATTCTTGCCTCCTTTGTCAAAGGTAAGGTGTCCATAGGTGTGTGGATTTATCTCTGGGCTTTCTATTTTGTCCCATTGATCTATATTTCTGTCTTGTGCCAGTACCATACTGTCTTAATGACTGTAGCTTTGTAGTATAGTCTGAATCAGGCAGGTTGATTCCTCCAGTTCCGTTCTTCCTTCTCAAGATTGCTTTGGCTATTCAAAGTTTTTTTGTATTTCCATACAAATTGTCAAATTATTTGTTCTAATTCTCTGAAAAATACCGTTGGTAGCTTGATAGGGATTGCATTGAATCTATAGATTGCTTTGGGTAGTATACTCATTTTCACTATATTGATTCTTCCAATCAATGAACATGGTATATTTCTCCATCTATTAGTGTCCTCTTTGATTTCTTTCATCAGTGTTTCATAGTTTTCTATATATAGGTCTTTTGTTTCTTTAGGTAGATTTATTCCTAAGTATTTTATTCTTTTCATTGCCATGGTGAATGGAATTGTTTCCTTAATTTCTCTTTCTGTTTTCTCATTGTTAGTGTATAGAAATGCAAGGGATTTCTGTGTGTTAATTTTATATCCTGAAACTTTACTATATTCATTGATTAGCTCTAGTAATTTTCTGGTGATGTCTTTAGGGTTTTCTGCAAACAGTGAGAGTTTTACTTCTTCTTTTCCAATCTGGATTCCTTTTATTTCTTTTTCTTCTCTGACTGCTGTGGCTAAAACTTCCAAAACTATGTTGAATAGTAGTGGTGAGAGTGGGCACCTTTGTCTTGATCCTGACTTTAGGGGAAATGCATTCAATTTTTCACCATTGAGGATAATGTTTGCTGTGGGTTTATGATATATGGCGTTTATTATGTTGAGATATGTTCCTTCTATGCCTACTTTCTGGAGGGTTTTTATCATAAATGGATGTTGAATTTTGTCAAATTCTTTCTCTACATCTATTGAGATAATCATACGGTTTTTATCTTTCAGTTTGTTAATTGGTGTATCACATTGATTGATTTGCAAATACTGGGTTAATTTTTGTAGAAGTAGAATAAGCTTCATCTATGTGTGCCGTAATCTCTATAGATCATTGTGAAATAATATTTATTTACTATATCAAAGTAATAAAAGATTTTAAAAACAAATATAAATCACTTAAAGGCAAAGAAATTCACAGTCTGTTATAAAAAGCCACACTACAAGAAAACCTTGTTCTCTTAACAAAGAGAGAAAACCAGATTCCCGTTTGGTGTCAGCTTATTGTTAACTACAAAATTTGTTTACCTAGTTAATTTCAATTTAATCTTGTAAAACATATTTAAAAAATAAATCTTGTAGAAGTAATAATTTTGCAAAGGCATCAGAGATTAAACCATAGTCATCTGTAATGATAGGCTTAAGAAGACACATTTGAAATCTGATTACAATGCAATAGCTTGGTTACTGCTGTGACATATAACACTTTAAATTAGCAATTAGAATTATGACTGGTAACATTTGCCAGGAAATATCAGACCTTTATGAATTTCATCTAATTGTTAAAACATCTGCATTAGTGATTACTACCACACAGCATTCACTGTGAAACAATAGTTATTCACTTAGCCTAAGTAACAGTGAAAGATTTCAAAGGCCGTTTAAATCTTAAGAAAACTTGTACCATGTACAGAACTCTTTTCTCAGTTTCCACTTTCCACAAACCTTCCTTTTACTTTCTATATCCATCAATTATCCCAGTCAGAAACAGTCATCTGTAAGTCAGACCTACTTCCTTTTTCCTTAATAAAATGTAAGAATAAAATGTAATTCCATTTCTCGTATCTTATTTACCAAAAACACGCAACTTACTCTCTTTAAGCAACCATGAACTGTCCTTTATCAGCTCTCTATAGATTGTTAAACATAGATCACCCAAAGTTCTTATCTTATTTGTATTTTTTTCTTAAAAGTCTCTTCACATTGAATTACTTTCCTTGGTGACAAATTGTAACAAATATAGCATCCTATTAGTGTATATTAAACCTAAGCACAATAAAAGTATTACACAGTGTTGATGACTGAAGACATGTCTCTACTGATTAGATCAAGCAAACAGAATAGAGTTCATTTACAAATTCACTCTTGCCATCTCCTGTTAGACAACTTCCAGTTTACCTTTTTTTCATGGACCTAACAATCCAGGTTCCTATGCAATATGGTTCTTTATCACATCAGACTTTACTTCCACCACCAGACATATCCACAACCAGGGATTGTTTCTGCTTTGGCTCAGCCTCTTCATTCCTTCTGGAGCTATTTATCTACTCTTCTCCAGTAGCATATTGGGCACCTCCTGACCTGGGGAGTTCATCTTTCAGTGTCACATCTTTTTACCTTTTCATACTGTTCATAAGATTCTTAAGGCGAGAATGCTGAAGTGGTTTGCCATTCCCTTCTCCAGTGGACCAGAACTCTCCACCCCATGACCCATCCGTCTTGGGTAGCCCTACAAGGCATGGCTCATAGTTTCATTGAGTTAGACAAGGTTGTGATCCATGTGATCAATTTCATTAGTGTTCTGTGAGTGTGGTTTTCATTCCGTCTGCCCTCTGATGGATGAGGATAAGAGGTGATGGAATTTCAGCTGAGCTATTTAAAATTCTTAAAGATGATGCTGTGAAAGTGCTTCACTCAATGTGTAAGCAAATTTGAAAAACTCAATAGTGGCCACAGGACTGGAAAATGTCAGTTTTCATTCCAAACCCAAAGAAGGGCAGTGCCAAAGAATGTTCAAACTAACACACAATTGCACTCATTTCACACGCTAGCAAGATAATATTCAAAATTCTCCATGCCATGCTTCAATAGTAGGTGAACTGAGAACTTCCAGATGTACATGCTGGACTTTAGAAAAGGCATAGGAATCACAGGTTAAACTGCTACATCTGTTGGATCATAGATAAAGCAAGATAATTCTACAAAAACATCTACTTCTGCTTCATTGACTATGCTAAAGCCTTTGACTGCATGGATCACAACAAACTGTGAAATTCTTAAAGAGATAGGAATACCAGAGCACCTTACGTGCCTCCTAAGAAACCTGAATACAGGTCAAGAAGCAACAGTTAGAACTGGACATGGAGCAACAGGCTGTATAAATGTATAAATTTGCACACAATTACACCTGTCCTTTTTACTTGTCCTTCCTCCTGCTGAGTCACAGAATCAGCTTTAAAATAGAAAATATTTATTTTGCATAATACTGCTACAGCAATGGCTAAAAATAACTCTTATATGCTTTTAATAATTAAGGCTGCATACCTTGTTCTAACTGAGAAGTAATTCATAAACTAATTTGGATATCTGGGAACTAGTAATATGCAATAGATCCTTCTTTCTTATTTTTCTCTCCCTTTCATCCTTTTGTATACTGTTTTAAAAGGCAAAACCCTGTAAAGTGATAAAGACCCTAAGTAAATAAAAATGGTTTGAAGGAAAAAATTACACATGTAGCTTTCTTCATATATAATTCATTAAAATCTTGATTTACAGGAAAGATAAGCTAGGAGATATTCAGATTATAATTTCTTTCTTGTAGTGCTCAATTAATTGTTATCCTTCTATAATTTGTGTGTGTTTAGGAGTCCAGAATTACATCTATTCCTCGTGCTAAACCTATTTGACGATTGCTCCTGTTGTAGCTGTATTATTTATCCACTATAATTAGAAAAGCAAAAAAAAAGAAAAGCAACACTGCTTTCTCTTAGGAACTTTTTTTTCTCCAGGTGATATCTATATATCTAACTCTGTTATTCACCAGGGAATTATCTTGGTCTCTGACTGCTGCTGCTGTTTGCCGGTGCTACCTTCAGCTTTACCACTGTGCAAGTATCAATAAACCACGATCACTGCATGATGAACATCATATATATGTTCCCAAATTTTGCATGGTTCTCATGTAACTGTCCCTTTCACACATAACTGTCCCTTCTATTGGCAAATGATACTTTTAACAGGTAGTTGATTTCTTCTATGGGGTCAAATTTGTATATAAATAATTCGTGCAGAACTAATCTTTTTACATTTTTTATCTCCTTCTTTGTCTCCCTCCCTCCATCTGTCCATCAATCATGTTCAGTGTATCAGTACTATGCTAATACTATAGGGAACAGAAAGAAGCATAAGACTTAATCTTGTCCTCAAGTACAGTTTACCATTGGGGCTTCCTTGGTGGTCCAGTGGTTAGGACTGCGTGCTCGCAATGCAGTGGTCCCAGATTCCATCTCTCTTTAGGGAACTAGATCCTGCATGCCAGAACTGAAAGAAAAAAAAAAAAAAACCTATATTCTGCAACTAAAAAGATCCTACATGCTGCAACTAAGATCTGCAGCCAAAACAAATAAATAATTTTTTAAAGTATGGCTTACTATCGATTGAGGGAAAAAAATGTGCATATGTGCACATAAAAGATCAACAACCAGAATGCTGTATGATATGTCACAAGTAACCAGCACAAATCATACAGTCTAGAAGATCCAAAGAAGACATCTGGGGCTGGAATGATGTGATGTGTTGACTGAGTCTGAGGAATAGTCTGATATAAAGGGAAAAGCACAGGCAATAAATTGGAAGACCAGGTGTTCACTTCCACAACCGACTATTGTAACCTGAACTTAATTTCTCTCATCTGTAAGTTGGGAACCATGATTATAATACTTCTCTTCTACTTCAATCTATGAATCATACAATCAAATACAATTATATAAAGATGTTCTGAAAACATTAAAAAAATTCCAACCTAAGGGTGTGTTTTAATTTTTCATCACCTACCATAGTGTTTATGTTCAAACATCACTAATAATTAAGAAATGTTAAAAGTTCAATAGGAAGAGGGGAGCAATGCTGATATATATGTTATTTAATCGGGAGAAAAAATGACAAAATAAAAGACAGGACTGTCATAAAAATATGACTTTTTTAGGTACAATCCATACTATATTATACCCATACTTAATTAAAAACTAATAACTGTTGTGAATAATGTGGGGATAATGATAGGCAATACTTACTGAACTTTCACTATGTGCCAGGGGCTGTGCTAAGAACTTTTTATGTATTGTCTAATTTAATCTTCATGACAATCCTAAGAATCTATCATCGTTGTTCCCATTTCACAGAGGGGGAAACCCTGGGTCAGAGAGATTTTCATTTGGCAAAGTCACACAGCTAGTAACAAGCACAGGGTTTGAATCTAGATCTGTCTAACTTCTAAGCCTCTATTTTTTTAAATTATTTATTTATTTTTGGCTGTGCTGTGTCTTTTTTGCTGCATGGGCTTCTCTCTAGCTGTGGCTAGAGGCTGTCTTGTTGCTCTAGGGTGAGGGTTTCAATAGTTGTGGAAGGTGGGCTCAATAGTTGTGGCTCCCTGGCTCAATAGTTGTGGCACATAGGCTCAGCAGCTCCGTGGAATGTGGGATCTTCCTAGATCAGGGATTAAACCCACGACTCCTGCATTGGCAGGTGGATTCTGTATCACTGAGCCACCAGGGAAGCCCTAAGCCTGTATTGTTATCCAGTAATTTTCATAACTTTGGCACGTCACACAAAAGGCAGTGATAAAGTCAGAACCAAATTGAAGTGCTTTGATGTATTTATTAAATCAGATAAGAAATGGATATTTAAATAATAAATTATTACAAGCAAAGGTGAAGTGAGGAATGAAGCTTTAGATGGAAGAGAAAGGCCAGTGCATAGATGACCTAATTTGCCATGTATGACCATTTAAATTTGATTCTGTAGGTAATAAGGAGCCACAGAAGGTTTTAAGTACAGAAATGTGATCACTGCCTGCCTGGCATAGTGTTGGTGCTCCATACACACTTCATGAACAAATGAATGAATGGAATTTGCCTTTTAGAAAGACTGACCTAATGACATTGTGAAATATGGTTTGGAGGGAACTAAGACTGAAAGTAGAAAAGCTCCTGTAAAAGTCTGGGAAAAGAAGCAGAGCTGTACTGGAGCTGACCGGCACTGGTTTGAAGAGGCAATCATGTATACTTCTTCCCAGCCTCAGGTTCAGTGACATTCAGCGGATGGTTTGAAACCAGCCCTGGTAGGGTATCTACACCACAGATCTCAGAAAACACTACAGATCAGGGCTCTCTTTTTGGAGAGCAGATTTACCAACACACTACTGGCCTGAACAAAAGCTACAGCAATGAGACAGAAGAAGAAAAAATACTTACTAGAGGGGTTAATGAAGTAGAATCAGCAGTGCTTATCATCAGCTGGTTGATGGGTGAGGAGGGTCAGTGAGGGAGATCACACAATGGTTTATCATGTTATTGGGTTGCATGATTCCAACAGGATACTGGTGCCTCTTACCAAGAAGAGTTCAAGATAGGCAAAAGATAGTGAATTCTGTTCAGGAAAAACGGAGGTATTTGTGAAACATGATGGTAAAGATGTCCAGAAGACAGTGGCTATATAGATGTGAGAGTAAAGGGAGAGGTATGGATTCAATATGAAATATGGGAACCATTAGGCTGTAACTGACAGTGGAAGTCAGTTGGAACTGAAACACTGGGAGTAGATGAACTTTTAAAGCAAAATAAAGGGACAGAACCCTTAAAAACGCTGTGGTAAGTCTTCAAGTTTTATAAAGTAAATATACATAAAGCCACATGCTCTTTTGTACAAAGACAGTTTGGGTAAGTAGGTAGAATTATATTTTCTGTGTAAATACTGAATTTGGAATAAAATTATCACAGCAATGTATATGAGTCTTAAAGAATATTCACATCTGATGAAAACAGATTTATAGATCAGATTTATAAGAACTTTATAGCAAGGCTTATCAAAATGACACTTTAAAACAACAAAGACTTTAAATATTCAAAAAAATTTTTTATATCTATCAAACGTCTGAAAGAATAAAAACACTCTAGAAAAATGTAAAGAAAAGTTGTTGCAGAAATCAGCTAAAATGTAATTATAAGGAATTCTATCCCATACTTTTAGCTTGACATTGTAGTGTAACTGTTCATTTCTTTGCCTCTGCCACTAGACTTCATGGGCGGTGAAAAGAAGGCTGTGTTTTTTATCTAAGTTTGTGGCCTTGTACATAATGTGTACTCAGAAAATAATCAAACAAACAAAATCCAACCCTGTTTCTTCCATGACAGAGTGAGAGATTTGGACAGATGATCTAAAAGGTCCCTTTCAATACTGAGAATTTTTGAAAAGGAAGTGGTGATAGTTGCTTACCACTTAGAAGTGGGCTTGGTGGTCGCACTCAACGGGCCAGTGAAAGACTCTCAGCTCAATATGACACTAGTAAGAATTTTCTTACAAACCTATCCAACAGAGAAAAAGCTGTTTCAGGAAGTGGCTCTTTGAAATAAATGGAACCTGAGAGCTAGAAGCGTCCTTAGATAGCTTTAGATAAGGTTATCCTAATCTTTTTTCATGCCATTGTCCACATGGAAAATGGCGGTACTGCACATCGATCAATATCTCAAGGCATAATTGTCACAGGTTCTCAGAGCTTTGGTTGGGAAATGATCTCGTCCAACATCCTCGTCTGCAGTGGGGGAAATTAAATCTTACAGCGGGGAAGTGACATTTCCAGATCAAGACGTTAATGCAAATGATGGAGCTAGAACTCTAGTCTCCGGACAGATAACTAGTCAGTCTCCTCCCCACAAAGTAAGCAGGGTTGGATGTCAAGCTTGCCGATTAGGTCAGCGATAGTCTCAGTGGATGGGGCTATGGTCTGGATCTGTGTTGCTTTAAATGTGGTCCCATAACCACTGGCATCAGAGCTTGTTAAACCTTGAGGAACTTGTTAAGATAGCTGAGACATGGGACCCACACAAACACGGAATCAGGCTCTGCGGCAAGGCCCGGGAATCTGCATTTTAAGGTTAGAAACCGTGATCCATCCCACCTCCTCTACGGTAATTTTGGACTACGCGCTCCGACTTGAACTCAGGGACTCTGCTGGGCGCATATCGCCCAGCAACCTGACCTCAGAGCAGCGTGGGCGGCACGGCTACCGCCGTTCTAGCCGTAAACTGTCTGTTACGTACTAGCCCTTCCAGTCGTCACAAACCAGCCAGGGCCCCATCCGTGTGAGGACACCGCCGTGCCTCCAATCAGCCTCCTGGCCGGGCGGCTGAGCAGGCTGCCGGGGGGTGGGGGGGTGGGGTTGGGACAGAGGCGGCTCAGCTTCGCCCCCTCGAGGCCAGGTCCCTCCGCAGGCTAGCCGGGTTGCAGTTTCCCTTCTCCGCCTCCGAGCGCCTTTTTCTTCGTAGTCCCGCCCACCAAGGAAGCCAGTACAGCGCCTGCGCCTTCTACCTTGCCCCGCCTCCTAGCTAATCGGAAGTTAGCCGATTTCCCATAGTGCCCCGCGAGTGGCGGGCATGATAGTAAATCCGGTAGGCTCTCCGGCGGGTTTAAGTCGGCTTTGTTGCGGTTTCTCTTGTGCCAGGGCGCTGTAGGGAATTGGGGCCTGGTCAGTGCTTTGTCTGCGGATGCAATGGCGCTTCTCCGGGGCGTATGGGGCGTGCTGAATGCGCTGGGAAAGTCAGGAGCGGATCTCTGCGCGGGCTGTGGCAGTCGACTGCGCTCTCCCTTTAGGTAAGCCTGCTTGCCTGCACCTTCGGAGGCGGAAGGGTTCAGGACGCCTTGGGGTTAGAATGTAGACGCTGTTCTCCGCTTTCTGACCCCCCTGAAATGGTCAGGACTGACTTAGCCCTGTGATTCCGACCTCGACCTTGCCAAGGGGATGATAGCTTTGAGACCAGGCCTTACTGCTTCAGTACCCCTTGCCTTCCTTCCGGTCACCTTTCCCCTCCTCCCGTCCCTCCTCATTCTCGTACCTTGGAGCACCGGGTTCGTTGTCCCCTGCGAAGTCGCCGCAAGAGTCTCCTGCCTTCATCTAGCCATTGAGGCGAAGCCCAGGAGCTGGAGATACATGCTTTCCTTCACTCTCTGCCCTTGCTAGGGGGTTAGGGCTTTTGAGACTTCAGTTTTGCAAGCTCTTTCCCCTGGATAGGACAGGATTTTAAATATCATTAGTGTTCTTGCCGAAGGTGTTAGGTGTCAGATATGTAGCATCTTGATATCTTGCTTGGCATCTGTGTGCACGTAATTATGAATACAGGTACTTAAATGTTTAACACTGGTTATTTTCTTTTTATTTATATGTAGTTTTGCGTATGTTCCAAAATGGTTTTCATCCAGCTTGAGTGGTTATCCAAAGAAGCCCATGACTTCATACGTTCGATTTTCTAAAGAACAGCTGCCCATATTTAAAGCTCAGAACCCAGGTAAGGAGTTTGGGTTATATACTCTTCTCTGATGTACTAAAGATGCCACTAAGCAGTTAAATTGCAGACTTGATTTTCAGTATCAAGGCATCTGTTGAATGCAGAAACATAACCATTCTGTGTGATGGCCTGTAAAATAGATATAACATGGGCTTGTATGAAAGCCACCTGCCAATGCAGGAGACATAGGAGTCGCGGGTTCAATCCCTGGGTAGGGAAGTTCCCCTAGAAAAGGGAATGGTGACCCGCTCCTTTATTCTGGCCTGGAAAATTATGGACAGAGGAGCCTGGCAGGCCACAGTCCATGGATTTGCAGAATCAGACACGACTGAAGCGACCTAGCAGGCATGCATAAGGAATCAGTGTAAGCACAGCAGTAAGGTAATTTTACCAAATAAAAATGCTTTAAATGTAATTGAGAACTGGTGAAAGCTATTTTAAAAATAGCATGTAGAATGCAAAGTACTTAGGAAAGAGGATAAAAAAGCTGAATTTGGGGCCTTGTGGCCATTGGCCCAGAGGACCATTGACGAATCATTTTACCTCTTGCTTAGCTCCTGCTTCTCCCACTGCAAATTATTAATAAAGTTGCAGTGAAATAATTTATGTGGATGTGTTGCATAAACTTGAAAGCTGAATACAGGTTATTGTTAATTTTAAGAGCTTTTTGACTGAAAGCCAGTTGAATTTCTGAAAGATTTCCAGTTAGGTTTGTTGACTCCCTAGAAAGACTGGGTCCTTATTGGGGCTGTAGTGTAAAGATAGTGACCAAATTAGTAATTGCTGAGCTTTTCTTATAATTCCTAAAGCTTTTTCATATGCATTATATCACAGGGCACTTATGAAAATCATGTGAGCTGTAATAGTCACGTAAAGAACTGGTTTAAGAGACATGCTTCAGTACTCACATCTTTTGAAATGTAGGAGTTGAAACTAACAAGTAGTTTGTTAAATCATTTATACCTTGTCATTCCAGTTAAGATGGGAAGGAAATGGAGAAAAATTATTTGGTTTTAGAATAATTTAGCTTGTTTGCAAACAATATTTCTGTAATTTAGATACAGGTGGTGTTATATGAATCAAGACTATATTTTGTTGTTTAGTCAGGTTTTATGAACTTGGTCATTCCTGAAAGACTTGAAAAAAATGTTTTTGATTGAAATATGAAGTAGAAAACTTGTAGACACTGATTCCCCAATTGCTTTAACTTAGTAATCAATTCCTGAGGACCATTTTGGTGGTAAGTGGTACTATTCCTTAATTTAATCATTAGATAATAGACTTTAATAATGTTAGATAAAATATTAAATTATTTATTGTACTTAAATTAGTTGGTTAAAGAAAAACTAAATAATTTTAAGTTGTGTGTGGTAAAATGTCTGTAAAAATACTTAATTTTAGAGCTAATGGATTATTCTTTCCTGAAAGTCTTTAGAAATTGATCCAGAGATGTAAAATGGTGATACCAATTTTTATTTCATTTCATAGATGCAAAAAATTCAGAACTAATTAAAAAAATTGCCAAGCTATGGAGGGAACTTCCTGATTCAGAGAAAAAGGTAAGCATATAAATTTTTAACATTGCTGACCAGTTACTTTGCAGGTAAGGACAACTGTCATGTCCTTTAAGGAAAAAGATGACCCAGAGTTTTTTTTTTTAACGTTTGTTATCTCAAAGGAATGTCATACTTTCTCATCCACATAAATGATGAGAATATGGATAAATGGCAGTGGTGATGAAGCGTTGGTTTTTGAAGCAATTTGAAGTTGGAGGCCAGTTGCTAGACCTTCACCTTGGATAACACATTTGAAGAACACGTGATTTATAAGTGGGATTTCAGAGTGCATTTTCCACTTGGTGGTTCAGTCAGTTTGCTGAAGTTACGCAGTTGTCCTTCCCCGTCAGGTGTGCTATGTTTAATTAGCCAGCAATAGTTTATCAACTTCTTATTTGGATTTTTTTATAGATATATGAAGATGCTTACAGGGCAGACTGGCAGGTATACAAGGAAGAGATAAACAGAATTCAAGAACAACTAACTCCAAGTCAAATGGTATCTTTGGAAAAAGAAATCATGCAGAAACGTTTAAAAAAGAAAGCGTTAATAAAAAAGAGAGTGAGTATGGTTGGCATAAAACTGAAATTTGGCAAAAAACTGAAATTTATATATCTATAAATACAGGTTTGCTTTTTTTCCTTTGGCAAAAAACTGAAATTTATGTATCTATAAATACAGGTTTTTTCCCTTGTTTTGGTGACGTGGTAGAGAATGACTTCAGTTAGGAAAAAATAGGATAGTTTCCTTCTGCCACTAGGACCACGTGCCTTTGAGTATGTTGTAAACCGTTTTTGCTCCTTTTGGATGTGTCTGAGTTCGAGATACATAATTAGGACTGGTGTGAAAGCTGTAGGAACAGAGTTAGGAAACAGGAAGATCAGGAATAGCAAAAGTCTTGATTCTCTGTCATTTCTAGAGTACCTTACTGATTTGAATTGTTCTATAGGTGATGGTGAATTTGATTCTGAATATTGCTGAATGGACTGAATTCATTAACTTATCAATGTTTTAAAAATACCTATTGTAGATAATAAAATTAAAGTGCCTTTAGGATGAAATTCAATTTTTCCTCATTAAAAATCCCACATGGTTCAAAATTAGTGGCTTCCAGTTTAAGGTATTAGTCCATATAAATTCTATTGTTTGACAGACTACATCTTTCCATACTATTAGGTGTGAGGTGGTGAACTTGCTGATCCAGTATATATACCATAAAAAATGATCATCAGAGCAAAAGCTTACTTCTCTGAAAAAGTAGATTCCAGCCTTTAGTATGAAGTGATGGAATCTCTCTTCCTGATCGCTGTGTCTTAAGCCCTCCTAGCTCTTGGGTTGAGGACTCACCCAATTTCAAGTCAATGATAGTAATCGGAGACTGCTAATCCAATCAGTAAAAGGAAGCCAGAAAAAATAGGGATGGTATTTGGAGGGTGGAAAACTAGGGTTTATTCTCTCTTGAGCTCTCCCTTGCTCTTTAATGCACCCAACTAGTACTTTGAGTGGGGAGGACCAGAAATGAAGATTGAGCAGATATAAGGAGTTTCTTATTCAGGTATTTCTGTTCCTTTCTCTGTTGTATTCCAGTTCAGTTCAGTTGCTCAGTTGTGTCTGACTCTTTGGTACCCCATGGACTGCAGCATGGCAGGCCTCCCTGTCCATTAGCAACTTCTGGAGATTACTCAAACTCATGTCCATTGAGTTGGTGATGCCATCCAACCATCTCATCCTCTGTCATCCCCTTCTCCTCCTACCTTCAATCAGGGTCTTTTCCAGTGAGTCAGTTCTTCGTACCAGATGGCCAAAGTATTGGAGTTTCAGCTTCAGCATCAGTCCTTCCAGTGAATATTCAGGACTGATTTCTTTTAGGATGGACTGGTTGAATCTTCTTGGAGTCCAAGGGGCTCTCAAGAGTCTTCTCCAACACCACAATTCAAGACATCAATTCTTGAGCGCTCAGCTTTGTTTATGATCCAACTCAACATCCATACATGACTACTGGAAAAACCATAGCCTTGACTAGAGAGACCTTTGTTAGCAAAGTAATGTCTCTGGCTTTTTAATATGCTGTCTAGGTTGGTCATAACTTTCCTTCCAAGGAGCAAGCATCTTTTAATTTCATGGCTGCAATCACCATCTGCAGTGATTTTGGAGCCCAAAAAAATAAAGTCTGACACTGTTTCCACTGTTTCCCCATCTATTTCCCATGAAGTGATGGGACCATATGCCATGATCTGTTTTCTGAATGTTGAGTTTTAAGTCAACTTTTTCACTCTCCTCTTTCACTTTCCTCAAGAGGCTCTTTAGTTCTTTACCTTCTGCCATAAGGGTGGTCTCATTGGCATATCTGAGGTTATTGATATTTCTCCCAGCAGTCTTGATTCCAGCTTGTGCTTCATCCAGCCCAGCGTTTCTCTTGCATGTGTGCTATACATATTGTAGTTGTCCAGTAGGGGTTGGATGTTCTTTTTTTTTCCCTCTTCAGTCTTTGTTCTCTTTACTTTCGGATTTTCGAGGATTTTTTTTTTTTTTTTAGCCATGCTGTGTGGCTTTTGGGATCTTAGTCCCTTGACCAGGGATTGAATGTGTGCCCCCTGCAGTGGAAGGTTGGAGTCCTAACCACTGGACTGCCAGGGAATTCCCTTTATCTCCAGCACTTCTTTTGGGTTCTTTCTTATGATTTCCCTCTGCTTACAATGCCTGTTCTTGCAGGCTGTCTAGAATCCTTACCATATTAATCACAGTTGTTTTAAAATCCTGGTCTGATAATTTTGTATCCCTGCCAGTTCTGATGCTTGTTTTGTTTCTTTATGTTAGGCTTTTTGTCTTTTAGTATGCTTTGGGATTTTTTTTCTTGATAGTTAGACATATGATGTGCTGGGTAAAAGGAACTGCTGTATATGGGCCTTCGTAATGTGGTAAGGCATGGGGCAGGGGAAGCATTCTACAATCTTATGATTAGGTCTTGGTCCTTTAATAAGGGCTTCCTTGGTGACTCATTGGTAAAGAATACACCTGCCAATGCAGAAGATCAGTCGGGAAGATCCCCTGGAAAAGGAAATGGCTACCCACTCTAGTATTCTTGCCTGGGAAATCCAGTAGACAGAGGAGCCTGGTGGGCTACAGTCCCTGGGGTTGCAAAAGAGTCAGATATGAGTTAGCAATTAAAACACAAAAAACCCTTTAATGAGCCTGTAGCTTTGTGCTTAGGTGGTACAGGATGGCTAAAGTGAGCTGCAGTCTAGTATTTGCTTTCATTGAGGTCTTTTAGGCTCTTGATAGTATACCAGCAGGTTAGGTTCTTAATGTTTATTTGTGTGTTTATTTTTTATTTGACTGCACCAGATCATTAGTTGCAACACGTGGGATCTAGTGTCCCAGCCATAGATTGAATCCCAACCCCCTGCATTGGGAGCACAGTCTTAACCGGTAAACCACCAGGGAAGTCCCAGCAGATTAGGTTCTGATTAACTAGTTTCCCTTGAGGGCAGGCCTTGTTAAGAATAATAAAGTACTCTGGCATTTCGAAATGATTCCTTTTCTTCCTGCTGAAAGCAAGAGGGGTTTTTTTTTCCCTTGATATTTACTGTGGGAATCTGGTCAAGTTCCTGGAGAAAAACCTCACAGTATTATGAGGCTTTCCTATGAGTGGTGGTAGCTCTCAGAGCTGTCCACATGGAGCTTCCAGCAGTCAGTCAGCTGTGGTTCAGTTTCCTCCACACCACTGGTTTCCATTCCTCTATCTGTTCCAGTAAGTCTCGACTCCCTGTGTTCACCTGTCTGTGTCTGTCTCCAATCTTGAGAGCAGCACTTCACCCTGTGTCCCCTCTTCAGTGGATCCAAGAGAGTTGATTTTGCAGTCTGATCAGCTTTATACTTATTGGATGGAGTGCTGACTTCCAAACTCCTTACATGTAGAACCAGAAACTTAGAAGTCTGAGTGACTTTTCCGTAAGACTTCCATTTGCTCTCCCTGTTGGAATTTTTCTTCCCATTAGATTCCCAGTTCCAGCTACTTGCAGTTTAGGTGAGAGGTGGGGGCCAGGCAGTTGCAAGTGAAGCACCTGGAAGAAATAGCTAGCAGTGGCTCTAGAAACAGAAGGGGAGATGCCTCCTCTCCCGAGGGGCTCAGGGCTGAGAGAGTGACCTCCATATGTAAATCAGAGGAGCCCTGCTTATGAATGAAAGTTGGGTTCGTTATTGACTGTAAACCAAATTGCCATTAAAACCCCCATCGTTTTATAAATTTCTATCTAAGTTCAGAAACTCAGTAGGTTAGGATGAGGCAGTGGCCTTCATTAGACAATGCAGCAAATGCGCCAATGTTCTTGAGTTGTCAAGTGGGAGTACGTAGTGCTTTGTCCAAGGAGAAGTGGTGCCTTACAAGGATAAAACGGGTTTTTTTTTAATGTTTAAAAAGATTTTGTACATCCTGCTCATTTATTCAGTTCATGGAGACCATAAACATAATATGTAAAGGAAATGTTTCTGTATGAAAAGTAACTTATAAAATCTATTAGGATTTTCAAAACAGTACTAATCAAAAATTCTGATCCCAAGAGGGAACAATCGCATACTCATAATGTTCATTTTAAAGAATATTCTGTAATTCATGGTAGTGAATGAAGTTTCTCTAGGTAAATTTAAGTATCATAGAGTTTAAAACTTTATCTCACCTTTCATTTTTTTTACTCAGGAGTTAACAATGCTTGGAAAACCGAAAAGACCTCGCTCAGCTTATAACATTTTTATAGCTGAACGTTTTCAGGAAGCTAGGGATGGCACATCACAGGTAAAACAAAACTCTGTATGTTTTAAAAATGTTTACTCTAATTTTTAAAATAATATAGACAGGAAACTTTAGGGGTGCAACCTGTCAAGTGGTGAAAAAAAGTGGTAAATTACTATAAAGAAATAGTATATATAAATAAGACCTAAAAATCCTTTTTCTTACCACATAAAATGTTTAAAATTTGAATGTGTTATATATACATATTCAGCCATGTATATACATAGTCAACTTTTTAAATTAAAAAACAAAATTTTCACCTTTATAGGAGTGTTCAAGTTCTGGAGACTTTTCTTATCCAGCACTTCTGAATGGTTTTACAATCACTGGGAAAGAATGAGAGAGAGAGGTATAATGTTTCATACTGGGATTTGAGTGTGGCTTCATGTTACGCCCTTTAAACATTTTTGGTTATCCCATGGGAATGTATTATATTACACATATGAATGGTATCTATGTCTGCAGAAAGAAGAAAACAGCTTGTCATTCTTGCTGTGGCTTAGTCTTTCCTTTATTTCCTTTTTAGAGGCTCCAAATTGTTAGTTGTACTATTCCTCTTTTAATATGCCATGGTAAGAAAAGTTGTCTGCTCGGATTCCTAATTCTTGTCAGTGTGAGATGGAGGTTTTTGCCACTCTGATTCTTTGGGTTATTTAGATCTGTAGTTCATTTCACAGATCCTGTTGGACATATGATTAAATGATGTGTATATGTAACGTATTTTTCTGGCTATATATGATTTCACTGACTACTTCCCTTGGGATTTTATTTTCCTTTTGAAAAGTAGTACCATTTTATTTAGTGTTGTAGGACATCGTAGGTTACTTCTGAAAAACAAAAAGGGGATCTTCTCGGACCAGGGATTGAACCCATGTCTCCTGCATTGGCAGGTGGATTCTTAGCACTGAGCCACCAGGGAAGCCCTGGATTTTAAATTTAGTTTCCATGGCCCTACATTACTAAAACAGCAAGCCTGTTTATTTTTTTAGTTGGAATTTGCTCAGTCACTAACTAACTTTGGATTTCATTTTATTAGTATAAGAAGGTTTTGTGTTAGAGAATCCTTCTGAATCAGTAGTTCTCAACTCTGACTGCATCTTGGAATCACCTCAGAAGCTTCCTGGCTGGCCTTTATCTCTGAAATTAAAATTAATTTAATTCTATCATTTTTATTCATGTAAAAAAGTGCATTCTCATAGTTTTAAAGAATCAAATGAGGCTTGTTATGAAAGACACAAGTTTCCCTGTGCCGTCATGTTCCTCACTCCAGAAGCAAATGCATTCTGTTTTAGTTGATTCTTGTAGTATTTACCCCCATGTCTCTAAGTAATGTTCCTCCATTGTCACGTCCTGATTTTTCTAAAATTCTAAGCGTTACCTATATTTTAGGCATTCCCTCTCACTGTGTAAGGTGAGCGTTAACTCTGTCTCATCGCACTGTTCACTCTTCTGTCAGTCTGCCTCCCAATATAGTTACATAATTTGGGTTAGATCAGTATTGAGTACTTAATACTATGATGTGTGCATGCTAATTTGCTTTAGTCATATCCGACTCTTTGTGACCCTGTGGACTGTAGCCTTCCAGGCTCCTCTGTCCATGGGATTCTAGAGACAAGAATACTGGAGTGGGTTGCCATGCCCTCCTCCAGGGGATCTTCCTGACCCAGGGATCAAACCAGTGTCTCTTAAATCTCCTGCATTGGCAGGTGGATTCTTTACCACTAACGCCATCTGGGAAGCTCAGTGGCTCAGCCAGTAAAGAATCTGCCTGGAGAGGAGAGCCGGGTTTGATCCCTGGGTCAGAAAGAATCCCCTGGGGAAAGCAATGGCTACCTACCCCAGTATTCTTGCCTGGAGAGTGCCAGGGACAGAGGAGCCTGGAAAGCTATGGTCCATCGGGTTGCAGAGTTGGACGCAACTAAGCGACTAACGCTTTCTGCACTTAGAGCGTGGAATTAGCTCTGCTTTTCTGCTCCCCAAATGCTGTGTTGGTAGTGTCCTTTCCTATTGTCTTTGTCGCTGTGGATTTTATGCCTTTAGAAATTTTAGTTGTTTAATTAAAAAAAATAAATCACAGAAATGAATTGCTTACAGTTCTGAAGGTTAAAAGTCCACGATCAAGGCCACATCCTGGTGAGGGCCCTCTTCTGCTTCATAGCTGGCACCTTCTCTCTCTGTGTCCTCACATGGTGTGAGTGCTCATTTAATGTGATTTTAGATAGCACCAGAAGTAAATACCTTCCCATCCCTTTAATTTGTTTTCCATGAATTAGTTTTTTAGGTGAAAGATTGTTTATGCATGCAGCTTCATAAATTATTGTTTAACACACTGAATATGAAACTTGTGGATTAAATATAAGCAAAAAGATACGTTATGAAAGAACTAAAAGCATGAAAGCAATTCTTTCCAAAGCTAAGAGAGCAGTTATTTAATGAGTAACCATCCCTGAATATACTAGATGTATTTATAAAGGGAAGCTTAAAATACTCAAAATAGGCTCAGATACCATCTGGGTACCTCACTTTTTGTTGATAGGAAAACAAAATTCAGTGAAAGTTCTGGTCAGAATAGTGAAGTTAATAGTTCTAACTCTACTTCTTAAAATCACTGATGATATCCTCCTGCCTTTAATAGGCACTTTTCATCCCCCTCTCCCTCACATTCTCCGCCTCTCTCTCTCCTTCTTCTCTGCTCCTCATTCTCCACCCGCCCATTTTCCTCTTCAGTCTTTGCTCTCCGGTAGCAGCACCACAGGCTGTGTGAGGTGTACTCACTGTCTCTCTGCCTCTCCTCCAAATATGGGATTCCTGCATCCCTTTAATTTTATAGATTAAAGCTCCCAAGCCTAAGGGAGGTCATAGAACTTTTTCCGGGTCACATAGTTAAGCTCAGCTGTGTAGGAGGAGAATCGGCGCTGTGTTGCTCCTGTGGTGACAACTGAAACACAGTGCACAGACATGAGAGGTCAGAGAGCACTTAAGCCACAGAGGAGACAAAACAGTATTTGAGGCTAGTCTGTGACAGAGTAGCTTATATTTGAATATTAATATCTTTGAATTCAAAAAGATAAATATCTGCACAAACAAAGGAACCATCAACAAAATGAAAAGTAATCCTACCAAATGGGAGAAAATAATTTGCAAATAATTTAGAGAACTCATATGACTCATTCCCCCACCCCCGAAGAAAAAAATCTGATTAAAAAATGGGCAAAGGATCCGAATAGATATTTTCCCAAAGAAGACTTAGAGATGGCTAACAAGTATATGAAAAGGTGCTCAACATCATTGTCAGGGAAATGTAAAGCAAAACTACAATGAAGTACTCCCTCATATTTCTTAGAATGGCTCTTATAAAAAACAAGTACTACTGAAGCTGCAGTAGAAGGGGAACCCTTGTGCTGAAACAGTAACTCAGAACACATAGACACGAGCAACACGTTGGTGACTGCGCGAGTTGCTGGGTGGGGTGGGAGGGTGGAATGGGCAAAGGTGGTCGAAGGGCACAGACTTCACAAGCGCTGCACTGCACACCTGAATGTATTGTTACATGTTAGTTACAGCTCAGAGTTTTGAGGAGTCTTTGCCTGTGATTCTTGATATCTGAGTGTGTGTGGTTGGAATGAATAATAAAACAGCATCTTTCTTCAATCACTGAAGTCCCTGTATCTGGTACTTAAGTGTATATTGTTTTACAGGTAAAGCTGAAAGCTATAAATGAAAACTGGAAAAATCTCTCTAATTCTCAAAAGCAAGTAAGTAGTATGGTTTTAGTCCCAAGTGCCTAGTTAGAGTATCTGTGAGAATATATCAGGGCAAGGCTTGATTCATGTGAAAACAACTTTATATTACACAGTGTTTTAAAATCATTGTCATATTCTTGGAACCAGTTTGGCTTTTTTCTTTTGGTAGTTTTTGATTCCATATCAAACGGGTATTTAAAACAGTGTCCCTCGTAACTTAGTGTCATCATATCCAGTAATGATCACACCCTGCCCCTGTTGCTTTTCCACACTCCAAACCCTGAAATTGTAGCGACTTCATGAATACTTAAAAACCTTTATCTCTTATCTGTTTCTCATCTAATTTTTATCTCACAAGAATATTTCTTTCCAGCCCCCCTTTAACATATAGAATAGTAAAATAATTTCTAGAATATTTTTGGAGAGCATCCCAGAAATTAACTGCAAAGATTCCTCTAAAGAAATCATTTTAACAATTACACTCTTTCTCAGGTATATATTCAGCTTGCTAAAGATGATAAAATTCGTTATTATAACGAAATGAAATCTTGGGAGGAACAAATGATGGAAGTTGGACGAGAAGATCTTATACGTCGCTCAATTAAATACCCAGCAAAAAATGACCCTGAGAAGTTTTAAAATAGAAGATTGAGTTATGTTCATAATGGATAGACATAAGAAACCAACTAGGTCTCAATACCGGAAGCTGTTGTAAAATTAGAATGGATAAAGTTGGTGAACATTTATATTTAATTCCTTTTCTGTAGCCCATGGACTTCTGCCAGCCAATTCAATACATTTTGTATTGGTGTCTTGCTTTTGAAAACCCAAACAGATAAGACTTCATGTGGAATTTATTTTGTGTTTAGGAACTACTGAGCATCAAAATAATCCATGAAATGTAGCAGTGAATCATTTTACCTTTGATAAAGGTAAATCAGACTGTGAAGTTTTTTTATACTTGGTGATTATGGAAAAAATATTCTTGTTTCCTTATATTATGGAAGCAGGAGTTTCCTATTCATAAGTATCTCAAAGTTTGTAGAAGCCATAGTGTTCTATGATATAACTGCATTTTTAAAAGAGCATCCAGAACTCATGCTGGTAAATTCCAAATCCTGGGTATAATTCATATTATAATCAGACTTGATGGTTGTACATGTGAGGAATTTCTGGTATCAGTTGCAGCTTTTATAAAAGGTATAGATTTATAAACCTTTTCCTCATTATCTTTTTCCTAAATTAAAAACTAAAAAATTATGTACCAAATCTATGCATATTGTTTTATATTGCATAGAATAAAAATTATGTGTTTCCTAATTATGTTTTAAGGTGAAACATTCATTTTATAGCTTTCTGGGATTTTTGTTTGTTTTTTTAAACAAAGTAGGAGTTTGTATACTGAATTATTTTTTCTCTTATGTAAATATATTTATCCAGAAAGTAGAGAACTTATTTGGTGTAAGTTTTAAAATGAGAGATCTAAAAAAATCATGTCTCCAAAGTCTCTCAAATTGGAACCTATAATTTTTAAACATTTGCATAACATATAAAAGCCTGTATAATAATTAATAGCCAGTTCTAGCCTGATGCCCACATCCAGCCCACTGCCTGCTTTTCTTGGCCTTGTCAACTAAGAATTGTTCACAGTTTTAAATAGTTAAAAAAAACTAAGCATACTTCAAGACACATGAAAATTAATATGAAATTCAGTGTCCATAAAAAAATGTTTTATTGGAACACAGCCACACTCATCGATTATGGCTGTTTTTGTACAATAGTGCAGTTGACTTGGTTGCTACAGAGAGGTGCAGCCTGCAAAGACTGACCCGTATAGTGTGGAATGAGATGCTCTTAAGTTACTTGCTGTGGCTCAGTAAAATACATCTTAACAGTTTTCCAGTTAGCATTTAAACCTTACCCCTTCTAGCATTTGATTATCTTCTTAACAAGAGTCAAAGGTTTTTCAAAATCCACACCACCTTTTTGAGCAAAATATTCAACTGTCATCATCAGTTCACATGAATTTATAACTCAAAATTTATATATTTACTTTGTATTTTGCAAAAATATGCAAAAAAAAATAAAAGTGTATATTCTACATCTCCAGAAAGAAGATTTTTGAAGTTTGTGGATAGAAAATAAGTAAAAGAATCACTAAAAAATGACTTGTTACGTACTGAACTTGGCAAAGGTCAGGACTGTAGGGAAAACTACAACTTAAGAGGACTAGCCTAAGATTTAAATATATGGAGCTGTTTGAAGTTTTCAGGCGGCTTTGCTCTCTGAATGGTAATGCAGGACACAGCCTGCCAGTATGTAAATGACCCTTGGTCTGAGGCTAGAGTGTTCTGGGGAAGAAGAGAGGGAAGAAAAGGACACGTGCTAGTGTCTCTCCCAAGCTTTCTCAGTTAGGTTTCCAGGAGAGAATTAAGCCCTAATTCCCTGGGGCATCTAGAATGGTACCAATTTTGTACCAGCCTTAGGAGAATGGAGAAAATAATCACTCAAATAATTTACTGTGTTCTGTGCTTCAGATGAGCCCAGGGAGCACATGGGAGTCGATGTTTATAATATTATAGAATGGGTGAGGAAGAGAAATGAATTATAAACTCCTGTAGCACAAATGTATAAAACACATCTGCGTACTTACCTTCTGAGCTCTAGGCATTTAGCTGCCTGTACTGTTTTACACCGAACACATTCAAATATCCAGTGTCTACGTTCTCATGTATATACTTAATATAGGGAGGACAGGTATGAAACAGTGAAAGGAGCTGTAGCAAAACCGTTTTGTTTCTAAAAGGGTGTCATTGTTAATACTTTAAATATTAGGATAATCTGATTTCACACCTTTCTTAATAAACTTCAGTACATGGCATACCATGTATTAAATGCCATCCATTTGTATATACAAATACTCTGTTATGAAGAATGAGAGCGTATATCAATAACCAGTGGCTAGGTGTGTAACCGGTGGCCATTCTTATATTGGCTGAACAAGAAACTAAAAGCTAAAGAATTGTGACCAGGGAAAAGATGCTTAAGTGAAAACAGCGTTTATGCTGTCTGAGCAGTCAGTCACAGAGACGCTTATGTTCACTAGAGTACCAGTATTAGATTTTATAAAACAATTGACAAGGGTGTGTGTAATTATTTTCTGATGTTTAAGGTATATGTGCAGATTCAGCCTACTGTAATAATGTAATTTTGCCATTGCTTTTGGCTAACTCCTTTTTTGGAAATGTCCTTTTTTTTTTTTTAATGTATATGCTTTTTTAAATAGTTGGCCATGAATGTGTATATTTACATTTCTGAATTAAAATGCAGTTAAAGTAACTGGCAAGTTTTATTGATATTTGTGACATTTACTGTACCTGAAATTAATCACCACCAGATTGTCCGAAAGCAGCAGGAACTTCTTATATAGGTAAGTAACTAATTTCCATTATTTCTCTTAATTTTACCAATCTTTTTACTGTAAGACTACTCCAACAACAACAACAAAAATACTCTTTTCTTTCCTTTTCTCTCCTCACAGCCACTATTCCTCTTCCTTTTCAAAGCACCAAGCTCTTACAGACAAATTTGAAAATGTTACAAGTGCAGATAATATGTTTTGAAATTTTAAAGCAGTAATACTCTTTTAAATTGAACTTTGGGGAAGAATAAGAAATGAACGTATTTATTATTATTTTCAATTTGTAAAATTTTCCAAATAGTAAAACTGTACAAAGTTAGTATCATCATTCTCTCACATTGTTCACAAATAAAATATTTTTGGTAATCATTGATTATATTTGATGGCAAATACATAAAACATGAAACCATCTTCTAGCACATTAAAAATACTTTAAAAAATTTTTACTGGCTAAAAAACTACATACTTAAAATTGACTGTAAACAAAATTTTAAATAGGCTAAACATTTAAAAATTACCCTAATGGCAGAAAGTAAAGAAGAACTAAAGAGCCTCTTGAAGGTGAGAGAGGAGAGTGAAAAAGCTGGCTTGAAACTCAACATTCAAAAAACTAAGGTAATTGCATCTGTTCCCATCACTTTATGGCAAATAGAAGAGGAAAAATTGGAAGCAGTGACATGTTATTTTCTTGGATTCCAAAATCACTGTGGATGGTGACTACAGCTGTGAAATTAAAAGACACTTACTCCTTGGAAGGAAAGCTATGACAAATCTAGACAGTGTATTAAAAAGCAGACATTACTTTGCTGACAAAAGTCTGTATAGTCAAGGCTGTTTTTCCAGTAGTCAGGTACAGAAAAGTGAGAGCTGGACCATAAAGGAGGCTGAGCACTGAAGAGTTGATGCTTTCAAACTGTGGCTCTGAGAAGACTCTTGAGAGTCCCCTGGACTGTAAGGAGATCAAATCAGTCAGTCCTAAAGGAAATCAACCCTGAATATTCATTGGAAGGACTAATGCTGAAGCTGAAGCTCCAATACTTTGGCCACCTGATATGAAGACCTGACTCACTGGAAAAGACCCTGATGCTGGAAAAAATTGAAAGCAAAAGGAGAAGAGGGTGGTAGAGGATGAAATGGTTAGAAACCAAACTGTGTCAGATGAAATTCGTCCACCTCTGAGCCCTGCAAAGGATTGCCTTTTGAGTACAAGTGCTGTTGCATTTTATGGGAATATAAATTATGCAAATTTGAAATAATATGAATATTTGAAAGTTGTATATTATGCACGACGTTTGAAATAGTGCAATATTAAAATTTTTAAAAGTGGCTTGGAGTCATAGAATTTCAAAACACTCTTGAACAGCAAAGTGAGGGCAGTGTTTGATATTACTATATGCAGTCACCTTTAACACAGAATTTAACTTTATCGTGTTAGTTTCCTATATATGTTGTGTATGTGCTTTGAAAGTTTTGTAAATGATCTGCTGACTTGTACTGCTATTTTAATATTCAGTGTTGTTATAATCCAAAATTTTTTTTTAAAAATAAGCTAACCCAAATATTCATTTAGGAGTGGTGGTAATGCTTGTGCTGTAAAACATTTCTAAAAACTGGTAACTCTGGAACAGAATCATGCTTTTAATAAAATTTAATTCTGATGCACTGTTTAGTTGGATTGATAGATAATAGCTTGGGATACTTACAACCTATGGAGCAGATTAAATCAAAACTTCTCTATCCTATTTGTAGTTCTATGATTTTTTTAATATAAATTTATTTTAATTGGAGGCTAATTCCTTCACAGTATAGTAAGTGTAATAAAATTGGTTTTGCCATACATCAACATGAATCCGCCACTGGTGTACACGTGTTCCCCATCCTGAACCCTCCTCCCACCTCCCTCCCCATACCATCCCTCCGGGTCATCCCAGTGCACCAGCCCTGAGCATCCTGTATCATGCATCGAACCTGGACTGGCAATTCGTTTCACATATCATATTATACATGTTTCACTGATGGACTCTGTGGGAGAGGGCGAGGGTAGATCTATGATTTTTAAGCGTTCTCTCTCTGGAACCCTCCTGGCAGCCAGTGGTTAAGACTGCAGTCCCATTGCACAGGGCATGGGTTTGATCTTGACCTGAACTAGGCTCCCGCATTCTGCCTGGCACAGCCGAAAACAAAAAAACAACAGAGGAATACCCTCTTTGCACTTTTTTCCAATGGGAAAATTAGTACTTGATGAGTGAATCTTGTCCACTCCACTATGTATTATATAATGCATGGGTTTGTTGAATCTTGGCTTAAAAAAGACAGCTTCAAAAACCTAACACAACCTCTGTAAGACACTCTTAGGATGAGGCACTTAGAATATGGACTTTGTATTAGATGTTTTTTATGGTTAAATTTTATAGGTGGGATAATGGTATAGTGATTATGTAAAAGTATGTCCTTAGAAGATACAGGATGACACATGTAGGGCTCAAGTTTCATCACAAGTAAAGACACATCTAGATAAAGCCATAGAAAGATACTAACGTCTGTTGATTCCAGATGAAGTATGCCTACTCACTGAATCTTCTAAATTTTCTGTTTGAAATTGTTGAAATATTTGGACAATTTTAAATATATTGGGAAATATATTGACCAAGAAAATGTTTATATTGCTTACTGAAATTCTTATGGCTTGGAAATCCCATTTGAGTAAAACATGAAATGGTTGTGCATGTTACCTAGGAGAGATGATACTTTTTGCAGTTGTGCATTTTCACTTTGAACAGTTTTGTGTATTGCCAATGTCAACCGAAAAAGAATGCACAACCTAAAAGCTGAGAGTCGTTTTTTACAACGTTCTTAGGACTTCAGGCCTGGGAGGCGGCCTCTCAAGTAACCTTGGGAAAACTGCTCCAAGGAGGCGAGGGGGTTAGCTAGGATATACAGGGGTTTTGCAACAAAGGGCAGATAGTCTGAATGATACAAAATTATTGTAAATTAAAGGAAAACCAAACATCTACAAAATTATTGTAAATTAAAGGAAAACCAAACATCGCAAGGAAATTAGCGCTTTTCTACACTTGGGAAGGTAGAAGAGTCTGGGCTCAAACCAATCCTTTGATACGCACCTCGGCTATCGGCCAGTATCCTGAGCTTCCTCAGGGCGCACCATGGGGTGTGGTTGCAATCTGAAGGCTGCCAGAAGGCGGGTATTCCTTATTTCCTTTCTGAGTTCCCTTCAGTTCAGTCGCTCAGTCATGTCCAACTCTTTGCGACCCCATGAATGCAGCACACCAGGCCTCCCTGTCCATCACCAACTTCTGGAGTTCACTTAAACTTACGTCCATCCAGTCAGTGATGCCATCCAGCCATCTCCTCCTCTGTCGTCCCCTTCTCCTCCTGCCCCCAATCCCTCCCAGCATCAGAGTCTTTTCCAATGAGCCAACTCTTCGCATGAGGTGGCTAAAGTACCAGAGTTTCAGCTTTAGCATCATTCCTTCCAAAGAACACCCAGGGCTGATCTGCTTTAGAATGGACTGGTTGGATCTCCTTGCAGTCCAAGGGACTCTCAAGAGTCTTCTCCAACACCACAGTTCAAAAGCATCAATTCTTCAGTGCTCAGCTTTCTTCACAGTCCAACTATCACATCCATACATGACCACTGGAAAAACCATAGCCTTGACTAGATGGACCTTTGTTGGCAAAGTAATGTCTCTGCTTTTGAATATGCTATCTAGGTTGGTCATAACTTTTCTTCCAAGGAGTGTCTTTTAATATCATGGTTGCAGTCACCATCTGCAGTGATTTTGGAGCCCAGAAAAATAAAGTCTGACACTGTTTCCACTGTTTCCCCATCTGTTTGCCATGAAGTGATGGGACCAGATGCCATGATCTTAATTTTCTGACTGTTGAGCTTTAAGCCAACTTTTTCACTCTCCACTTTCACTTTCATCAAGAGGCTTTTGAGTTCCTCTTCACTTTCTGCCATAAGGGTGGTGTCATCTGCATATCTGAGGTTATTGATATTTCTCCTGGCAATCTTGATTCCAGCTTGTGCTTCTTCCAGCCCAGCGTTTCTCATGATGTACTCTGCATATAAGTTAAATAAGCAGGGTGACAATATACAGCCTTGACATACTCCTTTTCCTATTTGGAACCAGTCTGTTGTTCCATGTCCAGTTCTAACTGTTGCTTCCTGACCTGCATATAGGTTTCTCAAGAGGTAGGTCAGATGGTCTGGTATTCCCATCTCTTTCAGAATTTTCCACAGTTTATTGTGATCCACACAGTCAAAGGCTTTGGCATAGTCAATAAAGCAGAAATAGATGTTTTTCTGGAACTCTCTTGCTTTTTCAATGATCCAGTGGATGTTGGCAATTTGATCTCTGGTTCCTCTGCCTTTTCTAAAACCAGCTTGAACATCTGGAAGTCCACGGATCATGTATTGCTGAAGCCTGGCTTGGAGAATTTTGAGCATTACTTTACTAGCATGTGAGATAAGTGCAATTGTGCGGTAGTTTGAGCATTCTTTGGCATTGCCTTTCTTTGGGATTGGAATGAAAACTGACCTTTTCCAGTCTTGTGGCCACTGCTGAGTTTTCCAAATTTGCTGGTATATTGAGTGCAGCACTTTCACAGCATCATCTTTCAGGATTTGAAATAGCTCCACTGGAATTCCATCACCTCCACTAGCTCTGTTCGTAGTGATGCTTTCTAAGGCCCACTTGACTTCACATTCCAGGATGTCTGGCTCTAGGTGAGTGATCACACCATCGTGATTATCTTGGTCGTGAAGATCTTTTTTATACAGTTCTTCTGTATATTCTTGCCACCTCTTCTTAGTATCTTAAGTTCCTGCGTTCCCTTGGGGCTCACCAATTAATGCTTAAAGGTGGCCACAACCACGGATGACTATGACGTCCTTTGTTTACTGATATGGCAGGCAGTATTCCATTTCTCCCAAGTAATTCTGAGAAGCTGGCATCATATTTTATCATGATTACTACAATTGCGAACACCACCACACTGAACTGCTGTGCCTCCTGGGAGAAGCCCTATTGTCAACAGGTTTTCAAACTTTGTGTTCTAGGTCTCTTCTCCCATCATTTCTTCCACCTGCGTCAGGATCTCAGCTGGAGGAACAGCCACCTCACATCCCCGTCCCTACTCTGATCCACGGTTTAGGTCTCACTGCCAGCTTGTGGCCAGGACACCGCCTGTAGGCCAGATGTGGAAGTGCCCTTCAAGTCGGACAGGCGCTCTGGCGCACCTCAGTCGGGTGCGGCGGGACCGAAGCGCTCTTGGGGCGTGGCCGGTGCGAACTGCAGGTCGAGCTTGCCTGAGGGCCTGCTTAGGCCTTCCCTTTTCCACTCTAATAGGTCAGGAAATATTCAGAGAGGCCAGCTAGTGCCTCAAAAACGCACCGGCAGCGGGAGACGGCGCTAGGATGCACATCTACGTTAGTGTCCTCGCCACAAAACCATCTGCTTAGCCTAGCGTTGTATTCGTCCCTGCACTGAGCTAGAGGACATAGCTTGCAGGAAAACGTGGACTCTCACCACGGGACACTTGTATTTCTGGGTTTCTGGGTGTTCCTTAAGGGCTCTGGGGTCACAATTCATAATGAGTTATGGGCCTGGCCTGATGTGTCCAGCCTTTGTGTTTTCAGAAGTCCTGATTTGAATTTATTGAAAGACCGACCTGAGATGTGGGGGCTCTGGAAGTTGGAATCCTCAAGTAGGTTCCAACTAAAATGATTTTGTCCCTTAGGTTCAGCTCCTGGTTCCCAGGAACAAAGCCGATCTTGTAAGGTTAAGAGGAATCTCACCTGGAAAGTGGCTCATCCGAGTGGAGACTTCCCACCAGGACCACAGAACCCATGAGGAACAAGGCCAAGAAAGAGCAGATCCTAGATTTGCACAACTGATAGCACAAAGTAACCCTTGTGTTCTGCAAGCCTCCCTTCAGACTGTGACAACTTGTTTGAACTGGAGAGGAGAGATGAACTGGGCTGAGGCAAGGGGCAAATTTGCCTAGGACATTACATTATTGAGGGTTTGAGAGAGCATAGTATGGGGAAAGATATACCACCTACCACTAAGAAAATGTTCTCTCAGACATTCTTAAAAGCCTTTGACTTATTTCAGATTCTCCACTCTTTCCAGTTCCTGAGGAGGCCTCACAACATGCCCCTTATCACATGGAGCACTGAGAGCTGTGTGTGCTTCCTTCATCCTCACTTCACAGACACAGGAAGTGAGTGAAGGAAAGAGCTTCCTGGATTACTTGTTTCTGCCTAGCACGAAAGATGAAGAAAACTCAGCCCCAGAGGATGAATGTCCAGGTCATCCCATTCTTAGCAGCCTAGCCAGTAGTCAGATTTTCAGACACAGTTAAGTCAAACTTAGTTTCTATCAAAAGACTGAGAAACTACTGCCAAGGTAGTTAAGGACCAAAAGATGTTTCTAAGGAGGACATTTCATTTAGCTAGTGTACGGAGCGTATAGGTAAGAGAACCGGGAAATGCAAGGCAGATCAGATCTCTTGTGATCTATTCTTTCTCCTCCAGCCCCACTCTTGTTCTCTACATGTAGTCTCCTTGATCCCACAGAAAATAACAGATCTAAAGTGAGTTATTCTTTTCCTCCTTCGTTTAGTGTCTTATATGAGACTTTATAGGGTTAGTAAGTTAGAATGGAAATACAGAAATAGATGAAAGCCAACTTCAAGGATAACATACAGGAACACATCAGCACCAGAATGAAGTAATATGCAGAAATACGCAGGTTCTATGCTGTTACTACTCTGTGCTATTGTTGACCCAGTTTGTCTGCGTTTTCTCATCGTCGTAGCAAAAATGCAAATATTGTCACATGATTTGTGTTGGCCCTTAAAGAAATCATCATGCTAATTCCTCATGAGACAGTAATCCTAAAAAAGTTTCTTTCCTAATCTTCCTGTAGGTATTACAGTAAATAATCTTTCAGTGACTATGGGAAATGGGTGCAACCAGCTGCCTGCAATTGCTCCTCCTGGAAGCAGCACTTTGTGTTGAAGGAGAATTCAGTCAGTTCAGGTTTCTAGGGGATGCAAGACTGGTCTTACAGATCTCTTTGGCTTTGGTATGTAGGCAATGTTGGCTCCTAAAATAAGTTGGAATGGGTTTATTCCTAGAAGAGTTCATATAGATTGTTACTATGTCTTCCATAAATGTTTGGCAGAATTCACTTGTACCGTCTGGCCTGTACTTTGTGTGGGAAGGCTGTCAGCTACAAATATTAGTTTAATAGGGCTATTCAGTTTTCTCTTTCTTCTTGAGTGAGCTTTGGTAGTTTATACCTTTCAACAACTTTTTCTATTTCAACCAAGTGTTAGATTTATTGGCATAATTAATAAAATCTTATGCTACTTTAGCCACACCCCACACATTGTTATAATTCAAAATATTTTCAGATTTTCATTGTTATTTTCTCTTTATCCCATGGCTTATTTAGGAGTCATTAACTTAAACGTTTGGTGACTCTATATCTTCCTGTTAGCCATTTCTAATTAAGTTCTATTCTGGTCAGAGTGTATCTTGTATGATTCCCATTCTTTTAAGTTGTGCGCAACGTTTTCTTGCCCATAACACGTACACTTGGGAAGAACATGTATTATGCTGTTGTTGGAGTATTCTAAATGTTAGTCAAGTTGGTCGATAATCTTGTACATCCTAACTGACTTTCTGTGCATTTGTGCTATCAATTACCAAGTGTTGAGATTGATAATTTGCCTACAGCTATTTCAATTTTGTTTTTATTTCATGCATTTTGAAGCTCTGTTATAAATGTATTGGAACTAGAAGATAACTGTTTTTCTGTTGGACTCACAAAAGTAGAATGCAGGTCTGTCCCTAAGGGCCATTTGATTTCTACAGAGAAGAAATTTCTCATCTTTTGCTGGTTGACAGTGCACATGGGTTAGGGGAGGAGGACATGTGTGTTTGGAATGAGGGGACTGTCCCGAACACAACATTAAGTTCACTGCTTTCCCTTTCATGTCTCATGCTCATAGTATTACGTATTTCTGAGCCTGCAGCCAAACTGGTTCCTTTTTGTCCTTAATGTAAGCCATATAAATGGCCCCTGCTTCTGCTCTGATACAATAGTTGTCTTTCATATTTCAGTTTTTTATTGAGACCTCCTGTTTACTGGTGGTTTTTCTCTTGTTCACTTCATTGCTGTGGTTTTGTAATTTATAGCATTTTAATGCTGTTAAGAGAGATGTTCAACAGCAAATTTTCTAGTCCTTTCCCCTTACCCTTTTGCTTAGCTGACCAAACCCTGAATGATTTCTGTAGCGGCTGGAATCAGCTGCCGCACACTCCCTATGTATTAGCTTTGCCCAGCTCTATGTCTTGAAGCTGCTTGTCAGTGTCACCTACTCTCAGGTACCACTCCAATGCCAGTTTTACTCTCACAACTACTTTAGGCATGTTGCTTTGGACTTTCCCTGGCTCTCATTACCTACTTTGCCTTCATACTCAGTCATGACTCTCTTTTGCCAATGAAAGTACAGCAAGAAAGGTCATGAAGCTGCGAATGTGAACTTCCAAATTTCTTTCTCTCTGGCTGTGCTGGGTCTCTGTTGCTGCACAGTCTTTCTCTAGTTGCGGTGAGGGGGCTTCTCATCATGGTGGCTTTTCTTGTTGCGGGGCAAAGGCTTGAGAGTGGACTTCAGTAGTTGCGGTATACATGCTTAACTGCCCCTCGGCATGTGGAATCTTCCCAGACCAGGGATCAAACCCTGTCCCCTGCATTGGTGGGCAGATTCTTAACCACTGGGTCACCAGGGAAGTACCCCGTTTCTTTTTATCCCCTAACTCTGGCTGTCAGTGGTTTAAAAGATTATAATTTAGAAGTGTAACTGCAAGTAGTGATCATATATTCACCAGTATTTTGAACTTAAGATCTTAAACAATCCATATAGAAAGTAAAAGCACCTACTGAGTAGGTAAGAATTTTAAGAATTTAATCTGTAACCTAGATTCTTTGCCAAATTTGTGATGGAATTATCAATCAAATACAATTATTGAGATTTTCCAAAGGTCTTTGTTCAGGTACCAGTAAAGGACCAATCTTAGGACAACCCTTGAATTCTGAAAAAGAACCATTTTGCAACACGTTTTTTTTTTTTTTTTTTCATTTTCACATGTCTGAAGTTGAGATGTCTTAAAAAATTAACGAAGTGTTTTCTCTTTGTCAATCTATGGCATCTTTAGGACTTCATGAAATGTGAGACATGCCCTGTTCTTCCTGCATTTTCTTTTTAAAATAATTTTCTTTACTTTTGGCTGTGCTGGGTCTTCATTGCTGTGTGGGCTTTTCTCTAGTTGCAGTGAGTAGAGGCTACTCTTTGGTTGCAGTTCGAAGGTTCCTCATTTGCTGTGGCTTCTCTTGTTGCAGAACACAGGCAATAGGGCATGCAGGCTTCAGCAGTTGTGGGCTCAGTAGCTGGGGCTCCTGGGCTCTAGAGCACAGGCTTAGTTGGTTCAAGCCATGTGGGATATTTTCAGATCAGGGATTGAATTTATGTCTCCTGCATTGGCAGGTGGATTCTCTATCACTGAGCCATCAGGAAGGCTCCTTTTCCTGCATTTTCATGCACAAGTTCCTTTTTCTGACTTTCCCTCCAAACTTCCTTACCACAATCAGCAAAATGCTTCCCAAGGACTCTGACCACATTTCAATTTTTTAAGAAAGCTAATGCTTAAAAGAGAACAATAAAAGCTAAACAGAGTTAAAAACATTGCTAAATTAATGTATGTATAAAAGGAGACTTGGAAAACAGGCTAGTTTATAATCATTTGAGACTTGGACTTTAGATCTGCTCTCTGGACTCATAGATCTACTCTCGGGACTCACTACACATGGATTCTTATGATCATATTTGGCTCTAAGTCCCAAACAGAGTATATATATCAGCCAATTAGAAGACACATGTGACAAATAAGAGTCAAATCCAGAAGAGATGTTCACATATAATCTTATGAGGCCAGGAGGAACTGGGAGGGTTCATAATTCTAGCACTCACCAAAGCAGAATCACATCAGTTGTGATACCATCTTATGGTATCCAAACTAGTGAGGGTATTATGCAATGCCAAAGCACAGATGCTCAGTCACTACCCTAATCATTCTATGTGGGCTCCTTTGAGTTGGAGTCAAATATTCTGGGATTGCCTCTTGAAGGAAAGCAAGTCCTCCATTTCTTATTAGACATTAGCTACATTTCCTCTAAATTTAACATGTCACTTTCCTGTTATCCATGTCCAGTTAACTGTTTCAGGTTAACTTTGATCAGGATGTACCAGTTATAACCCCAGCTCCTCAAGGTAATAAATACTGCATCTATATCCCCCACCGTTTTTTCATGTACAGATTCTAGTCACTGGTGAGTAGCTAAACTATAGGTGACTAGGGAGCCTCTTAAGCCTCACTTGGGGAATCACTGTTTAGAAAATCAGGGTTGCAATTAGGCCATTGTATAGTTAACTTCTGCTTTACTTATGTATTCACTAAAAAACAATTTTCTCTCAACTATTTTACAAGCTTATTGTTTTACCTTCTAGGAGATGATCCTTAACCCTCTGAGGTATCCTAGCTCCACACCCCAATTGAATTATGTATGATAGAGTGCATATTTTAAGCCTTGTCGTCTCAAAACATACTCTCCAAGCCTTCCTCAAGTTCCAAAGCGTAAATTTAATCAGAGAAGAGAGAAAATACAGAAAGAAAGGGAAAAAGCCAAGCAAAACAAACAATAATCGTTTAGCCATTAAGTGAAGCAAGGACCTGTAATTCCTCTAGAATATAGATAATATTCTGAGCCATGTCCTTTGAGCTGTTTTGCAGACACTGAAACTGCCACCAGATGCAAGAAGTTGTTTGCTGCCCATAAGCAAGCAGACCCCAGATGGGTTAGAAACAGAAGATTGATGATATTGACTCTTAATTGCCTCACCATCAACCAATGAGAAGAATGTCCATGAGCTGATCATGCACCCCACAGTCCCCTGTTCCTCACCTTATGTTTCTCTGAAAGCCATCAGTTTGGGTCTGATGAGCACCAGCTTCTTGGACTCCTTTGGTGCCCTGCAATAAATGGTGCACTTCCTTTACAACCCAGTGTCAGTAGATTGGCTTTACTCTGCTTGGCCAAGAAGACCCAAGTGTGGCTCAGTAACAATGTTGTCAAAGCAAATGACTTTTGGGGGTTATAGCAAATATTAAAACATATTGTGCAATCATAGTTTAAAGAGGGCTACTCAGGACTGGAAGGAAATATGAAAAACACAAGGCACACGATTTGAAGAGAAAGCCAAAGTCCCAGATTCTCAGCGAGTGTGAACAAAGTCAACGTGTTCTGCTTAGACAAATATAAGCTTCTTGCACTTAGAAATGCTGGGTAGGATATGTAGCTCTAGTAACACTGGGTGAATGACAAAGTACAGACGTTTTCGCTCTGCCTATCTAAGCAACAAGAACAATCAATTCACTGTGTAGCATAACAAAGTGCTTGGTACTTAAATACCTTGAGTGAATGACTTTCAGTGAGGGAACATATCTGAATAACTCTTACTATATCCTGAGACTGTGAAAGTAAGAGTGATGTTAGAAATACTGAAGTCTTTGAAGTAAGAGCATGTGATTGAAGACCTCATTTAATGGGGATCTTTCCTGTGGACCCGCTGGTGGATGTGGAGGTTGGAGCTCTGGCTGAAGCCCTTCCCACATTTGTTGCACTCGTAGGGCTTCTCTCCAGTGTGGACTCTCTGGTGGATGAGGAGTTTGGAGCTCTGGCTGAAGCCCTTCCCACACTTGCCACAGTGATAGGGCTTCTCCCCAGTGTGGACTCTCAGGTGGATGCGGAGGTCTGAGCTCTGGCTGAAGCCCTTCCCGCAGTCGTAGCACTGGTAAGGCTTCTCCCCTGTGTGTGAACAGCGGTGGATGTGAAGGTTTGAGCTCTGACTGAAGCCCTTTCCGCACTCCCCACACTTGTAGGGCCTCTCCCCTGTGTGGATGCGCTGGTGGATGTGCAGGTTGGAGCGCTGACTGAAGCTCATGCCGCACTCCCCACACTCGTAGGGCTTCTCGCCAGTGTGCACTCGCTGGTGGATGTGCAGTTTGGAGCTCTGAGTAAAGCCCTTCCCGCACTTGTCGCATTTATAAGGCTTCTCACCTGTGTGGACTGAGTGATGAATGAGCAGACTTGAACTCCTGGTGAAGCCCTTTCCACACTTATCGCACTTATAAGGCTTCTCATCTGCGTGGACTTCACGGTGGATGAGGAGACTTGAGCTCCTTGTGAAGCCCTTCCCACACTGATCACATCTGTAGGGCTTTTCTTCAGTGTGGTCCCTCTGATGAAGGACTAGATCTGAGCGCTCCCTGAAGTCCCTGCCACACTGACTACATTTGAATACTTTCTGTGAAGGGCGGATTTTCTCACCAGGGTGACCACCTGGGCTGGCGGTACATGTTTTCCCACAGTCTTGATGGCTACAGGGCTTCTCCTCTGTATGAGCTCTCTGATAATGATGACTGGCCACCCGAGATTTCCAACCACAAACGTCTTTGTGGTTATAGTCAAAGGGCTCCAAGGATTCTTTCAACTGGCCAGTATGGCAGACTGTCTCCCCTTTGAGCAATGGCAAGACTACTTCTTTTACATCAGCCACAAGTTTATCTTGAAGGTTCTCTGAACAATGCTCGATGGGAGGACTTTTTGCCCCTGTCAGTTTCCTCTCAGTGCTTTCTTCAGGTACAAACAGACTTTTGCTTTCCTGAGGATCCTGGGGCTCTTTCTTACAGAATGAGGAGTCCTGGGTGGCCATCTGGATTGGGACTTTCAAAGATGAATAGTCTTCACTCTCCATGTTTTTCTAAATCATCACTCTGAAGAGTCACCACACTGCTTGTGGTTCCTGGAAATATTAGAAGATACTTTTCTCCACTTCTGACAAGTAGAAAGATCCAGTTCAGGGTTACTTACACCTCCCTGTGAATATTCACAATTTAATTCTGACTCCTCGTTACTGTACTAAGCCACCTCTTCCAAAATTTGCCAGCAGGAAGGCTCTAGAGGTAATAGATAACATAAGTACTTTATCTTCATTTTCCACAAAATTTTCATTCAAGTCTCCTAGGAAACAAAGGGAATTCAGTGATAACAAACAAAATTTCAAGATTTCAGAGCTGCCTAAGGTAACTAGCAAAAAGTTCAGTCTTGTCCTTTACTCATGTCCTTTGGGTTAATGTCAGGAAGGGAGAGGCCTTGGGTACACAAAACAGAAATCTTGTCTCTGCTTTTAAGTACTGCCAATAAAAGCATTTGTACCCTAGCCTTGTAGAAGGCTATGAATCCCACATCCTTGTTATCCCACAATTAACATTTATTCCATTTTATCAATTAAATGTCAATGAAAATAAAATGAAGTACTTGACTTTAATAAGTGTTTGGGATACAAAGAAGAAAATACAAATCCTTTTGCTTGATAAGCTAGAATCTACTGGGAAGAAAGACAAATAGGTCAACAGTAATGCCATGTAAGTGCTTCTATATAGATGCATGCACAGCTAGTCATGGGGACACAGAAGGAAGGGCAGTTGGCTCAAACCTTGGGGAAGATTTCTAGGAGCAAATGTAAGGGGAAAAAAAGTGGAATGTGGAGAGAAAATATGACATGTTCTGGAAAAGTATAAGTAGTTTCTTGTGAAGGAAATAAAACAGGTAACAGTGGAAAGACTATGCCTGGAGAGAAAGACAAGGGCCAGAACAAAGGGCTCGGTGTGTAGCTAGAGATCCCCCGAGAGATGTAAAGCTATTAAGGATTACAGTTGTGAGTGAAATGACTGACTCTGTGATTATAAATACCATCATAAATGAGCAAGACTTTAAGGTGGAGAGAGAGCTGCTGTAGCAAATCAGGAGTGTGATGAGGAGGATGGTTACGGACAGAAAGGGAGAGATTTGTTCTAAATCACATGACAACTGACTAAACTCAAAAGGGAAAGCAGGCCCCAAGCATGACCCTCAAGTCCCTTGAATGAGTGACGAGGTATGGGCTACTATCTCATAAGACAGGGGATCTTAATCTCCAAGGCTAGAGTAGGGAAGGGGACAGAAAACAAACTCGGAATCTCACTTTTTAAATTTGTGGTGCTGGTGGAATATTCTGTTCAGTAAGTGAAACATGTGGGTCTGGAGCTCCTGGGAGAGAACTGTGCTAGGAATATAGATTATAGACTTACTGTAGATGGTCCCTGACTTACGACGGCTTCACTTACAAACTGTCGACTTTATGGTGGTGTGACAGTGACATGCCTTTGAATTCTGACCCTTTCCTGGGCTAGCAATATGCTGGACAAACCTCCCTCGTGATGCTGGGCAATGGCCGCAGCTGCAGCTCCAAACAGCATGCTCACAGCCACGGTCTTTCACTTTCAGTGCAGCGTTCAATGAACTGCACGAGGCCTTCAGCACTATTATACAACAGGCTTTGTGTTAGGTGCTTTTGCTCAACTTTAGGCCAGTGTCAGTGTTCTGAGCATAATTAAGGCAGGTTAAGCTAATTTATGATGTTCAGCAGATTAGGTGTATTAAAGGCATTTTTGACTTAAAAGTATTTTTCCATTTACAATGAATTTATGGGGATATAACTCAACTAGAAGTTAAGGAAGATCTGTAGTATGTATGTTAATCAAAACAATTAGGGTGAAGATCCTTATATTACACTGAAACGACCAAAATAAGAAAATCCACAATGGTCTTGGAAAAAAAGACAGACTGCCATTACTAGAATAAAATCACTAGGGAACTCCTTGTGATAGAGTGCAGATGGATGAGGTCTAATGGAGAAACAAACAAACAAAAAACAAATGCACAGCTCAAATTACGTACAGAAAAAGGCTCCTGAAGAAGTAGGAGAACGTCTGAAGAAGTCCGAGAAATTAAAATTCCAAGCTCAGAATCAACTATTCTGAAGTAAGAGAGGTTTGTTCTGGAAATAGGTTTATTATATCATGTTGGGCATTTCTAATGTCCCAGATAACATACTGGCCTTAAGAGGCAATCTCAAAAAAAGGGTCTACATCGTAACTCACCATCTGGATTCTTACTAGATTCATGCCAAGCCCAGTCAGCAGAGGTGTCCCCTGAGAGCTGAACACACGTGCACCAGGAAAGGGCTGAGCATCAGTAGGGTGGTGCACTCCAGGATCATGCTGCGAACATAGGACTTTTGAAAAAAGAGACAAGAAACATAAGGAAACAAACAAGAAAGGTAGAAACTCATGTCAATAAAGAGAGGCGCAAACTCATGACACAGTAAACAGAGGTAACAGAATTTAAAAGGTTCATAATGAAAACCCAGAGAAATCTGAGGGAATATCACATCTAAAAAACTACGACCTAATAATAAAATATAAACACACTGCTATAAAGAATAATTAGAATTTTTCTAAATTAATAAAAAGGTTGAAAACAATGATAATCATAATATTTGAGACTTGTTGTTCAGACACTGAGTTGTATCTGTCTCTTTACAACCCAAGGACCGCAGCACGCCAGGCTTCCCTGTCCTTCACTATCTCCCAGAGTTTGCTTAAACTCATGTCCATTGAGTTGGGGATGCCATCCAGCATTTAAGATTTACTGTCCTCATTTGGAGCACTCAGACAGCAGATGCATGGTCCTACGTGAGAAAAACTATTAGGACACTCACTCTGCACTGGAAGAACCACGGTTAAAATGATCGAGTAATTTGTGTCATAGCTACTGTCAGGCAGCCTGATTCTAAGGTCTGCAATCTACATGGGTCAAATAGCTAAACGAATATCCACCTAAAATGAAGACTGAGGGGCACTCAAGGAACGCAAAGTAAAGGTAGACAGATGGATGACGAAAGCCTACCTTGTGCGAGTTCGATGAATATAGTGCAGGTAGAATGAAGAGAAAGAAATGACCAAAGAATTAACAGGGAAAAAATTTTCTTAGAATTCAGGAGTCAGGGCTCACTAAATGTTAAAAATTGTGAAACCTCAGGACTTCAACAAAACAAAAAAAACTCAAAAAAACCCCCAAAAAACCCAGAAAATGCTAAATGCATCTAGACAGAAAAGCCAAGTTATGTGCAAATACAAATGAGAATTATATTGACAGTGAACTACAGAATAGCAGTATTGTATACCTGAAGATAAACGAGCAATATCTTCTAATTTAGGAGATAAACTGACTGTAAAATTAGCCTTCTATCTCATACCTAAGTCAATCAGTAGACTGGCTAGACACTTTTTCAGGTAAGGAAGGATTTAAAAAATTACTGAAACAATTATTCAGCAGTGTACTGTGGTAAAAATTTTTAAATTAAGAAAAAGATGACATATAAGAAATAGCAGTGAGCATTAAGAAATCAGTAAAATAGATAAGCTGAATCAACTGTTGATATATAAAAGAAAACAGTAATTAACCAAATCAACCAAAATGCTCTAGAAACAGAATGGAAAGGGAAAAACCTCAAATAAATATATTTTGAAAAGCAAAAATTAGTTGTAGGAAAAAACAAAAAGCAGAACTGTAATCTATGTATACTATTTGACTCTGCAGGAACAAGAGTTATGAAGTCAAAGCAATGTAAGTATTAATCACTGATGTGACTCTGACATAAACTCTCGGGATGATGGGCATGTTGGGGGAAATAATGAAGTCAATACAAAATATAAAATATTGATAAACTGAAAAAATAGCAGTATATCATAATATAATAAATTAAAACTAAAACTACCTGTTAACACTGGTTAAAAACCCAAAGCCCACTGACACATGTTGCTTGTGAATGTAAACTGGTATCACCCCTCAAGAAGGACATTTTAACAATTATGTCTCAAAACCACAAATCTCCGCGCTCAGCAGTCCAGCTCGGCGGTTTTATTCTTCAGATTTCTTGACACAGTTGTGAGCGCTACTTGCACAAGGTTTATTCACTGCAGACAGCTTGTGACAGCAAATGATCAGAATTCCAAGTAGAGACCCCACCTTTACTTTTGCCTCTCTGCACACCAGTCTCTTATCAAGCAGTCCCAGTGATACTGGGTAAATAAGTTCATACCATTGTATTGTCCCAATGGCTTCCCACTGAACTCAACACAAATTCACATTTTTTTACCAATGTCGTCAATGCCACGAATGAACCAACCCCCACTCTATTCTTCCCAGACGCTTCCTGTGTTCTAGCCACACTCCTTCTTTTAGGTGTCTGGGTCTCCTCGTGAACTATTCTCTTGCCTGGAATATTCTTCCCCTACCCAGTCACCTGTTTAATGCCCACTAATGCTTTAGGTCTCAGTTTAAACACCACTTCAGAGGCTTTCCTTGAACCTCTCAACAATACATTTATCACTCTTGTCCCATCCCATGCCCTCATTCTCTCAGAACACAATTCTCCATCCTTCACAGGACTTAATGAATTCACAGTAACACGCTGTATTTACTATAATGTCTCTTTTACAAGACTATAAGACATATTTCTTTGCTGCTAAACTCCACAGCAGTCAATTTTTAAATCTTGATTCCCTGCTGTCTCAGACTGTAAAGAATCTGCCTGCAATGTGGGAGACCTGGGTTCAATCCCTGGGTTGGGAAGATACTCTGGAGAAGGGAATGGCAACCCACTCCAGTATTCTTGCCTGGAGAATTCCATGGGCAGAGGAGCCTGGAGAGCTATAGTGCACGGGGTTGCAGAGTCGGACTCGACTGAGTGACTCACACACACACGTGTACATAAAGCAGTGGAGTATTAGATACGTTGCTTCCCCTCCAGAAACCTGGCTGGAACCAAAGAAAATCAATCAGACTTGCAGATCTAATCGTTAAAATAAAAGTATACAAAAAATGTGTAATCAGGTATGAGCCTGTGAGATATAAATTGAAAGTTCCGAGAAAAGAAGGAGATCGAGGACCTCCCTGTTTGGTACACTGGATATCAATCTGCCTGCCAATGCAGGTGATATAGGTTTGATCACTGGTCCAGGAAGATCCCACATGCCATGGAGCAACTAAGCCATGCACCACAACCCATGAGCCCGCGTGCCTCAACTACGGAAGCCCACGTGCTCTAGGGGCTGTGCTCCACGACAAGAGGAGCCACGGCAATGAGCAGCCTACTCACCGCAATGAAGAGTAGTCCTGCTCCCTGCAACTAGAGAAAAGCTGGCATGCAGCAACGAAGACCCAGCACAGCCAAAGATAGACAAAATTAACAAAAAAAAAAAGGAAAAGAAGGAGATTGAATGGGGGGTGGTCGAAGATCTCACACAGGTAAATTACTTGAAACAAAATCTTAACAGCCAGAATTCACAAGAAACCAGAGCATGGTAATCAAGGGCCCCAGAGCAAGGAAGCATGGAGACCTCAGGAAAACAGGCTTAGCTGGAAAGGAGGTCGACCATGGGGCAGCAGAGAATAATGCTCTGTAGTAAAAGTAGAGCTTGAAAGGCTCTGAAAGCGAGGGGGAGGTTTAGAGGCTCTACACCAGCAACTAAAGGTAATGGGCATGGAGAATTCTCCATTATACTATAATCCTCAACTTGCTCCAACTGAGAGAGCACATCTGAGACACACAGGTGTGGGTGACTGTGCAAAAAAAAAAAGCAGTCTCAAACTGGCTTATAAAGGACGGACCACATACGGTTTCTTGGACAATTCTCCACGTAAGACTACCATTCTCCAGTTCTCACCAAGTAAAGCTCTTTAGGGTCTTCCAGGTGGCACAGTGATGAAGAGCTCACCTGCCAGTGCAGGAGATGCCAGAGACATGGGTTGGACCCCTCGGTCAGGAAGATCCCTTAGGGCAGGAAATGGCAACCCACTCCAGTATTCTTGCCTGGAAAATTCCATGGACAGAGGAGCCTGGCGAGCTACAGTCCATGGGGTCACAAAAAGCTGGACATGACTGAGCATACACACACAAAGTTCTTTAGCTGCTTAGAATAATCAAAAACATCCTTTTCTGCCAAAAAGAAATTAAGAAAGTGATTCCTCAACTATAGCTGCTGGGGCCCCATCGATATTTAAATCTGAAGAAACAGAGACTCCAGGGCATTGGTGTTCAAGTTCATGTTCTTACCCACTGAGACCAAGTGGCTGTAGTTCTCCAGCATCACAGCTCTGTGCAGTTTCCTCTCAATAGAGTCCAGCAACCCCACTCTTTCTTGGTGAAGTCCACAGAGGCGTCCTTGAATGCTACCTGTTCCTAAAACATTAAGCACATTCCTCCTCAACTGACAACCATCTGAACAAATGCCCCAGAAGGAAGGTGCGGTTGGGAGCACTGGAAGAGGGGAGAAGGATACAGAGGAAGTGGGTAGTTCAGGCTGATCTCAGTCTAGTTTGGATGGAGAACCTTTCCTTTCTCATTTCCTTGCTGGGCTGTCCTTTTGCCCCGTTCCTACTATCATCCTGATAGCCTTAACACTAAGGAGAACAATTTACTCAACATGCTAACCTCAAATTTCTTAATCTCTTTAATGCCAATGATCTTTGCCTCATTTCAAACTCAGGAACCACAATTAGGGCCATTTCACTATTTGGATCACTCTGTTTTTGAAATATTATGTCAAAATGCACACCTTAAAAACATCTTCCTATTTTTTCTTCTCTTCTTCCTCCCTCACATCTATTTTACCAAGATCATCATCCTTTACTCCTTCCTTTTTCCTCTCAGCCAAAGTATACTTCTGAGATCAATTTTTCCCCTAGCCATATAAATCATATGTCCTTTCTTCTTCTAAACTAAGTAGTCGAACACTCCTAGAAAATATAAAATAGCACATTTACCCACAACCATAGAACACCCTCCTTAGGTATTCCCAAACATTTATCTCTAGTCCTAACCTTTCTTCTCAATTCCAGGCTCAAACTTCCCATCTACACTTGGATGTCTAAAAGGCACTTAAAACATATCAAGCCCCAACAGAATTTTTTTTTTTTTTTTTAATCTTTTGGCTGTGCCGCATAGCCTGTAGGGATCTTATTTCCCTGACATGGGATCAAACCTCTGCCCCCTGCTTTGGCAGTTCGGAGTCTTAACCACTGGACCACCAGGTAAGTCACCCCAACAGAATTCTTGCTCCCACAACCTCCATCAGTATCTGCTCTTCCCTGTTGTCCCCCAAGTGCCGCACAACCTACTAAACTGCTCAAGCCCAAATCCCAGAAGTCCTTTTGATTTTCTTCTCACTTCCTCACATTTTATTCATCACCAAGTCATCTCAACTCTGACTTTAAAGCATATCTGAAGCCACCCACTTCTCTCCAGCTTGCACTATTACCATTACAAGTCCCAGCTGTCGTTAACTTTCCACCTACACCAACCTCCTAAATTTGTCTTCCCACACATGATGAATCTTCCACACAGCAGAGGGTGATCTTTTAAAACACGTACCATGCACGGCATGAAACTCTGCAAAGGCTTTTCCATGCACATGGAATAAAATCCAGACTGTTCATTCTGGCCTGCAAGGCTTTACAGACTGGGGTCCTGTCAATTCTTCAAGCTCAGCCTGCGTCCTTCCCCCCTTACATTTCACCTGGCTTCTGTGACCACACTCAACTAATCTTTAAATCCTCAGCAAACAGCACACCTGACTCAAAATCTAAATGACAAATATTTATTTATAAATTCACAATTAAAATCATGAAATGATACAAGTAAAAGAGAAATCTCGAGATCATCCAACTCGGCACTCAATTTACAGATGAGAAAACTAAGGTTCATAACTGCAAAGTGACTCATTCAAAGTCACAGAGGAAGAGAAGGGTTAAATGGGACTCCTACCTTTCAGCAGAATCAAGGACAATGTCTGGTATACAGAAAACAGTAAGTACTGAGGGAATGAAGTCCTTTCTTTAAATTAAAAAAATTATTAACATATGCCAAGATCTCAAAATGTCACTGTTCTAGCAATCCCCAACTTCATCACAGTGCATAATCACTAGGGAAGAGATAGAAGGAAAAAAAAAAAACAGCACAGGTTCTTATGTCAATCTTTGCCGAAGTTCTCAATTATATTCAAGACACAAACATCATGCTTTCAATACTTTGGGGCAGCTTACTGTCCTCTAAAGAAACTGATTTTTATAAGAACTCATGGTACCTTTCTATGGATGTGGATGTGAGGATGGTTTTTGCCAACCAAAAAGATGGTCTTGCTGGTGGTGCTGTTAAGAATTAGTTCATTTTTCCGCCCCCGCCCCCCTAAAATCCAGCCTGTATGCCTGAAACACTGTAAATCAACTATACTTCAATTTTTTAAAAATCATCTAATATTAAAAAAAAAAAAACCCAGCCTGATATTTTATTCAAATAACTCCTGGTGTGATGACCTGTTTAGTTACAGAGAAGAAACAGCACGAAGTTAGAAAACATGGGGTTGACTTCTGACTTTGCTGTTCTCTGCAATAAAACACAAGAATTCTGCTCCCTCAGAATTAGAGCTCTCCTCTGTAAGATGATGGCACCAAGGCAGAGAGCTAAGAGGGGCTTCCCTGGTGGCTGGTTAATCCCTTCCTTTTCAAACACTCTACGATACTGTCAGTCTTGAGGTAGCTTTCTAGAAGTGGTTTTGTGCAGACAAATGACAAGCTTTTTAAAAAAGCCTACATGGTAATTCAACAATTCATTGTACCAATTAAAATGTAGATACGTTGATAAAGGGAACAAAACAAGCAGAACTCAAAAGATGAACAACCCATCCTATCTACCTTAGTGATGCTCACATCAAGTATGCAGAGAAATACTTCACAATAAATGCAATAAATCTTTGGGTTGTACAAAGATCAGAGAGAAAAAAGAAGTGAAATTCTCCTTTCAGGTGGTCTAGGGGAATGTTGCTTAGGAACCTTTAATTTTTAAAGAACACCACAGATAATCTGATGCACAGCCTGGCTGAGGAGGATTTCTGGGAGTGACATGGTAATTACTAAGCTGTTATGTAACACATTTTCTCGTGTCTTTAACTCAAGTTTAGTAAATGATTATTGTTAATGTGCATATTTTTTTCCACACACATCACATGCTCATGAAGAAAAGCACCGTAGTTTATAATTCTATTTGCTTTCCTGAGACCACTTAGCACTAGATTGAATATGTAACAGCTTTGGATGACTGTCAATGTCAGAGAAATGTCTGGCAGGAAAAGGCATGCTTCCAGAGATTGGACCAAACATGCTGTGTTAAGTCTTTCAATAAAAGAGCATAGCCCAGTCCTCTGAGGAGTGAATCAAAGGAGGCAGGGTAGTTCAGTGAAAACAGGGGTAGCATTTAAAGTCAGCAGATTGTGCAGGCCCCAGTGACATCATTTGATAGCTATATGCTCTTAGTGTCTTAATGTTCCTATACTCACATTGATAAACACTATATGTCTCACGCTGAAGTCCGACAAAGTAAAAAAAAAAAAAAAAACCAGAACCAAGACAGGACCTGACACCAGATACACACTCAGTTAATGCTGATGTCCTTCCCAAAAAAGAAAGGATATTTCCATTCTCAGAGAAGAGTAACCCCAACTCACCTGGAACTTGGTCATTTTCTCCTTTCAGGAAGGACAGATTCCTGGAAAAGTGGAGTTAAGGGAAGCGAAAAAGCCGTGAAAATCAGGTCCACTTTGCTGGACACAGACTAGCCAGTCCAGCAAGACTGCCGGGGGAAAAACGTTATCAGGTCCTGTTGCCTTTACACACCCTCTCCTGGGATGCTTTCGCTGTCTCTTCACGCTGCGCCTCCCTCGCCTCTCTCCACCGGGCTCTGGATCAAATAGCCCAAGCCTCCCTCGCAAACCCATGAAAATAAGAAAATCCCACTGCCCCCAGCAGCTCTAAGATGTGCCTACTTCCCCAGCCATTGCCCTGAAGTTCTAGTTAGAGCAAGCTCTCCGGATGAATGTGTCGCCTCTCGGAGATATTTCAGCTGCTCGAGACGCCTGAAAGTGACTCTATCGGGGATGCAGGGGCTCTGACGCAATCTCTTTTCAGCGAAGGCAGGACTGTGGGGACGGGAGGGTTGGTCCCTCACAGGAGCCCCTCTCGGTCTCCTAACGTCCACCGAAAACCTCCTTCGAATAAGGCCAGTCATCGGCGTGTAAAAGGCCGGTGTGGCCAACTGCGAAGCTCCCAGGCCAGCCAAGGCCGAAGCTCAGGCAGTAGAGAGGAGGGCCCCTCGGAGCCACTGCCGGCTCAGCGCTTGGGTCCGCCTGGTCTCAGTTGATCACCGCTATGTCTGGGGAACGCAGCGCCGGCCGCGGCGCGCGGACACACGTGCGGCCCTTGATCGCACCTCCGCCAGGACGCGCGCCCTCCCACGGCCACCCGCCAGGCTTCCGAGCCCCCGCAGCCCAGAGCCTCACCCGGCGACACTCCCACGACTCAAACGCCAGACGCCTCTCCACCGGCTGCGCAGGCTGCGCTGCTTGCCAGGCCTTTCTCGCCTCTCACGTGGAATCTGATACCTGGAAGCGCAGGACTCGTGATACTGACCCGCGCCAGCGCCTAGGGCCCGGAACTACGAGTCCCAGAAAGCCGCGGGAGGGCCACGCCCACTTCCGGCGCCATTCCCGGGGCTTTGCCAGAAGCTGCGCTGGAGGGTGTGGTGCAGTTCCCTGCGAAGTGTTCTTTGAAATTCGCAACTAGTTCCTTCAGGTTATCCTCATATGTGGTATTTTCTTTATTTCTTTCTTGTATTTATTTTCAGTTCAGTTCAGTTCAGTCTCTCAGTCGTGTTCGACTCTTCGCGAGCCCATGAATCGCAGCACACCAGGCCTCCCTGTCCATCACCAACTCGCAGAGTTTATCCAAACTCATGTCCATCGAGTCAGTGATGCCATCCAGCCGTCTCATCCTCTGTCGTCCCCTTCTCCTCCTGCCCCCAATCCCTCCCAGCATCAGAGTCTTTTCCAATGAGTCAACTTTTCGCATGAGGTGGCCAAAGTACTGGAGTTTCAGCTTTAGCATCATTCCTTCCAAAGAAATCCCAGGGCTGATCTCCTTCAGAATGGACTGGTTGGATCTTGCAGTCCAAGGGACTCTCAAGAGTCTTCTCCAACACCACAGTTCAAAAGCATCAATTCTTCGGTGCTCAGCCTTCTTTACAGTCCAACTCTCACATCCATACATGACCACGGGAAAAACCATAGCCTTGACTAGACGGACCTTTGTTGGCAAAGTAATGTCTCTGCTTTTGAATATGCTGTCTAGGTTGGTCGTAACTTTCCTTCCAAGGAGTAAGAGTCTTTTAATTTCATGGCTGCAGTCACCATCTGCAGTGATTTTGGAGCCCAAAAAAATAAAGTCTGACACTGTTTGCACTGTTTCCCCATCTATTTGCCATGAAGTGATGGGACCGGATGCCATGATCTTCGTTTTCTGACTGTTGAGCTTTAAGCCAACTTTTTCACTTAAGTGCTACTGGGTGAAAAGAACGGAAATATCACCCGCAATTTCTTTCTCTTTAAAAACATTCTGAAATGAGTATCCCCCTTCTCACCTCTGAAGTTCATTCATTTAGCAAACATTTGAGGTCCTGCTATGTTTCAGGAACTGTCCAAGACGCTTACGCAAAAATAATCACCGTGGATGTTAAATTCTAGTGAGGTCTCCCACTAGAGCAGTATAGGATTTTGATAAAAGGTATAGTGTGTTATAAAAGTTTTATGTGTTAACGGAAAAAGCGGAGTTTAGTCGGGGTATTGAAGGTGTTGGGGATGTGTGGATTGAGACATGCCGGAACAAAGACTAAGAAGGGAATCAGTCAGTTGTGTAATACTCAGGGGTTCGAACTCTTTCCTAAATGTACACAGACATGATTGTACAAACAGATACACTTTTTAAACAAAAATGGGGTCATATTGTGTATGGTAGTACTGTGTGTCATTGATTTACATGGAAATCTTGCTTCCTGAGACCCTTTTAGTTGTTAATGCCTTCAAAGAAATGGCACCATAATTCTCCCCAGTGGTGTCTCCATTATTTTCACTCCTCACTGAGTGATACAGGGCCTCTCAGTCTCTCCAGAATACTTTCTCTTCAGTTTTACCCTGGGGTGAAAGAGCTGTTGCCTAGACCTCTCCTCTGTACCTTTCCCCTTCCTGATGTATTAGCTTCCAATTGCTAGTGTATTAAGTTACCACACATTTAGTGACATACAACAAACACAAGTTTATTCTCTTACAGTTCTGGAGGTCAGATGTCTGAAATGAGTTTCACTGAGCTAAAGTCAAGACCCACATCAAGACGGAGGATCTGTTTCCTTGCCTCTTTCAGGATTCCTATTCCTTGGCTTGTGGCCTCCTCCTCCGTCTTCAAAGCACATGACTCCAGTCTCTGCTTCTGTCAACACAGTATCTTCGGGGCTGATTCTTCCTGTGTCTCTCTTTTGAGGACTGATATGATTTACATTAGGCCCACCTGGTCAATTCAGGATAAATCTCTCCACTTGACAACCTTTAATCACATTTGCAAAGTTCCTTTTGCCGTATAAGGTAACAATCACAGTTTCTGGGGATTAGGACATGGAGACACTTTTGGGAGGCCCATGACATGTGGAGAGGCTCCTCTTCAGGGATACTCTCCTACCTTTTGTCTGAGGAACACAAACTATCTCCCCAGGACGCACTGCTTGCTGATTCATTGATTCTATCAGTCTTGCTCTGATGCTCACGCCTTCATGTTCTCATGTCCCTCCTAACCCAGCTTAATCGCCCGTCATTATGATCAGTCTTTTGCCCCATCTTACCTGGTTTTATTCCCCTGATAAAACGTCGAGTCTAGTTGAATCCAGCTCCCTGCCTGTTCCATACTTGTGCCTGTGTAGTAGACGTGGCCTGAGAAAAATGCAAGGCTCTGATGATTGGTCTCACTTTCAGTTCATGAGTGCTAAAGTCAAGTGGGCCCTCAATGCTGTCAAACTATCCTATTACATCTTCTTAGTCCCTCCATCCTCCTCAATGATTATCTCACAGTTTTTCCTCTTTCTTCATACCTCCAACAACTGCTTCTTCCATCTCGCTCACAACTGATGACTTGCTTTCTATGGGAACAGAGAATTTTATACCCTCACACAAGTGCATTTACCCGCATCTCTCCATTGGAGCCTGTATGTCTACTTCCCATTCTGAATGAACAGCCCCCATTTCTGTTTAAGAAAACCCTCTGTTTGTCCCTGAATCTTATCCCTTTTCTTACACATGAAGGCATTCTCCTCTCTCATCTATATTAACAGTTTTCATTCTATAAAAATTTGGGAGGTCTTAATTTGTGGCTTACATCTTATGCATGTTAAGGTCTTGGGATCCAGAGAAGCACTAGTTAGGGAGCACCTGAGGCTTTAGATCTTATCTGGGGAGCCCTTGGGTGACACACAGAAAGAAAGGTGGAGACACGTCCATTTCCTTCTGGGTGACCTACTCTGGGCTTGCAGTCCAGTGTTCATCCTTGCCTATGAGCAGCACTGTAGAATAAGGGTTCTTCCTCACTGTTAAGATGAAGTCACAGAGGATGAGAGAAAGAGAGGCAGTGACTTGCCCAAGATTCTGCTTCTGGCAAATGGCCAAAGCCAGGGACCAAACTCAGCATACTGAGTACTGAACTGGGGTCACTTTCACTATAGCGTGACCGTCACCTCATCTTTTCAGGGTATCGCAATTGGAACAGGTCAGGTGAGAGATGAAGAAAGGAGTTTAGGACCCCGTGGGCCCTGCCTCCAGTCCAACCTGCTGGGGGATTACTCCAGCACAGAAAAGCACCAGACGAAGGTGGGCGGTGGCAGATGCAAGTCTGCCATGCTGGACTGCCTGGAAAGCTGGAGAAACCACAATTGGAGCTGGAAAGGGGAGTCCAGGTTTCCTATGTAGATATGAGCCCTGTCCCCAGCAGGCTGGCGCCTGACTGGAGCAAGGGCACACAGAGCTCCCTCTTCCAGATCTTTGTAAGCTCAAAAAGTGTCTCCAGCTCTAGTGCCCAAACTGTTGTCAGGATGTTCTCAAGAGCCATGGAAATGGGGAGGGTGATAAGGAGGGTCTCATCCAGTCATCTTCAGTTTTCAGATTGAAAACTGAGGCCCAAAGAAAAGAGACTTGTTCAAGGGCACCCAGGCAAGCAGCAGGGCAGCAGGAGAGAAGTTAATCTTGCCCAGTAATAAAGGGCTCTCGGTGCTGCCCTGTGAGGAGTCCAGGGAAGATGGCCTCAGGGCTGCCGAAGCCCCTTGTTATAGTGTACATGCTGCTACAAGCAGCTCAGCGTCATTGCTGCACTTACTCATCCAGACACGCTCAGTGAGTGTATTCAGTGTATCCAGTCACGTGAAAGGCTGCCTCTCTACAGTGCTTGCCCCACCAGCGATGGGAATGCAGCGAGTTTCAGTGGTTTTCAGCATTATGAATCCTCTCTCCTCCCCGTCAGCCTCTTCTCCCTGACTGGGCTCTTCATTTCTCACCTTTATTCATACTCCACCTGTCCACTTTTTGAAAGATGCCGGGCACAGCCAACTAAGTCCACTAATAAGTAGGTAACAACTTAAAGGGTGTCCCCCTCAATCCAAGGTTAAATGTATCATAGGGTATCCCAAAATATCTAGAAATCTTAAAACCAAAAAACTGTGGCTTTTTAGATATTGCATTAGGATAAGAGAGATGTTTTTTAGAAAAGATCTATATGGAATGAATAGGGTTGGGTTGCCAGATTTAGCAAATAAAAATATAGTATGCCTAGGTAAATTTGAATTTCAGATAAACAATGAGCAATTTTTAGGAAAATATGTGTCCCCTGCAATGTTTTTTCTGAAATTCAAATGTTACTGGATGTCCTGTATTTCATCTGACAACTCTAGAGGAGCGGTATGCTTCCCAGAACTCCTGGAAAGACTAAGTAGGTAATTGACCTCCTGTAAGCCAACCCAACGGAGAAGGCAATGGCACCCCACTTCAGTACTCTTGCCTGGAAAATACCAGGCAGAGGAGCCTGGTAGGCTGCAGTCCATGGGGTGGCGAAGAGTCGGACATGACTGAGCGACTTCACTTTCACTTTTCACTTTCATGCATTGGAGAAGGAAATGGCAACCCACTTCAGTATTCTTGCCTGGAGAATCCCAGGGACGGGGAAACCTGGTGGGCTGCCGTCTATGGGGTCGCACAGAGTCGGACATGACTGAAGCAACTTAGCAGCAGCAGCAGCAGCAAGCCAACCCAAAAGATGTGCTAAGCCCTGCCTTCACCTCAGTCACATACTACAGAGAAAGAGGATCTGAGGCTAGCTGCCCAAAGCCCCTCAACAGGAGGAGACCTAACCAGCCTCTTCTGGCTCACCCTGTCCTCTGTCCTCTCTTCATATTTAGTGAAAATTCACACTTTCATTTCAGGAGCCAACCCAGAGCAGCTAAAGGGAGGGGGTGTGGATGAGACAGTCTGGGTTCAAATACAGGTTCTGCCAAGAGAAAACTGCACCATCATGAACAAGTTTATCAGTCACTAAGCCCTGATTTCTTTCTCTTTAAAATGAGGCTCACAATACTCGCCTTTTTGGCTGTGGTGAGGACTGCATAAAATAACGTGTAAGGTACTTATCGACATGCATGCTCAGTCACTTCAGTTATGTCCAACTCTTTGCAACTCCGTGGACTGTAACCCAGTGGACTCCTCTGTCCCTGGGGATTCTCCAGGCAAGAATACTGGAGTGGATTGTCACGCCCTTCTCCAGGGGAAATTCCCAACCCAGGATTGAACCTATGTCTTTTATGTCTCCTACATTGGCCGCGGGTTCTTTACCGTTAGCACCACCTGGGAATCCCGCTTATCAGCGACCTTGACAGGAAAAGTTAGCTGTGCTGTTCTCATTATTGGCCTCCAGGTGGCAGCAGTCACTAGGGACATGCCTTTGGATGTTTGGCTCACAATTCAGGCCTTGCTTGTCATGTGAAAATACGTAGTGGAGAGAAGCGTTAAACGTAATGAATGTGTGAAAGCTTTCAGGGATAACTGAGCTGCCTTGGAACATCAGAGAATACATACTGGTGAGAAACCATATCCATGTAATGAATATGGAAAATCCTTTAGGAAAATTCCAAGACTTATTAATCATCAAAAAATGCAAACAGGAGAGACAGTGTCACTGTAATAGATGTGGAAAATCTTTGAGGTACAGTTTATCCTTTGCTTTATCCTTTATCAGAAAACTCATAGTGGGGATAAATCCTATCAATATAATGATCATGGGAAAGCCTTTATGAGGAGCTCAGCCCTTATCGAACATAGGAGAATTCATACTGAAGAAAAACCCTATCACTGTAAGAAATATAAGAAATCCTTCAGGCCTTGTTGAATATCTGAAAATCCATCCTGGAGAAAAACCTTATGAATGTAATGAATGTGGGAAGGCTTTCCCTCAGAATTCAGGCCTTAAATGATATAAGGAAATTCATAATAAAATTCAGAATTTGAGCTATCAAATGTAGTTTGGTAAATCATGCAGAGAGAGTTTCTTTCTTTTTGACCATAAAAGAGACTTTCAATAAATTCCATACTTAACAAATATATTCTGTGACCCTCTGTCCTGGGAAACGTCTCACTAGTGACGCTATTCATCGTACTGTATACCACTATCTGGTTTATACCAGTGAAATATTTGAAGAGCCTAAATGTCTGTATGGAAACATTTAGTACAGAATGCTATGTAGCACGAAGAAGGCAATGGCACCCCACTCCAGTACTCTTGCCTGGAAAATCCCATGGATGGAGGAGTCTGGTAGGCTGCAGTCCATTGGGTTGCCAAGAGACAGTCACGACTGAGTGACGTCACTTTCACTTTTCACTGTCACGCATTGGAGAAGGAAACGGCAACCCACTCCAGTGTTCTTGCCTGGAGAATCCCAGGGACGGGGGAGCCTGGTGGGCTGCTGTCTATGGGGTCACACAGAGTCGGACGCGACTGAAGCGACTTAGCAGCAGCAGCAGCCATGTAGCAAGTGAAAGGAATGAGGCAGAGCTCTATTTACAGTCATAGAACTATCTACATGATACCTTGTTAAGTTAAAAAAGCAAGTTGCAAAGAATTAATATTGTATAAAAATGGCCATACTACCCAAAGTAGTCTACAGATTTAATGCAATCTCTACCAAATTACCCATGACATTTTTCATAGAATTAGAACAAGTAATCCTAAAATTTACATACAACCACCACAGACTCAGAATTGTGAAAGCAATCTTGAGGAAAAAGAACAAAGTTGGAGGCATAACCCTCCCAGACTTCATACAGTGCTACAAAGCTACAGTAATCAGAACAGAACGGTGTTGGCACAAAAGCAGACAGGGATCAGTGGGACAGACGAGCGAGCCTGGAAATAAACAACACAGCCATTGTCAATTACCCTTTAACAAAGGGAAGAAGGACGCACAGTGGAGAGAAGACCGCGTCCTTGGCAGCGGTGTTGAGCAGGCAGCACAGTCGCATGCGAATCACTGAGGTTAGAACACTCCCTCATACTGTACACAGCAATACACTCAAATGGCCTAGAGACTTCGATGTAAGACATAACATCTTAAAAATCCCAGAAGAGAACATAGGCAAAACATTCTCTGATACAAATCATAATAATATTTTCTTAGGTCAGTCTCCCAAGGAAAAAGAAATAAAAGGAAAAACAAGCAAATGGGATCTAATAAAACTTTGCACAGTATAGGAAACTAAACAAAAGGAAAAAAACAACCTATGGACTGGGAGAAAATATCCGCAAACGATATGACCAACAGGGGCTTAATTTCCAAATATATGAACAGTTCATACAGCTCAATGAAAAGTAAAAGCCCAATCAAGAAAATGGGCAGGAAACCTAAATAGATACTTCTCCAGAGAAGACATCGAGATGGCCAACAGGCACGAAAAGATGCTGAGCATTGGCATTTATTGGAGACGTGCCAATCAAAAGCACTGTCTATGCGTATACACACGGTGAGTGGATCAAAAGCGCTGTCTGTGCGTATACACACGGTGAGTGGATCAAAAACGCTGTCTATGCGTATACACACGGTGAGTGGATCAAAAACGCTGTCTATGCGTATACACACGGTGAGTGAATCAAAAGCGCTGTCTGTGCGTATACACACGGTGAGTGGATCAAAAACGCTGTCTATGCGTATACACACGGTGAGTGAATCAAAAGCGCTGTCTGTGCGTATACACACGGTGAGTGGATCAAAAGCGCTGTCTGTGCGTATACACACGGTGAGTGGATCAAAAGCGCTGTCTATGCGTATACACACGGTGAGTGAATCAAAAGCGCTGTCTATGCGTATACACACGGTGAGTGGATCAAAAGCACTGTCTATGCGTATACACACGGTGAGTGGATCGCTTTTGTTGTACAAGCAGGAAATCCCTAGCAGGAAACCGCAAGCCACTTTTGACACAGTTGGTCACAGCATCTCCATACACTGTAGGATTTATTTTTGCATTTCAGTTTCATTTTTACCATTCTTGAAATAATAAAGCATAAGATGCTGAAAAATATTGCTTTTTTTCTTCTGTCTTCAATATTAAAATGGCTACACAAAAATTCCCTGATGTTGACAAGTTTTTAAAAAATGCATACTGATACGACAGCTATCACAATACAGTCTAATAAGATTGCTTTGAATGAAGTTACAGACAACTAAAGCACTACTAGATCCATCTTATGGGAAAAACCAAACAAACTTTTTGGCCAACTCAAAACTTCTTTATTTTGTAACTTGGATTGCATCTGTGTTAGCTGATCTAAACCTTACCTCCTGTTTTGTCAAAGGGAATGTTTAGTTTTAAACCTTAAGCTTTCCTGTGAACCATAAAACATAGTTTCCTGTTTTTATTTAATCAGTATTAAGTTGCTCCCCAGATTTTTCATTTTTTCAAAATAGTTTATCCTTAAGAAATATCTTAATATTGCTGTATAGCAAATAACCTGAAAATGTAGTGGTGTAAAACATAAGCTTTACTTTTTTGCGTGATTTTGTGTGTTTGGAAGTTGGCAAGAAAGTTCTAACTAGCGGGTTTCTCGTCTAGTTTTCATGAGATGTCATCTGGGGCTTTAGTCCCTCTGTAGAGTCTCCCGGGCAGGCATCTACTATGGCTCGCCCACATGGCTGAGAGTTGATGCTGACTGTTGGGAAGTAAGGTGAACCTGTCCACTGGAGCACTTACATACTGTTTGTCCAGCACAGTGGCCTTGAGATAGTCGGGAGTGTTTTATTTAGCACTGGGTTGTCTCCAGAGTAGGTGTCCTGAGAATCATGCAGACCTTTTCAGACTTTTAAAGGGCTTTTTAGACCTGTTCTGGGAAGTCATGAGCATCACTCCTACCATGTTTCATTGTTTGAAGCTGCCACAGGCCTACCTGGATTTAAGGGGAGATGATATGGACATGAGATGGGTATCAAAGAACTTCTGGGCAGTGTTTTAAAATTACTTCATTGTTAAACTTTACATACTTTATCTATAAAGTGTACTTTACATATCTACACACATGCATAGGTTCTAAGTGTTAAGTTCAGTTTTGACAGCTGTATAGACCCATGCATCTATCACCTGAAGGATAGAATATTTTTTCTTTGTGAGCTTGCCTTGTGCTTCTTTCAAGTAAGTCCCTCCCTCATGTTCATAGAGGCAACCACTGTTTGATGTGTTTTAACACAGATTAGTTTTTTTTCTATTCTGTGAAATCATATAAATGGAATTATGTATTTTTGTGTGTATGTTTGGGTTCTTTCACTCAACACAAATTTTTGAGATTTTTTTCTATGTTATTGCATTTATCAGTTTGAAAATTGCTGAGTGGTATTTTATTATATGACTGTACCATAGTTTATTACCTTGCCTGTTATTGGACCTTTGGGCTGTTTTCAGTTATAAATAAATAAGGATGATATGAACATTTTTATATGCATCTTCAAATATTATCAGGGTACTTTAGGAGCAATATTGTATTACCCAAGGGGTAATACAACCCAAGGGGTGTCCCTGGTGATTCAATGGTAAAGAATCCGCCTGCCAGTGCAGGAGATGTGTGTTTGACCCCTGGATCAGGAACATCCCCTAGAGAAGGAAATGGCAATGGTATTCTTGCTTGGGAAACTCCATGGACAGGGGAGCCTGGTGGGCTGCAGTCCTTAGGGTCGCAAAAGAGCTGGACATGACTGAGTGACTAAACAATTCAAACCCATAGTATTTCTATGTTCAAAGACCTTTTGATAAAATTTACCTATTTTCTGCCAAGTTTCTTGGGATTAAGGAGCCTCCAGCCTATTAGGATCTACTAGAGGAAACCTATAGTTTATAGGATAAAGAAAGAATGATAATCTTATTAAGAAAACCATTCTATTTACATCATTCATAATTTTAATTACATAAAAGCTCACAATGAAAATTTAGAGATAGCTAAAGTTAAAAAATAAAAACGGAAATTCTCCCTTAAAAGTAACTTGTCTTCTCTAATATTCCTCAAATCTCATCTACTAGAGGTTAAAAAAAGTTAACAGATTATCCTTCCAAATTTTCCTCCATTGTGTCCATGCGTGTGTGCAGGTAGAGGACTGTGTTGTTGGAGGACTGGATCTTCATCACTGACTACTAATCAGCTCAGTAACCAGGACACTTACGCCCTTACTGGGCTTCCCAGGTGGCCTAGTTGGAAAGGACCTGCCTGCCAGAGCGGGAGATGCAAGAGTCATAGGTTTGATCCCTGGGTTGGGAAGATCCCCTGGAGGGGGAAATGGCAACCCGCTCCAGGATTCTTGCTTGGAAAATTCCAAGGACAGAGGAGCCTGGCAGGCTACAGTCCCAGGGGCCGCAGACTCGGACACAACCGAGCGACTAAGTGCACACACGTGGCCTTACTGGGTGATTCTGAGATACTGCTACTGCTGCCAAAGGGGGTGAAGTCATCGTATCTCTTCCCAACCTTTAGATACTTTTCTGCTCTTTGGCTATAGGCAAGGAATCTCTATCCTAGTTAGGAGTGGAAGACTGAAGTGATCCACAGTGCAGACTTAGAAAGGATCCTGTTTTGTAAGGAAAGTTTAGAGCCTCTGCTATGAACATGGGTGATTTGTTAGAATATGCTCTGGAGGCTATCATCCAGATAATACAGTGTTCAATATGAGGAATTATTAAATTTGCCTCATAAATTCTGCCCACTGATCTTGGTAAAACAAAATTAATTTGAATATGTAGAGAAGAAAAGAATCTTGGGATTGGTAATGGGCTGGATTTTTTGAATAGGCCAGTGGTGTCAAGTGCAAATATAAAACCTGTATCTGCTACATAAATCTCCAATTGTGTACTAAATTAATGCAGGTACCTTAGGAAATCAAGTCAAAATAAATGGACAGAAGTTATGAACCATACGTGATAATGATAATAAACAAGACATTTATTTTTCATACTCATTTGGGGGGAAAAAAGAAAACTCAGTTTGCTCTACCCAGTGATGGTCTTTCTGAAGGAGTCTCCATTCATTCCATAAAATTGGATAGGCTGTTTAATCTCAGATGATTTTATGCTGTTAATTCATAAAGAGAACTTCCTCTGAAGAGAGTGGTTACAGGGTGAGCCTTTGTGAGCAGCTTCGCTGGTGCACAGCCAGACTCCCTCTCTGAGTGAAGCTTTTCCCACACTGGCCACACAGATAGGGTGTCTCTCCTGTGTGGATTTTGCCATGCAGAACACAATTCCCCCTGGTGTGGAAACTCTTCCTGCATTGTGCACAGGCATAGGGTTTCAGGCCTGTGTGGACTCTGATATGAACAATTAAACTTCCTTTCTGACTGAAGGCTTTTCCACACTGATCACATCTATAGGGCTTCTCACCACTATGAACTCTTCTGTGAACAGCAAGGTTACTTTGATTCCTGAAGCTTCTCTGACAAATAGCACACTCATAGGGTTTCTGTCCCGTGTGGAGTCTTTCATGAACGGCCAGACTACCTCGTTGACTAAAGCTTTTCCCACACTCCTTGCACTGATAGGGCTTCTCTCCTGTGTGTATTCGCTGATGTGTAACAAGATTGCCTTTGGCCCTAAAGCTTTTTCCACAATGGGTACACTCAAAGGGCTTCTGACCGGTGTGGATTCTCTCATGTAATGTTAGACTACCCTTCTGCCTGAAGGACTTTCCACATTCCTGGCACTCATAGGCCCTCTGTCTCACTCCAGGTGAATCTTCCTGTAGTGTCTTAGAATCTGGGGATTTTTGTTCCAGCTTCTCTCTTCTGAAAGAACTCTGGAAATCCCAGCTTGAGGATCCTGTGGCCTCAGACTGATCATATTTGTGGTGGGCTTCTGTCATCACATCTGGTAAAATGAGAGGGAAGTCATGTAAGAAGCACCAATATGCTGAGTGAGAAGAACAGGGAAAAAAGAAACAGTGCTTTGAGTGCTCATTATGTGCCAAATATTATACTATAAACTTTGCATAGATAACTTAATCCCGAAAACAATTTTTTGTTACAGTTAAGGAAATGAACGTATAGGGAGGTTGTCAAAGATCACTTGGCTAGGTAAGCACAGAATTAGGATTCAGACACAGGCATGCTCTGTAGCAGTGTACTGCCTCTAAATTTAGTTTAATTTAGCTTCCCAAATAGTCTTGTGTATAGACATGATTATCTCCATTTTACAGATAAGAAAACAAGCCAGAAAAATCAAACTATATAAGATCACATTTAGTCCCATACCGAAGTTTTATCTGACACCAAGACAGGTGTGGATCCAGGTTGTATGGGGCCTAAAGTTTTAAATTTTGGAGAGATTCCCATTAAAAAGCAGTATAAAAGTAGGGATAGGACCTTGAAGAGACCGGTGTAAGGGAAAGCTCCTGAAGCTTAAGTTTTGTAGGCTTCATGAGAAATCTACCTCTGCTCTAGTCTGCTCTCCCTAACAGTGGAGTAGAGTAAGCCTACGCTGTCAGGATATATGCAGCAAAATCCTAGGTACTTTACATCTATTCATTTTAGTCACTGCAGACCTGCAGGATAGAGCTTACTGTCCCATTTTGCAGATGAAGAGCCTGGTGCTCAAGAAGGTTAAATAACTTGTCTGATACCACAGATCCAGTCATGGCAATCATAGAATTTGATCCAGGGAATTTTCCCCTTTAAAATCCATGCTGTTTCAATCTGCTAAGCTATGGTGAAACTGAAGTCAGTTTTGGTTTGGAAGTTTTTCTCAACCCTTCCTGTGCAGATATTGACAGTACTTCCCAACACTGCCCTGTATATGAGCCTCCTACTGCACTTTAAATATGAGTCCATTCATCACTAATAATAGTTTTCTTGGAGTCATCCTAGGTAGATTTCAACTTGTTCCTCTGTCTTACCATTTCTCATTCAGTCACTGTGCTGAGATTTAAAACTGCTCATTCATTTTCTCAGATACCACCTCCATATCAAGACTGTTCCCTTGCTGTTTCTAACTCAAGCTTGTAGGCTTTCCCTGTAACCCCTAAAAATAGTGAGCTTCACCAAAGGAACATCTTCTCTGCATCCCCAGCCTGTTGTCCAGTGCTGAGAACAGGGACACTGATTATTGTGACTTGGCATCCCAGCAATCAACAGACTCACTGAAAAAGGCTACATTCTGGGCATATCTTCCATGACAGTCCAGCAGGGTAGCTGTTGGAAATCCAAACATGTCCACTCCTGCTGTATGAGCTTAATCACCACCTCTTCATATGATTCTTCCATGGGCTGTACTTGAGTACCTAGGGAGGGAAAAACAAAAACAGGAATGCATAAGAGAACCGATAAGTGAGAACAGTCAAGAGGAGCTCTGGTTTGGGATACGAGTGAATGGAGGGAATCCTGCTTGCCTGATATAATACCAGTCATCTACAACATGACTGCAAAATGGACCAAGAGGCACCATAGCTACTCATAAATGAGTCCAGGAGGAAGCAAGAGGTGCAAAAGCAGAGAAGACAAAAAGCAAACATGTTTCTCTTCCTGCCAATGCCAAGAAAATGGTCCTTACTATTTGTACCTTAGCTTTCGCATGGGATCTTCCACTTCCTTCCCCCACCTAACTGCCTGCTATTTTATCCTCCAAGTTCCAGAGGAATTCAGAATATAAAAAACATTTCAGCCTTAATAATTGGTTCTGTGATTGAAATGTCTGACTCTCCTCTCCAGTCCCCTCTAAATTATTAGGACAGAACAAGAGCTTTCGTATTTCCTTTTAGCAGTTCTTTGGAGGCTCTGCAAGATATGAGAATACCGGTTCTGAGGAGGCATACTACTTGTCAATTCTTGGAAAAAGAAGAACTACTCCAGATTCCAAACCCAAGTAACTTGCCCCAAGTCCCAGAGCCAGTATGGAGTCAAGGTGGAGCAAAGGTTCAAATCCAAGACTTCTTGGATCCAAAGCCTATGTCTAGACAATTCTTTACTTTCTCATCACTAAAAAGTGAACGGAACAGAGCTTGACCAGACTTTACTATTCTTCCAGATCCTAGGAACCCTCCTGCTCCACATTATCATTTCCTATTTTGGGGGGGATATTCTTATTTCTGGACCCTAATTACTGAATTCTTGTATTAATGCAGTGGTTCAGTGTGTATAATCTTTGTTTCCCTCTAACATATCCCACGAACACGCTGGCCTCCTGATTTAATGAATGGCAGTGTGATGCTATAGTTCTTCGTTAACCCAAGGGTCTGGTCTTCTTGACAGCCGCACTTTCTGTTACACCTTGTGATGACTGTAGAGACATTAAAAACTCTTATTTGAAAGACTCAGCTCCAGTTTGCATGGCAAGCCACAAAGCAATGCCCTATTGGTGTCAGGACATCATAGCACCATTCACTTGGAAGTCCTAGGTGTTACTGATGAACCACACATCCACCGAGCGTCACTGAAAAGTACATAGGTACCTGCTGCCCGAGGCTGGACCCTGTCCTTGGTGAGTCAGCAAAGAGTTTGCTCAGAACACCTTGGATAGAATTTTCAGCTGTGCCTCTCTACATGCTGTGAGATATTCAAGTAACAGCTCAGCTGTTTCAAGAACCTCCTGATTAATGAAGGGAAATTTCCATATTTTTCTCCATAGATTCCACAGGTGTGCGGAATCAAATTCTTGAAGATTCTGTAGAAAGACACTTTATAATAGAAAATAGTGTTTTTTCCTATCAAGAAAGCCCTTATATCCTGCTCACAATGAGGCCATGAGAGACGAATCCTACCCTCTGTCTCCCCTTAACCGACACTGGGGAAGTAATCAAACAGCCCAGACCTATTCACTTACTTAATAAATGCTGTGATATCAAGTAGCTTCTGGGAGACTCACAAACGTGAAGGGCCTCTGACATGACCTAACAGACTTAAGGCCTAAAGTTGCGAGTCTTCAGTGAAGGACCAGGACAGGGGGATCTCTGCCGTACCCGGGGCATAGTTTCAGGACTGGGAGATTCTGGGGAACGGTGATTATTTTCCCCGCACACCGGAATTCACTTTGTCCTTTCCCATTTCCCCACTCAGAGGAATTTGTCCTTTCTTTCACCCAGCCTAGAGACTGCACTTCCCGTCTCCATCTTCTGAAGCCCTCCCCGCGGGCCCAGAGGCACACCTGCCCGTGGTCCCTCCCGCGTCTCCAGGTGCGGGGCCTTCCCGCACTCCCCGGCCCGCCTTGCGGAACAGGGGCCCCTGCTCCTCCCGACAGACTCTCTGCCATTCCCGCCTCAGCGATTTCCCCACCCGGACCCGCGCCGGACCTCAGCACCCCGCTCTCCGGTCCAGCTAGACCTTTTCTTGCGGGCCGCAGACCTCTCGCCTCGCAGCTGGCCTCTCTTGGGAGGCTCCAGGCTGGTCAGGCCTGCTCAGGGACGCGAGGGGGTGGGGGTCGGAGGCGGCGGCCTGAAGGCGGGGCCCTGCCTCGTCTGGGTGTACTGACCCAGCCAGCGGCCTCACTCACCACAGCCGCGCGCGCCCGCAGACAGACAAAGGCCGGCACCGAGCCCTTAGGAACGCCGGCGCGAGCGGACCGGACTACAACTCCCAGGAGGCTCCGCGCGAGCCCTAGCCCCGTGCCTTGGCGGCCCCGGCTTCCCCGAGCACTGTGGGAAACGTAGTTCGGCGATGCGACCCGCTGCTCGGGCTCGGCGGGTCTAGGCGAGCGCTGGGCGCTCAGGTCACTCCTGTTTGGACCGAGTAAGAGGCGCCGACTTGTTCGCGGTCGTAGAACGACGACCAAGAGCGCCAAATGGCCGCTCAGATTAGCCAGGCATGGGATGGCAGCTTGGTGAAGCCATCCTCCGAGCCAGGGTTCTTGCATGGCATTGTGGAAGGGAAGCGTTGGGAAGAAATGAGTTGATCAAGCCCGGGGTGCTTAGGGTTTTGTGTCGAGCAGTTTCCTGAGCCAAGACTAAGTGTTCTGAAATTAGAGTTCTGAAGCAAGGAGCAAATATTTCAAACGAAGTCTGTGGGAGAAGAGAATTTGAAACACCACTGGAGAATTCCAAGACGTAGTGTCGGAGAAGGCAATGGCACCCTACTCCAATACTCTTGCCTGGAAAGGCCCATGGACGGAGGAGCCTGGTAGGCTGCAGTCCATGGGGTTGCTAAGAGTCGGACAGGACTGAGCGACTTCACTTTGACTTCTCACTTTCATGCATTGGAGAAGGAAATGGCAACCCACTCCAGTGTTCTTGCCTGGAGAATCCCAGGGATGGGGGAGCCTGGTGGACTGCCGTCTATGGGGTTGCAAAGAGTCGGACACGACAGAAGGGACTTAGCAGCAGCAGCTTGGCAAAGATAATACAAGCTGGAATCAAGATTGCTGGGAGAAATATCAGTAACCTCAGATATGCAGATAGCACCACCCTTATGGCAGAAAGCGAAGAGACACTAAAGAACCTCTTGGTAAAAGTGAAAGAGGAGAGTGAAAAAAGTTGGCTTAAAACTAAACATTCAGAAAACTTAAATCATGGAATCCAGTCCCATCACTTCATGGCAAATAGATGGGGAAGCAGCCGTGACATTAAAAGACGCTTGCTCCTTGGAAGAAAAGCTATGACCAATCTAGACACCATATTAAAAAGCAGAGACATTACTTTGGCAACAAAGGTCTGTCTAGTCAAAGCTATGGTTTTACCAGTAGTCGTGTATGGATGTGAAAGTTGGACTATAAAGAAAGCTAAGTGCCGAAGAATTGATGCTTTTGAACTGTGGTGTTGGAGAAGACTCTTGAGAGTCCCTTACTGCAAGGAGATTCAACCAGTCCATCCTAAAGGAAATCAGTCCTGAATATTCATTGAAAGTACTGATGCTGAAGCTGAAGCTCCAATACCATGGCCACCTGATGCGAAGAACTGACTCATTGGAAAAGACCCTGATGCTGGGAAAGATTGAAGGCAGGAGTAGAAGGGGACGACAGAGGATGAGATGGTTGGATGGAATAATTGACTCGATGGACATGAGTTTGAGTAAGCTCCGGGAGTTGGTGATGGACACGGAGGCCTGGCGTGCTGCAATCCATGGGGTCGCAAAGAGTTGGACACGACTAAGTGACTGAACTGAACTGAACAGATATTTTGGGGTCTTTCTTTGGTTTCACTTATGACCACCAGAGGGCACAATAAAATAAATTTTTTTTTCCCTTGCCTTTTCTTTGCTGAGAAGTCCTGGATGAGTTCTGGGCTGTTTATTTGACAGGCGATTCACGGGGTCGCAAAGAGTCGGACACGACTGAGCGAGTGAACTGAGCTGAACTGATGGGGTTTGTGGTGGTGGCGGCAGTGGGGTGGAGGAAGAGCCAGGCTGCTTAAATGTTAGTTTCAGAAGGGATCGAGGAAATTTGGGTTTGCCCACCTTCCATTGGACCTAGTGCATGAGTGCTTGGTGGTGTTTGACTCTGTGACCTCATGGACTGTAGCCCAAGAGGCTTCTCTGTCCATGGAATTTTCCAGGCAAGAATAATGGAGTTGGTTGCCATCTCCTTCTCCAGGGTATCTTCCTGACCCAGGGATCAAACCCATATCTCTTGTGACTCCTGCATTGGCAGGTGGATTCTTGACCAACTGTGCCACCTGCAGATTTTTTACAGTCTGAGCGACCAGTGAAGCCACCAGGGAAGCCCACCTTCTGTCGCAGGGAACATCAAAATGAGGGCCCTAAACCCTGGTGGGAAAAGAAAAGAAAAAGACGTGATTTATAGCAGGAATTAGTACATGGATATAATTTCCAGGAAAAAAAATAATGGATTTCTGAACAGGAAAATCTGCTAGCTCAGATTGCAGTTGAAGTTCACTCCTGGAGCACCAGAGAGGGGGGGATTTTGCTTCTCTTCTTTGTGTTGAAAGTGCTTCAGAAACTCAGAAGGGCAGAATTAACCAATTCTAACTCATCCATGCCCCAAGAGGGCAAACAATCCTTCCAGAATAACAGTGCTAAATTAGAAAAGAAATTTATCAAAGTTCCTTTCCGGCCCAAAGATTTTTTTTTGAAATCATTAAATAACTTCCAAGGACCATCTTCAGCCCTATGGTAGAAAGTATACCAATATAAAAGTCACACACCTGTCATAAACCCATCCTTTTGCGACTTTGGGCAGATCACTTCAAATGACTCAAATGACAACGATCTTGCTTGTGTCACGGAGTGGTGAAGGTTAATTCTGGTAGTAACGTTTCGCTTTTTGAAAACTTAAGACAGCGTATGTAAGGGTTTCATGTTGCCCAGGGGGCCTAGAACTAGTCTCTCTCCCTTAGACCTCCCACAGCGCTGTCAGTATGCAGTTTATGATCCTTACACCCTTCTCTGCTACATCAGCAAGTTATATACATGTCTTCTCTTGACTATGAGAGCAAGATCTTGACCCGGGACATTTGTGAACCTCTTCATTCCTGAGCAGTGTCATACATGTTCAGTTCAGTTCAGTTGTTCAGTTGTGTCCGATTCTATGGACTGCATTACACCAGGCTTCCCTGTCCATCACCAACTCCCGGAGCTTACTCAAACTCACGTCCATCAAGTCAACGATGCCATCCGACCATCTCATCCTCTGTCATCCCCTTCTCCTCCTGCCTTCAATCTTTCCCAGCATCAAGGTCTTTTCAAATGAGCCAGTTCTTCACATCAGGTGGCCATAGTATTGGAGCTTCAGCTTCAGCCTCAGTACTTCCAATGAATATTCAGGACTGATTTCCTTTAGGATGAACTGGTTGGATCTCCTTGCAGTCCAAGGGACTCTCAAGAGTCTTCTCCAACACCACAGTTCAAAAGCATCAATTCTTTGGTGCTCAGCTTTCTTTATAGTCCAGCTCTCACATCCATACATGACTACTAGTAAAACCACAGCTTTGACTAGACAGACCTTTGTTGGCAAAGTAATGTCTCTGCTTTTTAATATGCTGTCTAGGTTGGTCATAACTTTTCTTCCAAGGAGTAACCATCTTTTAATGTCATGGTTGCCGTCACCATCTGCAGTGATTTTGGAGCCCCCCAAAATAAAGTCTCTCACTGTTTCCATTCCTTCCCCATCATGAAGTGATGGGATTGGATGCTATGATCTTAGTTTCCTGAATGTTGTTTTAAGCCAACTTTTTCACTCTTCTCTTTCACTTTCATCAAGAGGCTCTTTAGTTCTTCTTTGCTTTCTGCCATTAGGGTGGTGTAATCTCCATGTCTGAGGTTATTGATATTCTCCTGGCAATCTTGATTCCAGCTTGTGCTTCACCCAGCCCAGCATTTCTCACAATGTACACTGCATATAAGTTAAATAAGCAGGGTGACAATATACAGCCATGACGTATTCCTTTCCCGATTTGAAACCAGTCTGTTGTTCCATGTCCAGTTCTAACTGTTGCTTCTTGACCTGCATACAGATTTCTCAGGAGACAGGTCAGGTGATCTGGTATTCCCATCTCTTTAAAAGTTTCCAAAGTTTGTTGTGATCCACACAAGGGCTTTGGCATAGTCAATAAAGCAGAAGTGGATGTTCTTCTGAAACTCTCTTGCTTTTTCAATGATTCAGCGGATGTTGGCAATTTGATCTCTGGTTCCTCTGGCTTTTCTTAATCCAGGTTGAACATCTGGAAATTCACGGTTCATGTACTGTTGAAGCCTGGCTTGGAGAATTTTGAGCATTACTTTGCTAGCGTGTGAATTAAGTGCAATTGTGCAGTAGTTTGAGCATTCTTCGGTATTGCCTTTCTTTGGGACTGGAATGAAAACTGACCTTTTCCAGTCCTGTGGCCACTATTGAGTTTTCCAAATTTGTTGGCATACTGAGTGCAGCACTTTCACAGCATCATCTTTTAGGATTTGAAATAGCTCAACTGGAATTCCATCACCTCCACCTCCAGTGGCATACATGCAGCAGATATTTAGTAAGGGAGTACATGAAACTTTGCTCAGTAATACCAATGACTCTTCTCTTATTCTAACCCTAGAGTAGCAAAGCATACAGATTGGGAAAAACATGTCATCAGTCACTGTCATGGTGATATATGTAGAAAATCCTGTAGAAAATAAAAATAAAATCAGTAGAAAATACTTTGAATTTTGTATGGTCACAGGACACAGTCAGTTAACAATTATATTCATACATAATGACAACACAGAATTAGAAAATGAAACAAAAGCACTTTTTATAATAGTGTCAAAACATCAACTATCTATGAAGAAATTAACAAAATACATACAAAATCTCTATACTAAAAGCTGCAAAACACTGCTGAGAAAAATTAAGGCAGACCTAAGTAAGTGGAGAGGTATATTATGTTTATTGATTCAGTTAAGATGGCATTTCTCTTGAAATGGATTTATAGGCTCAGTGGAAGTCCCAGCAAGACTTTTTAATTTATTTAAAAAATTATTTTATTTTTGGTTGCGCTGGGTCTCCATTGCTGCACCTGGGTTTTCTCCAGTTTTGGAAAGCAGGCTTCTCATTGTGGTGGTGCCTCTGTTGCAGACACAGGCTCTAGGCTTGAGGACTTCAGTAGCTGCAGCAGGAGAGCTAGTTGTGCAGGCTCAGTAGCTGTGGCGCATGGGCTTCACAACTGCTGCTGTTGCTCCGAGGCACTTGGAATCTTCCCAGACCAGGCATCAAATCCATGTCTCCTGCATTGGCAGGGAGATTCTTATCCATTGTGCCACCAGGGAAGTCCCCAGCAAGACTTTTTAAGACGTAGAGAGCTGATTCTAAAATTTACAGAGAACGGCAAAGAATCTAGAATAACTACAACAATCTTAAAAGAGGAACAAAGTTGGAGAACTTATCTAACCTGATTTCAAGAGTTATTATAAACTAAGTAATAAGGAGAGTGTTTATTGGCACAAGAATAGACAAACCAATGGGACAGAATAGAGAGTCAAGAAACAGACTCACACAAACAGTCAATGAATTTTCTACAGCGGCACCAAATCAACCCAATTGGGAAGAAGTTCTAATAAATACAGTGTTTAACACTGAATAATTGTACTTAAAAAAAAAGAAGAAACCCAATCCCTATCTCACTACATACACAAAAATTAAGTTGAACTATAGCCCTAAAAATAAAAACTAGGACCACAAAGTATCTACAAAATTACATAGGAGATTGTTTTTATGACTTTGGAGTAGGCAAAGTTTTCTCAGATAGGACAGAAAAGCACCAATCATTGAAAAATAATAAATTAGCCTTTGTAAAATATTTCTATTAAAATGGGAAAAGGACTGAAAAGGACGTGAATAGACATTTCTCCAAAGATCATCTACAGATGGCCACTAAACACACACAAAACGCACACATCACTAATCACTAGGGGAATTAAATCAAAACCATGCTGAGATACTCGTCGCAGGCAATCGGAGGCCATTACACACATTTATGCCAGGATTTTGGTGAGGACGCGGCAAAACTGGAACCCTTGTGCACTGTTGGTGGAAGTGTAAGCTGGCACTGCCGTCGTGGAAACAATACGGCACTTCCCAAAAAAGTCAACATAGCAATTCCACCTCTGGGTAAATACCTAGAGAATCAAAGCACAGACTCGAACAGACATTTGAATACCAATGTTTATGGCAGCATTATCCACAATAGCCAAACGTGGAAACAACCCACATGCCCATCCATGGATGAATGGATGAGCAAAACGTGTGTGTACCTGAAATGGAATATTATTCAGCCTGAAATAGGAAGCAACTCTAATACATGCTACAGCATCGGTAAACCTTGATAACCTTGAAGCCAGTCACAAAAGGACAAATATTACGTGGTTCCATTTATGTGAGGTGCCTGGAGCAGTCCAATTCATAGAGAGGAATGTGAATGGTGGCTGCCAGCAGCTTCAGGGAGGGAAAAATGGGAAGTTACAGTTTAATGGGTACAGAGTTTAGTTTGGGATGATGCAAAAATTCTGGAGATGGATAGTGCTGATGGTTTTACAACAATGTGAATGTTTATTCCATGCCACTGAGCTGTATATTTAAAAATGGTTAATTTTGGCATGTATATTTAGTTGCAATAATACAGAGAGTAAGAAAAATTTCATTAACACTGTGTACATATTTGTCATCACAGAATTCGTGAAGGCAAAGGCAAGCCACAACTTCTGTGATGCGTCTAAAGGACGCAGCAGAGGCTAATGCCTGTCTTTAACGGCACGCCCAGCTTGTTCCAAAGTTCCTCAGAGGCGCCTGCGCTAAACACAGTCAGCTAACGCTTCCTAGGAGCTTGCTCTGTGTGTGGACCCTCTTCCAAGTGCTCAAAGGGTGGAGTAATTTTTATTTATTTATTTGGTTGTGCTGGGTCTTTGTTGCGGCATGCACGATCTTTTAGCGGTGGCCTGTGGGATCTGGTTCCCTGATCTGGGATTGAACCTTGGCACCCTGCCCTGGGAGCCGGAACTCTTAACTACCTAACCATCAGAGAAGTCCCTCTATGGGTGGTGATTTGTGTTTCCTCTTCACAGCTTTAAGAGGCAGGTAATTACCCTCCTGAGGAAGGGGGTTAAATCAGGGGAGCCATGGTGATGAGCATGCCACAACCCCCAAGGCAAGAAGCGGAGCCGCAAAGCCTCTGTGGTCCAGCCCCAGGCTCATACCTCTGACCACTGGACACCCTGTTTTCCGCATATCCCCTTCCAGCTCCCTCTGCCACTCCTCAGGCACTTGCTGTCCTCTTTTCATGTACAGAATCCCGTTCTGTTTTGAGGAAGTGAACGCAGCGGGTCTGCGCCCCAGCTCTTCTGTGCCACTGCTGCCACAGGAGCCCTTGTGGGGCCACCTGACACTGCTTTTGGAAGCAGGCAGCAGGTCAACCACTCTAACCTGCTTGTCTTCTTGGGAGACTTGTTCTTTCATATATCCTCTCTTGTTCCCAAATGTTCTTTCTTTTTTCAGAAAAAGATGTTTTGGGGATAAGAACAATACAACAATAGAAGAATACTGAAACAAAGAAGAAAAATTTGTTACTAATTCTGTCAAACAGAATTGGAGAAGAAATGGCAACCCACTCCAGTGTTCTTGCCTGGAGAATCCCAGGGACGGGGGAGCCTGGTGGGCTGCCGTCTATGGGGTCGCACAGAGTCGGACACGACTGAAGCGTCTTAGCAACTGTCAAACAGAGAAAAGTATCATAAACATTTCTGTTAAAGGCACAATGTGGTCATAGTGGTAAATAAAAATTGCCCATTCAATCAAATGGATATTATTAATGATAACATAATCATTCCCACACTGTTGAACATTTAAGATGCTTCATATTTGCAATTTAATGTTGGGTGGTATTCTAAAGCCTACACCCCCTCCTCCCCCAATTAGGATAATTTTACACTCTTCTCTTGTTGCAGCAGCTTCGGTTGCTGCCCCTCCCTTCTGGAGGTCCCTTAGAGGTACTCCTGCCCACTTAGAGATTTTGGATCCCCCCAGTAAGTTGGTCTCGGAGACTCCCTGTGGCCAGAAGTCACCTTGGAGCCCTTCCCTGCCTGAAAGTCTCTTTGGCTTATATGTCAGTGGATGGAAAAGGGGCAGCCACAGAGGACCCCAGAAGCAGCGGAGCACGTGTTGCCACACAGACACAAATCACCTCCTTGAGCAGCCTCTTGGCTCAGATTTGGTACCCACAGTTGGCGAGTTGGTGTGCCCTCTGGACATCTTGTGGTCCGTAGGCCCTGTGGAGGGTCCCAGAGGAGCTCGCTGAGCCCAAGTGATTTCCAAGAATTAAGAACGATGTTACTTAGAAGACCGCTTAGCAAGTGCTTTATAAAGACATATGCGTTAGCAGTGGAAGCGGGGACGCCTGGCGGGCTCTGAGCACTCCGCTCGCCGGGCGCGCTGACGACTGCAAAAGGGCCCGCCGTGGACCGAGACGCGTCTTTCCTGGAAGCTTCCAGCAGGGGGCAGGGCAGGCACGTTTAGGAACCTCTTTCCTGACTGCACCGGGCTTTACATTGCAGAATCACTGAAAAGGTTTGGAACGCACTATCTTTATGAACTTAAGTTTATTGAGTTTCCAAACAGAATCATTCCATCCCGAAGGAATTCTTTAAGAAAAACAACAGCATGTGTTACGATCAAGTGGATCCGGTGGAACTTGCTTGCTCCCCTTTCTTTGGACTTCATCACACGGCTGTGACATCCAGAGCGCGGGTGGGGTCCGGCCTGTGAGAAACGGCAGGGGAGGTGGATTCCTCCTGATGCCGCCGCTTGAGGGTGCTGATTAAACGGACTCGCAGATTAGGGGGAAATGCATTTGTAGTAGTCCACAGCTCCCAGTTAGACTTGGGCATGAAAGAAATGTAAGTATTTTCCATAATTCCAATCTAATTTCTTTCCATTTTATGCCTAACTCAACCACTTGGTTAATTCTGCCTAGTTAGTGATGGTTCAGCCATTTTAGATTTAAAACTGGCTGGCACACCCTCACCTCACCCTTAGGTTGACTATAGCTGGGAGGAACAGGCCTGGCTACCACTGCACACGTGGTACCATGGGGGCGGCTGCCTAGAAAGTGCTGATGGGTGAGCAGGTGGGGGCTCCTTCCTTCCTGTATGGATCAGAATGGATTGACCACTGGCCTGTGCTTTCTGTGCCAGAGGTGTTACGCTGAATGCCCTGTGTGCAAAGAAGGCAGTCTTCACAACATGTCTTCCCAGAGAAACCTCATATTCCTAGATAGAAGCTTCAACATGGAAGTTTAGTCTGGAGACGAGGAGATGGAAACTAGTTTTTAAAGCTGATCAAGGGCCTTGACACTCATGGTGGACATGGGATTGGGTGAGCCACAATACTCAGCCCTCCCCGCTCAGCATTCCCCTCCTGAGGTCCTGGAGAACACTCACCCTACATCCCCCACACCGGCCTTTGCCCACAAAGGACCCATTGTCTCTGCACCAGAGTGCTGGTGCTGAACTGCCCTGTGCAGCTGTCATAACACTGGAATCTGCTGGCTCTTCCTTGGACAATTGAGTAACCAGATCTGGGTCTGATGTTTGCACTTTCTGCTTGACCCCTACCCCTGGCCTGACAAGGGGCTCTCTGCATCCCAGGTCCCGTGAATTCCAGCTGACATGCACCTTAGGCTTCCCAAGCCTTCACTGTGCCCACACCTGTTTTGCTGTGGGAACTCTTGACCTGGATTCACAACCTGCCTGGGAGCACTGCAAATGTCCAGAGACTTGGGGGCACGGAGAAATAAATCACCCCCTGTTTCTTCTTTCCCTGCTTCCCTAGAGTAAATGGCAAAGGTTTTGGTTTTAAATTTGGAATGGTGGACCCTATAGTCTTTGAAAATATCCCATGATCTCATTCTCTGACCCTTTTCCCTTTTCATTCTGACACCTGGGGATTTGTTGCTAAGTCCTGAAAGCCTGGAGCCATGTCATGGACTATCTTCTAGGGTTGCGTGCTTTTCCTCTTACACTTCACATGAGCAAAACCAGCTCTTTTGCTTTCACCTCCTGTTCTCACTCCAGCCTTTGGGTCAGGGGATCGCACATTCTGATAGTAATTTTGTGCAAAAAGTGTTCATTTCACTGTCACATAACTTCTACGACACAGCAACATTTTGTTGTGTTGTCCTCTAAGGAACAGAAAAACCAAGGCAGGAGGAGGCCGGGTGTTGGCCAAGGTCAGTGAAAAAGGTGAGCCTAACTCAAGTTCTTCTGGCTCTCTGCACCAAGTCTTTTCAAAATTAATAGAACCTCAGTGCTATGTGGACTGGCTGTGGCTTAGAAGGACTGTCATGCAATATGCTCGAGTCGGCAGGTGCTGATGGCCTCTTCCCCTCTCTGTCTCTCCAGGGTCTCTGGAGGCAAGTTGGTGGGACTCCCATTTACCTGAGAAGGGCCTTCTGTAGAACACCTTCATCATAGGTGAATCCTTCAGACACTGAACAAGAACAGCAATGAGATCTCTTTTTTCCTTCCTTCCTTTCTAGAAAGGAAAGGAAGCTGTGGAACAGAGATCTTTTTGTCATTTGTGTGACATTTTCTGGGACTCCTGTGAGTTAGTTGCTTCCCCTTCTATATTTCCCAATCCCAGGGCCACTGCTTAAATTGAACAAATGATCATTGCAAAACTTGAAGTGAGTGCTGTTCTAATTCACCATCGGGGTGGATGTTTATTACTATAATGATTTTCCAGCAGATGGCAGGAAAGTGTCATGAAGAGCAGGCGCCTTGTTCTCATTTGTGCGGCATCTCTGAATTAGCAGTGGATGTGCCCTTGTTACATCTGAGCTGGTGCCATAGCAGAAAGATGGCCACCATGAGCAAGTCCTGCACCTTGGTGCCCAGCTGAGGGAGCGGGGTGCCAGGGCCTCCCTTCCACTGCAGCCAGATGGGGCCAGGGCAGTGAGGTCTGGTCCTCAGGATTGTCTTGGTGGCTACAAAGGCTCTTCAAGACACATGATTTAGTCCAGAGTTTCTCAAACTGTGGCTGATGAGCCAGTCCAGCAACTGTCTGTTTTTGTTTGGCCAGAAACACAAGGATGGTTTTTATATTTTTAAATGGTTGGAAGAAAAATCAAAAGAAAATGATATTTTGAGACATGAGAAAGCTATATAAATTCAAATTTCAGTATCCACAAATGAAGCTTTTGGCACACAGCCATGCTCATTTGTTTACATATTGACTCTAGCTGCTTCTGACCTACAATAGCAGAGCTGAGAAGTCATGACAGATGCCACAAAACCTCAAATATTTTTCTCTGGCCCTTTACAGAACAATGTTGCCAACCCCTCAATTAGTCCTTTGGGACTTGCATTGGCTCCAAGCTATCACTGTATTTTTGGGTGTGCATACCTAAGCAGACGGTGAGCCAGGGCCAGAATGGGGCAGGAGACCCAGGGGCTGCTGATGCATGGTGGGTTCTGGAGAACCTTGGGAGTTGGAGATTATGGGTCCTATTCCAGGCCATATTACCCTACCCAGAGGGAGCAATGCTTTGGAGGAAAGTGATTTCTCCTCAGCCCAAGGCTTGCCTGCAGTTGCTACAGCCCTAGTTTTCAAAGATGGGTTTTGTTTCAGTATCCCTGTCTGCCCATACTCCAGCCATGACTCCTGGACCCAGCAGAAGACACCCAGCCTTTCAAGCTCCTTTGGTGACAGATTTGAGCATCTAGTTATGTCTTGTGCATGCTATGTCAAGTGGCTTCAGTCATGTTCGACTATTTGTGACCCCATGGACAGTAGCCTGCCAGGCTCCTCTGACCATGGAATTTTCCAGGCAAGAATACCGGAGCAGATTGCCATTCCCATCTCCAGGGGATCTTCTTGACCCAGGGATGTCTCCTGCATTGGCAGGTGGATTCTTTACCTCTAGTGCCATCATGTCTTAACCCTGCGTAAACTGTCAGGTGATTTCTAACAAAGTGTGATGGAGAGCCTCCATGACCTTCTGGATAATAAGGTGGAGTTGGATGTACACAAGAGGTAGCCATACTCTGAAAACCTAAACTTGAAGCCCTTGGGTTCTCTATAGAAACATCTTCAACAGATCAATTCAGTGAAAGTAATTTCCGCAACCCAGCAGTTGACTTCCTGGGCCACGTACTGTTTGAAATAGATATGCTTATAGGATCAAAGATGCACCATCTGTCAGGAAGCCTGGTTGTCTTCACTTTCAAAAGATATCCAAATTTCAGTTTTGCAAGATAAAAAGAGTTTGGGAATAGATGATGGTGATGGTTGCACAATAATATGAATGTTTTTAATACCACTGAACTGTACACTTAAAAGGTTAAAATGGTAAATTTTATATTATATGTATTTTACCACAATAAAAAAAATGTAAAACGGAAGTCCAGAATCCAACCACTTACCTCCTCCTCTGCTGCCACTTAGTACGAGACAATGCTACTTCATTCCTAAGGATTATTCTAAGAGCTTCTAAACAGATTCCCCTCCTTCACCCTTGCTGTATTATAGACTCCTCTCAATGGAGCAACTGGAATGATCCTTTTAAAATGTCAGAGCACTCAAGGACCTCTTACGTTCAAAATCTGCAATGCCTCTCAGCTCCCTGAGAACAGAGGCTAAAATCCATCCCGTTGTCCTGACCTCCTTCCACAGTCTGGCTCCTGCATCTCTGTGACCTTCTGTCCCTCCCTCATTCCAGTCTCTCCCCCATGGACTCCTTGCTATTCCTCTGGGACACCAGGCAAGTATCCATCAAGAAGCTTCATGCTTTAGGGTAGCTCTTGCTGGAATATTCCTCCCCAGATGTATTCCTTCGAGCTTTTGCCTAGATATCGTTTTCTCTGTAAGGTCCAATTTGACTCTCCTTAATACTCAGCCTTTCTCCCTACTCCTTTGTGCTGCTTTGTTTCTTATACTATAGTGCTTACTTATCCCTTCTGGCCTCATATATGGTTTTTCTATTTGTTATCCACTGCTTATTCTTGCTAGAATGTAAACTGCATGAGGTTAGGCATGTTTATTTATTTATTTGTTTATTTTTGCATTGGCTTAGAATAATATCTGGAACATTGAAGGTGCTAAACACATAGTTTTTTTAATATAAATTTATTTATTTTAATTGGAGGCTAATTACTTTACAATATTGTAGTGGTTTTGCCATACATCAACATGAATCTGCCACGGGTGTACACGTGTTCCCCATCCTGAACCCCCTTCCCACCTCCCTCCCCATACCATCCCTTTGGGTCATCCCAGTGCACCAGCTCCGAGCATCCTGTATCATGCATCGAACCTGGACTGGTGATTGATTTCACATATGATATTATACATGTTTCAATGCCAAACATTGAATTATACATGTTTCTCCCAAATCATCCCACCCTCGCCCTCTCCCACAGAGTCCATAGACTGTTCTATACATCTGTGTCTCTTTTCTAAATTCCATATATATGTGTTAGTATACTGGATTGGTGTTTTTCTTTCTGGCTTACTTCACTCTGTATAATAGGCTCCAGTTTCATCCACCTCATTAGAACTGATTCAAATGTATTCTTTTTAATGGCTGAGTAATACTCCATTGTGTATATGTACCACACAGCTTTCTTATCCATTCATCTGCTGATGGACATCTAGGTTGCTTCCATGTCCTGGCTATTGTAAACAGTGCTGTGATGAACATTGGGGTACACATGTCTCCTTCAATTTTGGTTTCCTCAGTGTGTATGCCCAGCAGTGGGATTGCTGGGTCATATGGCAATTCTATTTCCAGTTTTTTAAGGAATCTCCACACTGTTCTCCATAGTGGCTGTACTAGTTTGCATTCCCACCAACAGTGTAAGAGGGTTCCCTTTTCTACACACCCTCTCCAGTATTTATTGCTTGTAGACTTTTGGATAGCAGCCATTCTGACTGGCATGAAATGGTACCTCATTGTGGTTTTGATTTGCATTTCTCTGATAATGAGTGATGTTGAGCATCTTTTCATGTGTTTGTTAGCCATCTGTATGTCTTCTTTGGAGAAATGTCTGTTTAGTTCTTTGGCCCATTTTTTGATTGGGTCGTTTATTTTTCTGGAATTGAGCTGCAGGAGTTACTTGTATATTTTTGAGATTAGTTGTTTGTCAGTTGCTTCATTTGCTATTATTTTCTCCCATTCTGAAGGCTGTCTTTTCACCTTGCTTATAGTTTCCTTTGTTGTGCAGAAGCTTTTAAGTTTAGTTAGGCCCCATTTGTTTATTTTTGCTTTTATTTCCAATATTCTGGGACGTGGGTCATAGAGGATCCTGCTGTGATTTATGTCGGAGAGTGTTTTGCCTATGTTCTCCTCTAGGAGTTTTATAGTTTCTGGTCTTATGTTTAGATCTTTAATCCATTTTGAGTTTATTTTTGTGTATGGTGTTAGAAGGCATTCTAGTTTCATTCTTTTACAAGTGGTTGACCAGTTTTCCCAGCACCACTTGTTAAAGAGATTGTCTTTTCTCCATTCTATATTTTTGCCTCCTCTGTCAAAGATAAGGTGTGCATAGGTGCATGGATTTATCTCTGGGCTTTCTATTTTGTTCCATTGATCTATATTTCTGTCTTTGTGCCAGTACCATACTGTCTTGATGACTGTGGCTTTGTAGTAGAGCCTGAAGTCAAGCAGGCTGATTCCTCCAGTTCCATTCTTCTTTCTCAAGATAGCTTTGGCTATTTGAGGTTTTTTGTATTTCCATACAAATTGTGAAATTATTTGTTCTAGCTCTGTGAAAAATACCGTTGGTAGCTTGATAGGGATTGCATTGAATCTATAGATTGCTTTGGGTAGTATACTCATTTTCACTATATTGATTCTTCTGATCCATGAACATGGTATATTTCTCCATCTATTAGTGTCCTCTTTAATTTCTTTTACCAGTGTTTTATAGTTTTCTATATATAGGTCTTTTGTTTCTTTAGGTAGATATATTCCTAAGTATTTTATTCTTTTCATTGCAATGATGAAAGTTTTTTGTTTTTTTTTTTAAACTGTGTATTTTGTATTGGGCTATAGCTGATTACCAGTGTTGTGATGGTTTCAGGTGAACAGCAAAGGGACTCAGCCACACATATACAAGTATATGTTCTGTCCCAAACCCCCCTCCCACCCAGGCTGCCACGTCACACTGAACAGAGTTCCATGTACTATATAGTAGATCTTTGTTGGTTATCCATTTTAAATATAACAGTGAAAACACATATTTTTTGACTGATAAACTAAATGAATTCTAAGAAGCAAGCCTTCTCAAGTACTGAAGCTTGTATTTGAATTATAGGTACCTCACCCACTAACAAATTAGCTGAAAAAGTTTGGGTTTTGTCTTAATGGGGCTCCTAGTCAGGATCCATGAGGCAGCTTCTTTAAGTGAGGTAGATGCACTTATTCTCCTTGTTAAACAGAAGAGGAAACCAAGGAAGCCCTAAGACTTGAACCTAGGGTGTTGGCTGGACACTCTGTTTTTTAATGCTACACTGTACAGCTTTTCCTGCAGCGTGCTGGAATTTGAACTTGCCTTCTCTCCAGTCAAGGTCACTTCTTGCCTCTGCCCTATTTGACTTTTTCCTTTGTTGAATCCTTCCTGTATCCCCACTTTTCTGGGATGGAGTACTGATAATTTTCTACTTCACAGGTACGGAAACTGAGTTTTCAGTACTGTGATTCTAATCACAGTGTTAGCAGGTGACAGAACTGACCCCAGAACTGAGGAACTTCCACAGCACAGTGTTAGCAGGTGACAGAACTGGCCCCAGAACTTAGGAGCTTCCACAGCTGAGTACACGTGCTGTGCTGCCTTGTGTGCTGCTCTTCGTTCTTGCCAATAAATTGGATAAAGGTATGGAGTGAATGCCAATTAGATCAACAACAGTAATAACTGGGTGGAGGGTGGGACGTGAGTGGGGAGAGCTCCCTGGAAGGTGGCTGGGATCAAGAAAGGATACAGAATCATGGGGGATAGTGGAAGGAGCAGAGTGTTTTCAGCTTTGAGAGAATTCGGGGGGAGGGTGGGGCATATGAAAACCATCTTTCAATATTTGGGTGTCTGTGTGGAGGTCTTAGATGGCAGGAGGTTCTGGAGAGATGCCATTTTAGGGTGAGGGACAAAAGTCTCTGAACTTGAGTTTTCCTATCTGTGTAATGAAGGCCCACTAAGGCCCAATTTGCAGAGTTGTGTTAGAAAGTCATTATGAAAGGTAGCCAGCAGAACTCCTCACACCCCGTGAAAGCCTTCTATCATGAGTGTGGTTGTGAGGCAATTGTGATAAAGATAATAATCTACAAATCTGGAAAACCACTTTGGCAACTTAGTGGGAATGGTTTCAAGGATTAGGTTAGAGGACATGATGTGTTCTGTCATTCTACTCTTGTCTGTTTAATTTCATTAAAACCAGTTTAGTTTTTGTAGAGACCAGGGAACTATATTCCATATTTTTGTGTGTGTCTATGTATGTGTACTCAGTCATGTCTGTAGTCCCCCAGGCTCCACAGGTCTGTGGAATTGTTCAGGCAAGAAGACAGGAGTTGATTGTCATTTCCTACTCCAAGGGATCTTCCTGACCCAGGGATCAAACCTAGGTCTCCTGCATTTCAGGTGAATGCTTTACTGACCGAGCTACTAGGGAAACCCCAATATTTTGTAATAATGAATAACAAAAGAATATGAAAAAGAATATCTACTTACTGAATCACCGTGCTGTACACCCGAAACTAATACGACGTTGTAAATCTGTTATACTTCAATTACAAAAAGGGATTAAAAAGGCAGTTTAGTTTGGGTTGCCAACCACAATGTCTGTGAAATTTTGGACAATTTCATTCATCTTGAAACATAGAATGGATGTAATATTATTTCTGTATGACAGAAGATGTAGCTAGGATGATTGGAACAGAAATATTTGTTGTGCATTTGGATGGTTACATATAACACTAAATATTCTATCGCTTGTTCCTTTCCAAAAACGTGGAAAAATGAACAGAAAACAACCATGGCATTACAGCATGACAGGGTCAGGGAATTTTAGGAATGGAAAGGACATTAGAAATAGGGTTAGGGTGAAATTCAATGTCTAGATGAAGGAGTCAGAAGTCCCACCAGAGGCCCTTTCTGGTGGTGTGTAGCCATCTCCCATCCTGCTGAAGTGTCACATTTGGCAAGCACTCCTGGAAAAGTAGCAAAGGTTTCAGTCTTTTTCTATTAAATTCCATGATCCTGTCCCTTTTGCCAACCTGATGTTAATTTGCCTCCCATTACTGTATCTTCAGTGGTTTCCCATTTCCTTCAAGATGGACTCCAAAGGAATTCACAATCTGGCACTAATATACCTAACACTGTTACTTCCCCTAACGTGTCCAGTCTTGGCCTGAGCGTGAGCTCAGATTTCTGTGATGGGGCCGCAGGGCTCTGGGGCTTGAGACAAGGGGCCAGGTGTATCAGCAGAGGCATTGTCTTATCTTACTTGCTCTGGGGTTCTACTCTTACCTCTTTTCACACTTCAGTGCAGTGGAGGGAAAATCAATGTTTTTAAACCACCATGAATCTCTGTGAATCCAGGCAAGATTAGAGAAGTGTGTATGTAGCAGGCATTCACTAAATAGCAAACCCCACAATGGATGGTCTTTTGTAATGTAGGAGAGGCCTAGTATGTGCTCGTCTATTTGATCTTCACATGAGAACCCCTCCTGTAGCTAAAACAAGTACTTCCATGTCACCTGCCTGCCAGTCCAAGCATGCCTGCCCCTACTGCCCCTCCTATGACAATACTGTCCTCCTTCCTTTGAGTTCAGGCTGGCAATATGTGTGCCTAAGGTGATTCTTTTCACCAACCCCTTTTGTATTATTTTTGTCACAAGGAGGTTTGAGTCAAACAGAGGAAAGAAATGCAAAACAATTCATTTCAGAGTCAGATAGGTGTAGTCAGATAGGTGTAGACTGGAATTTCACATTCAGTAGAAATTTAATGTGAGCTACAAATACAATTAAAACATTTCTAGTGTCAACTAAAAAGGTAGTCACAATCTGAAAGTAGAGAATTATTTTATTTGGTGGGAATGTTAGGACTCCAAGCTCTAGAAATAGCATTTCAAGTGGCCGTGGGAGACTGCTTTGAGAAGGCAGAAGACAGTGTCAGGCTATATACAGGTTTGCAACAAAAGAGGCAGGCAGTTTGAACATCATAGGTTTTTGTAAGGAAAATCAGATATCAAGTTAAGGAGTTTAGTGCTCTTCTATGTCTGGGAAAATGCAAGAGTCTGGGATTATCGAAGTCATTTCTTTCACATACATCTCAGCTATCTGGGGCCAGTGTCCTGTCTTTTTGATTTATCACATCCCCCCACCCCCAGCTCCTCAGCAATCACTGTGAGGGTTGGTGGCATCTGCTGGATCGCAGGCATTGTGTTCTCTTTTGGGAGTCCTCATTCACGTTTGGAGGCCTGGAATCACTGATGACTGTTATATCCTTGTTTATTGATATGGTAGGAGATTTTCTATTTCACAATAGTAATTGTTAAAATTAATTAAAAATATGTTTTATTTAACTCAATATATACAAAATACTGATTCAACACACAACATTAAAAATGATCAGAAATATTTTCTTTCCTTTTTTTCTGTTTCGAATTTTAGAAATTTGGTGTCTTTCATACTCTGAGCACATCTCAATTCAGACTTCCTTCACTTTTGGTGCTCAGCAGCTGCTTGTAATAGCGGCCAGTGTTGACACAGCAGGTCTGCAGAGTCTTATGGCTGACCAGTGTTAGTCCTAGAGTCACGTGGATCTGAGTGTGAACTCTGACTTTGCCCACGAGAGGCTGTCCAGACTTAGAAAGCCTCCTTCACTTTTAGGAGCCTCAGTTTTCTCACTATAAAATGGTCATATTAGTTATTGCCTCATAGGGCTGTCCTGAAGATAAAAATGAGACAATACATGTTCTGGCACAGAGTAAAGGTTAAATAAGTGTTAATTGCTGATACCATTCCAGCTGGATTTTATTTTATTTTTCGGATTTCCCAGTGAGTTTTATTTGGACCGACCTAGGGACAGAGTACTCTTGCCTGGAAAATCCCATGGATGGAGGAGCCTGGTGGGCTGCAGTCCATGGGGTCGCTAAGAGTCTGACACAGCTGAGCGACTTCACTTTCACTTTTCACTTTCATGCATTGGAGAAGGAAATGGCAACCCACTCCAGTGTTCTTGCCTGGAGAATTCCAGGGATGGGGGAGCCATGGTGAAGTTTTATGGTTTCAGATCTTACATTTAATAAGTCTTCAATTCATTTTGAGTTTATCTTTACAGATGGTCTGAGAAAGTAGTCCACTTTGGTTCTTTCGCATGTGGCTGTCCAGTTTTCCCAATACCACTTCTTGAAGAGGCTGTATTTTCCCCATTGTATATTCTTGCTCTTTTGCTATGAATTAATTGACCGTGTAAGTGTGTGTTCATTTCTGGGTTTCGTGTGTCCCTTAATTACTACACAGATGATCTTACTGCTTTTGTCTTTTGTCTTAGCCTAACGTTTAAGTGGTTGTTCTAGTACCTTTACCCTATGTTTGCCTTTACCAATAAAATGTTTTCTTTTGTAATTGTTATATTATTAGCTGTGGTCTATTTTTTCCACTTAGAGAAGTCCCTTTAACAGTTTTTGTTGAGTTGAGTTAGCGGTGCTGAGCACTTTTGGTCTTTTTCTTGCCTGTTAAACGCTTTCTCTCTCCTTCAAATCTGAATGAAAGCCTTCCTGGGTAGAGTATTCTTGGTTGTAGGTTTTTCCTTTCATCAATTTGGCTGTATTGGTCCACTCCTTTCTGTCCTGCAGTGTTTTTGCTGTAAAGTTAGAGAACAGTTTTATGTGAATTCCTTCGTATGTAACTAGTTGCTTTTCTCTTACTCCATTTAAGGGACTCTCTTTATCTTTAATTTTTGCAATTTTAATTATTATGTGTCTGTGTGAAGATCTCTTTGGGTTCATCTTGTTTGTAACTCTCTATACTTACCGGACCTGGATGTCTGTTCTCGTTTCCAGATTATGGGATTTTTTTTTTTTTTTTTTAGTTATTATTTCTTCAGATAAGTTCTCTGCCTCTCTCTCCCTTCTCCTTCTGGGACCTTATAATGTAAATATTAGTATGCTTGATGTTGTCCCAGAGGTCTCTTAAATGCTCTTCATTTTCTAAAATTATTTTTTTTTCTTCTTTCTGTTCTGCTTTAGTGATTTCCATCCCTCTGTCTTCCAGTTTGATGATTTATTTCTCCATATCATCTTAGTGAAACTTCTTGTGTATTTTTGATTTCAGTATTGTATTCATCAGCTGTTTTTTGGTTCTTCTATTTTCTAACTCTTTGTTAAGCTTCTCTCTGTTCATCCATTTTTCTCCCAAGCTTGCTGAGCATCTTTATGATCATTACTTTGAACTTTTTATGGGTAGATTTCTTATCTCCACTTCTCTTAGTTCTTCCTCTGAGGTTTTATCTTGTTCCTTCCTTTGGAACATATTCTTCTGTAGCCTCATTTTGCCTAATTCTCTGGGTTTATTACTGTATGGTAGGTGGGTTGGTTATGTTTCTTGATCTTGCAGAAGTGGCCTTGTTCAGATCTTTGTGGCTTCATGGACTGTAGCCCACCAGGCTCCTCTGTCCATGGAATTTTCCAGGCAAGAACACTGGAGTAAGTTGCCATTTCCTACTCCAGGGGATCTTCCTGACCCAGGGATTGAACCCATGGCTCTTGCATCTCCTGCATTAGCCGGCAGGTTCTTTACCACTACTTCCACCTGGGAATCCCTCTTTATTTTTTTAAATTGGAGTATAATTGCTTTACAATGTTGTGTTAGTCTCTGCTGTACAACAAAGTGAATCAGCTATCTGTTTACATATATCTCCTTCCTGTTGGATCTTCCCCCACACCCTAGGAGACTTCTTAGGGGACCCAGCAGCATTCTATATTCTGGTCACCAGAACTATATTCTCTAGCAGTTTCCCCTGTGTGGGCTTGCTGCAGGGCCAGGGGGATCCTGGGTCTGGTGCTGGTCCACTGGTGGGAGGCTCCTTGTCCCAGGGTTGGCTGTGGGTTTTGGGGGGCCCCAGGCTAGTGCCAACTTGCTGGTGAGTGGGACCAGTTCTTGGGTGGCTGGCTGTGGGGGTTGTGGGGGACCCTGGGCTGGTGCTGGCCCAGTGGTAGAGGGTGTCAGGTCTCTGAAAGGCTAGCTGCTTGGCCTGGAGATTTCGGGAGTGGTGCTGGCCCTCTGAGGCTATAGGCTAGTGGGGAGACTCCAGAAATTTCCTTGTCAACACCAGTGTCTTCATGGTAAAATGAGTCCCCCAAATGGCTGCCATCATCTATCCACAGGGGTGTCCCAGTTGCCGCCTGCCTTTGTGAGGCTTTCCAAGATCAGCAAGTGCATCTGACCTGAGCACCTTTTAAATTACTGCCTCTGCACTGGGATTTGGTGAGTGAGTGTTTTTTGTTCCTTTAGGAGCAGAGTCTATCTCCTCTGGTCCTCTGGCTCATGTCTACAAGCCCTGCTGGCCTTCAACGCTGGACATTCTGGGGCTTGTCTTCCTGCTGCAGGAGGCCCAAAGCCTGGGGACCCTGATGTGAGGCTTAGCCTCCTCACTACTTGGAGAGAACCTGTGCAGTTGTGATTATCTCCCATATGTGGATCACTCACCCAGGGGAATGATTCCTGACTGCACTATGTCTCCACCCCCTTCCTCATCTAGTTCTAGTTCCTTTTTTATATTTTTAATTCTGGTTCTAGTTCCTTTTTTATATTTTTAATTCTGGAACACCTTTTTTGTAGTCCAGTTTGTCTTCATAAATAGTTGTTTTATAGGTAGTTGTGATTTGGTGTGCATGTAGGACGCCTACAGGCATTTTGGCCATACCTCTAAATGACTTTTGACTATAGAAAATATCTATTAGAAAGCAGAGTGTATTTAAAAGTGAAAACTACCAATAGCATGAGATGATGTGTCTAAATGTAACTCAAGAAGAGTGTTCTTGCTTTTACTTTTATTAAAATTTTTTTCTCTGAACACAAAGAATATGAGATCTTAATTCCCTGATGAGGAATTGAACCCATGTCCCTTGCAGTGGAAGTGTGGAGTCTTAAGCACTGGATTCACCAGGAAATTCACCCTCCCTTAAAATGTATTTATTAGATAAAAAAAAATAAGGCAAAAAGTCAAGAAGGTAAAAAACAAAAACAAAAAGCCAAATTTAACAAAATAAATAAAAGTAGTGGGAAGGACTAATTAAACACAGAAAGTACAAATTAATGAAGAGAAACGAAAGAAAAAAGATGATTCTTTGAAAATACCAAAACAGGCCAACCTCTTGACAGTAGTCAAGAGAAAAAGAGAAGACAAATATTAGCAGTGAAGATTGAGAAACTCAGTGTGCTTCGTGAAAGTTAAGAAATTTTAAAAAGAAGAAATCCATGGGAATTCCTTGGTGGACCAGTGGTTAGGACTCCATGCTTCCACTTCAGGGGGCATGGGTTTGGTCCCTGGTCAGGGAACTAAGATCCCATAAGTTGGGAAGCATGGCCAAAATTTAAAATAAAAAAAAAGAAGAAGAAATCCTTTATAAAAGCTTTTAAACAATCTATATGGAAAGAACAAATTCTGGGAAATTAAATTTCTAAATTTGATTCAAGAAGGGTATAGAAATTTCCCCAAACTAGGGGAGAAGTGTAAAAAGTGATCCAAAATATATACTACTAAAGTAGTCACTATCTTTCAAAGATAGTGAATAGACTGATAATTTCTATTATTTAATCTGTTCCAGAACCCAAAGATGAAACAGTCCTCATCTTTTTCTAAACAGTGAACATAACTCTCATCCTACATTAGATTAAAGAACAGCATTAAAAGGGCAACGTATAGTTAATCTCACTCATAAACAAGGATGCAAAATCACATTTGAAATGTTAACCGATCAAACAATGAAGAATAGCCTGGTGGGGTACAGTCCATGGGGCCACAGAGACTTAAATAAAGAAAGAATAGTGTGTTCTGATGAAGACTGGTTTGTTCAAGGCATGCAAGGATAGTTCAACAAAAAGAAATCTGTTTTAACATTATTCACCCTGCAACTAAAGTGGGAAAAAAGTAACTTTGTGGTGTCCCAGATAGATGCCAGAAAAAACATTTTTGAGAAGCTGTAAAACTCTTCTCTGAGAGCCACCACTGAGCACAATTGCTTGAAAAAGTAAATTGATGCCACTAAACAGATGTGACAATGACCCATCATTGTTCCCAAGAGGGTAATAAATGCCTTGGGGTTAAATTAATGTTTTCCATAAGACCTGATTCTCTGAGTGATTTTGCCTGTCATTTAAAAAATGTCTTATTCTATCTTCAGCTCTTTATTTATATTTTGGGAATATTCATATTGTTTTTGTGAATTTTAAATAAAAAGGTTCAGGGGCCATAGCTAACCCCAGGCTAGAAGTGGAATAGAAGTTCCTGAGAATCCAGGGGTACAGGCTTCTGTGCTGATAGCACACAGCCTCCAGGTAAAGTTAGGAGAGCTCTCCTTCTGCATGGAAGAATGTGAGCAGAGCCCCAAACCATACAATGCATGCGGTCAAGCTTTGACCTTTCTCATTATGTGGAATTGCTGAAGCATTCCTACAAATGGTGTTTTAATCATAGCATAAGTTATTAATTTAAACCAGACAAAAGTGCCCTTGGGGAGTCTTCATTCTGTGTAGGAGTTTTTATAAACTTCCATGATTTTTCACCTAATTCTCCCTTGTTTACTTTTGTTGAGACATTGGCAGTGTTTTATAATTTAGGCTTTTTCACCTTTGGAAATAAACCAGGCTTGTTTAAAAAAAAAGAAGTTTTGTCAGAATTTTGGATGGGTTGAGAAAACCGTGTAATTTATGAAATCAGGACTGCTAATTTGAGGAAGTACAAAGCACGGCGCAGCCCAGGCCTGGGTCAGCACTGGGCCTTCTGGCCCCGTGTCGGTCTCAGGGCACAGCAAGTCCACAACCTTCTGAGCCACATCTCCATTTTGAGCCCAGTGGAGTAATCAACCTGGATTTTCATGGTACTCAGCACAGAAACACTGGGCTGAAAGGGATAACAGGAGAAACCAGTTAATCTCTGTGGATCAGCAAATGGTTTCCGACAGAAGAGCTTGGTGACCATCCCTTGGGCAAAATTCATTCCTTTGGATGTGGTGAATTTCTCAGAGGACCAGCAATTGTGTGTCATGAACATTGATAGCTATTCAGTGTTTGCCTCTTGAAAAACCCACTCAGGTAGACAGCAAACCCAATGGTTAACTATTCAGCATTTACGATTGCCCACATTATCGCTTAAACTTTCCCCCTTTCTGTTTTCTACCATTTGGGATGAAGCTGAGGACCCAACCCAGTTCTTGCTGTGGACTTGCACTAGCTCTTGCCCTGACCATGCTCTCTGGGGCAGGAAACTAGAATAGAATACTTGAAATAGTGGGGCCTCCGTTAGTCGAGAATGAAGAAGCATGTAGCAACCGGATTGCAGGCATAGGGAGGAGATGGAGCTCACACTGTGGCAGAAAGATACACACTTCATCTTCATGACATCAGAGAGTCCCTGGGTCAACCACTTCCGGAGCTGTCTTAACTCTCGGCCCTCCAGTTCTGTGTTTTAATCGTTTTTGAGCCAGGTTGAGGGGAGCTTTCTCTTACACAGAGTGAGAATTATTCTCTGTAATTTTCTTTTTTTGAAAATGCATCTGTTTGACTGCACCTGCTCTCAGTTGCGGCCGCGGGACCTTTTGTTGTGGCGTGAGGGCTTAGTCGCTGCTGCGGGTTGGACTCGGTTGCCCTGAAGCATGTGGGACCTTAGTTCCCGGACCAGGAACTGAACCTTTGTCCCCTGCTTTGCAAGGCAGGTTCTTAACCAGGGAAGTCCCTTTGTAATTTTCTGAGTGTAGGACTTTTTCTACTTCCCTTTCGATGCCTCCTTACTTATAACCTTAATATTACAAATCTCTCAAACTAACCATTTCTTCTTTTTTAATAGTGTTTTTAAGCCCCCGATCATGTTATAGTCACTAATATACACTGTGCATTTACTCTTTGTTGGACACTCATAAGCATTTTATTTGTACAGCATTTCATATTTATGAATTTAGAACGAGTTTGTCTTTTAAAAGTTTGGCTTTTACCTATAACATATTCTCCAAAAGGAATCAGTTCAGTTTAGTCACTCAGTTGTGTCCGACTCTTTGCAACCCCGTGGACTACAGAATGCTAGGCTTCTCTGTCCATCACCAACTCTGGGAGCTTGCTCAAATTCATGTCCATCGAGTTGGTGATTCCATCCAACCATCTCATCCTCTCTGGTTCCCTTCCCCTCCTTCCTTCCGTCAGCATCAGGGTCTTTTCCAGTGAGTCAGTTCTTCGCATCAGGTGGCCAAAGTATTGGAGTTTCAGCTTCAGCATCAGTCCTTCCAATGAATATTCAGGACTTATTTCCTTTAGGACTGACTAGTTTGCTCTCCTTGCAGTCCAAGGGACTCTCAAGAGTCTTCTCCAGCACCACAATTTGAAAGCATCAATTCTTTGGTGCTCAGCCTTCTTTATGGTCCAACTCTCACATCCATACATGACTACTGAAAAAACCATAGCTTTGACTAGACAAATGGACCTTTGTTGGCAATAAATATTTCTATTATTCCCAGTGTGGATAGGCTTAAACTCTACGTATGTATTTAAAAACAGCACTTACTATAAGCTTTCATTCGATTGACTCTATAATGCTTTTAGGCCAAGGCTGTCATTTCCATATTTTAAATAGGACTAAAGTAGGGAGGGGGCTTCTCTAATGACTCAGTGGTAAAGAATCCACCTGCAAAGCAGGAGACACAGGAGACTTGGGTTCCATCCCTGGGTTGGGAAGATCCCCCAGAGGAGTAAATGGCAACCTGTTCCAGTATTCCTGCCTGAAACATCCCATGGACAGAGGAGCCTGGCAGGCTATGGTCTATAGGGACACAAAGAGTCAGGCCCAACTGAGTGACTGAGCAAAGTAGGGAGAGATGCCCAAGATCACATTGTTAATGACAGTCTGGACTCGGGTGCAATCAATTCCATCCCAAGGACTGTGCACTACACTGCCTCCCTGTGTAGATCTTCCTGGATACTACTGGGCTATCGCTGTGTGTCTCTCCAGGAGATGGCACAGGCAAGCTGAGCAGAGAGATGAGTGTTATTATGAAGATTTGGAATTGAAAACATGACTAACTGTTAGCACCTCTAAAGGAGTATTCTGAAATATATGGCAAAGTGTTTCTGAATCACTGATTATATGTTATTTTAATCCTTTTCATCTTAATTTTTATGTTATTTGATCTGTTAAAAACATATGTTGGAAGAAATACATTAAAATCTTCTAGGGGGGAAAAAAAAAAAAGGGCAAGCTGGGACTTCCCTGGCAGTTTAGTGGTTAAGACCCTTCTGCTTCCAATGCAGAGGGTGAGGATTTGATTTCTGATCAGGCAACTAAGATCCCATATGCTGCTGTGCTGCAAAAAAGAAAGAAAGAAAGAAAAAACCACCCAGGACACTAGTTTGTTCTACTTTATCCTTGTAATTCCTATAGGAGTTATTTTACCTGTTGGCTAGTGATGTTATTTGGGCTGGAACCACAGTGAAGGTTAAATGTTCTTCTTGATTTAGCCTCCCGTCAACACAATATTGGAGAAGGCAATGGCACCCCACTCCAGTACTCTTGCCTGGAAAATCCCATGGGCGGAGGAGCCTGGTAGGCTGCAGTCCATGGGGTCGCAAAGAGTCAGACACAGCTGAGCGACTTCCCTTTCACTTTTCACTTTGATGCATTGGAGAAGGAAATGGCAACCCACTCCAGTGTTCTTGCCTGGAGAATCCCAGGGACGGGGGAGCCTGGTGGGCTGCCATCTATGGGGTTGCACAGAGTCCGACAGGACTGAAACGACTCAGCAGCAGCAGCAGCCACACAATATGGCCCTCCTTGTGCCTTTTCCTGTCTTCCCCTACCCCCCAGCCCCACCTCCTTAAATGTTACATTGTGTTGGAAAAACAAAGATATTTATAGAAGAGTCTTAATTATGCCTTTGGTAGCAAGCAGATCTCTTCTAAGATGAGCTGGCGACCAAGAACAAAGGGCACAACTTGGTTTCTTTAAAAGACTGTTTATTCCTCATTTATTCTTTATTTTTCAGCAATAAACAAACAAACAAATACACAAAATGAAAACCTGAGGCCAAGGAGCAGGCCCAGCCTGAGCTACCTCACAGATGTCGCGGTGATGTGAGTGCTTCGGGGGCTCCCCGGGAGGGAAGGTATCGGGGGCGGCCTCAGGCGAAGCCTGAGATGAAGTGGTCCAGTTTTGGTGGCTGGTGGGAGATGTTCACTTTCTCAGCTGGGTGTAGTCCGGGCATGATGTCCAAGCCCTGGGCCACCAGACCGAGGGGGCAGGGGCAGGGCACGCCACTCTCGGCGTGTTTGCGCGGCTTCCCGCCGCGTCGCGCGCCGACACGTTCTCTCTGGCACCGTGTTTCCCCGGCGCCGTTTCTCCTCCTGGCCTCTCGCTAACGTTAGGCATTGCTTCCCCATCTCTTCCCCACACCTTCTCAGCCCACAATTTTTTCTAATATTCAGCAAATGCTTTTTCACATCAGTGAAGTTATCCTGTTTACGCATGTATTTTGCCTTGTGGAAATGCCTGTCTACAATTTGAATCCATCATAAGCACTATTTTTTCAGACTACTGATCCAAAGGGGAAACCCAAGAAAACATGGTGAATAGAAATGGAGGTGAAAGGAGTTGAGGATTTCCCAAAAACCCACTTTCATCCACAGTTTTCTATTAATACCGTATATTTACTTTCCTTTGCATTTGTTCCTCTTCGGACTTACAGATTTTCTGATGCTTCATTTTAAGGAGCTCTTTTACAGTTGGATTTAATTTTTTTTTTTTGCAAGGGAATTCATGACTGTGGTTCAAAATGATTTTTCCTGGTACATCAAAATATGATCTTTTTAGTTGCTGTTTTTGTTTAAAGCCATGGTAACATAGTTGAATTACTGTTGGGAGTAGCCATTTCACAGAACGTTTAAAAATATTGAGCCAAATCTGTTTGACATAACATTTTACAATACTAGGATTAAATCCTGTTTGACAAATGTTTTAATTGATGAAAAATGAAACTTTAGGAGGAATGTGGAGGAGTTTCTCCTGGTGGCCCTGTGCCTGCTGTTGGGTGCTCTCATGGCCATAAGGAGCTCTGGTTGGCAGGAGGTTACTGGCAACCAGAGCTGCCAATTTGGCCTGTGACTTCTGCAGTTTCCTGAATCTTTCTGTGCCTCTGCCTCTCACGCCTGTTGGATAGGGCAGGACATGGCTACGCAGGGCAGCATGACTTGAGTGAGCCCTTGCTGAGAGGGCAGACAGCTTGAGACCCTTCCCCAGCACACAAGTCCCCTGCACAACTAATCAGTCTCCTATTCAGAATTCCTTCGGTGCTCATGCTTTAAGTCCGTAACAAGGTAGTTGTTACTGGACTCAAAGTTATTTTATTAAAAAAATTAACATACAGGAAGTGTGACTTTTGGGGGAGTGTACAATTGTGTGCGTTTTAACACATGTATATATTCAACGCAGTCAGGATGCAGAACTGTTCATCACTCCAGAAACTCCTTCAGTTCAGTTCAGTTGCTCAGTCATGTCCGACTCTTTGTGACCCCATGAATCTCAGCACGCCAGGCCTCCCTGTCCATCACCAACTCCCGGAGTTCACTCAGACTCACGTCCATTGAGTCGGTGATGCCATCCAGCCATCTCATCCTCTGTCGTCCCCTTCTCCTCCTGCCCCCAATCCCTCCCAGCATCAGAGTCTTTTCCAATCAGTCAACTCTTCGCATGAGGTGGCCAAAGGACTGGAGTTTCAGCTTTAGCATCATTCCTTCCAAAGAAATCCCAGGGCTGATCTCCTTCAGATCTCCATTTCTGAAGAAACTCCGTGGTGCTGGTCTTTTACAGGCGTACCATTCCTCCATCCTTGCTCCTGGCACCCACGAACTGCCCTCTGTCACTGTAATTTTGAGAATGTCATATGAATGGAATCACAGAGTATGTAACCTTTGAGACTAGTTTTGTTTACTCAACATAATACCTTTGAGATTCATCCAGGTTGTTGTGTGTATCAGTAATGTGTGTCTTTTATTGCTAAGTAGTATTCCATTCTGTGGGTGTACTAGAGTTTGGTTATCCATTCAACCATTGAAGGGCATTGGATTATTTCCAGTTGTTAGTGACTCTGAATGGAGCGGCTATAAACATTCATGTATAGGTCTAGTTATGCTTAAGAAGTTCTGTTTTAAGATCGTTCTTTTAAAGAGCTTCCTTCCTGTGTATTATTGCTTCCTGTTGAGATTTTAAAAGATAGCTGTAAATTCTTTGACATTCTTCTCACTGAGAGGTGGTGTCTATGTCCCTTTTTCTTGAATCTGAGTGGGCTGCTATGAACAGTAATACATAGGAGAAGTCAGGCTATGACTGAGGTCTAGGTCTGAGACTAGGGCTGGTCATAAAAAGCCATGCATTCTGCCTTGTTTAACAAGAACAGCCACTCTGGAATTCTCTGTCACCATTTGGGAAGTCCAGATACTCTGAGATAGCTCTGTTGGAGAGGGCAGGTGTGGGAGCTTTGGCTGACCATCCCAGCTGAGCTTTCCTCCATCTATTCCAAGTCGATAGATGTGTGGGTAAAGCCGGCTTGGTCCTGTCAAGAGTCACCTGCCACCTGAACACCATCGAGTGACTGCTGCTATGCCACTGGAGCAGCAATCCCCAGGAACACTGCCGCACTTCTGAGCCAGGAGGTCAAGGGGACGGTAACGTGGTTTTGTTTGTACCCACTAAGTTTAGGTTTGTTTGACCCGCAGATGTGAGTAACTGGAATGCTGTATAATGAATATTCACGCTTCACAGAAACAAGGCTCGTATCTCTTGACAAACCTAAACCTTTGGGCACAGTGCTCATTTTTATATTTTGAAACTCTGATTTCCACACCGTGCTTGGCAAAGTTCCTTATAAACATTGTGTGATGGTGATGATGAGGAATTGAATTACATTGGCAATTATCTTGGTGGTAAGAAAAGTATCTGTGTGGGTCCTCAGTCGTGTCTGACTCTCTGTGACCCTATGGACTGTAGCCCACCAGGCTCCTCTCTGTCCGTGGGATTTCCCAGGCAAGGATACTGGAGTAGGTTGCCATTTCCTTCTCTCGGGGATCTTCCTGACCCAGGGTCTCCTGTGTCTCTTGCATTGGCAGGCAGATTCTTTACCAGTAAGCACCTGGGAAGCCCAAGACAATTATCCAGCAGCTGTCAAATGCTATTAAATGTGTTGCTCATGGACTCACCAACTGCAGAATCTGGAAAGGGAGGTAAAGGACCATCCATTTTACCTCCACATCAGGCGAGTGGGCAGTGAGTCACCAGTGGGGACGCTCCCAGTGGGAGCAAGGACTTGGAGCCCAGCGTCTGATTTCTGGCTCCAAGTGATCAATCAAGGCCTCTGTTCACAAATGTGATTAGGTCACATAGAACCACCGGGTGGCTCTGTAAGCCAACAGTGCTTGAGGAGGGGTCTGGCCAGGCAATCAAAGGACCCCAACCCAAACAGTTAATGCAGAAAACAGAAGCATCTCTATTCATTTCAGGTCTGTGGTCTCAGAAGGTGTGTAGGAGCCATTGCTTTGATTAAACACAAGTGTAGGCAAAGCAAAGAGCAGCAAGAGAATAAAGAAGTGGTCTTGGAAAATTAAAAAAAAAAAAAGTCCCAAATGGGCGAAATTAAAGCAAAACTCACTAGAAGTAATGAGTGACAAACGGACTCTGAAATCTGAGGCAAAGAGTAGAACTTGAGGGATCCTTATAGATCAGAGCAAAAAAAAAAGGTGATGGAAATGGTAGGAAAGAAGATGTAAAAGAGAGAAAGTAAAAAGAGTCATGCTTTATTCATGCATTTGTTGAACAAAGATCTGTTGAGGCCCTCCTCTTGCTCTCAGATTTGGGGCAACAAACGAGGAATAAAAACAGGGAAAAAATTCCTGGCTTGCTTGGAGCCTGTGTTCAGTGAGGGAGAGTGGGTGGGGGAAAGAAAACAAATGTATAAACAAGTGAAAACTTATCAAATGAGAGAAAGTGATCAATGCCCTGGAAACATGGAGCAGAGAAGCGGGAAAGTAGTGGGGCAATGAGGAGGGAGGGAGCTGGCGATCTTAAATCAAGAGGTCAGGAAAGGCCGACTGCGAAGGCAGCCTGAGCAGAGGTCTGAAGGGTAAGGTTTCCAGCCAGGAGCAGACACGGGGGAGCTCGCTCCAAGCAAAGGGGGCAGCCTGTGAAGGTCCCCTGAGACTGGAGCCCGAGACCTTGTGTGGTGGAACTGGGATGAATCCCGGCAGAGGATGTAGGAGGAGTGGGGTGGGGGGGAGGTGTCAGTGATGAGAGACTTCAGGCCACGGTAAGTATTTGGGTCATTTTTAAGGAGTTTGAGAGAGAAAGGTATTGAAGTATTCTAACAAAGGAGTGGCATGATTTCATTTAAGCTTTAGAAAGATTGTTCTGGCTGTTGTGTTGTAATGAGATTTGGGGAAGGGCGGCTAATGTGAGGGCAGAAGCAGGAGAAGAGGGAAAAGGCAGGCATAACGATTCAGGGGAGGGAGGGTGGCACTCTCTGGTGGTTTGCACGGGCCTGAGAGTGACGGAGGTGGTGAAGAGTGGCCACATTCTGGGCTTACTTTAAAGGCAGGTCCAACAGATAGAACTGGGAAGGAGGTGAAGAGGGCCTTCAAAGACGAGTGAGATTTGGGCTAAGCAACCGAAAGAAGTGGCTTTTTACTGAGGAAAAGAAGGTCTAGTGGACGCTGGGTTTTTTTGTGGAGGGTGTGGGGAAGATAATCAGGAGTTTGCTTTTTAAAAAATTGAATGATAACTGAGATACAATATGGTGTTAGTTTCAGGTGTGCAACAGTGTTTGATAGTTTTACACCTTATGAAATGATCGCCATGATAAGTTTAGTTACCATCTGTCCCCATACAGAGTTTTACAGTATTATTCACTGTATTCCCTCTGCTATACATTACACCCTGAGACTTATTTACTTCACAGCTGGAAGTTTGTGCCTCTCGTTCCCCTTTACCTATTTTGCACTCTCCCCCCTTCCCCTCTTACAACCACCTGTTCGTTCTCTGTATCTGTGGGTCTATTTCTGTTTTGTCCTGTTTGTTCATTTGTTTTATTTTTAGATTCCACATACAAGTGAAATCTGTCTTTCTCTGATTTATTTCACTTAGTGTAATATCTGCCAGGTCCATTCATGTTGTCACAAATGGTAAGATCTCATTCTTTTTTACGGCTGAATAATATTCCAGGAGTTTGCTTTTGGATGTTCCAAACACTTTTTCAACATTTGAGAGAAGCTGTCTGGTACACTATTGGAAATGTAAGAACGGAGCTGAGGTGAGAAGTTCAATGGGAGAGGAGTGTACTTTATGGGTCATTAGTATATAGGTGGTATGTAACCTGGGAGAGTGGATGAGATCCTTCAGAAGCGAGTGCTGGCAGAGACAGCACACAGGCAGAGATGAAGGATTCAAGTGGACGTCTGGGCCGGAGACACACAGCTTGGGAGGCTTAGAGGGAGTTCCCAGTGGGGCAGGGAGACACTTAGGGGGCCTGAAAAAAAGTGTGCAAGGGGGTGGGGCAATCACCTGTATCAAATACTGTGAACTCTAGTAAGATGAGGCTGGAAAAGTGACCGTTACTGACCTTGTCAAGGTGGTTTTGGTCAAATTGTGGGGCAAAAGTTAACTGTGACACAATGTCAAAAGAGAGAAATTGGATTGTGCAGAGTTGGGGAGTGGGGCAGTAGCTGGAGGAAGATGGGGGTTCTGTTTTATTTTTATTGTCATAAAATACACAGAACATGAAGTTTACCATTTTGAGTGTGCAGTTCACTGATGCTGAATACATTCGCACGGTTGTGCACCTATCACCACCATCCTTCTTCAAACTCACCTTCCCAAACTGAAACTCTGTCCCCACTACACAGTAAGCCCCGATTCCAGCATCCCCACGGCCCCAGGCAACCAGCAGTCTCCTTTCTGTCTCTTTGACTCCCCTGGTACCTCAGATAAGGGGAACTGTACAGCGTTTGTCCTTCTGTAAGCAGATCATCTCACTCAGCATAATGTTCTCAAGGTTCATCCATCTTGCAGCGTATGTCAGAATTTTCTTCCTTTTTCAGGCTGAATAATATTCTATTGTATGAATAGAATTCTGTTGTAAACTATACCATATTTATTTCCCATTCGTCTGTAGATAAACACTTGGTTTGCTTGCACTTTTTGTTTATTGTGGATAATGTTGCTATGAACACGCATGTGCATATTTCCAAATATGTCTTGGAAACCTTGCTTTCAGTTCTTTTTGAAGCAGAACTCCTGGATTACAAGATAATTCTATTTTTAATTTTTTGAATCACCACTGTTTTCTACAACAGCTACATCATTAAAATTCCCACCAGCAGTGCATAAAAATTCCAATTTATCTACTTCCTTCCCAATGCTTATTTTCTGTTTTTAATTTAATTTAATTTTTTGAGATAGCCATTCTAATAGGTGTGATGTGGTAGGGGGTTTCTTCTTAAGACAGATAAATTCTACCATATTTGATTTTACTGTAATAATTTAATAGAGGGGGGAATTAGAGGAGGCTGAGGAGGTTTTCGAGGGTGACTGAATAGACAAGAGTACATTCACCAGATGGAGAATGGTCCATAAGAACTCAGAGGCAGGATTTGTGGCCGAATAGATGGACACATATGCAGATGGGTGGGAAACCTCATCTCATTGCTTCTGTCTTCTCAAGGAAATCAGAAACAAAGTTGCTATTACAGAGTGAGCATTTGAGAAAAGTGCTGGAAGTTGGATGAGAAAGGAGAGGGAATGAGTAGCCATTCAGTTCAGTTCAGTTCAGTCACTCAGTCGTGTCCAACTCTTTTCGACCCCATGAATTGCAGCATGCCAGGCCTCCCTGTCCATCACCAACTCCTGGAGTTCACTGAGACTCACGTCCATTGAGTCAGTGATGCCATCCAGCCATCTCATCCTCTGTCGTCCCCTTCTCCTCCTGCCCCCAATCCCTCAGGAGATCCAAAGCGTGAAAGGTCCAGAGACCTCAGGAGGGTTTATTTTTAAACAGCCCTGAGGACCCACCTCAAGAAGTCTGTGGTCACTAATTTGGAATGCCACCCATCTCTCCCAGGGCCATTCAGCTGCTCAGGGACAGGCAGTGAGTATACAGAGAGTGGGATTAATGGGTGAAAGTGAAGAACTGATGGAGGGAAGGAGTGTGAGGTCCTTCAGGGCAAATTAAGGAAGTGCTTCAATAGCAAGTCCAGTTTCAAGCTGGGGTGAGGGCAAGAGAGTGTGAGTATAGGACTACTGGAGTCAGGCTGCGAAGGGTGGGCCCGCCCTTGAGTGGCCCATCTTCCTTTCAGTCTCTGCAGAGAGTGTGCATAATATGCAATTATTGACTCCTTTCTAGAAAGCCTTTTCAGAGAAGAGAGAACCAAGACCTGGATCCAAGACCTTTGCTGTCTCGTGTGGTTCCTGACACATCCACGCTGACTGGGCTCTCACCCACTTGCCCTTCTCCACTGCCACTGCCCAGTTAACTCTTTCTCATTGTTCAGGACTCTTTTCAGGGTAAACAGTTTCATCCTGTGGATTGAGGGACATTAGAAATGCGGTGTCCAGATATCTTACAACTTCTGGTCTTTTGAAGAAGAGATAAGTCAATATCCACCAGGAAGCCAAGAGCCACTGGAGAACTGGGATATGTATTTACCTGTGAAAGTCAACCAGAAGGGCTTTTTGCGCTCCTGGTTGCACACGCGGCTGGCTGGGCGGCGCTGTGGGAAGGAGCTGCGCTCTCAGCTCTGTCCGGCAGGGGACGCTGTGGGAGAGCAGTGTGACAAGGCCCCCGTTGCCTTGACCTTGCCCGGGTCTGCGCACGCTTCATCCACCTGCCTTGCTTCTCAGTTCAACTTGACACCGCAGGCTCTTTCCAAGAGCAGCAGTTGGGCCCCTCGTGCTCATTTCTGCCAGGAGCTAGTGACAGAATTTGGTGAATGTGTATGGTTGATGGAGGGCAGGATTGCTGCGCAGGGATCACAAGCAAGGCCGTGCCTGACGCCCAGGTGGGAAACTAGTAGAGGCGGACTGGCTTGCTCCCGCTGCACAGCGCGGGGTGGCTGCCAGGTGCTAGGTGGGGATGGCCCCAGAGGAGCTGAGGTTCCCGGTTCTCTACTGAGTCCTGAGCAGGAGACGCCTCCGCAGCAGGCCGTGCTGCTGTGACCCGTCTGTCTGCTGGGGTCCGTCATCACGTCCCAGGTAGGGAAGTGCAGACAGACTAACATCTTAACACCCTGCGCTCTCCACTAACCCGCAGTCCTTCAGGCAAAAGCATGGCTGGTGGTCATGGAGTAGGGAAAGGAATCATTTGTATGATTAAAAATTTTTTTTATTTTTTTTCCAAATTGTGGTAAAATGTACATGACACAAAATGTACCTTTTAAAAAACTGTTTTAAATTTCAAAATGTACCATTATAAACCACAGTTCCACAGTAGTAAATGCATTTTCATGGTTGTGCAATCATCCCCATCATCCATCTTCACAACTCTTTTCATCCTTCAAAACTGAAACTCAATGCCCATTAAGCAATAACTTCCCATTGGCTCCTCATCCCCACCCCTCAGCCCCTGGCAACCACCATTCTACTTCCCATCTCTATGAATTTGACTGCTCTAGTGCTGTAGACTGAATGCTTGTGTCCTGACAAAAACTCATAATTGAAACCTAATTCCTAATGTGGTGGTATCTGGAGGTGGAACTTTTGGGAGGTGATTAGGTCATGAGGGTGCAGCTCTCATGACTGAGATTTCTAAAAAAGAAACTAGAGAGCTCCCTTGCCCCTTCTGCTATGTGGGAACACAGTGGGAAGAAGGAATTCTGTGAACTAGGAATTGGCCTGACCCCAAATGAGCCAGCATCTTGGACTTCCAGCCTCTAGAACTGTGAGAAATAAGTTTCTGTTCTTTATAAGTCACCTAGTCTGTGGTATTTTTGTTATAGCAGCCTAAATGGAGTGAGACATTTAGGTACCTCACATCAGTGGAATCATACCATATTTGTCCTTTCTGTCTGGCTTATTTCCCTTAACATAGTGTCTTCAAGATTCACCCATGTTATATGTTAGAAATTCCTTCCTTTTTAAGGCTGAATAACACTCCATCATACATATATGCCACATTTCATTTTTCCATTCATTTGTTATTCATTCATCTGTTGATGGACATTTGGATTATTTCTATCTTTTGGGTATTTTGAATAGAGCTGCTATGCACATGTATGTAAAAATACCTGTTCAAGTCCCTCTTTCAGTTCTTCTGGGTGTATATGCACAAGTGGAATTGCTGGATCCAAGGGTGATTTTACGTTTAATATTTTGAGGAACCAGCATATATTTTCCACAGTGGAAGTTGCATGAGTTTTTGAAAGTGGCATATATTCAACACATTTTGAAGGTAAGATTTTGGACCAGATGATTACTAAAAGTGGGTGAAGAGATGTAGATCCTGAGAAGATGGTCAGACAGTGGCATTCTCCTCTGTCCTTCCTTTTGTCTGCTCCAGGCCCATGCTCCTGGGGCCAGCTTGGCACCCATCTGGGAGCCAGGAAGGGGCCCAGACCCAGTCCTGGGAGCCCGGCATACCCTTCCTGATAGTGTCCACTTACTTTTTCCCACACTGGGCTCCCTCATTCTCTAAATAGCTCTCACACGAAGTGGAATGTTTTTTGTTTGCACTGGGGTGGGGAGGAATTCTTAGGAGGACACTGAAAAAATGACTTTAGACTAACAGCTCAATAAGAAGGAAGGGATCATGTTCAGCTAGAATTTTGGGGGCATGAGCTCCCAAAGGTCCTGGACCCTGTTTTCCAGGTGAAGGAACAAATATTGCTGCAAGGAGAATGTGGAAGAAGAGATTTCTTCTTCCTGAAGATTGTGTCTACCAATTCTGGAGGAGAATGCCATCAGAATTCTTGTGTTCCCTGGAGCCTGGGGTCCCCTGAGACCACTGCCTGTGCACGCGGATATGTCTCGTGTCCTCCCCGCATCTTAGACGACCCGACAGCTTTGTTTTCTTCAGTCTACTGAGGCTAACTGGGAAGTTTGTCTATTTAGTATTTGTCTGCTGTGTTGAAACAGAGGTGGGGGTACAAGATTAAGAAACCTTTAAACAAAACTTTAAGGAGAGTTATCTCACCATAACTCGAAACTGAACACTTGGACGCCTGGTAATATAAGTCTTGCCAATTCCCATTACAACACAGATTGCAACATGCCTCTCTTCTCGTAAATGTGTTTTTGAGGTCACTCCAGCTCTACCAGATCCCCCTCTCCCTTGACCTTTTTCCAATAGACAACTATGAATTTGCTTTCCTCTTCTTGCTCACCTGAAGCCAAGGGCTGATCAGGGATACAGGAGAGCTGTACTATTTGTTCAATGACTGGTGTGTGGTCTTTTTGCTCCACTGCACACAGGGTTCTGTCTGGCAACCTTTTCTGTCTTTCAGAATGACTGTTCTACCCATTCTCAGTCTCCTCCATCTCCTCTTTCCACATCTCTCACCTTATGTTAGTGAGGGTTCCTTCAGCTTCTCACCCCCAAACCCACAAACAACCTTCCCCATGGTTCTTGGGTCTTGGAAGCAAAGGCATCGTCCTCTCCTCCAGGGATAACTCCTCCATCCTGAATCTTGAGGCCTCACCACTTTCCTTTAGATACTTCGTTTCTTTTGTATTCATCCCCTTGCTTTCCTGAGTCCTCAGCTTTTCCTTCTTGCATCCTTCCCCACAGATTATGAACATGCACAAGCTCAAAATACCCATAGCAGCCCAAAGGGGAGAAAACACAAACGCTCTTGCTCCGAAGCCTGTGTGAAATTGGTCTTATCTTCTCAGTCGAGCTCCTGGCAAGAAAACCCTGCATATGTCACTCCCTCCCCATCTCTCCTGTCATGACTCAGTCTTGCTCTGACTTCCCAAGCTCCACAGGAACCAGGACAGCAGCCAGGCCCCAGTTATCACAGTGAGTGGGAGATTTTCAATCTATTCTTTGCCTCTTCTCTTTCCAGAATCTGAAGGTGTGATGCTCCCACTGTTTAACAATCCTGGTGCTGCCAGGCAAAGCAGAAAGGGCATGTGCTTTGCGATAAATTGGAATCACAGCTCGTCCATGTAATAGCTGTGTGACTGTGGACCATAGTGTGGCTATAGTCACTTGGGGCTGAGACTCAGTCTTCCCATCTGCAGAATGGGGAAGGCAGCATCAGCACCAGGGTGGATGATGAGGAAGACCTAAAGCTCCCTACTACTGATGCCTGTGCGTGAACGCTCGGTCGCTCCATTGTGTCTGACTCTTTGAGCCTCCACGGACTCTAGTCCACGAGGCTTCTCTGTCCATGGGATTTCTCAGGCAAGTCTCACCCAGAGGCATAAGTTTTGGTTCTGGGTCCTCAACCCTCATGCTGGGGCCATGCTTCATGCCTCAGCTGCTTAACCCTTGTTATGGAAGTTCTTTGGAATCCACTCTCCTTTGGTAGGTCCTGTAGTTTTCCCCTTTCTCTATTAATATTGCTTCTTCCTTAGGTTAATTCTTCCAGATCTTGGCCTTTGCATGAGGCATTTCCTCCCTCTGAACCGCCTTTCTCCTTTCACCCATCCAGCAAACCCCCACCTACCTCCCAACCCCTGCTCACGTCCCTTCCTGACTTGCTGGTCACCCCCATGCTTGCTGCCTCCCTTGTCACCTACACATCACACGTCTTTCATGAGTCAGGACCCGAGTAATGGGAGCCAGACCTGGCAGCTCTCCAGTGGCCGTGGTTCCTAGCACATGTGTGGCATTCATAGGGGTTCATGACATGGATTCATCTCTAGGAAAATATGCCTCTGAGAGTAGTGCATTTACCTCGAGCAACATTCAGTAAAATAAGCATTATCGATAAGATAAAGGCATTCTTTATGGATTTTAACCTGTGATGTTAACCTCTATGATAACCTTATTGGTTGAGGATGAAATGGAAGCACTGTTTTTGATGAGCTTCTGGAATCACCAGAAGGCTGAATAAATGATGCTCACGTCCTGAAGTCCAAGTCTTCCTGCTGGGGGAGAATTCTGTGCACCAAAGGCCCCATGTGGTGGTGTGAATGGTGCACAGTGAATGGCGAAGCTGGGATCTGGGCACTATTCTGTGCTGGGGAAGCAGGTCCTTTCTCACTCACTTTGTATTTAATGCTTTTTCTTTTCTGGGTTTAGTGGTTCTTTGCTGCTGCTAAGTCGCTTCAGTCGTGTCCGACTCTGTGCGACCCCATAGACGGCAGCCCACCAGGCTTCCCCATCCCTGGGATTCTCCAGGCAAGAACACTGGAGTGGGTTGCCATTTCCTTCTCTTCTTTAGCTGAGAATATAAAGGCAATAGGGAGAATTGCAGGCCCTCATTTTCTCTGCTGGTAGAACTTTCCCACCAGGATAAGGGAACTGCTCTTTTTCTCTTTAGAATGATTTCTTGGGGCTACCTAGGCTCTTTCTCTGTTTTTCATTTCTGTAAGTGGCATTGTCTTGGGAGAGCATTGACCTCTCCTCGCACTCACTCAGTCAGTCCAGGAGAAACCTCCATCCTGTCCATTGGCCTCACCTTTGCAGACCAGTGGCTTTAACCGTAACTCGGATGTGCCCCGTCTCACTCAGTTCAGTCTGCTTTGCACATTGCCACAAGAACGTCATTTGGAAGTCTTTACTGACTTTCTTTTGCATATGAAGTAGCATTCATACTTCCAGGTGTGGAGTTGCAGGACCCACCACCATCTGGTTACAAACCACTTCAGTCCCTGTCCCCGAGGAGGCTCTTGCTTTCCCACCCCACTGTATAGGGGCCTCTCATCTTCAAGTCCTACCTCAGAACTCAGTTCCTCTATGAAACAGCTCTGCCCTCCTCAGAAAGGCCTGTTTTAGAATTATTTATGGGTGTGCTTTAGCTCTTCCAGCAGTGGGAAGCCTCAACAGCAGCTGCTGCATCTTATTAATTTTTAATGTCCCCATGGCAGCTAGTACAGGCTGAGTGTGTGTGTGCATATGTGTGTGTGCGTGTATATGTGTGTGTAGGCATTGATTCTCTAGGCTCAGTCTTTAAACCGTTGAAGAAAATCAATTCTAACTCACTGTGTTATTCCAGATAAATTGGAAGGCTCTCAACACATTTTTCTACGATGCAGCAATTATTTCCAAAAGAAAAATAGTATCATTCACACTTGCTCTTTCCATTTATAATAGGAGGAGGGTTTCCTATGAAGTTTAAAGGTAACTGATTTCAGGAAAGGAACCTATTGTATTGGTAAAATTACATTAAGCTGAGAAAATTTTGTTTCAATTTATTTTGAATTAAACATCTAGAAATAAAGAAGCATAAAAGTTGCATGTTTGTTCTACACTGCGGGGTGGACATATCCTATGATGTCATCGATCTATTATGGTTTAGTTAAAAACGACACACATCTTTTAGAATGTGTATCTTAGTATGGGTTGTATTCTGAAATAGAAAGAGGGAACTGTCCGCACACAAAGGAATCCCCCAACAGGCCAAGCCGGAGGCTCTGCCTTGCCTGCCTGTGGAGCGCCCGTGCTCCTGCACATGGGCACCCCACCCACCTCTGCGGGCCCCATGGCCGCAGTGTGACCTGGCTGCTGGTGGCCAGGAGGCCCTCACTGCTGTGCCTGTCCAGCCTCGGAGGGGACTGGCTGTTACTCTTTCGGAAAAGCGAGTTGCATTCTATCTCAGACCTCCCAGGGGCCGGCCCCACCCTGAGCCTCTGCTCTTGTGCCTTCCTCACGTTGGTTTCTCCTGTCAAAAGAATTTCTCTAATGCCTGAAAATCTCGATTTCACCTCCAGCGCACCTAGCTGCTGCTCTCTGAGAGATTTTAATGTCCATGTGAAATGCGAGGATAAGATTTGAGTTTAACGGAGTTGGTTTTCTTGACGTGACTTTATCTGTGATATCAGCACTTGGCTCAAGCTATCTGCCCTCAGCAGAGCTGCGGCCCTGCTCCCTCCAACGTGGCCACCTCTCTGCTCCTTCTCCATGCTGCCTTCTCCTCCCTGAAGTGGGGAAGGGAGAGCTGGCCACAGAAGACCAGGCTCCTGTCATCCATGTTAGCAAATCTAGACGAAAGAGAGAAACTGTCCCCTGTAGGGCGGGACTCTGGCTGACTGGGCTGGGGCCTGAGCCCACCAGGGCACTGACCTGGCAGAAACTGGTCGTGTGCCCTCAATGGTCCACCCTCAAGGAATACAGGTATCCTTACCAGGAAGAGAGTAGGGCTGTGGGGCAGAGAAGGACAAATGTATGCCATGCCAGCTACGTCCTACAAAGTCTATTTCTCAGAGTCATGGTATTCAGCTTTTTCTTTTATTTGTTAATGAATGCTTTCTGTAATCTCTTTTAACAAATTATTCCTATTTAATTGGAGGGTGATTTACAATATTGTGTTGGTTCTCCGTACATCAGCATGCGTCAGCCACAGATGCCCATATGCCCCTCCCTCTTGAGCCTGTCTCCCACCTCCCACCCTGCCCCCTCTAACTTGTCACAGAGCATTGGATTTGAGGTCTGCATCACACAGCAAATTCCCACCGACTATTTTACGTATGGTAATGTGTATCTATCAGTGCTGCTCTCTCAATTTGTCCCACCGCCTCCTTCCTCCAGTGTGTCTGTTATTCATGTCTGGTCTCCTTTGCTGCCCTGCAGATGCGTTCATCAGTACCATCTTTCTAGATTCCATATATATGTGTTGATATAGAATATTTGTTTTTCTTTTTCTGACTCACTTCACTCTGTATAATAGGTTCTAGGTTCATCCACCTCATTAGGACTGACTCAAATGCATTCCTTTTTATAGCTGAGTAATATTCCATCGTATATATGTACCACCGCTTCTTTATCCATCCATCTGTTGATGGACATCTAGGTTGCTTCCATGTCCTAGTTATTGTAGAACATCGAGGTACATGTGTCTTTTTCAATTCTGGTTTCTGCAGGGTATATGCCCGGTAGTGGGATTATTGGGTCATATGGTAGTTTTATTCTGGTTTTTAAAGGAATCTCCATATTGTTCTCCATAGTGGCTGTATCTCTTCAGTTTTTTCAAAGGACGTTTTGTGAAATTATCAACTTTAAAACGGGGGCACTAGAGGCTACAAAACGTCTCATTTCTCCACCTGAACGGGGTTGGGCCACCACAGGCTTGCTCCAGGCATCTGCATGATGAGTGCTTTTCAGGGAAGCTCCTCTGAAAGGGCGCACCTTTTCAGGGGCACCTCTGTGTGCCCCTCCACAGGGACCCGAGGTGCTGTCGCACACAGGTTGAACCCAAGCATCCTCCAGAGCAGAGTTGGAAAGGACGGGGGACACCACAGGGCTTGGTTTTCTGCGGTGCTCAACCAGTGAGGTACTTTTGTTTCATCATTTCGGGCCAGATGAGTCCATAAAAGCCTCGTTCCGCCCTGCCCCACCCCATGAGGTCCCGTGGGGGATCTGGCCTCCCCCGCCCACTGCCATGCAGAGGCCTGCAGGCTCTCACACCCCAGACCGACGGTCGAAGTCGGTCAAAAAGCGCCCGAGTGTTTACTTCCGAGTGTGTACGCGTCCTGCTTTTGTGTTGTGTCCATGTGTGAAAACTGTGTGCCTTGCATGTCTTTACACGTCAGGATGTGCTCTGTGTGTGTCTTCGTGGGTCTGCATTTGTGTATGTGCGTCTCTGGTGCTTGTGTGTATTTGAGGGAGGATATGTGAGCTGAGTTGATGCTTATGTTTAGACTGTGTTTGTGGGTGTATCTGAAGAGTTGGAGGAACAACATTCCTTGAGTCACATTTACTAATTTCTTCCTTGACGTGCTTAATTTATGAAGTCGCCAGCTGCCGTCCTTCCCTCTCCCCCCGCCAAGCAGGAGGCAGTTTGTTCCAGCTGTCATGCTGGAATGCATTCTGCTCTTCTTGAGCATGCTTTATTATTATTATTTTTAAAGCTCTTGGAAGGCCTTGTGAGAGAGGTGCTGGGAGTTCATCGCAGATTATTTTTAATAACAGAATCCTAGAGGGAAATGGAAAGCTGTGTTTTATTGGCAAGCTGTCTTCTCCATCTCTAAAGTAAATAAGACTCCATTTTCTACATTATTTAATGTGTCATCCTTCCCTCCCCCTTTTAATCATCCTCCAAATGGACTCATGAGGTCCAAACCGACAGGCACAGAGCCCTCCCCGTGAGCACGCCTGTATGGGGCCCTGCTCGGGAGGGGGTGCATCCAGTGGGCACAGGTCCAGTCTGCTGGAGTCGGGCCCTCCCTGGGTCACAGGTGGCCTCCTCCTGCTTAGGGTGGCCAGCCCTGGACCCTGGTGATGTGTAAAGCTTGGGAGGAATCAGAATATGATGGGTGCAGGCACCCTGTGATCTAGAGAAGCTTCTGCTAGGCTCTGGTGGCAGCACCAGCTGCTAGTCATTTCAGCTCAACTCGGTTTGATCCAAATAAGCACAGAGAACACCTGCTCACTACCTGGCATTCTGCTAAGTGTGCACGTGTGTGTAAATGAAGGAAAGTGGACACCTCTACTGCTCCTTGAAAATGTCGATATGTTGATGCAATTGACCCAAAGCCCAACTCTCTAGGCTGCAGTATGGACCTGGCCACATCTGTGAGTCCCACTGCCCTCCGGAGCCACGGCTCTGTGTTTAGTGAGAGCTTTTCTGCTCTGCCATGGACGTGGACAGGGAAATCCTCTTCACTGGTGTCTGCAGGTCCACAGACAGCAAGCACGCTTTGATTTCTGCTGCCTGCAGCGAGGTTGTGGCGCCACCGGCCCGGAGGCCTGCATCCCAGCCTGGCGGCCTGCATCCCAGCCTGGCGGCCTGCATCCCACAGCTGCTCCCACTTCTGCTCTCACTTCTGCTCTCCTTCTCATATCCCTGCACAGCTGGCCTTCTTATCCACACAGGACTGTCACCCCAACTTCAGACTCCCCAAGACACTCAGCTTTTTACCCTTCATGAGCTTAGTAAGAAGTTTTTTTTGTTTTTTGTTTTTTTTTCTGAATAGAGAGGAATTTTGAGTAGTGCCTTGATCTGCCTGAATACATATGTAAAGCTGACAGTCAGGTAGGAGTCTGTTTTCAAACTGTTTATGTGGAAGGTGTTAGTCTGAAGGGGAATAGCTTGTGTTGATCCTTTCAGGAAACTCTTCCCTCAAAGTTTCCAGGATTCTAGGAACCACTGGTGAGGAGTTAATACACCTGTTTCTCCAAAGCCTCTCTTTGCATCCTTCCCCTTCCTCTTACCTCCTCTTCTTTCTTTCTTCTCTTTTCTCTCCTATCATAAAATTGTTACGGCACTTTCCTTGTGCCAGGACAAATTCCTGAGGCCAGATCACACATTTGGAGCACTTACAAATCACCCAGGCTCAGTAACCCTTAAAATTGCTGAGTGTCTGGGCTCCAGGATCAGTGCGGGGTGCTGAGGGACCCTTGAAAATAATATGGATTTGATCTTCTGTCTTGGAGCTTCTGCAACATCTGACAAGGTAGGAAGTCACAACATTTATCCAATGTAGATGTGCATTCTTGGCATGCGGCGGGCAGCTTGAAGGAGGGGAGGGAGAAACACAGAAAGTGTGTGTTTGCAGGTGATTCCACGTACCTCCCCACCCGCCCGCATCTCCACCTTTCATCTGACGTCTTGAGCTGGGGACATAGGGCACTCCGCGAAGTCTCTTTCGCTGCTTTCTCGTCCCTCTAAGGTGTGTGTAGAATATGCTACAGAATAACTCGTTGCAGTTGGAAACAATTCTTTAGGAAAGAATAATTTCTATAGGAAAGAATTATTCTTTCGTGAAAACACATGCAGAATCCCTCTGTCCCGGCTGCTATAGAAGGTGGGACGAGGGCAGTGTTTGAGCTCTGACAGACGCTGTCACCCGCGCGCCGGGAGCTGGAGGGCTGGCTGCACTCGTGGCAGGCTTGTTCCCAGTTTTCTGGAGTAGAAGGCCTTACCCTTTAGGGCAGGAAAGGGAGGCCGGTGTGGGGGTGACCGCGCATGCGTGCTGAGACAGCCAGGCCGGCCCAGTTCGTGGCGTGGTAGGTGGTCCCAGAGCATCCCTCGCTTTGCTGCGCTTCGTCCGTTCTCCTAGCTTCTTTTCCCTAATGACCTGGGCGAGGGAATGGAGAGACTTCTAGACCTTCTCTGGCCTGATACCCTCAGCCCTTCTGAACTGAAGAACTGGGCCTGAAACAACAGGCGTCCCGGGGGCAAGGCTTTTGGTCCTGCTAAGAGTGAGAGCCTCGGGAGCTCGTGGGGCCAGAGCCTCATGCGTGGAGAGGTTGTGGAGGATTCTTGGGGCTTGGCTAGGGTGTTTGAGTCTTGCATCCTGCGGTCCTAAGGTCTACCCAGCTTACTGGTGGCACATCTGAGCTCAGCTTTTATCTACCTTCTCCCTGAAGGAAGGTGCGAGAGCTCAGAGTCCCAGATGGCCCAGGATCAGTGCTTCATGGAGCCCTGGACCAATGACTCCCACAGCTGACTCAGCCACGGCAACGTGCCTCGCGTGCTGGGCTCATCTCCTGCCCTCCATGCAGGCCATGCCTGTGCTTTCACATGGCTTTTGACTGCTCCTTCTCTCCTGGGATTTTTTACATCCCAAGGCCTAACCTAGATCTCAGCCTGGTTCCAGAGTAGCTTCTGGTCCCGAACATTTCAGTCCAAGCTTTTCTTTTGTTTGTATTTTCCTTCCTGAGAACCTACCGGGAGCCAACTTCTAGGCTCTGTGTTTACCGGGAGCCGACTTCTAGGCTCTGTGTTTTGAGAGCATCAAGGAGAATGAGACTAGCTGTGACCTGAGGCTGTTTCAACCCTGAGTAATCTCTCTTCCACCTTGTCCTTAAAATATACATGAAAGTACAAAAAAAATGACCAAAAACAACACAAAAAACCTCACAGGAACACCGTCAACAATCACTAGCCTTGGGAGGGATTTCCATTATCTTCAGCAACAATGAGACAGCTTCAGAAGCACAATTGATGACATTTTCATTGTTAGTGGCTCAGTTGGCTAGAGGTGAGTGAGAAGAGGCCTTGGCGATCCCCTCCCCACCAAGATCTGAAGAAGCCCTTGAACCCAGCAGGGTACTGAACAGTACCCTGCCCCATCTGCCCTCCCTGCCCATTGCCATCTGGGGGAGTTTACGGGGGAAGGCATGTTGCAACAGTCCTGAAAGTTGTGGTTTTCACAGGTTCAGTGCTGCTGGCAGGCTGAGGAAGAAAGAGAGCCGTTTCATCTTCTGTGCCTTATACAGGGTTGAAGAAAATTAAGCCCCTCCCCATGTTTACTGGGGCATTATGCGGGACAGCCTGACCATTCTCAGCCCACCACGTGACTACCTGACCCCAAGCACTGCCATGGGATATGAGCCAATTTTGCCTTCCAAGTTTAGCTCTCCAGGGGGCATTCTCCAGGGAACTGGGGGATCAGAGGATAGGCAAAAATGGTAAAATTTTGCTACATCTCTTCTGTCAACAAGATCTTGTGCAAGATGAATATACAACAAAAACAAAACAAAACAAAACAAAACAAAAACAACCCAACCAAACCAAAAACCAAACCACTAGGGAACCAAGAAAAAAGTTCTAAACTAAATATACTGACTCCATTTGAAAACACAACTTTTGAAAAAATATTTTTTAGGAGGAAATAAAAAGTGATTTAAAGATCTATATTTCATGTTCTCAGTGAGTTATTAGGATGTATGAAATTGTTAGAAGAGGTCAGGCTGATGATAAACAGAGCAGGCTGAGACGCGAGCTCAGATAAAAAGGACAACAGTGATGTTAGGAAAGGCTTCCAGGAAGCACACAGCAGGAGAGCCTGAGTCTCTGTCAGTGGCAACAAAGGGAAGAACTGAACTGTCAGAAAAAATGCTATACTGTTAAGGGCAAACTTAAGTTCCTTTTCTAGAATTCATTGAAAAAGGACAAAGGGATGGAAATAAGAAGAAATACAAGAGTTACAGAGTCCGATAAAAGTACATCAACCTTTGAATAAGATGGCTTATTGTGAGGAAGAAATATAAGCAGTCAGAAGAAGCAATGATCAAAGGTATAACGTTTGAAAAATTTTCTGATCTGGGAAAGATGTACTTCATAGATAATAATCAATAATGATATCTAAAGGCATTTCTGCTATTCAGAAAGGAACAAAACACCAGTCAGGATAATATTAGATTATTCATTAACAGCAGGAAATAGAAAACAATGGAATGTCTTCTGAGTTTTCAGAGAAATCATGTTTTGTTACCACCAATTTGAACTTTATATGTTAAGGAAATAAAAACAATTTTATATGTAGGGGCTCTGAAAATACACTGAAGCTTATACAGTACTGTTATAACTAAGAAGAATCAAATGGGAGAACCTGGGGTGGGGAGGTCAGCTGACATGTGTCTGCATGTCAGTCTGGATGAAAAAGCCAGAGACCAAAATGGAGGCTGAAGACACGTGATAAACATAAGCTGTCGCGTGGTCGCAGTGGCCTGACGCTGGAATTCCTGATGTTCTCAGTTGCACAGTGGTGTCCAACTCTCTGTGGCCCCATGGCCTCCAGGCTCCTCCAGGCTCCTCTGTCCATGGAATTTTCCAGGCAAGAATACTAGACTCGCTTGCCATTCCTACTCCAGGGGATCTTCCTGACCCAGGGATTGAAGCTGTGTCTCCTGCACTGGCAGATGGATTGTTTACCACTCAGCCACCTGGTAGGCCTGATACGTGCATGCAAACTGCGTGATGTTTCCATCACTGAGTGATGGGTGCAAGCAAATTGAGCAGGACATCTGAGCTGGCATGATTTAGAAGCCAGGGGTGAAGACAGAATTTCTGTTTTTATGAGGTACATACTCTTTTTTTAAAAAATTAATTAATGTTTTAAAATTGGAGGATAATTGCTTTACAATATTGTGTTGATTTCTGCCACACATCAACATGAATCAGCCATAGGGACACAGATGTCTCCTCCCTCTTGACTTTCTCCCCTACCCGTACCTCAGTCCATCCCTGTATGTCGTCCAGAGCATATGAGACACATATTCTAAAGAACACACTAGAAATTGATAAGCTGATTTTTCAGATTGTGATGAAGTCACAAAGAAAATAACACAAGGTCACTGATGAGGAGGAATGGAGTGAATTGGAAGGCTACTTGGTTGGATGTGCCAGTTTGGAAAACCCAGCCAGGCAGCTGGGTATGAGTCTGGAGCTTGGGGGGAAGTCTAAGCTATTAAAATCACTCTGAGTGCTTGTGGATGATATTTTAAGCTGTGGGATTTGTTACCTACAGCAATCTACCCTTTAGAGAAGGGAGAGGAGGGCCTGGCAAAGGAGGCTTAGGAGGCACAAGCAGTTTGGGAGGAGAGAAACCGACAGAATTTTTTCAGTTGGAAATGTATTCAATGCTTGGCATCTAGTAGCAGAGGCCAACCTTAACAATGGCTGGAGTCACATAGAAGGTGTTTCCCCACTGCTGTGGGAAAAGTTAGACTGTGCCCAAGGGAAACATGGTGGATCGCTCCACAGACCAGGGACACAGGCGTCCTCTGTCTAACTTGTGTCAGCTTGAGCCCACAGCTTCATCTTTGAGAGTCTGTGGTGGCTGCTGGAACTCCAGCAATCACATCTGTGTCCTCACACCTAGAAAGAGGAGAACAACAGAGGCTCAGGCCACTTGTCAGTCTCTTCTAACCCACTTGCTTAGAATTTCTATTCTTGACTTCCACTTACATCTCCTTGGTCACCTCTGTGTCAAGAGAGGCATTCAGTTTTTCTGAATACACTTCAGATACACTACAGTTTTTCTGACTCAATATCCTCATCTGCAAAAAATAGGAATTTCTCCTTATATTCTCAGTTCAGTCACTCAGTAATGTCTGACTCTTTGCGACCCCATGGACTGCAGGATACCAGGCCTCCCTGTCTATCACCAACTCCTAGAGCTTACTCATGTTCATAGAGTCAGTGATGCCATCCAACCATCTCATCCTCTGTCGTCCCCTTCTCCTGTCTTCAATCTTTCCCAGCATCAGGGTCTTTTCCAGTGAGTCACTTCTTCACATCAGGTGGCCAAAGTATTGGAGTTTCAGCTTCAGCATCAGTCCTTCTAATGAATATTCAGCACTGATTTCCTTTAGGATGGACTGGTTGGATTTCCTTGCACTCCAAGGAACTCTCGAGTCTTCTTCAACACCACAGTTCAAAAGCATCAATTCTTCAGTGCTCAGCTTTCTTCATAGTCCAACTCTCACATCCATACATGACTATTGGAAAAACCATAGCTTTGACTAGATGGACCTTTGTTGGCAAAGTAATGTCTCTGCTTTTGAATATGCTGTCTAGGTTGGTCATAGCTTTCCTTCCAAGGAGCAAGCGTCTTTTAATTTCATGGCTGCAGTCACCATCTGCAGTGATTTTGGAGCCAAAAAAAAAGAAAAGTCTGACACTGTTTCCACTGTTTCCCCATCTATTTCCCATGAAGTGATGAGACCAAATGCCATAATTAGTTTTCTGTGTTGAGCTTTAAGCCAACTTTTTCATTCTTTTCTTTCACTTTCATCAAGAGGCTTTTTAGTTCCTCTTCACTTTCTGCCATAAGGGTGGTGTCATCTGCACATGAGGTTATTGATATTTCTCCCGGCAATCTTGATTCCAGCTTGTACTTCTTCCAGCACAGCATTTCTCATGATGTATCTGCATGTAAGTTAAATAAGCAGGGTGACAATATACAGCCTTGATGTACTCCTTTTCCTATTGGGAACCAGTCTGTTGGTCCATGTGTAGTTCTAACTGTTGCTTCCTGACCTACATATAGATTTCTTAAGAGCCTGGGCTGGTGGTCTGGTATTCCCATCTCTTGAAGAATTTTCCACAGTTTGTTGTGTTCCACACAGTCAAAGGCTTTGGCATAGTCAATAAAGCAGAAGTAGATGTTTTTCTTGAACTCTTGTTCTTTCTCGATGATCCAATGGATGTTGGCAATTTGATCTCTGGTTCCTCTGCCTTTTCTAAATCCAGCTTGAACATCTAGAAGTTCACGGTTCATGTACTGTTGAAGCCTGGCTTGGAGAATTTTGAGCGTTACTTTACTACCGTGTGTTTCATTATTTATGGGCTTCCCTGGTGGCTCAGTGGTAAAGAATCCACTGGCCAATACGGGAGACGTGGGTTCCGCCCTGGGTTGGGAAGAGCCCCTGGAGAAGGAAATGGCAATCCACTCCAATATTCTTGCCTGGGAAATCCCTTGGACAGAGGAGCCTGGTGGGCTGCAGTCCATGGGGTCGCAAAAAAAGTTGAACACGACTTAGCTACTAAACAACAACAACCTTCATGGGTGCATTTATTTATTCATGAACCAAATCAAGCATTAAGAGTGAACAGATGGGTTAATGCATCTGGGCCTGGTGGCTGGGACTGTATCCCCGTTCCTGATCACTGAGCACTGACCATATGACAGGCTGGGTGCCAAATGCTCCGGGTAGAGTTATCCTCAGCATTACTCCACGGGTTGCTTGTATCCCCATTTGTTGTGTGAAGACAGCAGCACGCCTGCGGGGGTGAGTCCAGGGGTGATGTCACTGTGCAGTGGCAGGCGGCGTGCGGCTCCGCACCATCCCTACCTGTGGGGCCTGGGCAGCGAGCAGACTCTGCAGACCTGTTGACGACGGGGACAGCTCCACGCAGGGTGCAGGAAGTGCCAGAACAATGAACCGCTGCAGCCTGGAGGTCTGGGCACGCCCCTAGACATTTCCCCTGTGTGTTCTGGAATGTTTAGTATGGTTGACCTTGCCAGTGATTTATGAAATACCTTAAAAATAGTTTTTACCTAGTGATAAAATATGGCTCTGATTCTTGTGCATACAATAACCATTGTACTTGTTGATGACTTCAGCTATAGTTGTTTGAAATCAGTATTATATTCACCCAGAACACATAATAAAATAATTTCCCTGGTAAGCAACTAGTTTCTGAGAAGAATTTCCTCTAGTGGTATAAGAAAACCATTCCTGTCTTACCCTTAAGAGGTGATGGATAAAATTATCCTGATTACAAAGAAAGTATTTGTTCAGTAGAGAGAGCCTGTGGACTCTATTGTAGAGATGTGCAGATTTTTCTGAGTCTGACCTCATTCAGCTCTGACAGCAAGGATCACAGGCATACCTGCCCTGGGATGCCCCCTGATATGACCAATCTGAGGATCCCCCTCCCCATGCTGCCCCCCACCCAAATCAGGCTTAATCTGGCTGTGGCCTTGACCTTAATCATCCTAACTCTTCTCAACATACAGTGGGCACCTGATTTATAGTGTTTAAATTTCTGTTTCTCATTAGCTGGCATTCCCTTTAAGTCCCAAATGTCCTCAGTTTTTACATTGTCAGCAGACAGAAAGGTGGCAGCCTCAATGCCAGCTCCATTCTGCATGTGGGGTCAGGCTAGACCCTTCTTGCCTGTCACACGGGCACTCTGAGAGACACTCCATGGAAAGATCCCCTTGTTCTCTGTACAGAATCAGTCTCGAGACTGGAAAAGAGAAAACTGCTTGTGGTGTGGGTGGCCATGCAATGACAACACTCAAAGGCAAAGCTAAGTAAGCGCCCACTTTGTTTTCATGGACTCGTTAGCAAGCATAGGCAATGGAGCCAAACAAGGCTGAACTGTAGATTCTAACCCTGCCAATCACTGGCCTGTGATCCTGGCTGGGTCACTTAACTTCTTCAAGTGTATCTTTCTAACTTTTTAAAAATAAGTTTTCATTTTAAGGGTAGTTTTAGGTTCACAGCACAATTGAGAAGTAGGTTCAGAGATTTCCCTTTTCCCCCATCTACTCCCATACAGGCACAGCCTCCCCTACTATCAACATTCCCCAGCTAGTCCATTTGTTATAATTGATGAACCAACACTGATAAAGCTCCAGGAGTTGGTGATTGACAGGGAGGCCTGGTGTGCTGCGATTCATGGGGTCACAAAGAGTCGGACACGACTGAGCGACTGAACTGAACTGAACACTGATACATCTTTATCACCCAAGGTCCGTAGTTTACATATGGTTCACTCAGCGCTGTACGTTTAATGGGTTTGGACAAATGTATAATGATATGTACCCATCATTGTAGTATCATACTGGTTAATTTCATTGCCCTAAAAATCCTCTGTGCTCGCTCGCTCTCTTTCCCTCACCTGGCAACTACTGATCTATTTACTATCTCTGTTGTTTTTCAGTCACTAAGTCATTTCTGACTCTTTGCAACCCCACTGACTGCAGTGTGCCAGGCTTCCCTGTCCTTCACTGTCTCCTGGAGTTTGCTCAAACTCATGTCCATTGAGTCAGTGATGCTACCCAACCATCTCATCCTCTGTCGCCCCCTTCTCCTTCTGCCCTCAATATTTCTCAGCATCAGGGTCTTTTCCAGTGAGTTGATTCTTTGCATCAGTTGGCCAAAGTATTGGAGCTTCAGCTTCAGCATCAGTCCTTCAATGAATATTCAGGGTTGATTTCCTTTAGGATCTACTAGTTTAATCTTGCAGTCCAAGAGACTCTTAAGAGTCTTCTCCAGCTCCACAGTTTGAAAGCATCAATTCTTTGGTGCTCAGCCTTCTTTACGGTCCAACTCTCACATCCATACATGACTACTGGAAAAGCTACAGCTTTGACTAGACGGATCTTTGTTGGCAAAGTGATGTCCCTGCTTTTTAATATGCTGTGTAGGTTGGTCATAGCTTTTCTTCCAAGGAGCAAGTGTCTTTTAATTTCATGGTTGCTGTCACCATCCACAGTGATTTTGGAACCCAAGAAAATAAAATCTGCTCCTGTTTCATTGACTTTGGGGCCCAAGAAAATAAAATGTCTGCTGTCTCCACTTTTTCCCCGTCTATTTGCCATGAAGTGATGGGGCGGAATGCCATGATCTTCGTTTCTGAATGTTGAATTTTAAGCCAGCATATTCACTCTTCTCTTTCACCCTCATCAAAAGGTCCTTTAGTTCCTCTTCACTTTTTGCCATTAGAGTGATATCACCTGCATATCTGAGTTTATTGATATTTCTCCTGGAAATCTTGATCCCAGCTTGTAATTCATCCAGCCCGGCATTTGCTTGATGTCCTCTGCATAGGAATTAAATAAGCAGGGTGACAATATACAGCCTTGACATGCTCCTTTCCCAATTTTGAACCAGTTGTTCCGCGTCTGGTTCTAACTGTTGCTACTATCTCTGTAGTTTTGCCCATTCCAGAATGTTACATAGTTGGTATCCTATAGTATGTAGACTTTATATATTGTTTTCTTTCGTTTAGTAATAGTCACTTTAGGTTCCCCGTGTCTGGATAACTTATTATTATTTTTTAACACTGAATAATAGTCCAGCATCTGGGTGTGCTGTAGTTTACCTGTGCCCTCACCAAAGGGCACCTGCGTTGCTTCCAGGTTTTGGTAGTTACAAAGCTGCTGTAAACATTTCTGTGCAGATTTTCAAGTGTCCCTTTCTTCACTAGCAGCAACACAGGGATTTGGGAAACATTAAGCTGGATAAGACACAGACAGCCCGTAACACAATGCTGGGTACCACTCATGCTTCAAGTCCCTGTTCCCGATCACTAGTCTTATCTCTCCCTGTCCTGTACTAATGACAACCTGGCGAAGACATTTCACTGTAGATGGGCTGTAGGTGTCATTTACTGGGAAGGGAGAGGGATGGAGTTTGAAGTAAAGAGACTTTCCAAAGGAAAAGAACAAAAAATAACTGTGTTACTCAGGGAAAGAGAATGCTTCTCAGAACGGAACAATATGTTGAGGATTATGGGGGTATGGAAGGAAGGGTAACAGGCCATGAATAGTTGTAAATCATGGACAAGGAGGTTATCTATTCCTGGGATCCCTGTGTACCCTCATGACTCTCAGAAGTCTGAAGCACAAGTCCTATAAACTACAATCATGGAAAAAATGACAGTCAAAAGAAACTTCAGCTCATGGAAAAGGGATGTAAGACCTCTGAAGCTTAGGGCTGGGGCAGCCTTAAAGTGGCCTGGACAGCTGACACCCTTCTGCAGTATAGACCTCTGCCCCTGCACATCTGTGAGGAGTGCAGTGTGGGAGGGAGGGCCTGGGCTCCCTAGGTGGCTACATAGGAATGAGTTCCAGTCCCAGCTCTGCTTTGTGGCTCTGGGAAAGATATATAACCTGTTTGATTCTCAGCTCAGAGATAGCGTTATAATCCCTATGTGTGGAGTCGTGGTGGGGGCCAAATGAACAATATTTATGAAATATTTGGGGAATGCGCACTTGTGGTAGTAGATAGTTTATTTGTTTATTCTTGTTTAGGTAGTTTTTAAAACATTTAATTCATTGGGTTTTGACTGTGTGGGTCTTCATTGTGCACATGGGCTTTTCTCTGGTTGAGGCACGTGGGGGCCACCCTTTACTTGGGGTGCACAGGCTTCTCCTGTTGCAGAGCACAGGCTGTAGAGCACGCGGGCTTCAGTGGCTGCGGCACGTGGGATCAGTAGTGCTGGCTCCTGGCTCTAGAGCACAGGCTCAGTAGTTGTGGTGCACGGGCTTAGTTGTTCCACAGCATGTGGTATCTTCCTGGATCAGGGGTCGAACCTGTGTCTCCTGCCTTGGCAGGCAGACTGTTTACCACTGAGCCACCAGGGAAGCCCAGATAGTTGTTTTTATAGCAGGCCATCTGGAAAGCAGAATTGGCCTGGGCATTGCTTGTTTTGTGGAACCACTGTTGTAGGCAAACCAGTCCCACTGTTATAAATATGTCCTCAGTTCAGTTCAGTTCAGTCACTCAGTCTTGTCCGACTCTTTGTAACCCTATGGACTGCAGCACACCAGGCCTCCCTGTCCATTGCCAACTCCTGGAGCTTGCTCAAACTCATGTCCATTGAGTCAGTGATGCCATCCAGCCATCTCATCCTCTGTCATCCCCTTCTCCAGTTAACATGTCCTTGACCTAAGCTGAAATCAGTCTCCTGGTGAAAGTGAAAATGAAGTTGTTCAGTCGTGTTCAACTCTTTGTGACCCCATGGACTGTAGCCTACCAGGCTCCTATGTCCATGGGCTTCTCCAGGCAAGAATACTAGAGTGGGTTGCCATTTCCTTCTCTAGGGGATCTTCCCAACTCAGGGATCAAACCCAGTTCTCCCGCATTGCAGGCAGACGCTTTACCCTCCGAGCCACCGGGGAAGCCAGTCTCCTGGTTCAGTTCAGTTCAGTCGCTCAGTTGTGTCCGACTCTTTGTGACCCCATGAATCGCAGCATGCCAGGCTTCCCTGTCCATCACCAACTCCCGGAGTTCACTCAGACTCACATCCATCGAGTCGGTGATGCCATCCAGCCATCTCATCCTCTGTCGTCCCCTTTTCCTCCTGCCCCCAATCCCTCCCAGCATCAGGATCTTTTCCAATGAGTCAACTCTTCGCATGAGGTGGTCAGAGTACTGGACTTTCAGCTTTAGCATCATTCCTTCCAAAGAAATCCCAGTCTCCTGGTAGCTAAGCTGAAATCAGTTCTCCTGTGCACAGGACATGGGACAAGAACACATCCGACTCCTGCTGCATGAAATACTTGAGATGTTCGGCAGTGACGACGGCTTCTTTCTCTGCCTCAACCATGCCTTCTCCTGGCTAAAGTGTCCCCATGTCTCTAAATGTCCCTTCTGTCATTGATTAAGCCTGAGATCAAGAACTAGAATTGGATAGACGACAGCACAGGTACTTATTCACAAGAATATGATAATGGCAGTTGTATCTCGTCATTATAGAGCATTTTCAGCAATGTGTTCCCAACATATATTATTGCATTTACTTCTCACTTGAGCCTTGTGAATTAAGCATAGGATTTATTGTCATCCTATTTGAAAAAATTAAGACAGTGATATTTGGAGCATGATTTTACCTGCCTGGGAAGTAGGATCTGGGACTTGCACTGGATCTTTCCTCTGAGTCCTGGTCCAGTGCTCAGGCTGTATCCATTCACATGTCACAGGACACTGAGTTATCATTCTCCACTGCCAGAGACTCAGTTGTTTATGACCGACATATTCGTAGGCTCTGTAACTCTGTATTAGGGGAGAGACAGCAAATATGGCAGAAGGTGCTTAAGACCATTTTTGAAGCTAAAAATCCACATGTTCAAGTTGCCATGGAAGCTTGAGAGTGCCTGGCGTACACAAAAGCCCTGACTGGTTCATTTGGGGAAATGGTTGTTGTCAAACAGAGTCAAGCCAGATGGAGCTGGATCTTGAACAGGGCTTAAAGGAGTGAGACATATGGTGATAAGACGGAGGGTGGTGTGGAAGGGATAGAGCTTGTGGGAACTGGGATAAAAACTGTGAGTTGCTTTCCAGTGAGAGAAGAGTGGACTAGGGGCAGGATGACCCAAAGATCAGATATCCAAGCAGCCCCCTTCTAAACTGTGTTGGCAAGGGGCCCCTATTAAGCAAACTAAGAACAAACAGACATATAAACAGCATCAAGAAAGGCCACACAGCAGTGTCTGAGCTGTCACCAAATGCAGTCTGACCACTAAACACGTGGTAGAGACGAGTTGGGGAGGAGTAGGCAAGGCTCCTCTCCAGTCTCTTGAAGATTTAAAGCACAAGCAGATCCAAGGTCAATAAACCAGTGCCATCAGAGTGGGAGCAGGAGGGGGAAATGGAGGAAAGAAGCAAAAGTGGAAGCATGATTTAGTAATTCTGGAAAGAACAATGCTGCACAGAACTGAGAAGTTATTTCAGTGGGTGGTGAAAAGAAAACAAAAATCTCAAAATTGGAGAGGAGACTGAGAGGGGAAAATGAAAAAAGAAATGAAAGTGGAAGATGAGTTAACGAGTTCTGGGAAGAAAGTATGTAACTGAATTGAGGGTCGATGGGATGGATTTTAGAAAGAAAACAGAATCTTAAGAGAAGTTGGGAATGTCTGAAACAGTTTCTGATTCATCAGTTTTGAATTAAAATTTTATATGTAAAATTAAGTTATGTTCAGCCTTTGCCGACAGGATGTATAGCATCTCTATTGATACTGTTTACCACTCCGGGGGTTTACAAGGAGAATAGAATTTAAAGATGCCATGTATCCCCCAGGAGGGAAGGCTGGAAGTGATTAGGGAGAACCTTTCGCTAGTCGCTCCAAGCTGTAGCTAAAAGAGAGAAGAAATGAATGAGGAAAATAGGTACGAACTTCCAGTGAGCTGGATTCCCAGCAATTTGACTAGCTCTTTAGAGGCACAGCTCCATGTGGAAAGATGGAGTGGATGATAGAGGTAATACCTGACTGAGGAGGCAAAAAGTTGGGGAAGAGGGCCTGAGACCTGAGTGTGAGAATCCTTAGCCATGGGGCTGAAAGGTGTCAGCATAAGTGTTACTTGGCATGGGAAGTCATCCGCTCTGAGATGCCTACCCTGGGGGCAGCCTATGCAGAGACATAAATATCAGATCGGCCTTTGAGTATTACACCAAGAGGTAAGAATCGTTACAGGTATTGTTGCTGAATAATTCTCAGTCAGGGTTACCTTTAAAAGATCGCTGTGTGCTTTCATGATCAAGGTTCTTCAGGGAAACAGAACCAACAGTGTGTATATGTGGAGAGTTGTTGGCTCCTGTGGGTATGCAGGTCCAGCAGGGCCACCCACAGTCTGCTGTCTGCAAGCTGGAGGTCTCAGTCCAAGGCTGAACCTGAGAACTGGGGAGCAGTGTGGAGCCGATGATGTGAATTCCAATCTGAGTCTGAAAGTCTGAGAACCAGGAGCACTGGAGCCCAGGGGCAGAGCTGGGCACCTCGGCTCCAGCAGAGCGTCCCTCTACACTGTGCACCTTCAGTGAATTGGACGCTGCCCATCTATCATGGGCAGGGTGATTTGTTTTGCTCAGTTGCCTGATTCAAATGCTAATGTCTTCTTGAAACAGTATCAGACAGTCCCAGAAATAATATTTTATAAGCTATCTGGGTATCCCATAGCCTAGTCTAGTTGATACAAAAAATTGACCATTATAATCAGTGTAGCAGTATTGACTCCTCTCTCCTCCCAAGAGCCTGGGTCAGCAGATAGACCACCCTTACTTATGCCCAGGAAGAGGGTGGGCATTGTCTGGAGGTGCCGATGAAGGTGCCGATGAAGTAGGCAGGAAAGGTGGTCATGCGTTTTGACTGCAGTTGCGGGAGGAGAGCAGAGAACTGGAGCGATTCAAATGGGTATCAGCTGCTGTAAAGCCACACCTGCCTTTACCAGTGACCTGGGCTGTGCTGAGGCTTTTAGCCTCGCGTGTCCACAGTGCCTCATGCTGTTCAGGGCACCATGGCCCTGCACTTCAGGCTTTGGTCTGGTGACAGTTCTCTGAGGCTAGGCTCGGGTAGGAATAAAAATTTTTTTTTTCAAATTACAAATAACTTTAGACTTACAGAAAAACAGGGAAAAATGTACAGAGAATGCCTGTATATGCAGCTTTTGGACAAATAACTGGGAAGGAGTTCAGAGAACAGAGAGACATCTCCATAGCTCAACTCTCTTCTTTTCTTCTTATTTCAGAGTGTAGTTTCTCAAGACTTAGATTTATAAAAGCTGAAAAATAAGTAATGTTCATCTTTGTACGCATGAACTGATTTATACAAACATCTCATCCATCTCATTAGGCAACAAGTTTTCCGTGACATTTTGCTTTTCACATGCTTTAATTATCCAAATTTATAATATTTGTATTATTGACATCAATTACATGTTATTAATAGTTATAATAATTACCTAAAGATAAGCATTATTAACAACTATTAGGGCCTTGTAATCACAGGAAATATTTTAAAAATCTATACTTCATTTATATACATATAAATGGGAGTGTGATAAAGTAATCAGTAATAGACGTTCAGCCATGAAAATACATTAGAAGAAAATTCAGTGGTGGAAATGGGAAATGGAAATGCAATTCAAGGAAAAAAAGGAACACATAAATTTCCAGCTATTAAAGTGCTGGTGGTGGTTTAGTCACTGAGTCATGTCCGACTCTTGTAACCCCATGGATTGTAGCCCACTGGGCTCCTCTGTCCATGGGATTTTCCAGGCAAGAATACTGGAGTGGGTTGCCATTTTCTTCTCCAGGGGATCTTCCTGACCCAGGAAGCAAACCCATGTCCCCTGAATTGCAGGCAGATTCTTTACTGTTTGAGCTATGAGGGAACCCTAGGTTTAAATATATTTTCCTTATTTTTTCAAATGTATTTTGAAATAGATAATAGCATCAAATTGTAAGGTATTTAAATTCTATCAGACGTGTTTAAAAGGAGTATTGTGATATGTTTGTTTCAAACTGTCAGTGTTTATAATATGCAAATTGTATCCCTTACAGTTATAGAAATATAAGACAAAATAATTCAAGTGTCTTTGAAATGTATATCATTTTCAAAATTCCTGGGGGATAAGCAAAAACAAACAAACAACAACAACAAAACCCTGCAATAATTGAAAGCTACAGCTTTGGAGGATGCCTTGGGTCTGTGCTGTTCATCTCCCTGGCTACTTCTCTGGATCAAATCCTTGGCACCTTTTACCTGGACAAGAGCCTGAACCCCCCAGGGTCTCTCCCTGTGTGGGCAGAACTGACTTTGCTGCCAAAGGGGCCTCCCTACAGACACATCTGGTCATGTGGTCCCTTCAGAATCTCTGCTGGGTGTCAGCCCTCTTACAGCTTGTTGCTGGGCTAGGTGAACTTTTACGGGAGTCATTAGTTGAGACAGAGCTATTGGAAATATTGGGAGTTTACTCTTTCTAATAAAGATTTCTGCATTTAGATGGCATAGGACAGAAGTGGAAAATCAATAGCTCCTGGGCCATATCTGTCTTGCAGATGTGCTTGGTTTGAAATCTAAAACATTTAAAAATATTTTGAAGGAAAAACATTGGAATCTTGCTAGCAGCAAGCTTTGTGGCATTTTAACTTGCTGTATTTCCATCCCCCCTCCCAGCTGTGCAGTAGCCTTGGAAAGCAACAGCCCCTAACAAAGGTGAAAGCCAGCAGACTAATAGCCTTTGGAGGGGCAGAATGGGGTTGGAACACTTCCAAAGACCCATTCCCAGAGAATTGTCATTGCTTCTTTTTCACCTAATGGCTCCCCATTCGCAAGAGCTTTCTTTATCTGACGTGACTTAGCGCTTTTCCAGGGCAACAAACAGGCATTTATAAAAGACAAACAGTGCTGATGGTTTCGTTTACCAGCTCCCTGAGGTAACGACAGCAGTGGAGCAAACAACCAGCTGATCAAAAACAAACAAACAAACAAAAACCCGGAAGGGAAAGTTGGAGAATGATTTTCCATTGGAGGCTTTGAAAAGCTGTGCTATATTCCTGTGAATCTAGAGGCCACATTCATGCCTAGGCTTATGCGCATACACAAAGCTGTGCATAGATCTGAGGAAACTTTAAGCTTCTGGCTTTGGGCTAAGGCAGAGCTGTCGAATTTCTGAGTGTTGAGTCATGCCCCCAAATGCACACAGAGACTCTTGACAAAGATGGGGAGAATTATTGGTTCCAGCCATTTGAAGAAATCTATGTACAACCATTAACCAAACCCTTAAGTTAACTTTTGGAGAAGGCAGTGGCACCCCACTCCAGTATTCTTGCCTGGAAAATCCCATGGACAGAGGAGCCTGGTAGGCTGCAGTCCACGGGGTCGCTAAGAGTCGGACACGACTGAGCGACTTCACTTCACTAAGTCAACTAAACAGAGACTTCACATATGATAATGAATACAGACTTTAACATTATTATTAGTTCAGGAAAGTTGCTAACAAACAAGCAGCAACAAATAGCAACAAAAATAAATCCTGAGAAGTGGAGAGAATCTGAGTTCCAGAGTAGCCACATTACATTATTTAAAATGTCCTTTTCAACATGCAAAGAAACAAAAAATATATGATCCATATAGAGGGGAAAAGAAATCAGTAAGACAGTGTCCTTCAAGAAGTTAACATACTATATTTACTAAATAGCATTTAAATCAGTTTTTTAAATATGAAGAACTAAAGGAAACCTCATCTAAAAAACTAAAGTATGAGAGTAGTATTTGACCAAATAAAGAATATCAAGGAGATAGAATTATAGAAAAGAACCAAAACAAATTTTAGAGTTGAATATTACAATAACTGAAATGAAAAAATTACTGGAAAGGTTCAACAGCAGATTTGAGTTGGCTGAATAAAGATCAGTGAATTTAAAGATACGTCAAGCAAACAAATATGCATAATTCAAGTCTCAGAAGAGGATAGAGGAAGGGACAGAAGAAACATTTGAAGAAGTAATTGCTGAAAACTTTCCAAATCTGATGATAAATATTGACCTATACAAGAAGCTCAATGAACTCCAAGTATGATAAACTCAAAGCGATCCATACTTAGACAAATAATAATCAAACTATCAAAGTTCAGTTCAGTTCAGTCACTCAGTCGCGTCTGACTCTTTTTGACCCCATGAATTGCAGCATGCCAGGCCTCCCTGTCCGTCACCAACTCCTGGAGTTCACTCAAACTCACGTCCATCGAGTCGGTGATGCCATCCAGCCATCTCATCCTCTGTCGGCCCCTTCTCCTCGTGCCCCCAATCCCTCCCAGCATCAGAGTCCTTTCCAATGCAAAAAGGGAGTCTTGAAAGCAAGCAAGAGAAGTGACTTATCACACATAAAGGATCCTTGATAAAATTAGCAGATAATTTTTTAATCAGAAATGGGAACATATTTGTCAATTATATCACAATAAAGCTGAAAAAAGAAGTGGGAGACAGAAGGCAGTGGGAGGGAATATTAAAAATGCTGAAAGAAAATGTTTGTCAACCAAGGATTTTATATATAGTGAAACTATCTTTCAAAAATGAAGGATGTAAGATAGGTGTCCATTTTATTCTTTTGCGTATGGTTGTCCAGTTTTCCTAGCACCATCTATTGAAGAGACTCTTCTTTCCATGTTGTATACTCTTGGCTTCTTTTTTTATTAGCTAATCATATAGACATGGGTTTATTTCTGGGCTCTCTGCTCTGTTACACTGACCTATGTGTCTGTTTTTATGACAGTAACATACTGTTTTGATTACTGTAGCTTTACAATGTAGTTTAAAATCAGGGAGTGTGATGCCTCCTGCATTTTTCTTTCTAGAGACTGTTTTGGCTCTTCAGTGACTTTATACATCATATGACTTTTAGAATTGTTCATTCTATTTCTTTGAAAAATGGCATTTTCTTTGAAAATGTTTTGGAATTTTGATAGGGATTACATTGAATTTCTTTGGGTATTATGGACTTTTTTTTTTATTATGAACATTTTAGTAGTATTTGTTATTCAAATCTATGTGCATGGAACATCTTTTCATTTATTTGTGTTTTCTCAGTTTATTTCATTACTATCTTATAGACTTCAGTGTATAGGTCTTTCACCTCCTTGGTTAAGTTTATTCCTATGTATTTTATTCTTTCCTATGCTATTGATAATGGGGTTGTTTTCTTAATTTCTCTATAGAAACATAGTTTTCATGTACTATAGACACTAAATTGGTATTAATCTGAACTAGTAAGGATGTTATGAGTAAGGATGTTAATTGTAATCCTGTTGGCAGCCACTAGTGAAATAACTCAAAATATATATTAGGGAAACAACAAGGGAGTTAAAATGGTACTCTGGAAAATGTATATTTACAAAGAATAGGCGAGAGACAAACTTTGCATGTATGTAGAAGAAATGATTTTATAAGAGAGTCTATCTTCTGTTTTTCTGTTTGGCTGCTGGCAGCTTTTAAACCTTGCCTCTCCTCACCCTTCTGCCCCACATCTGAGCAAGCTGCTGAGAAATCAGGGTACTCCTTTCCTTGGCACGAGTGAGAGATTCTAAACATACCAATAGCCAGGACTGAGGAAGTATGGAAGCAAGTTTGAGGGAAGAAGAACACAGTGAGATAATTTTTGGAGATAGTCATGTTTCTTTGGTATGTTTAGGTGGAGAAGTTTACCTGGCAGTTCAGTGTTTGGGCCTGGCATTTGGGAGAATGGTTTGGGAGTTTTAGGGAGTCATCCATGTGTAGGTCATAGAGGAAACTGGGGCTGTGAGTGCAGTCACCCAAAGGTGGTAAGCGTAGGGCATCCAGAATAAGTGAGCAGCCAGCCACGTGACTGATCCTTTTTCCTCCTGAGCACACTCTACCTAATTAACTCTGTCCTATGCACAGAGTTCCACCCAGGCCTCCTACAGGAGAGCATGTCCCTGTTCCCGCCCACACTCTGTACTCCTATGCCTTTACGTGGTGATGGTTATGATGCTGGTGAGATGCTATCTGTAATCCATGAGAGCTATTTATATATGAAATGCTATTCATGCCTTGATCTCTCATACAGTTAATAGGGCCTATAAGTAGAATCTTCCATAGTAGAATCTTTGTTATTTATATACATGGAAAAATGATCACAGGGTACCCAAGGACTAGTCTCTAGCTCTAGAGCTGGCAAAGATCAAGAGCTCAAAAAAGACGTATGGGAAGGATGAATGAACTGGAAGCTAAAGGCAGTGTTCTTTCAAATTGTCAGAAATCTGGGCAAATCACATCTCTGTATTGTTTCCTTATCTGTAATAGGATAATCATTGTGTCTTCCTCAGAGGGTTCTTCTGAGAGTTAAGTGAATATATATGTACATGCATATATACATGTATCATGCATATGTTCGTATGTATGTACCTATATGTGTATATACATATATACACATATATTTACACATACAACATTAGAAAAGGGCCTGACACATACTAGCACTCTATAAATATTAGCTGTCATTTGTTGAATTGTATTAAATAGTACATAGCTATTCAGTTTCCTTTCAGCAAGCTTGTGAACTTTTTTGTGAACTGTTTAGGCCAGAATGGAGACAGGGAGACAGACTAAAAGATACTCCTACTGGATTACAATTGGAGCCTCCTGCCATCTGGTCTTCATTTGTTTTTATTAAGTCTAGAGCAATATAAACTCTTCAGCCTCTCCCTGGAAAGAGTCCTGGGTTGGAAAAAGAAAATACCGTTAAAGTATTTACTTCCAATCTTAAAATGGTAGCAAAATGACTGCTTTCCCTTACTCACCATGTTATCCGAGGGTAGGGGGTACTGTTGTGTGCCACCCAGATCCCCCTTCAGGACTGAGGCACTCCATCTTGGCAACTGAAAATTCTTAGCCAAATCCCTCTCTGGGAATTGCCTTTTGCCTTGCCCAAGGCTGCCTATCTCCTGTGGACAGCCGGCATCCAGTGACTGGTTGGGTGTGGAGAGGTATCAAGGTCCAGACCTCAAGTGTCAAGACTGAAGGATAACGAAGGCCATTCCAGCATCAAAGATTCTCACAGGATCAGCTGACATCAACTTGCCATTCACATTGCAGTTCAACTTATGCCTGGTCATGCTTCCCTTACCCTTACAGTTGTGATTTCCCAGAGTAATCCTAAGAAACATTTACATGAAAATCTCAGAGCTTTAGAGGCTAATTTTTCCTGATGACACTTGACATTTGGTATCAGAAATGACCCTAGGAAAGTACCATCTAAAACTGGATTTTGCAGACGGAGCACCCATTGGCTTTCTGGCAGTGAAGACCACATCACTGGGGGTAGGTAGAGAACTGATACTGAAGATGTGATACAGCTGTTCACATTTGCAACAGTGGTCAGCTGAGAAGGGGCTGAGACGGGGCGCTGGTGGGAGGCAGCCAGCACGTGGGCAGATGCAGTCTCTTGGGTAGTTAAGAGTTTGGGGATGGGTGTGTAGTCATTATAAGAACTATAATCAGATGGCTGCTGTGGGAGCCATGGAGGCCTTGCAGAAAAACCATGAAAACTTGAGAATAATTAATCACCAGTGTGGAGAGTGGGGTTCCCAGGTGGCTGAGTGGTAAAGAATCTGCTTGACAATGCAGGAGACAAAAGAGACGTGAATTCGATCCCAGGGTTGGGAAGATTCCCCTGGAGAAGGAAATGGCAACCCACTCCAGTATTCCTGCCTAGAGAATTCTGTGGACAGAGGAGCCTGGTGGGCTATGGTGCATGGGGCTACAGTCAGTCCGTGGGGTTGCAAGGAGCCGGACACGACTGAGCACACATGCAATACAGAGTGTAAGTCCGATGATCTTTTCGAAAGCATACACAGGTCTCTCCTCTCTTTAAGCTAAAGTGTAGAAAACCCAAGGTGAAACAGAGCTCCAGAGAAAGTTCAGTTTTCAACTTTAATAGGTCTGCTTCATTAAGAGAAGAGCTTTGATTGGGAAGTAATGAGACCTTGAGTCTATAATAAGGTTACCTGTATTGACACATTCAAAAATCTTGAATGCTCTGCCTCCAGACCTTCATTAATAACTACTTTTCTCAGTTAATAGCTAGAGCTCCCCTTGCTTGAATGTAATGTCGAGATTAATGCTTAAAAGAAATGTGCATCCCCTTGGTTGGGGTGGGTACCTACTTCCACTTCCCTTCCTAGGCACCAGACCAATAACTAGAGTTAAGTCACAATATAAACTGGCCAGGGACAGGCTAAGCCTGCAAGGAAGGAAGGCGATTGCAAACTGCAAGATCTATCGCACATGGCCAACTTGTACCGGCATGCAGCAGTAGAATGTATGTGGGGCTGGATCACGATGGGATATAAAGTTGGAAAAATGAGAGTGTTTTGATATGATAGCGCTCTTTCATGACAGAGGATTTAACATTGTGGGAAGGACCCCAGGAGATGGTACTAATATACTTCTAACTTGGCTCTTTGAAGCTTGAAAGAAGCTTTTCTATTAATACTTCACAAATTTCTTATCTTTACTAGATCATTCTCTTACCATACAGAATGCTGCTATTTCCTTTGAAAAATCCATATTTGATCCCGTATTTCATGTTCTTGCTGCCCAATTCTTCTGTTCTCCTACACAGCAAACTAAAAAAATTGCCCATTTTGTCCTTCCACTCTTTCTTTTTAAAAAGTAAACTTTACTGGGGTATATTTTCATGCGTTAAAATTCTCATACCAAGTGTACAGTTCTATGGGTTTTTACAAATGGATAAACTAACCACTGCTTAAGTCAAGATGTAGAATGTTTTCATCAACCAAGGATAAATTATTTTTGCCTGTTTGAGAACTTTATATAAATGGAATCATGCTATGCTCTTCTGTCTTGCTTCTTCTCAGAATAATATTTTGGAGAGTCATCCAAAATATTGTTGTTGCATCAATAGTTTGTTCTTTAAACAAAATTGCGAAATAGCATTCTATTATACGGATTTCACAGTTTGTAGGTCCATTCACCAATTAATGGATATTTGAATTATTTCCAATTTCTAGCAGTTGTGAATAAAGTGGCTATAAACTTTCATGGACAAGTCTTTGGGTGAATGTATGTTTTCATTTTTCTTAATTAAATATGTAGGAGTGGACTTTCTGGGTAGCATGGTAGTTATATGTTTAACTTTGAAATTGTCAAATTGTTTTCTAAAGTGGTTGTGCTCTTTCACATTCTTACCAATAATGTATGAGGGTTCCAGTTGTTGCACATTCTTGCCAAAACTTAGCATCTGTTTGGTATCTTTCCAATTAAAAAATTTTAAATTTTAGCCATTTTGACTGCTCTGTAGTAGTATCTCATTGTGGTTTTGGTTTGCGTTTCTCTGAGGACTAAACATATTGAGTACCTTTTCATTTGCTTGTTAACATTTGTATGTCTTCTTTCATGACACATTGACTCAAATATTTTGCCCATTTAAAAATTGGATTGTTTGTCATCTTATTGAGTTGGAAGTTTTCTTTCCATGTTATAGAATCAAACTCTTTGTCAGATGTATGATTTGAGAATATTTTTTCTCAGTCTGCAGCTTAACTTTCCATTTTCTTAGCAGAGTCTTTTGAGGAACAGAAGGTTTTAATTTTGATGAAATCTAATTTATCTTTTTTTTTTTCCTTTTGTGGTTAATGCTTTTTGCCATCTACAAAAACCTTGCCTACTCTTGGGTCAGAGACATTTTCCCATTCTTTATTATATCTTCACTACTCTTATTTTTGCTGTCACCATGCTACTGTAAACTCTCTCATCAAGTTCACCAGCAGCAGCAACCAGTTCTTAGTTCTGTTGTTACTTTGGCCCGCCAGCAGCATCTGACACATCTTCCTGACATGCCATCACCTCCTGGCTCTCCAGACCCCACATTCTCATAATTCTTCCTTCTACTTCCTTGCCTACTTCTCAGCATTTGCTATAGATCTCCCCTTTTCTCTTTGCTTCCTTAACATTACAGAGCCCCAAAGCTCAGTCCTTGGTTCTCCTATTTGTCTGCCTTTCCTGTGGTCAAGTCACAAATTTTGGGGCCAGACTTGACTTATTTCTCTCCCATCCTTTATCCATTCAGCCAGAAAATCCCCTTCTCACCATTTCCCCTCACTTGAGTCCATATCATCTTTCTCTGAATCACTGGGGGAACCTCCTAGTGATCTTCCTGCCTCCACTCTTGTCCCTCTGTAGCTGTTGTCAACATAGCAGCCAAAGTGACCCTTGAAACAGAGTCATATCATGTCAGTACACACATCAAAACCCTGTAGGGGTTCCCCATTTCATGGGAGTAAAATTCGTGGTTCTTATATAAGGGTCCATAAGATGCTCTACTGAGTCCCACCCTGTCTCCGGCCTCATTTCTTTGCTTGACTCCACCCAGCCCTACTGGCCTCCAGATGCTGTTTGTTGAATGTTTTGGCACATTCCTATTTTGAGAAATTTAAAAAATTGAGATATTATTCATACATCGTAAAATTCACACTTTTAAAGTGTACAATTCTTTGGTTTTTAGTAAATGAACAAGGTCATTTAGTCAGCTCCACTACCTAATTCCAGAACATTTTCAATGTGCCAAAGACGCCTGTACCTGTTGTCTCAGGACTTTTGCATTGGCTTTTCCCTCTGCCTTCCCTCCAGATAGTCTTGTCCTCCACTCCTTCACCCCCTTCAAATCTTTGCTCAAATGTCACTTTACAAGGGAGTAGACCATAACACCCTAGTCAAACTTGTAACTTCTCCCATTAAGCAGTTTTTTTTCCCATTGTACTCCTCACTTTCTAACATACTGTGCTACAGTTTTTATAATATAGTGCACCTGTGGCCCACCCACTCTCCAGCAACTATGAAGATTTAAGGAGTTTAGGGATATTTGTTCTGCTCACTGATTACATTTAAGCAACTAGAACAGTGTCTGGCACATAGAAGATTCTTATTAAATACTTATTAAAGGAGAGAATAAGCTAATGAAATAAACGATTATAAATGAATAAATGATTATAAAACATATTTATCTGTATAATTTGTAACTGGCACCAAGCACCTCTCTTTGGGCTAGTCTTACCTTTTTCTTTTTTTAAAACCACTAATCCCCAGTTGGTAGAAGCAATGCAGATATTTACTTGAGATGGAAGTTCTTGGGGGAGATGGAGGAGGAAGTTACAGACAATGTTAAGCCGTAACATTTCCTTAATATCCTCTTTTAATACTTCAGTTCTTTCAGATTCTTCTCCCTGGAGCGGCTGACTCACTTCTCCTATTTTTTCCCTTTTACCAAATCTATCTCCTCCTTCTGCTGGCTCTCTGTGTCCTGGCCTATAACCTCTCGTCTTGCCTATCGCATCCACCAAAACAAAGCCTGACATTTCCCTTCTTGACCAGGTCAGCGATAGACAGAGGGGGGTAGAGGTTCAGTTACTCTGGCATTTTGAGAACAACGACCCTCAAGGTTTCTCTATCTGGACGCATCAGGGATTTATTCTGGGTTCTCATCCCACAGCATTCTTAGATAAGTCCCCAACTCTTAAAAAGGTATGAGTTTCACTCTCGCTTTTGAAAGCACAGGAGAGAATTAGAAAATTCTCTTCTGATCTTTCCCTTGTGAACAGAACAAAAACAAGTATTTCTGGACGTGAAAATACTAGAGGCTAAGAAGTAGTGGAAGCATAATTAGAGACCTGCAGTTCCACAGGTGCAGTCTCCCCAAGCAGAAACGTGAGCCCCATCCTGGGGTTCATTGCTCTTTCATAGTGGACTGGGTGGGAAAGCCTAAATGAAGGGAGGGAAGATAATAAAGCTCTCTGCTAGGAGAGTGGCAAACTTGGTGGGCATGTATCCTGTCCCTTCTAAGTGGGCAGAGGGAGACCTTGGATAGTAGCCTGCACTGAGAAGGTAGTGAATCAAGCAAGAGAATGTTCTCACTCACTCCTGTGTCCCCTGTAATGTACCAAATGCAGGACCTGGGGCTTGGCTGATGGTTCCCATGGACTGTTATGTTTATTCACAGCGCTTTTATAAAATCATAAAAGTGGTATGTGCTTATTGTAACAATAAAACACAGGAGTAACATAAAAGCTAAAGGCTCCCCAACACATATGATATTTATGACATTTTAGAAACTGAAATGGAAGGCATGTTATGCAAATTGCCTGAAATCTTTTTTTGTTTCACTTATATCACAGGTACACACCTGTGTAAGTGCATGTAGATCTCCCTCATTCTACATAATAGTTGTGTAATATTCCACTGTGTGGGCTTTTTATAATGTATTTAGTCATCTTTTCAACAGGCATTTAGGTTTTTTCCTTTTTTCCCCCTAGGTTTAAAAAAAATTAATTTATTTTTATTGAAGGACAGTTGCTTTACAGAATTTTGCTGTTTTCTGTCAAATCTCAACATGAATCGCGCATAGGTATACATACATCCCCTCCCTTTTGAACCTCCCTCCCCACCCCACCCCTCTAGGTTGATACAGAGCCCCTGTTTGAGTTTCCCGAGCCATACAGCAAATTCCTTTTGGCTATCTATTTTGCATATGGTAATGTAAGTTTCCATGTTACTCCTACCACACATCTCACCCTCTCCTCCCCTTTCTCCATGTCCATAGGTCTGTTCTCTATGTCTGTTTCTCCACGGTTGCCCTGTGAGTAAATTCTTCAGTACCATTTTTCTAGATTCTGTATATATGCGTTAGAATACGGTACCTATATTTCTCTTTCTGACTCACTTCACTTTGTATAATAGGTTCTAGGTTCATCCATCTCATTAGAACTGACTCAGCTGCATTCCTTTTTATGGCTGAGTAATATTCCATTGTGTATATGTACCATAGCTTCTTTATCCATTTATCTGTCAATGGGCATCTGGCTTGCTTCCATGCTGTAGCTATTGTATTGTGTATATGTACCATAGCTTCTTTATCCACTCATCTGTCAATGGACATCTGGGTTGCTTCCATGCTCTAGCTATTGTGAACAGTGCTGCAGTGAACAACGGGACACGTGTGTCTTTTTCAATTTTGGTTTCCTCAGGGTTTATGCCTAGGAGTGGGATTTCTGGGTCATATTGTGGTTTTACTCCTAGTTTTTAAAGGAATCTCCATACCATCCTCCATAGTGGCTGTATCAATTTATATTCCCACCAACAGTGTAAGAGGGTTCCCTTTACTCTACACCCTCTCCAGCATTTATTGTTTGTAGACTTTTTGATGAGGGCCATCCAGTGTGAGGTGGTATCTCATTGTTGTTTTGATTTTCATTTCTCTAATAATGAGTGATGTTGAGCATCTTTTCATGTGTTTGTTAACCATATGTATGTCTCATTTGAAGAAATGTCTGTTTAGGTCTTTTCCCCACTTTTTGATTGGGTTGTTTGTTTTTCTGGTATTGAGTTGTATGAGCTGCTTGTATATTTTGGAAATTAATCTTTTGTCAGTTGTTTTCTTTTGCCATTATTTTCTCCCATTCTGAGGGTTGTCTTTTCACCTTGCTTACAGTTTCCTTTGCTGTGCAAAAGCTTTTAAGTTTAATCAGGTCCCACTTGTTTACTTTCATTTTTATTTCCATGACTCTAGAAGGTGGGTCACAGAGGATCTTGCTTTGATTTATGTCATCGAGTGTTCTGCCTATTTTTTCCTCTAAGAGGTTTATAGTTTCTGGTCTTACATTTAGGTCTTTAATCCATTTTGATTTTCTCTTTGTGTATGGTGTTAGGAAGTGTTCTAATTTCATTCTTTTACATGTAGCTGTCCAGTTTTCCCAGCACCATTTATTGAAGAGGCTGTCTTTGCCTCATTGTGTATTCTTGCCTCCTTTGTCAAGAATAAGGTACCCATAAATACATGGGTTTATTTCTTGGCCTTCTATCTTGTTCCATTGGTCTATATTTCTGATTTTGTGCCAGTACCAAACTGTCTTGATGGCTGTAGCTTTGTAGTATAATCTGAAGTCAGAAAGGTTGATTCCTCCAGCTCCATTCTTCCTTCTCAAGACTGCTTTGGCTATTCAGTCTTTTGTGTTTCCATATTAATTTGAAAGTTTTTGTTCTAGTTCTGTGAAAAATGCCATTGGTAATTTGGTAGGGACTGCATTAAATCTGTAGATTGCATTTGGTAGTATAGTCATTTTCACAATATTGGTTCTTCCTACCCAGGAACATGGAATCTCGCTCCATCTGTTTATGTCATCCTTGATTTCTTTCATTAATGCCTTATAATTTTCTGTGTGCACTTCTTTTGTCTCCTTAGGTAAGTTTGTTCCTAAATATTTAATTCTTTTTGTTGCAATGGTGAATGGGATTGATTCCTTAATTTTTCTTTCTGATTTTTCATTGTTAGTATATAGAGATGCAAGTGATTTCTGTGTATTGATTTTGTATCCTGCAACTTTGCTAAATTCACTGATTAGCTCTAATAATTTTCTGATACTGTCTTTAGGGTTTTCTATGTACAGTATCATGTCATCTGCAAACAGTGAGAGCTTAACGTCTTCTTTTCTTATCTGGATTCTTTTTATTTCTTTTTCTTCTCTGATTGCTGTAGCTAGGACTTCCCAAACTATGTTGAATAACAGTGGTGAAAGTGGACACCCTTGTCTTGTTCCTGATCTTAGGGGGAATGCTTTCAGTTTTTCACCATTGCGACTAATGTTTGCTGTAGGCTTATCGTATATGGCCTTTACTATGTTCTACACCCATTTTTTGAAGAGTTTTAGTCATAAATGGGTGTTAAATTTTGTCAGAGGCTATTTCTGCATCTATTGAGATGATCATATGGTTTTTATCTTTTAATTTGTTAAAATGGTGTATCACATTGATTGATTTGCATATATTGAAGAATCCTTGCATCCCTGAAATAAACCTAACTTGATCATGGTGTATGAGCTTTTTGATGTTTTGCTGAATTCTGTTTGCTAAAATTTTGTTGAGGATTTTTCATCTATGTTCACCAGTGATGCTGGCCTGTAGTGTGTGTGTGTGTGTGTGTGTGTGTGTGTGTGTGTTGTCTCTGTCTGGTTTTGGTATCAGAGTGATGGTGGCTTCATAGAATGAATTTGGAAGTATTCCTCCCTCTGCAATTTTTTGAAAGAGTTTTAGAAGGATAGGCAATGTCTCTTCTCTAATGTTTGATAGAATTCTCCTGTGAAGCCATCTGGTCCTGGGCTTTTGTTTTTGGGGAGATTTTTGATCACAGCTTCAATTTCAGTGCTTATAATTGGGGTGTTCATAATTTCTATTTCTTCCTGGTTCAGTCATGGAAGATTGAACTTTTCTACGAATCTGTTCATTTTTTCCAGGTTACCCATTCTGTTGCCATGTAGTTGTTCACAATAGTCTCTTATAACCCTTTGTTTTTCTGCATTGTCTGATGTAACCTCTCCTTTTTCATTTCTAATTTTGTTGATTTTATTCTTATCTCTTTTTTCCTTGAAGAGTCTGATTAAAGGTTTGTCAATTTTGTTTATCTTCTCAAGGAACCAGCTTTTAGTTTTATTAATCTTTACTGTTGTTTCTTTCATTTCTTTTTAATTTTTTTCTTCTCAGATCTTTATGATTTCTTTCCTTCCACTAATTTTGGGGTTTTATTGTTCTTTTTTCCCAGTTGTTTTAGGTGTAAAGTTAGTTGTGTATTAGACGTTTTTATTGTTTCTTGAGGTAGGATTGTATTGCTATAAACTTCCCTCTTAGAACTGCTTTTGCTGCATCCCATAGGTTTTGAGTTGTGTTTTCATTGCCATTTGTTTCTAGATATTTTCCGATTTCCCTTTCTATTTCTTCAGTAACCTGTTGGCTGTTTAGAAATGTGTTGTTTAGCTTTCATGTGTTTGTGCTTCTTACACTTTTTTTCTTGTAATTGATATCTAGTGTTATAGCATTGTGGCTAGAGATACTTGACGCAGCTTCAATTTTCTTAAATTTACTGAGGTTTGATTTGTAACCCAAAATGTGGTCTATCCTGAAGAATGTTCCATGTGCACTTATGAAAGTGTATTCTTCTGCATTTGGATGGAATTCCCTGAAGATATCAATGAGATCCATCTCATCTAATGTATCATTTAAGGCTTGTGTTTCGTTATTAAGTTTCTGTTTTGATGATCTGTCCATTGGTGTGAGTGGGGTATTAAAGTCTCCTACTATTGTGTTACTGTCAGTTTCTCCTTTTATGTCTGTTAGTGTTTGTCTTATGTACTGAGGTGCTTCTGTGTTGGGTGCATAGATATTTACAATTGTTATGTCTTCCTCTTGGATTGATCCCTTGATCATTATGCACTGTCCTTCCTCATCTCTTGGAATCATCTTTATTTTAGCATCTATTTTGTCTGATATGAGGATTGGTACTCCAGCTTTCTCTTGTTTCCCATTTGCATGGAATATGTTTTTCCATGCTCTCACTTTCAGTCTGTATGTGTTTTGAAGTCTGAAGTGGGTTTCTTGTAGACAGCATATATATGGGTCTTGTTTTTGTACCCATTCAGCCAGTCTGTGTCTTTGGTTGGAGCATTTAATCCATTTACCTTTAAAATAATTATTGATATGTATGTTCCTATTGCCATTTTCTTAATTGTGTGGGGTTGATTTTGTAGATCTTTTTTCTTCTCTTGTATTTCTTGACTATATAAGCCCCTTTAACATTTGTTGTAAAGCTGGTTTGGTGATATTGAATTCTGTTAACTTTTACTTGTCTGAAAAGCTTTTTATTTATCCATCAATTTTGAATGAGATCCTTGCCAGATACAGTAATCTTGGTCATAGGTTTCCTCCTTTCAGTACTTTAAATACATCCTGCCATTGCCTTCTGGCCTGCAGATTTTCTGCTGAAAGATCAGCTGTTAAGTGTATGGGGTTTCCCTTGTATGTTACTTGTTGCTTCTCCCTTTCTGCTTTTAATATTCTTTCTTTGTGTTTAGGCTTTGTTAGTTTGATTAGTTGGAGAAGGCAATGGCACCCCACTCCAGTACTCTTGCCTGGAAAATCCCATGGACAGAGGAGCCTGGTGGGCTGCAGTCCATGGAGTTGCACAGAGTCGGACACGATTGAAGTGACTTAGCAGCAGCAGTTTGATTAGTATGTGTCTTGGCATGTTTCTTCTTGGGTTTATCCTGTATGGGACTCTTTGTGCCTCTTGGACTTGACTATTTCCTTTTCCATGTTGCAGAAATTTTCAACTATAATCTCTTCAAAAGATTTCTCATACCCTTTCTTTTTTTCTTCTTCTTCTGGGACCCCTATAATTCAAATGTTGGTGCATTTGATATGGTCCCAGAGGTCTCTGAGACTATCCTCAGCTCTTTTCATTCTTTTTACTTTATTCTGCTCTTCAGAAGATATTTCCACTAGTTTGTCTTCCAGCTCACTAATTCATTCTTCTGCTTCAGATATTCTGCTATTGCTTCCTTCTAGAGTATTTTTAATTTCAATAATTGTGTTGTTTGTCTTTGTATGCTTATTCTTTAATCCTTCTACATCTTTGTTAATTGATTCTTGCGTTTTTTTCCGTTTTGTTTTCAAGGTTTTTGATCGTCTTTACTATCATGCTGAATTCTTTTTCAGGTAGTTTGCCTGTATCCTCTTAATTTATTTGGACTTCTGTGTTTCCAGTTTGCTCCTTCGCTTGTGCAGAATTTCTCTGCCTTTTCTTTTTTTTTTTTTTTTAAGTAATTGTGTTTGAGGTCTTCTTTTCCCAGGCTTCAAGGAAAATTGAATTCTTTCCTTGAAGAAGGTTGACTTCTTTCTTCCTTTTGGTCTCTGCCCTCCTAAGGTTGCTCCAGTGGTTTGTTTGAGCTTTGTATCGGGTGAGATTTGTGATGAGTTTTTGTTTGTTTTTCCTCTGACGGGCAAGGCTGAGTGAGGTGGAAAGCCTGTCTCTTGATGACTGGGTTTATATTTTTGTTTTGTTTGTTGTTTAGATGAGGCATCTGGCACAGGGTGATACTGATGGTTGGGTGATGCTGGGTCTTGTATTCCAGTGGTTTCCTTTGTGTGAGTTCTCACTATCTGCTATTCCCTAGGGTTAGTTCTCTTGTAGTCTAGGGTCTTGGAGTCAGTGCTCCCTCTCCAAAGGCTCAGGGCTTGATCTATGGTCAGGAACAAAGATTTCACAAGTGGTTTTTTATGGCATTAAGTGAGATTAAAACAAATATCCAAAAAAGAGACACCAAAGACGAACCCCAGACAAATTGCAGTTACAAAAATGAGGCAAATAATTAAAATAATGGAATATATGCATACACATATACACCCATGAGCAAAGTGATAACGGTCCGACAAAAACAAAGTACAGTAGATTGACCCAATAAACAAAGGGGAAAAATACTATTTACCAGTTAAGAACAAAACTAACTTAAGCACAAACTGGAAAACAAAACTAAAAGAAGGTGCCAAGTGGGGAGTAAAGCAATGAAAACAAAACTAACAAATATGTTGAGAGGAAAGGAAAGAAAGAAAATAAGGAAAGAATAGATATGCAAAGTGTGGTCATGTATGGATGTGAGAGTTGGACTGTGAAGAAGGCTGAGTGCCGAAGAATTGATGCTTCTGAGCTGTGGTGTTGGAGAAGACTCTTGAGAGTCCCTTGGACTGCAAGGAGATCCAACCAGTCCATTCTGAAGGAGATCCAACCAGTCCATTCTGAAGGAGATCCAACCAGTCCATTCTGAAGGAGATCAGCCCTGGGTGTTCTTTGGAAGGAATGATGGTAAAGCTGAAACTCCAGTACTTTGGCCACCTCATGGGAAGAGTTAACTCATTGGAAAAGACTCTGATGCTGGGAGGGATTGGGGGCAGGAGGAGAAGGGGACGACAGAGGATGAGATGGCTGGATGGCATCACTGACTCGATGGATGTGAGTCTGAGTGAACTCCGGGAGTTGGTGATGGACAGGGAGGCCTGGTGTGCTTCGATTCATGGGGTCGAAAAGAGTCAGACACGACTGAGCGACTGAACTGAACTGAACTGAAAGGTTAACTGCAAGGGGAAAAGAACAGTAGGAAAGGCAATTAAAATTATAAAAGAGAAAAAAATTGGAAGAAGAAAGAAAAAAGGGAAAACAAAAGGAAAACTCCATAGAACTGCAAAAGCTCCATGTAGAGGCAGAGGGATGCACCATACTGGATGCTTGGGGCTGGTGCACTGGGACGACCCAGAGGGAGGGTATGGGGAGGGAGGAGGGAGGAGGGTTCAGGATGGGGAACACAGGTATACCTGTGGCGGATTCATTTCGATATTTGGCAAAACTAATACACTATTGTAAAGTTTAAAAATAAAATAAAATTTTAAAAAAAAGATTTATAGGAAAAAAAAAAGTGTCTGAATATATACATATACACATACACCCATAAGCAAAATCAAAACAGTCTAACAAAAGTGAAGTAAAATAGATTGACCTGGTGAATGAAAGAAACCAAAAGTTATATTTACCAGAACAAAACTAATTAAAGCACAAACTGGAAAACAAAACTAAAAGAAGGTGCCAATTGGGGAATAAAGCAATGAAAATAAAACTAACAAATATGTTGAGAGGAAAGGAGAGAAAGAAAAGAAAATAAGAATAGATGTGCAAAGTTAAACAGAGGTAGATAAAGAAGATTTATATACATCAAAGAGAAACTTCAAGGGGAAAAGAACAGTAGGAAAAGCAAACAAAGTAATAAATGTAGGGAAAAAAATAGGTTTAAAAAATTAAAATTTAAATTAAAAAAAAAGAGAGAGAACAAAAAAGAAAAAAAAAAAAGAAGAAGAAGAAGAAAAGAGAAAAAAAGAGAGGAAAACTCCACAGAACTGCAAAAGCCCAATGTAGAGGCAGAGGTTAATGTGACAATAAAAAATGTGACTGAGGACAAAAAAACCAAAAGCTTAATTGGATTTCTTAGTGCCAATAAAATTGATAACTACAGCAGAGCGGGGAGGGGAAAGGGGGGGAAAAAGAGAAAAAATCCAAAAGAATCTACCAAACAAATCAAAACATAAGAATAATAAATATTTTTCTTGAGTCAGTGCTGTCAGAGTCCTTTCCCTCACTGGGAGTCACAGTGCCCCTCACCTCCCTTGCATGCCCGTCAACACTGTGCTGCTCTCTGGACCTGCCATGGGGGCAGCTCAGATTCCAACTTGGTCCTACTCCTGTGTGTTCTTGCTGCCAATGCCCACAGTTATCAGAGCTATCCTTTTTTATTTTTTTGTGGGAGCTCTCAATGACCTTTTACATATTCCATAGACATAGAATCTGCTTAGTTGATCGTGTGGATTTAATCTGCAGCTTGTACAGCTGGTGGGAAAGTTTTGGGTCTTCTTCCTTAGCCACACTGCCCCTGGGTTTCAATTGTGGTTTTATTTCCACCTCTGCTTGTGGGTTGTCCACTGGGGTTTGCTCCTGAGGCTGCCCTGGAAGGCTTGGTTTGCCCCTGTGAGGGCCAGGTGTGGAGGTGGTGCAGCTGCCTGGGTCGCAGGGGTTCTGGCAGCACCAGGTACTCAGGGGGATTGGTGGCTAGGGCAGCAGGAAATATAGTGCTCCAGAAGGGTATGACAACCAGTATTGGCCGGTACGCTCCAGTATTCTTGCCTGGAGAAGCCCTCTCCCTGACAGAGAAGGCTGGCAGGCCACAGTCTATAGGATTGCAAAGAGTCGGACACGACTGAAGCGACCCTGCGCACACAGATGCAAGACGTTTTTGCCTGCGTCATCTCTGCCCCAGTGAGAGTCGAGCATGAAGGCGGCACAGCTTCTTGGCTTGCAGGGACCCTGGCGGTGCCAAGTGTGCAGGGACAGGGACTGCCTCTGCAGCAGGACTTATGCCCTATCGGAGTCTTTTTTCAAGCCTCTTGAGGCTGACGATCAGAAGGCCTCGTTGGCCAATCTTTCTCTGAAGCTTCTCCTATTCAGGCACTTAGAGCATTCCCTTGCCTGGGGCCCTTCTTCCTTAGTTTAAACAGTGTTGCGATGAGCATTCTTTTACATGTCTTTACGCACTTAGGCTAGTGGTTCTGTAGAAAAAAATCCTAGAAGGAAATTTTCTGGGTTGAATAGTACGTGTTTTTATAATATTAATAGATATTTAACATTATTCTTCAAAATGCCACACATATTTGGACTCTAACCAGTGCTGAATCATATTTTTTCCTGTTAATAAATCTATGACAATCAGTATCTCTTATTTTCCAAGTCAGTACTGTCAGAAGAAATATAAGGCAAGCCACATATATAATTTAAAGTTTTTTAGAAGCCACACTGAAAATAGTAAAAGGAAATGGGTGAAATCCATTTTAATAATAGCTATTATTTAACCTAATATATCTAAAATACTATCATTTTAACATATAACCAATATAAAAATGATTAAAGATATACTTTACATTTTTGCCACTAAGTATTTTAAATTCAGTGTGTTTTTTACACTTAGCACAGACCTCAATTTGGGTCAATTACATGCTGCAAGACACCACAGTGAACAGCAAAGCTCTAAACTGTCTTTGAGTCATTTGCCTGCTTTTTCATTGGGCTGGTTTTCTTTGCTTGTTGATTTCTAAGCAATTACACTTTTTTACACAAATTGGCTTTCACTTTCTTTTTGCACACATTCCTTTTTTTTTTTTTTTTTTAATTATTTACTTATTTTCAGCTGTACTGGGTCTTCATTACCGTGCGGGCTTTTCTTTAGTTATGTTGAGCTGGGGCTCCTCTCTAGATGCGGTGCTCAGGCTTCTCGCTGCAGTGGTTTCTCTTGTGAGATCAGTGGTTGCTACTCTCAGGCTCGAGAGCACAGACTCTGTAGCTGTGGTGCACAGGCTTAGTTTCTCTGCAGTCTGTGGGATCTTTGGATCAGGGAAGATTTCTGGATCATGTCTCCTGCATTGGCAGGCAGACTCTTTACCATTGAGCCACCAGGAAGTTCCCGACTTTCACTTTTGATCTTGTTTACAATCCACTGAAATACCAGTGGATTGACTGGTGAATGATTTTAATTTGTATGTAGACAAATTTAGTCTTCCTTTTAGCTTCTCGGTTTGCTTTCATACTCTAAAACCATCAAAACTGCATTTATGCTTTCATTTTTTCCTTTAAACTATTTGCTTCTCTTAAATATTATTATTACTATTATTCTGAAGAGCACATCATCACCTTTATTACTGATTAAAATCTGGTTGGAGGATGTAGCTTTAGGTCTGTTAGCCAAGGGAGCTTCTAATTCTGAAGTTCGGAATCTAACATTTTCCCCCCAGTCCCAGACAGAACTGCCCTCGAATGTGCTTCCCTAACCTCGAGTGAGCATCAGAATCACCAGGAGGGCTTGTGAAAACATGGACTGTTGGGCCTCAGCCTGAGAATTTCGGATTGAGTAGGTGTGAGATGAAGACCTCAAATTTGCATTCTCAAATGTTGCAGACGCTGCTGGTTTGGAGATCCCATTTGGAAAACCGCTGGGTCATGTCATAGAGGAACATGGAAAGGTGTGCTTTCTGTGGGGAGCCTTGCTCCCAAGATAGAAAACGCAGAGCTGAACAGTTTGGGAAACTTCTTCCCAAGTTTCCATCTCCCATATGGTGTGAGTAAAGATGGAGAGAGACCCAGTTCTCCCACAGAAAAAGGAAACTTTGGGAATCAGGAAGAAAGTTTACTAACACAGATATTCTACTTTTCAAACATATCTGTGTCTCAACATTAGCAGTTCTGTATTCTGGCTGCACATTGGAACCAGCTTGGGAAACTCCAAAAATAACATATCTGGCCCTCACCCCTAGAGGTTCTAATTCCTGGTCTGGAGAGGCCCTACCCAGTAATATTTTAAAAATCTCCCTGGATTGCAGTGTTCAGTCAAAGTTGAGACTCGTAACTCTGTAACTTTGCAAGTCCAGGCATCATCTGGTATTAATAGCTTGTTAGAAATGAATCTCTGGTCTCACGTAGGCCTGCTGCTGCTGCTAAGTCGCTTCAGTCGTGTCCGACTCTGTGCGACCCCATGGACTGCAGCCCACCAGGCCCCTCCATCCGTGGGATTTTCCAGGCAAGAGTACTGGAGTGGGTTGCCACACGTAGGCATACTGCATCAGAATCTGCATTGTGATCCACAGACCACAGGAGTTAGATGATAGCAGAACTTTGACATTTAGGAGAATTTACTTGGCTTTTAGGGTTGTGCTGTGGGACTGACAGGTGTTGGCAGTCACCTTTTTCTCTGTGGATGGCTTACCTCCCTCCGAGTTTCCTGTGTGCATGCTCTCTTCTCTGTCCACACCCATCCATTTTTTTTTTTTTTTTTTACTGTGGTGACAGATACATAACATAAAATCGATCATTTTAAACCATTTTAAGTGCACAATTCAGTGGCATTAAGTGGCATACAACATTTACAAAGTTGTATAACCATCACCACTATCCATTTTCAGGACTTTTAAAGTATTTTGTTTTAAGGAATGAAGTAAAAATCCACTTTCACATTACTAGTCACCTGTCAAAATGCCAGTTATTGAATACACCATATTTTCTTTCATTGTTTTCAGTGGTACTTTGTCATTTATTAAATTCATATGTGTATTTGGATCTATTTCTGGCTTCGCAAACTTGTAACTATTATAGCTTTAGAATAAATTTTATTGAAATGTATGAAATCATCAATATTCAAACATTTCTTGATGTAAAATGGCAGTTTAATGTGGTCCAACTTAATATCAGGTAGGTTGAGTTCTGTACATTTCTCTTTTGCTACTCCATCACTCTTTTTTAAACAGTATTTTTTCCTGGTTATTCTCAATTGTTTTTCACTGACAGATTTACTCTTTGTCAGATTCGTGCTGTTACGGGTCTAATTGTGTCGCCCCAAGGTCCACTTGTTGAGCTCTGACTCTGTAAGACTGTATTTGGAGATAGGGCATGTAAGGAGGCACTTTAGGTTAAATGAGGTCATAAGAGGTCTTCGTCCTTTATAAGAAGAGAGAGACACTGGGAGGACATGTATTCAGGAGGAAGGTCAAGTGAAGGACACAATCAGGTGGCCATCAGCAGGTCAAGGAGGGACGTTTCACAAGGAACCAGCCCTGCCAGTGCCTTGATTTTGGACCTCCAGCTCCTCAGAACTGTGAGAAACTGATGTTTGATGTTTAAACTACCTTAACAAAGTCTATGGTATTTATTACGGCAGTCCAAGCAGACTAAGGTGCCCCTCTTCCAAGTATTTTTGTCATTTTTATTGGTATCATGTTAATGTCTAGATCAATTTAGGGAGAATTTAGACCTTAAATGTTTAGTTTTCCTAGAAAAAGACATGGTTTTCTATTTAATCAGATTTTCTTTCATGTTATTCGTTAAAGTTTTATGTATCAAAGATGTGCATATTTGTGCTAACTGATTTCTAGGGCTTCTCCTTTTTGGCGTGCGTTATTGTTGCTATTTTAAATGGATTTTTTCCCTACTATGTTTTGTTTATTTAAAAATTGTTTAAATACTTTTTAAAAAAGAGTGAGATAGTTCAAAGGTCTTGCCTTTCTTTTAGCTGCTTGTTTTGTATTTCTACCAAACACACTGCCTATTAGCCCCTGACTTTTTGCGTGTAAGTATTATCCGTTGACTTTTTGATGTGGAGGCTGAGATGCTAGCCATTTCTTTACTCCTCCTCTTGGATGAATTCATACTTCCCTTCATGTCTCTTCCAAATGTACTTACAGTATGTTATCTTTGGATTAATACCCAGTGTCTATATTGTTTGGGCTATGTAAACATTACTCACAATTGAGCCATTTTATAAATTAAGATGAATTTATTTTCCCTCTTGCACTGTTTTTCCCTGTAGTTAAAAACTATTTTGTTTGTTTGATTAGTTTTCTCTGGTATCACTAATACCACCCCACACTCTTCCTTAGATGTGTGTGTCTCCTCTGAATATGCTCTTACAAATTAGGGATTTCTCCATGAAGTTTTCTAGAGAATGCTGTTCCTGAAGCAGTAGGAGCTGCTCTGGTCTAGAAAGACGGCCTTTTCGGTGTGCTGGCATCACCATCTTGAAATTCCTCTCGCCTTCCTCTTGCTTTGAGTCTCCTGTGATCCATATTTTGCCTCTTCCTCTCTTTCGGCTTATTGCTTCATTTGAGGTGGCTCATCCTAGGAGCTTCCTGAAGGCGGCTGTGTGGGAGACACCTAGAGGTGCAGGAGGCCTGGCAGCATGGTTGTAGGCCAAGAGGGATTGTGCAGGGCAGGGAAAGGATCCACTGAAAACACCAACAGCAGTATATGACCAAGAAGAGGAGTGTGGGCTCTGCAATTCCACCCTTTCCAATGGTGGTGGCTGGGACGTGTTCCTTGATCTCTCTGTCTCTCTTTCATTATCTATAAAGTGGGAATTGTAATGCTACCTACCTCATAGCTCCTGGCAATTAATAAATGCAATATAAATATTGGCTGTTATTCTCAACCTTGGCTGTGTGCACATACCTAAGAATGGGACACAAATATGCTTATTAACAAGCTGGCTTAATTGCAGGGTGATTTGGCTGGTCCATTTTGATAGTCTTTCCTTTGGGGCTGGTAGACTAGCCAGAGAAGGCTCTGTGACCTTCTGTCTGCGGGCAGAAAGCCCTGGCTGCCAGAAAAAGGCAAGAGAGAGAAGAAGCCTGGGTCAAGCCTGGGTCTCAGCATTTGGTATTTAAAGTTTACTTAATCTCCTTGTTTTCAGTATGAGAAACTCACCTCTAGCTCTACATACTGTCTCCTGGCCTACACATCTTGTGTTATCCTCTCTAGGGCATATATGTCTTAATGCCTGCTGGGTTGGGGAGGACAGCTACTGTCACTTTTAATGAGAGATGAGATCTGTGGGGAGATGGGGACTAACTTTCTTTAAATAGACTTTCGATCAGTTCTCTTGTTGTTAGCCTATCATCACCCCACTTCACTGTCTTCTCTGGTGCTTTAATTCCTGAGCCTGTTTGGAGTTCAATGGTGTAAATCAGGTGGCATATTTCCAATCCCATGGCTGGCTTAAAAGTCACTTTTCTCAGATTCAAAAGTTAGTTACCAGTTAGTATCACCCTTTAGTTGGTAAAATATCATTGTTTTTGCCTTTTTTCCCTATTCTCTTTGTATTCATGGGTTTATGACATTAAAAGAAACCCCACTTTTAGTGCTGTTGCATAGATATTTCAAGAGGAAGTGTAGCTGGTGCCTGTTGAGTGCTTTGTCTCCTCAGCTTAGGGAGTCCATCTGATTTCCATCTCCCTGCCGTGGCTGGAGAGGCCACTAGTAAGCTGGGACAGTCGTAGGAAGCACCTCATTTCTTCCCTGTCTCTCAGGGACCACAGCCCTCCACCACCTGTTATATAGTGTCTTGGAAGTTATTGTTCCATTTTTTGTTGTTGTTGGTTCAGACAAGAGGTCAAGTCAAAGTCTTGTTACTCCCTGTTTGTCATAAGTGGAAGTCTACTTGTAACATGTAGATAATAATGGTGATTTTTTCATAGGAGTAGAAGGTGCTAATAATTGTAAAGGGCTTAGAGTAGAGCCTGACACATGGTAATTAGTATGAGATCACTGCTAATACTACTGCTGATACTATTACTGTTAGTAATATTAGATTCTTAGACAGGATCTGGCAGTTAGTATATACTCAATTAATACCTGGAGAAGGCCATGGCAACCCACTCCAGTGCTCTTACCTGGAGAATCCCAGGGACGGGGAGGCTGGTGGGCTGCCGTCTCTGGGGTCACACAGAGTCGGACACGACTGAAGCGACTTAGCAGCAGCAGCAGCAGTTAATATCATTTCTCCTCCTCTTTCTGCTGTACTATTGCTCTGGCTGCTATGTCGTTACTACTGTAACTCATCATTACTACAATCTAACAAAATTGCCTTAGGAGAAAAAAATCTCGCTGGCATGAAAAGAACCTGACCAGTTTCTAGAGATTGTAATTAAGAGCTTACCTGAGAAGTGGGGGGAGCATGAACCCTCTAATCTGAGCCTAGATTCACTTGCCTAGGGAAAATCCCTGTATTGTATGGTCATGATTTTTACATTGGTCTGGGAGATATCTTTTCCTGAAAGTTATAAAACTGTTAACAAATTCAACTTCTTTGCTGTGTAGTCTCCTGAACCAAGTTTATGCCTTCCCTCTCTCTTCCATTACTTCATGAGTGTCTTAGAAAAGAGTGGGATAGGGAAGAGAGCTGGCTTCCATCTACTGCCCAGGGTATAACAGAAATGCTTTGTTGCTGTTGTTTACTCACTCAGTTGCCTCTGACTCTTTGGGATCCCATGGATGGCAGCACACCAGACTTCCCTGTCCTTCATTATCTCCTGGACTTTGCTCAAACTCATGTCCATTGAGTTGGTGATGCCATCCAACCATCTCATCCTCTGTTGTCCCCTTCTCCTCTTGCCCTCAATCTTTCAGGGTCTTTTCCAATGAGTCAGCTCTTTGTATCAGGTGGCCAAAGTTTTGGAGCTTCAGTTTCAGTCCTTCCAATGAATATTCAGAGTTGATTTCCTTTAGGACTGACTGGTTTGATTTCCTGCTTGTCCAAGGGATTCCGCTTTTAGATGTTAAAATGACTGTTTCACTCAACTTTTGAACAATAATTTTATCAACTATAAAATGGAGATAATAGAACCCATCTTGCAGAGTGCTTATAAAAATGAATTTTAGAAATATGTATATCAGAGAGTGTTTTGCCTATGTTCTCCTCTAAGAGTTTTATAGTTTCTGGTCTTATATTTAGATCTTTAATCCATTTTGGGTTTATTTTTGTGTATGGTGTTAGAAAGTGTTCTAGTTTCATTCTTTTACAAGTGGTTGACCAGTTTTCCCAGCACCACTTGTTAAAGAGATTGTCTTTTCTCCATTCTATATTTTTGCCTCCTTTGTCAAAGATAAGGTATCCATATGTGTGTGGATTTATCTCTGGGCTTTCTATTTTGTTCCATTGATCTATATTTCTGTCTTTGTGCCAGTACCATACTGTCTTGATGACTGTGGCTTTGTAGTAGAGCCTGAAATCAGGCAGGTTGATTCCTCCAGTTCCATTCTTCTTTCTCAAGATTGCTTTGGCTATTTGAGGTTTTTTGTATTTCCATACAAATCATGAAATTATTTGTTCTAGCTCTGTGAAAAATACTGTTGGTAGCTTGATAGGGATTGCATTGAATCTACAGATTGCTTTGGGTAGTATACTCATTTTCACTATATTGATTCTTCCGATCCATGAACATGGTATATTTCTCCATCTATTAGTGTCCTCTTTGATTTCTTTCATCAGTGTTTTATAGTTTTCTATATATAGGTCTTTAGTTTCTTTAGGTAGATATTTTCCTAAGTATTTTATTCTTTTCATTGCAATGGTGAATGGAATTGTTTCCTCAATTTCTCTTTCTATTTTCTTATTGTTAGTGTATAGGAATGCAAGGGATTTCTGTGTGTTGATTTTATATCCTGCAACTTTACTATATTCATTGATTAACTCTAGTAATTTTCTGGTGGAGTCTTTAGGGTTTTCTATGTAGAGGATCATGTCATCTGCAAACAGTGAGAGTTTTACTTCTTCTTTTCCAATTTGGATTCCTTTTATTTCTTTTTCTGCTCTGATTGCTGTGGCCAAAACTTCCAAAACTATGTTGAATAGTAGTGGTGAAAGTGGGCACCCTTGTCTTGTTCTTGACTTTAGGGGAAATGCTTTGAATTTTTCACCATTGCAGATAATGTTTGCTGTGGGTTTGTCATATATAGCTTTTATTATGTTGAAGTATGTTCCTTCTATTCCTGCTTTCTGGAGAGTTTTTATCATAAATGGATGTTGAGTTTTATCAAAGGCTTTCTCTGCATCTATTGAGATAATCATATGGCTTTTATTTTTCAATTTGTTAATGTGGTGTATTACATCGATTGATTTGCAGATATTGAAGAATCCTTGCATCCCTGGGAAAAAGCCCACTTGGTCATGGTGTATGAATGGGAGAAAATAATAGCAAATGAAGCAACTGACAAACAACTAATCTCAAAAATATACAAGCAACTCCTGCAGCTCAATTCCAGAAAAATAAACGACCCAATCAAAAAATGGGCCAAAGAACTAAATAGACATTTCTCCAAAGAAGACATATAGATGGCTAACAAACACACGAAAAGATGCTCGACATCACTCATTATCAGAGAAATGCAAATCAAAATCATAATGAGGTACAATTTCACGCCAGTCAGAATGGCTGTGATCCAAAAGTCTACAAACAGTAAATGCTGGAGAGGGTGTGGAGAAAAGGGAACCCTCTTACACTGTTGGTGGGAATGCAAACTAGTACAGCCACTATGGAGAACAGTGTGGAAATTCCTTAAAAAACTGGAAATAGAACTGCCGTATGACCCAGAAATCCCACTGCTGGGCATACACACTGAGGAAACCAGAATTGAAAGAGACACATGTACCCCAATGTTCATCGCAGCACTGTTTATAATAACCTAGATGTCCGTCAGCAGATGAATGGATAAGAAAACTGTGGTACATATACACAATGGAATATTACTCAGCCATTAAAAAGAGTACATTTGAATCAGTTCTAATGAGGCGGATGAAACTGCAGCCTATTATACAGACTGAAGTAAGCCAGAAAGAAAAACACCAATACAGTATACTAACGCATATATATGGAATTTAGAAAGATGGTAATGATAACCCTGTATACGAGACAGCAAAAGAGACACAGATGTATAGAACAGTCTTTTGGACTCTGTGGGAGAGGTGGGGGGGGGGATGATTTGGGAGAATGGCGTTAAAACATGTATAATATCATATAAGAAATAAAAAAAAAGAAATAGGTAAGGTGTCTTGGTATTTGATTTCATCTATAGGTAAATTTTCTCTGCTGTTACTATGTTCACAGAAGTCCTACAGTGTAGCTAGTATCACTGTTTTCTTTTCACTGATGGATAAAATGCTGCTTACATAAGACAACTGATGGAGCCAGTAGAGACCCACAGTAAATGTCAAGCTCAGCCTGCAATGCCATTTACCTGTTCATCCATTAGGGATGTATTGAAGTCCTCCTGTATTCTAGGCATACAGGATATGGGTAGTGCTCTCAGGTACAAAGTAGTACTAAGTACAGACAAGTAAATTTATAAGTGCAGTAAAGTGTCACAGGGACACTGACAAGAACATGTATGGAAGGGAATGATTTTACATAGTTTTAGAAAAGAGGGGGCTGCCACTAAACACTTCACTTGGACTAAATCTTGAGATATGCTAGCATTTGCCCAAGGGAAAGGATAGGGAGAAGTGTATTCTGAGCAGAGAGAGTAGCATGAATAAAGGCAAGAAGCACAAGACTGTTAGCTCGTCAGTATGTACAGAACGTAAGATGCCCTGGGGCTTGATGAGAACAAGGTCTGGAGTAGGAGGCTCATGATGCCAAGAAAGCAGCTGGAATTTTAACTTGTAGGCCATGCAAAGCCACTGAAGGATTTCAAATTGGAAAGTACCTAAACCAGTTATGCAGCAATATTTTAAGCCAAAATAGTATAAATTAACATGTTCCCATGGTAACAAGTCAAATAGCACATACTTAGGAATAAAGGACTCAGTTCCATGGTGCAGGTAGTTGATAGAGGTTTCATGCTGTCTTTTCTACAAGTGGGATTCTCTCCTGATGAGGCCAGTGTGGCTGGATACTCTCAGTTTGTGACAGGGAACTGGCAGTGAGCAGATGTCACTGAAGAATTGACACTTTTGAACTGTGGTGCTGGAGAAGACTCTTGAGGGTCCCCTGGACAGCAAGGAGATCAAACCAGCCAATCCTAAAGGAAATCAACCCTGAATATTCATTGGAAGGACTGATGCTGAAGCTGAAACTCCAATACTTTGGCCAACTGATGTGAAGCGTCAACTCATTGGAAAAGACCCTGATGCTGGAAAAGATTAAGGACAGGAGGAGAAGGGGGCAATAGATGATGAGATTATTGGATGGCATCACCAAATCAATGGATATGAGTTTGAGCAAACTCCAGGAGATGGTGAGGGACAGGGAAGCCTGGCATCCTGCAGTCCATGGGGTCACAAACAGTTGGACTGACTGAGCGACTGAACAACATGTGTAAGTTCATAGCGTGAGAGTAGAAGCTGGGCGTAGATTTTCCAGATCCTGAATGAAGAGAAGCTCAGTCTTCATCCTCACTGCAGTGGCCTCAAGCTCACTTTCTTTAAAAAAACACCCTCAATCAACTCCTGAGACATTGAAACCCGAAATAAGAATTCTCTGAGGGCTGTGCAATGGGGTGAATCTTTCTTTATCATGATTTATCTGTTAACCTTCTCTTACTCACTTTTTAAGTCAAAAAATTGTTGAAATGTCCTTTTCACTAATGGCCTTTCTTTTCACTATTTTATTAATATTTTTAATAATTTTATTTATTTATTTACTTTTGGCTTTACATGTCTTCATTGCTTTGAAGGTTTTTCTTTAGTTGCAGCAAGCAGGGGCTACTCTTCATTCCAGTGCGTGGGCTCCTCACTGTGGTGTCTTCTCTTGTTGCAGAGCATGGGCTCTAGGTACACAGGCTTGAGTAGTTGAGGCTCCTGCGCTCTAGAGCACAGGCTCAGTAACTGTGGGGCACAGGCTTAGTTGTTCCATGGCATATGGGGTCATGTGGGATCTCCTGGACCAGGGATCAAAGCCATGTCTCCTGCATTGGCAGGCAGATTCACTACTACTGAGCCATCAGGGAAGCCCTCTCCTCACTATTTTAAGCTCATACTGTTTTTATACTGATTATACATTAATATTTATTTTACCCTCTTGAACTAGAATCCTAGTTTTTCTTTTTAAAGTTCATTTTGTCATTAGGTGGGGGTAATTGGAAGACTGTGACCTGATTGTAGGGAGACCTATCCAGAGAGCACTCTTCTCCTGGCCCATGTGAGGTGGTAGGGGCCTGCATCAAGGCGGGCAGTGGGTGTGGAAAGAAGGGAAGAATCTGGGGATGTCGCTGAGTAGGTCTGACAGGTGAGGCATGGGAAACAAGGGAAAAGTAGGAGTGTAAGTTAACCACCAGATTTTAGACATGGCTGGGGCTTCCCTGGTAGCTCAGCTGGTAAAGAATCCACCTGCAATGCAGGAGACCCTGGTTTGATTTCTGGGTTGGGAAGATCCCCTGGAGAAGGGAAAGGCTACTCACTCCAGCATTCTTTGGCTTCCCTGGTGGCTCAGCCAGTAAAGAATCCGCCTGCAATGCAGGAGACCTGGGTTGGGAAGATCCCCTAGAGGAGGGCATGGCAACCCATTTGAGTTTTCTTGCCTGGAGAAGCCCAAGAATAATGGAGTAGGTAGCCTATCCCTTCTCCAGTGGATCTTCCTGACCCAGAAATCAAATCAGCATCTCCTGCATTGCTGTTCTTTACCAACTGAGCTATCAGGGCCAGCGGTGTGATGGATAATGCATCTGACTACAGATCAGAGTAACCTGGCGGGCTACAATCTATGGGTTGCAGAGTCAGACACAACTGAATGACTAAACACAGCACAGACTTTGCCACAAATTTGTGGCAAAACACAAGGAGAACTGAATTTGGAGCAGAATATTAGGAGGTACAGTGTGGACAGTTTGACTTTGTAGCACAACTAAGACATCCCAGTTGTGGTGTCTCTATAGAACTGGTGCTCAGGAAGGGTGGACAGGAAAAAAACATAGCCTCATGAGTCATCAGCATATGACTTTTGATGTAGTGTGTCGGAGGCATTCCCAAGACCACCCTCAGGCTCAACAGAAAAGCTCACTAGAAGGACTCACAGAACTCAGAACAGCTGTTATGCTCATGTGAAAGTGATAGTTGCTCAGCTGTGTTCAACTCTTTGCAACCCCATGGACTATACAGTCCATGGAATTCTCCAGGCCAGAATACTGGAGTGGGGACCTTTCCCTTCTCCAGGGGAACTTCCCAACCCAGGGATCAAACCCAGGTCTCCTGCATTGCAGGCAGATTCTTTACCAGCTGAGCCACAAGGGAAGCCCAAGAATACTGAAGTGGGCAGCCCATCCCTTCTCCAGGGGATCTTCCTGACCCAGGAATCAAACCAGGGTCTCCTGCATTGCCGTTCTTTACCAACTGAGCTATCAGGGCCAGTGGCACAATGGATAATGCATCTGACTACAGATCAGAAGATTCCAGGTCATACTCATGCTTAGGGTTTATGACAATGAAAGGAGGAGACAACGTCAGCAAAGCTCAGAACTTGCGAGGGCAGAGTCCAGGCAGGAGCTTTGAGTTGTCCTTCCAGTGCATCTGTGCAGGTGGGACTTACTTATCCCAGCAGTGATGTGTGACAACACCTGTGGATGGTTGCCAACCAGGGAGTCTCACCAGAGCCGTAATGTTCAGGGATTTGGGGGAATTGGTCAGATTAAATATGGGATGGCCACATGACTTACCTCAGCTACTTAGTCTCCAGCCCCTTCAGAGTTCATATTGATACTGCGTAGCCCAAAAAGCCTACCACACATCATATTGTGAGCATAAACTATCTGGCATGGCCCATAAAAACAGACACTGTCATCAGACAGGATATTCCAAGGGCTCAGAAGTTATTTTCTAGGAGGCAGGCAAAGGTCAGAGCTTTCTTTGGAAGGTGCACAGTTTGAAGATACCAGACCTGCTGAGTCAGCACTTTCCTGCGCATGGGGGCTTGGATGGAGTCACTGGGATGGCTGTGGAGTGTGGAGACAGAAGACTGAAGTGGGCATGACTGCCTAGGTGTGCAGCCTCCCAGGGAGGACCTCACCAAGGGGCCCTGGGAAGAGTGTCAGAGAGGTAGGCGGACAGCCTCTAAGCAGTATTGTGCCAGAAGCTACTGGAGCAGGAGTTACCAAGGCAACCCTAACACATGTGACAGGGAACTCAGGCAAGAGGATGACTAGAAAGTGCATCCTCTGGATTTAGCAATTAAGATGTTGGTGCCATTTTTAACAGACTGTTTCCATGGGAGTGGTTGGCACTGGAAGTCTGACTGTCATCAGCTGGAAATGTTAGGAAACGAAGATAAGGAACACAGACAAATATGTTTAGTTGCTTGATTAGGAAGGGAAGGAGAGTGATAAGGTGGCAGCTAGAAGGGAATAACAAGTCAAGAAATGAATTGATCTAATCATGGGAAACGGGAAGACTTGAGCATGTTTATAGATGGTGGGAAAGAAGCTGAACATAAGAGTGAGTATGAGAGAAAGACGGAGAGAGATGACTTAGAAACATAGGCGAAAGAAGGCATGGCATATGGAAGGGGTGTACTCGGGGTATTAGGAGAGTGCTAAGGGAGGTCCGCTTTAGGGGAAGGGAGAGGGAGCTGGTTGCCAGACCTAGCTGAGGCACTTAGGAAGTTATCGACTGATCTATGGCATTGTAAAGTTTAGGCTGGAGAGTGGAGTCCAGAGTTAGTGCCGTAGAGTAGCTATGTGGGAATGAGGAAGAGAGAAGAGTATAAAGATGGCAGATGATGGAAGAAGAGCTGGTGGGAGTCTAACTGGGCTGCTCTGTGCCACTGCTGCCTTGGCACCCATTCTGTTTAACCCCGTGAGACCAGAGGGTGAAGTTCAGTGACATCCATGGATTAACAGAGTATTAGGTGCTGCAGTGTGTCATCCATAGGCTGCTCTCTCATTTAGACAAATCCTCTGCCTTACCTGATGGAGAAGAGGGTGGCTTGGTTTTCTAGAAGCTAATGGTCGTGTCTTCTTTCACGTATAATAAGGCAGTGAGGTTGGCTTAATGCATAACCATCAGAAGGACTAAAACCGACAGGTTTAAACACCATGGGAATACATGAGATGATCACCTTTGGGGTCAGCTTTGGAGACACCAGGTCTATTTCTCTGCTCTCTCAGCTTGGTCATCCCATATGTGTGTGTGGGATTAATTCTCTTTAAATTTGTTTTAAATTAAAAGTTGTGGTAAAATACACAAAACATAAAAGTGAACATCTTAGCCATTTTCAAGTGTGCAGTTCAGTGGCATTAAATGCCTTCACTTTGCTGTGCAGCCACTGCTCCCTTCTCCAGAATGCTTCTCATCTGTACAGCTGACGCTCTTTGCCCACTAAGTAACTTCCCGCTCCTCCTTCCCCGCAGCCCCTGGCAACCACCATTCTGCTTTTCTGTCTCTCTGAATTTTACTACTCTGGGAACTTTATAAGTGCAGTTATACAGTATTAGTCTTATTGTGACTGACTTATTTCACTTACCGTAATGTCCTCAAGGTTCGTCCATGTTGTAGCATGCGTCAGGATTTCCTTCCTTCTGAATGCTGAATAATATTTTGCTGTATTTATAGGCCACATATTATTTATTCATCCCCTGATGGACACTTAGGTTGCTTCAACCTTTTGGCTTTTGTGATTTATATTTTGTGAATAAAGCAGCTCTGTACATGGGTGTACATGTATTTTTTCGATTCCTTGCTTTCATTCCTTTTGATGTATATCTAGAGGTGGAGTTGCTGGGTCAGATGGTAATCGCATGTTTAAGTTTTCGAGGAATTGCAAGACTTTTTCAAAGCTGCTGTGCCTTTTTACTTTCCCACCAACTCTGGGCTTAAGTCTGGCTTGAGTGACTTTCCTCCTGATGCAAAAAAAAACCCCAGCTTACTTCTCCATGCTACAATGTCAGAGGAAAGGTGGAAAACTCCAGCATTCTAAACAGTAGCTGTGAGACATACCCTGCTTGGGTGCTTGTCACATGACTAACCCTGAGCCAATGACGGGTGAAGGGAACGGGGTGAACTGGTGAGCTTCAGACAACCTGGCACACCCTGCATTGGAGGAAGGGTCATTGTCCCCATAAGTACGTATGCTCCATGGAGCTTAAAGTGAGGACCTCTGATACAAAGAACTCAGGCCTTAGAGAAAGGCATTTTCACATATCTATGTGTGAAGGGCCATGCTCCTGAAATCTGAATTCTTTCTACCCTGCTGTATTACTTTTGTCTCCTTGCTTCACTGAGGCACAGACATTTCTTTGACATTTGGAGCAGTGGCTTCATGAAGCAGGACTGTTAGGAAAAAGGCTAGCTTGTTTTAACACACAGTTTTCTTTTATTAGCTTTACAAGGGAAGGGGAACTTTTGCCAAGCGTCAAGACTTTTCTTCACAGCTTGTCATCTACAATGGGAGAAGACAGTTTGGCCAGGCCCCCTTAGTCTCAGAAGAAAGATCTGCACTCAGTCCTTGGAATCCTGTTTGTTTACTGCTGGTGAACACCAGCTTCCTGCCTCTGGGCCAGAGTCGCCCCTTTTACGAGAGGCTCAGGCTGGGCGGCACTGGCCACCTCCCCGCGGTCACTGGATGATTTAAGATCCCATCAGAACAGAAAGTGCAGATGCCAGGTCTACATTCAAACAAAGATTCAAAGGGAAAGGCCTTGGAAACAAATACGCTTGGCTCTGTCAGAAGCAAAATGTCAGCTGGTTGCAGCCAAGTTCTGAGACCATTTTAAAGGTTTCATTGTTAATCAGGACCAACTCTGTGAAAATGAATTTTCTTGTGAAAAGTCAGATGCTACAGCTACTCCCTCAGCCGTGGTGAAGGGGCATATGGAGCCCACACATGGAATGAGGAGTGGGTCCCACTTAGAGCACTCAGTCTCCCTGGGGGCTCTGGTTACCAGCTTGGTAACTTTCACCTGCTTCAGAGTCTGGGGCTCGTCCAAGGTGGGGTGTCCTGAGAGCTACCTCACAAACATACCCATGAGGATCCCTGTCTCCCACCTGGGCTGGGGCAGCCAAGTCTGCTCATTGCCTCTGGTGCCCACTCCCCCTCCAATGCCCAGGCTTTTCACCAGCATCCTTCCTGCCTGTATGGGAGCATCTGCCAGACTGACTCAGTTTGAGAGGGGCCAGGACAGACCCTCCCTCTTGTCTTCTTTGGTCCCATATTCCCAGGCTTCCTAGCTATCAACTCAAGTAATCCCAACCAATGGCCCTAAATAGCCCTGAAGGAGGCTCCTGCTAAGACTCCAAAGATAGCCGAGCGGGTGTCCTTATCCTGGCCCAGGGCTAGAGGCATTGGACCTGCCTTCTGTGGGGCGCCCAGGATGCTTTGACCTGTAGGCTGCTGTCCCTGCAGCCTTGGCTTTGAATGGCTCCGAGCAGGCGGGCCTTTCTTCACTGGGGCCCCCCAAGGCAGCAGAGAAAGTGCCCCGATCCCGTTTCCCACCCTCTAACACACGGGGACTTTGACTTCCCTGGGTGTTCCAGGCCCTTCTTGTTTCAGCAGGAGGATCCTGTGTGTTTGATCTAAATCTGGTCTCCTGCTGCAAAGACCCAAACAATCTGAGTCAAAGCAGTATTAACAGGAAACCTGTCTCTTAAGGCCAAGAATGCAACCAAAATAGCTCCAAGTCTTTAATTCTGATAGCACCATTTGGGGAAGGCCTTTACCTGAGAGAAACAATAAGTGGAACTCTTGCCCCCAAATATTCTGGCCTGCAGGGCATTACGAACCGGGGAGCCTAGGGCTGCAGGACTGCAGAGAGCATCGGGGAGGTGGGACCCTCAACGCACAGGGGAGCACGGAGATCGGGGCATTTCCCGAGAGCCATGCAAGCAGAAGGTGCCTTTTCACTGAGGGAACTGGCCAAGTATTTCTGTTTGGTGGAGATGGCTGAAGATTTTAGAAGGAAAAAAACACAAATCCTGCTTTTTAAAAGGCACTTTCGTTTTCATTGTGAAATATTTGTGAACTCAGAACACCACAGGAGAAAAGGAAAATCACCCATGATCTTACAAAATGGAAACAACCGCAGCAAAAGTTTTCTGGGAACTTTAATGTTTCTTTTGCTTATATGTGCGTGCACATGTGCACACCCATGCACACATTTTAATGGTTTGTGTGCCCTTTTTTAGTCTCTTGGCCACCGATTTCCCCCTCCCTACATGCAGTCAGTGCTGCCAGCGTCCAGACACACTCTCCGCACGTGCAGGCGTTTACTAATGTGTTTACGTGTTTACGTTTTCACGTGCAAGTGGTGGCATAGCGCAGTGCTTTTGTGGGCCTCCTTCCTTTTTTTAACTTGACAATGTATCTTGGGAAGTTTTCCATATCAGAACATACAGGTCTATTTAGTTCATTTAAAAAGTTTCATAACATTCCACCATATGATCGCACCATGATTTACCCAATCCCCTATGTGAGCATTTAGATTGTTTATAGACTTTTGATGTTAAAAATACCATGTCTTCCTCAGAGTGGCATAATTGGGTCAGAGGATTCACATGTTGAGAGCCTGTTGCTGGACTGCTCTCCACTAGCCTCAGTCTGCACTCCCATTTATCAGATATACCAGGGTATTGATTTCCCCACACATGGGTCAAGAACCCGCTTGCTTGCCAATGCACAAGAGGTAAGAAATGCAGGCTTGATCCCTGGGTTGAGAAGATCCCCTGGGGGAAGACATGGCAGCCTACTCCAGTATTCCTGCCTAGAGAGTCCCGTGGACAGAGGAGCCTGCTGGGCTACAGTCTACTGGGTTGCAAAGGGTTGGACACGACTGAGTGACTCAGCATGTAGCATGCACCCATTACTCACACAGATTGCTATTACAATTTAAAAAATTTTACCAATCTCAGAAGTGAAAAATATATCACTTATAGCTTTACTTTGCATTCTTTTCAAGAATGAGATTAAAACTACTCTCCCATATTTAAGAGAGTTTGCACTTTGTTTCAGTAGAACACCCGTGTGACTTGCCTGCTTTTCTACTGGCTCATGGTCTCTCTCTTTGTATTCTTCTTTTGTGAAAATAAGGTTTTTATTTTCAGGCCACTTACTCCTCTACTTCTTAGCTCAACAAGAATGGAAGCTAAGAGCTGCTCACAATACAGTTTCTTTTCCTTCTTTTTTAATTCCCTGCCTCACAGGCTGTCTGTTTCCTGAAAATATGGCTTATCTATGCAATTCCTCAGAGAAGGTAATGGCACCCCACTCCAGTACTGTCGCCTGGAAAATCCCATGGACGGAGGAGCCTGATAGGCTGCAGTCCATGGGGTCAAGAAGAGTCGAACATGACTGAGAGACTTCACTTTCACTTTTCACTTTCATGCATTGGAGAAGGAAATGGCAACCCACTCCAGTGTTCTTGCCTGGAGAATCCCAGGGACGGGGGAGCCTGGTGGGCTGCCGTCTATGGGGTCGCACAGAGTCGGACATGACTGACGTGACTTAGCATGCAATTCCTCATTCAGCCTGGTCTCTGATGTTCCCTCCTGCTGACCAGTCAAGGCCTGAAATGGATCCTATCGACAATGACACACCCAACTCCCTCGGAGGTAACTGAGAGCTGCTAGATCCTGCATCTCAATTTCTACCAGTCCCCTGGGAGAACTCTGCTTCTGCAAATTTTTGTTTTTAAAGATATGTAGCTTCAGACATTTTATTTTTGCATTGATCATTTTGGAACTTAAATGCTCCAGAAGACCTTATTTTGTGCTTCATGATTTCAGAATTTTCCCTACTCCTTTTTCCTGTAACACGTTCTTTAGATTATTTTTGAATCAGGATATGGAGGTTTTTCATTCTCTTGTCCAGTTGCCCTGGCTACTACCTCCAACACAGTGAATAGTTGTTCAGAAGCTGTAGTGTCTGACTATGACCCCATGAACCGCAGCATGCCGGGCTTCCCTGTTCTCACTTGGTCACGATGAATTACTTTTTAATATTGTACTGTGTGCTCATATTTTAGTGAATATTTTAATATCAGTATTCGTATGTAAAATTGGCTTACAATTTTCTTTTTGGGGCACTGTTTATCAGATATTGATATCTGAATGACATTTTCCACATAAAAAGAATTTAGAAATTGCAATTCTTTTCCCATGTTCTGTGACAGTCTAAGTAGCTATGAGGTTGCCTGACTTGAACAAATTGCAGAATTCCCCTGTGACACCATCAGGGTATGGTAAATTATTTGGTGAGAACATTTTTGCAATTTTTTCTTTAACTTCTATAGTAATTTATCTTTTCAAATTTTTTTTTTATTTCTAAAGGTTCAGATTTGGTCAATTTTATTTTCCTAAAAGTTATGCATTTTAGTTAGGTTGTCAAATTTATTTGTGTAAAGTTAGCGATGTTAAGATATTAAAATTATCCATTTCAGTGAGAACTGCTCCCTTATCTCATTTTGTTTGTGTCTGTGCTGTCTTTTTTTTTTCTTGCAGTGTGTCTCTACTTTGTGGATTCCTCCCCCACCCCACCAAAGCAATAGCTTTTTGATACATTTGTTAGCTTTATTGCTTTTCACTTTTCTAACTCAATGCTCTTTACCCTTATTAATTTATGTCTTCTGCTGTATTGCGTTAGTTTTCTATTTTTTATTGGTATAGATATTTAATACTGTGATGTTTTTCTCCCTGCGCGCAGCTTAGCCATGTTCCACAGTCCGCAGCATGTGGCGCCTCTCTCTCCTTTCATCTTCCGTGACTCCTGCTTGGCAGACTCGCTGTGTCGTCAGGTGCGTAAATATTCATAGCGTGTCTTCATTATGAGTTATAGCCTTTAGCATTAAAAACTGTTTTTCTTTGTTCCATTTATTGCTTTTTGGAGAGAATTCTACTTTGTCTGGTATCAAGATATGCCTAGTATGAATTTTCTCATGCTTTAACTTTTATCCTTTCTGAACCTCTTTGCTTACTTGTCTTTCTTGTCTAAGAGCAGAGAGTTGGATACTGCTTTGTAAGTCAACTTGATAAAGCTTTGTTTTTTACAGATGGATTTAGCTCTTTCTTTTTTCTTGATACAAATGACATGTTCAATTTCAGTTTTACCATGCCGTGGTCAAATTTCTCTTTTACTTACTCTTTTATCTTGTTTTGGCTTTACTATTCAGGAAGATTTGTGTGTTCTAATAATTACCTCTATGCTAATTAATGCTTTATATAAAATTCCTAGTCCTCTTTTTCTTTAGATACTATCTGTTGGTGTTCTACTTTGAACAATACGGAAATTATAGAAGCCATTTCTCCTCCCTCCCTTTTTCTAAGTTTTGAATTTTAGGCACAAGTTTTATCTTATTGCTAATCTTTTTATTCTTCAATTAACTTATACTTCTTTTACTTGACTGGCCAGCCTCAAGTGATATCTTTTTACTCTCGGGTAACAGACAATCAGCGACTTTTTACTTTACAATTACTTTGTTATCTCCTCATCTATTCTTTGATGAAGACTGTGTTCAAGTACTTTGCTCCTTTTCTTCTAAAACTGAATTTTTGTTTCCTTATTTTTCAGTTTGCAGAGCTCTTAATATAAGTTCATTAAAAAAACTGGGATTTGCAAATATTTAATGTTTTCGTCCTCTGAACAGTGTCTTTTGAAGAGCAGTTCTTAATGGGCTTCCCTGGTGGCTCAGAGGTTAAAGCGTTTGCCTCCAATGTGGGAGACCCAGGTTCGATCCCTGGGTAGGGAAGATCCCCTGGAGAAGGAAATGGTAACTCACTCCAGTATTCTTGCCTGGAGAATCCCATGGACGGAGAAGCCTGGTAGGCTATAGTCCACGGAGTTGCAAAGAGTCGGACATGGCTGAGCGACTTCACCTTCACCTTCGCCTTCTTAATTCTGATGAGGTCAAATTAATCAGTTTTTTCCCTTCCTAGATCATGGTAAAAAATCTTTGTTTAAGCCAGAATCACAAAGATTTTCTCTTATATTTTCTTCTAGAAGTTTTATGAGCCATTTTGAGTGCAAAGAATGGGTCAAAGTTATTTTTTACATCTGGCTATCTAATTGCTTCCATCTTATTTGCTAAGTTAGCTGTCTTTTATCTGTTGTATCGTCTGTGCGCTCGTTCAGTCGCTCAGTTGTGTCTGACTATTTGTGACCCCATGAACTGCAGCACACCAGGCTTTCCTGTCCTTCACCATCTCCCAGAGTTTGATCAAACTCTTGTCTATTGAGTCAGTGATGCCATCCAACCATTTCATCCTCTGTTGTCCCCTTCTCCTCCTGCCTTCAATCTTTCTCAGCATTGGGATCTTTTCCAATGAGTTGGCTCTTCGAATCAGGTGGCCCAAATATTGGAGCTTCAGCTTCAGCATCAGTTCTTCTAATGAATATTTAGGGTGGATTTCCTTTATGATTGATTGGTTTGATCTCCTTGCTGTCCAAGGGACTTTTAAGAACCTTCTCCAGCACCCCAGTTTGAAGGCATCAATTCTTTGTTGTGCAGTCTTTTTTATTGTCCAGCTCTCACATTTGTTTATGACTACTGGAAAAACCATTGGGGAAGGCAATGGCACCCCACTCCAGTACTCTTGCCTGGAAAATCCCATGGATGGAGGAGCCTGGTGGGCTGCAGTCCATGGGATCGCTAAGAGTCGGACACGACTCAGCGACTTCACTTTGACTTTCCACTTTCCTGCATTGGAGAAGGAAATGGCAACCCACTCCAGTGATCTTGTCTGGAGAATCCCAGGGATGGGGGAGCCTCGTGGGCTGCCGTCTATGGGGTCGCACAGAGTTGGACACGACTGAATCGACTTAGCAGCAGCAGCAGCAGCAACTGGAAAAACCATAGCTTTGACTATAAGGACCTTTATCAGCAAAGTAATGTCTCTGCTTTTAATACACTGTCTAGGTTAGTCTTTGCTTTTCTTTTAAAAGCAAAGACAAGTGTCTTTTAATGTATTTATATACCTTGGTCAACTTTTGGTCCCCTTTTTTATCTTTGTATCAATATAGCACTGTCTTGACTATTTTAACTACAATGAGATGAATCAGGCCCTTTGTCTTCAAAGTTGTTTTGAATACTATATGTCCTTTTAATTTCCATATGAATTTTACAGTGACCTTGCCAATGTCTTCAAAAAAAGTTAACAAGGGCTTTGACTGGAATGATGTGCTATATCTATAGATCAATTTGGGAACAACTAGTATCTTAATATTGAATCTTCATGTGCCTGTTATATTTCTCCATTTATTTACATCTATAAGTTTCACATCTTTCTCATCTATTTCTAAATATTTCATAACTTTATACTAGTGTAAATGTTTGTGTTTTTTAATTCAAGTTCTGCTTTTCCATTGCTAGTATATAGAACTGTAATTGGTGTTCTATACTGACCTTAAATTCTAAAATCCTAGTTCTAGGAAGTTTGTTTTGTAGATCCATAGTAATTCCTGGGGGTGTATGAGCATATGAATGTTTTCCACGAATCAGGTCAGTTTTATTCTTTATTTGCAATCTGGATGCCTTTTTTTTTTTCCTCTTCCATGACTTACTGCACTGACTGGACGTCCTTGGCACGTTTCCAAAGTTGGGGGAAAGTATTTAGTCTTTCACTAATAAGTATGATGTTGGTTATACCAGTAATAGATTTCACCAACCTTCTGGATTTGAAGTTTTATTTGTGGGAAAGTTTTAAACTACAAGTTCAATTTCTTTATAAATATAGGCTTTTTTTTTCAGGTTATCTGTTTTTTCTCTTGAGTTAATTGTGTTCGTATATATCATCCATTTCATTGAAGTTATCAAATTTATTGGCATAAAATTGCCCATAATATCCCCTATTATTTCTTTAATATCTGTAGACTCTGTAATGATTCCAGCCCTATCATTACAAACATTTGAGAATTTTTTTCTATTTCTTTTTTTTAGTAGTCTGTCTACAAGTTTATAAATTTCATTGCTTTTTTCAAAAATTTTTGTTTCATTACATTTTCTTCACCATTTTTATGTTTTCTATTTTATTGTCTTTTGCTATCTTTATTATTTCTTTTCTTTTGCTTACTTTGTGTTTAATTTGTTCTTCTTTTTCTAATTTCTAAAGATGAAGCCTCAGATAATTGATTAGAAACTTTTCTTTTTTTCAAATACAGGCATTTATTGCTATAAATTATATGCTGCTTTAGTGGCATCCAGAAGTTGTGATATATTATGTTTTCATTTTCATTCAGCTTAAAATGTTTTCTAATTTTCCTTTGGTTTTTGTATCTGATTGGTTATTTAGAAAGTAACTTAATTTCTAAATATTTGAGAAATTTCCAGAGATCTTTCTGTTCTTGACTTCTAGTTTAATTCCATTATGGTTAGAGAACATATTTTATGTAATTAAATCTTTTAAAATTTATAAAAATATTTAATCAATTAAATTAATTTAAATTTATTAATTTATTTTTTGGTCCAGAATCTGCTCTTTCATGACGATTATTTCATGTGAACTTGAAAAGAATGTGTGTTCTGCTGTTTTTGGGTGGGCTAGTAATGTCAATTTTAGATTCACATATAAGATTTATCATGTGATACTTGTCTTTCTCCATCTGACTTATTTCACCTTGATTTCTTTTCCCTTTTCAGTAGCTTGATAGTTTTGTCTGGATAACAAAATGATTCTTCTAAATTTTATGCTCCTTTTTCAGTTTTAACTACTGTGTTCAGACTGACCTCTCTTGCTTTCTAAGTTAGTATATGTTGGGCATTCTTTGTTTATTGGTTATCAGTGTTATCAGAAGTCTCATTATCTCATGCAGGTCATGGGTAAGTGGCTTATTCGTGCCTACATCTGATTTAGGACCACTTACTTTGGTAGACGCTGCCTGTGGTCTCTGGTTCTGCTGTCCCAGTTGCTCTGTGTATGAGACGGGGGCTCTTAGGAGGTCAAGCCATGCAGTTGTCGTCACTGCTGTTTTCCCAGGATCCTCCTGGTATATATTGAAATCTTGGATGTGTTTGTTTGCGTTTTTGTTTGCTTGTTTTGGTTTTGGTCTTTGGTTGTCGACAGTTACAGAGTCCTGGGTTCTTCCTCCCTTTTCCCAGTTTGAGCCCCACAGCTGCTGAGCCCCTAATGTTCCTGCTCATCCATCTTCCTTATTCACGTTCATAGAGAATTCCTTATCCCTCGGTGTTACTGATGGTATTATTCATGGTCTTATTTCCTCACTCTTATGTTTGGTCTGTTTAATTTTAAGGAAGTTGGAAGATTAAAAAAAAACCTATTGGCCTCTGTGGTTAGTCATATCAAAAGAAGTTCATGGCTTTAAACAAAATTTTGCCAAAATGTTATTCCATACACATTACTATGTTGTTATGCAACTTCCTCTTTTATACTTAAATTTTTTTGAAACCTACCCATGATAAGACAAACATGCAAATCTGTATATATAAACTTCTTTAAATGCTGTGTGATATTTTTCTGTTGTATTAATACAGCATACTTAATTTACCAGCTTTCTTGTTCATTTGCATTTCAGCTCTTCCAAGTATTTCACTATAACAAAAAAGACTGAAACAAAAATTCTGATATATTTCTCTTTGAAATCATGTCTGAGAGTTGCTATAGAATTTATAAAAGATTATCATCAATCTTTTAAAATTTAATAATATGAAAAAGTTTTATAAATGAAATATGGTATACAAATGTTAGATACTTTAATCATGTTAGATTCTGTCCTTTTCCTATCTTTTCAAAAGCTGTCTTATGTTTTGATATTCACTCTTTTGGATAGGAAAGACCCGTTTTATTTTTTAAAAATTAAAGCTTATTAAAGTAAACATCTCCTTTCCCTTTGCAGCTTCCTTGAATCTGCTGCCTTTTCCCTTCATGGCTCAACAGACCATAAAGAAACACACACAACAGAGAACCTTGTGTGAAAATCCCTGTTAGTAGGTTTCTATGGTGATTACCCTTGTAGTTTGTTCTAAATCAAATAATCTAAAAAGAAAGAGAAGGTGTATACTGCATTCCTTTACAGGGGTTTCCATGTCCTGGAGGTTTAACTGATCCAAGCAATTCCATCCAAGCCACTTAGCCTGAACTGAAATAAAGGTTCTTAGTTGCATAATATTTTATTAACAAACAAGTGAGTCTGATTCTTTGGCCTGGAGGCCTGTGCTTTTCATTTGGGTGGATTAATTTAGGAAACTTGAGCTCAATTCCTTGAATTTCCTGTGTATTCTTTTGTGGAGGAAAGCGGTGATCCTAGTATTCTTAGATATAGTCCAGGCAGCTGGGACTACCCCAAAATAGAGCAGGTAAAATTTCTATTTTTACCCAAGTCAGTGTTTGACAAGTACATTTATTTGTTCGCATGTCTGACAGAACTTTGTGGGGCACCTTCTGGGTGACAGGCTGACGGGAGCTAAGGATGCAATGGTGATAGTGATACTGATTACGGTGGTGTGTGTAGCTGTGTTTTCTTAATGGCTGGAGGGTACTTTCCATTGTACGAAAGCATTGTGTTTAATTTATCGATTTCCCTGTTCACTCACATTTAGATTCTTTCCCAATGTTTATTAATTATTCTAGTGACTTTCATATATTGACTGCTTTCATCTTCACAATAGCCCTATGAGATTGGCAATTTTGTTATTATCCTGGTTTTACAGATGAGGAGATGAACACAGGGACTTCAAGTGATTTTCTTTGTCGTGCTAGTAAGTTGCAAACCTGGGATCCCACCCTAGGCGGTCTGGCTCCAAAGACCAAGAACCTGCCTCAGAAGTATTCACTGTCCTAAGGATTCACAGGCTAGCAGCTTGACATGTAAATAAATAAATTATAGTAAAAAGTAGTAAGAAGCAATAGAAGAACATTTAAAGTACAGATGTGGCAGAGGAGAGGGGACTGGCTAAGCTTTAGGAAGTTGGAGGAAGTCTATCAAAGGAGATTTACTGTCTTGAAGGATACACAGCCTGAACTGATTCTTCGAGAAGGCCATTTGCACACATTCAGGCACACAGTGCGGGGTCCTGAATGACGGGGTGGTCCAGTGGACAAGGCTGCTCCCTGAAGTGAATCCACTGGGGGTCAGAACTTCAGAAGTTCAGGCCCTCTTCTGGGTCTCAGTGGCTTTTGGCAAGTCACTAACTCTCCTGATGTGGTTGTCACTTAACAACTTCACATAGTTGGTTTTAGTCTCAAAGGGAATGATTAATCAGAAGCTCTTTGTAAATGGCTAAGTGCTAGGCAACTGTAAAGGGCTTTGCTGCTGCTGCTGCTAAGTCGCTTCAGTCGTGTCCGACTCTGTGCAACCCCATAGACGGCAGCCCACCAGGCTCCCCTGTCCCTGGGATTCTCCAGGCAAGAACACTGGAGTGGGTTGCCATTTCCTTCTCCAGTTCATGAAAGTGAAAAGTGAAAGTGAAGTCGCTCAGTCATGTCCGACTCCTTGCGACCCCATGGACTGCAGCCCACCAGGCTCCTCCATCCATGGGATTTTCCAGGCAAGAGTACTGGAGTGGGGTGCCATTGTGTTCCTTAGAAGTGGAAGCAGTGACAGATTTTATTTTCTTGGGCTCCAAAATCACTGGGGAGGGTGACTTCAGCCATGAAATTAAAAACCCTTGCTCCCTGAAAGTAAAGCAAGACAAACCTAGACGGCATATTAAAAAGCAGAGACATCACTTTGCTGACAAAGGTCTGTATAGTAAAAGCTATGGTTTTCCAGTATTCATGTACAGATGTGAGAGTTGAACCATAAAGAAGGCTGAGTGGCAAAGAATTGATGATTTCGAACTGTGGTGCTGGAGAAGACTCTTGAGAGTCCCTTGAACTGCAAGAAGATCAAACTAGTCAATTCTAAAGGAAATCAACCCTCAATATTCACTGGAAGGGCTCAAGTGGAAGATGTGGCAGTGATATACACTGAGAAGGCGCAGCAACGACACCTCTTTGAATAATGATGTTCCATCAAGTTAATGGTGACCTTCATGACCCACCATGGCTCCCAAGCTTAGCAGGCCACTGCTGTCTGGGTTGTCTCCGCATGACCACACAGTGGATACTTAGGTCTGGAGACAACACAGTCTGCTTCCTTCTGAAGCTTCTAATGAAAGAATTTTCCCCGCAGATTTTTGTGTGTCCTTCTCTGGCGGCTCTGAAGCTACTGTAGATGTACATACTCCCTCTCAGGAAGCTTCACCATGATGATCGGCTTAAAAAACCTACTGCCTTTAACTCTGGTAGCCCTAGGTTTCATCTGACAAAAGCTTTAAGGCTTGTTACAGCTTTATAACATATCCCAGATCTTGAGGGTCTGAGTTCCTCACTTGCTTTCTAGAAATTTCCACTTAATTGACCCTCTGGTTACTTTAAAGCTACCCACTTAGAATTTCTGTGTCTCTGTCCAAGTTATTTTAGCGTATTGTTCCAAATTATATGTTTTGAAATTGGTTTTACACAGATTGACTAATTCATTTAATGGACATAAATGATTATAAGCCCTCAATTCTTTGCATCTGCCTTAATAGAAGGCATAGTTGAAGGCTAAAGCTACCATTTCAATAGTACATACCAAGGTGCCTCGAGAGGACGAACAGGTATTGACACATACGAGAGCACTCCACGGTAGATCGGTCTCAGTTACACTTTGCTTATATTCTTCTCAGCTTACGGCCCTCCGGCGACCCCCTTCACATTCACAGCCCACACTGCACGTTGCCCTCATCTCCTGCTCTCCTCTCCGTTACTCTGTCTAGCAGACAGGCCCCGCGCCTGTTCCTCCTTCCAGGCCCTTCTCGCACACCTTCGCAACAGTGTTCCTTCGGCCTGACTGCTTTACCTCGGGTGTCCACGGGGTGGCGCACTCACCACCTCGGGTCTTTGTCGAGAAGCCACCTTTTCAAGGCTTTGTCTGTCATCACGATGTAAAAACGCAACAACTTCCCAGAATCAAGGAAGGTGATTCCTTCTGCTGCTCTAGCTTTTCTCCATAATCGTTACCCCATTGGACATACTCTCTAATTGCTTATTGTATGTTCCGCCCCACCAGAATGTCCTTTAGAGGACAAGATTTTTATCTAGCTTGTATCTCTGGCTCCTGAGTGAGTACTTGGTGTGAACGGATGTGGTGTGAACTACCTTTTAGTGAATGGATGGACATTATACCCTCTTGCTCAATTAAGAATTTCATTTGAAGGCATTTTTCCTTTCATAACATCTCTTCAAGTAAAAATAAAAAGCTCTAACAGAATACAACACAAAGATTCCATTTTCTACAGATATATTTTCAAACTGTTTTCTGCTTTTGTTTTTTGAAAAACATGTTTTTCTGCAGTAAAACTAAAACATTGTGAGAAATTTAAAAAGGTACAACCAATTTAAATGACAAATAATCCCGCAAAGTTAACCCCTGAGCATTTTGATGTATTTCCTTCCAGACTTTTACATAAGCACATAGCTGTGCTCGCACACTTTGTAAAAGAATACATACTTTTGTGTATTTGCGTATATGTGTAGTTGAGATTATACTGTTTAGTTTTATCATATACTGTGCCAGGAGCACATGATGTATAAAACATTTATGTTCAGAGGTATCTTAATACTGGCCACCTGCTGCGAAGAGCCGACTCATTAGAAAAGATCCTGATGCTGGGAGAGATTGAAGGCAGGAGGAGAAGGGGACGACAGAGGACGAGCTGTTTGGGTGGCATCACTGACTCAGTGGACGTGAGTTTGAGCAAGCTCCTGGAGATGGTGAAGGACAGGGAAGCCTGGCGTGCTGCAGTCCGTGTGGTCACAGAAGTAGGACGCGACTGACTGACTGAACGACAGCAACATCTTAATATTGTCTCATGCGTGCTGTCGTATCAGTTTGTGTAATTTGTCTGCGACTGTGGACATTAAGAAATATTTTTTCATTTCTATTCGAGTGAAAATTTCATTCCTGTCATCTACTTGGTTTGCTGATTTCTAACACCTCTTTTCTCTCTTCCAGTTGTTCTGGCTTGTTCTGCTCGTCTGGTTTATCTGCAGTCTTCTCCACCGTTTAGCCTTCTGTCCTCGTGATTTCTGAAGGCCATTTTCTCTAAGTGGCTCAGTGTCATGGCGTGTTTGCCTTTAATTCCGTAACTGTATCTACGTCTTGCCTTTTTGTATTTCCTAAATTATTTCCTTTTTACACGATGCATTTTATAGGATCTTTACTGTGGTCATTTGGGCAACCGCAGTATGAGTCATCTGCAGTCGCTTCCTCTCCTCACCCCTCGCAGCTCCATCCTGGCTTTCTGGGAAACCCCTTCTTTTAAAGAAAGTCCTCAGGACACTGGTGACTTTCTCTGGTGACTGGCTGAGTCTCAATGCCCTCTGCAATCTCCTTCTGGCCACCTGTTCCTGAGGAGAGGAATATTCTGAATTCTGGAGTCTTCTACGTGCCCAGCCTCTGCCATGGGGGATGCAAGAGTGTCACGTTCTCACCCACTTCAGTGTGAGGGGCCGAGAGAGTGAAAGCACGCTGTCCCGGGGAAGCTGCTCTGCGGAGCATTTGTAGCCAGAGTGCTGGCAACCTTTCTCCCTCAACCTCTGTCTCTATACTTTCAAGTTTGCTACTGACTTCTTTTTGAGGCAGGGTAATAATTTTAAGTCCCCTCTGTCCCTGGATCAGATCCAAGGAAGTGCTGACTGAACCTGGGGTTATTCCCACAGACCTCAGTGCCAGAGATCTGAGATCCTTTTGCATGAAACAGATCTTCATTAAAGAAGAGGACTGTTTCTTAACAGTGTGGAGAGGGGGCTTCCCTGGTGGCTCAGTGGCTGATGCAGGAGGCACAGATTGCATCCCTGATCTGGAAAGATCCCACTTGCCTCAGAGCCGCTAAGCCTGTGTGCCACCATTACTGAGCCTGTGTTTTGAGCCCGGGAGCCACAGCTATCGAGCCCTTGCGCCACAACTGCTGAAGGCCACGCGCACTAGAGCTTGTGCTGCACAAGAGAAGCCACTGCAGCAGGAATCCCCACCACAGCTAGAGGAAAGCCACGTGGCAGTAAAGACCAGCAGCAGGAATCCCCTGCCACAGCTAGAGGAAAGCCACGTGGCAGTAAAGACCAGCAGCAAGAATCCCCCACCACAGCTAGAGGAAAGGCACGTGGCAGTAAAGACCAGCAGCAGGAATCCCCACCACAGCTAGAGGAAAGCCACGTGGCAGTAAAGACCAGCAGCAGGAATCCCCTGCCACAACTAGAGGAAAGGCACGTGGCAGTAAAGACCAGCAGCAAGAATCCCCACCACAGCTAGAGGAAAGGCACGTGGCAGTAAAGACCAGCAACAAGAATCCCCTGCCACAGCTAGAGGAAAGGCACGTGGCAGTAAAGACCAGCAACAGGAACTCCCCACCACAGCTAGAGGAAAGGCACGTGGCAGTAAAGACCAGCAACAAGAATCCCCACCACAGCTAGAGGAAAGGCACGTGGCAGTAAAGACCAGCAACAAGAATCCCCACCACAGCTAGAGGAAAGGCACGTGGCAGTAAAGACCAGCAGCAAGAATCCCCACCACAGCTAGAGGAAAGGCACGTGGCAGTAAAGACCAGCAGCAGGAATCCCCTGCCACAGCTAGAGGAAAGGCACGTGGCAGTAAAGACCAGCAGCAAGAATCCCCTGCCACAGCTAGAGGAAAGGCACGTGGCAGTAAAGACCAGCAGCAAGAATCCCCTGCCACAGCTAGAGGAAAGGCACGTGGCAGTAAAGACCAGCAGCAAGAATCCCCTGCCACAGCTAGAGGAAAGGCACGTGGCAGTAAAGACCAGCAGCAAGAATCCCCTGCCACAGCTAGAGGAAAGGCACGTGGCAGTAAAGACCAGCAGCAAGAATCCCCTGCCACAGCTAGAGGAAAGGCACGTGGCAGTAAAGACCAGCAGCAAGAATCCCCAGCCACAGCTAGAGGAAAGGCACGTGGCAGTAAAGACCAGCAGCAAGAATCCCCACCATAGCTAGAGGAAAGGCACGTGGCAGTAAAGACCAGCAGCAAGAATCCCCTGCCACAGCTAGAGGAAAGGCACGTGGCAGTAAAGACCAGCAACAGGAACTCCCCACCACAGCTAGAGGAAAGGCACGTGGCAGTAAAGACCAGCAACAAGAATCCCCAGCCACAGCTAGAGGAAAGGCACGTGGCAGTAAAGACCAGCAACAAGAATCCCCACCACAGCTAGAGGAAAGGCACGTGGCAGTAAAGACCAGCAGCAAGAATCCCCACCACAGCTAGAGGAAAGGCACGTGGCAGTAAAGACCAGCAGCAAGAATCCCCCACCACAGCTAGAGGAAAGGCACGTGGCAGTAAAGACCAGCAGCAAGAATCCCCCACCACAGCTAGAGGAAAGGCACGTGGCAGTAAAGACCAGCAGCAAGAATCCCCAGCCACAGCTAGAGGAAAGGCACGTGGCAGTAAAGACCAGCAACAAGAATCCCCTACCACAGCTAGAGGAAAGGCACGTGGCAGTAAAGACCAGCAGCAAGAATCCCCAGCCACAGCTAGAGGAAAGGCACGTGGCAGTAAAGACCAGCAACAAGAATCCCCTGCCACAGCTAGAGGAAAGGCACGTGGCAGTAAAGACCAGCAGCAGGAATCCCCCACCACAGCTAGAGGAAAGGCACGTGGCAGTAAAGACCAGCAACAAGAATCCCCCACCACAGCTAGAGGAAAGGCACGTGGCAGTAAAGACCAGCAACAAGAATCCCCTGCCACAGCTAGAGGAAAGGCACGTGGCAGTAAAGACCAGCAGCAAGAATCCCCACCACAGCTAGAGGAAAGGCACGTGGCAGTAAAGACCAGCAACAAGAATCCCCTGCCACAGCTAGAGGAAAGGCACGTGGCAGTAAAGACCAGCAGCAAGAATCCCCTGCCACAGCTAGAGGAAAGGCACGTGGCAGTAAAGACCAGCAGCAAGAATCCCCTCCACAGCTAGAGGAAAGGCACGTGGCAGTAAAGACCAGCAGCAAGAATCCCCTACCACAGCTAGAGGAAAGGCACGTGGCAGTAAAGACCAGCAACAAGAATCCCCTGCCACAGCTAGAGGAAAGGCACGTGGCAGTAAAGACCAGCAGCAAGAATCCCCTGCCACAGCTAGAGGAAAGGCACGTGGCAGTAAAGACCAGCAGCAGGAATCCCCTGCCACAGCTAGAGGAAAGGCACGTGGCAGTAAAGACCAGCAACAAGAATCCCCTGCCACAGCTAGAGGAAAGGCACGTGGCAGTAAAGACCAGCAGCAAGAATCCCCACCACAGCTAGAGGAAAGGCACGTGGCAGTAAAGACCAGCAGCAAGAATCCCCTGCCACAGCTAGAGGAAAGCCACGTGGCAGTAAAGACCAGCAGCAAGAATCCCCTGCCACAGCTAGAGGAAAGGCACGTGGCAGTAAAGACCAGCAGCAAGAATCCCCACCACAGCTAGAGGAAAGGCACGTGGCAGTAAAGACCAGCAACAAGAATCCCCTGCCACAGCTAGAGGAAAGGCACGTGGCAGTAAAGACCAGCAGCAAGAATCCCCTGCCACAGCTAGAGGAAAGGCACGTGGCAGTAAAGACCAGCAGCAGGAATCCCCTGCCACAGCTAGAGGAAAGGCACGTGGCAGTAAAGACCAGCAACAAGAATCCCCAGCCACAGCTAGAGGAAAGGCACGTGGCAGTAAAGACCAGCAGCAAGAATCCCCACCACAGCTAGAGGAAAGGCACGTGGCAGTAAAGACCAGCAACAAGAATCCCCTGCCACAGCTAGAGGAAAGGCACGTGGCAGTAAAGACCAGCAGCAAGAATCCCCTGCCACAGCTAGAGGAAAGGCACGTGGCAGTAAAGACCAGCAACAAGAATCCCCTGCCACAGCTAGAGGAAAGCCACGTGGCAGTAAAGACCAGCAACAAGAATCCCCACCACAGCTAGAGGAAAGGCACGTGGCAGTAAAGACCAGCAGCAAGAATCCCCACCACAGCTAGAGGAAAGGCACGTGGCAGTAAAGACCAGCAGCAAGAATCCCCTGCCACAGCTAGAGGAAAGCCACGTGGCAGTAAAGACCAGCAGCAAGAATCCCCACCACAGCTAGAGGAAAGGCACGTGGCAGTAAAGACCAGCAACAGGAACTCCCCACCACAGCTAGAGGAAAGCCACGTGGCAGTAAAGACCAGCAACAGGAACTCCCCACCACAGCTAGAGGAAAGGCACGTGGCAGTAAAGACCAGCAGCAAGAATCCCCACCACAGCTAGAGGAAAGGCACGTGGCAGTAAAGACCAGCAGCAAGAATCCCCTGCCACAGCTAGAGGAAAGGCACGTGGCAGTAAAGACCAGCAGCAAGAATCCCCACCACAGCTAGAGGAAAGGCACGTGGCAGTAAAGACCAGCAACAAGAATCCCCTGCCACAGCTAGAGGAAAGGCACGTGGCAGTAAAGACCAGCAACAAGAATCCCCTGCCACAGCTAGAGGAAAGGCACGTGGCAGTAAAGACCAGCAGCAAGAATCCCCTGCCACAGCTAGAGGAAAGGCACGTGGCAGTAAAGACCAGCAGCAAGAATCCCCCACCACAGCTAGAGGAAAGGCACGTGGCAGTAAAGACCAGCAGCAAGAATCCCCTGCCACAGCTAGAGGAAAGGCACGTGGCAGTAAAGACCAGCAGCAGGAATCCCCTGCCACAGCTAGAGGAAAGGCACGTGGCAGTAAAGACCAGCAGCAAGAATCCCCTGCCACAGCTAGAGGAAAGGCACGTGGCAGTAAAGACCAGCAGCAAGAATCCCCCACCACAGCTAGAGGAAAGGCACATGGCAGTAAAGACCAGCAGCAGGAATCCCCACCACAGCTAGAGGAAAGCCACGTGGCAGTAAAGACCAGCAGCAAGAATCCCCTGCCACAGCTAGAGGAAAGGCACGTGGCAGTAAAGACCAGCAGCAAGAATCCCCACCACAGCTAGAGGAAAGGCACGTGGCAGTAAAGACCAGCAACAAGAATCCCCTGCCACAGCTAGAGGAAAGGCACGTGGCAGTAAAGACCAGCAGCAAGAATCCCCCACCACAGCTAGAGGAAAGGCACGTGGCAGTAAAGACCAGCAGCAAGAATCCCCCACCACAGCTAGAGGAAAGGCACGTGGCAGTAAAGACCAGCAACAAGAATCCCCACCACAGCTAGAGGAAAGGCACGTGGCAGTAAAGACCAGCAGCAAGAATCCCCACCACAGCTAGAGGAAAGGCACGTGGCAGTAAAGACCAGCAGCAAGAATCCCCTGCCACAGCTAGAGGAAAGGCACGTGGCAGTAAAGACCAGCAACAGGAACTCCCCACCACAGCTAGAGGAAAGCCACGTGGCAGTAAAGACCAGCAACAGGAACTCCCCACCACAGCTAGAGGAAAGGCACGTGGCAGTAAAGACCAGCAACAAGAATCCCCACCACAGCTAGAGGAAAGGCACGTGGCAGTAAAGACCAGCAGCAAGAATCCCCTGCCACAGCTAGAGGAAAGCCACGTGGCAGTAAAGACCAGCAGCAAGAATCCCCACCACAGCTAGAGGAAAGGCACGTGGCAGTAAAGACCAGCAGCAAGAATCCCCCACCACAGCTAGAGGAAAAGCACGTGGCAGTAAAGACCAGCAGCAAGAATCCCCTGCCACAGCTAGAGGAAAGGCACGTGGCAGTAAAGACCAGCAACAAGAATCCCCTGCCACAGCTAGAGGAAAGGCACGTGGCAGTAAAGACCAGCAGCAAGAATCCCCTGCCACAGCTAGAGGAAAGGCACGTGGCAGTAAAGACCAGCAACAAGAATCCCCTGCCACAGCTAGAGGAAAGGCACGTGGCAGTAAAGACCAGCAGCAAGAATCCCCACCACAGCTAGAGGAAAGGCACGTGGCAGTAAAGACCAGCAACAAGAATCCCCTGCCACAGCTAGAGGAAAGGCACGTGGCAGTAAAGACCAGCAGCAAGAATCCCCCACCACAGCTAGAGGAAAGGCACGTGGCAGTAAAGACCAGCAGCAAGAATCCCCTGCCACAGCTAGAGGAAAGCCACGTGGCAGTAAAGACCAGCAGCAAGAATCCCCTACCACAGCTAGAGGAAAGCCACGTGGCAGTAAAGACCAGCAACAAGAATCCCCTGCCACAGCTAGAGGAAAGCCACGTGGCAGTAAAGACCAGCAACAAGAATCCCCTACCACAGCTAGAGGAAAGGCACGTGGCAGTAAAGACCAGCAGCAAGAATCCCCTGCCACAGCTAGAGGAAAGGCACGTGGCAGTAAAGACCAGCAGCAAGAATCCCCTGCCACAGCTAGAGGAAAGGCACGTGGCAGTAAAGACCAGCAGCAAGAATCCCCTGCCACAGCTAGAGGAAAGGCACGTGGCAGTAAAGACCAGCAGCAAGAATCCCCTGCCACAGCTAGAGGAAAGGCACGTGGCAGTAAAGACCAGCAGCAGGAATCCCCTGCCACAGCTAGAGGAAAGGCACGTGGCAGTAAAGACCAGCAGCAGGAATCCCCTGCCACAGCTAGAGGAAAGGCACGTGGCAGTAAAGACCAGCAGCAAGAATCCCCTGCCACAGCTAGAGGAAAGCCACGTGGCAGTAAAGACCAGCAGCAAGAATCCCCCACCACAGCTAGAGGAAAGGCACGTGGCAGTAAAGACCAGCAACAGGAACTCCCCACCACAGCTAGAGGAAAGGCACGTGGCAGTAAAGACCAGCAACAAGAATCCCCTGCCACAGCTAGAGGAAAGGCACGTGGCAGTAAAGACCAGCAGCAAGAATCCCCTGCCACAGCTAGAGGAAAGGCACGTGGCAGTAAAGACCAGCAACAGGAACTCCCCTACCACAGCTAGAGGAAAGGCACGTGGCAGTAAAGACCAGCAACAAGAATCCCCACCACAGCTAGAGGAAAGGCACGTGGCAGTAAAGACCAGCAACAGGAACTCCCCACCACAGCTAGAGGAAAGGCACGTGGCAGTAAAGACCAGCAACAAGAATCGCCTGCCACAGCTAGAGGAAAGGCACGTGGCAGTAAAGACCAGCAGCAAGAATCCCCTGCCACAGCTAGAGGAAAGCCACGTGGCAGTAAAACCAGCAACAGGAACTCCCCACCACAGCTAGAGGAAAGGCACGTGGCAGTAAAGACCAGCAACAAGAATCCCCTGCCACAGCTAGAGGAAAGGCACGTGGCAGTAAAGACCAGCAGCAAGAATCCCCTACCACAGCTAGAGGAAAGGCACGTGGCAGTAAAGACCAGCAGCAAGAATCCCCTGCCACAGCTAGAGGAAAGGCACGTGGCAGTAAAGACCAGCAGCAAGAATCCCCTGCCACAGCTAGAGGAAAGGCACGTGGCAGTAAAGACCAGCAGCAAGAATCCCCTGCCACAGCTAGAGGAAAGGCACGTGGCAGTAAAGACCAGCAGCAAGAATCCCCTGCCACAGCTAGAGGAAAGGCACGTGGCAGTAAAGACCAGCAGCAAGAATCCCCTGCCACAGCTAGAGGAAAGGCACGTGGCAGTAAAGACCAGCAGCAAGAATCCCCTGCCACAGCTAGAGGAAAGGCACGTGGCAGTAAAGACCAGCAGCAAGAATCCCCTGCCACAGCTAGAGGAAAGCCACGTGGCAGTAAAGACCAGCAGCAAGAATCCCCTGCCACAGCTAGAGGAAAGGCACGTGGCAGTAAAGACCAGCAACAAGAATCCCCTACCACAGCTAGAGGAAAGCCACGTGGCAGTAAAGACCAGCATAGCCGAAAATAAACAAGTAGACAAATCAATAAAATTTAATGAGAAGTGTGACACGGCTGTCGATGGGATGCTGTTTCTCGCATCTCAAGGGGTAACAGAAGATGAGCGTGCCTGTGGGGTGGCCACAGTTGTAGCTCCTGCATCGCACGAGTGCCCTTCCCATCAGCTCCTCTCTCTGCCCTCTCCAGGCCAGGAGGTGTGGCTGCTCTTGGGTGAACATTTTCTCTTCTCTCTGAGCCGACAGCTTGGATCTCTGATGCCTCCACTGCTCAACCTCATGGCCTTCTGGGCTGTCCATGCGACTCTTCCCGTGCTGCCAGTTCACGTGATAGGCACCTCCCTCTAGGTGCCCGGGAAAGCCTGCTGTACAATGATCCTCAGAAATTTGCTCGATAGATTCCTCTTTCCCAGAAAAGTTGATCTGAAAGACTTCCCGTCATCTGGACACACGGAGCCCAGTGGGGCTGGGGCCTCCCAGGTCCCACAGATCCAATGGGACAGAGCCAATGCCTAATTCTGCTTCTCGTGTTCACATCACAGAGCATATTCTACTTGTCTGATTAGATAAACTCTCCAAGATAAAGCGTCCGATATCTTGGCAAGAGACATGAATTTTGGAAAACACTTTTCCTCGAATTTAAAGTTTTAAGCCTTCTTTTCTCTCCAGCTTTGTGGAAGGAAATACCTTTGGCAAAGGTCGGGTGGGCTGGCACCTGTGTCTGCTCAGCCTCGGGGAGAACTGGCTCATGCAGTAAGAACCAGCTTCTTCCAGATCTGATTAGAAGTCGCACTGATTATATGATCTACAGTCAAACGTAACACCCTCTGGCCAGCGTGCATTCTAACTACTTGGCTGTTTGGTCCCCTTGCAATCCTACTTTAATTGTGAATCTCTATGCCGTGAGCTGGGTGGTTACCTGAGAAGATCTATCTTGTGTGGACTGGCAGGGTCTTCCTGGAGCCCGTGGGTCACCCCTCTAGGTGCTGTAGGGGGTTGAGGTTGATTTCAAAGACTTGCTACAGTTTCTAAGTGAAATTTATTGCCATAACATCACTCTCGTTAATTTGACCTCTGATGTGCTTTCTTGAGTGGGAGGGAAGGGTCAGACTGCTTCAGTGTGTGCCAGGAAAACTGCCTTTATCCTTGGGCACCCTCAGAGAGCACTGCACACATGCCAGGGCTCTAAACACGCAAATCCTGTCTGTCTTCCATTTTGTAAATAGCAAATCCACATGAGGTTGTGTGATGAAGAAGCAAAGTGCCTCTTCCATGTTGTTAAATAGCCCTGAAGTGCATTTACAACTTGAAGCGTGAGAGATTCAGCAGCTGGGGGCCGAGGCCAAATGGTCTTCTCGGTGGCAGGATTAGGTGTCATTGCAAATCTCACACCTCTGACAGTCCCAGCCATGTGGGATGAGGGCTACACAGGTAGCTATTTAATTTCTAGTCTGTATATAGTATGGCCATAATACGAAACCTTCAGTCAGTTCACTTCAGTTCAGTCGCTCAGTCGTGTCTGACTCTTCGTGACCCCATGAATCGCACCACGCCAGGCCTCCCTGTCCATCACCAACTCCCGGAGTTCACTCAGACTCACGTCCATCGAGTCAGTGATGCCATTCAGCCATCTCATCCTCTGTCGTCCCCTTCTCCTCCTGCCCCCAATCCCTCCCAGCATCAGAGTCTTTTCCAATGAGTCAACTCTTCGCATGAGGTGGCCAAAGTACTGGAGTTTCAGCTTCAGCATCAGTCCTTCCAAAGAAATCCCAGGGCAGATCTCCTTCAGAATGGACTGATTGGAAGAGTCTTCTCCAACACCACAGTTCAAAAGCATCAGTTCTTCAGCGCTCAGCCTTCTTCACAGTCCAACTCTCACGTCCATACATGACCACAAGAAAAACCATAGCCTTGACTAGATGGACCTTTATTGGCAAAGTAATGTCTCTGCTTTTGAATATGCTGTCTAGGTTGGTCATAACTTTCCTTCCAAGGAGTAAGCGTCTTTTAATTTCATGGCTGCAGTCATCATCTGCAGTGATTTTGGAGCCCAAAAACATAAAGTCTGACACTGTTTCCACTGTTTCCCCATCTATTTCCCATGAAGTGATGGGATCAGATGCCATGATCTTAGTTTTCTGAATGTTGAGCTTGAAGCCAACTTTTTCACTCTCCTCTTTCACCTTCATCAAGAGGCTCTTTAGTTCCTCTTCACTTTCTGCCATAAGGGTGGTGTCATCTGCATATCTGAGGTGATTGATATTTCTCCCAGCAATCTAGATTCCAGCTTGTGTTTCTTCCAGTCCAGCGTTTCTCATGATGTGCTCTGCATATAATTTAAATAAGCAGGGTGATAATATACAGCCTTGATGTACTCCTATTTCTATTTGGAACCAGTCTGTTATTCCATGTCCAGTTCTAACTGTTGCTTCCTGACCTGCATACAGATTTCTCAAGAGGCAGGTCAGGTGGTCTGGTATTCCCATCTCTTTCAGAATTTTCCACAGTTTACTGTGATCCACACAGTCAAAGGCTTTGGCATAGTCAATAAAGCAGAAATAGATGTTTTTCTGGAACTCTCTTGCTTTTTCCATGATCCAGCAGATGTTGGCAATTTGATCTCTGGTTCCTCTGCCTTTTCTAAAACCAGCTTGAACATCAGGAAGTTCATGGTTCACATATTGCTGAAGCCTGGCTTGGAGAATTTTGAGCATTACTTTACTAGCATGTGAGATGAGTGCAATTGTGTGGTCGTTTGAGCATTCTTTGGCATTGCCTTTCTTTGGGATTGGAATGAAAACTGACCTTTTCCAGTCCTGTGGCCACTGCTGAGTTTTCCAAATTTGCTGGCATATTGAGTGCAGAACTTTCGCAGCATCATCTTTCAGGATTTGAAACCTTACTGAGCCTATTTAAAAGCATGCTTTTGGAGCTATTTTAAGACATGAGAAGATGTTTATGGTGATACTAAGTTTTAAAAAATGGTAGTATTAAAACTTCTTATTTTGTATGATATCAGTTTTGTTATTTGTATATATGTCCCTGCTAAAATGCTATAGGTGATATCTTTGAGTGAATCCATTATAGGTACTTTCTAATATTTTTCATATGCGTACAATGTGTATGAATTATTTTTACAATAAGAAAAGACATGCTATTGAAATAGCATAAGATTTTAAAAATCTTTATTTTTTAAAATAAAAAATAGACATAGAATGATATAATGAACCCCCATTCATGGACCATCATTCAGCTTCAAAAATTACCAATGATTGGCTACTTTTGTTTCATTGATACTCTTATCTACTCAACTTGCCCACTTTATTATTTTTTAATTAATAGACTAATAATTTTTTTAGAGTTGTTTTAGGTTCATAAAAAGTTAAGCAGAGAATTATGTAGAGTTCCCACATCTCCTTCCTACCCAGTGTCTCCCATTATTAACATCTTGCGTTAGTGTGGTTGGTACATTTGTTACAATTGATGAAACAGTATTGAGAAGTTACTAACTGAAGTCTATAGCTTGTATTAGGGTTCACTCTGTTTTGTACAGTTCTATGAGCATAACTTCTTATTCTACAATTTATAGAGTCAGTTATTCCCAAGACCATGAACATCTGGGCCAAATCTATTTGAAGTTTCTAAACTGCCTTCTAATTATTTAGTCCAGGAACCAGTGAAGTGATGAAAAAGTCTTTGGAACCAACTGAAAATTATAAAGTTGAGAAAACAGAAGACCCTACTAAAAATCACTGAGTGGAGTGGGGTTGTGCTCAGGCGTGTCTGACTCTTTTCGATCCCATGGAAACTGTAGTCCACCAGGCTCTTCCATCTGTGGAATTTGGTGCATAAAAGCAACCTTAGTGCAAGTCATCTTCGCCCAGTGTGGGCGGAGCTGTGGGCTGGGGAAGAGCCTGAGTCCTGCCCTGGTCAGTTTGGCCTGGAGGGCACAGGACTGGCTCTTCAGGGAGCAGTAGCTTATTGAAGCACTGTTGAGGAGGCAGGAGTGGGAAGGAGCCCATAAAACTTTCCACTAGCCTAACTAAAGTTAGACCCTACAAGAGAAGTAAAAAAATACAAAAGTAATGCTTGTGGCAGCCTAATAAATAGAGGATTTCTCAGCGGTGGAATGCGGGTGGGGCGTGTGCCCGGCCATAACCTCGCGGCTGCCCTCAGCTCTTCCCAGACACCTACCAGGCGCTAGTTAGTCACATCCTCCCGTGCTGGGGTCCAGGTAAGGGGTTGCGGAGCAGAGATCATTTCCCCCAGGACCTGTGCAACAAGTCAAGAGTTTAATGCCTCATCCTCCCACCAAGCATTAATAGACTTTGGGATCAATAAGTGTTGACTCAGACCCAAAATCTGTCATGCCAGTTGGTGTAGAGACCACTTCGACTGCTTGATATTCAGCAATATCACCGACTGGCTTTTATTCAGACCCAGGCACGCCAGCACTGGGCTGGGCTGCAGATCTAGTGGGAACAAAACAGACCGAGTCTGTGCCTCATGGCGCTGGTCTCTCACCGTGGACACTGGGGCTCATAAGGGCACTGAGGTCTGCTCCACCTTTATTTTTTCTCCTGGGACCCAGCCTGCCTGCACTCCACCCGATGTGTAACCAGAGTGGGGCAAATCCTTTCATAGACATGCGTAGTCTGCGTTTCCTGACAGTACAGCAGGCCTGAAACCAAAGGCTAAGTGTCCGATTCACCGAATATTCTGCTTATCGTGATGGTGCGGTCCAGCCCATCCTGAGCGGGTGCAGTTACAGAAAGGGCGTGCTGACTGCTCTTTCCAAAACCAGTCACTTCTCACCCAGAGGTGCATACCTGCATACTTCTCCAGGAGAAGCATCAAACTCTCAACTCAGGACCACCTTGACTTCTCAAGATACTTTTCAAGTTAATCTGACAAAACCTACGTATAAAAGCAACTAGTAACTCTGAAAGAGAAAAATAGAAGGGACTAGGTATGCATGATTTAAACATATATTTATGTTTCTGCAGAAAATGGTACCTGGTAAGAGTTCTAGATACAGCCTTACCTCCTTTTCCATAAAGAAACAAAAAAACTGGATACTGTAGAGAATATTTCTGTAAGGTATTACACTTGGTACTTCCAACAGCATGAGGGTTGGCAGTGTAACTGGCCCTATTTTACAGAGTGGGACATCGAGCCCCTTGGGACGTACGTGACTGACATATATTACCAGTCAGCAAGGGGCAAGATGGGCTTCCCTGGTGGCTCAGTGGTAAAGAATCCACCTGCAATGAGACTCAGGAGACACAGGTTCGATTCCTGGGTCGGGTAAATCCCCTGGAGGAGAAAGTGGTAACCCATTCCAGTATTCTTGCCGGGGGATACCACCAAACATACGTGCAAGGGGCAAGATGGGTGTTTTCCCAGCCTCCCTTCCATCCCAGATTAGTTGTTCAAACACTGACAGTCACGAATACAACAGTAGAAAATGTTCCTCTTCCAACTAGTCAAGTCACCTTAGATATTGATATGAATTATTAACTATACGGTTTACTTAGCAATACAAATAAAATTAAAAAAATACACCTTAAAATTAAGAATAAAAAACCAATACATTAAAATGTTACTATACTGAACAAAACTTAGGTAACTGGGAGAGCATTTTGGAAATCACTAGAGAAATTTTGCCCACTATTTGAAAATAAGACAGAACTTTGGGACAAAATTACACTCAGTAAATTTTCTTACTCAAATGGCATGTACATTTCTCTTTCACCAACTCTGCTTTATCATAAATTATGTGAGAACCTATTTTAATGTGTTTTGCTTTAGTTGAGAAGGGAGTGACAGCGATCTTTCGATCCTGTTTGCCTCCTCGGTGGAAAACTGTCGTTAGGAGCAGTTCCAGAGGCAGACGTGCAGGCCTACAGCCTTTCAGAGACGCCGCAGAGGACCTGGAGAGCTGCTGGCAGGCACCTTCATTGAGGCAGCTCTGTCGCATCAGGGCACCTTCCCTTTGCAGTTCATGACTCGGCACCAGATCTCTTTGAAAACTTGCTCTGATTTCCGGAAGAAGCTTTCTATGCTGCAGTATCTCCATTGAGCCACTGACATGGGCCAGAAAATTGCTTTTTAAGTGGTCAGGTGAGGCTGGCAGGTACTTTCAGATCACCAGTGCAGTACAAGGAGCCTAGAAGGATCATGCTGCTGCTGCTGCTGCTAAGTCGCTTCAGTCGTGTCCGACTCTGTGCTGCTGGCAAATTTGGTGTTCTTTCTAGATGCCCCTGGAGAAGGAAATGGCAACTCCCTCCAGTACTCTTGCTTAGAAAATTCCATGGATGGAGGACCCTGGTAGGCTACAGTCCATGGGGTCGCAAAGAGTCAGACACAACTGAACGACTTCACTCTATCTCTCTTCACTCTAGATGCCCGAGACCTAGGGATGGGGTCATGGTCAGGGATGCTGATTGGAAACCATTTCTTCCTGACTGTGGACATTTCAATCTTTCTGCACTCCACATTTCTACTACATTGGTCTATTTTTTGAGCATTGCCTATTTTACTTCCATGCAAATGTTTTCCTACAGTCCACCGTCTCACTGCTGAGAAATAGCTCTAATCCCACCTCCCCCAGGAGCTTTTCCAGATCTTGTCAGTCACCAACCCCTCCCCATAGTTTTGTTCACATCCTGGTGGGCCTTGTGTCTTGGGCTTGCTTTCTCACTGGACTGTGAGCTCTTAGAAGGAAGGCCTCGTTCTTATCCGTCTCTGACTCCCTCCTCCCCATCCCCAGCCTCTACTTTTGGCTCAGTGTGTGGACCTTGAAGGGGCTTCATTGTGCTTGAACAGAAGTAAAGGACATTTGAGATTTTCTCCATCATGTGCTTGATGTTTTCTCTGTCCCATAAACAAGTGGAAATTGGCTTGGGACCTCTGCAGTGGTCCGTGGCCCTTATAAAATCCAAAGGGGAGAGAACCTTGGTTAAAAGAAGAAATGGAGAAAGATCAACTTCTAATTTTCTTTGCCTAAGGTCAGATTATTACTTCTCTGAATTGCTCCAACTTGCTGAAATGGAAACTTCCTTTAATTTGGAATAGATAAGAGTAATTTTGGACAGATAAGATAAGAGCTCTGGGAAGCTATCATTGCTCACTGGTTTGACAGAGATACTGCTACAAAATGATTATGCAAGGCTTTTTTCTGTCTATTTTGAACTATTTTTAAAAAATCTAGGTTATTGATTTAAAAACAGTGGATCAAGATTTCCCTCTGGCACTACTGGGACCCGGAGTGTGCCCAGGGGCCTCTGGTGCTCCAGACAGCCTAGCATTCAGTGGACACAGTGACTCACCGTCTCTTTGGATTCATCTGTTATTACTTGATTACTTGATGGAAATATTGGAGAGAATGAAGTTGTAAACTAGGATGAGGACTTGTAAAGGAGTCACAGACTTACTCAGCCCCCAGGATCCTTCTGTAACGCGTCAAGAGGACTGCGTGTTTCACAGCAGCACGTCATGCTCCTGAGACAGGCCTTGTCATTGCTCTGACTGGGGAGGCATCGCGGCATATCCTATAGTTCCCATGAAAGGCCAAACACAGCCTGTCATGGACAGCCTATGTGCTAGGGACTGTTGAGTTTGGGGATGCAGACACAGAGGAGCTTAGGACACAGGGAGCAAAACGAAGGCATAGGGAGATTCCTGCGCCGTTTCCTTCTGCTTCAGGGCACAGCACAGCCCCCAGAGTGTGCCACCACAGCCTGTCCTTCACCCAGGGGAAGGACGTGCAACCTCTGCTGTCTGCCTGATTTTCCCTCCTCACACCACTTACTCTCCATCATTCCCTTATCCCTCTCGACACATGCAGCACTGTGCCCCGACCCCCTCCTTTATTTTGGAGGTGCTCATTTGGGGAATAAAAAGGAGAGGGAATGACTATGGATGAGACATGGGGTAGAAAGTCTCAGAAAATGAAGCTATCTTTGAGGTCATAAAGGAGGGCTACTCCGCACAGGTAAGGACTCCCGACCAGCTGACTGCAGCGCCACGGTCAGACAGGAGCAGGGACTGCGCTGCTTTCCACTGCTGTGCAGGGGCGAGTTTGAACAAGGTATAGCAAGGTCACGTTCAGCTGTATAAGGTTGGTATTTGAAAGGGGATTGTGTTTAGGAATAGGACTCTTTATGCTCTGGTGGTGAGGGAGGCTGAACTGGGAATGAGGTCCAGTGCAAAATCTTTGTGTGACCTTAGATGTGTTATTGAACTCAAGTCTGTGCCCAACACCCAGCGAGACCAAATAATACCAAAATGTCAGAGTTTGGAGCAGAGAAAATTTTACTGCAGGGCCACGCAAGGAAATGGGTGGCTCATGCAGCAAAGCCCTTTTATAAGAAGGCGAGGAAGAGATGTGGTTAGCTGTTGCAAACTTCTTGGTGTCAGACCCTCTGTTTTTTGAGGTCAGGTCATGATATTCCTGTAAACCTCACCAAAACAAATATTATTCTCAGTTCTGGTAAGAAAGGCCAAGTCCCAAGGCTTGGCTTTCACCCTCTGAGGTCCAGGCCTTGACTAAGGGAGGGAGGTGCCCGTGCAGAACAGTTAGCCTGCCTGAGAGGATTGGTCCACCACCCAGTCTGGGTCCTCCCACCAGTGCTAAGTCCGGCCGAAGAGTCAGATCTTAGATGGGGTGCCTGCAGGGCTAGCAGAGAAGGCAACGGCACCCCACTCCAGTACTCTCGCCTGGAAAATCCCATGGATGGAGGAGCCTGGTAGGCTGCAGTCCATGGGGTCGCGAAGAGTCAGACACGACTGAGCGACTTCACTTTCACTTTTCACTTCCATGCATTGGAGAAGGAAATGGCAACCCACTCCAGTGTTCTTGCCTGGAGAATCCCAGGGACGGGAGAGCCTGGTGGGCTGCGGTCTATGGGGTCGCACAGAGTCGGACACGACTGAAGCGACTTAGCAGCAGCAGCAGGGCAAGATCCCACAGACCCTACCCAGCTGTCATAACTTAGGGAGCCAGGCACCCAGGACCCAGCGGCCCTTAGGTTTTTCATTTCAACTGGAGATAATCACTTGTACCAATAGAAGCACATGTTGTAGCAAATACCAATCAAGTGAATTCCTAGCTCACAACAATTGCCCTTTTTGGAGAATGGCCCCGGCCACAGAGGGGGACCTGAAGGAATGAGGTGCAGTGTCCTGGCAACTTAACCCTGACCTCTGGTCACCTCCTAGGGGTAGCCTGCTGACCTAAGCTGGACCAATTTTTGAAACTTGAACAGAGAGACTGACACTGTTTGAAGCTGTTATTTTAATGGCAGTATCCATATAGTCCAGTTGCTGAGACCTTCATGGATGGCAACCCATGGAGACTGCCTTGCCGTTAGGTCACAGAAGTGGGGATGGTGGGGGGATGCTCCCTGCTGCATCGAGTCCTGGGCCTGGCCAGTGGGCGGATGTGGCAGAGACACAGCCAGCTCTGTGTTCAGCTCTGCAGGACACAGCCCTTGGCCTGACCCAGCCCCCAGGGCATCTGGCGGCCCCACGGCCCCAGGGCCTGAAGGGCCCTGGGAGAAATTGCAACCCACCTCTCACCACACCCTCTGCTGGGGGAACCACTGCGAGCCTGACTACTGGCAGAGCAGAACCCCTAGCTGCTGTGCTAAGTGTCTCGCGATAAGTGTCTGGCACTCAGGGTCATCACTTAGGGCTGCACCCGCCCCACCCCCATCACACGCAGGTCACTTGCTAGCTGCCAGCTCTCCCCCTCAGATGGCAATCAGGGGACGCTGAGACATGGAACTGTGTCTGCCTCTGTTTCCAACAAACTCGTGATCTTTCGTCTCTCTCTGCCCTCAAAAGAAAAAAAAGAAAGTCCAGGTAAATATTATTAATTCTTTCCTTAAAAAAGAGTCAATATAAAATTAAAGCAATAAAAGGAGACTGAATTTTGGTAACACAGTTGAAGTAATTGGTGGCACTCACAGCAAGGAGAGAAAGGATTTAGTTGATTTTCTGTGGCTTTTGGTTGTTTGCTAGTCTTATGGTGATGGAAGTTGCACATTTTTTTTTTAAAGGATCCAAGAAGCTGCTGGACTTTTGGTTCTCCCAGCAGCAACCTGTCACAAACCAAGGATCTGATGAATCTTCAAATCACACCATGATTCCAGTGGGATATATTTTTGAAAGATGTTTTGTAGTTAGTCATGAGTGTGGCAAAAACTGAAACTTATATATTCAGTAAGAACGGCATGTTTGTCTCCAAGAGACAAAGATGTGTGGTACCACCTTCTGCTGAAAGCATTGGTTTCCCTGTTGAACCTTGCACAGAATTATAGTGATTTTGACTCAGTTCAAATTTCTTTTATTCTCCAAAGAATTTAATGAAGCCATCTCATCAAAGGAACCCACCCTGGAATTTACAGGAAGAAATAGTTTCTTAATGTAATTTTCCCAAATGCAGCAGTGTATTGTATAGGACAGATGAATTCTGAGAGTTCATACTGGTATACTCTGGATTTCCCAGAGACTTGGGTAATCAGTCAGCTGGATCAAATCCAGGAAATACTGATGAGTGAGCTTGATGCAGAAGTTAGGGACCAATTTCATGCAAAAGATGGTGCAAAGATGTCATGCATGAAAGCGGAGTTTGTGCTAGGTTCTGTCACTGGTATCACACTGTTCAGTCCTTGTGGGGATTCAGTGAGTGGCATGAAGTCATAGGGAACTTACTGGACTGTTCACGCCATTCCCATAACCAGAATTTTCTCATAGTAGCTTTGACACAAACTTTAGCTAGAACTCTTATAATGACCTGTTTAGGAAAGTTGTGAGTGTTTAAGCCAGGAACATTTTTGACCACCTTGTTTGTAAATCAGAGTTTTAAATGTCCCACACTGCTTTCCTTGCCCCAGAAGATTGAAGTTTAAATGCCTTGATTGACAGAGGGGTTCTATATTTAGTGATTACAATTTTATTTTTACCAATTTGGCTCAGAAATGATAGTAACAGAAGAACTGACTTAGAAAAATGAAGAAAAAATACAAAACACATATAGAAGGAAATGATGGCTCCTGTCTATATATTGATACTGAGGTCCATGCTTTCCACAACCACCACCTCAAGATGCAGAAAGCCCTAGATGTGATGACAGTCTAATCATTTTGGGTTGTATGTATCATTATACTGGGAGTTAGATATCTAGCATGAATGTCCTCTTGTGTGTTTAGATATCCTATACCACTCTTGCTGTGAAACTGAAGTGCTTGTAGAAACAGCACTTTATGAAGCTTTATAACAGATATGAAAACAGTTCAGTTTGGCTTATGCACAGTGTAATATTTCTCCAGGAGTCATCCAAATCCCCATAGACCAAGCTTTGCCCACATTACGTGTTGGCCTCAACCTAACCATCTGGGACTGGTCTATTCAATTGCTGTCAGAATTTTACATTCTGCTTACTGCTACTTTCTGGAATATATTCTTTACTAACATTATTGAAACCAATTTCACTTCATACAGTTTTTTTTTTTTTTTTTGCTATAGCAGTTAGCTTTCCTTCCATGAATCGAGTTCTCCTAAGAAGATGATTGCGGTTATTCCTTTTTTGTATTACTATTTTAACATTATTGCCCCCTGCATTCCTAGTCCTTTAATTGACTTTTCTTACCTGTGTGTCTCCCCTCCCCCCATCAAATAGAGCAATACACTGTCACACTGTGGGTTTATACTAATCTTATCCCCCATAGGGGAGCCTGGGGTAGATCTTGGACTTAATATTCATTTAAGGTTTAGAGAATTTGGCTTCCTTTTAATTGGCATGGGCTCCTTTGAAAGATAGTGACAAAATCAACTTACTTTGTTGATTTTCAGGATGGCCCACTGAGTATTATAGATTGAGAAGTGGGTGAACAGACAGGACTGTGCAGAGATCATATGATGTCTTGTGTTTCCAGTAAATGAGGTTCAGTTCAGTTCACTTCCTTTTCCTGGACTAGGCCTTTACTATTGTATAAAATAGTGGTGTGCAAGGATTTATTATCACTGAGCTTATTATCAGGGAGATTGAGTGTGAAGGTTGTGCTGGATTCAGCACATCAAGCTGGCTTGGGTCATTCACTTTGACTTTTACATTAGTAGCCATTTCCATGAAATTCCAGTGGTAATTTCCTGTAAACCTTGTTTTAAAGCAGAATCAGTGTCTTTTTCATCTTGCGACTTAAAATCCTATAATTTTGTGGTGCGTGTGGTGACATCCACATTCACCTGTTCCCCTCATTGTGTGCTCCCTTCACTGTGGCTTCACAGGATCGGGTGAATAGCTGCACAGGAAGGGAGAGCGCTGTTCATAAAGCACAGTGTACAGTGTTCCTGTATAGTCGACAGGAAATGCCTGGAAACACAGGCTTTCAAGAGTTAGCATCTTTTAGCTATATTGGCAAATACTGTGGGATTTAAGCAGCCAAGAGAACAGCAAAGTTGACCAAATTTTGTATTTCTTCTTGTATTTTTTTATTTTTGTGTTGATGCAGTGATGTCTGGTTTCTTCTGTATTTATAAATGAACCACATTTCATTGGTGTCTCTAAACATAAAATCTACTTTGCTTGAAATCAAGTGGTTGGAATATTGTTTTGACTTAAAGCATATTATTGATTGAAACCTTCATTTAAGAAGCTTTCAATCAATGTGATCAGTACTTGATTCTGTAATTAGCACAGCACCTAATGTTTTGGTGTCCTGGTTTTGAGGATCAGTGTTCAGAGTAGATTTTGTTTTTATACAGTATTTACTGGATATGATAACATTTGTTGGCTCAAAGTCTGTTTTTTCCTTCTTATCAATTTAAGAATTATATCCAATGTTGAAAAACTGTACACTCTGATACACACTGCAGCAAAGCCTGGAAAAGTGGTAACTGTAGATTACGTAGGGATATAAGTTAATCTTAGTATAATCGAAGAGAGAACATTTGGTGCCATAATTTCTGCCTTCACGGTGTTGGATTTAAACCAGTTGAAATGCATTTCTCTACAATGTAAGTATCGGTGAAAGTTTGCTCGATTAAAATGTGCCTACAAGTTTGTTTTCTTTACAGTGGATGCCCAGTCCTGTGCATCCATTGCCACCAGTTACCTATTAGCTATGGACACTTTCCCACCTAACTCCTGAGATAGTGCTTATTCTATTAGAGGAAGAAATGATCTGACGTGGGAGACACTGGTGGTAGAGGATGGGGAAGGGTGTGGTAGGAATCCAGAAGGTGGGCATGGTCTATAGGACCCAGACCTTGGAGAGTGGGCCCTGGAATCCTCAAGGCAGAAGACGCAGAGGTGGTGAAGGCAAACCTCACTTCCTGGTGTCTCTTTGTACCTGTCCTGTGAGCACTGCTCCAGGCTGGGCTCCGTGAGCAGGGCCTGCCTTCAAGGACTTGCCTTTCCTGCAGGGCCACTGGAGTGGACTTACGGCTCGTTTGTATTTGCAAAAGAGGAGTGTTCCCTGTGCCTGTGAATAGTGTTGGCTGCATTTACCTTTGGAAAGGGTCTATCCTGAGGGGACTTACCTTTCCTTTGTGAGAGGAGTCCAGAAGCAGAAGGAATAAGACTCCTCCTCACCCGAGTGTCCTCCTCAGGTCCCGTGGCTGTTGACCCCTGGGTGACAAGGGTGGATTTCCTCTGGAGCTTACAGGTGGGCAGGCAGCAGCACTGACGAGGCTGGTGGCAGTCAAGCCCTGAACTACAGGCAGGACTGAAAAGTGCAGCCCTGGCAATGGGCTTGGGATTCTGGTCTTCTGAGCATCCTCTCCCTGGACTAGAGAAAATCCTTGCAAAATAAACCATAGGCAGGTGATTCTAATAAAGTCTCTAGCATGATAAGTCATTTCTATATGCCTTAGCCTGGCCTCCTTATCTTTTGTATTATGCAAACAGGAATTTTAGACAGGCATACCTCTTTTATTACACTTCACTTTATTGGGCTTTACAGATTTTTTTTTTTAAACAAATTGAAATTTTGTGGCAACCCTGTGTTGAGCAGATTTGAACAGCATTTTCTCACTTTGTGTCTCTGTGTCACGTTTTGGTAATTCTTGCAATATTTCAAATGTTTTCATTATTATTATATTTGTTTTGGTGATCAGTGATCTTTGATGTCATCATTGCAATTGTTTTGGAACTCCAGGGACCACACCCATGTAAGACAGTCAACTTACTTGATAAATGTTGTGTGTGTTCTGACTGCTCTACTGACAGATGTCTCCCTGTCTCTCTTCCTTGCCTCTGGCCTTCCTATTCCCCGAGACACATGGACCTTGAATTTAGGCCAGTTAACGACACTACAATAGACTCTGTGTTTGACTGAAACGAAGAGTCACATGTCTCTCATTTTAAATAAAAAGCTAGAAATGATTAAGCTTAGTGAGGAAAGCATGTCCAAAGCCAAGACAGACCCAAAACTAGGCCTCCTGTGACAGTCAGCCAAGTTGTAAATGCAAAGGAAAAGTTCGTGAAGGAAATGAACTCCAATGAACACATGAATGATAAGAAAGTGAAACCTTATTACTGATCTGAAGAAAGTTTTAGTGTTCTGGATAGAAGATCAAACCAGCCACAACATTGCCTTAAGTAAAAGCTTAATTCAGAGCAAGGACCTCGTGCTCTCTTTTCTACACATGTGTGCTTTCTTGAGGAATCAGTGGGAGGGAGGGAGTATGCACAGAGCCTGCTCAGTCCCCTGCTGGCCTGTGCTCCTGCAGCACCAGCCTTGCTGACCACACCCTGGCTCACCCCTCAGGGAACCTGGGGAGGCCACCACACCAAGGCAGAGAAGGGCAGCATGGTTCCAGCCTGCCTTTCCTACGCAACCCACTTGTCTACTATCCTGCACACTCCCAAAGGGCTTCATTGTAATTGATGGATGCTTTGGTTTTCTTGGTGGCTCAGAGGTTAAAGCATCTGCCTGCAATGCGGAAGACCTGGGTTCGATCCCTGAGTCGGGAAGATCCCCTGGAGAAAGAAATGGCAACCCACTCCAGTATTCTTGCCTGGAGAATCCCATGGACGGAGGAGCCTGGTGGGCTACAGCCCATGGGGTCGCAAAGAGTCGGACACGACTGAGCGACTTCACTTTATTTCTTTCTTTGGTTTTCTTAGTCACTTTCATTTTCATCTCCATGAGTCATAATTCTCTTTAATTCTGTGAAGGCTGAGAGAGGTGAATAAGCTGAAGAAGAGAAGTTTGAAGCTAGCAGCGGCTGGTTCATGAGGTTTAAAGAAGGAAGTCACATCAAAGTGCATGTCTTTAAGAACATTTTTGGACTTCCCTGGTGTTGCAGTGGTTAAGACTCTGTGTTCCCAATGCAGGGGTTCCCGAGTTCTATCCCCAGTCAGGGAACTAAGATTTCCCCATGCCACAGTGCAGAAAAAAATTTGTGATTTATGGGAAGAGGTAAAAAATGTCAACATGAACAAGAGTTTGAAAGAAGTTGATTCCAACCTTCATGAATGACTACGAGGGGTTCAAGACTTCAGGGGAGGAAGTAGCTACAGAAGTGGTGGAAACAGCAAGAGATCTAGAATTAACAGTGGAACCTGAAGATGTGATTGAAATAGTGCAATCTCATGATACAACTATAACAAATGAGGAGTTGCTTCTTATGGATGAGGAAAGAAAGTGGCTTCCGGAGATGGAATGTACTCCTGGTGAAGAAGCTGTGAAGATTGTTGAAATGATAACAAAAGACTTAGAATATTACATAAACTTGGTAAAATAGTAGCAGAGTTTGAGAGGACTGACTTCAACTTGGAAAGAATTTCTATTGTGGGTAAATGTTGCCAAACCATTGCATGCCACAGAGAAATTGTTCATGAAAGGAAGAGTCAATTAATGTAGAAATTTCATTTTTGTCTTATTCTAATAAATTTTGAAAGTCACTCTAACCTTCAGCACCCACCACTCTGATGAGTCAGTATCTATCAACATCTAGGCAAGACCCTCCACCAGCAAAAAGATTACAATTTGCTGAAGGTTCAGATGGTCAACATTTTTTTAGCAATAAACTATCTTAAATTAAGGTATGTACAGTTTTAGGCATGTTATTGTCTACTTAATAGACTACAGTATAGGGTAAATATAACTTTTATATGCACCGAGAAACTAAAAAGTTTGTGTGACTTTATTGTGATATTGGCTTTATTCTGTGGTCTGGAATGGAACCTGCAAAATCTCCGATGTATGCCTGTATTGATTGTTATTTCTAATCTCTGATAGAACTTAGTATAATATTCTGTGCATTAATTCTGACTAATGAATTTATTTTTACCTTATTTTTGATGAAAACTGTTGCCCATGAGAGTATCTACTTAGGTTTTGAAAAAGACATTAGAGTTTTTTCTTCTACATATTATTTGATACATGTTTTATATACCATATATCAGTAAAGAAGCCTAATACAAAAATGAACACCTATGAACTTACCACATAACCTGAAAGGCTGCCTTTGTGTTCTTCCCAGCTCTTAATCCCTCCTTTCTTTCAAATCCTGAATTTTATTCTTAGTATATACCCATAAAGGCTTCCCTCGTGGCTCAGTGGTAAAGAATCTGCCTGCATTGTAGGGATTGCAGGAGACTTAGGTTCGATCCCTGGGTTGGGAAGAACCTCTGGCAGAGGGAATGGCAACCCACTCCAGCCTTCTTGCCTGGAGAATTCCATGCATAGAGGAGTCTGGTGGGCTACAGTCCATGGGGTTACAGAGTCAGACATGACTGAAGTGACTGAGCACGCATGCATATATCCATAATTGTCTCATATATGTCTGAATCTCCAAACAATATAATATTTGGATTCAGAAGATACTGGCTTTGTTTGGGAGAATGTGGTACAGTGATTAGAAATGATTTTAAAATCAAGCTGACTGGGTTGAGATCTCAGATGAACCATTTCCTAGCTATGTGGTCTTGAATGCATTATTTACCGTCTTTGAGCATCTACAAATGGGAGTAATTCTTCCCACCTCATCTCCCTCCTGAGGATTTAATGGGATAAGGAATGTGAAGGACCTTGTACTTTCCTTGTCTACCTCCTTCCTCCTTCTGCCTCAGACTCCCTGGGACTCCTGTGAAGCACACTCAGCCCTTCGCCACTGGCACCTACTCCAAGATACCAGCCTTAAAGCAACAGAGAATGAGAAACCCATGCAATGAACAAGAGTACCAGACGCTTTTACAGCCCTTCATCTGTCCACACAGGGAAGACAAATGAGGCAGCCAGCGGACGGTGGGTGCCATTACTGGGTCATTAATTACCAACTTGTTTGGCCTTGGCAGGAAATCATTCATCATTTTCCGATGAGTAGAGAACTGCAGAACCTTCTATCCGTCCTCCGTCGTTCTGAACCAGTGTGACAGATGCGATCGTCCTCGCCAGAGTTTTCCCTCCCACGGCGCCTTATCCAGATAAGTGAGTGGGATGATGCTGCCCTGTGGTCTGCTGGATGCAAGAGCCTGAACTCGGAAGGGGCCCGGGGCCAAAGACTTCCAGGGCTGGAGAACTATGCCAGAAACCCCAAAAGATAAATGAAGGCTTCTGGAACGAGATGAGACGATGAGTAAACTATTTGCTTTGAGAATGGACATGATGTTCCAGAGAAATCAACTTTAGCTGCCAAAGTAACCCTTTTAGAGTTCACAAGGAACCGCATCAGGGCTCCCACATGTGAGCTTGTGCTCAGGGCTGGCGTATGAGGCTTCACAGCAATCAAGGGGTGCAGGGTTACTGAACTCCTGGAGCAAAGGAGGAGCCAGAGGCCCAGAAGGCAATAGTTAGTGTCCAGATAAAAATATTTAGGCAGAGGCTGATTTACATTTCAAACCAACATCTGTCTGATTCCAAAACTCAGGCGTGCTCTGTGACACCATCTTGTGTTCCTCAGCAGGCTGACAGGTCACCATGAAAAAGACAGATGCTGGCCAGTAGCGTCTTAACCACTGATTGCCCACTGCCTTTAAACACCCACAGCGTCTTTGGGCTGAATAGATAATGCATGATGCATCTTTGGCCTTGTTACGTATATCTAATCTTAGAGGCCCATTGTCTCTTCTTGAAATGATTTCAGATTGGCTAAGGTTTAGAGGCAATGACACATTCATTGTTGGAAGTGAGAGGGAAGTCCGCATTTTCCCCTGTACTGATGAGACAGAGAGACTGTCTCAACCTTTTCATCACCACAGGAGACTTTCAGGAGAAGCAAATGGCCGAAAGTTCTAAAAGCAAAGGGGAGGAGGTTTAGCAGAAAGAAGCAGGGGAAGGAGTCAATGTGGAATCTCCAATATAAGTTGATAGGTAAAGGCCATGAGATACTAAGGAAATGAACAGAAAACATTGTTTTGAGCCCTTAGGTCTTAGCAGAAGAGAAGCCTCTACAGCCTGTAGCTGGGTGGTCAGGTGATTGGGCTTCTGTACGACCAAGCCTGTGCAAACTGAAGCGCCTGGTCGAGGATGGGGGGAGGGCAACATAGTGATTGAGGCTACAGTTGAGTTGCTTCCCCAACGAGAGACTTAGGGTTGGAGGTGGCTATTATTTTTGCCAATCCATTGTGCTTAGGGTGAGGGTTTCATGAACAATATTTAGGAAGTATCTTAAGTAGTCTTAGACTTATAACTAAAATTATTGTCACAGAATCATTTGTAAGTCGTATTCTCTGATAGAATTAAGAACCAAGTTATTGGTATCTGTAGAGAGTAGCTATTCAGATTAGAGAAACTAAGATTAAGTACTAAGCTATAATTTTTCTTGTTTCACTTATACCCCATCCATTCCATCCTTGCTTTAACTGTCCCCTCCCAATGAATCATTTAAAAGAAAACCCAGATATTACATTATTTCATTAATAAATGCTTAACTGTATAGTTCTAAGAGAAATGGGTTATTATTAAAAACATGCCAATTTTACCTTTATCACACTAAAAATACAAAAAATAATCCACTAATATCATCTTGTAGCCAGTCTATGGTTAAATTTCCCTGATTCTTTTTCAGTTAAAAAATGAATTAAAGTGGACTATACTTTCTCTCCCAACCAAAAGTTCCCTCTCCTTTTTTCCCTTGTTACTTATTTGTTGAAGACTTGGGTCATTTGTCCTGTAGAATTTTCCACATTCTGCATTAGTTGACTTTACTCTGTGGTGCTGCTCCTTTGTCTTGTCTTGTTTAAATTAGTAATTAGATCTAGAGGCTTATCAGATTTGGATTTTTTCTAAAACTATTTCACAGTTTGTGTCTTTCCTATTGCATTTCATCAGGAGCACTGGAAAGCTGGCATCTTTTTTTTCCCTTACAAGATGTGAAGATTCATCAGTGAATTCAGGCGATATCAGCCTGATCCACCCACTAAGAAGTTTCTCACCAACCTTGCACCCAATGGATTTGGCAGCTATTGATGACTTTCCAGACTCATTATTTTATTAGGGTTGCAAAGTGGGGATTCTCTGTAACAGTAATTCTCTCTGCATTTATCAGCTGTAATTATTTTATAAATAAGAACTTTTAATCATCAGTTGGATTTCCTAAAATATAGTTTATCCAGGAATGTCCAAATAAATGATTGATTCTTTCCAGTTATTTACTAGTTTTCCAGAAAATTCTTTGGTTTTCTAGCAATCTCCAATGTGAACATTGTGGCCTTTTTTTTTGTTGTTTTTAAATCACTATTGACTCACAGATTTTAAATTCTTTGATATAGTTCAATTCACTGAAGGCATTGTACTTTTTGATGCTTAAATTGTCCCATCCTTGGCAATTCTTTCAAATTGGCTCCTGGGTCCTTTGACTTTTTTTTTTTTTTGTAGTTTTGGTTAACTTCTTTGCTTTCTTTGGGCTTCCCTGGTGGCTCAGAGGGTAAAGCGTCTGCCTACAATGCGGGAGACCTGGGTTCGATCCCTGGGTGGGGAAGATCCCCTGGAGAAGGAAATGGCACCCCTCTCCAGTACTCTTGCCTGGAAAACCCCATGGACTGAGAAGCCTGGTGGGCTACAGTCCATGGGGTCGCAAAGAGTCGGACACGACTGAGTGACTTCACTTCACTTCACATGGTTAACTTCTTTGCTTTCTGGTATGACAGTCTAGAATCATCTCAAACATTTCTGCAGGGACCTGAATACTAAGGTCTACATGCTTGGAGTGATTATTACTACTTGGTTTTCACTGCTTTAGGTATTTTCAGTGGAAATACATTTTTTTGCTGAGTTAAAAAGTACACACCTCTTTTTATTTGAGTAAGAAAACTACGCTCTGACCAGAATGTGCACAGGTTCATTTCTGGGCTTTGTACTCCGCTCCGCTGACCTATGTGTTTGTTTTGTGCTAACACCATACTGTTTGGTTACTAGAGCTATGGAGCGTAGTCTGAAGTCAGGGAGCGGGGTACCTACAGCTGTGTTCGTTTTTCTCGAGATGACTTTGATTATTCAAGGTCTTTTGTGGTTCCATATAAATTTTAGGATTATTTGTTCTAGTTCTATGAAAAATGTCATGGGTATTTTCATAAAGATTGAATTAAATCTGTAGATTGCTTTGGGTAGTATGGGCATTTTAGGAATACTTATTCTTCCAGTCAATGAACTTGAGATATTGTCCCATTTCTTTGTATCACCTTCACTTTCCTTCATTAGTGTCCTAGAGTTTTCAGGGTATAGGTCTTTCACCTTCTTGGTTAGTTTATCTTTAGATATTTTATTCTTTTTGATGCAATTTTATTTATTTATTATTTTTAAATGTCTTTTTATTTAAATTTTTTAATTTTTTAAAATTTACTTATGTTTACTTGAAGGATAATTGCTTCAGAGTATTGTGTTGGTTTCTACCAAACTACAGCTTGAATCAACCACAGGTTTATTCATGTTCCCTCCCACTTGAGCAATTGTTTTCTTGCTTTTTTCCGGTATTTCATTATTAATGTATAGAAAAGCAAGAGATTCCTGCATATTAATTTTGTAACCTGCAATTCTATGAATTAATTAATTATTTCTAATAGTTTTTTTTCTGAAGATTTTAGAGTTTTTTAAATGTACTATCATGCCATCTGTGAATAATGACCATTTACCTTTTCCCTTTCAATTTGGATGCTTTTTGTTTCTTTTTCTTGTCTGATTGTTGAGACTAGGACTTCTAATACTATGTTAAATAGAAGTAGAGTGAACATACTTGTTCTTGATTTTAGAGGAAATGCCTTCAACCTTTCATCATTGAATGTGATGCTAGATGTGGGTTTGTTATAAAGCAAATGACTAATAGTGGAAATAAACATAATTAAAATTAATGATAAATAGTGTAAGGAAAAGAAGGAGCAGCCTGAAAGGGATTTTTAATAGATCAGAATGAGGGCAGAGAAAGCCTTTCTGAGGAAATGATCATCAGGTTGATGACTGAAGGAGGAGCTGGGGATGGGCCAGGCAAAGATGTGGAGGAAAAACATGGAAGGCAGGGTGAAAACAATGGAAAAAATGATGAGGCAGAAGAAGGGATAACTTTTCAAGTTGTGAGAGGATTGTGAGGCTAGATCTTGTGAGCAAAATGGAGGGTGGCAGGAGATATAAAGGGAGGTGTGTGTAAGGGGCAGCTGGCAGCTGTCTGGTGGGACTGGGGACTCAACCCTAAATTAAAGAGGATGCCACCAAGAGTTTAAGCAAGTGGTGTGATCCTGTTTATTCTTTAATATAGCATTCCAACTTCTGTGTCCGGTGTGAATTGGGGCGTGTAAGAGCAGAAGTACTAAGAGCAGCAGCAGAGATGACTGATTGCCTGTTCTCAGGAAATTCCTGACAGTGGCTCAACCTGAGGTGGTGCGGTGGAGGTGGGGGAGAAGAGGGTTGAGTCCACTGAGAGGCAGAATGGATCAGAATGATTGGATGGAAGGATTAGACTAGATGAGAAAGAAGAGGGAGGCCTCCAGGATAACTCCTAGGCCTTAAGCATAAGCAACTAGCTTACTAATGGTGACACTGAAGAGCGTTAGATTGAAGATGGGGGAGGCCATCACTTTGGGGCATTTTGATATGACTGTGAGAGATGGAATGCATGCATGCTCGTGCTCAGTCATGCCTGACTCTTTATGACCCCATGGATTGTAGCCTGCCAGTCTCCTCCATCCATGCAATTCTCTAGGCAAGAGGAGTGGGTTGCCATTTCTTCCTCCAGTGGATCTTCCTGACTCAGGGATCAAACCTGCGTGTCCTGTATCTCCTGTATTGGCAGATGTTTCTTTACCACTGATCCGCCTGGGAAGCCAAAGATGGAGATATTGGGAAATGTATTTGAGTGCATGCCCTTGAACCTCTGGAGGTATCAATATAGAGGTTGTAGACACAAACAGGACAGGAGAAACTTACCCAGAGGAAGGGAACCAAGTGAGTAAAGAGGTTCTAGGACTTAATTTGAGGGACTCCAGCATCATCGGCTCAGGAGGAATAAAGTGCTGGCCAAGAAGATGGGATTATTTTTAGCAATAGCAAGAGTAAAAATTAATTTTTCTTGATTTATATTCATAACATTCCAGAACAAAAGAGATCCTAGAGATATGTAGCCTGCCTCCCCCATTTAATAGAAAAGAAAAGAAGTTGTAGAATTCAGAGATGATAGACTACTGCCTTCTAGCCCTGTAAAAATAGTGACTTCTGGAGTAACACTGATCACACCAAAGGAGAAAGTGATCAGTTTAGTTCTGCCCATAATTTGTAACTGATTCTATCAAGACATAATTCACACTTAATTTTTTTCCACCTCCAAGATTAGTGCTTGTCCTTAGGTAGAAAAATTAGCTTGCAGATGCAGAAAAGATGCAGAGTTAAAATTATACAGTTGCTCTTAGAAGTCCTTCTCTGAGGTGCAAGATGGTTCTCTCTTCCGTGTTCTGCTAGAAGCACTGTGGCTTCCTTTGAACATCACCACAATCTTCTGTGGAGCAACTTGCAGGTCTTTAGGGTCTGAGAACTGATGCTAGTGATCACAGGAGGCAGATGCAGCTGCACATGGCCATCATTAATGCTGTTTCCTCATTTTCTTCTTTCCCTCCCCCTAGGCTTATGGTGGACTTCCTTGGTGGCTCAGCGATAAAGAATCTGCCTGCTAATGTGTGAGACATGGGTTCAATCCCTGGGTCAGGAAGATTCCCTAGAGAAGGAAATGGCAACCCACTCCAGTATTCTTGCCTGGAAAGTTCCATGGACAGGAGCAAGCTACAGTCTATCGGGTCACAGAGAGATGGACACGACTTGGCGACTACACAACACCGACAAGGCATATGGTAGGGTTGCACTTCTTGGTTCCCTTGTGGTTAGGCGAGGCCATATGATTCCTTCTGCGGAATGAGTTATAAGTGGGAATAATGCGTCATCTCCAGACCAGAGCTTTTGATTGCTGATGTGAGGTCTCTGTAGTGTTCTTGCCCTCTGCTACAATGACTGGGATTCTGGAAATACTGGCTGCTTTATCACGCTGGATTGCTGAGTGACTCTGAGGAGCAGAGCCCCCTTGCTAATCTAAAATGGGCATGTGGCATAAGAAGACATAGATCTTTGTTATTTTAATCCACTGAGATTTGGAGATTGTGTGATATTGTAGCATAACTTTGTCTTATGCTGACTGATACCTGGCTATTCTCGTCTCTTTTCAGAGGCTTAATGGGCAACCTGTATATTTAGTTCTTCAAGGAAACACAGACAGCATTCCCCGGATGGGTTTGCTGCTCTGCTAGAGGCATCACAGCAGACGAATAGAACTGTACTGTCATTGCCCTACCTCCTCTTATGGTTTCCAGGGCATCCTTGCCGCCTTGTTCCCATTAGGTACCAGGGGAGCTCCCTTTTAAGTGGCCAGTAACAGAAAATTAGTACGACATTTTGGGTCAGATAGGAATGGGTTTCAGTTCTTGGCTCCAGATCTCTGAGATTCTGTTTTCCTTTTCTACATGCAGCACTGGGTTGCGGTGAGAGGGAGAGAAGCACTGGCTCTGAGGAAACCATATTCCTGAGTCACCTGTGGCCCGTGTCAGGCACCCCTGCTGCTGCTGCTGGTTGTGGTGTAGATGGGAGGATGGCAGGGAACAGCTGAGTGAGTGGAGAGGTGGCGGATCACACCCTGCTGCTCTCTTATGGGCTCCCCTCTTACCTTTTCCCACAGAGAATCATGTCTTTCTATTGCAGATTTTCTTCGTTCTGTCCTCTGTCTCTACTCTGGCGCACTCAGCTCTGGAGATAACCCAACCCCTTCCAGAGTAACATTTCTCATGATGATAGCTATTAATAATCATAAGTCAATTTTCCCCATTATAATTAGTTACCATTATTGTTACTGGTTGTTATGTATGATTACTATTTATATATTATAATTATGTCCTTATGCTCTGCAGGATTTGAAGTTCTTTTCATGGCCAGTCAGTTTAATATGTGGCTCCTACTACTGAAATTGTTCCTGGAGGAATCTGCAGGGCACAGACATTCCTGGGATTGGCTACGGGGTCCTTGTGAATGTGTCTGCTCCAAGTGCTGCACAAGCCTTGTGCTTTGTGGCTTGTCCTAGCTCTGTAATACAAGCATGAATTATGACCAACCTGCAGAGCAGAGCAGGTAGACAGCTAAGTGGAGCTCCGTATTTCAAACATGGATCACTGAGGCCACAATTTACAGGTAATAGGTCACGGGTGATAAGAAGGAAAGGGATGCCCAGGAGTCCCACTGAAGAAGGGGCGTTTCATCTGTCTGGGCTCTGAATGTTGATTAGTAGAGGCACCTGGGGGAAGGACATTCCTGACTGAGGTGACAGCTTTCACAAAGTGCATAGTGTGTTCAGGAAATGTTGTTTTGTCACTAAGTTGTATCCAACTCTTTGCAACCCATGGACTGTAGCCTGCCAGGCTCCTCTGTCCATGGGATTCTTCAGGCAAGAATACTGGAGTGGGTTGCCATTTCCTTCTCCAGGGATCTTCCTGACCCAGGGATTGAACCTGCCTCTCCTGCATTGGCGGGTGGATTCTTTACCACGAGCCACCGGGGAAATCCACTGTTCTGTACGTTCAGGAAATGGTGAACACTGAAAAGGTCCATAGACTGCATCTGACTCTCTCACCATAGACCCTGGCAGTCCACGGCGGGGGATGTCATAGCCATACTAAGTAAGATCTGTGATCCAGCTCTATCTGAACGACTATGCTGAAGTGAAAATTGAGCTATGGGCTCTATTTGCCACCTGTCCAGACAGTCATTGGAGAGAGCGTCATTGAACTCCTCAAGAGGAAAATGGACAGTGACCCAGAGGAGTTCACGTCCTGGGTCTGTGGGGAGGCCAAGCCTAGATACAGTTTTTCCTTGTATGAGTGAACATTAAAAAGAAGTTTCCATGGCATGATCCTGAAGCTCAAGGAGAATAGCATGTTATCTAAAGGACTTAGAGAAAGAGCAGATCTCTAAAATCACATATAAGAAAGAGAAAAATGTTTCAGAAAACATCTGTTTGGTATCCTTACAAAGGAAACAAGAAGACTTGATGTTTATGGAATGAGAGTAGAAAGCTTCAGGGAGAGCATATGGGTTATGGGGAGGGTAGAATCACACTTCAGGGGCCCTAAACGAAGTGCCTACTTGTATTTGCCTTGGTGCAGAGAGAAAGTGAAAGTGGAGACAAGAATACTGGAGTGGGTAGAAGATTCCCTTCTCCAGGGGATCTTCCCTACCCAGGCATCCAAACCAGGTCTCCCACTTTTCAGGCAGATTCTTTACTAGAGCCGCCAGGGAGGCCCAAGTGGTGGAGAGTGAAATCAAATGCAGTGGCAGGAATGGTTCCCTTCGTATCAAGAGAGGCCTTGACGGTGCCCCAAGAATACTGAATATAAACTACTTAGCACTGTGCTTAAATCTCTTGTTATCTCCATCTCCATTCTTAATCCATGCCTACCTCCTAAACCCTATGGAAACTCACCTGGAAAAAGGGAATGCCTAGAAATTCCAGCTTTCCATTCTTTGATTGTAGCCTGAGAGATTCTAATAGGAAGCCAGTGGTCTCCGACAGATCCCTCACAATGCTGTGTGGACTTCCCTTTGTAGAGATAAACAAATAGAAAAAACACACCATACACTTGGTTTCATTTGGAATCAGAACAACAGACTGGCTTCAACAAAAAGTAGAAATCACCTAAAAATCTAGATTTGAACTCTCAGTAAAGTGTAAGAGTACATCAAGGCTGTATATTGTCACCCTGCTTATTTAACTTCTATGCAGAGTACATCATGAGAAACACTGGGCTGGAAGAAGCACAAGCTGGAATCAAGATTGCCGGGAGAAATATCAATAACCTCAGATATGCAGATGACACCACCCTTATGGCAGAAGTGAAGAGGAACTAAAAAGCCTCTTGATGAAAGTGAAAGAGGAGAGTGAAAAAGTTGGCTTAAAGCTCAACATTCAGAAAACGAAGATCATGGCATTTGGTCCCATCACTTCATGGGAAATAGATGGGGAAACAGTGTCAGACTTTATTTTTCTGGGCTCCAAAATCACTGCAGATGGTGATTGCAGCCATGAAATTAAAAGACACTTACTCCTTGGAAGGAAAGTTATGACCAACCTGGATAGCATATTCAAAAGCAGAGACATTACTTTGCCAATAAAGGTCTGTCTAGTCCAGGCTATGGTTTTTCCTGTGGTCATGTATGGATGTGAGAGTTGGACTGTGAAGAAGGCTGAGCGCCAAAGAATTGATGCTTTTGAACTGTGGTGTTGGAGAAGACTCTTGAGAGCCCCTTGGACTGCAAGGAGATCCAACCAGTCCATTCTGAAGGAGATCAGCCCTGGGTGTTCTTTGGAAGGAATGATGCTGAAGCTGAAACTCCAGTACTTTGGCCACCTCATGCGAAGAGTTGACTCATTGGAAAAGACTCTGATGCTGGGAGGGATTGGGGGCAGGAGGAGAAGGGGATGACAGAGGATGAGATGGCTGGATGGCATCACTGACTCGATGGACATGAGTCTGAGTGAACTCCAGGAGTTGGTGATGGACAGGGAGGCCTGGCATGCTGCGATTCATGGGGTCTCGAGTCAGACATGACTGAGCGACTGAACTGAACTAAACTGAACTGTGAATTTATGAAGGAGGAAAAACTGACAAGAAATGGATGAATTTAAAGTGAAAAAATAATTACCCCAAATGAAAATGGCACAGAAGCAATGATGAACAGATTAGGTACTGCAGAAACTTTCATGAGCAAGTAATTGGTTGGTAATTGCTATTTGGCTATTAAAGCAGAACATAAAAGTCCTCCCTCAGGAAAAGAAAATTTGTAGAGAGATAAGGATGATGAAGACAAAGATGAGAAGCTAAGGTCAGATTCACAGAAATCCATGTACTAAGGGTTACAGCAGGAAAGTCAGAGGTTGATGTTTTCCAATTGTGGTGCTTGTGAAAACTCTTTGTGCAGCAAGGAAATCAAAACAATCAATCCTAAAGGAAATCAACCTGAATATTTATTGGAAGGACTGATGCTGAAGCTGAAGTGCCAATACTTTGGCCACCTGATGTGAAGAGTCGACTCATTGGAAAAGACCCTGATGCTGGGAAAGACTGAGGGCCGGAGGAGAAGGGGGCGACAGAGGATGAGATGGTTGGATGGCATCATTGACTCAATGCGCATGAGTTTGAGCAAACTCTGGGAGACAGTGAAGGACAGGGAAGCCTGGTGTGCTGCAGTCCATGGGGTCGCAAAGAGTAGGACATGACTTAGTGACTGAACGGCAACAGCAACACACACAAAGTCGCAGAATTGTTACAGAACAGTTAGAGTTATAGACACGGTCACGTGGAAAGTTCTGAAGTGTTGTAAGTAGAGCAAAACTAGAATTAAATGACAGAAGGGTAAGTGGACACGTTGAAAGCTCAAAAATATTTTAAAAAACAACTCCTTATGCCATAGGGAAAATCAAAACTGCCATCACAGACTATGTAGAAAATAATATGTAGTTGAAACTTAAGGAACAGATCATTATTTTGCTGAAACTGTTCCAAACGCTGCTGCAAAAAGAAATAATTGCCAAATCCTTTTAATGGGATTTATAAGTCTGATAACATAGTACAAATAACCCTTCAAAATTAACCTGCAGAACAATCCTCAGGATGAATTATTCAGATATAGATAGATGTCAATTCTTTTCATTAATATGCAAATGTGCTATTATATAACTCTAGTCAGTATCCCAATGTGATTTTATTTCAATACCAAAAAATTCTAAAGTGTATCTGGAAGTGAAACATGCAAGGAAAGCCAAGAAAATTCTGGAAAAGGTGAAGGTAATTGTGTGGTAATTGCTTTATAGCTATTAAAGCACATCACAGTGTTTCAGTGATCCAGATAGCCTTGAACTAACCTCAGAGGAGACGGATCAATGGGGAGAGATGGAGCAGAAACATGCATCCAGAAACAGATGTACACAGGCAAGAAGCTTTCTGAAATAGTAAAAGTGGTATGGAAATCCGTGCCGCACAGGTTTATTGCTCAGTAAAAGATACATTAGCTCAACTGGCTGTATCTGGCAAAATACTAGCAGCAAAAATGAAAACAGTGGTAATACATTTAGATCCTTATCAGGTTAATTAAATATGAAACAATTAAAGCCAAAAATTATCAGAAGGAAATCCAAGAGAACAATTTTGTAATTTGGGGATTGGGGAAGCTTCTTGAGGATCTTAGAGTCAGAAAACTTAAAGGGAAAACGGAAAAATCTTCAGATAAGACAGGAAAAAAAAGTGCCTGCAACAGAGAGAACAAAGCACTGTTAAGCCATCTCGCCACCGTGTGCTGGGTCATCTGCCCAAATGTGCGCGGTGCACCCGCCTCCCGCCACTGCCCTTCCACTCAGCTGGGACGGCAACTTCGTGCACCGCTCATGCATCTGACTGCCCTACTCCAGCTAACCTGCAACCATTCCTGCATGTTTTGCTATTGGTTGACTTTATGGTTCTCCCTGAATAATGCTCTATTGGCAAGAAGTTTTAAAGCAACAGAAAACCCAAGGTTTGATGGATTTACCATCCCCTTTATTTATGTAAAATGGCTTCCAGTAAGGAGTTCTGCTACAATTGGCTGCAAGTTTATTTAAGGTCCAATGGAAGATGAAAATAAACAAGTATTAATCCTGAGAACTTTTTTGTGGAATTATGAAAACAGTCTGTTATAAAACACATCCAGATGTCAGCCAGGACTGAGTCAATTAGAATAATAGCTTCAAGTAAAATCAACAAAGGTCAGCCAGTCAGGCTGAGGGGTGAAATCTCCAGAACACCCAGTTCAAAGGGGCAGGGGAGGCTGCTGTTATGCCCCAGCCTTGAGCTTTGTCTGTGAAACATAATTATTTAAGTGATCTATGAAGAAGAAATTATGGATCCTGCTGATCAACATAACTTTTTAAAAAGATTAATTTTGTCACAGCTTAGAGTAGGCTTATAGAAGACCAGAATAAGAAAGAGTGTCATTTGAGAATGAGCAGAAACTTTGAAAGAACAAATGAAAAAAAAAAAACCCAACTTCCCCTATATGAAAATTATTAAAATTTTATATCAGTAAAAAAGTTTATGAAGATCTATGTAAAAATTTCCTATTGATACACTAGCCCTATTTTTCCAAAAACAGTGTGTAAGGATATTCATTGGAACATTTAATATTAAACCCGCTGTAGTCATCTAAATAGTGATCTAGGGGATATTGGTTAATAAATGATGGCATCACTGCATAGTATAACAAAATGCAAATTTTGAAAAGGGCAATCAACCTGTTTGTGAATTGCTAGGGAAATGCGTCTAACAGATGTGAAGTATGAGAGAGCAGGTACCAGAGTGCCACTCAGCCGTTTCTAATTAACCATCTACTGACTCGTGTTTCTTGCATTGTATGCAGGGAAAGTTCTAGATTCATTGTGATATATGGCAAGACCAATACAATATTGTAAAGTTAAATAAAATAAAATAAAATTAAAAAAAAAGAAAGTAGTGTTTGTAATGACTACCTCTGGAAATGCAGGGGCTGAGAGCAGAAGTTCTTTTCATTTTTGTATTATATTTTTTCTATAATGTTTAATATTTTACTTTGGGCATGTATTGCTTTTAGAAAAAATTTTAAAAGGTTAGTTAAGAGCAGCAGGAGAGGGAAAGAAAGAATGAGAGATCTATTGAAGTGGAAAGCTAACTAATGGAACATTGATGATCTAGTGCGTTCTTAAGAGGAAATAGTACAGCTGTGAAAATATTGGCAGCCTCTGAAAATGTTAGGAGTTAAAACAGTCACCGCAAGAGAAATAGTTTTACTCATTATGCTTTCTCCAGTGGATGAGTAATTGCCTAACAATGTTGTTGCATCGGTTCAGCACCTATTGAAGGTTCTGATAGCCAATAGCATCTCATATGCCTCAACCCAACATCAGTTTGAAATTTATTTTTTCTTTAAAAAAGTTGACTGATAATTTCTGTCCACGGAAAAGCTTGGAAGCATTAACATCCCTGTTACCTGTCTAGATGGCTTACTGGCTATAGTTGGAAAACTTTGGCTGTCAAAGATCCTGAGAATTTCAGGTGGAACATGGCGTTGCCCGATCACCTATCACAGGAGCCACTTCTGCCCTTTCAGAGGAGCTCGGAGCAGTACTGACGTCCTGTCTCTCTCCCTGATGCCTCTGCTTCAGCGTGAGATGACCCACAATCAGATCTGCTTTGCCAAGCAAAGCCACTGGTTGATGTTATGAAACAGAAGTCAGCCTACTGGTCATTGTGAGCACATGAGACCAAATTAAACATCTGATGGGTGTTTCATGTATTTGAACACAGCATCTTCTAGAGCCAGAACCTCTTTGCCTTTGAGGGAACTCAGTAGTCACACAATGGGGGCCCATGATACATCAGACTAGTGCATTTTCCACTTCATTTGGCTCTTTATCACAATGACTATGTCTATTAAGGTTAAAATATTTTCTCATTGATTTCCATATGACAATGATATTTGAAAACAAAAAATGCAACAAAAGAAACTTCATTTATACAAGTATATAGTAGAACAAGTGTGTGTGCATGCATGTGCACATGTGTGTGTGAATGTGTGAATACTCTTGCTTACATGTGTTCACTCATGGAGAGGAACAACAAGAAATGGAAGGGAATGGTTTGTTTCTTTTTGGAATTTAAGAAAAATACTCAAGGTAAATCATTTCCTTCTAGTTTCTTCCTCAGATGGCTCAAAAATGAAAAGAAAAGAAAGAAACAGAAAAAGCAAAAATTCCATAAACCTCAAGCACTCATTTTCCTGTGTTAAGGAGAGGTTCAAATATTGTCTAAATCCCATGTGGCCTAAAGGTTTTTACATTTTACGTAAGATGGTATTAACTCTAGGCTGTAAAAGTTAAGGAAATGTATAATAATTTCTAAGTAATCACTAAAAATGTAATGCAATGAGGTATGGCTAAAAAGCCAATAGGTGAATTAAAATGGAATTCCATATAATTCAAATAAACAGAGAATAGAGTTGAGGATAATTTATTTAAACCCTCTGGGGGCAAATAACAGACCTGAGATGAATGTCAAAAGAAGATTAAGCAGAAGATCAAAGAAAAACAAAAAGAAAATGGAAAACTTCTATACCTCCTTTCCTAAAATATTAAAGAATGCAGTTTGTAGAACACTGATTAAAATCCATCTGAAAAAACACTTGCTTAAGATATCTAAATATCTTGGCTAATAGGATAATTAAAAAGATAAATACTTACACCTTCAAGGAAATACAACCTTGAGCTCTGTAACCTAGAGATTAAAGAATGAAATGGAAAGAGAATTAATAAGTGAAGAAGAACAATTATAATATTTTAGGACTATCGAATTTATTAAGATTGACATTGTAAAAAATGAAACTGTACATCAAACAAGATAATAAAAGAGTACTATGAAGAACTCTGTATCCACAAATTTGATAACCTGAATGAAATGGATAAATTCCTTAAAAAATACAACCTGCCAAAACTCACAGAAGAAGAAATGGATGATTTGAGTTAGGCCTGTACCTATTAAAGTTGAACAAAAAGTTAATAACCTTCTAAAACAGAAAGTACCAGACCCAGCTGGATTCATTGGTGAATTCACATCTGAGGAAGAAGTGATATCATTGTTTACAACCTCTTTCAGATGATTAAAACAGAGGGCACACTTCCTAACTCATTCTTTAAGTCTAGAATTACCCTAATACCAATGCCAGACAAAGACATTATAAGAGCAGAAAACTACAGACCAATATCTCTCATGAACATATATGCAGATAGTCTCAACAAAATATTAGCAAGTCAAATCCAAAAAAATATAGAAAGAATTATACCCCACAACTAAGTGGGACTTATTCCAGGTATGCAAGGCTGGTTCAACATCTGAAAATCAGTTAATGTAACCCATTGCATCAATAGAAAGAAAAATCACATGATCATGCCAATACATGCAGAAAAGTGTTTGACAAAATCCAACACCCATTTGTGATAAAAATTCTCAGTCAACATGGATTAGAGGGCAACTTTCTCAACTTGGTAAAGAGTATCTATGAAAACGCTATAGCTAATATCATACTTAAGTGAGAAACTTGAAGCTTTCACATTAAGATTTCCATTTTCCTGTATAGGATCACAGCAATGTGATTACATAAAATTGTTTAGTTTCCTTTACGTTTCTCCTGTTTGATATAGATATCAGCCTTTGGTTCTATCACTAGCACTGCAAGTAAAAAGAAAAAAAATTAAAAAAAAAAAAGATCTAGCAGAAGGCAAGGGTGTCTCCTCTTATCCCTTTTCAACATTGTGCTGCAAGTTCTTGCTGTCGCAGGAAGAAAACAAAAGACAAGAAAAGCTATACAGATTAAGAAGGTAGATATAAAACTGTCTTTGTTGACAACTTGATTGTCTACATAGAACATTTGAAAGAATCCATGAAAAAGCTCCTGGTACTAATAAGAGATTATAGCAAGGTTGCAGGATATGAAGATAATATAAAAGCCTGTTGTTTTCTTATATACCACCAAGGAACAAGTGGAATTTGAAATTAAAAATGCCACTTGCATTAATACCCTCCAAATGAAATACCTTTGGTATAAATCTAAAAAGTATGTATAAGATCTATATGAGGAAAACCATAGAACTCTGATGAAGGAAATAAAAAAAAGAACTAAATAAGTGGAGAGACAGGCGATGCTTATGGATAGGAGGATTCACTATTGTCAAGAAGTCAGTTCTTCCCAACATGATCTGTAGATTCATTGGAGTATCAACAAAAATCCCAGCAAGATGTTACACAGAGAGCCAAAAGACCCAGAAAAGTCAACACAATACTGAAGAAGAACAAAGCAGGAGAGCTGACACGACGTGGCTTTCAGACCTGCTTACTCTGAATCTGCAGTAATCAAGAGTGTGTGGTACTAGTGAGAGAACAGACAAGCAGACAGAGAGCCCAGAAATAAAGCCACGTAAATATAGTCAGAGGACAAGAGAAAATACCGTGGGGCAAAGATGGCCTCTCCAGCAAATGATGCTGGAAAAACCGGGCATCCAGAGACAGAGAAACAAACGCAACCAAACAAAAAGCCTGGACACAGACCTTGTCCCCCCACACAGATCACTGCGAAGTGCATCACAGACCTAAATGCAACATGTAAAACTACGTAAAATTCATAGACGATAACATAGAAGAAAACTTAGATTTTTTTTGAATCTGGTGACACTTTTTAAGATGCAATACTAAAGACATGATCCATGAAATATATTTGATAAGCTAGACTTCATCAAAATTAAAAACTTAAACTTTTCAAAAGACAAAAAAGGAAATTAAGAGAAGCCACAGACTAGGGGAAAATATTTGCAGAAGACACACCTGAGAAAGGATTGTCATCCAAAATATACAGAGAATTCTTAAAATTCAACAGTGAGAGAAAATAATCTGATTTTAAAAATGGGTCAAAGACCTTAAAAGATATCTCACTAGAGTGGATGTAAAGATAGAAAACAACCCTGTGAAAAGATGCTCCACATCATATGTCATAGGTTAATTAAAATCAAACAACAATGAAACACCACTGCATGCACGTGTGCTCAGTTGCTGAGTCGTGTCCAACTCTTTTCTCTTGATCCCATCTAATGTAGCCCACTAGGCTCCTCTGTCCATGGGATTTTTCAGGCAAGAATACTGGAGTAGATTGCCATTTTCTGTTTCCGGGGACCTTCCCAACCTAGGGATTGAACCCCCGCTCTCTTTCGTCTCCTGAGTTGGCAGGTGGATTCTTTACCACTGAGCCACCTGGGAAGCCCGAGATACCTCTGCACACCTATTTAAATGGTCAAAATTAAGAACGCTGGTGACGGCAAATGGTGGCGAGGGTGTGGAGCCGCTGCAGCTCTCGTTCACTGCTGGTGGTGAGCAAAATGGCACAGCTGCGCTGGGACACAGTGTGGTGGTTTCTTGTAAAACCATTACTCTTCTCATATAACCCAACAATTGTACTTCTTGGTATTTACCCAAAGGAACTGAAGACATGTCAACATGAAACACAAAAATCTGTACGTGAATGTTTATATCAGCTTTGTTCATAATTGCCAAAACTTGGAAGCAAACGACGATGTCCTTCGGTAGGTGAATGGACCAGTAAACTGGTACATTGAGACCACGCTAAGTATTATCAAGCACTAAAAGGAAATGAGCTATCAAGCCATGAAAAGACATGGAGAAATGTTAAATGTGTATTACTAAGTGCAAGAAGCCAATCTGAAAAGGCTACATTCTATAATATTCCAACTATATGATGTATTGGAAAAGACAAAACTATGAAGACAATAAAAAGATCAATGATAGGGAGAGGGAAGGGGGAGGGATGAATAGATGGAACACAGAGGATTTTAGGGCATTGAAAATATTTTGTATGGTATATAGTGATACAATTGTACATTGGTTAAACCCATACGCGCTCAGATGGTAAAGAACCTGCCTGCAGTGCAGGAGACCTGTGTTCGATCCTGTCGGGAAGATCCCCTGGAGAAGGTAATGGCAACCCACTCCAGTATTCTTGCCTGGAGAATCTCATGGACAGAGGAGCCTGGTGGGCTACAGTCCATGCGGTTATGAAGAGTTGGACACAACTGAGCTACTAACACATTAAACCCATACATTGCACGATACAGAAAAGGAGTCCTAAGGCAAACTATGGACCCTGTGTGATTATGAGATGCCAGTGTAGGTTCATCCATTGTAACAGATAATTGCACCACTCTGGTGGTGGCTGCTGATAATGGGGGAAGTGTGCGTCTGGGCAGGGATATATGGGAAATCTCTGTACCTCCCTCTCAATTTTGTTGTACATCTAAAACTACTCTTAAAAAGTCTTTAAAGAAGAAAAAATTGGAACTGAAATATGGATGATATTTTAGAAATTACACAGGATATGAGGGTAAAGAGTAATTTGGAAATTTTTGTTAAGTACAAATGACAGGCAAATACATTCCTTCATACAAATTAGTTGATGTACTTGAAATACAAAAAAGAATACATCAACATGGAAAATTTTATCTAGGAAGGACTTTTTTTAAGGGTTTTAAAAAACTTTGTTGAAAAGACAAGAACTATACTATTAGATTGAGTGTTTATCACATCTTTCATAAAAAGTAATCATTAGCTAAGACATATTCTTTGAAAGTGACTACATTTTTTAAATAAATATAAATCCTATAAGCATCCAGGAAGAAGAAAATCATTTATAAGGGGAAAAGATAATTCTTGTCTCAAACTGTTCCAACTGTATTTAAGGAGGAAAATCCTACAGAGAGTGAGAGAGAAATATTGTAACCCATACATTCCATATATTCAGGTTGTTAGTCACTAGAAAATATATGAAAAGAAAATTTCAAATAAACAGAGAAAAAGCTAATTCCTATAGCATAATCTATGACCTTTTCTATACTAATAATATGGTAAGACTTTTAAAATATGGGTAAGTTCCATGTCTCATAAAATGAAAGTACCATATATAAGGATCTTTGAACAAAGATGTTTATTACAGCTTTGTTCATAGGGGCTAAACATTGGAAACAAACTGAACATTTTTCAATTAAGGAACAATTCTGTTTATATCATAAACTATTATGAAGCTGACAAAAGGAGAGTGAAAGAGAGAAAGAAGAAGGGAGGGTGCGGAGAAGGGGAAAGAAGAGAAAGAGTGGGAAAGAGGGCAAGGAGGAGGGAAATTAAACCAGAGGAATTTCCATCTGATACCACTGAGCAAAATGAAAAAATCACAAGTCATCTGATTCCATTTGAGCAATCGAACAATTGTTAGAGTCATATCTATTTATCTACCGTCCACGCTAGTGTTTAAGTATTGTAGCTTTATACTCTCAAACACCAAAGATGAGTATACATCTGTAAGTGGACATAATTGGTTGTAAGCCTGGACAGCTCGAGTGTGGGGACGTGAGCTTGGAGGCTGATGTAGCCGCAAGCAGGAAAGATAAGAGAAAAGGAAGAGAAAATTAAAAAGGAAAAAGACTAGTAAGAAAGCAAATAGTTATGTTTAGTGTATTTATACCAAATTTGAGCTCTTGGTTTTATACATCCATTTTCTTATTATTTTCTAATATATTAATTTCTATCATTACCTGTATCTCCTTACTTTCTTAACAATTTGAAAAATTTTTTATCTCTTGTGGGTATGTCACTTTGTCATGTGCATTAGACTTTCCCAAGTTTTTATAGTGACTTTTGATTTTGGTTATGATGATTTTGCAGAACTACTTACATTTTACATAATCAAATTTGTCTGTCTTTCCTTTATTATTAATTAATTCTGTGCATTTCAAGAAAGATTTTATATATCCCAGTATTATAAAAGTAAATTATTTTCTGGTAGTTATAATTTCATTTATGTTTGAATATTTGCTTCAATTGCCTGCAGAATCCCATGGACAGCTGTCAGGCTACAGTCCATGGGGTCACACAGAGTCAGATACAACTGAAGTGACTTAGCAGCATTTACCACAATTGCAAATAAGTTTGGGATGAGGATTTATGTGGGAGACTGTATTTTCTATGGCCGGCCCTCTCCTCCAAATGTAGCCGATTTTCACGGTGTGTGTGTGTGTTAGTCGCTCAGTCGTGTCTGACTCTGTGACCCCATGAACTATAGCTTGCCAGGCTTCTCTGTCCATGGAATTCTTCAGGCAAGAATACTGGAGTGGGTAGCCTTTCCCTTCTCCAGGGCATCTTCCGACCCAGGGATCGAATGCAGGTCTCCTGCATTGCAGGCGGATTCTTCACAGTCTGAGCCACCAGGGAAGTCCATGTGCTGCTTATTCGGTAGCTGCTTTCTCACTGAAATGTCACATTTGTGAAATTCAATACTTTCATTTAAATCTTGCTTGCATTTCTTGATTCTGTCCTTCTGTTTGCTTATTTTGGCATCTGAACTACTGGATTTTTTAAATCGAAATGTATTTGACATAACTGTGTAAATTTAAGGTGTACAGCATGTTAATTTGGTAAGTTTATATAGTGTGATGTGATTGCCATTATGGCCGTAATGAACACTTCTGTCATGTTACATAATTGTCATTTCTTTTTATCTGTGGAGCCACTGGATTTTAGTTATTTTCTAGCTTTTAACATCTGGTAGTGCAAACCTCATTACCCTTTCCCCTCCAACTACTTATTTCTCTGATTTTTCTTGATTACTCACATATTTAGTTTTGATATTGAAAAAGACATTTAAAAACAAAGTTTATAAAAGTGTTCGGGTTCTTATGATTGTGTTAGATTAATTATTACTATATGACATATTCTCTCCCAGACAAAAGCATGTCTCTTTGTTTACTTGAGTCTTATTTTGTGTCTCTCAAGAGAGTGGGTGCGGCCTTCTAAGCAAAACAAAGCCAGACACAGAAAACATAAGGGAAAAGACTAACAGATATAAGTACACATTAAAAACATTTACCAAAGGAAAAAAATGGCAGAAATTAAAAGACAAGTCAAGCTGGAAAGGTATCTGCCACACATGTCAGAAAAGAATATAATGCTAGTGTAAACCTAGAAATTTCTCATCCTTCACCAAAAACCAAACCCAACAGAAAAACTGACAACACACAAGGCAGCCCACAAAGAAAAGACGGAAAACAACAGCATCACAACCTGTAACACGGATGTTCGCCGATCAGCCCGGCCAGGAGCAAACTGCCTCGCAACAGCCTGTTTGGCAGGCGGCCCTGGTGGTAAGAACCCGACTGCCAGTGCAGGAGACGCAAGAGACGCGGGCTCCATCCCCGGGTCGGGAAGATCCGTTGAAGGAAGGCCTGGCACCCCACTCCAGTGTTGTTGCCTGGAGAACCCCATGGACAGAGGAGCCTGGTGGGCTTAGTCCATGGGGTCTCAAAGAGTCAGACACGACTGAGCGACTCAGCACGCCTGTGGTTTGTTTGGTAACAAGAAGGGAAGGGGCTCTTACGTTTTGGCAGGAGTGCGAATTTGTGCGTTGCCTTTGGAGAGCGATTTAGCAGTTTCTAACAAATGAACAAAAGACAGATTCTTGGATCTTACAATTGCCCCTCTAAGAATTTATTCCACAAGGCACATTCCTGTATGTCCAAAAAGGCACTTAAACAAGGGTGTCGTACCCATCTGTAAAAACCAAAGAAGGAAACCGCTTAAATGCCAAGCTATATAGGGGTTTGGTAAAATGCTTTCTCATTCTTCCATTAAATAAAATACAATGCAATCTTGAAGAAGAACGAGTTGGTTTGTATGTGTTGAAATGTATTATTAGAGTAAAGAAAAGCTAGGTGCAGAGTGGGTTCTGATGCTCTCATTTGACGTGAGCATATATAAACACACACGGATGGCAGACGGGTTGCACGCGCAGGGCCTCTGGGGAGGCACATAGAAACTGTGAATGATGCTTGCATCTTGCAAGGAGTTTGAGGGTCTGCTTTGTGAGGTTGATTTGCTTTTCATTTTTTAACCTTTTATGTAGTATTTGGATTTTTTCTAACACACACTTGCCTTACATTTCAATAAATAAAGAGAATTAGATTGAAAACCTAAGACTAAATCTGAGATATGAATCATCAACGTTTGGCAAACAAATAGTATAGAATATCTCTCCAAACTCAATCGTAATTTGCAAAATTGGCCAAGTTATGAGTTCCTAAGTTTTGTGAAAATTTGAATTCCATCCCATTATGCTTTTGAATTTTGAAAGCAAGTGGCTTGAAACCAAGATGCGCATGGAACTGCATGTCAGGAATCACTTTCAATTTAAAAAAATAGAGGTTTAGATTGATTATCTAGAGTGAGATGAACTTTTACAGAGAAGGTAAAACTGACATGGTGGCAGGGGAAGGAAGCAAGGAGCAATGGGGGTAGATTTTGCTAATATTACACAGAAGGCTGAAACTTGCTCAGCCTTTGCTTTCTCTTATTTCAGTCTCTTAAGGAAATGCATTTTCAAACTATTCTCTGTTCCTTTTCTGTACCTGAGTATGACTTTTGTGTCAATCCTCTCTGGCATAAGAATTTTAATTACTTTCTTGGTCTTTGGTCTGACCAAGATTAGAGTGAATTTCTTCCTGCTGGATCTTTCCAGATTGCTGGCCATGAGGCTATCTGTGGGAGTCATACAGAAATAGGTCATAATCTATTAACTGAACGATTGCTCGTATATCCTTTGTGAGTCCTGAAAGTGCTGAGAGCTTTTTAGAATAGTCTGGAGATAATACCCTGGCCTTGTCCATGCTCATTTTTTGAAACAAAGCAGATGTGGAATAATTAGTTGTTGGTTCCATATTTTTGGAAGAGGAGAGTAATTTTATCCCTCAAAGAATGCACAAAACAGATGCATTTCCCCACAGCAGGAGGAGTGCTGTGCACGGGGGTTTACAGGGATGGAGCGGAAGGAGACGGGGCAGGACTCGAACGATGAGGAGACACCCTCAAAGCGGGAACTGGCCACACGACAGAAATAGAGAAGGCAGGTAGGTTTGGGGAACGGAAAACAACTCAATTTAACAGCTCGACTAAGTAAGAAAGCACACAAGCGAGATACTCCGGGGCCAGAGCCGTGGGATGTGATCCACTCCTCCGTCGCTAAACAGCCCCTGTGGAGAACAGGACCCGGCTCTCAGGTAAGGCCCTCCGCTCGCCAGGTGTATGTCAGTGTGTAAATCACTCATCCTCCGAGAGCCTCCATTTTCTCATTTGTGAAATCCAAATATTTAGCACCAGCTTCACAAAATCCGGTGCCTGCCACCCAGCAGTTGCTCAATAAATAGAAGTTCTCTTTATCCTTCATGGATTCCTTTTGTCTAAATACTATTTAAAGGCTTCCCTGGTGACTCAATGGTAAAGAATCTGCCTGCCAATGCAGGAGATTCGAGTTCGGTCCGTGAGTCAGGAAGATCCCCTGAAGAAAATGGCAACTCACTCCAGTATTATTGCCTGGGAAGTCCCCTGGACAGCGGAGCCTGGCGGCTACAGTCCATAGAGTCACAGAGTCGAACACAATTAGCAACTAAACAAAGCAACAGCGAGAACTATTTGTGAGTCAGCTCAGCATTCAGTCTCCCACATCTGACCCCTCAGCTTACTGAGCAAATGTGAACTACTGACGCCTCTGAACACTGACTGACTGACATTTTATTTATTTATTTGGGCTGTGATAGTCTTTGTTGTCGCCCAGGGGCTCTTCTCCAGCTGCAGCCAGCAGGGGCTCCGCTTCCTTGTGGTGGGTGGGCTTCTCATTGCGGGGGCTTCTCGTTGCAGAGCACAGGCTGTCGGGCACACAGGCTTCGGTAGCTGCAGCACGGGGGCTAAGAAGCTGGAACTCCCAGGCTCTAGAGCTCCCAGGCTTGGCTCCGCAGCTACTGTGGCGCCTGGGTTGTTTGCTGTGCTGCATGTGGGATCTTCCTGGACCAGGGATCGAACCTGTGTTCCCTGCATTGGTAGGTGGATTCTTATCCATTGCACCATCAGGGAATTCCTAGACTGACTTTAATGATAGAAACAACTGACATTACTCTATCAAATTATTCCCTACACAAGCTTCTAGATCTTTCTACCATATGCACCCTGTGATGTAACTGGGCTAGGATTAATATGGTGCCCACTAGACGAATGTGGAATTGAAGGCTAAGGTGTTAAGTGACAGCTAAGGTCACAATGAATGATGGGCATACCTAAGCCTTGATGAGCATCCTCTGGAGCTCCAGCCTAAGCTGGTAACAGACCTCTCAGGAAGGTCATTAAATGTCAAAATCATATGAGTCTCCCTTTCTCATTTGTCCTTCCTTTCTGCCTGGCGAAATGAATTAATTTTCAGGATGCATCTTAAGATGCTCAGATTCCAGGAATTTTTCTAACTCCAGTGTGAAGTGTGTATGTGTGTGCAAATGGTCAATATTCTGGCATTTTTGTAGGAGACTCTTTGGAGGCTCTGGAATGGGAAGAAAATGTGGGTAACAGGCAATGACCATGTCCTTAAGCAAGGGAGAGATGGGTTGTGTGTATGTGTCTCTTTGTAGAAGATGGACTTTGCAGATTTCAATAGAGGCGAGAAGAGGGATGTGTGATGTTTCTACCTGCCCTGGGAGAAGTCCCTTTTTGTCTAGAAATTATTTATGCTTTCCTTTGCAATACTTTTGGAAGAATAGAAAGAAAAGCCTATTTTCTGTATAAGAATTTTTTGATTGAGTATGTCTACTGAACCAGCCTGAAATGATGCTACAATTGTGCTTGGATGTCACTGTTGACCCAATAGTACAGTCCTCATGAAAGTAATGAAGGAATTCAGATGCAGGGGTGATTTGAGGGGCCCAGAAAGCGGGTGTGGCCAGCAGCATGGCAGAGAGGCTCATCGTGGGAACAGCTCTCCCTCTGATGGTGTCCAAAAGGATGTGGAGGAGGCCGAGGTAAGGCCATTTGCAAAAGGCACCTTGAAGTTGAAAAAAATTTTACAGAGCTGATAGATAATTTATAGGCAGGGAAAGTGAGTTGGAAAAGTCACCAAATAGTAGATTAATGATTCCATTATCAAATATCTTGGGTTTAGCTTTCTGGAAATTGGTATTCTTCACTTTAAAAATGACAGCTGGCCTTTTCTATAAACATCGCTGCCTCTGGCTTTCCCTCTGAAGTTGGACTTGGTGCACTGTGAGCCTGTAAGACATATGGAGAGGCTCTGGGGTTCATCACAGAGCTTCCAGAAGCAACCATCTGTTTTTTCCCCATTGGCTGTGACATTGCCTAGCTAAAGTGTTAGTGGACACTTTAGTGTTCTCAGTCTTCCTAAAACCAGGCGAGGAATTCTTCCCAGACTGGAAGGTGCCCCAGAATGAGCAAGAAGCAAGATTTTTAAACAAATGTTACTGGAGTGTAGTTACTCTACAGTGTTGTGTCGGTTTCTGCTGTACAGCAAAGTGAATCAGCTACATGTGTACATATAACCCCTCTTTTTAGACTTCCTTTCCATGAAGGTCACCACAGAGCAGAGTAGAGCTCCCTTTGCTATACAGTAGGTTCTCATTAGTTATCTGTTTTATACAAAGCAGTGTGTATATGTCAGTCTCAACCTCCCAATTCATCCCACTCCCCCTCCCCGCTTGGTATCCGTAAGTTTGTTCTCTACATCTGTGCCTCTGTTTCTGCTTTGAAAATAAGTTCATCTGTACCATTTTTCTAGATTCCACATATAAGCAATATTATACAATATTTGTTTTTCTCTTTCTGACTTGCTTCACTCTGCATGACTGTCTCTAGGTCTAGCCACGTCTCTGTAAATGGCAATGTTTAATTCCTTTTTGTGGCTTTTTGATCTCAGTGGGGCTTCAAAAAATATGGATGGCCAAGGTCCTGTGTCACATAAATTGGACTGCGGCACGGGGGGCAGGTGGTCATGCATATGAGGTCACGGCCGCACCCTCCTAGCCTCTGAGTGAGGGAAGGTGGTATGCTCTCACCATCTTAGCCTTAATATGCCAGGCGGGCAGTGTGTGTTCAGTCAGTGATGTCGGAGGAAGAGTAATGAGCTTCAGCTCCGGCTGAAGTGGCGTGCCAGGCTTCCTTTTCCCCACTACCCTGTGAGGCCTCCATGGGGCTGCGTCTCGTTGGCCTTTGTGAGTTCTTTGTATGTTATAGGCTCTGCATGAGGTGAGTGAGTTGATGCTACGGAATGACGCAAAGTAAGCTCTGACTGGCATTTGGGGATGAGCAGAAGGTCACATCTTGACCTCGTCCTTCAATTCGGGGGCCACCATCTGCAGGAAATTTTCTCTAATTTCCCCAGCAAGGACAGATCCTTCCTGCTCATTTGGGGCCTTTTGAAAGACCACAGTATAACACTGCTGCCCACATTGCATTTTAATGTTAATGTGTGTGTCATTTCACCCAAGGTGGGAGCACTTTAAGGGATTAGAATTGAGATTCATCCACTCTGTTCACAACAGCATGAGGTATTGATTGGAGGGATGGATGAATGTGATTGGGATATGGGATTAGAAAAGGATATTCAAGGAGATGCTTCCATGGGTGGAAACCACAGTGGCCCAGACCAGGCCCCACCGACCTGGCCAGAGGCTGCTCACCTGTGCAACTCCTGGTCCTGGCCTGGGCCACCTTTGGAAGCTTGTTTGAACTCTGGTTTCAGAGACAGGCTCCTTCCCTTCTGGGTGTTGCATGTAGAGAAACTAATAAAACCTGGGAGAGTGAAGGAAAGTCATCCAGATGAGCAGTGGGGATGGCGTGTTTCACGGGAGATTGTGGGACCTTTTCCCCCTCCCTCTGGAAGGCAGGAAGTAGGCTTGTCAGCACAGCCCTAACCCTCACCTTCAGAGGAGCCCACTGCCCACCGCCACCAGTTCACGTGTTCCGGCACACTGCGGCTCCCATCCATGTGCACAGAGGCAGGCAGCAGGTGGCAGCGGGGGCAGCGGTTTCCCTGGCAGCACGCGAGGCTCCACAGCAGAGGCTTGCACAGTCCAACCAGCACTCTGTGATGAGTCCCAGGGACACAGGCACAGAGGCGGGCTGTTTGTGGAAGACCCCTTTGTGCGCCAGAAGGCTGCCAAAAATGCTGTGATTGCTCTGCTAGAGGCAGGTTCAAAGTCCCAGGAACACAGAAAGGAGGAACCTCTTACCTCGGATTCAGGGAGTTAGAGCTGGGGGAGACCACATGGAGAAGACGGCACATGAGTTGGATCTGAGAGATGCGAATGACTAGGAGTTGAGAACGCGGGAGAGAGAAGGAGAGACAATGACCTGAGCAAAGGCAGATGACCCAGGGATGCTTGTGTGCAGAGAGCAGAGGGTCCTGGGGCGCTGATAGGTGTGGACTGGGGGCTGTGGCAGATGATTTAGGGTCTTCAGTGCTGCTGCATCAGAGACAGGAGGCATGGTGATAAATTAACGTGTGCGGGTGGTCCTGGGACAAGACCCCAGGCAGCAGAGATGGGCTCCGGAGCATGATGGAGCAGGAAGAAAGTTCACAGCTGACTCCAGGCATGAATGACATGGCGCGCAAGGGGAGACCATCGTACAGCCCCTCGCCTCATCAGACGACAGATGGAAAGTCTGCAGCTTCATCTGACTCAATCTGAATCTTTGGGGATTAGAACCCGCATTTTTGTGCTGTGTCAGTCGGCCTTTGTGCCTTGTGCACAGACGCTAAAACGTAAATCCAGCTGAGCTCAGGAAAGGCTTGTTCAAAGGGAAAACTGGTTTTGTGACTTGCAAAATTGATGAATTTGGACTAAACACACTGAGTTCAGCTCTCTGTGAGTTTTATAATCGCTGTAAGAAGGCAACTGAGAATAGTGATAAAAGCATGGGCTCTGGAGCCAGCCCACCAGTGCTCTGATCCCAACTTTGCCACTTAGCAGCTGTGTGACTTTCGGCAATTACTTAACCTCTCTTGTACTTCAGCTCTTGCATTAAAAAAGTGGCTGAATAGTATCTAGCTCCCAGCATTGTTTCAGTGATGAGAACTGGACCCAATCAGCACTATATAGAAGTCACCTTTTACTTTTATTGCTTGCTGTTGATGCCGAATTCAAACAATCTGATATTAGTAAATGTAGGGGAACAAAACTTAGGGGAGGTTGAAAGGAAAGTAATTTAATGATAAATCCAGGCAAAAAGCCTGTGTATAAAATTAAACATGAAAAAAATGCCTGGCTAGTAAAAACAGAGTACTGTTTCTGGCAGAAGTGTTATTTTCCATTGTAAATACTGCGGTTATTAAGTCCTTGTGTGATTTTTGGCACGTTTTCATTTTTTTGGAGGATATTTTCAATAGTTTTGTTTCCTTCTCACTACCCTTATATGACTTCATAATGCTATTTGGGAGAAATTATGGGAGCTAAGAGGTCTTAATAGAGAATATTAAACGTATAATCTTAGAGTGTTTTAACAGGGCTGTCACTGCTGTTATCAGAATGCTGTTTCTAGTGTGCTTTTTGCCACATATAAGATGTGACATTTTCTGATTGAGAAATGTATTATACTTTATAATGTTACAAGGAAAGAATCACAGACTCGGATTTTTTAAAAATTAAATATTTTTAATTGGAGGATAATTGCTTTACAATATTGTACTGGTTTCTGCCATATATCAATATGAGTCAGCCATAGTTATACGTATATCTCCTCCTTCTTGAGTCTCCCTCCCAGGTCCAACCTGGGATTTTGTTATTAATATATTGACAATATATTATAGTTTGAATTTTCTTTTTCTAATTTTGCTTGCTAACTCTTTCATGACAAAGAAATTTTAGCACACAATATCTTATATATTTGGAACTGCTAGGAATGACTGGGTTAAAAGCACAGAGCATTATTTCTATGATTTTTATTTAAAAAGCCTTTCTATAATATCATTTTGGATATAAGAGTAACATTTGAGATTGAAAATTTACTTTATTATTTGTCTATGTTTACCTGCTTTCGATGAAAAAACTCAAATTGAACAGATAAATGATTTCCATGTATCTAGACAATTGACAGTATTGTGCAAAGAGAATTCTGTAACTGATTTAACTTGTTTTACTCACATGTTTAAAACTGTGTGGACATGTTCTTGACCTACATCCTAACAATTAGAAACTTTAAAGGCAATGGAAGAAACAATCTTTCTCAAACAAGGACTCTCCTGGAAGTTTGGTTCCAATGCCATTATATATCTCTTTTCCCCAATATGTTCTGGTTCTTTTGCTTCAAAGGTTCTTTTGCTTTCAGTTTTCTTTTGATGACTTTCTACCTGCCAAATACAACCCTCTAGTACATTTTCCTGTGGTTCACTTTTCTGCCTAAGTAGGAACAGTCTCAAATTATTGGGCACATTCATCTCATTGAGCCAGCTTGGAGTGAGGCAGCTCCAGCGGATAGTGGGGCTTTGAGTCACCCTAGACCTTATTTTGGATGTTGTCCAGGAGGTTATGGGAAGAAACTTGTTTTGAAGCTGATTGAACATCTCATGGGGTCCCTGTTATTATGTAACACTTATAAAGCGCTGAGACCCATGTGGTTCAGTCCCAGAGCAGTTGTGGCCAAATGAACGCTGTCCGGCTACTAATAGTTATTTCAAAATAATTCTTTACTTATGTTTCTCAAAAAGAAGGAAAAGGGGGGAGCTGGAGGAGGGGGAAGGGGGAGAAGGAGGAGAAGCAGGAAAAGGGGAGGAAGAAGTCACAGAGCTGGAAGCTCTTTTTGTTTCTCAGATTGCCTCAGGCGGGTTAGCTGTTTGAAAACCCCCTTTAACCTCACCACCCAACTCCAGCCCCCTCCAAAATGTCCCTTTCTTCCTTGAGTGTTATTCATTATTCCAAGTGCTGAGTTAATAAAGTTACAAAGAATCTAAGTGGCAGAAAAGAAGCTTCTTGGAGGAGGGAGCTGAGGGGGAGCATGCCAAAGCAGAGTGGGAGAGGCAGAGGGCTTCTTGATGAGCAGACACAGGGAAGGCTGGGATGACAGCCATTAATATGAGAGCAGATTCTAGACACCTTGGAAACGCTAGAGTTTCCTTTCTCTTTTTCTAATAATGCCATACTTATTAATAACTGCAGAGAGCCCTTTCTCTGCATGTTAGAAGGGGCCTGGGCTGTTTGCTTGGGATGCTTTCTTAGTAACTGGAAACCAGCACATCCCAGCAATACTCTTCAGGAACGTTCCCCACTTCCTACCACTCGGGTTTTTTTTTCCCCACTGAGAAGCTTCCCCTCAATAATATTTATAGATGATTCTTCCTGGCAATGTAAAAGAATTTCCCTGTTGCTTTCTAACCGAATAGCTGCAGATGCTTACAGATGCTGGGGGAGCTCACCTACTTTGCAAGGAAGAAAGGAAGGAAGAGAAAATATATAGTAACTGTGATATTGGTAAAACCAACTAGTCAACAAAGAAGGAAATTCTAGTGGCCAAGAAAGCCTCAAGGGAGAAGAAAGGCACAGAGCCTGTATCATAAACCTGGTGTCCGTCGAGGTCTTTACTGCTGGTTTTCACCACATCACCTTCTCTGAGTTGGTGTGTCTGAGTCAGGGCAAGGTGTCAGAACTCACCATCCAGGCGACCATTCTGAACATAGAAGAAAGCCCTTGGGAAACCAGGGTGGAGAGGAGGAGCGCTTCACGAATTAATCCACACTCTTTTCACCGCACATGTGTGAGATGTGCAGGGCGCACTTGCCCGCGGCCGGGGCTCTGGTTACCTTTGGTGAGTGCCTTCTTATCCAGAACCTGGCTGACCTGCTGAGCACGGATGTTCTTCTCCAGGTTCCGTTTCATTTAATGCAGTGCTGATCAATGGCTAAGTAGCCCTCATGTTCAGCAAATGGAGGCACAGAGATTTACATTCTTTGCGGAAGGTGACACAATTGGCAACTGGGCCTCGGCTGCAAATCCAGGAGTCTGGCGCCAATGTCTGGGCCCCTGACTCCTCACTGCATCACGATAAAACAAGCCCGGGGGCCCACCCCCGTGCTGAACCGCAGGCAGGCAGCACGGCAGCCTGTAGTCTCTTGGTCAGTCTCCACGGCTGGCCAGCGCCACAGCCACCGTGCATTGTCTCCGAGAGGCTGCTTGAATGTGGCGCATCAGTGCACCTTCTTAGACCTGTTTTGCTAACTGTGCTTTTCTGTGCCCATTTGAATTTAGGAAAAAATCCCGAATTTCTCGATTGTTCCAAGGAGAGGAAGAATGGAAGAAACAGCAGCTTTCACCTTGGAGCAGGGCCTGAGAGCTGTAGCGTGTCTCCCAGGCCAGCGCTGCCACTGGGACTCTGGGACCAAACAGTAGGCAGGCCCAGGGACTGCGAGGGGGGCGGGGCATTGTAAATGAGTGCTGTAATTTGGTTGCATTTTCTAATAAAACAAATGACTGCCCAACAGTGATTTTAAAAGTTGCAAATATATGACTTTTCCATCTTACGAGAAATACTCTTGTCATGGGACAATAAGTTGATTCTGTAAAATGTGGTGAATATTACCCACCTTGAAAATTCTTTTTTTTGTTATTCTTTTAGGATTAGAATTACTGTAGTACATGTACCTGGCAGATAGTAGATATTTAATAATAAGTAATAGCTATTATAAAAAAAAGTGCATAATTTATCTAGCATATACCCTGCCCCCCATTGTAAGTACTTGGTTGGACAGTTGGGAATTTGTTACTTGAAACAGATTATAAAGAATTTTAATGAATGCAAACCGTAATAAACCTTAAAACTCCAGAGTTTTTAAGTCAAGGGTTGATTTTTTTCATGTGTCTTCATACAAATACTGGGCTTCCTGGGTGGCTCAGTGGTAAAGAACCTGCCTGCCAGTGCAGGAGACACAGTAGCCGTGAGCTGGCTCTGGGTGGGGAAGGTCCCCTGGGGGAGGAGATGGCACCCCACTCCAGTACTCTTGCCTGGATATACCGAGGACAGAGGAGCCTGGTGGGCTACAGTCCATGGGGTCAAAAAGAGATGCGACTGAGTGTGCACGCATGATCATGATAGTATAAATATCACCCTTCTCAAGGTTTCTGAATAAAAAAGGAAAACTGGAGTCTCCTTACTTGGGCCCACAAGATTTTCCCCAAGTGTGAGATCATTTCCTAACTCATCTCAGCCCCCTTAGCTTCTGGGTATTTCACTGCTCAAGTATCTTCCCTGAACTCTTACTACTTGTTCAGGCTCTGAAAGATCAGCTCCATCCCAACCTTGGTCTTGCTGGGAAAAATACTGTGCATCCCCTCCCCCCGAATTACTTATTTTCTTTCCCTTTGAGTCTTCCCAAAGGACTGTTTACTCACTGAGTAATAGAATGTTCTTTCACATTGTGCTCAATTAAACTCTGACCAATTCATCCTTAGAAGTGACCAATTTAATCATCCAAGGATCAACATATTAGAGTTGCTGGAAATAGGCATTTATGATGCTTATTGCAAATGCAAGCCAGTGTTTGGAATCTGGTGTCAAATGATTGCAACCAGGTCAGATCCCTCATATTATTGTCTGAGATAATATTTTTTTTTTCCTAATATTTGCCTAAGAATGGAAGAATTTCCATTTAGGAGTCAAACTTACTCTACTACTTTCCAACATAGGAAAGAAAGGACAGAAGCAGGCAAGCTGGCAAGAAAGAAGCAGAAAGGATGCAAACAGAAAGAAGTAAGAAAAGAAGCAATGAAGGGAGGAAGAAAGGAACGCTATAGCAAAACCCCAGATGGTTCCGTGGTAAAGAATCTGCCAGCCAATGCAGGAGATTCAGGCAATGTGGGTTTGATCCCTGGGTCAGGGGGCTCCCCTAGAGAAGGAAATGGCACCCCACTCCAGTATTCTTGCCTGGATAATCTCATTGCAGAGGAGCCTGGCAAGCTACAGTCCATGGGGTTGCAAAGAGTTGGACACAACTGAGCCACTGAGTACATAGCAAAACCTGTAATGAGATTTCCATTTCTGGCATCTGACTGACTAGGTAGCTGGAAAAACCACACCAGTATAGAACACAAAAAAATCCTGGATAAAATGTCACAAAATTTAAATGCATGTTAAACATATGTGAAAATTAGAACTACCCTTCTTCCCTGGTTGCTCAGCTGGTAAAGAATCTGCCTGCAGTGCGGGAGACCTGGGTTTGATCCCTGGGCCAGAAAGATCCCCTGGAGAAGGGAATGGCAACCCACTCCAGTACTCTTCCCTGGAGAATTCCATGGACAGAGGAGATTGGCAGGGCTACAGTCCATGGGGTTGCAAAGAGTTGGACACGACTGAATGACTAACACATACACACAGAGGTCAGAAATAAGGAAGTTCAAAGCTGGAAATTCTCCTGGGAGTGGAGTCAGGGCAGGCATTTGACTCTAGGGTAGAACCTAGAGCTTGGTTTTTTTTATAGGCTTTACAGTAGGATGAAAGAGAGAATCTGGGATCTTATCAAGGTTCTAGGGCAACTAGAGAGTTTCACATAAAGCTGGGATTTGGAAAGATGACAGCTTCAACGGATAAACCTAGCTAACACCCATTCTCTATAGCAGCACTCTTAAAGAGAACTTTCTGGGATCATAGAAATGCTCTGTATATGTAGCTGTGTGTGGGCATTGAACTTTTGAATGTTACTCATGTAACTGAAGAGCTGTGCTAGGAATTTTATTTGTTTTATTAATCTTAGCTTATTGTCACAGATTAAATATTAATAATGATTGCCACACTGAACAATCCAGCCCTGGAGTCTAGAGCAAGGATGTGCAAACTACAGCTATCGTGCCAAATTGACCTTACCACCTGATTTTCTAACGTTTTATTGGAGCACAGAGTAAGGGAAGAAAAAACCCTTTCTTCTACCTTCTTATATCCAGGGCCTGGGTCTTGTGAATTAAATTGATCAAAGACAGATTAACAAGAGAAAAGACTTTACTATGCATGCACATAGGACCTTCACAGGAAAGAAGTTAAAAACCCAAAGAGATGATAGACCTGGGGCTTATTTACCATTTCAACAAAGGGCAACAAATTGTGAACTGACAAGACAGAAAAATGAGCTTACATTCCAGTTCAGTTCAGTCGCTCAGTCGTGTCCGACTCTTTGCGACCCCATAAATTGCAGCGCACCAGGCCTCTCTGTCCATCACCAACTCCCGGAGTTCACCCAAACTCATGTCCATGGAGTTGGTGATGCCATCTAGCCATCTCATCCTCTGTCATCCCCTTCTCCTCCTGCCCCCAATCCCTCCCAGCATCAGAGTCTTCCCAGTGAGTCAGCTCTCCGCATGGTGGCCAAAGTATTGGAGTTTCAGCTGCAACATCAGTCCTTCCAATGAACACCCAGGACTGATCTCCTTTAGAATGGACTGGTTGGATCTCCTTGCAGTTCAAGGGACTCTCAAGAGTCCTCTCCAACACCACAGTTCAAAAGCATCAATTCTTTGGCACTCAGCTTTCTTCACAACCAACTCTCACGTCCATACATGACCACTGGAAAAACCATAGCCTTGACTGGACCTTTGTTGGCAAAGTAATGTCTCTGCTTTTGAATATGCTATCTAGGTTGGTCATAACTTTCCTTCCAAGGAGTAAGTGTCTTTTAATTTCATGGCTGCAATCACCATCTGCAGTGATTTTGGAGCCCAGAAAAATAAAGTCTGACCCTGTTTCCACTGTTTCCCCATCTATTTACCATGAAGTGATGGGACTGGATGCCATGATCTTCGTTTTCTGAATGTTGAGCTTTAAGCCAACTTTTTCACTCCCCTCTTTCACTTTCATCAAGAAGCTTTTTAGTTCCTCTTCACTTTCTGCCATAAGGGTGGTGTCATCTGCATATCTGAGGTCATTGATATTTCTCCTGGCAATCTTGATTCCAGCTTGTGCTTCTTCCAGCCCAGCATTTCTCATGATGTACTCTGCATAGAAGTTAAATAAGCAGGGTGACAATATACAGCCTTGACGAACTCTTTTTCCTATTTGGAACCAGTGTGTTGTTCCATGTCCAGTTTTAACTGTTGCTTCCTGACCTGCATATAGGTTTCTCAAGAAGCAGGTCAAGTGGTCTGATATTCCCATCTCTTTCAGAATTTTCCACAGTTTATTGTGATCCACACAGTGAAAGGCTTTGGCATAGTTAATAAAGCAGAAATAGAGGTTTTTCTGGAACTCTCTTGCTTTTTCAATGATCCAGCGGATGTTGGCAATTTGATCTCTGGTCCCTCTGCCTTTTCTAAAACCAGCTTGAACATCTGGAAGTTCATGGTTCACATATTGCTGAAGCCTGGCTTGGAGAATTTTGAGCATTACTTTACTAGCATGTGAGATGAGTGCAATTGTGTGGTCGTTTGAGCATTCTTTGGCATTGCCTTTCTTTGGGACTGGAATGAAAACTGACCTTTTCCAGTCCTGTGGCTACTGCTGAGTTTTCCAAATTTGCTGGCATATTGAGTGCAGCACTTTCACAGCATTATCTTTCAGGATTTGAAATAGCTCCACTGGAATTCCATCACCTCCACTAGCTTTGTTCATAGTGATGCTTTCTAAGGCCCACTTGACTTCACATTCCAGGATGTCTGGCTCTAGGTGAGTGATCACACCATCGTGATTATCTGGGTCATGAAGATCTTTTTTGTACAGTTCTTCTGTGTATTCTTGCCATCTCTTCTTAATATCTTCTTCTTCTGTTAGGTCCATACCATTTCTGTCCTTTATTGAGCCCATCTTTGCATGAAATGTTCCCTTGGTATCTCTAATTTTCTTGAAGAGATCTCTAGTCTTTCCCATTCTGTTGTTTTCCTCTATTTCTTTGCATTGATCACTGAGGAAGGCTTTCTTATCTCTCCTTGCTATTCTTTGGAACTCTGCGTTCAATTGGGAATATCTTTCCTTTTCTCCTTTGCTTTTCACTTCTCTTCTTTTCACAGCTATTTGTGAGGCCTCCTCACAGCCATTTTGCTTTTTTGCATTTTGGGAGTGGCAAATTATGGAGAGGTAAATATGCAGGGAAACTAATGGAAGATCAGGTTTTTAAAGGTTTTCCAGACTCAAGTTGGTGCTACCGCAGTGCTGAGTCATCAGTTCTTCGTGGGACAGGAGAGTGCATGGGTGACAGCTTCACAGAAGGAGGTGTACGCCCTGCTCTCAGGCAGAAGGGGGAAGTGTAGAGAGTTCCCCTACATTTGCTGTTTCTCGATCCCTTTCAGTTAAAAATAATCCAAATGCCAACGTGGCAGAGTTTGGATGGTGTCTTGCCATCCCCTCCAACAGCCACACCCATTTGTCAGTGGATTGTCTATGACTGTTTTGCAAAGGAAGAGCAGGGTTGAGTAGTTGCAAAATGAGGGTCATATGGACAACAGAGACGAACACGGTTCCTGTCTAATCCTCTACAGAAAAAGGTTACTGATTCATGGTCTCAAGTATTAGAACTGAGATAGGACTGGTCTTGCTTTTGAGTGGAGGGAAGGATAAAGGGGGAAAAAAATCAATCCTTAGATTCAGAAAGGTCAGAAAAACAGGCAGTATTTACTAAAATTCTCATCAAGAAATATAGGAAAGGTTCAGAACCTCAAAGACAAAGAAAAGATCTTACATGCTGAGAGTGGGAGAGAAGTGAGCAAGAGAGAAAAATATCGTCATATTTCTTCAAATCTAAAAGGAACATTTTAACAATTGAGCATGTTCACATTTGTAAGCAGTAGATGGAAAATGTTGTGTCATAGTTGAATTGACAGTATTTTTTCTGTCTCAATAATAAATAGAAAAGTGGTATACTCAACAATCGGTTATATATTGGTGCTAATGAAATATGGTACCTGTAATGGAATGACAGCCAGACTGAGAGCTGATGTCTCACCTGCAAGAGCAGAAAATGGTGGTGGGACTTTTCTAGAAGCCAAGCGATGTCCTAATTGTTTTTTTGTTTCTAATTAGTTTAAAATTGTCAGCTTATTTAATCTCCACGAAGCCTTATGAGGTAAGCTTTTATTAATCTAAGTTTATAAACTGTAAATGTTTATTGCTTTATAGAAAAGAAGAACGAAAGCAGAATCAAGATTCAGATTCACGTAGACCAGTGGTCGTAACAGGTATATGTTGATGCCTCCGTGAAAAAGAAGAGACAGGAAAAATCAAAGAAGTGACATAAAGTTCTTTTCTTGAAAAATAACAAGAAAAAAGGCAAAACCAATGGTACATTTCTGTAAGATACATTTCGGGAAGAAGGAAAATGATCTCATGAGAAATGTCTGTGAGAAGAAATCATGCAAGAAGAAATGCAGCACAAAGAAAGTAGTTAAAATGAGTGAAAATGTAAACACCATAGACTCTATTGATCATGTCCAGTTTTTAATGTTTAAAGAAAACAAATGAAACCTACATTTTGTGGAAGACCAAGCAAGCTGGGAACGGAATGAGCAGATTTAAAACATTGTAAAGCTCTTTAATGATTTGGAAGAAAGATAACATGCTAATATACTCTGAACTGTTTTCATTTACATGTCTATAATGATTTAAAGAATACCAATTCAAAAGTATAGAAAATAACTGTAAAACTTTATGGAAAAGTAAAATGAGAAGTTAAAAACAAACAAAGGCCTCTACTAGTCTGAAAAGAGGAAAATAAATTAAATAAAAAAAACAAAAAACACAGAAATAATGTAGCAGAAATAATAAATGTATCTGTAATCATAAAAAAGCAAATGGTATCTTTTCTTTATTTTAAAACAAAACTCACATTAAATAAAACAAAATGTAGCCATAGAATGATTATTGAGAGACCCACCTAAAACATAAGGACACTAAAGGTTCAAATAAGAAGATTGGGAAAATGTGCCAGACATATAGTAACTAAAAGAGAGTTGGTCTAGTTGCAGTAGTAACTTAAGAAAGATTTTAAGGAAAAATGCATTACTGGAAAAAAAGAGGATTACTATTACTAAAATATTCCATTTCTAGGAAGATATAATTTTAAGATATAAACCTGAGTTTACCTAATAAGTCATTATTATACAGACCATATTCTGCTTTTTTTTAAAAAAAATGTTTCAGTATCACCAATTAACAATATTATGATATTTTCAGGTGGACAGCAAAGTGACTCAGCCATGCATACACATGTATTCACTCTCCCCCAAACCCCCGCCCACCCAGGCTGCCACATAACACTGAGCAGAGTCCCCCGTGCTGTACAGTAGGGCCTTGCTGGTTATCCATTTTAAATACAGCAGTGTGTGCATGTCCATCCAAACTTCCTGTCTCTTTCCCCCATGCTCCCTCACTGGCAACTGTAGGTTCATTCTCCAAGTCTGTGAAACTGTTTCTGTTTCGTAAATAAATTCATTTAGATCATTTCTTTTTAGATGCCATAGATAAGGGATGTTATTACAGTATTTCTCCTTTTCTGTCTAACTTACTTCACTCAGCACGGCGATTTCTAGGTGCATCCATGTTGCTGCAAATGACATTACTGGATTCTCTTTAGTGGCCGAATAGCACTCCATGGTATAAATGTACCGTCTCTTCTTTATCCCTTCCTCTGTTGATGGGCATGTCGGTGGCTCCTTGTCTTGGCTGGGGCAGACAGTGCTGCAGTGGGCCCCGGGGTGCAATCATCCTTGTGAGTCACGTCACAGACCACAGTCTATGGTCTGCAGTTAAGTCAGAACTCAAAATCCAAAACACATTTAATACAGTAATCATCTGTTTGGTAGTTTTAAAAGCATACTTCTAAAGAATTCATGAAATGTAGAAGAAGTCATAATGGAAATTCTTTAGGACTAAAAACTAAATAAGATTCTGTGTATCAGAATTGCATGTTACAGTTAAACTAATATTAAGGGAAATTTATAGCCTTAAATGCTTATATTAAAATGAAAAGGGTAAAAATAGACTTTTTTAGCCAATATAAGAAAATAAATACTAAACATCAAAGTAGAACAGAATTTAGTAAAAAACGAAGATATGATATATCAGACAAGAAACATCCAATGTGTTCTTTTGGAAAGTCTGAAAAATACTGAAGCTCTGGGAAGACAGAATAAGAAAAGAAAAAACAAGCACTGAAAACAAATCAATACTAGGAATGAAAGAGGACTCAGTCACAAACAGAACTGAGGTTTAAAATATACCGAAATAGAATATAAGGAACAACTTTATAATATGTAATATATTTGAATCAGGTAAATTGGAAATTCAGGTAAAGTTGAATCAGGAAAGTAGGTCTTCCCTGTAGCTCAAAGGGTTAAGAGTTCTCCTACAATGCAGGAGACCACGGTTCGATGCCTGGGTCAGGAAGCTCCTCTGGAGAAGGGAATGGCAATCCACTCCAGTATTCCTTTTTTTTTTTTTGGCTTCCTGAGATTTTTTTTTAAATTTTATTTTATTTTTAAACTTTACAATATTGTATTAGTTCTGCCATATATCGAAGTGAATCCGCCACAGGCATACATATGTTCCCCATCCTGAACCCTCCTCCCTCCTCCCTCCCCATACCATCCCTCTGGGTCATCCCAGTGCACTCCAGTATTCTGCCTGGAAAATCCCATGGACAGAGGAGGCTGGCAGGATCCGTGGGGTCGCAGAGTCGGACACGACTGAGCAACTACTACTACTAAAGGGGAGATATTTACAGAAAACATGAATTACTGAGACTCATTCAAAGAAATACTAGACCTCAATCAACTTGTGTCTGTGAAAAGCACGAATTCTTAGTTAAAAAAACAAAACAAAACTCTGTCCTAGGAAAATACCAGACCCAGTTAATTATATAAGTAATTTGCCTGGATGCTCAGGGAATTGAAAATTTTAATCTTACATAAAGACTTTGAGAGGTTCACAATAAAACTAGAAAACTAATCAAGAGGTATACAAATTGGAATGGAGCAATATAAATATGATTATTTGCATATATGCTGTTGTCTGTATGTTAAATCTTACAGAGTACATGGTACAATTGTTAGAATTAATATGAGAACTCAGCAAATATATTGATATAAAATCCATATACAAAAGTCATTTGCATTTCTGTACACTAAAAGTAGCATTAGTAATTATTATTAATATAATAAATTTGAAATTTATGAGCATAGTCATTAATGACATGAACTCAGGTTCAAATTCCCCATCATTTCTAGTTATGTGACTTTTGTCACATTATTTAACCTCTCCATGGCCTAGTCTCTTTATCTGTAAAACAGGATAACAGGTTAATAATTATACCTACCTGATGTGTTTGTTAAAAGAGTAATACAAAATATGGAGACCAATACTTGGCTTGTAATAATTGGCATGTACCATTAATGTGAAAGGTAAGACCCAGAAACTCTTAGAAGAACACATATAGAAGAATATCTTTATGACTTCCAGGATTTGGAAAGATTTCTCAACAAAATACAAAACACACACACCAGAACTGGAAAGGGTAATAAATCCAACCACATTAAAATCAAGAACTTATGTTCATCAAAAGTACCATGCAAAAAGTGAATAGACAAGCCACGAACAGCAATGATAATCTCAATAGCTATAACCACAAAGGATTTATATTTAGTGCATATGTGTAAATCTGCAAACCAAAAGAACCCAATAGAACATCTCAAGATATACTTTGTAGAAGAAATATCAAAAGTCATCCAGCATATGGAAAATGCTAAAACCTCATTAACTATCAGGGAAATGCAAATTAAAACCGCAACATAAAATTTTAAATCCCACAACTGGCAAAATTGAAAGTATGACATACCAGCCGTTGGTAAAATAGGAAGCCATGCATTGCTGGTGGAGGTATAATATAATCATTTTGGAAAAAACAAATATGGCATAACCTATTAAAACTGAATATGTGATTACCTAATCATCTGGTAATTTGTCTTCTGAGTATAAACCTTATGACTTGCTTGATATTAATTTTCCAGTCATATTTTTCTAATTAATAAAATAAAATATTCAAAAGCTTTGTGCATCAGTTCAGTTCAGTTCAGTTCAGTCGCTCAGTCGTGTCCAACTCTTTGCGACCCCATGAATCTCAGCACGCCAGGCCTCCCTGTCCATCACCAACTCCCGGAGTTCACTCAGACTCACGTCCATCGAGTCAGTGATGCCATCCAGCCATCTCATCCTCTGGCGTTCCCTTCTCCTCCTGCCCCCAATTCCTCCCAGCATCAGAGTCTTTTCCAATGAGTCAACTCTTTGCATGAGGTGGCCAAAGTACTGGAGTTTCAGCTTCAGCATCATTCCTTCCAAAGAAATCCCAGGGCTGATCTCCTTCAGAATGGAACGGTTGGATCTCCTTGCAGTCCAAGGGACTCTCAAGAGTCTTCTCCAACACCACAGTTCAAAAGCATCAATTCTTCGGCACTCAGCCTTCTTCACAGTCCAACTCTCACATCCACACATGACCACTGGAATATGTATACAAATACATGTGTATATACATGTATGTTTATATGTTTATGTACACATATATTTGTCTCATGTATATATTCATGATATATATATTCATGTTGCTGTATCTCTCTCTCAGTCATCTACCTACCTATTTATCTCTCTGACTAGCCAGATACTAATACCCTTTTTTAGGAACCTATATTTTAGGTTCTTAAAAAGTTTGAAGAAACATTAATACTTGTAACTTATCTTTTTCTTTGAAAATTTTTTGGTTTTATGCAAATTTTCTCATTTATTACCAGATAGATGAGCAAAATATTATCTTACACAGCTTTAGCATCCCCTGTGTTTGGCATAAAATCTTGTTTTTCATTTTTAGTTTGGGGAATCTTTTCTCATTTTGTTATTAATTGATTTGTTCAATAAATGTGCCTTGAACGATTTGCATATGGGATTACTACAGACGTTGAGAAGTGTCTTCTGTTTATAACAAGGTTTGCCTGATATTTAATGATATATTATTTGACACATAAAGGATTATGACAGTCACGTGTTTATTCTGGATTATCTATTTCATGATCGTGCTGTGGTTTTCATGTAATTTTCATGCCTTTTAAAGCTTTAAACTCCACTGGCTTTGTTGTGTTACTGAGGACCCCTGTTGTGTCTTCTGCTCACACATATCTGATCCACCTCCTCCCTGTCTCTGAGCTGCTTTGCTGAGGAAGTCCTCATCTCTGCAGCCTAGAGTACTTTTACCGCAACTGAATGTCTCTCATTTACATACTCTAATATCTCAATACTTGTTCTTACTCCCATCTTCTCATTTTCTATTTTGTGTTTTTTCAAATGGTTATTTTTTTTTCCTGTATTCACTAAATGGCCTATGCTATTTTTGAATTTTCTTTCTCTTGGTCACTGAAAAGGTGTGCCATCTCTTTTTATTTCTTTGCGAGGCAACATTTAGGACTAGAGGGCTACAGTGTATGTGGGAGGGGCTGTGCAGTTTCCCACAAGGAGCTCGCCTTTTACAGGCTGGTGGACAAGGAGGCAGCAACAGGCTGCTGCTGACCCACACTGAGACACTGAGGCGCCAAGAACCTGCCACCTAACTGTCCTGCCATGAACTTTCAGCCAACCCCGTCCAACCCAGTAATTGCCTAAGTGGCCTTCCTAATCAGGAGAGAGGTTTCCATTTGATTCCCACATTTCCAGAGCACGGAGTCTCTCTTAATCAGGGCTACGGTGACCGGTGCCCCGTGATGCGGGGTGTTTTGGACTAAGGAGATAGCTGTCCTCACGGAGCTCTCTGAAAGCATCGCTCCAGCCTTGGCTGGTGAGCCCATGATGCTGCACCACGACTTTTGCGTGCTAAGGCCCGTGCCTCACACTTCACATGCCCCTCTGTCCCCACGCTGCCTGGCATAGCACTGTCCTAGCTTGATGGGTGCAGAAGACTTAGGGTGCTGCTCTCCTCTGTACAGACCACAGCGCTTCCAGGAGCAAAGGCAGTGAATCCGACTGCAGGACTCTTCTCCCATCTGGACACGTGGGCCCATGGCAAGAGGGCTTCCCACCTGGGTAGAGGCTGGGGGGCCAGGGACATGTGGACTAAGCCTCAAGAGTGGTGGAGAGCTGGTGCTTCAGGCTGAACATCTTGGGTGTGAGCTGAGGTGCCTGAGTAGGAAGGAACCTGGGAAATTAAGGGAGTAGGGCTGGTAGGTGGAGCTGGGCAAGCGGCTACCTGAGAAGGCCTTGAGCGCTCTGCTGGTTGGAAATGTGCTGGTAAGGACCCTGATTAGAGGTGGGATCTGTTATGAAGGCATCATTATAATCCAAGAGGAAAAGTGTTGAATGAATTGAGGCAGGAAAAGCGGGTAAAGAGAAAGGGGGGCTGAAGAAATCTGAAAGTGACAAAACCAGGAAGGGCCCAGGAGCTGACTGGAGGGTGGGCTGAGAGGAAACGCCCAGGAAATGCCCATGAAGTTTGGGGTGATGGCGATGCCTTTTAAGTAGGGAGGAAGCACAAGGGGGACCAGGGCAGAAGGGGCTGCAACGGCAGAACCTGGATTCTGGGGACTGCCCCACTGGAACTAGAGGTTGGGGGAGGGTGAATGCACGGAAGAGGGGCTGAGGCAGCTGCACGCTGCCCCCCTGGCGCTGGCTCTCTCCCCTCTGAGCAGTTCTGCCGCCGGATGTGGGACACGATGTGAGAGCAGGGCAAGGGGTCCAGAGCTGTGAGGGACCTGCCTTTCTGGGAACTGGCTGTGCTGATGGCTGCCGAGGGGAGGAGGCACCAGAGGCTGCCTCCAGGAGATGCTGCTGAGGAAAACAAAAAGGAATGAATGAGTGAAAGAAAAAAAAAAAGAAAGAAAGAACTGAAGGAATGAATGGAGGAGGAGGGGAAGGAAGGGAAGAAGGGGTTGTTTCTTCAGTTCTAGGCACAGTTCTAACCCTGCTGCACATACCGTCTTCTTGTGATAATCCTGCTTTGTCACTTCATCTTAAAGATGAGGAGACAGAGGTGTCACAAGGATAAGCCATGATGGAGCCAGAAGTCAAATCCTGGCAATTGGATTCAGACTTCTCATTCTATTGCCTGGTATGGATGAATGACTGAATGAAAGGTGGGGATGGAATTAAGATGTACAGCGTAAGTAACTTACTGACTACACATTTAGTGATAAGGAAATTATAATCTGAATGGTCTACAGGGGATTCGTCTATGCTAAGTCAGACAGTGGCTACTGTTGGCAGTGTGGGGGCTGGGAGGGCATTTGGGCAGAGCTTCTTTGGTGCCAGTCATTCCATTTCTTGAGCTCAGTGCTGACTCCTCAGGCCTGACGCACAGGGAAGCCTAGATTATTTAAATTTGAAGTCTTGCCAACAGGCATGGCATCTTTGGGCAGTTTGGATTATGACTGATAGAATTAGTAGAATAACAGAATGTGTCACTGAGCTAACAGATGCAGTGTGTCTGAAATGTGAGCGTAATTTTAGACTCAGGCTTAGAATTGTTGCCATGACTGAGGGAATCTGTTTGAACTTTCCAAGCTCCATGGGGCTGGAGACACTTGAATGCTAAGACAAGGCAGGTTGCTGCTTCATTTCTCTTGGACACAACTGCCAAGAGTCAGTCTCCCTTGTCCAGCTGGCCCTGGGCAGGTTGGGAAGGGAATTTCATCCATGCACAAGAACTTCTGGACACGATGGCTTGGCTTCATTCGGTCTTTGGCATCTTTATAAGCCTCTGTCTTCTTGCCTTGCTTTAAGTAAGTTCAGTTCAAACTCTGTGAGTTGCTTTTGGCTCTGGCCAAATTCTGCTGTTTAGAGATTTGTTTCTTTTTGATGCTCTATGAGTCGACAGTCACTGCAGGCACCGAGGAAGGACATGCGGTGAGGACAATGGAAAACAGACCCGTGCCTGCCAAATAAGGAGGTAGAAAGACTCACCCTTTGAGTTATATAAGTGGCTCAGTTCAGGGTGTACAACGCCGAGAGAGAATGCGCCCTGGCCCGGTGGTGGGATTCCTCGTGAGCAAGCGCCTTTCTTTGTATCTGGGTTCAATAAAGATAATTCACTTCATCCAACATAATCTTCAAGTATTCTATGGATTCTTTCCCAAGATCTTTCACCTACTTTTAAAATGCAACCAAGTGTGGATTTTGGGCTGGGCTGGAAGAAATGATGAAAAATTAGCAATTTGGGGCTCCTTTTTAGTTCTAGAACACTCGTGAAATTCCAACAAAAGGTGACACGAAGCCCCACCTCTTACAATATCTGCCCCACTAGGTAGATGGCTGTTTGCATTCTTGAGATTTGAAAGGCTGAATTGTGTCTGCGAAAAGAAGAGGCAGTTCTCCAGTTGGTCACTCAAGCTTGTAGTCATCAATGAAAAATTGGAGTGAGATCCCCTTTGACACCAGAAAAAAGAACAGAAGCATGTATTCTGACTTCTTGACATTTGGCTGATAGTTATAGTGGAGCAAGTAAGAATACCAGGAAATGATCTATTCTCATAAGATAGACAACACGGTTTCACAATTAATATAGCACCTTAAAAACACAACAAAAATTTCCAGCTTGGTGAGGTGGAAACAACAGAATTTTCTTTTGTATTCCTTAATTATTTTAAATTACATACTTACATATGTGTCTATTAGCTGATTTTTTTCCTCCAGATAATTGTAGTTCCCTGACAATGAGGCCTTTTCTGCACCACGCCCCCCCGCACCCCACCCCCACCCCCGCCATTTCTATTTCCCAGCCCTAATACAGTGCCCAGAAGATTGTAGTTTTATAGTTAGTATGTTGTTGTTGTTCATTTGCTAAGTCACATCTGACTCTTTGCAACCCCATGGACTGTAGCATGCCAGGCTCCCCTGTCCTTCACTATCTCCCGGAGTTTGCTCAAATTCATGTCCATTGAGTCGGTGATGCCATCCAACCATCTCATCCTCTGCCACCTCCCTTTCCTCCTGCCTTCAATCTTTCTTTCCCAGCATCAGGGGCTTTTCCAATGAGTCAGCTCTTCACATCAGGTGGTCAAATTATTGGAGTTTCAGCTTCAGCATCAGTCCTTCTGATGAATCAGGGTTGATTTCCTTTAGGATTGACTAGTTCGATCTCTTTCCAGTCCAAGGGACGCTCAAAAGTCTTCTCCAGCACCAGAATTAGAAAGCACCAATTTTTCAGTGTTCGGCCATCTTTATGATCCAGTTTTCATATCCGTTCATGACTACTGGAAAAACCATAGCTTTGACTAGGCTGATCTTTGTTGGCACAGTAATGTCTCTGCTTTTTAATATGCTCTCTAGGTTTGTCATAGCTTTCTTTTCAAGGAACAAGCATCTTTTAATTTCATGGCTGCAGTCAGCATCTGCAGTGATTTTGGAGCCCAAGAAAATAAAAATCTGTCACTGCTTCCACTTTTCCCCCTTCTATTTGCCATGAAGTGACAAAAACTCCTGTCCTTTCAAAGCTTACATTTAATAGGGATGAGACAGACTTAGAAGAAAAGGGAGGAAGACTAATAGTAACCAATGAGGCAGGGAATATTATGGATTATGTATATGTTTTGGAAGAATGTGGAAAAGCACTGGTGGAATTTGTACTGAGTGGAGGAAAGGCTTCACTGAGGAGTGTCATTCATGTCAGGTTATCCGGGAGGCATAGATTTATGAGGGAAAAGCACTCTAGTCACAGAAAATCACAGGAGCAAAGGGGATGCAACGGAGGCACATCCCAAGTTCAAAGGCCAGAGCACAAGTCCGTGTACTAAGAGGAGAGGGAGCAAGGGGCGGGGGAGAGTGGTAGAAGATGGGGTCAGAAACGTTGGTCATGAGTCTTGCAGAAATCAGGTCATAGACTGGTGACCTTTTGATACCATTTTATTCTGAATAAAATGAGGAACCATGGGAACATAGGAGTAACTGGATCTGACGTGAGTTTTTATAGGACTCTTCCGGCTGATATGCTGAAAATTCATTAAAAGGCAGAAAGTGTGGAAGCAGATAGACCAGTCAGAGGTTGTTATGATGGTCCTGAAGTAGAAGGTGGGACCTTGGGCCCAAAGGTTGAGACATGGTAGGATTCTGGATATATTTTGACATAAAGCCAATAGGTTTTCTGAGTGACCAGATGTGGAATGAGAGAAACAGAGAAATCAGGATGGCTCCAAGACTTTTGATTTAAGCATCTGGAAAGATGGAAATGGGAAACATTTGTGATAGTAGGGGAGTTATATTGGGTTCTAGCTATTCCTGATGTCAAGCTGGTTTTAGAAAAGGCAGAGGAACCAGAGATCAAATTGCCAACATCCGCTGGATCATCGAAAAAGCAAGAGAGTTCCAGAAAAACATCTATTTCTGCTTTATGGACTATGACAAAGCCTTTGACTGTGTGGATCACAATCAACTGTGGAAAATTCTGAAAGAGATGAGAATACCAGACCACCTGACCTGCCTCTTGAGAAACCTGTATGCAGGTCAGGAAGCAACAGTTAGAACTGGACATGGAACAACAGACTGGTTCCAAATAGGAAAAGGAGTATGTCAAGGCTGTATATTGTCACCCTGTTTATTTAATTTACATGCAGAGTACATCATGAGAAACGCTGGACCAGAAGAAACACAAGCTGGAATCAAGATTGCCGGGAGAAACATCAATAACCTCAGATATGCAGATGACACCACCCTTATGGCAGAAAGTGAAGAGGAACTAAAAAGCCTCTTGATGAAAGTGAAAGTGGAGAGTGAAAAAGTTGGCTTAAAGCTCAACGTTCAGAAAATGAAGATCATGGCATTTGGTCCCATCACTTCATGGTAAATAGATGGGGAAACAGTGGAAACAGTGTCAGACTTTATTTTTCTGGGCTCCAAAATCACTGCAGATGGTGATTGCAGCCATGAAATTAAAAGACACTTACTCCTTGGAAGGAAAGTTATGACCAACCTAGATAGCATATTCAAAAGCAGAGACATTACTTTGCCAACAAAGGTCCAGTCAAGGCTATGGTTTTTCCAGTGGTCATGTATGGACGTGAGAGTTGGACTGTGAAGAAGGCTGAGCGCCGAAGAATTGATGTTTTTGAACTGTGGTGTTGGAGAAGACTCTTGAGAGTCCTTTGGACTGCAAGGAGATCCAACCAGTCCATTCTGAAAGAGATGAGCACTGGGATTTCTTTGGAAGGAATGATGCTAAAGTTGAAACTCTAGTACTTTCGCCACCTCATGCGAAGAGTTGACTCATTGAAAAAGACTCTGATGCTGGGAGGGATTGGGGGCAGGAGGAGAAGGGGACGACAGAGGATGAGATGGTTGGATGGCATCACTGACTCGATGGACATGAGTCTGGGTGAACTCTGGGAGTTGGTGATGGACAGGGAGGCCCAGTGTCCTGCGATTCATGGGGTCGCAGAGTCGGACATGACTGAGTGATTGAACTGAACTGAACTGATGCTATGCTAAGGCTTAAATTTACCAGATATTGCCACATTTCTCTCAACATGGTTGTCTCAATTACAGTTCCACTAGCAAGATATGAACATTCTTATTTCTCTACTTTCTTCACAGGATGGATAGGCTAATGGATGTTAAGGGATATTGTGTAGTTGTTCCAAGCTGTGTTTCCCTGATTGCCAGTACAGTTGAACCCAATTCATACTATATTGACCTTCTGAGTTTCCTGTCCTTTGAACTGTCTATTCATATCCCTTGTTCAAGTTTCTGTTAGATTACCCTTTTTTCACTGTGGAATTCATTTATGCACTTAGTATATTGCTTGTTATACCTCTTGCATATATATTCCCTCAATCTCGGGCTGATTTTAAATGTTAGTTATGATATCTTAGGTTGTGGAGATCTGTGAACTTAATGTCATCACATTCCTTTATCTTTGCCATTAGGTTCATGATTTTTGCATCCAGCTGAAAAATTTCTCACTTTCCCTGATGTCATAGAGATATGTGCATATATTTTCTTCCAGAAGTTTTTAGCTTTGTCTTTTAATTTATTTAATAAACACTTTATTGTGCATGATGTTGTTCTAAGTCCTTTCTGAAAGATCACCTCATTTAATCTTCAAGATAACCTTATGAAAATGAAAAGTGAGTTAGTTTCTCAGTCGTGTCTGACTCTTTGAGACCCCATGGACTAGGGCCCACCAGTATCCTCTGTCCATGGAATTCTCCAGGCAAGAATACTGGAGTGGGTAGCCATTCTCTTCTCCAAGGTATCTTCCCAACCCAGGGATTGAACCCAGGTCTCCTGCATTGCAGGGAGATTCTTTGCTGCCTGAGCCACCATGGAAGCCGATCTATAACCTTAAGAGTCAGGTAGTATTATTCACATTTGACAGATGAGGAAGCTGGTGGGTAAGGAAGTTAAACAACTTGCTGAAGATCACAATTCTAGTAAGTTGTGGAATCTTTAGTTAATCTGAAATGAATTGATATAAAATTGGATAGTTTTGCCTTTATCCATATGGTAACTAGTTATCACAGCATCATTTATTAAATAGCCTATCCTTTCCCAATTGATTTATAATTCCTTCTCTGTCACATTTCAAGTTCTCATAAATGTGAAGGTCTATTTCTGAGCTCTCTGTTTTGTTAAGTTAGTCCATAGGTTAATGCCACACTACTTTAAAACTAGAGTTTTAAAAAAGTCGTAGCAGCTGTTGTATGTCAGAGTTTTCCTTATTCTTTTTATTCTGACTTCAAATTGTTTTGGCTATTTTGTGCCTTTACTCTTCCAAGTGACCGTTATAAGATCACTCCGGTAAGTTCCATGAAAACGCTGTTTGGAACTGTGATGGGAGTTTCATTGCATATGTGATTTGAGTAGAAATTGACATCTATGCAATACTAAGTGTTTACAAACATAACTTTGATGTCCAATCTGGTGTTTCAAGTCTTCTTATGTATCTTTCAAAAAAGTTTAAAAATTTTCTGCATACTGGTTTTGTGTCTCTTCTGTTGGCTTCTTTTTTAAAACCAGATGTCATATGGTCTCTTGTTACTATGAATGAAACCCTCTTCCTTAAAACACATTTTGTAGTTAATTGTCCATGGTGAGTTTAGGTTTTTTTGCATGTTGGTCTTATACATAACAGCTTCCCTCTTGTGGGCCTCCTGTGGGACTTTGTTTCGCATTATGCCACGGTCTTGTCTTCTGTGGGTTCACTGCACTTGCTGCCTCCTCTGTCTGTAAGTCTCACTCCTGTGTCACCACATCTGGCCCATAAGCCGCTTACCTTCCCTTGCCTCTTGGGCCCAGAATTTATTTTGCTCTTAGCAAAATAAGTAAGAAGTATTTCCCAGCCTGCCCCGTATGGTCACTTTCATTAGCATTGGGGAATTTACACAGAGGCTTGAAGAAAGTGACGTGTGTTAGTATAAATTAGACAGATAAATCCATTGCCACCTAAACCAAACACAACTACAACGAAATAAGACGAAGCAGCATGACTTATTCAAACAGCAGACCCATGAGTAACAGTGGTCTCAGGAAATGCTTCAGGATGGATCTTTAGAAATGATGGCTTGTAAGCTGCAGTCAGATAAAGCAGGAATCATCAATTGCTTTTGTGGGTTTCATATGACCATTAATATTGAGTTATTTTAAATGAATAATTTTCTTTATTTGACAGGATTACTGACCTGGGAGAGTTGGATTTTGTTTGAATGTTAGGGTTTCAAGCCATCAACAAGGACCCTTCACGTTTCTGTTCACTGCTTCAGTTAACTGTCTCATTCTACTGTCGCGACAGCCATCATTTAACACACACTCGACACTGACTAGCACTTGCTTAATGGTAAGCGGAAAGATAGGTTTGTACACACCTGGATGAACAAATGTATTCAAAGGACTGATATCTTTTGGAATTGGAAATTGTCCAGAAGTGTTTCAGTGAGACAGTTGATGGCTGCCTGACTTAATGTGGGATTGATATAAAATGGCCAAAAATAGAAAATATGTTGGTCACAATCCAGGACTGAACAAGAATGTCTGTGACTCTGGCATGTGAAAGAGATTAATTGCATCTCATCCAAACATATAGAGGAAAGAACCACCCACTTCTTAGGCCAGACATAATGTGATTAAGTTGCTTTGTAAAGTCATGTATTCATGGTGGTTGTTCAGGATGAGGCAGAAGCATTGCTTGGTAGGTAATTTTGGGGAACATCTAATGTCCCTTTTGCCATCAAATTCCCTTTATTAAGAGATTATTCCAAAGAGACTCAGATGACAGGCCTGACCCGCTTCCCACCCTGTTTCATGGGCACTTAAAATGCTCTCATTCCTGATGCCTGATATGTTATCACCTCCACCCAACATGTTCAGTGACGGAGTTTTCATTTCACGTGTACTAAACAAATGCAGAAGACCCAGGTTCAATTCCTGGGTCGGGAAGATCCCTGGAGGAAGAAATGGCAACCCACTCCAGTATTCTTGGTTGGAGAATCCCATGCACAGAGGAGCCTGGCAGGCTACAGTCCATGGGGTTGCAAGAGTCGGACACAACTTAGCAACTAAACCACCACCTAACAAATGTATTCATTCCATAGAAAAAGACGGAATTGGCAGTCTTGGCTGCCAGGACCTGTGATCCTGGGTGAGGTGATCCTCAGGTCCTCAATGTGTAAGCAAGGGATAGTAATAACTATACCAGGTGTCACTGGAAGGCTACATGAGGCTTCATATACAGGCCGCGATAATGATTATGAAGTGAGATGCCAGAAATGATTTTACTGTTTCTTTTATTTGATACTTAATGATTTGTTCCAAATTTCAGAACTCCCATTAGCTACATAGATGTAAAAATGATCAAAAAAGCTCTTACCCTATGATAGATATTTTCAAAGACAAGACTGATGTCTCCTAAGTAGTTTGTGTGGCCAGAAGGGGAAGAGATCCAGTGGGTCTAGAACGTCCCCCACACGCACATGTCAAATAGCTGTGGAAAGGGAAATGCTGACCTGCATTTGTGGCCTGGGGTCCTGGAGAGCTGGCTGCCGGCGCTGGGTGGCAGGTTTGCTCACAGCTTTCTGGAGTAGAACAGGTGTGGGGCAGTTTTTCCCCCAAAGTCTCATCCTCCAGGGCAGGATGTCACAGGAGGTGCTGGTGGTAAAATAGCCACCTGCCAGGAGACGTAGGAGATATGGGTTTGGTCCCTGGGTTGCGAAGATCCCCTGGGGTAGGAAATGGCAACCCACTTCAGTATTCTTGCCTGGGAAACCCCATGGACAGAGGATCCTGGTGGGCTACAGCCCTTGGGGTCCCAAAAGGGTCAGCCACACTCATCCCATCACATATACACAAACACACACACATACAACATACACACCTCCCCTTACACACACCACGTACACAACCACACACACACTGCATCAAACACCACAATCCCCCCACACCAAGCATACACACACCCCATTGCACACGTGCGCGCGCGCGCACACACACACACACACACACACACACGGTAAGACAGCTCAAGGAGGAAAGTCAGTGTGAGAGATAATGAGGCCCAAGGCTACAGGTGGGGGAGCTGGAGGGGAGACCCGTGTGGTCACAAGTTATGATTACATTATGTGCATAACCACACTGAGTGATAGCTGCTCAAGGTCGCCGGTCCGGAAGTAAAAGAAAACAATGAGCATTGTGAGCCTATCAGTGAGAATTGTCCAGACAAGGAGCTGGCTGTTGTTCTTGGACTAGGAAGGGGGGCTATCTCCTCGGTGCTAAGAACACAGTGACTGACAGCTTCAGAGTGTGGCTTCAGTCCTGGACGTCGTCCTGGTGGGCAAAGCCTCCGTGCCTCAGATCTACCTACTTGGCTGGCAGGTGTGCCTACAGAGAAGAGGAGGATGAGACAGCAGAACTGGCCTGAAAATAACCTTCGAAGATGAAGCGTTCAGTCACAGCAGAGCATAGCCTCTTCCAAGTGGACAAAGGGGGACTCTCACGAAGAACTGAAGTGAATTGGCGTTACAGGAATAGGAGCTGAGGGAGTGGCTGGGAAAAGGGCAGCGCACAGAAGGGTCAAGATCAACCATGGCCACAGCTGATGATCACCCCATGGGCCACAGCGACTAAGAGGGCACATCCCTTCCTCCAGCTGCTAGCATGGGGCCTGGCACACAATCTAGGATTGCTGAAGGCTGCTTTTGGGGTTGGGAGCTGGCATGGAGTTGGGAGATATGATGCTCACCTCTAATCCTCATGCCTTCTGCCTGGCCAGAAGCTACTTCTCCATCCAACAAAGCCAGATAAAAAAAATTTTTTTTTCCTGTCTTCCTCACTTCAGCTATGAGATCCATTCAATCTCTTGGCTTTTCCCCCAGTTATCCTACATGCCCTGCTGGATTCTCTCCAGTCTGCCAGGCCACACCCTCAAGTTCTCAGTGCCTGCTGAGTCAAGAGTCAAACATCTGTTGACTCAGATCTCTCTGCTTTTTCCTTTGGCCCATCACCTTTCTGAAGCAAAGAGCAACTGAGGGTGCATTGGAGCCACGGTCACCCCAATGTTGATAGAAACTGTGGCTTCACCGACACTGACCATCAGCCCACCCTTTCTTGTTCTTGGATCCCAAAGGTCTCCTCTGAATATTTCAGCTAATGAGATACTGTCACAGGAAAATCTACTGGCATTTTCTCCTGCCTGAACTCCAAGTTGGGGCTCAGCATTTCCACTTCGAATGATTGCACCCCCCAGTGACCCTCCCTGTTGTAACCGGAACACTGGCAGGTCCATAAAAGAGCTGCTGATTTATAACACACCTCGGTTTTGTTTTTTATTCTCCTTGGCAGTCTCTTTACAACCCCTCCTTGAAGTAATTTTTCTTAGTGGTTTATAGTCTTTGTTTTAGGATTTTGTTTGTTTTTGTCATTTGTCTTCAGAGGAGAACTGGCAGCAGGGCCCTGTGGTTATTTCCTGATAGATATTCACAACCCGGGAGATATCCTTGTTCTTTCACTTTGGAAACGGAAGCTTCCAGGGCTCTGTCTTCCCCAGCAGTGGCAGGTCCGCTTCGTGTCCCAGTACTACAGTGTACCTGCAGAGGATGCACAGCCTATTCCCACATCGTGTGCAAGTGAGGTGCTCAGGCCTGCACTTCACTGGAGTCCCCACCACTCTCTGATTACCCACTTAACATACTGACTAGACCCCAGGACAGTGGTTGAGTTGGCTCTTTTAGGGCCAAATGTCACCCATGAGACAGATGGGTCAGCTGAGGGCTTACCCATGAACCAGGGTCCCCCAGGTGAGCTAAGCCTTCTTTTCCTCTTGGAAACTTGTCCTCTTGAACTGAGCATCCCTTGGAGAGGACACTCTGGGTGGGATTCTGGCTCCAGCTTCAAGAAGGGGCTCTTTCTGTAGAATCTCCCAGACAGTGTAAGGGAGGATCCTTTTTTTTTTTTTTTTTTTTTTTAAGAAAAATGTGCTCACTTTCTGACATGTTCCATACACATAACTTTCTCTCCTGGGTATCCATCCTCCTAGACAGACGTCCTCCCACAGTGCTGAGAAGAAACCTGCCATGAAGGATTAACCACGAGTCTGGAGTGTACACTGATGAAGGCAGGGTAAGCAAGTGAGATTCTTATCCTCCGTTGGTAGAGGGTTGGAGGAGGAGTGGGAGTAGGAGGGGCAGATGAGTGCACTGATACTTGCTCCCCTGGCTTTACCCAGGGAAGCAGGTGTACTGGGTCAGCAGGTAGGGACGCCTAGGGTGTGTGGGGGAGCTCCCTGTTTGGGGCTCTGGTAGGCAACTGTCATGCAAGGCAGGCTCAGCCAGAGAAGGGTCTCTAGAGTCCTCATCTGACCTGGGGCTCCTGTTCGGAGTGGATGCTGGATTGAGAGCCAGCGGCTCTGCCAGTGTGTTCATCATGATAGGGAATCAGTTAGTGCATGTCAGGGGCTTGTCCAGGGGAGACAGTGAGTAAGGCAGCATCGTGGGATGTTCTGTGGTTAGTGGGATCAGCGGAGAATGCAGGAGGAGACTGAGCTCAGGAAGGACACACTTCCACTCTAACTGCTACACAGGCATCTGGTTCCTAGCATGGGGCCGACAACAGTTTCAGACACTAGAGTAGTTCCTTGGCAGCTTAGCATAGACTCTGGAACTCATTACCTCCCCTCCACTGCTGTCAAACCATGGGACTCCTCCCCGCACACACCCAGAGACGGTCTAGGAGAGAGGCCAGGGAAAACAGTAGGAATGAGACAGATTGAACAGTTACCCTCAGAAGGCTGTGCATTGTTCCCAGAGGGAGGCTGACTCTCTGGACTGAAAAAATCAGACATATTCTGCCTGATTGAATTGGGGTTTCACTTACAGGCCCTTCTATGCTTTTAGTACCGATTTATGTCCATATTCTTTAACATTCTGGGGGAACAGGAAAGGGCAAACTTGAAATGCCAATTGTTAGAAACTTTCCAGAAGTTCCCTGGCTGATTCCTCCTTGGCACCCTGTCTCCCTAACAACACTGCCAGGAGGCGGAAACAGTCTCAGACATCACCTTCAGGGCGCCGGGGGAGCCAGCCACGCTTGTGGGCAGTGTCCTCGGGATATGCTTACTCACTTCTTCTCTCCTTTGTGTGGTGGAAACCTCCTGCTTCCTGCTTCCTGGGGCAGCACAGGAAGGCCAGCAGTGGCCCCGTCTCTCTTTCCCTCTCTGAAATTATCTGCGCACATCACAGATGTGAGAGCCAGAACTGCGGCTCGTAGCCCCTGATCGGGCCTCACAGCCTAATGCCTTTTTGGTCACTTCCTCTGCTCTGTGTGGCTGGAGTGAGGGGAGGTTTCCTTGGAGCAGGAAGAAGTGACAGGTGTTGGAGAGCAGGAGCCCCTCAGACCTAGGATCAGGCCTTCTTGTCCGGCACGGGCAGAGTTCCGCTTCAGGGTGTAGGACACACAAAGGATAGCTGCCCGCCAAGCACCACTGTTTTCCCATTTGACTGGTGCCCTGGGCATACTTGCCTCTCTAAGCACGGGGGGCTGACAGTGACTTCAGGCAGGATCTGTGTGTTACTGGTTATTAGACACCACCATTTCTGAAGCCAGGGTTTGCTTTCTACCCTTCACCTCGCCTGTGTGTGTGACTGCTTCACCCAGCAGGGTAGAACTCAGCCCCAGAGCTGGAGTGCTCCAGGGCCAAGAGCATAGTGCTTCGGCTGTGATGCCTGCTCCGAGGCCTGTCTCTGACTCCTAGCTTGTTACTTAGGGCAGATCACTTATGCTGACTCAGTTTTCCTCATCTTAATGTTACAGGTAAGGAGACTGAATCGCTAGACTAACTAGACACGTCGACGCTGACTGTATTGCATTCACGTACATGTGGGGAATAATACATTTATGATGCCAACAGAAAGATATCCCGAATTTATTGAGCAAATTAAAGAGAAAATGAAGTTTCCTGGGGGTACATTTTAAACTACCTGGATTTGAGTACTGAGCATGACAAATACTAGGAAGCTGAATAAAATCAATATGCAGTTAAAAGCTTCCAATTTTGTGCCTCTTAACCAAAAACTTTGGCCACCTCATGTGAAGAATTGACTCATTGGAAAAGACTCTGATGCTGGGAGGGATTGGGGGCAGGAGGAGAAGGGGACGACAGAGGAGGAGATGGCTGGATGACTCTATGGACGTGAGTCTGAGTGAGCTCCAGGAGTTGGTGATGGACAGGGAGGCCTGGCGTGCTACGGTTCATGGGGTCGCAAACAGTCAGACACGACTGAGCGACTGAACTGAACTGAACCAAAAATACTTTTTTTATTTTATATTGTGTATCTATTATTTATCCAAAAGTTATTTATATAGTTTGAAAAGTAGACAAGGAAAAGATTAAAAAATAGCTTTGTTGTTGTTCAGTCACTAAGTTGTGTCCAACTCTTTGCACGCCCGTGAGCTGCAGCATGCCTGGCTTCCCTGTCCTTCACCATCTCTCTGAATCTCCTCAAATTCATGTCCACTGTGTCAGTGATGCTATCCAATCATCTCATCTTCTGTCATCCCCTTCTCCTCTTGCCCTCATTTTTTCCCAGCATCAGGGTCTTTTCCAATGAGTCAGATCTTTGTATCAGATGACCAAAGTACTGGAGCTTCAGCTTCAGCACCAATCCTTCCAATGAATATTCAGGACTGATTTCCTTTAGGATTGATGGGTTTGATCTCCTTGCAGTCTAAGAGGCTTTCAAGAGTCTTCTCCAACACCACAGTTCAAAAGTATCAACTCTTCAGTGCTCAGCCTTCTTTATGGCCCACCTCTCACATCCATACAAGACTACTGGAAAAACCATAGCTTTGATTATAGGGACCTTTGTTGGCAAAGTGATGTCTCTGCTTTTTAAAACACTGTCTAGGTTTGATATAGCTATTTTTCCAAAGAGTAAGCATCTTTTAATTTTGTGGCTGCACTAACCATCTGCATTGATTTTGGAGCCCAAGTAAATGAAATCTGACACTGTTTCCACATTTTCCTCATATATTTGCCATGAAGTGATAGGATCAGATGCCATGATCTTCGTTTTTTGAATGTTGAATTTACGTCAGCTTTTTTCACTCTCCTCTTTCACCTTCATCAGGAGGCTCTTTAGTTTCTATTAGTTCCTCACTTTCTGCCATTACAGTGGTATCATCTGCATATCTGAGGTTGTTGATATTTCTCCCGGCAATCTTGATTCCACCTTGTGATTCATCCAGTCCAACATTTCACATGATGTACTCTGCACATAAGTTAAAAATAGCTGCTGCTACTGCTAAGTCGCTTCAGTCGTGTCTAACTCTGTGTGACCCCACAGATGGCAGCCCCCCAGGCTCCCCTGTCCCTGGATTCTCCAGGCAAGAATACTGGAGTGGGTTGCCATTTCCTTCTCCTTATTTAAAGCTGATCTCTGTGCTAAGTGTTCATTCCTAGAACAGGAAGCATTAAAAGACAGACAGTAGAAGTGCTCCTGATACTGACAGCAGAGGAGGAGCTGGGGCACTCCGGCAGAGGTGCAGGACAGTGCACAGAGTTAGGTGTGTTCCTCTGCAGGGTTGAGTGAAGAAGCATCTGACAGGGCTGTGGAGGGGGAAAGGGATGAGGAGTGTCTTACCCTCAGCTGAAGTATGGGGGTGCTCACCAAGTCTGAGGAAGGTACAAAAACAATGAGGTAAATCCCAAACTAATCTGCATGGCTGGAGAAGGCGATGGCACCCCACTCCAGTACTCTTGCCTGGAAAATCCCATGGATGGAGGAGCCTGGTGGGCTGCAGTCCGTGGGGTCACTAAGAGTCGGACTCGACTGAGCGACTTCACTTTCACTTTTCACTTTCATGCATTGGAAGGAAATGGCAACCCACTCCAGTGTTCTTGCCTGGAGAATCCCAGGGACGGGGGAGACTGGTGGGCTGCTGTCCATGGGGTCACACAGAGTTGGACATGACTGAAGCGACTTGGCGGCAGCAGCAGCAGCAATCTGCATAGCAAACAGTCAGTGCAAAGCCAGGCTGTTACCCCAAGGGACGGCAGTCTTAAAGCAGTCTGGTTTCAAATCATTTCCAAGTCCAACGACAGTATAGTTAAGGGAATGTCAACAGGTAATGGACCAGGAGTAACAGAGAAGCCAGCAAAGGCAAGCTGCACATCACAGCTTTACTCGGTCCCTGCTGTTTGGGAGACAAGCACGCTGAGGGAGAAGGAGCAGAGCGCCTCAGCAAGGACCCTTGGTGCACATAAACCAGAGGGGGCTCTATAGGGAGAGAGGCGGTGCTGGCGAGGGAGACGGGCCGCATGAGTCCAGTTGCTTTTTGCTGTGACAGTCGAACCTGATGGCTTTTCAGCAGGGGAGCTGCACGATCAGGTTTCTGCTTTAGAAAGAAAGGGAAGGGCTCAAAATTCTGGAATTATGATATCAGAGCTGGAAGAGGTATCAGCCTGCATTGAATTGTAGCCCTCTCCTTGTGTAATCAGCAACTTGCCAACATCATCATATCCTTTATTTAAAAACCAAACCAAAACAAAGCGAAACCATACAACCACAAAATCCTTCCTGTTACTTGACTCTGGGCCACCGTCCTCTTTCTAATAGACACGTGTTAATTATTGGCACCTTGGTTTCTCAATTCTGACTTTACAGCAGGCCTGAGTTCTTACACATCAACAATGCCTTCTAGAATGGTACTCTAGTGTCCCATTTGTTTCTTTGTGTTGGTACAAAGAAAATGAGTTAAAATAAGTTGGCAGAAAGCTTGTGTCATGATTTTAGGCACTAAGTGTACAGGGACCCAGTCTCTGTCTCTCAACACTCATTCTAATGCATTAAGCAGAGAGTCATTTAGATTTCAAGTGTTAGAATAACAGAAGTGCCTATTGATTCATGAATGCATGCATCCATCCATGTATCATTTATTGAAGTCCTGGGACTAAGCTTGTTTATATCACTGAGCTTATATTCTAATGGGGGAAAGATAGACCATGTCTGGGTTAACAGAGAAGAATCATCGCAGGCAATGATACAAACACACTGCTGTATTTAAATCTATATGCTATATTTAAAATGGATAACAAACAAGGATCCACTGTGTAGCATAGGGAAGTCTGCTCAATATTATGTAACAACCAAATTGGGAAAAGAATTTGAAAAGGTGTAGATACATGTATGTGTGCATCTGAATCACTTTGTCCTACACCCGAAACTAGTGTAACATTGGTAATCAACTCTGCTCCAGTATAAAACAAAAAGTTATAATGAAGAAATAGGTGGAGAAGTGGGCAGAGGATTGAGGGATGGGGCAAGAAGAGAGTTGCATTTCACGTAGAGTGATTAGGGAAATTCTCTCAAAGGACAAGAGGGATAAACTCATAACTGAAGAAGATAAGGGGGCAGTCAGGTAAAGATCTTGGGCAAAAGCTTCTAGGTAGAGAGGGCTGCACAGATAAAGGCCTGAGGCATGAAAGATCTTGGAGAGTTCAGGGAGCAAAAGGCGGGGAATATGGCTGGAGCTCTGTGACTGGGAGTTAGGAGTGTCCAGAGAGCCTGTCTCAGGGCTGCATCCAGAGAGAGGGCTCTACCTGGGCGCCACGGCCCTTCACAGAGCAGGTGGCATGGGAAGGTCTTGAGGGATCGAAAACTACATAAAAGTCAAGTGGGTTTATAGTGATGTGGGAGGATCAGGTTGGAGGCAAGAAAGGATAATAATAAAGATAATGTATAATACTAATGTTTATTCATCTCTGATTATGTTTCAGGCACAGTGCTGCGTGCCTGATCCCATTCAAGCCTTGTAATCTCTTTATTGAGTCCTTTGATTTTCCTTATTTTACAGAGAGTAAAGGGGGTCATGGTCAGGTTTGAGGTCTGTTGACATTGAGAGCATAGGAGGTGTATAGGTGGAGATATAGAGAACAATGGAATCACACCTTGCTCATATCAGGAACTCTAAATAAGTGTTGGATGAAATCAGGGTGAGATCAGTAGTAGTACTGAACTTGAGAGGGTAGATAAGTGTCTATTTTACAACTTCCTGGGCACTGGGATGAGGTTGCTGAAATGCTGATTAAAATCTGCTTTACTCCCCAGTAAAGATTTTATATAACCACCATGGTGACTGAGTGTCTGTTCTCATTATTGAGTCTCTGAATCCCATACTTGTATTTTGTGCGTTTATGTGTAGAGCCCACCTTCCACAGAAGATGTGATAAGGCTCCTTTGAGCTATGCTGTGGCCATGTAGCCCAGACTTTGACAGCCAGATACACCGGCTTGTGCTTTGAAACAGAAGCTGGACCACAGCATCAATTTTGGAAGTGTCATTAGAGAGACTGAAAGTAGTGACCCAAGGCTGCAGGGACAGAGGTTCCAGGCAGAGTCCAAAACCAGGGTCTGGGTTCTGAGCTACACAGCTGACCCAGTAGTTTCTCTGTGGTCCATTCAAGCTCTGTAATTTTTGCTTAATTTTGTTTATATTTGATTTCTTAAAGAACTGCCTAGGTGGTAATCCCACTTGCTGTGTGGGGTCGCATATAGTGCTCCCTTCTAACTATGTAGCCGCCACTGTGCCTGTGTTTACAAACCCTTTCTTTCTTTTCACGTTCATGAAGGGATATTATTTTGTTAAATGAATCTTAATGATATCTATCAAGTGTATCTTTTTCATTTCCTTTTTTATTGAAATGTTGACATATGACATTATATTACTTTCAGATGTACAACATAATGATTCAGTATATATCAAATATAATTTTATATAAAAATTAAGAATGAAAGAATATATAAATTTTGTAAAACTTAGATATGAGTGTGTGACATTTTTCTGAGTGGTTGAATTAAAAATATCTTTTTATACATGCCTAGAACATTCACATTTTGTGTAGTGAGTCCATGTTTCCTTTGTACGCAGGAAAAAAACCAAGTGCTATCTGAAAAATGAACTATGATCACATAGCAATACAAAGACCCTAAACTTGTGAACACTATATTTAGGCAAATATTTGATGTAAATATAGTAAGTATCATATACCCATCAGGCATCTTTAATAATTTCTCCAATGAAAAAAAGATCTTTAAAGATGCCAGCTTCCATACTATTTTGTAGAAAAATGACATTTATTTTATATAACCTAAGAAAAATTTCTAAGAAAGCTTTTGCATGTGTTGTAAGCATTGATCAAACATTTCCCAAATTTGTCAGTGTTATTGATAGTTTATGGGTGATTGCTCAGTTAGAAGTGAAAAAAATACTCTTTTCTCCTTCAAAGCCATAAAATAATTTTGTGGTCCTTTATTATAATATGAGATGGTGTATATGATAGAACATGTCTTTTTCAGGTTATTATTATGGAATTCCTTCTGTTGGAGCAATAAGAATACATCCTCAGGTATGGCTGTGATCTCTTTTCTTCTTGACCTGACTTAGGTCTGTTTCATGTTTAATTGTCAAGAATAACCAGCTCTTCAATTTACTTATCTATTAAGTAATCTTCCCCTTTATTTTTTAAATTTCTGAGTGTACTATTAATATTTTTTCATATTTATTTGGTTTATTTCATTTTGCTATATCCTTTTGTTGGATACTTGATTCATTTATTTTACTTTTTTTCTTCTAAAAAGTAGTTAATTCTGTGAATTTTCCCTCTGTTACCTTGACTAAATCCCATATGTTTATGCACAGAATATCCTAATTGTGGTTTAGTTACAATTTTGGCTTCATGTTTGGCTTCAGATTTATTTGAATGTCCTGATACTTAGAGTTGTTGGCTCCTCTTTGTTTATTACTGATTCCGTCAGATTCCCTGGTGGCTCAGACGGTAAAGCATCTGTTCACAAAGCAGGAGACCCAGGTTCGATCCCTGGGTTGGGAAGATCTGAGGGAGAAGGAAATGGCAACCCACACCAGTACTCTTGCCTACAATTCCGTGGGTGGAGGAGCCTGCTGGACTACAGTCCATGGGGTCGCAAAGAGTCAGACACGACTGAGCGACTTTGGTTTTAGCTTCCCTGGTGGCTCAGATGGTAAAGCGTCTGCCTGCAACGCGGGAGACCCAGGTTCAATCCCTGGGTCGGGAAGATCCGCTGGCGAAGAAAATGGCAACTCACTCCAGTATTCTTGCCTGGAAAATTCCATGGACTGAGGAACCCGGAATACAGTGCAAGAGGTCGCAAAGATTTGGACACAACTGAGAGACTTCACTTTGTTTATTAATTTCTGGTTTTATTACATTGTGCTTAGAGAAAGTAGTCTGAAGGATTTCAATTTAGAAAAAAATGTATTTTTTGTCACCTAGAACATGCTCAATTTCTGTCAGTGTTCCCAGGATACATAATGAGTCCATTATATTATGTGCTAGGGTATAGTAACACACATATACACTGTCATATATACATGTCATGTTTATATATGTGGTCTGATGGTGGGCTGTATTAGCTGAGTTCTGGATTCATTTCAGTGCAAATTCATTGAGGTAGACATGTCCATTGCCTTCTCAACTCTGCCCCAAATACTTAACAGGATATGACTCATAGGAATTAAGCATATTTGTTGAATGAATTAAAATTTTTATATCCTTAGTTTTACTTCTATATGAAGCATTATTTTCAGAATTGTACTAAATTATTTTATTTTGATCATGCAGTTTTGTTAAATTTATCTTTATTTAAAATATATTTTAGTAAGGTATTCTTGAAGTTTTTGAGTTTTTTTGAAGGTTTGTGATGTTATGTATTGGGGTTTATTTTTAAAATACTGAATGCTTCTTATGTTCTAGGTACTGTGCTAAGTAAGCACTAGAAATACAATGGCAAATTAAAAAAAAAACCCTGTTTCCTGCATTTCATGATTCATACATGTATATTTATGGAAACAAATAATGATGAAGTAAATAAGTAAACGTTCGTTTGAAAGCATTGTGGTTGGTGCTATAAAGGAAACCAGTGGACAACTGTTAAAGATTTCAAGCTGAAACTGTCAGAAAGTCCAGCCTGCCATGGGTATATTGAATGGAGGCCAAAAGACAAAGGAAACCAGCCCCTTGAAAAGCTGGGCAAGGGGGCGGTCCTCCAGGCAGAGAGAACAGTATCTTCTGTTAGTATGAAATTGCTTCTCTCTCATTTAATCTTTGGCTTGAGTTCTATATTAGCAATATTGATGCTTCAGTTTTCTTTTTGTTGGTACTTACATGATACACATATTTATTCATGCCATCATACAAACCATGCAATTAGGTATCAGTATTTTTGTATCATTTGTTGTTGGTCATATAAATAAAACATTAATCTTGAATTCTCCCTACTGTCCTCACCCCATCGGGAAATTTTTGTTGTTGTACAGGAATGTAATCCACATGTAATAATCTCTGATGGACTTTGTCTCACTGCTGACATTTTAATAGCTGTTTTATGTATATCCTTTAGTTTGCACCATTGCTTGGTCTTTCTGCTGGGTTTTGTTAACATGTTGGGCGTTATTTATTTCTCATCCTTGAACAGGAGTGTTAGAGAACAGCCTTGTTTTTGTGTTAATCCACATGATTACTTTTGAATTTCTCTGAGGATGCCAACTGAAATCATTCCTCCTCCAGCTTTATTCAGATATAATTAACAAAGAGCAACTGTGTATATTAAACGTGCACAATATGTTTTGATATATGTATACATTGTGAAGTGATTACCACAATCAAGTTAAAATAGCACCTCTTGCTTCACATATTAATAGTTAACCTTTTTTTTTTTTTTGGTGAGAACAATTAAGATCTATTCACATCAGATTTCTAGAATATAAATCAGCATTACCAACTGTAGTCACCACATTGTACATTAGATTTCTGGAACTTGTCCATCCTGTTCATAACGAAATCTTGTATCCTTTGATCAACATTTCTGAGTTCTGTAAAGCCTGCAATACCTCTGTTTACTCAAAGGCGAGTTATTCTACTGGTCCAGCCTGTTGTATATTCCTTAGGCAGTTGATTTTCTTCAAATTTGAGGTGACCTTTTATCATTTACACTTGTAAAGAAAGTTTTAGATTGAACATTGGGTAGTGGTTGTATTCTAGTGTACAGGTTGTGAAGCCAGAGTTCGATTTCCTCTGGCAAGCTCTCCAGCGTGCCCTCATCTGAGTTTCTTCTTCCCTGGCTGGAGGGTGATGCTTTGGAGGAGAGGTGGGCTGGGACCCCTTCCCATAGGGACACCAGCGAAGGTATCGGTCTGGGGGCAGAGAACCTTGGCAGGTACTAATGCTGTCCCAGGTGGATGCTGCTTGCCCTTCCATCCTGTATCCACGAGGGGAGGGGGTGTTCCTGGGGTACTGCTGTGTTCCTGTGTTTGGCCCAATGCCTTCTGAGACCTCCCTTCTGTACTTTCCGCTTGACTCAAGAGTCAGAAATTCCCTGGAGTTTCTGGTCCTCTAATGGGAACCTTTCCTGTTTTATGCTTGTAAGCATTTGCCATTATTTTTATTTATTTTTTTTTCAGGTGTTTCAATGGGATCAGGGGAGGGAAGAGGTAAGCATGGGGCCTATTTTGCCATTGGGGTCAGAAACCTGCATATAGACTTTGTTAGGAGATGAGGTAGCAATAGATACTGATTCCTACCTCTTCCCTTTCCAATTTATTGGCAGAGATTCCAGAGTCAGAATTAAACAAATCATTGAGGCTTAAAGAATGTAGATTTAAGAGTTTTCTGGGTTTTAATTCATCTGTCACATGGGGTGTTTCAGGATTTCTACTGAAATAAACTCATTCTCTATTATAAAATAGAGAAAATTCTCTATTTTCTGCTTGGCACCAAGTCAATGATACCAAGTCACAGTGACATTTCCTCTGGCCTAGTGTTTAACCTGGGATTGTGGAGGTTGGTGGGGGACAGTTCCAGGGGAGCTGTGGGATAGGCAGAGAGTAAAAGCAAACAGAGTCATACTCCTGGTTTTGCAGCAACACAGCAGAGGGAGAAGGGAATTTGGAAGTCATGAAGGTGTGAGTATTTGTGACAAATGGCACAGACGCAGGGAAGTGCAGAGTCCACTTGAGCCTCCTGTCTTGGGGGATTCTGTTGAGCAAGCTGAGTGGGTAGATCAGATATTTAAGAGTCTTATTTGCTGAGATAGTTGGATTGTATTTAACAGACAATTGGGAATGATGTAATGCTCTCAGGAAGGCAGCGGCGTGATTGGAGAGGTGTATTAGGTGCCAGTGTGCTGTGGAGGACAGACCCCGGTTATTTGGGACAAACATAGGAATACACCTCAGGGGCAAAGATAGTGCTAGCAAGGTGGCACTACTCAAACAAACTGAAAGACAGAAGGCATCCTGTGAGTTGTCATGGGTCTTGTCACAACAGCAGAGCATATTGGATCCCTTTCTCAGAGCACTGCAGGGCAAGATGGGCTCCAACCTGGATAAGCCTGGTCAGAATCCTGGTCAAAGGAGTTCACTGTTCACCTGTGCTTATGAGGATGTGGGCTGGATGAGGGGAGAAGCCAGGTGCAGTCCTGCATAGCGGAGCCAGGGACACCACCAGGAGGTTGGTCAGTGCAGACAGGGAGCATCACAGCTCTGGCATCATGGATTCAGGCCGAGAATGATGGTGATGGCTGAGTTCTCAGTCTGAGGTCCTGGGGAGAGTTGACCAGCATGGGGCAGAGAGGAGCAGGGGCACACTTAGGAGAAAAAAGTGAACTGAGTTGGGGGTATATGGAATTTGAGGTCTGGTGGGACCCTCGTTAGGGACGTCCAGTAAATAAGCATGGATATCCGGTTAAGCACTAGAAATGGCCACTCTGGAGACTTGAAGAGGAGTCAGGAGTTGGGTCTTTGCCTGAGAGATGGTTGTGATGGTGATGTGGAGTTTCAGTTCAGTTCAGTCGTTCAGTCGTGTCTGACTCTTTGTGACCCCATGGACTGCAGCATGCCAGGCTTCCCTGTCCATCACCAGCTCCTGGGGTTTACTCAAACTCATATCCATTAAGTCAGTGATGCCATCCAACCATCTTATCCATGGTCATCCCCTACTCCTCCCACCTTCAATCTTTCCCAGAATCAGGGTCTTTTCCAATGAGTCAGTTCTTCGCATCAGGTGGCCAAAGTATTGGAGTTTCAGCTTCAGCATCAGTCCTTCCAATGAACATTTAGGACTGATCTCTTTAGGATGAACTGGTTGCATCTCCTTGCAATCCAAGGGACTCTCAAGAGTCTTCTCCAACACCACAGTTCAAAAGCATCAATTCTTCAGTGCTCAGCTTTCTTTACAGTTCAACTCTCACATCCATACATGACCACTGGACCTTTGTTGGCAATGTAATATCTCTGCTTTTTAATATGATGTCTATGTTGGTCATAACTTTTCTTCCAAGGAGCAAGTGTCTTTTAATTTTGTGGCTGCAGTCACCATCTGCAGTGATTTTGGAGCCCCCCAAAATAAAGCCAGCCACTGTTTCCACTGTTTCCCAATCTATTTCCCATGAAGTGATGGGACCAGATGCCATGATCTTAGTTTTCTGAATGTTGAGCTTTAAGCAAACGTTTTCACTCTCCTCTTTCACTTTCATCAAGAGGCTCTTTAGTTCTTCTTCATTTTCTGCCATAAGGGTGGTGTCATCTGCATATTGCAGGTTATTGATATTTCTCCCGGCAATCTTGATTCCAGCTTATGCTTCCTCCAGCCCACGTTTCTCATGATGTACTCTGCATAGAAGTTAAATAAGCTGGGTGACAATATACAGCCTTGACATACTCCTTTTCCTATTTGGAACCAGTCTGTTGTTCCATGTCCAGTTCTAACTGTTGCTTCTTGACCTGCATATAGATTCCTCAGGAGGCAGGTCACGTGGTTTGGTATTCCCATCTCTTGAAGAATTTTCCACAGTTTGTTGTGATCCACACAGTCAAAGGCTTTGGCATAGTCAATAAGGCAGAAACAGATGTTTTTCTGGAACTCTTTTGCTTTTTCAATGATCCAATAGATTATAGCAATTTGACCTCTGGTTCCTCTGCCTTTTCTAAATCCAGCTTGAACATCTGCAAGTTCATGGTTCACATATTATTGAAGCCTGGGTTGGAGAATTTTGAGCATTACTTTGCTAGCGTATGAGATGAGTGCAATTGTGCGGTAGTTTGAGCATTCTTTGGCATTGCCTTTCTTTGGGATTGGAATGAAAACTGACCTTTTCCAGTCCTGTGGCCACTGCTGAGTTTTCCATATTTGCTGGCATGTTGAGTGCAGCACTTTCACAGCATCATCTTTTAGGATTTGAAATAGCTCAACTGGAATTCTATCACCTACACTAGCTTTGTTTGTAGTGATGCTTCCTAAGGCCCACTTGACTTCACATTCCAGGATGTCTGGCTCTAGGTGAGTTATCACACCATCGTGATTATCTGGGTCATGAAGATCTTTTTTGTGTAGTTCTTCTGTGTATTCTTGCCTCCTCTTCTTAATATCTTCTGCTTCTGTTAGGTCCATACCATTTCTGTCTTTTATTGTGCCCATCTTTGCATGAAATGCTCTCTAATTTTCTTGAAGAGATCTCTAGTCTTTCCCATTCTATTGTTTTCCTCCATTTCTTTGCATTGATCGCTGAGGAAGGCTTTCTTATCTCTCCTTGCTTTTCTTTGGAACTTTGCATTCAAATGGGTATATCTTTCCTTTCCTCCTTTGCCTTTTGCTTCTCTTCTTTTCACAGGTATTTGTACGGTCTCCTCAGACAGCCATTTTGCATTTTTGCATTTCTTTTTCTTGGGGATGGTCTTGATTACTGCCTCCTGAACAATGTCAGGAACCTCTGTCCATAGTTATTCAGGCACTCTGTCTATCAGATCTAATCCCTTGAATCTATTTCTCACTCCCACTGTATAATCATAAGGGGTTTCATTTAGGTCATACCTGAATGGTCTAGTGGTTTTTTCTATTTTGTTCAATTTAAGTCTGAATTTGGCAATTAGGAGTTCATGATCTGAGCCACAGTCAGCTCCCAGTCTTGTTTTGGCTGACTGTATAGAGCTTCTCCTTCTTTGGCTGCAAAGAATATAATCAAACTGATTTCGGTGTTGACCATCTGGTGATGTCCATGTGTAGAGTCTTCTCTTGTGTTGTTGGAAGAGAGTGTTTGCTATGACCAGTGTATTCATTTTCTTGGCAAAACTCTATTAGCCTTTGCCCTGCTTCACTCTGTACTCTAAGGCCAAATTTGCCTGTTACTCCAGGTGTTTCTTGATGTCCTACTTTTGCATTCCAGTCCCCTATAATGAAAAGGACATCTTATTTGGGTGTTACTTCTAGAAGGTCTTTTACATCTTCATAGAACTGTTTAACTTCAGCTTTTTCAGCATTACCGGTCAGGGAATAGACTTGGATTACTGTGATATTGAATGGTTGGTTTGGAAACGAACAGAGATCATTCTGTCGTTTTTGAGATTGCATCCAAATACTGCATTTTGCACTCTTTTTTTTGACTCTGATGGCTACTCCATTTATTCTATGGGATTCTTGTCCACAGTAGTCGATATAATGGCCATCTAAGTTAAATTCCCCCATTCCAGTCCATTTTAGTTCGCTGATTCCTAAAATTTCAGTGTTCACTCTTGCCATCTCCTGTTTGACCACTTTCAATTTACCTTGATTCATGAACCTAACATTCCAGGTTCCTATGCAATATTGCATTGGGCTTTACTTCCATCACCAGTCACATCCACAACTGGGTGTTGTGGAATCTCAGGTTGAGACAAAGAAAACAAACTGAGGGAGATCAAAGTCAAGGCCAGTCCAGTAAGGATCTAATATATACGTAAACTGTTTCTTTATCTATAAAGTGCCTTTTATTTCATGTTCAATGAAAATTCCAGCATTTTATTATTAGTGGTGCTTAAAAGAAATGACTCAGAGGGGAGAACTGCTAGATGGGCAAGCCTTGTTGCCTGCCTTTCTGAATTGCTTGTGGTACAATTGGGCCATTCACTCTGTTCCGGGCACTCTGTGTGTTTCCTCCTTTCCGGATTAGACCTATTTGCTTGGGAAAACAATTCGTTTCTCAGGGCTTCAGTTTTATGTACTGTTGATCTATTACTTTATTTCTCTAATCTCTTTCCCACAGCCAATAGTTTTCACTACCTGGAACTAAAAACACCCTTCAGGATACCAAAGCACAAGTTAAAGAAAACCGTCTATGCTCCCAATGGGAGGAGGGGGAACAAATAGTCCACCTACTTGCTTGGAAGGAAATATGGCTTAAGCAGCTAATTGACTTTGCATTCACTTTTCAACTAGTTGTATTGGCCTTATGGTTTTCATTACATTGTAAATCTTTTTACCATATTGACAATTGAGGAACACATTTGTTCTCCTTGGTTTCATGCATCTGAAGGCTGTAGATGGACAAGTGAACAAGCGCCAGTGGAAAATGTCGTTTTGGAATATCAGATTTGGTCCTCAGAGACTAAGAGCACTCCATGTGTTGAGCAATAAATCTGGATTCTGCTGTGTTTAATTAAGGGAGTTTTCCTTCTTAGCACCAGATGTGGAGATGAGATTCACTTTTATTACGCCTAAAAGAACATGTCCCTCCAAATACGTATGTCACTGGTGTGGAATGTGACCACAGCCTGTGACAAGGCTCTGCACCCTAGGGGGAGAAGTTCTAGTCCTGTCTTCTGCACTTGTGCAGTTTTTCGTTGCGTGGCTGTGATTTGTAAGGTGATGGAGTCCAACTGTATAGATGCCAGATGTGAAGGGAGAACAGGGAGGGACGAGAAGTTGGTCACTGAAGGGAAAAATGGATGGAAGTTGTTTTCTTGCTAAGTGCAGCATCCATGAATAAAGACTTCGATCACCCGGAAAGACCTGCTCTGTGCTTCTGCCCTCTTTTGCCAATTAATTGATAAACATTAAGAGAATCACCTAGTATCTCCACACCAGTCCCTGAAAAGAGAATCTGAAAACAGCACTGCATCACCAAGCGAACACTGTAAACCTTAGGATGAAAGAGAGCTGATGGTCGTGTCCAGTGGGCCGGAACTTCCCCAAAAGGTCTCTCGCTATGAGATAGCCCAACCTATACTTAACCATGTCCAGAAAAAGGAAACGCAGCCTCTTTAAGGGAAGCCCATTCTGTCTCTGGGGAATTGAAGCTGTTAAAAATATCGTGTTCATTTTATTGGACAAATTCCTTTGCTCTGAGTCTTTCTCCCTTTTGTTCTAGTTTGTTCTCTTGAGAAACAAGTGGAATCTCCCTTACTAAGGCCAACTACCTCTTAGGTTCCAGGCGTTCAAGGTGATTAGTACATGTCCTTGTGGCCAAGAACCCATAGCTGAGCGGAGAGAGGGAGAAAACCACAAACTGACCGAGCTTAGGGGGACGTCTTATTCATCTGTATTTTTAGTGACTGGTAGAGCAGTTGGCTGGAGAAGGCAATGGCACCCCACTCCAGTCCTCTTGCCTGGAAAATCCCGTGGATGGAGGAGCCTGGTGGGCTGCAGTCCATGGGGTCGCTAAGAGTCGGACACGACTGAGCGACTTCACTTTCACTTTTCACTTTCCTGCATTGGAGAAGGCAATGGCACCCCACTCCAGTGTTCTTGCCTGGAGAATCCCAGGGACGGGGAGCCTGGTGGGCTGCCGTCTATGGGGTCGCACAGAGTCGGACACGACTGAAGCGACTCAGCAGCAGCAGCAGCAGCGGAGCAGCTGGAACTCCGTAGATATACTTGAAAGAGTTGATGAACACATTAACTCCTTTGCTTTTCTCGGATTATGTCCCACGTCACACTCTAGGACTCTCTGTGTCACCACGGGTGGTAACCAGAGCTCTAGCTCCTGCTCCGTGCTGTCATTCCTGGCTTACACTATCCAGGAGTTACAAGGCCTTGGTGCTCTTTCCTGACTGGCCCTGCCCACACATGTGTCTGTGTGGTGTCTGCCTCATGACCCCGCCCCCCGTGACTTGATCCCAGTCAGCCTGGTCTAGACAGAGACTCTAGGGAGCATCTGAATGCATGAGCGCCTGAACAACGCATCCCAAATCTCTGGAGTTGGTGACTTTTGGTTGCTCCCTCCACGCTGCTGGGGCAGGTGGGAAGTGGTCTCTTCTTTGTGTGAACTCAGTCTGGCTAGGAAGATAATACAGACATGCAAGGAATTCTAAGACAGTTGTGGTGACAGAGGAGTGATGCAAACCGGCCCTGGAGTGGAAGGATGTGCATTGTTAGCGTGCTGCCCAAGAGTTCTTGACATGGCTAGAGGCATTTCATACCGGAAAAGGTAGTTGGTTAAGACCACTGATACATAACCGCACTTGGAAATGTGTGTAAGAGACTCATTATTATGAATGTGCAAGCTCCCATTGGGGGGTTTATTCATTTGCTCGTTCAGTTGCTAATAGGAACTCTTATTAGGAACCCACTCTTCTGGTTAGAGGGCTGTCCCAATGCCCAACAGGCTAGATCCCTTCTTTCTAATGGGGTAGTGTTGAGCATGACCAAACACACAAATTAAATAAATATGGTGAGGCCTTGGAGACTATAAAGTAGCATTATTGGGCAGGCAAGATGGAGCTACTTGGGCAAAGGCTCATGAAGAGGTGACATCCAAGCTGAGACCAAATGACAGTAAGGGCTGGCACAGTCCAGGGTCATAGAAAGGAGTGATGAGCTGGCCATGATGCTGGACCTCAAGCAGGAGTGCGCCAGGGGAGAGACAAAGAGCACAGTCTCAGGACACCGCTGCCCCCTCCCCCGCCAGGTTTGTGCCCTTTTCTGGTTTTTTGAGGAGTCTAGTGGCGTTCTTTATTGGTTAGCATCTAGTTAGGATGACCAGACTAAGCAAATAAAAATATAGGACACCCAGTTAAATTTGAATTTCAGATAAACAAAAAATATTTTTTTTTAAAATATAAGTATGGTAATGGAAACCTGCTCCAGTATTCTAGCCTGGAGAATTCCATGGACAGAGGAGCCTGGCAGGCTATAGTCCACGGGGTCACAAAGAGTCTGACACAACGGAGCAACCAAGCACACAGCACAGAAATATTAAAGTTCTCTATTGTGGAAGTAAATACAAAAATGGATAGAAGAGAGGAGAGAGAAATCACAGATGACATTCCTCGTTAGAAGGGGTGACCAAGTAGAAACCTCTGGGTTGGCTGGCCTCCCGGCAGCTTTGCAGAGACCAGCCTATGCCGTGGCCAGTGATGAACCCTCCAGGGGCAGATAGCTGGTTGAGTGGGGGAAAGTGTGGGAGGCCAAGTCTCCCCACTGTTTTAGGCCTCAGCACAGAAGTGAAGAGCGGGGGTGGATCCCAGCCCACCTTGGATCCAGCAGTGTTGGGGGCAGGGGCAGTATATCAGAAAAGTTGTTCAGAGACAGGGCCCTGGGGCCCACCTGAGCTTCATACCAGCTGGTGTGCCTTGGGCAAGTTATTGAACTGAGGATAGCAATCCCTTGATCTATCTAAAGCAAATAAGAAAAGGCTAAATCCCCTAAGGCCATTGTGATGATTCGACGAATTAATATATAGGGAAAGGCATTAGTTAAATTCCTGGCCCACAGTTACTACTTAAAAAAAAATTCTAAGATAATATAGTATATGTTTGCTTCTTCAGTCCGACTATATTGCAGATGACTTAAGACCATGTAGCAAATTTAAGGTGGAGCCATGGTTATCAAAAAGCCTGCCCAGACCACAAAGTTGATTTATCTCAATCATAACAGCAGCAAATTCCTGTTATTGTAATGAATCACAGCATGAATGCACACAGATGCAGGCGGCTGGGCTGTACACCCCAGTAACGAAAAGCAGATACTTGCAATACCCTAATGACATGTGTAGCAACTGAACCTGTAGCCTGGTTACACAAAACAGGCCATAATGAAATCCAGTTTCTTTATGGAATATTTTCCCTAAATGATAAGGTATTGCTCATGAGTCTTTCTCCCATGTATAGCAATTCCTTCCAAAGCAAACATTTTAAAGATTTTAACTGAAGTTGGAAAACTAAAACTTGTTTCAGAATAAGAATATGAAAGCCATCTACTAGAAGATCACTGTTCTGCAATATAAAACACACAGAGCTGTGTTGTCAAAGCCGTCTACTAGAAAATTACTGTTCTGCAATATAAAACACGCGGGGCTGTGTTGCTCAAAACAATTTAATTATAAAGTGCCGTTTTCTGGATCTGAAGAGAAACATTTCTACCTGGCCATTAGAGCTTTCTAGAGAAAGGCACTATATATCTGTAGTGTGGTAATGGTAATTTTGAATTTCAGAGGGAAAACAAAGCATAGATTTTGGAAAACAAACTTCGAAGGGCTCATCATTTCATTCTTTGCATATGATTTTGAAAGAGGTTGTTAAAATAGCTCGGATAGGAACTGAGAGACATGGCGATCAGCTTGAAAGAATCAGATTTTGCTCTTTGTATTTTATTTTGAACACATTTAATAAATAAGGAGTTTTCTGTATCATGAGAGCAAAACCCCAAAGCCCCAACGTGGTGGGGGAGAGTCGGAGTCAAAGCAGGCAGCACTTACAGCGTTGTGTTCAGGGATGAGGACCACATTTCTGAGAAATTTCTCTGGAAAGAACCTTTATATAGAGATAGGTATAACATTTTTTCCCCCTTCTGGCGGAATCTTCTTACGAATGACTGTCTAGTTAGTTCTGGAAAATAGGTTCTTTTTTTTAATGTTTATATTTTAATTGCTGGAAAAGTGCTTTACAACGTTCGGTTAGCTTCTGCTGTGCAACAACTCAATCATATATATATATATCATATATATGCATAGATGACTATATACATCTGTATATTGAAGAAGGAAATGGCAACCCACTCCAGTATTCTTGCCTGGAGAATCCCAAGGACAGAGGAGCCGGGCAGGGTCGCAAGAGTTGGACATGACTTAGCAGCTACACCACCACCGTATATACACATGTACCCTCCCTCTTGAGCCTCTCTCCCCTCCCCCCAGCTTACCCCTCTAGGTCATCACAGAGTTCCCGGCTGGGCTCACCCTGTTATATAGCAACTTTCCACTATCTATCTTACACATGATGGGGAATATATGTCAATACTATTTCTCAGTTCATTCCACCCTCACTTCCCCTGCTGAGTCCACAATTTTGTTCTCTACTTGGCTCATCAGTACCATTTTCTACATTCCATATATATGCATTAATATATGAAACTTGTTTTTCTCTTTCTGACTTACTTCACTCTGTATGGAGAATAGGTCCTGATATTGCTCCATTCATTGACTAAAGTTTGATCTTTTAATATAAATTGATGGCTATTTTTAAAGCTTTTTTTTTTTGTGCAAAATTGTGCTCTGTGAACTTACAGGGTTTTAAATATGACATATTCTTATGTTTGAAAAAGGTTTATGCCACGCATATGCCTGTTCTTTAGTAGTCACATGTGGGCATATAACTTCAGTCACTGAGCTCACCAGGCTTCTCTGTCCATGGAATTTTTCAGGCAAGAATATTGGAGTGGGTTGCCATGCCGTCCCCCAGGGGATCTTCCTGACCCAGGGGTCGAGCCTGCATCTCTTGAGTCTCCTGCCTTGGCAGGCGGACTCTTTGCCACAGCGCCACCAGGGAGCTCCTAGTAGTTAACATTTTGCATGCGTCCTGAGTTGCTTCAGTCCTGTCTGACTCTGCGACCTCATGGACTGTGGTCCACCAGGGTCCTCTGTCCACGGGATTCTCCAGGCATAAACTTTTAGCTCTTTTAGGCAGAAAGTCAAACATACATTAATAAAATCAATTGTGTGCATAAACCAGTAAAGAACAGAGCATATACATATATTTTTTAAAATGGGTCTTTGTGATTGAAAATTAGAAAAAAACAAAAACCCTTCAGCACTGTATTAGGCATTTATTAACCTGGAGAAGGATAAGTCAGGTAAGCAAATGTAACCAAGACTTCAGTTCCAGTCCTGTCTCTCCCTTCCCGCTGCCTGCTTCTCTCCCTCCCTTTTCTCCGCCTCCTTCTTCTACCTTCCCTCAGCATCCACCTCTGCCCTTGAGAGACGCTTCCTGACAGATGCTCATCACACGCCCAGGACAGTCCATCAGATATACCTCACTTTCGTGCTTTGGAAAAAACTCCACACAATTTTGAGGATATTTTATATGATTTTTGGCATGTATTTTACATGATTTCCCCCTAATTCCTCTTAGTATAACCTGGCTGGTGCCAGGGAACTCTGCCCAGTGTTATGTGGCTGCCTGGATGGGACAAGAGTTTGGGGGAGAATGGATACATGTATACATATGGCTGAGTCCCCTGAAACTATCAAAACATTGTTAACTGGCTATATTCCAATACAAAATAAAAAATTTTTTAAATTCTGGCTGATGCCTGGTTAAGTAGCTTATTCAGTAGATGTGGACTGGGAATTATTTCTGCATCCTATTTGTGAAATGCTTTGAAACCTTCAAAGTGCTTTCACATGGATAATCCTGTTTCACCTTAGTGGCAATTATGTGAGCTGCTACTTGTTAATACCCTCAGTGACACCAGTGAGAGACTGAGGGACGGAGAGAGGGAGCACTGTCACAGCCAGCAGCTCTCCCTCTGATTGCACTCATCTGGCTCTCACGTTGGCTCAGTGAGCCTCAGTGCCGGATGCCTCTCAGAGCCACCTGCAGTTAAAAAAATCCCAAAGCCTGGGCTGCACACTGGTCCAAGTAAATCAGAATGGGAGGGTTCCACCAGGGTCCGTATTTGTTAGCTCTCCTCAGTGACTCCACTGTGTAGTCCATATTGAGAACCAGCTCTCTGGATCAAGTATCTCCTTTCCCTAAATATTCATTGATTAGTGAATACATCTCTGGTATTACTGACTGTGCCAAAGCAGGAATGCATCCTGAGGCGTAGGACTCAGAACTGCACCCAAGATTTTACTGACAGGATATTTTCTCCAGCTGTCACCTCCATGTCTTCTTTGGTTTCCCTTTTATTTTAATGCCAAGTTTTCTAACTGTCATTCTGATAAAGGAGGGTGGGACAGGGACAGGAATCTCTGTTTCCATCGTAAAAGTCAACACCAGTCTTTCCTCTCCCGGTGACAAATCACTGCCTCATGTTTCTGGAAGTAGTGCAGCATTCCATTCAGATTTGAGCCTGGATAAATCAAAGCGTTTCCTCCAAATTCACCATGGGGATCGGCTCACAGACTCACTCATTCTGTTTACCGCCACTCTTCCTTAATCTATCTCACACATGTCTCATTGGTTTATCAGATGGGCCACTCAGTCTATCGTCCTGTCCCTGCATCTGCTTGTCCAGGGTTTAGGTTTTCAAGCTGTGGCTTCCATGGAGGTGTCGGACTGACCTTCTTTCCACGGTAGCTGGCCCCTAACCGCACTCAAAAGAGCACTGGCACTCTAGAACTGCAGCCATGGGCACCTGCCCCCACACAGACACACTCTTCCAGGGGAAATGCAAATGAACGCAGCTGGGCCCCTCACTTCACAGGTTCTCAGTCACTGGTAAATTTCCCTCTTACGATTGTTAATCTATGAAGTCAATTCAGTAAGCAATCTAAGGGCTCAAGAAAATCAGTTTTCTGGAGAAGTCCAAGAATACTTCCTAGGGAATTTAGCTCTATCTTTGGGCCAGGGAACATTTTCCATTCTGATCTAGAACTGGAATATTGATGAGTAGGTGAGTGTATTCTCTATAACTGTCCAAGCGTGTTCACCAAACAGAACAGACTAAGATTCTGAGATTCAAGAGGTGATGTGACCAAAGAAAGCTATTTTTATTTTTAAATTTTTAATATATTTTAATACATTTATTTCATTTTAAAATTTCCTTCTTAAAAGTATTTACTTTTGTTATGCACAAAATGATATCCAGTGACTAAGTGGACTAAATCCAGTAGGTTTATAATAGGTGGCTTATGCATGCATGCTTAGTCACTTTAGTCATGTCCAACTCTTTGCAACCCTGTGGACCACAGGGTTGTTCCATGGGATTCTCCAGGCAAGAATACTGGAATGGGTTGCCATGCTCTTCTCCAGGGGATCTGCCCAACCCAGGGACTGAACCCACATCTCTTAAGTCTCCTGCGTTGGCAGGTGGGTTCTTCACCACTAGCACCACTTGGGAAGCCCAGGTGACATACATATAGGCAAAAATAAATACTCTGTCTCCCAAATTCATTCCAGATTCTCAGTAGCAATGGGCTTCAGTGCAGCCTTTTAGCCTATGGGATAAAAAGAAAATAAAACTATAAGGATAGGGTCAGCACTGGGACTCAAGCTTCTGGCTATCACCGGAGTTTCTGAGTCACGCACTAATAATTTTCATACAGTGCTCAAGAAAACTGTCACTAGCTCTGTAGACAACATCACCTCTTTCTGATTTTTAGTTCTGATGAATAAACACCTGCGAGAGAAATTGGTGGGGAAGAAGGCATTAATGTCACTTTTGCTACATATATTGATAAACAGGAAGTGTGAGCCAGTTTCCAGGCCTGCCAGCCGTGAAGAGGAAGGACAGTCTCCCTGAGCTCACTGTCCACAAGGGGATTATAGGATGTTCTTTAATAGGTTAGTTAGTAGGTTAGTGTTAATAGGTTAGTTTTTTTTTTAATTTTATTTTATTTAACTTTACAATATTGTATTGGTTTTGCCATATATCAAAATGAATCTGCCACAGGTATACATGTGTTCTCCATCCTGAACCCTCCTTCCTCCTGCTTCCCCATACCATCCCTCTGGGTCGTCCCAGTGCACCAGCCCCAAGCATTTTGTCAGTAATGTGTAGACCTTGATGTGCTTTTAAAATATGTGCTGATTTTATCATAAGTGAACCTTTGTTCTTGCTTTCCCCTTATACAGATTGACCATCTCTATATCTTTCTTTCCTTTTCTTCCCTCAAATTTTCTGCTCATATCCTTTACCTATTTGGATGGAGTATTTTATTATTCCTTGTAGATTTATAAGAGATTCTTAATTTAATGATAATTCTAAGTTTTTTCCTGATAGGTACTTTGGAAATATTTTCCAGTCCATCACATGCATTTAAATGTTTTAAATAATTTTAAACATACATATTTTATTAAGGTTCATGAGGTTTTATCTCTTAATCATCTTCTTTTGGTTTCTGTGCTACATTCCTGGGGGGGTCCCTCACTGTGTTGAAAACTCTAATGTTTTTTTCTAAGCCAATAACTTTATCCCTTATAATGGGGAGTTTTTTCAAAGGAAAATCTTGACCATTTTCTCATGGAACATTGCTGGGGGCCAGAGTGAGGTACTCCGCCCGTGGCAAAGGTCATGAGGAAGGAGGCTCGACATACGCAAAGGCGGGATCGAGCCTCAGGTGTCCCCCTGGAAATCCTCGAGCATCTACCCCCATAACCAGAGCCTGCCTACTTTACTACTTTGTGCTCTCACCTATACCTCTGACTTTACAGGGGGCTGTCCCCCACCACTTCTTTCGGAGAAGGAGTTAACTTAGAGCTCCAGTTAATAATAATTCCTGGGCATGACAGGAGTGTTTTAACCTACAAACTCCTCTGAAGGTTCTCTAGCCTGCCTGACAGGCTTGTCCGGCCACATGTGATTGCTCACAGCCTCCCAACCGTGAGAGGCATGAGATGCTTTAAATCTTCTAAAAACAGGTTCCTTAGAAAAGTTAGAAAACCATTAGTATAAGTATAGTGGGCTGATTAGAAATTGTATTGGTGAAGAGTTTTTCATTTGTTGAGCCAATGTTTGTTGCTAAGTCTCCATATCCCCTGCCCTTACACACATTAATGAATATATAGAAGAAATAAGTATTAACCTTTGATATAAATCACGTTAGACCTTAGGCTAAGTAAATTCTTTCCTTAACTAAAACCCACTATATCCTCACCCTATAGGAATGTAACTTTATTTGGGTAGTGTCTGTTTTAAGAATAATCACCCCTGGAGAAATAAGTGTCCTGGTTGACTGACCGCTGTCACAAGGAGAGGGTCATAAATTGTCAGCAGCCCCCCCTGGCCAGAAGATGATGTAACACCCCTAAGACCTCTGTATACATTTGTATGAAGCACCTGACTTTGATAAAAGTCAGGACTGCTGACCCCGCGTGACTTTTGCATAACATCTCAGTGTATAAAAGTAGACCATGGAAAATAAAGAATTGGGATCAGTTTCTCGAAATACTGGTCTCCCCATGTCGCTCTCTCTCTCACTCTGGCTGAGTCTCCATCTGGAGCGCGGAACCCGCCATGCTTGCTAATTATGCCTGGGCTTCTAAGATCCGACCGGGGAGGCCTCAGTGTCTCCTCTCCTTCGGGAGAACGGAAGGACGCCTGCGGCCTACGTAAGTGGTGCAAACTTCTTGTCTTGAAGTTTTATTGGTCTCCCGTGTAAACCAAGCTACTCAGCCCCTTTTCTCCACTGAATTTTCCTGCTGAGCTATCCTCATCCTATTACTCTTTATATCTTTGATAAAATATTTAAATAAATAGGTCGCTGATGCCGTCCCCACTTCGAATACCCTGGATCAGCTGGGGCTGGACCCCGGCAGAACATGATGTTGTTTTTGGATTAAAATTTTTATTCCCCATAAAATTCGATTAAATATTGTGGAAAATATTAAACATACACAGAAGCAGAACAAATAGTATAATGAAACCTGATTTATCTTCCAGCTTCAATAGTGATCAACTTTGCTATTTTACTCCATCTACCCCTTACTCCTTTTTTCCCTTTGAAGCAAATTCTAAATATTCTCTAATTTCACCCATGAATACTTCAGTATATCTCTCTAACAGAATCATTTTTAGACTCAATTCTCGTATTATTTTCACACCTACTACAACAGCCATTAATGTTTTAATAGGTATCACATGAAATTTACACTGAACTATCTTTTTCAGGTGCTTTGCTGGCTTCAGGATCCAAACAGAGTCCCCACATTTCACTTAATTTGTAATAATAGTTCTCCCTCCCTTTTTCATGCATTTATTTGTTGAAGTAGCTGGCTCATGAGTCATTGTCTTATAGAGTGTATTATATTCTGGATTTAGCTACTGCCCTCTCATTAAATCTCTATTAAATTTAAGCTTTTGTTCTTTGTTTTGTTTTGGCAAGAGTACTTTATCCGAATTCTCTGCACTTCCTATTGCATCATATTGGGAAGCAATAATGTCTGTTCATGTCACTTTTATGTTATTAAAATTGCCTGATGAGTTCAGGTATTGTGGGCCTAGGATTCGCTCCAGGATTCAGGGGCAAGAGGTTGGAGTCAGAAACGCTTGAGTTCAAATATCATTTCTGCCAGTTGCTTGTCCTGCCTGGGCACTAAGTTGCCCAACCTCTCAGACTTTGTAAGTTTCACTCAGCTTTGAGAAGATGATGGTCTGTTTTGTTTGTGGGACTGTGGTTGGAATGGGGAGAGTTCTTTGTGCAGGACCGTGGCATGGCGCAGAAGAGTGGTGGTGGTGATTCACGGCCATCTGTTTACCCTGATGGAATTTGTTTAGGTGACGCTAAGTGTCTTTCCAAATCTGAGGTCCTAGGATGAATGATCAGGCAGCTTGCATTAGCTGGGTTACTTGTGTATTCAGAGAAAAATCTGTGGGCTGAAGGCTCTCAACCAGTTGTAATAGTTCAATAGAGATGACGATTCTGCCAGATTTGGGTCCTGTGGGCAGAGTTGAGAGGTCTATAAATTTGCATTTACTTTTCAAGTCTTGGTTTATAACAGCTCGCCAAATATGTCACCAAGATGAAGACAGATTGTAATGACTACGTTTTGGTAATTCACTTACTTCACTGAAATCAATGCTCAGTCATGTTACAGGCGAGACTCCATCTGTTTCCAATCAATAGCAGAGGGAGCACCATGCCTGGATAGAAGGGCTGAGTCTGTGTCTATGCAGGAAAAACTGCATGCAGAGCTGCAGCTGAATGATGACCCAGCAAACATTGGTGTGGTTGGTGGTGTGGACCACCAGATGGGCCAGTCCAGGCCCCTGTAACTCTACAGTGGCCATTCGTTCACAAATATTGTCAACACCTATCATGTTCTGGGCATTCTAGTTGCTTGGGGGCAGCTCAGTGAGCAAGACCGTCCCCTGTCCTCTGGGAGCTGATGCATATTGTAATTGGGGGATGTGTGGAGTGTAGCCAACAAATAACTGATGTAATCCTTAAATTATAAAGCAAGTCAGAAAATGATATGGACTGTGGCAAAGAAAGTGTTAAGGGGGCTAAGGGGGTTTCAAGTGCCTGGGAAGGGTGTGATTATGCTTTTGGGGTGGGATGGTCAGGGCAGTAGGCCCGGCTCATGAGAGCAGGCAGGATAATGATGGCTTCTTCAGACCCCAAACACTCAGTAAACTATTTGATCTTGCCCCGAGTGAAATTGCCATGCTCAGGAGATCCAAGGCACACTGCTTGACATTGCCGCCCTGGATTTGGATGTCCAAATTACGGGACTGCCCTCTCCTTTGGTATCTGCTTTCTGTGTCCTCTCAGTGGTTCTAGACCCTCCGACCCCCCCAGGCCCTTCCTCAGGCCATGACTTCAAATTCAGCTACCTCTGGAGCTCACTGTACTTCATTCATCCCTTTAAAGGCGCCATCTCCTTCTCCCTCAGCCCTGGAGGGATTAAGAGGCCTTCTGGTCCCATTGATTTGCCAGGACAGTGCTGCTCCCAGAGAATACTCTGCACTGGGAAGTTTTGGGCATTTCTGGAGGAATATTATGTTATCATCACCACCACCATCACCACACCACCACATGACCACCATAACTATCCCCATCACCACCACCACCATTTTATCGTCCCCAAGAGTTTGGTCAGGGAGAGTCATGTGTAAGCCACATGTGGGCTTGGTTGACGTGCTCTCTTGAACTTGGCTTGACAGGCTGGGCTGGCCAAAGCTTTTGTTTCTCACAGGAAGACAACTTTGTGCAGCCCCTTGTTTAACCTGGTTTTCCCTCTTTAGAGAGAGAATTTTCACCAGATGAATCATGCCTAACACGCTTGCTGGAGCCAGAGACATTTGGCTTCCCAGCCTGTTTACTATAGCATAGACTTTGTCTCATAAGTGTTCTTAGGAAATGACAGCTGACAGAAAATTGTCATTGTTTTTGCTTAAAAAAACCTAAAGACCTGGAAATAAGCCAATTCTGGGCGGAAGGGAGTTCCTATCTACCGGTCTATTCAGTGCCATGCAGGACAACAACGCTGGGATTGTCGTGGTGATGTGCCTCGGCACAGGTGATAAAGCCTTCCCCTGCTTTACCTGGGAGGTCCCAGTCACAGCCTCAGTAGGTGACTGTCATCACTTACTCCCTGCATAGATGTGACCCTCAGACTCAGAGCCTGAAGTTAGTAAGGCAAAGGCCTGAGAGTTGTCCCCTCATTTCCCCACTTGAAAATCTGGCTTGTTCTGAGCTGGCAGGTGTTGCTCCGCTTGTTCTCTGCATTTCTCTTGTGCTCTGTGGTTTGAAGGCCCTGTACTCATTTTCACGTTTTACTCTTGAGCAACAGAGCCCCTAAAGACACATGTAATGTAGCATAAATGATGCTGTTAGTCACTTAGTCGTGCCCAAGTTTCTGTGACCCCATGGACCGTAACCCTCAAGTTTCCTCTGTCCATGGAATTCTCCAGGCAGGAATACTGGAATGGGTAGCCATTCCCTTCTCCAGGGGATCTTCCTGACCCAGGGATTGAACCCAGGTCTTCCACATTGTGGGCAGATTTTTTACCATCTGAGCCACTAGGAAAGCCCCATAAATGATGCTTCTTGAAGTTTACTGTCATCCAATAACTTAGATTCAGAGCCTGTGGAGCCAAAGGGGACTAAAAATCTCATTCCTTCTGCTCTCCCCCTGCCCCAGTGCATGTAAGAGGAGAATGAGGCCAAGAAGGTTGAGGAGGATTCCCCTGTAAGGTCTGCCTGGTGGCAAGCACGTGACCTGGGCAGACTCCACCTGCAACTCATCTAGCCCATCCATTCCTGCTCTGATGACCATCTGTGCTGGCATGCTCTGGACAGCTGACTGCGGACACAGGAGACGATGCTCAGAATGTGTTACACTTGATGGAATCAAACTGGACAGCACTGCGCCACAGCTGTGCCAGGGAGCCCCCCTCCCTCCCTCAGCTGACCTCCTCCCACTGCTCCCTGACTTTGGAATGAACTCAGGGAGGGAAGAGAGTATGGTCATGGGCTTGGGTTTGGATTCTGACAGCCTGGGTCACCTCCTGGTTCTGCCGCTTACCAGCTGTGTGCACAAACACACAGGTCAGGTCAGTTACTCAAACACCAACTCTCTCCGCTCACTCTGCTTTGGTTTTGCCCCTTGAATATGGCTCCATTGATCTCTTTTCTTCTTGAGTCACTAGAGGCAGTCACCAGTATATCATGGGATGCTTGTCCTCCTGCCTGGCAACAAGAGCAGGAGCTGACAAACCTCTTGGAACCCTGGGGGCCCTTCAGAGGTCTCCATAGCAGACTACTGCACAAATACAACTGCAGCCCAGGCTGGGGGAAAGCCACCCCTACAGGGGAAACGAGAAGACCAGGCTGTACTGGGGCCCAGAGAAGGATCCAGATGTGCTGAGAATGGGAACCAGGAGGCCTGACGGTGTGAAGGAGAACTGCTGTCCTGTGATATCTGATCCTGTTTTAAATCCCCAGGGCTGTGCCTGGAGAAACTGGTTATATTCATTATGCTTAGAGATGGAAAACGTCTCATTGTCTCAATTAGCATCTTGGCTAATTAGTATGCTTGATCTTTTTTTTTCCCACATATTTATTGCTATTTCTCCTTCCTCATACCCCAGTATTTTTTCCTTTTTCCACTTCATTAAAAACACACAACAGTACAAAACATTTGCAAGTTTTTCCTTCCTTGGAATCCACAACCAAGACAAATGCAAAATGCCCTTCCTCAGACTCTACTGAACACTCAGACTATCTACTATTTATCGCCCCACCCCTTCCTGGCACCCTTCTCCTTCAGATGGTCCCATGCCAGCTTCTGCTTCTTCTGCCCTCTCCTTTCTGTCCCCTGTCTCTTCCATCTGGCTTCTGTTCCTGCCAACGTGTGAAAACTGTGCCCTCCACACCCAGGGGATCTTGGAGCCTCACCCTGCACCCTAACACTTGTGTCCCAAGTGCTGACCAGGCTCTCTGTCCTTCTGCAGGGAGACTCTGGGGGCACATCTGTGCTTCTCTCCTGACAACTCCTGCTGTCCACTTCCCTGTCTTCCTAACATGCTACTGACCCCACATGAACTTGCCCCGAGTCCTCCCAAGTACCAGTTCTGCAAGTCACAATGACTGGTGAATCTCACCATATGATATTCTGGTGGGGATTGAAAACAGCCACCAACTACAGTGCTCAGCACTGAATCCCTGGTAGCCTAGCCTCTGATGTGGAAAGTGGGGGACGTGTTTCTCTTTCCTGTTGAATTCCTAGGTATTTGTGCCTTCACCTTGTAGCAGCCCAAGTAACCAGTGAGTCCCACCGAGCCTCTCTTTTCCAACTCTGTATGCTGCTAAGTCACTTCAGTCATGTCCGACTTTGCGCGACCCGAGACGGCAGCCCACCAGGCTCCCCCGTCCCTGGGATTCTCCAGGCAAGAACACTGCAGTGGGTTGCCATTTCCCTGTCTGCCGGGAGCCGGTGAGAGACATTCCACTCGTGACAAAGGTCATGAGGAAGGAGGCTCGGCATACGCAAAGGCGGGATCGAGCCTCAGGAGTCCGCCCGGATATTCTCGAGCATCTACCCCCCCAAAAACCAGAGTCTGCCTACTTTATTGCTTTGTGCTCTCACCTCTGACTCTACTGGGGGCTGTCCCCCACCACCATCTCGCTCTCTCTGTCAAAGAGTTAACTTACAGCTCCAATTCATAAAGTTCCTGGGCAACTAGGAGTGTTTAAATCCAAACCCCTCAGATGGCTCTCTAACTCGCCTGACAAATGTACCCGGACTCCTACAGCTATGCATATGATTGTTTACAGTCTCCCAGCCTTGGGAAGCTTAAGATATTCAAATAGCTTAGAGCCTCTCAGAGAGTTAGAAACTGTCAGAATAAAACTAGTAAAAGATTTCATTGATGAGCCAATGCTTGTTTCCAAGTTTCCACATCCCCTGAATTGTATCCTTGAATGTGTATTAATTAATATAGTTGGTATGTAGAAAAAATAAGTAGTGGCCTTGGTGTTAGTAACTTTAGACCCTTAAGGTAATAAATTCTTTCCTTTGTTGTAAACCCATTACACATCCGCCCTATAGGAATGCAATTTTATCTTCGGAAGATGGCGCCAAACCTTAAAATAATTACTCTTAGGGAAAATGAGTCTTTGTTGATAAGTCTTTGTCAAGAGTCATAAAATGTTAATAAGCCTTCTGGCCAGAAGATGATGTTAATCACCTAAACCATTTGTATAAGATAAATTTGCAGGAAAGAAACCCTGGTTTTTGATAAGGATCAAAGACTGCTGACTTTGCATCCCCTATTATCTTCTATGTGTAACTTAGGGTATGAAAACCCCTGTTGAAAATAAAGCTACGGGCTTTGCTCACCAACGCTTGGTCTCCCCATGTCATTATTCCCCTTAACTTCCAGCTGAGTCTCCATCTGGAGCGCGGATATCCTCTGCGACCATTTATTTGCCTGGGCTTCTAAGACCCACTCGAGAAGGTGTCTAAGGTGGGGCACCTTCCACTATTCAAGAGGGCGCGTGAGGCTTCCGTGGTCAGAGCTAACCTGGTGTTATGGGTTATACTGATTTTCCGCGTAAACCAAGTTACTCAGCTTCTTTTCTCCACTGAATTTTCCTACTGAGCTATCTTCATTCTATTACTCTTTATATCTTTGATGAATAAATAAATAAATAGTCGCCGAAGCCGTCTCTCCTTCGAATACCCTGGATCAGCCGGGGCTGGACCCCAGCACCTCTCCAATGCATGAAAGTGAAAAGTGAAAGTGAAGTCACTCAGTCGTGTCCGACTCTTAGCGACCCCATGGACTGCAGCCCACCAAGCTCCTCCGTCCATGGGATTTTCCAGGCAAGAGTACTGGAGTGGGGTGCCATTGCCTTCTCCACTGTATGGTCATCTCTTAATTCAGTTACCATGAACTCAATGACCACAAGTTGATCAGCTGTCCATTCCCTTTGGCTCCTGCTTCCTCATTCTGGACCTCCTTAGTTCTTACAAGACTGTAGCATTATCCAGCTCTTGGAATATCTAGCTATCTTTTCTCTCTATTTCAAGCTACCTAAATATGGGGTTGGCCAAAAAGTTTGTTGGAATTTTCCCATAAGATGTTATGGAAAAATCCTAATGGGCTTTTTGGCCAACCCAGTGTAACCAAGACCCACCGTCTTCTGGTTTCCTTCCTGTCTCTCCAGGCATGTTTTGCAGGTTCACTGTCTGAGGCTTAAAATAGTGGCATTCCACTATGCTCAGGACCATGCTTCAGTGAGCGCCTGTGGGCAGCTGACACGGACATGGGAATTTTCTAGAACTTCCTTATCCGCTCCACAAATACATATCGAATTGCCTTCTGGAAGCTTCAGTGTAGCTGGAACTCAGTCCTGACATAATAAAAACAGAACTCTGAATTTCGAGTTCCAGCTTACCCCTTGTCCCTGTGTCCTTCATGCTACGAAATCACTGGGCTGACACTGTCCTCTCAACTACCCAAATGTGGTCTGCTCCCTGCTGATTTTGCTGCAGGTATTCTTATACACCCACCTTTATCCCTAGCCAGCACCTTAGTCCAAGCTGCAGTGTCTCTTTCTTGCGTCACTAAAATGGCCTCTAAACCTTTCCTGCATCTGCTCCTGTTCCTTGCAGTCCATTGCCTGCAACTACATCCGGACAGTGTGATCTTTTTCAAAGTTCGTCATGATACTCCTCTGTCTAAACCCTTCAGCTGTTTTGCATTCATTTCCCCCTCTTTTCTTTTCCACAACAACAAAAAAGAGCAGAATCATTAACTGGACCCAAAGCTCTCTCTAGCCGGGTCTCTGCTTCTCTCTTGAGGACACTCTCACATCAGGACCCCGTGCTCTTGGCCCAGCCACTCTGGTTTTTGGGCTTCCTTGTGTTACTTTGCTTCCCTGCTCTTTGGCCCGTTCACACACAACTGTCTTCCAGATTTCAGTCTGAGTATGGCTCCTTAGAGAAGCTTCGGTGAGTCTTGGAGCAGCAGAACCTATAGTCTCATGGTGCTGAGTTGTCCTTTCCGTACCTCCTACATCATGCCGCACTTGCATGATGCCTGATGAACGGAGGTCTTCCCAGTACGGTGGGAACCTTGCCTCACTCTCCTCAGCAACCAGTTGGGAGGATGACTGTTTTTACAGCCCGGCTCTGGCTTCATATAGCCACCAGTGGTGCCCCGCACAAGCCACCACAGTGTTGATAAATATCCTTCGTGGATGAAGAAAATGATTTAAGGAGCATCACAAATTAGGTAAAAAATCTGGACGCTTTGGATTCCAAGCCAGCAGGGCTACCAAGACTTTAGGTGCTTGCAGTGTCCTAATTTGGCTACATCTTTCTGTCTCAGCAAAGTCCAGGAGGACAAAAGGCGAGATGGGCGTGAGGCTGACTCATCTGGCGACCCTTCATTGTGCCTGTTTCACTGGGAGGAAGCTGTGCACGAACAGTTATCCTCTGAGCGATTTCAGTGTCGCCTGGAAGGGGAGTGGGGTTCCTGAGTTTGTAGTGAGCGAGTTCCTGACTCCTTTCTACCCTGCCCACCACCTTCTGGCTGTCCCTGTGTCTTCCTTGTTTTCTGACCCCTCAGCCGGCCGCAGGTGGACCCACCTACGTCTGTCTTCTGTCTGTGCTACTGTGTTCTGTTCTGTCCTTCCACCCTCTTCAGCCCTGCCTGGCCTCAAAGCCCCTCCAGGAGGGGATTCCTCCCTGACCCATGGGGGAGGGGGCCTCGCCTCTGGAGGCAATTACCAGCGGGGCCATGAAAATATGTAAGGAGATTTTTAAGAGCTATCATGTTACATCCTTCATATTTTACCACAATAAATCCAGCCTTTTACTCTCGAGTAGACTCTCTATAAATTAGGAGTCTGTATCTAAGAAGGAAGATTTGATAGTCCCGGACATTCCCTACGACCTACTCATATTTCAAGTGTTGCACCAGGATTGGACTAACAAACCAGGGGCTTCCAGAATAAAAGTAAGTGATGTTCCAGGAGCTGAACCCACATACTCTTGCTTCTCCCTCCTGTCAGCTCAGACCTCAGCTTTATGCTGTGCTCTGGCTCTGGCCATTTGGTCTCAGGCCATCCTTGGATTCTGCTTTTGCTTTATAATGTGTCTCTCAGCATCTTTCCTCAGACCGCATATGTCAATGGGCCCAGTGAGGCTTGCTAAAATACAGTTTCCTCAGTTTTCTGTGCCACAGCAGAGTCTGGAGGTAGGCAGAGTCTCTTGAAATCTGCATTATCATATCTTCACGCCACACAATACGGTTGGAAAACATCTGCCTGTGTGTTAAGTTTTTGAGATCCATTTCCAAAGGCTTGGCCTTAGCTTGCTTCTTATTTCAAACTCCACCCCTGTAGGTGCTGACCTAGTACCTCTCTGGAAAATAGTCCTCAGGGCAGCCAGAAAGTAGCTCTTCCTTCTTCGTCCTGTAAACCCCCTCCCCTAGCCCAGATAGTGCTGGGCTCCTGGCTTCAGGGAACCCTTGGAGGGTGACAATGGCCCGGCCAGCAGCCACTTGGTGGCTTGGTGTTGCCAGGAGAGAAATGTTGTAGGGCATTCTAAATGTGTGCAGCCAGAGAAGCGAGTGTTGCTTGCAGGGCAGCCTACAGGTGATACTTGCAGAGGCTATTCCGTTGGTCGCTAAGCTCCCATTTTCAGGTTGAGAACTAGATACTGGGGCTTGTAGTCATGGTTCCCCATTCACATTCTGAGGAGGACTCCACTGTGGAAGAAACAAGGGACTTGCTAAAGTCGGCTTTTGCTTTCAAATAATGCCATCTGTGCTTTCCCTCCACCCACTGACAGGAGGAGCCTGACTCATGCAAATAGACAGACTTCTCTGGAGACTTGCTGAAGGACTGAGAACATAAAGCATCTTTCAAGAGAGGGCGGTAGCTGATGGTGACGGCTTTAGCTTGGCTTATTCCGTTTTCATGGCCCTTTTATTGCAGGGTGAGTACTTACCTATGTCTGTATCTAAAAGACTTTGTGAAGATGCAGTTGGGGACCACGGCTCACACAGAGAGCTGCTGTTGACAGAAACAATCTGCAGGACTTTGCAGCCTATTATTGTGCCTTTTCATTCCCAAAGGCTCAGCCACCTAAGAGAACAAAAGAAGCTGTGCTTGCCATGTGAGGCGAACGTGCTCTGTGATCACAGAGGATGAAGCCTCGGCCAATGTTGCCTGGAGCCTGCCAATTGCCTGATGGCCCCCCTGGAGACTTGCCGCTCTGTGCACTCGGCTGACCTTCCCTGACTTCCCCAAGGGCCACACCCTTAGCGTTCCCACTTCAGTGGACTCCCTTCCTTTACCAGCCTCTGAGTTGAGAGGAGAGGATCAAGGTTGATCCAGCAGCAGGAGGAGAACACCCCATGGCCACTCAGGTTCATGGAGGGCTGTTCCACAGGGCACGATGGACACTGGGTCCTGTGGTTGCTGGTAGGCAATAATATCCTGCCTATGCAGCCCCACCCCTTCATACATAGGTCCTGTGGGAGCACTGATGTTTCTATAAATTACAGGCTAGAAGGATAGGAGAGTGGAGTATGACTTGAACTTATCTGAAGTATGTAAACCAAATTCTTCAATACACAAAAAATGTGTACTCATCCCAGACAGTCCTTCCTGAGATGTTCTTGGTCTATTCAGGCTGCCCTGTGATACACCATGCAGCGGTAAGGGACGCTCTGGGGGAAATCCAAGCTCTGCCAGCTTTCACTTGGTGCCTAATCTCAAAGTTTATTTTCTCAGGACAGTGGCTGGAGCATGGAAACAGCAGCAAGGACAGCCTGCTTCCTTCTCAGTTCTGTGTTTGTACATTTGGACCTTGGCAGACAGAGCTCTATCTTCATGCACATTCTGTTTTTTCTCCCGGGGAAGGGTTACGGTTTAGACAGTCACTGCGAGGTGTTGTTCATTCCCTCATCTTCCAGGCTGCCAGTCAGAAGGATTTTAAAGCAGGATTCTAATGAAACTTCATGCTCTGAACAACTGTTAATAAGAATAGAGGAGGGTTAGAACTGAGACCAAGAGCTGCAAACTACAGTAAAGCAGATTTGGGCTCCATCTGGAAGTTTTGGTGACTGCAGTTGCTCACATGAAGTACTCTCATCTGTGTGAGGAATTAATTGCCCTGTGCCACAAACTCTTCAATCTGAGGTAGTTACTATAAATAAATAATCATAATAATTAATAATAATTAAATAATGAATCACGCTGATGCTAGATGGAGAATGACTTACTGGGAACAGAGGAAAAGACTGGGCATGGAAGACCAAAGGGCAATTGTAGAACCAGAAATCATTGTGTTTGATCCAGGAGGCATTGTAGGTGAAGAGAAGGGTGTATTTCAATATATAATATGGGTTATACATACACTCTGCATATAATGAAGATTAAACTCATAAGGCAAGTTGGAGCCAGTGGTGGACACTGATAGAAGGCATGTTTTAATTTTGCACTTCTTCATTCAAGAAGCAATACTGTAAAAAGAGCATGGAATTTGGTGTCTGTCAAACATGGGTTTCACTTCAGCCCTCTCACTCAAAGCTGTGATACAGGGCAGCTCACTTAATCCCTGGACTTTATGAATCTCTGTGAAATGGAGAGAATCAGATTTCCCTGCAGAGTTACTGTGCCATGTAGCCAAGTCACTGGGCACACACTGTCCAAGGAATTCAACACCAGTTACTTCTTTTTCCCTTTCTGTTGCTGCCCAAGGAAGTGCTCAGCCTTGGAGCAGGCCTCTAGGGATGCTCCATGGCAGGGGGCTTCACTGTCGGGGCAGGGGGCGGTGGGAATGTTTCTGTTCTAGGTGGGAATTTAGACTTAGAACTTTAAAGGTCCTTCACCATTTTAAGGTTACATGATTCTGTACATCTATTAAATTCATGAAGAAGAGAGCTTTAAATTCTCCTCTTACGAAGGCTGTGGTGATGTGCGGTTGGCACTGGAAGGTCAGGGGTTGACCAGCCACCATGCTATTGCACGTGTAGAGTGTTGCGTGTGAATTGCACACTTCTCAAGGGTCATCATGTGTCACAGAGAGTTCTTCCTAGGTGCTGGATTTTATTAAACTATAAATAATACCGCATAGGGAAGTTTTAAAATGTTTTTTCAAAAAATCAGTAACAAATGTTTCTGCTTTTTGTTTTTAAGATAAAGTGACCTTTAGAGATAAGGGTATTAAATTTTGGCTGAAATGTACTTTTTTCTGAAAGCTATTGTGGCACAGATAATAAAACTGTGAGCTAGTGATTGATTAAAACACATCAGCTGACCTACATGTCATCCCAGTATGATCAAAAAAGTGTCTTCAACTTAAAACATTGCCAGCATGGACAAGAACAAGTCCAATTAATTGAAATGGTAATTTTCAGATTTTGGATTTATGTTAAAAAAGGAACAAATGCTGAAATTCTGTAAAAATGATCAACCCTGTTCATGTTGAATACCTCTTAATTCTAGCATCATACTGAGCAAGAGTCACTGATAAAGGAAGTAAAGGTTTAGCTTCTATTTAAGCAGAAGTTTGGCATGAATACATATCCTGACACTATTTATACATAGGCTTGTTTGTTAGACATTTAGCATTAGTATGAACATATATTATCAATAAGAGTATGGATAAATTTGCACTGCATTTCAGAATACTTAACTCTAGATAGACAAGAGATTGAAGAATTCTTTAAAGTCCGTTCACAAGCACTTTATGCTTCTCATATGTGCTACACCATCAAGGGAGATCATACTTTCTGAAATAAGGTTTTTCCAAACTCCTGACTTTGAACACATGCATGCCCAGCATATATCTAACTAGTGAAATTCCAATTCTCAACCTTGGGACTTTTCCCTTTGCCTTTTTTTTTTTTTTTCATCTTAATCATGTAAATGCCATACTTTTAGAACTCAAAATTCCTAAGGTCACAGTACTATTGAGCTTGAGTTCTTGGGGACTGTGAAGTTTAACTTTGAGTCTTTAAGATGAATACCGGCTAACCTCATCTAAGCCAGAGTTCCTTTGTGACTCAGTTTCCCTTTCTGTGAAGCAGGGGCAATAGTGCTTGTGCCTGTAAAATTCTTAAGGTTGGGGAAGGTTTTCAGAGTACAATAATTTGATATCCTTAAGTAAAATGTGCTTCTAAAACTGTGTTTCTACCTATGGATATGAAAATTAACCTGTTATTTTTTTTAGCTGTAATGGCTACTGGGAGATGAAGCTAAAAAAAGAAAAAAGAACTTAAAAAATACTGTTGTTCAAGGGCATACTAATTAGACTGCTCCTTGTCTGACTTTAGAGTTAGTCAACTCTAAATCAACTCTGATTTCCACAGGATGGAGGCAACTTCTGTTGTGTCCTTATTAGAGGTCACATCTAACACTCCTCTTGTGTCCGGGATAATTGCACAACTAGCTGTTAGAAATGTTACAACTGGTTATTAGAAATGTAGTGGTGTGGCCTCTCATGGGAGACCATACTACACATATTTAGGTTAATGAAAGTTGCGAATTTTGATGTGGTGTATTTATGTCTGCCTTTCATGAAAATTGGTATTCCTCTGGTCTTTTGTTTCAGCAATTACAGTCAAACTACACCTTGATGAACTAAATGTGTGTATTTTGCTTTCTTAGATCCAATATCTTTGCAACTTGCAAAGAAGCTTGAGGTGACACAGTTCCCTGCACATCACGTGGCACGACTCTGATTTTCTCCCTTCTGCTCCCCACACTAGTAACCCGCTAACAGACTGAAAGAGAAGTGAGAGAACAGAGCCTTGTTTTCTCCCTTCATGTCCTTGACTGTTGTAAAGCCTTATCTTATAGTTTTAGTGTATGACAGTTGAAGACATGTTTGGGGACCCAAGGAAACAGAAATACAAGTCTTCTCACTCTGAAGTTTACCTAACTTCATTCAGTGTTAACAATAGGACTCCTTATCACAATTTAGTCCCAGATGTTAGTTATTGGAACTAAGGAGTCCATGTATTAAGAAAAAAATGTAACTGGCACAAACCCTTCAGGGTGTTGGATGCTAACGGAGGCCAGTGTCTGAGTCTTTGCCAAGTCATGGCTTCTCCAGTTTTAGTCTCTGCAGCAAGAAGGCCTCTTCGACTGACTGGAAGGCTGGGCTGTGTTGGTGCTGATGGACCACCTTGTCATCCTCTCTGATGGACACGAGAGCCTCACGAGCCTTTCTGCCATAAGCTGGAAGCTGCTGGACACTGGTGTGCTCTGGCTCTGGGGACAGAGAGGTTGGAGCTGAGTGAATATGGTCTCCTCCTTTGTGTCTTCATGTTTCCCATCCTGTCTGTCTGCTCCCCTTCCTCCTCCATTCCTTCCTTCCATGCCTTCTCCTTCACCAGTCAGGGAGTGTCAATCCTGTCCTGACCTCAATGAGGACCCTGAGATTGGGGGGCTTACCGGGTGGCTCAGTGGTACAAGAATCCACCTGCCAAGCGGGAGACGTGGATTCGATCCTTGGTCAGAAAGATCCCCCTGGAGAAGTAAATGGCAACCCACTTTTATATTCTTCCCTGGAAAATCTCATGGACAGAGGAGCATAACAGGCTACAGTCCATGAGGTTGCAGAACAGTCAGACATGGCTTAGCAATTAAGCAACAAAAGCCCTGAGATTAACTGCTCTCCTCTCAAAAAGGACCTCTCATTCTAACTCTTTAAAAAGTTAGTCAACTAGACTACTGCAGAAATTATAATAAACTCAGAAAATCAATTACAGTGAGTTGATCCTTTTGTATTTTCAAAGGTCCCTCATTTCAGACCTGGGGCTGTGTGGTGCAGTCTTTGCACTACATTTTAACCCATTTTTACACTCCCACTGTGCGGAACTACACAAAACATTTAGCGGCATTTCTAATACCTTGTTATGCAGTTTTCCTTTGTGTTTATGGCAAGGTTTTTCTATAAGTTTCTGACATTAGAACATCATCATTGTTCTGAGCTGGAGCATACAATGGAGAGACCAAGAGGTGAGACTGGTCCCAGGCAACTGGCCGGGCCCAAGCCAGGCTGGCCTTAGCAGCCTGACTTCCTGCCACCCAGGCTGCTTGGGGCTCTGGCCAGCAACAGTTGCCAGGGTGGCTGAAGTTGCCGATTACAAAGCCACAGCTCATAGGCTAATAATTTTGTCTAGATTTCTATCAAGGCCAGGAATGCCGGTCAGCAGCAAATGCAGGAAATTTTAAGAGATCAAGAGCAGTTGACAACAAAATCCATTCAGGGATGTTTTTAACAAAACAATTAAGGATTCAGCACTTCCCGGGGGGTGAGGACCAAAGTGGAACATGACCGGCAGCCGCATCACCTCGCCAATCTCGCACGTCTGTTTTGAACCATGAGAAATAGTCTAAAAATAATGCCTGGACCTCACAGTACTGGTGTTTTTGTTATTTACCCTTTTATGCTTTGGTCTTTTGAAAAACATCTCTGTAAGAGATGAGAGTTTCCTATCATTTGTATTTATAGAGTCCTTTATTCTGAGGATGACAAAGGGCCTACTTCCATTTCTGAGAACTAAGTGGCAGGCCTTCCCTGGTGGAAAGGTGACTTAAGATGGGCTATAAAGAGAGCCAGTGGAGGAATTAGATGAGAATGTCTGTCTCTGATAATTCAGGGTTTGGCTTGCTCAGTCACTCTGATCCTTCCTAAGAAAGAATAGAGGGGCTTCCCAGGTGGTGTGGTAAAGAGCCTACCTGCCAATGCAGGAGACATAAGAGATGCGGGTTCTGCCCCTGGGTGGAGACGATGCCTTGGAGGGCAGGGCGACCCACCCCAGTATTTTTGCCTAGAGAGTCCCATGGACAGAGGAGCCTGGCGATTTACAGTCCACAGAGTTGCACAGAGTTGGACATGACTGAAGCGACTTAACATTCAAGAAAGAATAGCATTTTCTCTTTAAGAAAGAGAAAATGGGGAGTAGTCCCTTTCTGGGTTCCTCCCCCTGACCCCCACCTCCTGCCTGAAACAGGGCCTCCAAGGAGCTGAGCCTGACTGGCCTTTGCTCCTAGTGACTTCTCCCTTCTCTGATTTCTGAGGGTCCTCTTGTTGGCTGTGACCTAACATTTTCTTCAAGTCATACTTCACACACATCTGCCTTTCCAACATAGTCTTAGACCCCTTGGGCAGGAATCAAGCCTATGTATCTTTCCCAGTGCTCATGGTGCCTGACACAACAGTAGGCTGTTCACAATCGCCGACAAATCTAAGCTGAAGACAACCCTGGGGCGGCTGAACCCTGGCCCCGACAGATTGAAGACTGTGGCTTATAAGACCTGTGTGGCAGTTCTCTGCCTTACCATGTGATCCAAGAATAATCTCATCATTTTGCTGTGCTTCAACTAATTCATCCACGTTAACAATGAGGCATTGCAGAGAATTGTGAATAGTTACCAAGGGCTTCCATGGTGGCTCAGTGGTAGAGAATCTGCCTGCAATGCAGGGCACCCGGGTTCAATCCCTGGGTTGGGAGGATCCCCTGAAGAAGGAAATGGCAACCCACTTTAGTATTCTTGCCTGGAGAATTCCATGGACAGAGGAGCCTGGCAGGCTACAGTCCATGGGGTCACAAAGAGTTGGACATGACTGAGTGACTAACACTTTTTGAACTCCAAGGAAGCCCTCTCCCCAAACAAGAAGAGCCTCGTAAGTGTGGGATAACTATTAAGTCGCTAAGTCATGTCTGACTCTCTGTGACCTGATGGGCTGCAGCACACCAGGTTCCTCTGTCCTCCACTATCTCCTGGAGTTTGCTCAGATTCATGTCCATTGAGTTGGTGATGCTAGCTAACTGTCTCATACTCTGCTATCTAATCTCTCATCCTCTTTGGTTTAATTATGGTGTGTCAGTGTTCTTCAGTGGAGCAACAGACCAAAAAACTGTGGCTGAACGGAAACGATTTGGGATTTGCTGAAGATCCAGTACTTATTTAAGAACACAAATCACAGCCATGCAGCATGAGACTGAGGAAAGCACCACCCTCCTCAGGGGCAGTTCACACTGCACTACACACACCGGGGCTTTTTTAATGAGAAACACCTGCCTGGTGGACATAAAATAAGGTGTGATCCAATTCCATTCCCATGCCAGCCAGCCTCAGAGTTCCAGCTCCTGGGCATCTTGGCACCTCCAGAGACGTGGTGGGCCTTCAGCAGGTGGGGAGTGTAGTCAGGAGGCTGCAGTTCAGTCACTCTGATATCCTGTGATCCGATCTTGCTTTCCGTGTTGATCCTCGTGTGCCCAACAACCTACTCATTAACCTGGCTTCTGAAATGGTCATGAAGAAAGTGAGTGAATATTTTCTACTGAAGAAGGAAGTGGTAAATCTACTCAGAAAAGAAGGGAATTTTGGAAAGGGCTGGAGATAGAAGTGTGACCAGAGGGAGAGGCAAAGCCAGTCTAGATAAAGACCCGGAGGACTGGAGGTCCTGATTGAAGTTTAGCGTGGAGGGCATCAGCAGAAGGGACCAGGTCCCAGGCTCGTCACTCCTGCATGCGCTGCAGAAACCATTGCCTGGAGTTGTGGAAGGAGCACAAAGTAATCAAAACAGCTAATTAGGGAGTCAGAAGTCATTCTCACCTGCTTTACACTTCTACCCTCCCACTTGATTGCTTACTACATCTTGAGCAATTTTTTAATCTCCCTTGGCCCTAATTTTGCCATACATAAGATGGTGGTTAGAATACATCTCTCTGCAGCAATAAGCAAACTTAGTGAAAAAATAAAGAATAATAACAAATACCATAAAGCACCTAGTCGTATTTTTAAAGAAAATGGATGTGATTGCAATAAAGAGCATCTTTTGTTGTTGTTCAGTCACTAATTGTGTCCAACTCTTTGCAACCCCATGGACTGCAGCACGCCAGGCTTGCCTGTCCTCCACTATCTCCCGGCGTTTGCTCAAACTCATGTCCATTGAGTCAGTGATGCTATCCAACCATCTCATCCTCTGTTGCCTCCTTCTCTTCTTGCCCTCAATCTTTCCCAGCATCAGGGTCTTTTCCAATGAGTCAGCTTTTTGCATCAGGTGGCCAAATTATTGGAGCTTCAGCTTCAACATCAATCCTTTCAATGAATATTCAGGACTAATTTCCTTTGGGATTGACTGGTTTGATCTCCTTGCTGTCCAGGGGACTCTAAAGAGTCTTTTCCAGCACCACAGTTGAAAAGCATAAATTCTTCGGCATTCAGCTTTCTTTATGGTCCAACTCTCACATCCATACATGACTACAGGAAAAACCATAGCTTTGACTATATGGACCTTTGTTGGAAAAGTGATGTCTCTGCTTTTTAATACACTGTCTAGGTTTATCTTTATTGACATATAAAATAATAATATAGATTTGAACAAATATCGTGCTCCTGGATAAGAAAATATAAACATATTAATTGTTCCCAAATTAATGAACAAATTTAATATAAGTTGTTTTGATATCCTCATAGCTGTTTTAGGAAAATAAACAAATTCTGGAGTTATAAATATGTTTAAAATAAATCATTGATTTAAAAAATAAAATGATTAATCTTATAGTTACTATAGTTAGTCTTGTGGTTATGTTATAAAGTTACAATGCTTAAAACAATTTGACTTTTGTTCATGAACAAACAAGTCCATGAAACAAAAATAATTAAAAAATCTTGAGATTATATATATATATATATATATATATATATAGAGAGAGAGAGAGAGAGAGAGAGAGAGAAACAGAGAGATCGCCATATATATTTCTTACATACACGTCTATACATGAATGACTATGTGATGTGTACAAAGCAACACAGATATATGTATTATTTTACAAATCACTTAAGAATAAACTATTAGAAGTTGGAGAGAAAGAGTAATTAATCTGAAAACAGCCATATCAAAGGAAAGTTCATATTAATATAAAAGTAAATACAGAACAACCAAAAGCAGATGGAAAGAAAAGCTTCATCAGATATTTGGAGGAAGTGTCGGCCCTTCATTCTGTGGGCTCATAAACTCAATGTTTTTTATTGTTTCAGAGCTTGTCATACCTCTGAATGCTGGCTTGAGTTGTCCAAATCCATAAAACCAAAGTAGGAGATCTAGCACCAATTTTTTAATTTGTAGTATGACATGGACCTGGTAAGGCTGTCTTTGTCCCACAGGATGCTAAATGGTGAGTGTGCAATCAGAGGAAGGAGAGACTGGACCCAGGTCCAGTGTTTAATACTCAGGCGGCTGAACCACACAGAAATAAGAATTACTGCAACAGATGGCATCACGTTTCTTTGTTTTCCCAGGAAGTCATTAAACCTGCTTGAACACTCCTCCCCAGCACTGGCCAGAAACCCATTGCAATGTTGGCTCACCCTTTGGATCCCTGGATCATGTGAGAAGCCTGGAACACAGTTGGGTGATTTCTCTATCTCTCCAGAGGAGAGGAGCTGCTCTTTCCGTTCACAGGTGCCATAACCACAACGCAGCTCTGGGCTCAGCCCAGCAAGAGGATGCTTTGGGATGCTCCCACTTCCCCTAACTCATTGTCATTTCCAAATCTCTCCTTCCAGCTATTGTGGGTGGCCCAGTACCCAGTCTTTGCAATGATTTTTCAAACATGCCTCTTAGACTCACTTTTCCTTTTTCCAGCTTAAAAGATTGAAAAGAATCTATCCCAACCTTTTTGTTCAAATTAGAGTTCATCCTTCTGGTCCCACTAGAAGCAAGAGGCCTTGTCATTGTTAAATCTTCTGTAGGTGGTGACATTGTAACTTCTTTTCCAAAACAAGATAGTTTTGAGAGTGGAATGGAGGCAAGTGGGAAGTATTAATAACAATGTTGAGAAAACAGGAGTAAACCAGGACCCCCCAACTCTTTGCATCACACTCACGGTGAGCATCCCAACACTCTTACTTGTCTGGTCACTTTTTTCTGGGCTTCTCTGGCCAACACACCTGTACTTCTACTTCTGATGGTCATATTCTTTAGCTATGCTGATACCTTTAATACTGTTCATTATTTTCTGCCTCTATCCCTTCAGGGTTGCATCTCAAATTTCTGTACTCACCAACTATGGGTTGGCTATTATAATAGAACTCTCAAAGGAAATCTAATTTGCAAGTTCCTGAGGGCATCTCAGAATGGTTGTCTACCCATTTCTCTTTCCTTTCCCTTTCCCTCTCCTGTCCATCAGGGGGATTTATCTTACTAAAACAATCTGAAATTGTAGTATTATTTAAAATAATGCAGAAATAAAATCCCGTGAGCAATGCAAATGTTCCACAAGAAGAGAATGTTCAAAAAAAAAACCAAAAAAACAAAAAAGCTGACGGTATTGAAATAATTGGTTAGTATTTCGGAAGGTGGTGATTTTGTAGAATTTGACAACATGGAAAATTTATAGGCTATAATGGTTAGTGAAAAATTAAGAAGGAGGTTATAAAGTTGTACCACATTGACTATAATTATATAAAAAATAATAAATATGTTAAAATGTCAGGGTGGAAAAAATGCCAAAATGGTAACAATACTTTATTTTTATTGTGGAATTAGGGGGTGATTTTTTTCTCTCTCTCTCCCACTATTCTCCAGTTTTTCTGGAATGTGGTTCATATAATGGAAACAATGCCCTCTCCCTCCCCTCTGCAGGAATTGAATGAGGTAATGATTACGAACTGCTTTTCCTTTGCTTCTCCCCTCTCCATAACCTCATTGTATCCTTACGACCTTGTTCTGAAAGAGAGAGAATGGGGCTTGGGTGGACTCACTTGTTTGCAGAAGGTGTTCCCAGGGCAAGGCCTTCTCCAGTTTTCTCTCCTGTCCTCCAACTATGTCAACCTTGAGCCACAAATGAAATGCCCTGAGAACCTCACCAGACTTATCTTGGGGACCTCTGGCACCTACAAAGCAAAGCCTTCCATATAACTTCCACAGAAACTTCAACCCTGTCAAAACAGCTTTGTTATGTGAAGTTTTACTGGGAAAGGAAATGTCTTGAGAATTTTCTACAAGTTCACTCCTCCTCTCTGACACTCACTCAGGTTTCGGACCACCTTGGTGGTCTGGGCTCTCAGCTTGCTGAACTGATTCCCTCTTCAGGTTCTGAAGTTATTCTGAATTTAGCCTCATCTTGATGTACGTTTTCCACTTCTTTGATTTTCTTTTCTTTTTTCTAAACCACTTGTGAAAAAGAAAAGAAGTGAGGACGAAGCATCTTTCTTCCATTAATAGGACCCCCTCCCAAGAAAGTCTTGAGTAGTGAATGTACACTGAGAGCCTGGAGAAAGAGTATGAGCTATGGAGAGGCCAGGATTCTGCTGTCAAGGAAGTCCTGAGCAGTCTTCTCAGACATTTTACCATGAGCCAACTAAACCCAGAAAACTAACCCTTAAATATATAAAACAAACTCTTAAATATCTTAGGCAGGACCTGACTTCTCTAATATGAAAGGGCCTTTGAAATACATCATCAATATTTATTTCAGCACAGCTTGTATTGGAGGCATTTTGATGTCCAGCAAGGCCTGGTTCAATAAGATATGGTTCATCCTAACAATAAAAAAATTCTAATAAGAAAAAATAAAGTGCAGAATAATGTTATATTAAAATGTATTTAGATTTGTAGATGTCCATAGGATATTTCTGCAAAGAGAGAGGTGAAATCAGTAACATATACTCCTTTGGGAATGATGACTGGAAGACCAAAAGGCAGGAGAGAAAAGATGTTTGTATTTCTCTAGTCTCTTTTGGATTTTGTACCAATTAAAATATATATAGTTTTAGCATTTCCATACATTTACAATTTGTTCTAGTAAATATAAATATATGTATGTATGTATCAATGTATATACATATTTCTATATACATATTAAATCTATGTTTACAGGGAAAAATTAAATGTACAATTGGTGGGAGTGCTGAGACATGTCTATTCGTATGAATTCCCTCTTAGGATTAGTTCTCTTATTTTCATCTATCTGCATTAGAAAAGGAAATAATTTCCACGCCTATATCTTTGGCAAGCCCTCGAACCTTACTTTCTCAAATTGCTTCAGGCTGCTGCAAACACAATCAAGGCTTGCTTTTTTTTTACTTTTCAGCTCCTCACTCTCTTGGGAGCCACTTTTAAAATTTTCTGGCTGAGAACTCACCCCACTCTTCCCCACCCCACCCGCAAAAGGTGTAAGAAATCTAAAACACAAATACTGGAAAATTGATTTTTGATAAGACCTTAAGACATAATATTTATATAAACTTTAGCTCCTGCAAAAGTGCCTCAAACATGCTGGATATTAAACGATAAGCAAACGCAGCTTTCAGCAGCAAAGTCAAGGTGATCTAAAATCGTTTGCACGTGGACAGACGAATTAATAAGAGGATGGTGTAAGTTATGAATTGCCCTTCCACATTCAGGTGCAAGAAGCATCGTATTTCTTTATTTTTCTAAATCAAATTACATCTGGCTTCGAGCATCTATTCTCCTCGCTAACAGGGTTAGCAAGAAACCCAATACTAGCCATTCTTGGGACTCTCTCCTGTTCCGTTAGATCACAAATAGCCTGCAGCTCACGCGTCCAGGGGGATGAGCAGAAGCTGCTTCTTAGCCTGTGTGTTTGGCATCATGGTTACTGCTGCATCCTCCTTGCTGTGTGATTCCCCTGTCCCTTGTCGAGCACTGGGGCTTGGTGGGGGTGGGAGGACGGGAGGAGCACAGAAACGCCTCTTATAACACATCCTTTGCCAGAGAGAGTGTTCGCCACTCGCTGGACTCAGGAACAGCAGGCTATAATTTGCAGCTTCTGTGCAGCAGTGAAGGCTCCCTGCCCTAGAGCCTGAGCTGCCCCCGGATCTCCATGTGTGTGTGGGGGTGACCACAGGTTCCCAGGGCTCACCTGTTCTTGCTGCCCGGGTGTCCTCCCTGCCTTGAGAACCCCATCTTCCCTCTTTTATACGAAAAGCGAGATTTCTTCTGGTGGTCCAGCTCTTCAATGCAAAAGCTTGGGTCTTCGAGGCTGCCGTCCTACCTCTTGAAATTAGGGACTTGGATCTTCAAGTCTCAGGGGAGCAGCGTGGGCTCCTTCGAGCAGCCTGTTGATGCTTTCCCAAGTGAGCTGATCGTGACAGAACTTTCTTCACAACCTGCAGCGCTGGTTTCCGCACTGCCCGTCATACTGGCCTCTCAGAACTCAAAACGCAGAGCTTCTCCAGGAGACTGAAGCTCGGGCTGCCTGCCCTGCCTGTTTCTCTCCTCCTCGGGGTCTCCAGGGTCTGCCACTCTGCGTTGCATAGAATGCCTGGCTCCAAAGTAAGCCCCCTGGGAAGAGCAGGTTTTGTGGCTCACCTTTGGGGCAGTAACTCCCCTCTGCTCTTAGTTCTCCTGTGCTGGTTCCCTCTGCCCCAAGGGTTGGGTGCCTGCAGGGTTTTTGGGAGCTTTCACTCAGGGCTTTGTAATATCTGACTCTACCTGGGCTTTCGCAGAGCCTATAGAAAAGTGGCTCTTAAACACTGATTGTGTTAGAGAAACATCTGTCTGAGGTGCTTAAAAATGCAGGCTCTGAGTGACCAAGACAGTAAAAGATGGCTTTTAACCACCCGCATAGTTAATTATAACGCAGCTGGTATCCAAGTTCTCCCTGAGAAACATTTCTTACATTTCCAAAAAGACAAGTCTGCCCTCAAGTTTACTCCATCTAAAATCTCCACTCATTTTTCCCACTGGCATTTCAATGACTAGCAAGGGGCTAAGTGCGCCCTTTAGTGTGCGCTGATGAGCACTGATTAATTGCAGTGCGGGGGGCACTTCTGTTTGTTCCTGACTACCATGCTATGCTTGAGGTCTCCAGCTACTCTGCAGAAGGCTCTGCGCCCCCAGCTCCCGGCAGAGTGTTTGTCTGACGGCTGAAAGGACAAACAGAAGGCAGATGGACGGATGGATGAATGGACAAAGGAATTAACTGTAAGGTGCACTGAAAACTGGAAAATGAGAAACTGAAAAAAAAGGAGTCGGCAGCAGCAGCAGCGTTCTGAAGAGAAGTTTAAAGATCATTGCCTCACAGAGCTGCAATTTGCTCTTAAATAGTATATTTTAGATGATAAAGAATAATATTTGTTACAATTTATGTAATAAAGATGTGTAAATTAATAGCTAATAATACCTATCTTGCCCCCCAGACTCATACCACCTGGTAACTGATGTTAATATTTTATTAACTGATGTTAATATGTCTCTAAATTTTTCTTAGTGGTCATAAAACTCACGCAAAAATGTACAGGATATTTTATTTAGTAAAAAACAAAAGCAAAAGTGAGGCCTTATTCATTTGTTTCTGTCACTTAATATTTAATAAATGGACTTCTGTCACCTACAGTACATCCTGGGCAACTCTCTAGATTAATCAAAATAGATCTTATTTTGCAAAAATTAGTTCACATACTTCAAGATACAAATATTCGATAATAAAGTCTTGAGTCTCTTCTTGTTATTTTTACTCTTCCTCCCACTCCTCCAATCTTGCAAAATCTTTGTAGTTTTCAAGCTCAATTGGTGACTTTGTGCAATTAGGAAAAGGCATCTCCGAAGACATTTTATAGTTGGGACACTGTCATAAAATGCATATAAACTCATGGTGGTTGACTGGGAAACGGTGCAGTGGCTGTCGCCCTCACAACAGATTTATATCTTTATGGCATAAGATCAGATCCCTGGCCAATGCATATGTAGACTTTAAATTTTAATAGTTCTGTCAAGTTATGTTCAAAGAAAGTTGTAATACTATAATGCATGTAGCACATACTTAATAACATGAATTTCTATTTTGAAGACAAATGCTTCAAAAATAGCTTTATTGTTTCATTGTAAAGTGATAAAATTTCATTGTTAAAAGTCCCCGGAGTCCCAGTAGCTTAAGAACGGCCATTGTCAGCACTCAGATCAGCATTTGTTCAGGTATTCCTTTGTGACTATTGACACACTGCCAGTACTTTCACACGAGTGGAATCACAGTACACAGTTGTTGTCTGACCTGCTTTGTCAGCTCAGGGGTCTGCGGGGAGCTGCTTTCCGGGCCAACAAATGGAGAGGTGTGCCGTCATCTGGGGATGCGTGTGTTCTTCCCAGCCTCACTTCTGCGTGCATGCGTTATTTCCCATCCTCACTGTCCGGGGGACATGTGTTTTTACCTATCCTCACTTCCACCTATTGGAGGTTCTATATTTTGGATTTGTTTTTTTAACACTTTAAAAATAATTTAATTTGAAAATATCTAAAAGTATTTACTTTTGTTTATAAATGTGAACTTATTGTTCACTGCCAATGTTTGGGTTTCGGAATTGTTTTCTTTTTTTTTTTTTTAATGTTGGTTATGTTATGCTTTGCTGATTTTCTTTTGGTTTCTATTTTTGTAGTATGGCCTGTGTCTTATTATTTATTTTTTAAAAGAGCATCTTTATAGTTCTGCATTTATAATGTTAACCTTTAATTAACCATTAAATTTTTTAGTAAAATTCTTAAACATTTTGTTCACTCTATCAATAATAGAAATAAATTACTACATATTTTATTACTCATCACTCAAGATGAGAAAATAAGTTAATTTTTTACTCACTGCTTCTCACTCCCCAGTTGTTTAATTCCATATTCTGGAAGTTTGGCTGTTGTACTATTGTAAATTATTAATATTTTTACATTTGGGGTATTCTTTTTAAGAATGATAAATTCCCTATTCTGCTTTGGGGTTATAGTTACCTAAGTTATTTATATTTAGTTCTATTTGTTTATTTTTCCTTATTAAGGAAATAGGATTTATTTAATAAACCACACATATTTAAACATACAGAATGATATGTCTGTGAAACCATCCCGACAATCAAGACAATGAGCATATCCATCACCCAGAAAAGTTTCCTTGAAAAGCTTAGTAATCCCTCCTTCTTACCCTTCTCTGATCCCATTCCTCCTATAGCTACTGATCTCTTTCCTTCAGTCTAGATGAGTTTGCAATTTCCAGATTTTATATAAATGAGCCATTTAGTATGCATGCTTTCTGGCTTCTTTCACAGCATAATTATTTTTGAGATTTGTTTACATTTCCATGTATGTCAGTAGTTAACTTCTACTTATTTCTGGGTCTATTCCATTATATAGATGTAACACAATTTATGTGCTCATTCTCTTGTTGACGGACATTTGGGTCTTTCTCAGTATTAGGTTATTACACATGAAGCCTCTAGGAGCGTTTCTGGACAAGTCTTTGTATAGACACATGCTTTCATTTTCTTGACTAAATACCTAGAAGTAGGATGGGCACATCGTGTAGTAGATGTGCTTACCTTTTTAAGAACGCCCCAGAGTATTCCGCAGAGTGGTTGTACCATTTTGCAGTACGGACAACAGTGTCTGGGAACACTTGGTATCTTTTAATTTCAGAGATTCTAACAGATGTTCAGTGGCCTCCTTGTGATTTTGCTTCACATTTCACGAATGTCTAATGATGTTGAGTATTTTTCATATGCTTGTTTGCCATCCATGTGTCTTCTTTGGTAAGATATCTGTTGAAATATTTTGCTCATTTTAATTGGTTTGGTTGTTATTAATGAGTTTTGAGGCTTCTTTGTGTATTTTAGGTACAAGTACTTTTTTAATATGCAAACATTTTCTCCAGTGATTTGTCTTTTAATTCTCTTAATGGTGCTTTTGGAAGGACAGAAGTTCTTAGTTTTGATAAAATCCAGTTGATCAATATTTTTTATGGACCACTTTTTGCTGTCATATCAAGCAGCCTTTGCCAAACAGTCACTGAGGTTTTTCTCCTGTTTCTCTACAGTGTGCTGTGCTTAGTCACTCAGTCGTGTCTGACTCTTTGCGACCCCATGGACTGCAGCGCACCAGGCTCCTCTGTCCATGGGGATTTGTCAGGCAAGAATACTGGAGTGGGGTGCCTGCCCTCCTCCAGGCGATATTCCCAATCCAGGGATCAAACCCAGGTTTCCTGCATTGTGGGCAGATTCTTTACCAGCTGAGCTATCAGGGAAGCCCAGAAATACCATAGTTTAATGTTTATATTTATGTCTATGATTCATTTAAGATATGTTTTGTATATGATACAAGGTATGGGTTTAAGGTTGTTTTAAAATATGGACGATCACTTCAACATCATTTGTTGAAAAGATTATCCATTCTCTGCTAAATTTCTTTTCACCTTTGTTGAACCTGTTCATAAATGCATGGGGCTATTTTTGGGCCCTAGATTTTGATCCATTGATCAATTTGTCTTTATGTCGATAACACACTATCTTGATTACTATATCTCGATAGGTCCTGAAATCAGGTAATATCACACCTGAAATCAGGTAAATGCAATCTTATTGTCATTTCTGCAAGTTGTTTGGGCCTTTGCATTTCTACATGAACTTTAGAATTGAGTGTTAATTGCTACAAAAAAATTCTCCTTGGATTTTGATTAGGATTGCATTGGATCTGTAGATAAATTTGGGGGAAATTGTCTTAATAATATGGAGCCCTCAGAGCCAGGCACACAATATTTCTCTCTGTTTATTTAGATCTTTAAAAATACTCTCAAGATCATTTTGTAGATTTTAGCATATAGGTCTTACACATTTTGATAAGACAATTCCCTTATGTAGTTCATATTTCATGCTGTTCTTGTAATACTAATTAAAATACTTTATTTTGGAATTTTAATTGTTGCTATATAGAAATATTTGATTTTTGTTATTAGTCTCACATCCTGCAACCATGGTATTTTCATGTATTAGTTCTAGTAGTTTCTTTATAGATGCTGTAGGATTTTATAAATGCCACCAGCACATAGGTATGACTTTACGTCTTTTCTTCCAATCTGGCTGCCTTAGGTTTTTTTTTTTTTTTTTTTTGCCTCTTAGAGAACTTTGATTTCAGTGTAGAATTTTAAAAAAAGGTAACCATGAGAGGTGTTGGACATGCTAACTAGTTTGTACTAATCATTTCACAATATATACATACATAAAAACCTTACAGATACACCTTAAAGGTACACAATTTTTATTTGTCAAAAAGGAAGAAAAAGAGAATAGTGAGAGGAGGCATTGCCTTGTTCCTGAGCTCTGGGGAAAAATATTCAGTTCTTATCATAAGGTATGTGATTAGCTGAGATTTTTGTAGAAGATCTTTATCAGATTGAGGAAGTCTCTTCAATTACTAGTTTGCTGAATTATTTTTTTCCTAAATATTATTTTTTAGATAATTTGTGTGCAGATTTAATAAATAATGGAGTCTTCTCCCAGTTTCCCAATTGATAAAATATTGCATAATTATAGCACAATTTCACAACCAGAAAATGACACTGATGGAACCATTGACCTGTTCAGATGTCACAAGTTCCGTGATTCTGCTCGTGTGTGTGTGTGCTTGTACACAACTTCAGCACGTCTGTAGCTGTGTGACATCACCTCTGGTAAGATGTAAATAATTCCATCACTAAGCTCCCTCAGGCTAATCTTTTATTTCCATGCCACCTCCCTTCCTTTCCTCCTCCCAAGGCCTGAAAACTACTAATCTACCCTTTATCTCTGTGATTTTGTCATTTCAAAAATGTGATATAAATCTTACAGTTGTGTAACCCTTTGAGATTGACCTTTTCACTAAGCATAATGACCTGGAGACCCATCCAATTCCTGCCTATATCAGTAGTTCATTTCTCTTCTTTGGTGAGTTTGATTCCATGGTATGGATGTAGTCTCAGTGCTCACTCTTGTCATCTCCTGTTTGACCACGTTCTGCAGATTCAAGGGATTAGATTTGATAGACAAGGTGCCTGAAGAACTATGAAAGGAGGTTCGTGACATTGTACAGGAGGTAGTGATCAAGACCATTCCCAAGAAAAAGAAATGCAGAAAGGCAAAATGGCTGTCTGAGGAGGCCTTACAAATACCTGAGAAAAGAGAAGCAAAAGGCAAAGGAGAAAAGTAAAGACACACATATCTGAATGCAGAGTTCCTAAGAATAGCAAGGAGAGATAAGAAAGCCTTCCTCAATGAACAATGCAAAGACATAGAGGAAAACAATAGAATGGGAAAGACTAGAGATCTCTTCAAGAAAATTAGAGACACCAAAGGAACATTTCAAGTAAAGATGGGCACACTAAAGGACAGAAATGGTATGGACCTAACAGAAGCAGAAGATACTAAGAAGAGGTTGCAAGAATACACAGAAGAACTATGCAAAAAAGATCTTAATGTCCCAGATAACCAAGATGGTGTGATAACTCACCTAGAGCCAGACATCTTGGAGTGCAAAGTCAAGTGGGCCTTAGGAAGAATCACTACAAACAAAGCTAGTGGAGGTGATGGAATTCCACTAAGCTATTTCAAATCCTAAAAGATGATGCTGTGAAAATGTTGCACTCAATATGCCAGCAAATTGGGGAAATCTCAGCAGTGGCAACAGGACTGGAAAAGATCAGTTTTCATTCCAATCCCAAAGAAAGGCAATAGCAAAGAATGCTCAAACTACTGCACAATTGCACTCATCTCACATGCTAGTAAAGTAATGCTCAAAATTCTCCAAGCCAGGCTTCAATAGTATGTGAACAACTTCCAGATGTTCAAGCTGGTTTTAGAAAAGGCAGAGGAACATCTGTTGGATCATACAAAAAATCAAGGGAATTCCAGAAAAACATCTATTTCTGCTTCATTTTCTATGCTAAAACCTTTGTGTGGTTCACAACAAACTGGAAAATTCTGAAAGAAATGGGAATACCAGACCACCTTATCTGTCTCCTGAGAAATCTGTCAGGTCAGGAAGCGACAGTTAGAACCAGATGTGGAACAACAGACTGGTTCCAAATTGGGAAAGGAGTATATCAAAACTATATATTGTCACTCTGCTTATTTAACTTATATGCAGAGTACATCATGTGAAATGCTGGGCTGGATGAAGCACAAGCTGGAATCAAGATCACCGAGAGAAATATCGGTAACCTCAGATATGCAGATAACATCACCCTTACGGCAGAAAGTGAAGAAGAACTAAAGAGCCTCTTGATGAAAGTGAAAGAGGAGAGTGAAAAGTTGGCTTCAAGCTCAACATTCAATAAACTAAGATCATAGCATCCAGTCCCATCACTTCATGGCAAATAGATGGGGAAACAATGGAAACAGTGACAGACTTTACTTTTTGGGGCTCCAAAATCACTGCAGATGGTGACTGAAGCCATGAAATTAAAAGATGTTTGCTCCTTGGAAGAAAAGCTATGACAAACCTAGATAGCATATTAAAAAGCAGAGACATTGCTTTGCCAGCAAAGGTCTGTCTAGTCAAAGCTATGGCTTTTCCAGTAGTCATATATGGATGTGAGAGTTGTACCATAAAAAGGCTGAGCGCCGAAGAATTGATGCTTTTGAACTGTGGTGTTGAAGACTCTTGAGAGTCCCTTGGCTACAAGGAGATCAAACCAGTCAATCCTAATGGAAATCAGTCCTGAACATTCATTGGAAGGGCTGATGCTGAAGCTGAAGCTCCAACACCTTGGCCTTCTGATGCAAAGAGCTGACTCATTGGAAAAGCCCCTGATGCTGGGAAGGATTGAAGACAGAAGGGGAAGAGGATGACAGAGGATGAGATGGTTGGATGGCATCACTGACACAATAGACTTGAGTTCGAGTGAGTTCTGGGAGATGGTGAAGGCCAGACAATCTGGCGTGCTGCAGTCCATGGGGTCACAAATGGTCAGACACGACTGAGCAACTTCACAACAGTAACCTGGGTGTGCTAGAACCTAACCACCCATCCGGTAAAGGACATCAGTTTTTGGCTGTTACAAATAAAGGTGCTATAAACCTTTATGCACAGATTTTTTTCTATGTGAACATAAATTGCATAAATTTCTTTAAAATAAATGGCCGAGAGTGTAATCATTGGGTCATGGGATAATCCTCTTCGGTGAAACATCTGTTCGTATTTTTTGCCTATTTTCTAAATAGTGTGATTGACTTTCACTATTGAGTTTTTAGAATTCTTTATATAGTCTAGATAATAGTCCTTGCTTAGGTGTATAGTTTGCAAATATTTTCTCCCAGTCTGTAACTTGCCTTTTTTTTCTCTAAACACTACTATTGATGCATCCAGTCAATTTTAAAATTTCACTTATTGCATGCTAAGGAAGGGATTATGTATTCCCCAAATTCATAGACTGAATTGAATGGGACTGTATATATAGAGGTTATATATAGAGGTTATTGCAGTTAAATGAGACCATAAGGGTAGAGTCTAATCTGATAGAACTGGTGTCCTTACGAAAGGAGTAAGGCATACCAGATTATCCTCTCTCGGTCTCTTTCTGAGCCTGCACAGAGGAAAGGCCATGTGAACACACATGTGAGACAGTTGGCTGTCTACAGCCAGGAAGAAAGCCTTCACCAGAAACTGAATGTTCCAGCATTTGACCTTGACTTCTAACCTCCAAAACTCTGAGAAAATAAGTTTCTGTTGTTTAAGCTACCCATTCTGTGGTATGTTGTTATGCAGCCTGAGAAGACAAATGCATTGCATGCTTTGGTCTATCATTTCCATTTGGTTTTTTATTTTAGTAAGTTCTGTTTCTCTGCTGAGATTTTCTATTTTTCATTTTTTGGGAAGAGAATTGTTATTGCTGTTTATTGTAAAATTGCTTAAATATCCTAGTCAGGTAATTTTAATATGAATTTATCTGAGTGACATTGCAGGTTTTCTTTTCTTGTTTAAGTTGTGATTTTTCTTGCCTTTGGGATAAGTTGATTTTCAACTTCATTCTGGATACTTCATATATTATATTATGAGACTCCGGATTCTGTCTAGTCTTATCAGGCAGTGCCCTGTTGAGGTGTAGTCTGAGGCCTGGGTAGGTGAGTTTATTACACTTCCCACTGAGCTCCATTGACCCCACCTCAGCCCACATGGAGCACTGGCTCCCACTGCCTCTCTACAAGTGACTAGGGTAGGTGTTCAGCTTCCCTTTGGTCCTGGTGCAGTTGGGACACCAACTCTCACCAGCTTGTTGCCTCTGAGTGAAAGTATAAGCTCAGTTCCTTGCTGGGTGTCCTGATACCTGGGGCAAGGAGTGGAGGGCTGACTGCTGCTTTGTTGCCAGAGGTTGGGAGTAGAAGCTCTCTGCTGGAACCTGCTGTCATCAGGGAGAAGAGCTGGGGAAGAAAATTGCCAACTGGCCCCTTTGCCAGCCAACTGGTTTCATCTCATCCATACCGTGTGGGAGTGGAGACTCAGCCCCCTGGGCTGTGCTGACCCTTATGGGGAGGAGAGGAACAGAAGCACAGTGTCAACTAAGTCGGGGTGGAGTCTTAGCTTCCCTTTGGCCCTACTGACGCTGGTGAAGGGCTCGTGGGGAGAAACAGGGTATCCTCCAGCCTTGCTTCTTCTGGCCTCTTTCACTCTCCTTGATTCTGGGTGTGTCTGGACATTTTGCTCCCCACTGGGCTCTGAGGACACCTGAGGGAGGAAGCAGGGGCGTGCTGACCAGTCCTGACGTGCACTGACTCCTTGATGCTGGTGGGAGTACAGACTGAGTTCAGCCCAGGAAGTGAGGTGGGGACACCGATTGCTTCTGATGGCTGATGGCTCTCCACTCAGGTCCACCAGCGTATCTTAGCAGGGAATCAGAGTGACGCCTGCTTCTGCGGAGTGAATTCTGGGAAATTCGCTCCTTACCCAGCCCGCGTGATGCCATTGGCTCAGGGACTCAGCGCACCACCAGCTGCTTGGGTAGGCTGTGAGTCTGTGGGGAGGATGAGGTGAAAGGCCCCGCTTGGCCCCATGAAAGCATGGTGGAGGAATCCGTGGGTGATTTTCTGCCGGTGTTTGCTAGAGTAGGGCAGAAAATACAAGAAAGATTTTGTTCTTGTTGTTGTTGAAAGACCATCCTTTCCCCAGTCGTCTGGCTAAGGGAATAGGCTTTTCTTGGAAATTTTGTGTGCCTGTTCACAGTTGGAGGTTTCTGCAGGACCCTGTTCAGAATATATGGGAAGCAATAAGACCCCAGAGAACTCACTACTATCTTGTTTTCCAGTCCCTTCCAATGCCTGTTTGTTGTGCTGTGCTCAGAGTTTTTAGTTGGAAGAGGGAGGACTCGGGATGAAAGGGTCTATTTTATTTTGGCAGGAAACAGAAGTATTTTCTCTTTCTGAGAATTTTTAATGGAAAGCAATGACAAATTTTTTTTTCTGATATATTTTTCTCCATCTATTGAAATGAACATGTGATTTTCTTCGTGTCTATTAACATGACGATTATACTGAATGATTTATTCCTTTATTATTTTATGTAGATCAAGATTTCTAGCTGATATTATTTCCTTTCTCTTGTAAGACTTCACATTCTTGTACTTAAGTCCTGCTAGTGATGAATTCTTTTGGATCTTGTATGTCAGGAAAAGTCATTATTTGGAACAAATTTTGAAAAATATTTTTACTGGCTAAAAAATTTTAACCTTAATGTATTTTTTTTTTCTTGCAGTACTTTAAAGATGTTGCTCTACTGTCTTCTAGCCTGTAATTTTTGGGTGAGAAGTATGCTATCATCCTTATATTTCTTTGCATTAATATGTCTTTTTTATCTCTGGTTTCTTTTAGAACTTTCTCTTCATATTGTTTCTTAAAAATTTGCTAATGATAGACTTTAGTGCAGTTTTTCTTGATGTATCTTTTCTTTACGGTTGATAGAGTTTCTTGAATCTGTGGGTTTATAGTTTTTCTCACATTTAGACCATTTCTGACAGTTATTTCTTCAGGTCTTTTTTCAGTCCCCTACTGACTTCTTCAGGAGCTCAACTTGTACATGTATTTGGCTTCTTGAAGTATTGCCACAGTTCACTAATGTGTTCTTAATTCTTGAAATTTCTTATTTGTTTCTGTGTTTCTCTTTCAATTGTTTCTGTAGATTTTTTTTTCAGGTATTTTTTATAGTTACACTCTATATTTTAATTATTTTTTAATTAGATAAATTAAACTTTTTAGTTGGAGTTTCAATGTCAAACTCTCAAAATTAATGGAATGAATATACAGAGAAGTAGAAGGGTGTATTAGACTATGAACCAACTGAACATACTTAAGATTTATACAATTTTCACACAACAGTAGAATGCAAATTCTATTTGAATTCCCTAAGACTATAAGCTAAGAGAAACTGGAACATATCCAGGAACGTAAGACCAGGTGCAAAAATCTGATAGTCTAATGCTATTAAAATCATAAAGTCTGTTCTCTTATCACAATGGGATTATGTTAGAGATCAATATCAAAAGAGATTTGAAAATAACTCACATATTTTCAAGTGCAATGTGACAGTTACCAAGAAAGATCTTCGGCCTAGCCATTGAAAGCTTTAATAAGGTTAGAAGACTGAAAAAAAAAAAAAAAAAAGAGGGAAATTGCAGAGAAGAAGGGATTTAAATGAGAAATTAATACCAAAGATACTTTAAAAAACCCATGTATTTGGAAATTAAGTGTCCACTTTTACATGATGGATGTATATAAGGAGCCATAACAAGGAAGTAGAAAAATATTTGTAATAGAATAAAAATGAAAAGAGAATTTACCAGAATTTGTTGCATGCAACTGAAGCTGCTCAATGCAATTAAATGCACTATGGAGTCTTGAATCAAGTATGCAAACAAATAATGGACACATAATTTTGTGAAATTTGAACAAAATCTGTACTTTAGTTAACAATACTGTTTTGTATGTTAATCTTTTGTGTTTTTTTGTTTTTGTTTTTGCAACATAGTATTTCTTTATATTCTCAGAATTAGAAGTTTCAAGCCTCATTCAAAAATTTTTTTACATTGCTAAGATGATAAACTTGTAGACTTTTAGCAGTAATACTAGATGCCAAAACGCATGGAACTATGCTACAGATGCTTCTGTGTGTTCAGGTTCACCAGTCTTTGCAGTCTTTTGCAAGATTGTGTAACCTGCCATTAATTTCATCTGGTGTATTTTTTATTTTACACATTGTAGTTTTCATTTATAGAAGTTAAATTTTTTTGGTCAGTTTTATCTCTTCCAGATTGCTACTTAATATATTCAATCTTCTATTTCCTTTGAAATGTGGAAATTAGTTATAACGTTATTAAAATGTCCCACTGTACTAAATCTCTTATCTATTTCATTTCTTGATCACTTTCAGTTCACTGATTTTTCTCCCCATCGTGAACTACATTTTCTTGCTTCTTTGCATGTCTGGTAATGCTTTCTATTGGATGCCAGATATTCTAAATTTTATCTTGTTAAATGTTCAGTATTTTTGTCTTTCTACAAATGTGTGTGTTAGTCACTCAGTCGTGTCTGACTCTTTGTGACCCCATGGACTGTAGCCCTCCAGGCTCCTCTGTCCTTGGGATTCTCCAGGCAAGAATACTGGAGCTTGTTGCCATTCCCTTCTGCAGGGCTTCTTCTTGACCCAGGTTTGAACCCAGATCTCTGCATTGCAGATTAATTTTTTACTGTCTGGGCCACCAGGGAAGCTCTCTTATAAATAGTTCTGAGTTGTGTCCTTGGACTCAGCTAAATTAGTTAAAATATATATTCTATCATATTTAATTTTAAGTAGGTTAAATGTTCACAAGTCATTTAATTGTTATATTCTCAATTAAATAATTTTGACTAATATATTTTTGCTAAATTATGCTTTAAAGAATAATTTTCAGAAATTTACATGATAATCCACTTTTGGATGGCTTGCCTATCTTAAAATACATTTCTACTGCCCACAGATTGGACACATGACAATTTTGGAAGTAATAGGGCACCTGAGACACACTTTTCTTTCAAATCTCTATAGTTTCATTGTGTTCTGTTATGGAGAAGTGCTGAGGAGAAGATTGCAGTTAATGGATTATTTTCTTCTTAGGGTACCAATTTTTACTTTCTAAGTGAATCTGTGATTCTTTATTGGAAAAATCTTGCTGTTTTTCATCCTATTTCTTTTTATTGGGACATATTAAGGCTTCGCATTGTATTTATATTTTCTTTTATTGCACGAAAGATCCTATTTGTGTCTGAATACATGTCTTATAATTTTTTTTAATATCTACTTTAGGTATCCTAACTATTTTTATGTTAGATTTCCATTTCTCTCAAGTTAAAATAATGTGTTAGAACCTGTATTAGGGTGTTAAGTCATGCTAAGTTAGGAAGGATCCTGTAGTTATGATTCTACCTCAGCCAAGGACCAGTGAGAAACGCTCACTAAATGTCTGCCTTCTGAATGGTCGTTCAGTTGCTAAGTTGTGTCCGACTCTGAGACCCCAGTGGACAGCAGCCTCCCAGTGCTGAATGTATGGATCACTGAGTGCTTATTTGACCTGAAAAATGCAAAGTTAGGTCAAGGGATTAAAGCCACCTTGATCATTACTAAGCACTCTACAAATCCTGGGCTGAGATTCTCAGAGGTAGCCAAGGCAGCAGTTACAGGGCAATGTATTTTGGGAAAACATTGTACTTTCTCTAAGACATCACAAGCTTTTATTGCAAAAAAAAAAAAAAAAAAAAATGTACCATGTGAATTTGGGCTCTGTTGTATGATCACAGAACAGGGGCAGATATTACAAATTAGATGTCTGTGGTTGTGACCAAATTCCGGGAATGGGTGACTCCAGGCCCCAGACAGTGTCTGCCTTTCTGAGTGCAGACTGGGGAGGGAAGTCCCCGGGCAGCATGCCGCTGATGCGACACATCTGTGCAAGGCCTCGGCACAAAGCTTTCCTTTTCCAAATGTTTCCTCCACTTCTGTGTGGGAGTAGGTCTCCTAAGATGCATTAAGTCCGTGCTCTGCTAAGAGGCCCACGGCTCCTAGCAGCCGTCAGGGATGGGCAGTGTGTGTGACTTGGGGAGGTCACCGGGTCCCTATCACTCTTTCTCTCTCTGCACCGACATACTGTGGAGAGTTCACACTCAGGCATGTCAGAGCTAAATGGTGCAAGCTGATCTGGTGTCACTTGCTAATGCCTGGATTCTTTATTGCTGTAGATACGCACATGTGAGGGGACGCTCAGACTCCCAGTCGCCCACTCTGCCCCTCTCCACTGGATGGCAGACAGCAAGCCCCTTCCTTTCATCAGCTTCTGTCAGAGCAAAGTCTTTGCCTTTGTCTTGTTTTCCTTAACTGCCTCTCAGACATTGATTGAACCTCAGATTTTAATATCTACTTGCTACTGTTTGATCTGGGCCATGAGCCTATATTTTTGAAGACTGAATACATTAAGACCCCTAAATTATTTGTGTGTACTTCATGTAAAATTTGCAGCACTGGAATTAGGCCTGAATGAGTTAAGCAAGTTTTAATTAGAATTCAAAAAAATCTTCTCCTGGGGTGTGCAGAATATAGAAGGTAGGTGTTATTTAGCTCGAAATTTCTGCAAGTTATGAGTGGTGATCATCCACTCTGCTCCAGGCTATGGCCGCTTGATGCAAGGAGAGGAGTCTGATTCAAGCCACTCACATTCCCCCTTTTAAGACTATGAAGGCTTGGCTGGAGGAAAAAGAGCCAGAAGGGGTCGGAGCACAGTTATTGTAACACAGAACCCTAGGCCTGAGGTCCACCTTGTTTCTGAGGCATCTGACCTCCCTTCCAAAGGCCTCTCATTTATGCCACATCTCTTCACTCTTACTCTTGGCCCCTGAACTCAAGAATCTGAAGATTGCACAGCTCCCCACAGTTATTGGCCAGGCTTATTAGACACATCCCCATATCTTATTCATGGCACAGCTCAGCCAACCATCCCCAGAATCCAGACATCTACACTCACTGTTTCAGGGTACTCAGGCTCCACCTTCACCCCCTTTGTAGGTGACAAAATCCCAATTATAGAAATAAAATGAAGATGGAGGTATGTGAGTATCCATCTTTCTGACGTCCAGCAAATATGCTCATAGATTCTTTTGATCCATTGAAGTAATAAAATATTATTCGGTGTGTTCAAAAACATGCCTAAAGGCTTTAGAATTTTTATCTGGAACTGAGATGCATATCCTCATTTAGTAAACTTAGTAATTATTATAATTTCAAGTTTGTATTTTGTGTTATGATGGGAAGTAAATAAAATACAGAAATTGAGTCAGTCATGGGGAGTTTAAAATAGATAATACTGATCTATTTGTTAATTGATGGATTAATTATTTGATTTATTTATTGGTCACCCATTCAGTCAATGACACTTTATAGAGAACAACCTCATGGCAGGGCAGGAGCTGGGGAAGCCCAAGATAGGAGCCGGACAGTGCCTGCTCCCAGGGAGCTCAGGGGTGGGCAGTCAGCCCTAAAAGCGTATGTCAACATGGGCTGACAGGTGTGAGAAAAGACTTGTGGGCATGAGTCTGAAGAAGTCAACTGCACTTGGTACAGGCATAGCTGAAGACAAGTGGAGTGGTCTATGAGCATATTTGCATGGCTGAGGGCAACTTTGCAGGTGGGAGGTGGTGATCTCTTTACAGCAATGGATGTAAAGAGAAGTTGACGATTCCCAGAGACATTAAGGAGGAGGAACTATGGACTTAGTGACTGGGAGTTGTTGGGGTAGTGAGGGACACGGAGAGTTATGAGTGCAGCTATGCTGCTATTTCTGCAGGAGTTGGTAGATGGTGACGGAGATAGAGATAAAGAAGAAAGTTTCTGTGAGAAAAAGGAATCTGGGAAATAAGCAAACAGGGGACACAGAGATAGAAAAAAACCCTGGCCGAGTGTGGTGTGACGGGTAAAGGGAGTGCCTGGATTAGAAGGGAGGACTCATTTCTACTGAATGCTACTGAAATGTGAAGCATGATGTGTACCATGCTCTTAATTGATGACTTCTGATTTCTCTGAGCAGCAGGAGAGAAAGTGTTCTGATGAGAGTGAATTTCAGAGGTTTGAGAACAGAATTTCTGGGCAACTTTCCAGCCTGATGTAGGAAGCAGGATGAGATAATCTATGTAATGTGTTTTGAATACTGCCTGGCAAAGATTAAGTTCTCAATAAATGTTGGCAGCTATTATCATGGCACCAAATCGTTTAGCTTTGTGGTTTTTCTCTAACAGTGATTAGCACCTGGAATATAAGTACAAAAGAGTTGGACGGATGCATTAATTCTGAGGGGGATTTTTCAAGTGAGATGGAAGGGCAAGGGAGTGGTAGAAATTGGCAAGCATGATAAAAATAGCGTTCTGTGGAATTTTAACTGGATCAAAAAAGCAAAAAGGAAGACAGGAGAAAGCTGCTAGGTAATGGGAACACAGAAAGTTCCTGGGCCACGATGTCTTCATGACGTTACAACGTTGGCGCCGTGAGAACAAGTGGATGAGAGACAGTGAAGGATGGGGGTTGAGGAAGAGAGAGGGATTTCTAAATTTTGGACTTTTACATACAGCAGTGGTCAGTGATGACAGCGTTCCAGGGAGGCAACGGAAGCAATTTGATAGCGCGGAATGGAGGTGAAGGTCACTGGAAATGAGCTGATTAGAGGACTGAGAACTGAAGGTGTAAGGACTGAATGGTAAAGTCACCAGAGTAGTGATAGGATTGCAGGTGATGGAGCGATCACGAGGCCGGCAGATGACAGAAGTGGCAGCTGGAAGTGGGTGATGCAGCGTAGCCTTATTCCCCAGCTGCATGGCAACATGCTCTCCCTGGGCTGGGAGCTCGTTTTTACCAGGGTCCACTGACATGCTGGGAGCTGCTTTTTATATGTGAGTACCTTTCTGCCACGGAAGGCACGGCCCTCCTCCAGGCCCCTAGGGATCTGTGACCCAGCTCTGCTACTCGGGCTTTCCAGAGATCCCACAGAGTCCCTTTGCGCTAGATTGCCTAAGGGGCCAGTCAGTTAGCATACAGCTGGACTGTGACTAGCCTTTTCTTACTCTGAACTCTGCTCAGAATTGGCAGGCTACTGGGTCATCTGATAAGTGGGTCAGATCAGTACTTCTAAGTGTGATCTATTTTGTGTCCAAAATCCATAAGACCTAGTAAGCATCATGTCCTGTCTTTGTGGTGGGAGGTAGAAGGTGCAACAGTGTGCCCTTCATCTGAGAGGAAATGTCCCAGCACGACCCAGACCACTGGATTCTACAGCTTTGCCAGGGGAGGGGGGCAAAACCTTGTGGGGTGTATCTTCCTTCTTTTGACCCTCCTATGATTGTATATAGAGTACATTTATGCTTTCAGATCACAGAACTCTGCACTTCATGTCTCTAAAAGGTCAGTCAAGCTGTGATTTACAGCAATAGGCTTCTCAAGTGCCCATTCATTTATTTCCCCCTGGAAAAAAAAATGAGACAGTTAATATTTACCCTATATTCCTCACAGTTTAATAATAAGGGTTATGTGAGAGAATACACACAAAAGACTTTAAACTGTAAGTTCAGTTCAGTTCAGTTGCTCAGTCGTGTCCAACTCTTTGCAACCCCATGAACTGCAGCACACCAAGCCTCCCTGTCCATCACCAACTCCCGGAGTCCACCCAAACCCATGTCCATCGAGTCGGTGATGCCATCCAGCCATCTCATCCTCTGTCATCCCCTTCTCCTCCTGCCCTTAATGTTTCCCAGCATCAGGGTCTTTTCAGATGAGTCAGCTCTTTGCATAACATGGCCAAAGTATTGGAGTTGCAACTTCAAAATCAGTCCTACCAATGAACACCCAGGACTGATCTCCTTTAGGATGGACTGGTTGGATCTCCTTGCAGTCCAAGGGACTCTCAACAGTCTTCTCCAATACCACAATTCAAAAGCATCAATTCTTTGGCGCTCAGCTTTCTTTATAGTCCAACTCTCACATCCATACATGACCACTGGAAAAACCACAGCCTTGACTAGACAGACCTTTGTTGACAAAGTAATGTCTCTGCTTTTTAATATGCTGTCTAGGTTGGTAAAAACCTGTAAAACATAGTTCAAATGTTAAGTGTTTGATATTATCCTGTTTAGATGTCACATTGCTTTTTTGTCTTCCTTCTTTTCATAGCTGAGGATTGTGAGATGAGAGAGGGATGAGATTGTGAAATGAGAGAAGGATGAACTAGAACTTCCACCAATAGGGCTCAAGACAGCTATATTCAGAAGTATCTTGGGAATTAAGCAAACAAGGGACTGCTCTTGTTTATGCAAATCTGTCCCCAAGATTTTTCCAAGTGCCAGCTGGCAACCTGGGATTGATAACTGAAGGGTGAAATGGAGTATATCCCAAGTCTGATTTTTAAAAATTATATTTCTTTCATGCTGCTGCTGCTGCTATGTCACTTCAGTCATGTCCGACTCTGTACAACCCCAGAGATGGCAGCCCACCAGGCTCCCCCATCCCTGGGATTCTCCAGGCAAGAACACTGGAGTGGGTTGCCATTTCCTCCTCCAATGCATGAAAGTGAAAAGCGAAAGTGAAGTCGCTCAGTCGTGTCCGACTCCTAGCCACCCCATGGACTGCAGCCTACCAGGCTCCTCTGTCCATGGGATTTTCCAGGCGAGAGTACTGGAGTGGGGTGCCATTGCCTTCTCTGATCTCTTTCATAGAGGGATACAATTAACTGGTAATCAAGTCATACCAAGGGCTTCCCAGGTGGCGTTAGTGGTAAAGAACCCATCTGCCAATGCAGGAGATGTGGGTTCAATCCCTGGGTTGGGAGGATCCCCAGGAGAAGAGTATGGCAACCAATTCCAGTATTCTGCCTGGAGAATCCCATGGACAGGGGAGCCTGGCGGGCTATAGTCCATGGGATTGCAAAGAGTTGGACACGACTGAAGTGACTTGCACGCACAAATTGTATTAAACTCATGTTTAATAAAAAACTGGCCAAGTGCTCTGTGAATTCTATATACTGTATGCATGGCTGGGCATTCTAAGGGCTGCAAAAGGAGGCTTTTGAGAAGGAAGGCACATTCCAGACGCTTTCAGCACCAGCACGCTATTTCAGCCTGGGAACCTGGCTTGGGATCAGTCAGAATTTCCTGTTTCATTTCTCTTTGAGTGGAAGGTATGCCCTAAAATAAGCAATTTGACCTGGGAGCAGATGGCCAGGTGCATGGATCTCTGGGAATGATGGCTGAGCTTCATGACAGGTTGATGACATGGCACAGGAACAGGCTCTGTGAGCAAACCTTAGGGAGTTAGCTGTCCGAATGAGTACCGTCTGGCCTCTTTTGCTCTATTGCAGGGCTGCGTCCAGCTTGAAGACGAGCAGGGGGCCAAGCTGCTCCCCTGCAGTTCAACTTTCTAGGGGCAAGAGGGTGCTGGGATGACAAGCCTTCCTCTTCGTGCAATGAAGGAAATAACTAGATATACAGCTTCACTGTGGAAACTGAGCAAGTGTGGCTGTGAGATGCACTTTCAAAGCAACTTTTGTTGTCAGTGCTGATATTTATCTTCCCCTGGCCCCTGGGTGAAAATTTAGCAGTCCTAGGATCAGAGTTATTTATTAAAAAGAAATATTAGAAACTAGATAAAATCAGATACTGAAGAAGAATACTAGGGTAATGTCAGAACAGGAAAGGACACAGATATACAGGTACATGAAGCTGAATATCCAGAGACAGAGACCAGGGGCCACAAAAGTCAAATATTCTTTCAACATCCAGGCTTGGTGGATTTAGGATGCTGATATCCAGCCTGACCTGAATTAAAAAAACTCTATTTGGAAAGTAGTATAAGTCTTCATGAGCACTTAACTGTCTGCAACTTTAGTGTAGAATATTTGTATCCCCAAAATTAACGTTCAGGCTTTTGGAGAAAATCATGGTACATTAAAATAATGAAGAAAGATAAATTTGTAGAAAGTTAGGAACAAATTTAGTGGACTCTTATTACCTTTTTAAAAACTTGACAACACTTCTAAAGCTGATATAACAAATGCAGCTTAAATAAACCCTATAGCACTGTGAGTATCTTAAGAAAACCAGTTTTCTTTGTGTCACGCTTTAGTCTTAGTTTCCAAAGCTCTATTGTGCTAAGGATTTTTGCTGCTGTCTCATTGGAATTATTTGTTGGAGGGGAAATATTATTATTGCATTGTAAGAAAAAAATATGACCTGTGAAAGGAGAACTTCAAATGTTTGTGAATGTTCCCAATACTTTTCTGAATTTTGGGGGATTACAACCTAAACAAGAACACCCCCAGGAATCATTTTACTTGTAAGCCTGCAGATAGTTTCTGTCTTCACTCTGTCATGCTGGCATTTCCTCAGAGACACGTGTGATGTAAAGGCCGATCCTAAAGGCTCTGAGTCAGATGGGCTGGCAGAGTCCCAGGACCTCCCTTTCTTTGTTTTTGGCCGTGGGGTGTTCTATGATCTGTAACCTGCATCTTCATCTGTAAGTGCTGATAAAACAGCACCTACTGCACAGGTCATTTGTGAATATTAAATGATATCATTAATATGCAGTGTTCATTAGCATAGAACCTACAACATGGCGGAGAGTTGATAAATGACACTTTTTTCTACTTTTATTATTACTGGAAGAGACACTCATCAGAGCTGAGTGAGTTGTACTAAATTCAATCAATAAAGCATCTATTTTCTGTAAACACTGCAAGAGGTTGGTCCCTCCCAAGTCCCTCAAAGGAATACAGGACGTAGAGGAGCAGGGCGAGGCCACGCTGGAAATGGAGACGGCACCAGCACGCACATGTGCACGGCTGCTTGCGCCAGCAGTCCACAAACCCCGTACGCACACGTGAACACACACAGACACTACCGCAGAGCCCGGGTCGCCAGTGTTCCATGTGCTTTTCCCAGGCTGCCCTCCAGTGAGTCAAATGTTTCGACAATGAACTGTGAGCAGAAATGACAAGGTCACTTCTCGGATGAGCAGGTCAGGTGCCTCCTCCGCCCCTCCTCCTGGGACCTCCACTGTCCTGGGCTGCAAAGCTCAAGATGGAGTGGGCTGCCTGACCCACATCAAGCATTGTGAGAAATAAACCTTTGTGTATTAGTTGCCTGAGATATAGGGTTAGTTATAGGAGCTAGCAACACTTACTCTGACACAGTAATCTGCAGCCTAAAAGGGCTGAGCTGTAGAGTAGACTCTAGGTAGAGACAAGAGCAAGATTCAGTGGTTGCTCTTATTAGACAGTTCGGATACGGTTGACTTTAAATAAACACTGTACCCATTGGATGCAACCCTGAGAAGATCATAACAGGGAACTGTTACATAGTTCAGTTCAGTTGCTCAGTCATGTCCAACTCTTTGCGACCCCATGAGTTGCAGCACGCCAGGGCTCCCTGTCCATCACCATCTCCCAGAGTTTACTCAAACTCACGTCCATTGAGTTGGTGATGCCATCCAGCCATCTCATCCTCTGTCATCCCCTTCTCCTCCTGCCCCCAATCCCTCCCAGCATCAGGGTCTTTTCCAATGAGTCAACTCTTCCCATGAGGTGGCCAAAGTACTGGAGTTTCAGCTTCAGCATCAGTCCTTCCAATGAATACTCAGGGCTCATCTCCTTCAGAATGGACTGGTTGGATCTCCTTGCAGTCCAAGGGACTCTCAAGAGTCTTCTCCAACATCACAGTTCAAAAGCATCAATTCTTTAGCACTCAGCCTTCACAGTCCAACTCTCACATCCATACATGACCACAGGAAAAACCATAGCCTTGACTAGACAAACCTTTGTTGGCAAAATAATGTCTCTGCTTTTTAATATGCTGTGTAGGTTGGTCATAGATTTTCTTTCAAGGAGTAAGTGTCTTTTAATTTCATGGCTGCAGTCACCATCTGCAGTGATTTTGGAGCCCAGAAAAATAAAGTCTGACACTGTTTCCACTGTTTCCCCATCTATTTGCCATGAAGTGATGGGACCGGATGCCATGATCTTAGTTTTCTGAATGTTGAGCTTTAAGCCAACTTTTTCACTCTCCTCTTTCACTTTCATCAAGAGGCTCTTTAGTTCCTCTTCACTTTCTGCCATAAGGGTGGTGTCATCTGCATATCTGAGGTTATTGATGTTTCTCCCGGCAATCTTGATTCCAGCTTGTGTTTCTTCCAGTCCAGCATTTCTCATGATGTACTCTGCATATAAGTTAAATAAGCAGGGTGACAATATACAGCCTTGACGTACTCCTTTCCCTATTTGGAACCAGTCTGTTGTTCCATGTTCAGTTCTAACTGTATTTCCTGACCTGCATACAGATTTCTCAAGAGACAAGTCAGGTGGTCTAGTATTCCCATCTCTTTAAAAATTTTCCACAGTTTGTGGTGATCCACACAGTCAAAGGCTTTGGCATAGTCAATAAAGCAGAAATAGATGTTTTTATGCAACTCTCTTGCTTTTTCAATGATCCTGCGGATGTTGGCAATTTGATCTCTGGTTCTTCTGCCTTTTCTAAATCCAGCTCGAACATTTGGAAGTTCACAATTCACGTACTGTTGAAGCCTGGCTTGGAGAATTTTGACCATTACTTTATTAGCATGTGAGATGAGTGCAATTGTGTGGTACTTTGAGCATTTTTGGGCATAGCCTTTCTTTGGGATTGGAATGAAAACTGACCTTTTCCAGTCCTGTGGCCACTGCTGAGTTTTCCAAATTTTCTGGCATGTTGAGTGCAGCACTTTAACAGCATCAGCTTTCAGGATTTGAAATAGCTCAACTGGAACTCCATAACCTCCACTAGCTTTGTTCATAGTGATGCTTCCTAAGGCCCACTTGACTTCACATTCCAGGATGTCTGGCTCTAGGTGAGTGATCATATCTTCATGATTATCTTGATCATGAGGATCTTTTTTGTACAGTTCCTCTGTGTATTCTTGCCACCTCTTCTTAATATCTTCTGCTTCTGTTAGGTCCATACCATTTCTGTCCTTTATTGAGCCCATCTTTGCATGAAATGTTCCCTTGGTATCTCTAATTTTCTTGAAGGGATCTCTAGTCTTTCCCATGCTGTTTCCTCTATTTCTTTGCACTGATCATGGAGGAAGGCTTTGTCATCTCTCCTTGCTATTCTTTGGAACTCTGCCTTCAGATGGGTATATCTTTCCTTTTCTCCTTTGCTTTTCACTTCTCTTCTTTTCACAGCTATTTGTAAGGCCTCCTCAGACAGCCATTTTGTTTTTTTGCATTTCTTTTTCCTGGGGATGGTCTTGATCCCTGTCTCCTGTACAATGTCATGAACCTCCTTTCATAGTTCTTCAGGCGCTCTGCTGCTGCTAAGTCACTTCAGTCCTGTCCGACTCTGTGTGACCCCATAGACGGCAACCCACCAAGCTCCCCCGTCCCTGGGATTCTCCAGGCAAGAACACTGGAGTGGGTTGCCATTTCCTTCTCCAACTCATGAAAGTGAAAAGTCAAAGTGAAGTCACTCAGTCATGTCTGACTCTTAGCGACCCCATGGACTGCAGCCTAGCAGGCTTCTCTGTCCATGGGATTTTCCAGGCAAGATTACTGGAGTGGGGTGACATTGCCTTCTCCGTCAGGCACTCTATCAGATCTAATGTGTCATCTATCTGGTGACGTATCTAGTTAGTCTATATTTAGAGAAGCTGTTTTCACCTCATGTGGTTTGTGCCATGTTGGAATTCTCCAAGAACTGGACTATTTCCTCATCTCTTCCTAGTGTTAGCCTGCTGATTCAGGCTAACACCCCTCCTTAATCCAGACATCCACAGCTTGGTATATAGCTTCTTAGAAGAAGACAGGGAGGGACTTACGAAGAACCCAATGGGTTCTGGCCACAGAGACTGTGCCAAGAGAGCTGGGAATGACTAGGGTGTTGCTCTATGGTCTATGGGAGCTTGCATGCTTGCTAAGTCACTTCAGTTGTGTCCCACTCTTTGTGACTATAACCCGCCAAGCTCCTCTGTCCATGGAATTCTCTAAGCAAGAATACTGGAGTGGGTTGCTGCACCCTCGTTCAAGGAGTCTTCATGACCCAGGATCGAACCTGAGTCTCCTGTGGCACCTGCATTGCAGGCAGATTCTTTACAACGAAGCCACCAGGGAAGCTCCTGGGCTATGGGCGACCAGTAGAAAACAGCAGTCCCTGGGATGCAGGCTGCGGATGCTACCAGGGAGTCAAAAGTCACCGAATGGTGATTGAGAACAGGGAGGAAGGAAGAAGCGACTAGTCGCAAAGTGCTTGTTCAGTGGTAACACTAGTCAGTGTGAACCAAATGTCTGTTAGGTGGTATCATAGGAGCTCTATCTTTTCTGATCTTCCTCACAAGCTTAAGAGATGGAGTTGATCACATTTTAATAGTGAAAATAATTGAGGCTCAAAGATGTTAAGTAAGTTGCCTGAGATCACAGAATTATTAAGTCTTGGGGCCAAGATTCAAGACCAGATGTCTCAGAATCAAAAGCCCTTCCTCCCCTCACCGTAGCTTATTTCCTCCAAAGATGAAGAAAGATATGGAAAAAATGGTCATTACCTGTGTGACTTGGCAGGGCAGTGTTGAGGCCACAGCCAGGAGGAAGAGGAAGCTGGGACTAGGAATGGCAGAGGCAGGCAAGATCCAAGCCAGTGTTATTTCCAAAGGGAATCTCTTCCAGTAGTTGGACAATAGCAGAGGTTTCCAGTAAATGCAGGTGGAATAGGAAGGTCATGATGTTTTCTTTCCACCCAATCTGTCTGACACATTTCTGGAAGTAGAGGGCAGAGTCTAACCTCAAGAAGAAGTCTGGTCAGGACTGGATAGGGCATCAGTACTTCCACCTGGGCTTCTGGGCAGATCTGGTGGGTTTAAGCCTGCAAATGCTCAGGCTGTGGTGTGCTTACAACCTCGTGGAGACAGTCAGTGACTGACGTGGATTCAGAGATAACAGACCCATGAGTCCCAATTCCATGCTATATTTCACCCCTCTTGAGGATCCAGTTCTGAATGGAATTCAGGGCCATTGGACATGAGGACTGAGGATCTGCAAGGTCAGGAGGTTGGTTGTCAACATGTATGAAGATGAAGGTGAGCCAGGCTCCCCAAACTTCAATCCAGGCAGCTGATAGACAGCCGATCCCTAGAAGGGAGAGCTTGGAGGCACAGCAGCTGATCTCCAGATGCCCACTGACAAGATGTAATGTGACTCTCTAGGACATGGCCCTTTATTAGGAACCATAATCTAACGACTCTGGGGCTCTGTCCAGTTTTTTTTTTTTTTTATCTGAACAGGGTTACAAAGTGAATTGAAATGCCCTGGGTGGGGGTAATTTTCTCCAGTTCCCACCAATCTTATTTGATATCTGGACAACTTCATTCATGTGTCCACCCCTCTGCATATCTTTGAGAACCATTGCAGGGGGTCCTTCCATCCCTGACTTTTGTTTTGTGTAGATCACTGGTCCAGCTTCAGACTCCCGGCTGCAGAACTGACAGTGAAGTGGGGGCTGGCTCCACCTTCCCCATCTCTCCTCCGCAAGCATCTTCCCCGGGACAGACAAAGAAATGCCCTCCAGCGGCTCCCTCTCCCACATCTTACTCAATCTGGAGAAGGAGATCAGAGAGGAAGAAAGAACACTCACCGAGAAATGCTAGCCGAAGTTTAGAAAGGGGCAACAAAGACCAAGGGAAAAAGAATAGCTTCTTCTAGAAGTCCAAATGCAATGCTGATGTGCTTTTACACGTCTATTTCCCAGGTTCTTGGGTTTTTAATCATAAAGTTTTGCTTGACTTATTGAATAAGGAAGGCTCATGGAATAACCAAAACTGCGATGCTTCATGCATTATTCTTCAAGGAGCTGGTGGTGGGTGTGATTTTGATAGGTGTGTTCTGGGGTTTCCAGAGGAGGGCGAGCTGCAGGTTTAGGGAAACAAACAAAAAAAAAAAACTTGAGCAGAGCTGAATGAATCAGAATTGAGAGGGTGATTGATTGTTCTTCATTGTCCAACACTATCCCACAAACTAGCACATGTGGCTATTGGGATTGAGAAGTGTGGATGGTCCGAAAGGAGATGTGCTGTGAGTGTAAAATACACATCAGACTTCAGAGACCTACTAGGAGAAGGTCTCTGAGAAGACCTACTATCTACCTTCTACTATGAGAAGACCTACTATCTCATAGTAACCTATCTCGTTAGTAAGTTTTAGGTATGTTTGTATTAACAATGGAAACAGTGACAGACTTTATTTTCTTGGGCTCCAAAATCAAGGTACATAGTGACTGCAGCCATGAAATTAAAAGATGCTTGCTCCTTGGAAAAAAAGCTATAACAAACCTAGACAGCATATTAAAAAGCAGAGACATTACTTTGCCGACAAAAGTCATCTAGTCAAAATTATGGTTTTTCCAGTAGTTATGTATGGATGTGAGAGTTGGACCATAAAGAAAGCTGAGCGCTGAAGAATTGATGCCTTTGATCTGTGGTGTTGGAGAAGACTCTTGATAGTCCCTTGGACTGTGAGGAGATCAAACTAGTCAATCCTAAAGGAAATCAGTCCTGAATATTCACTGGAAGGACTGATGCTGAAGCTGAGGCTCCAAATCTTTGGCCACCTGATGCGAAGAACTGACTCATTGGAAAGACCCTGACGCTGGGAAAGATTGAAGACAGGAAAAGAAGGGGACGACAGAGGATAAATTGTTTGGATGGCATCACAGACTTGATGCACATGAGTTTGGGCAAACTCTGGGAGTTGGTGATAGATGGGGAAGCCTGCCGTGCTGCTGTCCATGGGGTCTCAAAGAGTAGGACACGACTGAGTGACTGAACTGAATTGAACTGAACTGGCTTGTGTTGCATTTCTATTAGATAATGCTGGTCTAGGATTTTCTTAAAGCTCCAGGACAAGAACACACACACACACACACACACATTCATTCTGTTGAGGGTTCCAAAAACTCCAGCAGCTGGAAGATAAGTCTGCTGAACTTTTTTTTACTGAAATTGTTAACAATTCTCAAAAATATTGCAGACGAGTTCTTGGCGATTGGCGACCTCCCGCTATTGATCAGTCTTCCCTAGTCTCCTTGTTGTCGGCCTCTCCATATCTACCATCTTTGTCTCCACCGTTCCCCACCTCAAACCCAACTTAGGTTGTTTCCCACCTTTTTAAATACCACCATAGATTCAGGGTGTGTGATGTGCTGGAGGAAAACAAGTACTTACATGTTGCGAATAAGAAATCATTTTCCCTGGATTTGGGAAGTAACCTACTGGGGCTTTTCTGCGTTCCAGCTGCATCGCTGGATCTGGCAGCCTGGCTGTCGTCTGATATAATGTGAAACATAACTCAGTGGTCATTTCCATGTGTAAAAAGTTCAGCGGTATTGTTGGAACTATCATCATAAATCAGGAACAACTTTCTTTAGGGCCTCTATTGCCACTTGATTTAGTATTTCCTGGCAACTTGCCTATCATGGAATGAAGCCATGATTGCTTCCTACACAAAATGTTATCTGCAAAACATCCCGCCAGAAACGTATAGAAAGAACACTGACCAGCTTGCGAATTTTGATAATCTACGACTGCTTTTTGTATTGAGAATACATTTGACAATGGGACTCATTGTTAATTTGGACAATATATTCCATGGAGCAGCTTCCAAATTAAAATGGGGTTTATACGGCATTCTACACGCCATTTGTTTCAAAGGAAAGAAAATTGGACTCTTTTAGTTCCAGGAGGAAAATTCTGCAAAACATGTATACTGTGAAATATGAGAAAATATCTTCAGCAACTTTCATGCTAACATGTTCAGTTGTTAGCAAAACAGGAAAAAATGAATCAGCTATAGCGAGTAGGGGAGCATGACAGCTTCATATCCCAAATGTGCCAGAGTTTCTTTTAGATGAGGCCTATAAGGATGTGCAGTTCCTCACATGTAAGGAGAAATTTACCCAGGAAGCACTGGGAGGAAAGGCCGGAAGACTCCCTCCGACACTCTGGTGGTTTTGCCTGGCACTGTGCTGGGGGGGAGAGACGCCGGGACAGTAAGGGCTTCAGCAGATGGAAAATCATGCATTCCGTTCACACACCCATGGTGGCTCCAGCCCCTAGACAACGCCTGTTGTGGACAGTGAGCCCACACCAAGCACAGGAGTGACCCTTGTCAGTGCTCAGCAAAGAACAAGGAGAGGTCCCAGAAAACTCCCGATGCCTTCCAAACTTAGGACAGACACTGAGCAGAGATGCAGAGCTCCTGCAGAGCCATCTCCACTGGCTCGCGCCTAGGTTCCCCTGCTCCCCAGGCTGCTGAACTGTCAAAGTAAAACATGAGTCAATCTAAACCTATCTTTTCTTCCTTTCCCTTCCCTTGGGTCGGTCGAAACAATTCAGACTGTGATCTCAGTTCCTGGTCCTGGACAAATATTGTGCTCTCTTTGTAATGATGAGCACACAGAGAAAAATTGCCAGGCAACTGAAAAGATAGCAGAGTTCAACAGAAGGGATCACTCTGAGGAATCAGAGAAAATATTTTTCTATGAAATATGGATTCTACAAGAGACAGGGGAAATTTTGAGAACATTCCTGATTTGTGTGTCTAAAAAATTTCAAAAGGACATTTCTTCTATGAAATTTGAGCAGAGAACCATAAAGAGAAAAACAAAAGGTTATGAAAGCCAGCATGGAGATTTTCTTTTACAATGTTCATTTCAGATTGAACTGTAAGAAGTGAACAGCAAAATGGATCCTGCCACAAACAGGTTTGATGGAACAGATGTCAACTTTTATATCACAAAACTCAGAGAAAAAAGATAAAGAGATAGAATGAGAGAATATATAAAAAGCATGGACAAGAGGTATGTTCAACATGCAAGCATTAGGAATTTCAGGAAAAGAACCGATAAAAGTGGAGCCATTATTAAAGAACTATTTGGGGGCAGTTTTTCTGAGAGACTTGCATTTCCTGAAAATCAGTCAAAACTAATGAAAAGTTTTTGATGCTTACATTTATCTTGATAATTTATTTTAATTTCAAGAATTAAAACAGATTGAGTGGATATCCATGCAGATAAAGCTTGCCTCCCACTTCTCCTTTGCAACATGAAGACAGAATTGTCTACAGAATTATGAGGATAAAAGGATTATGATTCAAATGGTATCGTCAGTTAAAATGTGGGTTGACATGTTAAAGAAGTAAAAGCAAATTCTTCGTATTTCCCAGGAAATAACCAGTTGGCATTGTTCTACTTTTGATAATGGAAATTACAGAAAATAGATTTCAATGTGTTTTTATTAAATGTCACTACGAATAGGATGAAAATATTACATAGGGCTTCCACAATCACAGGAGAAAAGTTAAAGATAACTGTAGTCAATATAACAAGGTACAGCTGACTCCCTTTGCTGTCTAGCAGAAACTGACACCACATAGTAAAGCAACTATACTCCAATAAAAATTTTAAACAGAACATAAGACAAAACAGAAGAAATAAAACCAAGCACATAGATCTTGTTAATACAATGATCAGGATAAACTCTCATTTTGAATCGTAGACTTTTACATTACATTAAAATTAAATGTTGTATTAGTGTACCCAGTCAATCCAAAAATAATAAAAATAAGGCGATGAGCAACAATATAGTAGACGAATCCAAACAAAAGCAGGGCAAGAATGGGATATGAATAGGAGACAAGGTGGAACCCACGGCTGACATGGCCAATATGATAAGTGGTGTTAATTTATTCACTAAAAGAAAGAAATCCCATAGAGATGTAACAGGTTGTACTCTTCTATGGTGACTGTAAAAGCATTAAAGGTGGTAAACAAAAGTCTTCAGCAATAAACAAGAAGAAGAGACGTGCTGCTGTGGTAGGTGATGTTGACATACTCGTATCGGGACAAATCTAGTGGACAACAGCGAGTAAGGATGTAGAGGGCTCAAACATTGTAACTTATTTGTGTCCCCAAAATGGAGAAGGTACATCTTTTCAAAGTATCCTTAGAATATTTCTACAATCCCATCACAAAGAGTATCTTAGCAGATTCCCGCAGTTACAGTTCCATCCGTGGACCCAGGTTTTGGGTGTGTTGCAGACACTCAGTGCTGTGGAGCGATCCCTGTGATGATGGTTATTGTCATTATAAAATATTGACTGAGAGCCTGCGATGAGTATGTCTCCCTTCATGTGCCATAGACAGGAGGTAAGGAGAGTCCATTGTTGTGATTTTTTAGTCTCTAAGTCATGTCTGGCTCTTTTGTGAACTTGTGGGCTGTAGCCTACCAGGCTCTTCTGTCCATGGGATTTCTCAGGTAAGAATCCTGGAGTGGGTTGCCGTTTCCTTCTGCAGGGAATCTTCCCAGATCAGGAATTGAACTTGAGTCTCCTACATTGACAGGCAGAATCTTTACCACTGAGCCACCAGGGAAGCCCAGGAGAGTCCATTGCCAAGCATTAGAGAGGAAAAGAAGAGAAACTAGGCTTTGATCCATTGTGAATGACTTGCAAGCTCTGCTTCTTCATCTACATGGCAACTGTTGACCCTCTGGTCAATGATGGAATTAAAATCTAGTGTCTATGAAGCAAATATTTTCTGTTTCCAACATGAGGTCAGTGACTTTTGCTCGTTTTCACTCCTGCCTTGGAGTTCAGATTTACACACTTCAGAGGACTGCTGTTGTGGAACCGGAATGACTCACTCTAGAAGGGCTGTGTTTTAGAAAGCGCAGTTTTTATTATGGCACCTATGGTGCTGTGGAGATATAAACTGTGTAACTCGGGAAGGCATGCCTCATTTTGAGAACCACTGCAGGAGCACATGTGATCTTTTATGGAGTGATTATAAAGTGATTTATAAAGTGATTCTTCACCACACAAACTCACTCAAGGGACCTTAAATGCTGAATACTCTTAGTTTGTTGAAACCGCTATCAGGGTTCCCTGTGACTTCTGGAACGCATTGTTGCAGAAGTTACGGCCACTGTGCACACCTCGGAGGGAAGAGCACTGAAGCCCTGCAGGCATCGAGGGCGTGAAATGAGGAGACCGCCTGTGTTTTCGGACAGGAGTGATCTTGCCTAAAGACTAAGTCCCCTGGTGCAAGGTGAATAGATTTTTAGTAAGTAGATGGTTAAAAAAAAGCTTGGAAATAGTTCTTCCAATGTACTGTGGGCTGCATTCTAACCACCGACTCAGTAGTGACTTCGTGTTTTTAAGGAGATGAACTCCCTGGACGTCCTCATCCAGGTGAAGAAGAAAAGCTCCTCAGGGCCCCTGAGGTTGCCGGAGCCCCACTTGCCCTGTCCTGAATCACCCTGCCTGTCAGGGCACAGACTCCACCTGAGGAGTGCACGCCTATTTGTACACATACACAATCTCCTTGAGAGCTCCTTTGAATTCAAATGCTTACATCAGTTACTTGCAAGTGTATGATTTCATTCCACATGGTGGTGATATTTTTTTCTCCAAATATGGACTCCTAAGGTGGTAATAAATAAAGCAGTCTGGGCGTAGGAAGTGGAGTATCCTTCCCCCAGGGTTATTCCAGGGAAGCAGGGACGGAAGCGGGCCTTGCTATTTCAGGAAAGCTGGTGGAGGGTGGACTAGAGGGCTGGTAGCTAGGCGGCAGCTGTCCTCAATCTTGCGGCTTTAAAGGAGGAGAGCTGCCAGATTTACATTGTTTAAACACTTAACTAAATTAGCTATGAAAAGAAGGATGGGAGGAGGCCTGCTTAGTGGGGGAATTCAGGCCTTTTGGCTTCACCACTTTACACACACACACACACACACACACACACACACACACTCACACACACACACACTCTCACACACATACACTGATTTTCCCCAAGAGTCTGCTGGGTGAACTGGAGAGAAATTGTGTACCCCTTAGAGCAAGATTAACAACAGCGAGAACAGTGAAAATACCTGCTTTAGGAAGCTGTGCCTGGAGAGTCTGCTCAGGGTTGCAAAACTCTGGGCCTAAAAGGTGGGCTGAGAATCTAAGTTAGACCCTGGATCAACAGAGTAAGGACTGGTCTAGGACAGTGGATCCAAAAAATAAAGTTGAGAACCCAGAGGTTTCAGTTCTGGGGACAGGAGACGCTGTCCTCACCTGAAGGCAAGTGCTGCAGGTCTGGCTCTCTGAAATCACTTCTGGTCTACTGGATTTCCAGTTAAATTTTGTTGTTTCAGAAACAATTACATCTAAGAATGTTAAATATGGGCTCTTTGTCAAGTTGAGATTGGCTCTAGTCGATGGCCACATTGCTCTGTCATTGAATTTATCCTCTCTCTAGCATTTGATCAACGGATTGAATGACACCATGGAAGACATTTATCTAATATTCTAAAAATGTAAAATATGAAAGCATATACAATGAAAAACAGAATCATGATTTGGAATAAATTTGAAAAATTGTAAAGTGAGGGAAGACAAACTCCGTGAAGCTTCCTAAAAGTAAACAGAAGGTTCTAAAATTAGATTCCAGAAATTCATCTCATAAGCATAATATGGAAGAACTCTAGCTGGGCAGATGCAACATCTTAAGGAGACACTCTGTGACTTTAGTTAAGCACAAAGTGAGTCATGGGGAACCAGGACTGTCCTGTGGCAAGAAAGAAACAGTCCAGGCAGCACCGGCTGACTCTGATCTGGCTCAGCTCCAAGGCCCCTGAAGACTCATGAACAGGCCAGGGACTGACACCTGAGCAATGAAGAATTAATGCCTTCAAACTGTGGTGCTGGAGAAAACTCTTGAGAGTCCCTTGAACTTCAAGGAGATCAACCCTGAATATTCACTGGAAGGACTGATGCTGAAGCTGAAGCTCCAATACTTTGGCCACCTGATGTGAAAAGCCAACTTATTAGAAAAGATCCTGATGCTGGGAAAGATAGAAGGCAGGAGGAGAAGGGGATGACAGAGGATGAGATGGGTGGATGGCATCACCAACTGAATGGACATGACTTTGAGCAGATTCTGGGGAATACTGAAGGACAGGGAAGCCTGGCATGCTGCAGTCCCCGGGGTTACAAAGAGTCAGGTATGACTGAGCGACTAAATAACAAGACACCTTCTCATGAGAAGAATTTGTAAAGGAGATTGGATTATTGATCCTGGAAAAGATTTCACTAAGTCATAGCCTCCATCTCTGAAGACTCTCATGAAGGATTGGAAGTGACTGCTCAGACAGACCTGGAAGGCAGAAGTCAGGAAGGAAGGAAGACTTGAGCTTAAAATGCAAAGGTATTTTAATGCCTCAAGGTGTCCAAAAGCGGGTACCTGCTTTGCAAAGGGAGTATTGAGTGTCTGAGCAGAGGAAAGAAGGCCTGTGTTAGGGAGATACCTCAGACCTTTGCTAAGACACCTCTGGAGCCATGATTCTCTGAAGTCCATGTGAATATGGGATAGTCCTCTTTAAGAAACGAAATCCACTCCTTTCCCTAGATAATGACATGGAACATCTTTAATCAGTGGGACATCTCAAAGTGACTCTTGGGAGGCTGAGCTGCATCTTCCTTAAGTGAGGAAAAGGAGTTCACTCTTTCAGCCCAGAGGAATCCTCCAGACTGAGGGGGCCCAGCTAAAACAATGGCATGTTCACCCCCTGGACTGACCTCCCTGGGCCACCAGGCTGAGGTTCACCTCCCTGGGGACTCACCGTCTGAGTTGGTGCTCATCGACTGAGGCTCGCGCATCAAAAGATTAACTTCGTTGTGTGTTCATATCACTGGACTATGGCCAGGTTGAAGCTCTTCCTGTTCTCATTCTGGAGGATGGTGACGGAGCTGTGGTTGGGGGAAGCCTTGATAAAGCTGCATCGATCCGAGGACCATCACAGAACCCCAATCTGTAATTTTCTTCCTAAACTGGTAGCAGAAGAGTTTCCCGATGCCTCTGCTCTACTCAGTCTCATGACGAAACTCAATCCAGGCTCCACCTCTGCCTGTGCTTGCTGGGTGGCCCTGGACAAGTTATCTGGCCCGTCAGATCTCAGTGTCCTCATTTGTAAAAACGGTGGTTAACTTGGTGGTTATCATGAGGTTTAAAAATATAAGGGTGTACTCTGTATACCAGAGAACAGTCTACAGCTCACATACCACTGGCACATTTTGAGGCCCCAGATTATTAATTGTTTCTATTTATTACTAATAATTATAGCTATAATTATTAATAATAATTCTCATTATTTTCAGTAATTACATACGTCTATTTTCTTTTCTATGTTGTCAGTTCTCTGAAGATAGGACTTAAGTCTTATAAATTTTTCTATAATCCAGAACTAGTTCCAATTTGGCACATAATAGTTGCCTAAGGAATGTTTATTACATGAATGAATAGCACATATTTTAATATAACATATTGTTAATTAGAGAAAGACCATCAATGTCATGAAATAGGCAATTTGAGATAATAACAAAAATAATGCACAATTATTAATTTCTTCCTTTACTCTGGATACTTTACATGTAGCACTGAATAACTCTCAGAGGAAGAAACTACTAACTCCATTTTATAGATTGAAATACTGAGGTTCAGAGTTTAGATGACGTGCTTAGAAAGCTGTAGCCTGGATCTGAGCTCCCAGGGGTGTCTAACAGCACAGCCTGTGCTGTCCACCGCCAGGCAGCCAGACGTCGGAGCTGATCCCTTTTCATCCACAGTGACTGTATGCAGTGGGACGACCCTGCCTACTCCCCCTCCCCCCGAAGTCCCTTCCTGATCTGGTGACAGCACCACATTTAGCCCTTACAGGGAGCCCTGGAGAAGCCGTGTCCCTGAACCCAGATTCTAATCAATAACCTCACACTTTCTGTACACATCCTTGCTGAGTGTGACTGCATGGGGAGCATCTGTTCTGCAGACGGGCCACCCCCGATGGGCTCCTCTGCTTCCTGTCCTCTTAGAGGCACAAATGGGGACAGACCCAGCTGCATGACTCTTGACCATCATTGTCATCATCATCATTCTTTGCTGTCAAGATCATTCTGAAAGTAAATATGAGGGACCCCTTTCTAAGTGAAACTGTGTGTAGGGTTCTGGGGCGTCACTTCAATGCATGTACTGTGACTTATTTATTATAATCGCTCCAGAAATTCATAGAGAAAGTGAAAATTATATTAAATGGGAAGACCTCTTAAATACCAGTTAATTTGCTGGACTTGTGTTAACCTGACCAATTAAATATAGAGTTACATTTAAGTTACCCACTGAAGATTGGTGTTCTCCTGATAAATATCAATGGGTTCACTTAATTCTGCTTGCTTTGAAGCCGCGGAGTATGAAATCAGAGCTGTCTGTGCAATTTGTTTCATATACTGCACTGCCATGACCTCCCTGTAGGTTTTAAATATCCTTTTCATGCGTGTCTTTTCAATTAAGTGGTCAGAAAGAAAAGAGAAAAAAGATGAAAACTTCTCCACTAGAAAATGTGTTTACAAAACATTCTTCTTTGATGTTTTAGTAACAAAATGATTTTGCACATAGAGCTCCCAATTTACATTTTCTTCTATTTTTATACAAAGCCTCTTCTTTCCTTCATAGCAACAGATAAACTGAGACATATTTGCTAAGGCAGTAGACTGATGAAAGGGATGAACACAAAGTCTAGAGCGGGGGGAGGTGAACTTGTTTATAAAAGGCTGTAACATTTTTGATTTTGCAGATCATATGGAACTACTTGAGCTGCCACTACCGTGTGAGAGCAGCCAAGGATGACACATCTAAATAAGTGCGTTGGGTCCCAACAAAACTTTATTTGTAAAAACAGTCAGCAAGAAAATCAGTTCTTCCAGCACAGTGTTTGCCAATGCTTATACCAGACAAACAGACCTCAGTTCAAGCCTTATGTCTATCGCCTATCAGCTCTGTGAATGTAGGCTATGAACCTCAGTTTCTGCATCTGTAAAATGGGTATGCAGCACATATTTCAGAGTTACTGAGGATAGATGAAATGTAAACACTTTTGAAGCACTAGTTAAATGTGTGCCTTTAAAATAAAAAAGGTGAGGATGATCCACACTGTCAATAAGGTCAGTGCAAGAATTTTTTTTGTTGGATGTGAGGCTGAATTCTGTCCTTTTTGAGGCTGCACCCAAGTACTGCATTTCACACTCTTCTGCTGATTATGAGGGCTACTCCATTTCTTTTATGGGATTCTTGCCCACAATCGTAGATATCATGGTCATCTGAATTAAATTCACCCATTCCAGTCCATTTTAGTTCAATAATTCCTAAGATGTTGATGTTTATTCTTACCATCTCCTGTTTGACCACGTCCATTTACCTGGATTCATGGACCTAACATTCCAAGTTCCTACGCAATACTGCTCTTTGCAGCATCAGATTTCACCTTTATCACTAGACACGCCCACGACTGAGCATCGTTTCTGCTTTGGCCGGGCCCCTTCTTTCTTCCTGGAGCTATTAGTAGTCCTTCTCCACTCCTCCCCAGGGGCACATCGGACGCCTCCAGACCCGGGAGCGCATCTGCTGGTGTCGAATCTTTTTGTCCTTTTATATATTCATGAGTTTCTCACGGCAAGTGCACTGGGTGGTCTGCAATTCCCTGCTCCAGTGGACAGAGAGGCCCGGCGCGCTGCAGCCCATGGGTCGCAAAGAGCTGGACATGACTGGGCGACTGAACAGCTACAACAGCAACAGGCTGAATTAAAAATAATTCCTGTGCCGTGGCTGTTCTTTGGCCTTTTATTTTGGTTTACTTGAAAGAATTACAGAAGAAATAATTATATAGGATTTATTTATTCACTGCAAAAATAGTGTTAAAATATTTTCTTTTGTGTTGCTCAATGAGGTCACAATGATAATTTGGACAAAGCAAGTTCTCTGACAATCATACCTTGCTCTAAAGGGTTTTTATGTTTTTACTTCATGGCTAATATCAGTCACTTTATTTTTCTGTTTTACCGTGGCCACCAGGAAGCTCCAGATGAAGTCTGTGGTTCAATTTTCAAAATCTAGCAGTTCCAACTTCATGATAGTAATACAAATAAAAGTGCCCCTAAGACATGCATGGTAGTTCCTAGGCGCCTGAGCTACGGTGAGCCCTAAGATTCACATGGCTCCAACATCCTGGCGCTTTTCTCTTAGTGAGGGAGTAGATAATAAACATGGCAGCACATATGTTAAATACTTTCAGGGAACAGAGTGGTATGATGAAGATAAAGCAGCCTTACATGATAGAAAGTGATGGGTGGAGGGGTACATTTTAGGAGTGATTGGAGAAGGCCTCCGAGGAGACATGCGAAGGGCTGGCAGAGAGGAGCAGGAGGCCCTGTGTGTGCTGAGCGTAAGGAGCAGGTGGGACCCGTCATGTAGGTCAGAGGGGCTTGAGCAGAACGGGCAGGAGACAGAGCTGAGCAGAAGGTATGCCAAGGCTTTCCTCGGTCTTTTCAGTGTAATAAGAAGCCCTTGGGAAGCTTCTAGCCAGGGAGCCTGGAAGCCAGGATTTTCACCACAGCCGCACTCGCCTCACCAAAATGGCATCTCTCCCCCTGCCTGCCGTTCCTCTGAAGCCCCTGCACCTCTTGGGGTCACCCATGCTCTCTTAGCAAATCTAGTAGGCTCCCCACTTCCATTTACTTAAAAAGTTACACACGATAACATTCCTTCCTTCTGGTGTCTAGTGCCAGGAGGATTGAGTCCGTGGAGTCCAGTAACCAGCCATGCAGTCAAGCAGAGCTCCTGTTAATCCCTGATCTTATTATCCTAGAAGCATTGACACAATTGCCTGTTTTCTCTCCTGATCTCTTCCTGCTGTGAACTCCTGGTGTCCTTTAGCCCGAAACACCGCGCTTCTGAGTTTCATGCTCAGTCCTCTTCTCCTCTCAGTCTGTACTTTTGCCTTAGGGATGCCCACCCACCTGTGGCTCCAGCTCCTGGCACACCCACAGCACCCCTGTCTGGACGACTGCTGGGGCCACGGGAGCTCCCGGTTCCTGGCGTCTGCTCAGATGGCAGTTCTCAGGACTCTTCCCGACTCCGACTTAACCTTGCTCTGCCATCCCAGCTTGCCCAGATGGCAGTTCTCAGGACTTTTCCCGACTCCTACTTAACCTTGCTCTGCCATCCCAGCTTGCCCAGCATTTCCTGTCCCGTGTGCCCTTTCTAGCCTTTATCGCTCCCTATCATGCAGCGTGCTGGCTCATCTGCTTCTTGTCTGTATTTCCACTAAAGATGAGTTCCAGGAGGGCAGAGAATGTCACCTGTGTTGCTACCTTTTCAGCATCTAGAACCATGCTTGTTGCGTAATAAGTATTTAAAAACCAACTCAATGGATGTGAGTTTGAGCAAACTCCAGGAGATAGTGAAGGACAAGGAAGCCTGGCATGCTCTAGGTCACGGGGTTTCAAAGAGTTGGACACAACTTAACGAGTAAACAACCGCAACAACTCTTTGCCTGGTGATTAACTGGTAGAATGTCATTGATGACCTCTTGCTTCTGTGGACATCTTACTCTCACGCTCCTAGTTTCTCAGAAACAACTTCACAGCACTGTCCTCAAGGTTAGCCTCCCCTTGGGATGAGAAGGAGCTGAGTTCCCTGGAACAGACCAAGGTTCTGAAGCTGGGGCCATCCTGGGGATTGAGATGTCAGGGGATGCCTTGGTCTCCTAGCTTTCTCTTGCTGGGCTCACTTGTCTTACATGTCTAAAAAGATCCAGTGTCTTCCAGAAAGTGGGCCCGCCTAACTCAAGGGTCCTGGACACAGGAGAAGTCCCCTCAACACATTGTTTTCCCTAGAATGTCATGGGGTATGACAGCTATCATGAGTAAAGTTTTAGTCAAGGCCGCTGCACTCATGGTTAGAATGCCTAACACAACGGTCACTCAATAAATATTTGTTGAATAAATGATTACATGCTTAGCAATTTTAGCTATTTCCAGGGCAAAACTGATTCACCGTCTACTGTGATCTGGTTAATCAGTTCCTTCCTTTGGGACTGAGGAGAACTGATGATGTGGTCTTGATCATCCCCTCTTCCCGTTGAGGGCTCTGGTTTCTTAGAATCAGTATGGTTGCCATTTCCCTCTGGGTATAACTAGGGCACTGAGGGGTAGACATGGATACTTTTTAATAATATTTGATTATATTTAATGTAATTTATAATTTTTCCAGCCTTTTGAATTATGACTGAAAAATTTATATATTTAGATTATGAATGTGATTTTTTTTAAGCTGGACAACTAGATGAAGTTTTATGTATATATGTATGTATACACACACACACGCACACACACACACATCGCGAAATTGTTGCCACAGTGAGGTTAATGAACACATTCACGACTAAGCTACCATTGTTTGGTGGGGAGTAGTGAGAACACACTCAAGATTTACTCTCAGCAAAGGAAAGAGAACAAACTCTGCGTGCACTCCTGAGTGCAGTGGGTGCCTGGGCCGCTTACGAGTTCCCGTACATACAGAGCAGTCAAGAGCCCGAGCTGACCCAGGCAAGCGTATCTGAAGGAGAGGACACTTACCTTTTTTCCAGTTCACCTTTATGGTGGTAAAATGCTCATAACCCAAAGTTCGTTACACTCACCATCTTTAAGTGTATAATTCAGTGGCGCTGAGCACAGCCAGTGCTGTACGACCGTCACCCCACCCAGCTCCAGAACCTTTTCATCATCCCGAACTGAAACTCTGTACCCATTAAACACTAACTTCCCATTTCTCCCTGTCTCTAGACATAGCAACCTCCATTCTGTTTTCCCTCATACATGCCTAAGATGAGTGGAATAATGCAGCATTTGTCATTTTGTAATTGGCTATTTCACTTGGCATAATGTTTTCAAGGTCATTCAAATTATAGCAGGTATCAGAATTTTTTTTCTTTTTAAGGCTGAATCTGAAAATATTCCATTATTCAATATATATTGATATATATCAAGGCCATATATATCTACATATATAGATTTGTGGATAGACAGCTATTTATGTCTTAAATCTATCTCACATTTTGTTTATCCATTTATCCATCAATAGACTCTTGAGTTGCTTCCATATTTTAGTTATTGTGAATAATGCTTTTAGGAACATGAGTGTTCAAACATTTCTTCAAGACCCTGCCTTCAATTCTTCTGGGTATATACTAAGTGGTAGAATTTCTGGATCATATGTTAATTCTTTTTTTTAAAAGAACCACCATACTATTTTCCATAGTGGCTATAAAATTTTATATTCCTACCAACAGTCCACAGCGTTCCAATTTCTGCTCATTCTCCCCAACACTCATTTTCTTTTTAAAAACAATTAATAAAGTCATGAGAGTATGGTTGACTTACAATGTTGTGTGAGTTTCTGCTGTACAGCAAAGTGAAACGGTTACATACGTTCCCACTCCTTCTAGATTCTTTTCCTATATAGGTCACTGCAGAGTGTTGAGTAAAGTCCTTTTCCTATATAGGTCACTGCAGAGTGTTGAGTAAAGTCCTTTTCCTATATAGGTCACTGCAGAGTGTTGAGTAAAGTCCTTTTCCTATATAGGTCACTGCAGAGTGTTGAGTAAAGTCCTTTTCCTATATAGGTCACTGCAGAGTGTTGAGTAAAGTCCTTTTCCTATATAGGTCACTGCAGAGTGTTGAGTAAAGTCCCCTGTGCTATGCAATAGATCCTTATTAGTATCTGTTTCATATACACAGCGCAACAAGTGCGACGCTTTCTGTTCTCTATATTTTGGCAGGGGTCAGCCTAACGGTGTGCGCTGGTATCTTGTTGTTAGATTTGCATTTCTCTGATGATTAGCAAAGTTGAGCATCTTTTCATGTTCTTGTTGGCCATCTGTTGTATATCTTCTTTGGAGAATGTCTAAAGAAGTCTTTTTCTCATTTTTAAATCAGATTGCTTTCGTTACTGTTATTGTTGAGTTGTAAGAGTTCCTTATGTATTCTCTATATTAATCCCTTATCAGATATACGATTTGCAAGTGTTTTCTCCCATTCTGTGGGTAGCCTTTTTACTCAAGTGTTTTTTAATGCACAAATATTTTTATAAATTCTAATTTTTGTTGCCTGTGCTTTTAGTGTTATATCCAAAAAATAATTGCCAAATCCAATATTTTGAATCTTTTGTCTTTGGTGTTCTTCTAAGAGCTTTACAGCAGTAGGTGTTACGTGTAGATCATGGTCTATTTTGAGTTAACTTTTGTGTATGGTGTTAAGTAAGGGTCCAACTTTATTATTATTTTTGCGTGTGGATACTTCGTTTTCTCAGGGCTATTTGTTGAAAAGACCGTCTTTTCCTCTGTGGGATGATTGTGGCATCTTTGTCAAAAATCATTTGACTAAATATGTGAGGGCTTATTTCCCTTATGAACAGAGAGGCAGAAGTTCTAACAGAATGTTAGCATGTTTAATCCAATATATATATAAAATGGATCATGACAAAATGTGTTTACTCTAGGAATGCAAGGTTAACTTAACATTTGAAAACCAATCAACACAATTCATCATATTAACAAACTGAAATAGAAAAGAGTGATCATGTCAATACATTTAAGAAAAAAAAAATCCAACATCTATTCCTGATAAAAACTCTCAGAAAACTAGAAATAGAGAGGAACTTTCATGATCTGATAAAGGGCATGGAGGGGAAATATCTTACAGTTAACATTCGTACATAATGCTGAAAACTGAATGCTTTTCTTTTATGATCCAAAACAAAATAAGATGTCTGCCTTTACCACTTCTGTTCAATATTTTACTGGAACTTCCTGCCAGGGCAATTAGGCACAAAAGGAAATAACAGTTATCCAGATTGGAAAGGAAGAATTACAACTGTCTTTATTCACAGATGCCATGATGGTCCACGTAGAAAATCTGATGGACTCTACAAGATTTAAGGAAAGACTTAAAAAATAAAATTCAGCCAGAAGGAAGTTTTAAATCAGAAAGGAGGACTCTCAGTAAAATAACATTCACGAACAAAAAAGTACACCTGTCAACAATTTTTAAAATGACTAAAATTGGGGATTTAAAAAAAGGGGAAGTAAGACACTAGTCAATACAATGAGTTGGCAGATTGGAAGAGAAGATATGCTGGCCAAAATCATTCTAAAGTTCTTGTACTGTCTGGGAGGAAGTTAAAAATCTAATTGTATACTTTGTAAAGTCTAGTATGCACACTAAAATGTAACGGTAGCTAATAAAAATAATTGAAATAGAACATGTAACTCTAAGCTGTTAGAGAATAAAGGAATAGGGTTAAGTATAACAGAAATGTTATACTGGATAAGTATAAGTATACTGTATAAGTATAACTTATCTGGATAAGTATAACAGAAATGTAGGAAAGGAGAAATAAATACAGAAAAATACAGTAAATGAAACATAAAACAAGAATGATAAAATAAGTCTAAATATGTCAACTTCTACAGTATTAGGAAGAGACTGAGCTACCGCAGCCACAGTGGTCAGAAGAAAAGCGAGAGTCGAGAGTCCTCCCACGTCCTAGGAGATGGGCAAGCTCGATGAAGGATGCAACAGAGTCTCATAAGAGAAAGGCTGGAAAAAACCACTGACTTGAAACCCCCAGATCCTTGATGCCTAGTGACCAGGGAAGTGGCGGTGGAGGAAGGGAGCTGGGGGTTAGGGAGTGCAGGGGTTTGAGGAAATGGCTGGTCAATCTGACAATCTATGTATGCAAATTTTCCTTAGAATAGAAAAAGGATGAGAGTAGTTTGAGAGATGTGAGATTGAGGCAAAGTTTGGTTTTTATCAGCGAGAAGGAGTGTTTTTATTTGGAGACTTCAAAGAAAGGGGCAAGGGAGTTGCCTATTGTTATGCGTGTGAGTTAAGGGGAAAGAACCAACAATGTGACCTGTCCCAGCGCTGGCAGTCAAGAAAGGTTTACTGTGCTCTTTCACCAGCTGGGAGGGCTATAAATGTCATCTGGATGTCTTCCAGGAATGAGCTGAGGGATTCAGATGGATTTAGTAAGGATGATAGAAGATAACTCTGCTGTTGAGCAGGGTAATAGTGCACGGTGTGTGCATGTGTGTGTGTAAGGGCTGTCAGAGCTAAAGTTTCAAAGTGAAGTCATTTCCGAAGGTTAGGTGATGGGACTCAGAGAGTGAAAGGCTTACACATGACCTTCAGTTCTGGCTTGTCAGCAGTGAGAGGTATCATTAAGTAACAGCCTGATTTTGTTATTTTTTATTTCCATCTGTGGTGATTTCCCGAATCAGCTTTCAACAGGTCACAGTGAATTTTAGCACTGGTCATTGATAATGCTGCTGCTGCTAAGTCGCTTCAGTCGTGTCCGACTCTGTGCGACCCCAGAGACGGCAGCCCACCAGGCTCCCCCGTCTCTGGGGTTCTCCAGGCAAGAACACTGGAGCGGGTTGCCATTGCCTTCTCCGGATCATTGATACGTTCATATATAAAATACAGAATCCTCACTCTCAGGTCTCCAGAATGCCACTCTTTTGAAAACAGCTTCCTTATGCTCCCAATTCTCTTTAACTAGTGGGTATATTTGTTTTGCATTTCTGGTTTTGTCAGCTCATCTTCCACTTTTTCCACCTGTTACTGGTTTCCTTCTCCATCACTCTCTGTTGTGACCAAGCCTAATTCTGTCTCAGATAGGGAGGTGTAGGGGGGTGTCCCATGGCTGCTGAAACAGTTGGAGGTTGTGGTACTTCTTTGCATCAGTGCTCCACACCTCCCTGGAGTGCGGGGCTCCTGGGCAGTGGCTTCCCTCCCTGCAGAAATCTCTCAAGGGGAGGCAGTAAAGGAAGTGTGACGATATTCCACTTACAAAGTGCTCTCCACACCTCCCTTCAACGATGCTGCACAATCAGAAGCGTTATTAGGGACTTCAACCAAAGCTGGTATTTTGCATTACAATGTACAGAAATTGCTGTCGGGGCCGACGTGGGGCTTGTCCAGTGCATTTTGGTCTGTACAAGATGTGTGTGGGCCCAGGTGGGGCAGGTTGCCGAGGACTGGTCTTTCTGTGAGGCAAACCACACCACGGAGCTTTCAGGTGTCTGAATAAGATTGCCCTGCAATTGGTCAGCCTGCTCCACCATTGCAGAAATCTTCCTTACGTTTTATTTCCAGAGCAGACCAAAAGCAGACTGCCATTAGGAGCCGACAGCCCTCTGCCTGCCCCTCCAGGCCTCAAGATGTTGGCCGCTCACTTATTGAATGCTCTTCCTGATGTGTTTCCCCACTTGTTCAACAGCGGCCCACGATGCTGTCTTCCTTCAGTCTGAGTGTTTAGCCAAGCCTTGTGTTTTGTATTCCCCTGGAAATGTTTGGGGGAATCTGGCAATGCTAATTGAAGCACACAATCCATATAATTAACTGAGCTCTTAGAAAGTGCCAGGGACTTTCCTAGAAGCTGGGGCACGAAAATGGAGTAGATGTCCTTAGTTCAGTGGAGGCGATGGTTCCCAAGGCACTGCAATGAGTGACCTAAGAGAGGCATAGTGCACAGTGCCGTGGGAACGTAAAGGGGAGAGCAGTCAATTCTGGAACCAATAAGATGGAACAGTAGAATGAAACGGCAGTTGGGGAAGGCTGTCTGGGTCTAGAAGGACGATTAGGAGTTCATCAGGTAGGAGAAGAAAGGAAAGTACATTCCAGGCAGAGGGATGAATTGGGCAAAGATCCAGAGGCAGGACTATGCTCTGAAAATGTGGAGAAGAGTAGCATCCCATGTGACAGGGCAAATGGATGGATGGGGGGCGCAGAGCCCATGGGAATGAACTGCAGGGAGTGCTCGCTGCCCAGTCTGGAGCTCACACCCATCACTGGGAGCCAGTGAAAGATTCAGAGCAGGCGACTGATGGATGGAAGATGTGAATACAGAATTGGGGAGGGTAAAACCACAGAAAGCAAAGTACAGCTGCTGTGTTCCTGGCTCACCTGTCAGGGGACCGCGGTCACCATGGAGTCCTTGCCCACCTCCCACAAGGCCCAGTGTTTCTAAAGGCTCTTCCAGTCCAGATCTTTTTTGGGAGGGATCTCGGTATCTGGGAAGGACTCGGTGGACTCAGCAGAGGTGTAGATATCCTGCAGCTCAGGGATGCTGTGCCTCTTGGCACAAAGGTGGGAGCGGTGCCTCTTTGTAGGCAGTGCCCTGGACTGGACACAGGACGGGTGCGAAACCCGAGGGCCAGGGAGTTGGGCCATGCCTTCTTAGCACCTCCAGGCGGGCATGGGGTTTAAGGAGAAACATTTTCCTTCTCAAGGAAAGAAATAAGGCTGTTGCTTGAAGACAGGAGCTGATTCCAAAGTTACTTTGAAACGCTGATTTCACCAGATTTTCTTGCGCTGTTTGCTTCAGACTCCTAGATCCAACTTAAATCAGCAGCAGCAAAATAATGTCTCTTGGTTCAATGGCCCAGGGTTTGCATAATCAATACAAAGCGGGGTCATGACCCGTTCCTGTCAAGTGGTGAATATTTCTTCCAGGGATCCCTTCAGACTGAAACATCCTACTGTCTTCCACATATGGGACTTCTGAACAAACTGCCAGAAGAAAACATAAACACTGGTGGCCTACCGTTGATCCTCAGACAGCAGACAACCCCACAGCACATCAGAGGCTAACTCTGGGTAATGCAGTGTCAGTGGCCGCTGTTTAGGTTGTTCTAGGTCTTTGAAAATGTGTATCCAGCTTGTTGAAGTCTAGCTGGCAACTGAAATCGAGCTTCAACCAACGAGAATATTAGTCAGCTGAAGTGCTAACCAACAGATGTGATGTTTAGAGGGTGGTGTTCCCCCGGTTGCTCCTCCCATGCCCCAGGGCCGCTGTGGAAGGGTGTGGGAAGGCAGTAGCTGCTCTCTCGTTGTACTAGGAGAGACCTTGACTGGCTCCATTCGTAGTGAAAGCAAATTATCTATTTTCCTTGCCATTGTAGGAAACCACAAACTTAAGATGTAAATTAAAAGGCAAATAAACATGAGTGTCACCTCATGGCAGGAGCCAGCACAGCCTTACCCATCCATGTCCTGCCTGTACCGGCGCTGCTGAGGAGCAGGGTGGGGTGTGGGTGTTACTGGGTAGGGGAAGCTAGGCATGGGAAGAAGGGCTGTGCTTCCCCCTGCGCTGTTCTGCCCACTTCCCAACTCCATGTATGATCAGAAATTCGCTTTGTCAAGATGTGAACTGAAATAAATTTAAGCCTGGTTTATTTAAAAGATTCTGGTTGAATTATGGTAAACATAGCACTCTGGTGGTACTTCCTTTAGGAAAAGAGTATTTTTCTCTTTTTTTCCAAGTCACTATAGTGCCAGATGAGAGACCAGCTACTTGTACCCACCCCTGCCAGGCTTCCCTGGTGGCTCAGCTAGTGAAGAATCTGCCTGCAATGTGGGAGAGCTGGGCTCAATCTCTGGGTTGGGAAGATCCCCTGGAGAAGGGAACGGCTACCCACTCCAGTATTCTTGCCTGGAGAATTCCATGGACTGTATAGTCCATGGGGTTGCAAAAAGTCAGACACGACTGAGACTTTCACTTCCACTTTTCACCGACTGGCAGCGGGTATCATAAAAGCATTTGGAGAGTCCTGGACCTGAAAGCAACTCCTGGTCTAGGAAGAAGCATGTGGGCAGCAGCAGGCCGGCTGGAGGTCAGGCCCAGGATGCTTGGCTTCAGCAAGTGACCTGGCTGGTACGACAGGAGCCAGAGGGACCAAGCTGGGGCTGGAAAGCTGCCTTCATGCTCCTCAGCCTCTCTCGTCAGTTGGGTGTCTGGTGTGGGGAGGGGGAGATGTGGATCATCACATCTGCCAGGGTAGATGCCCTTGGGGGAATCATCTCAGGGTGGAGGTTCATGTGGCATTCCCTAGCACTCTGAGTCCACAGGGGCTCATGATTCAACTAAGCACAGAGGGCAGGTCACACAACTCATCACTGACCCCAAACGCCTTTGGACCCCAAACCCTTCACAGACTCGTGATCCTGCTTTGTTATGAAGTGAGCATGACTTCTGTTGTGGTTTAATCCCAGTTCCTTTGTCCTCAGCGAGGACAAGAACGGCTGCCCGCCTCCCTGAGAAATCGTGTCACTAGCCATGGCAGGTCTTAATCTTAAAAGTGCCTTTGCAGAAACGGTGCTGAGCAAATTGCCCATACTGTTCACAGCCACCCGCATGTACTTCTCCACTTGTCTCAACATCTCGGCTCTTTTTCTTTGAGATAAGCCTCAGGAACCCAGAGAGACACATAAATAATCCCCTGTTTTATTACCCTGGTTCTCATAATAGGCTACATTGTGTGACCCGACCATATCTTTTTCAGGAAATTTATGTTGTGGCAATAATAATTCCTTCTAACAGAAACAACCCATAACAGGGTGGGTTTATTAAGAGAGTATTTATGGCTAATTAAGCTGCCATAAGCACTCTGTTCACTCGGGCTGCCAAGGAGCAGATGCACACGGGGAGACAGCGGGGGCATATCAGGAAGTAGACGGATTTGAAGGCAGGGGACCGGGGGTCTGCTCGCGGCCTTGTCACCCGCTGCGTTGAAACTGAGAGCAAGACGCCTTCCTTCTCTGGATCACACTTCTGTTAACTGGAAAGCAAGGGGATTGAATTGAACGACCTTCATGTTCTGTGATTTGTGAATCTGGGGGTTGAGGAGAAGCTGGGTATTTGTATAGGAATGTGGTAAGAATGAAGGATCACAGTCCTGTTAGCCCCCTACTCTTGACATACTTTCGAGACTTCAGCCCACCACTTACCAGTCGTAAAGGTGACAGATGGTTTAACCAAGTCCAGCAGCCAAATCTTAACATAAAAATAAATTAGACAACCTGAAGAATCAGGCCCATTGTGTGTGTGTGCGCGTGTGTGCGCGCGTGCCTGGGTGTGTGTGCGCACGTGTGCGTGGGTGCGTGTGTGCACGCATGCGTGGGTGTGCGCGCGCGTGTGCGTGGGTGCGTGTGTGCGCGTGTGCTGTGTGTGTGCGTGAGTGTGTGTGTGCGCTTGTGTGTGTGCACGTGTGCGTGTGCCCCCTCTGAGCACACCATCAGGTAAAAGCACACGACGCGACGGCACTGGAGGCCATCTGTTAGCAAGAAAGTGCCCGTCACTCATCACCTCCCGTAAGTGTGTTTGCTTCCATACTGGGGAGACTAACAACAGTCTTCCTGTTCAGGAGTCCTTTCTATCTCCTAGTCTGAAAGCCCTAGACAAATACAGTTGGAAAGAACTTATTCTCACAGCCAGAAGTGACACATCCTTCCTGAAAAACACTGCAGCATTTAGAAGCACATTTCTACCCTCCGCCTTGCCAAGACGCTGGATAAACCCCACCTCCGAGGAAATCAGCTTTGGCTGCCCTAACCCTCTGTAGCCCAGGCATTTACCCGGAGGAGTAACGTAGCCCTTGTTTGCTCAGCAAGCCTCCCTAGCCCAGCGATGGTGTGACGCCCCCAGAAGCGCCGGAGGATTCACGCCACCCCGTCAGTCACGTGCAGACAGGATTAAACATGTGGCTGTTTCAACCAAATGTGCAGGTAGCGTAGAGGTCTGATTGTGTCAGGCCCGCAAGAGCTTCCTCACCATCCCCTCAGAGGTGCAGTCGACATGCCAGCTGCAAACAGGTTACTGTAGGTAATAGCAGAATTATTTAAAACATGGTCCTGGTCCTGAAAGGGCTTGCTGCTTGAGAAACTTACTTTTATTTTTTTTTTTTGATGAAGTAGTACATTTTATTAATGTTAGTAACAGGAGTAGCAACAGAAGCAAACTTTATTTTTGAACGCACACTCTGAGCTAAGCATTGTGCTAAAATCCTTTGTATGATTTGTCTCATCTAGTTGAAGGAGAAAAACCCATATTTCCTTTTTCCCTGTCTGTCGGACACTGCTAAATAGAATTCATTCATATATGGATTCGTCATTACCATTAGAATCTCAATGTTACTTGAGGCAGCAATGTAAATGTTAGAACAATTACCTCTCCCAGAACTCTTGCTTCCTGGGGTAAACCCAAGTGGCCCAGTTCTGGCCAATAAAATGTAAGCAGAAATCTAAAAGGTAGGGTTCCAGGAAAGGGAATTCCAGATTAAAAGGAAAACTGTCAGCCAGAATTTGCCTTCTGTCATTGAACCTTGCCTTTCTTCCTGCTTGGGACTTGGACTCTGCCGGTAGGCGGGTGGATCTGGTTACCATGTGAACAAAGCCACAGGTACAGGCCGGCAGAACAGGAAGCCACAGGAAGCCTGGACCCTGGGTGGCTTCCTTGAGTGGCTGCCTCAGCCCTTCACTACAGCCCCAGGCTCCCGGCTATATAAGAAAGCGGCTGCTGCTGCTGCTAAGTCACTTCAGTTGTCTCTGACTCTGTGAGACCCCATAGATGGTAGCCCACCAGGCTCCCCCATCCCTGGGATTCTCCAGGCAAGAACACTGGAGTGGGTTGCCATTTCCTTCTCCAATGCATGAAAGTGAAAAGTGGAAGGGAAGTCTCTCAGTTGTGTCCGACCCTCAGTGACCCCATGGACTGCAGCCTACCAGGCTCCTCCATCCATGGGATTTTCCAGGCAAGAGTACTGGAGTGGGGTGCCATCGCCTTCTCCGTATAAGAAAGCTACATCTAACCAATGCGTTCTGCCTTGTCTACTTCATCCATGATGATGCTACAGTGAGTGTTTTCCCAAACACAGAGCATTTCTAACTTTGTTCTTACAAGCTTCATCCTACTCCCACCAAAAGCCATGTCACTCCTGCCTCACTGCCTGCTTCATCATCACTTTCTATCTCTTGAGCTCAGTCTTTGACCATTTTCGTATTACCTGTATTTTCTTATTTTCTATATTTTTGATGCTCTGGCATCTGGGGCCTCACTGACTAGGGAGAGACTGACACTCTCATAGCTTAGTCAGTTCTTAAGAGACAGAAAACAACTCACTGGGGAGCATACCTTTCAAATGCCAACTGGCCAATCCAGAGTCTTTACCCTGAACCACCTCCCTTGTCTGGTTATTACACTCCAGACAATTATTTTCTGCCCTAATCCCCCCAGGTCCAGGTAATGGACAACTGGGGACCAGTGTTACAACTCAGACGCTGCTATCAATTATGCAAACTACCCGATCCTGAACCTGCTTACCCCGCCTCACCTATTCCTTCCTCCAAAAACCACAGTAAAGTGTTTTGACTATTTGGTGCAGCCACTATGGAAAACAGTATGGAGGTTCCTCAGAAAGCTAAAAACAGAGTTGCCATACTATCCAGCCATCCCTTCTTGGGCATACATCCAGACAAAGCTACAGTTGGGAAAGACACACGGACCCTCTGTTCAGAGCAGTCTGCTCATGATCGCGAAGACATGGGAGCAACCTTAGCGTCCATCAACAGAGGAATGGAGGAAGAAGACATAGCACAAACATTCAACAGAATATTACTCAGCCATAAGGAAGAATGAAATCATGCCATTTGCCGCAACATGGATGAACCCAGAGATTATCACACTAAGAAAAGCCAAAGACAAATAATAGATAAGATCACTCATATGCGGACTCTAAAGTGTGACCCAAATGAACTTATCCGTGAAAACAGACTCACAGACAAGAGAGAACAGACTGTGCTTGCCAAGGGGGAGGAGAATGGGAAAGAGAAGGACTGGGCATCTGGAATCAGCAGATGCAATCTATTATATACAGAATGGAAAACAAGATCCTACTGTGAGCACAGAGAACTACGTTCAATATCCTCTGAGAAGCCACGATGGAAAAGAATATATATATATATATGTTTCTTTGTTGTACTTGAGAAACCTACTTTCAGAGGGAAAAATATGAACAGAATTACTAATCACTAGTCTAGAGGGTGCTCCTTGAGTGTACAGAGGATAAGGATGGGAAGTCTGCATTGCAGGGTTGGTGGGAAAACACTGGTTCCCCCGTGTGGTCTCATTCAAATCCCTAAGCTTCTCTCCACTCCCAAGTTCCTGATGGAAAAACAGCAAGTTCCCTTACCCAGATATTCAAGGAGCAGACAACCACCTGAAAAAGTACTTGGCTCCACTCACTACCAGAAATCCAGCTGCTGATTTCAGCTGGAGGCTCAGCTGGCATTTGGCTATCAGGACAAACCCCTCTGTTAATATCAAGATCAGAGTGAAAGTGAAAGTCGCTCAGTTGTGTCTGACTCTTTGTGTCCCATGCACTATACAGTCCATGGAATTCTCCAGGCCAGAATACTGGAGTGGGTAGCCTTTCCCTTCTCCAGGGAACCTTCCAAACCCAGGGATCAAACCCAGGTCTCCCACATTGCAGGCAGATTCTTTACCAGCTGAGCCACAAAGGAAGCCCAAGAATACTGGAGTAGGTAACCTATCCCTTCTCCAGTGGATCTTCCTGACCCAGGAATAGAACCAGGCTCTCCTGCATTACAGGCAGAGTCTTTACCAGCTGAACTACCAGGGAAGCCCAACAAGATCAGAAATAAACCCCTGAAGTGTTTCTCACAGGTTTGTTTTTTTTTGGCTTGCTACATGGCATTTAACCAAGGATTGGACTCATGCTCCCTTCAGTGGAAGCAGAATCTGAACCACTGGACTGCCAGGGAATTTCCTCTCATAGATTTCTAATAACACGTTGAGGAGCAGAGTCAGAAGTACTTTTCAATAAGTCTGTAGATACTTGAGAGGTTAATAAATGCTCAGAAAAATTTAAAGCAAAAACCCTCAATATGAAATAAAAGCATGTAGCCATTGGGTGCATAAAAGTCTCTGTTCCAATCTCATCTCTGTGGACAAATGATAATAATAAGTGAAAGGTGAAGTGGAAGTCTCTTAGTCTTGCCCGACTCTAGGCACCATCAAATCGTTACGTTATCAAACCATGCCATTTATCAAGTATTGTGCTAAACACTCTAGATGTGGGACCTCATTTAATGCTTCCACAATTCTATGGAATAGTCACTTCTCTAGAGAGTTTCAGAGAAATTGTCACTTAAGAGAAAACAGTGGCAAGCACAGAAATTGACGTTTGAACTCGGCCAACCTCGTGCCACGTCTGTGCTGCTTTGTGCTCTGAATCCACGCATCCCGTCCTGCTACCCCAGGGGGGAGTCTCCGTAAAGCCAGCTTTCCTAACAAGCTAGGGAACTAACACTATTTCCCAATTTCAACCTCTTTAAAAGTTAATGCACATCTCCACAGCTTAATTTTTAAGTAGCTTTATTGAGACATAAAGCACATACCAATTCACCCATTTAAAGGAAACATTTAATGAGTTAGTATATTCACAGTTATGCAACCATCAAGACAACCTAATTTTAGAACTTTTATGACATTCTCCAAAGAATTCTATCCATTAATAGTCCATCCCAATCCTCCCTGACCCCCAGTTACTATGCACCACTAATCTGCTTTCTGTCTCCATAGATTGACCGCTTCTCTACAATCTATGTAAATGAATCATAGATTACATGGTCTTTTGTTACTAGTGTCTTTCACTTAGTATAATATTTTCAAGTTTCATTTATTTTGTAGCGTCTACCAGTAATTGAATCCTGGGTCTTGCTAAATGATACTCTGTTATATTTTGTATATCCATTCAACAGTTGATGGATATTAAAGTTGTTCCCACATTTTGTCTATTATAAGTAATGCTACAGTCAACATCTATGTGTGAGTTTTTGTGTGGATGTAGCTCTGATTTCTCTCGGGTGTGAATGTAAGAGTAGTACCCCTGGCTCGTATAGTAACTTTACGTTTAACTGCCAAAATGTTTTTTCAAGGAAACTATCACTTTACATTCCCACCAACATAGTTCCAATTTCTCTGCTTCCTTGTCAACACTGTTATTGACTGTCTTTGATTTTAGCTATTCAAGGCGTAAAGTGATATCTCATTGTGGTTTTGATTTGCATTTTCTTAGTGAATAAATCTGTTGAACAATTTTTTTTTCTCAAAAATTGTGTTTATTGGCTGCTTGTATATCTCCATTGGAAAATGTGTCTTCAGATCCATTTCCCATTTTCAGTTGATTTATTTGTCTCCTAGTACTGATTTGTAAAAGCCTGTTTTATATCCTGGATATAAGTCCATTATCAAATATATGATTGAAAACATTTTCTATCTTTCTGAGTTTGTCTTTTCATGCTTTTGGTCATGTGTATTGAAGCACAGAGTTTTTAATGTTGATGAAGTCCAATTTATCTATTTTATCTTTTTTTAAACTTTTTACTTGTGCTTTTATTGTCATATCTAATATATTATTGCCTAATCCAAGGTCATTAAGATTTACTCAAGTTTAATTCTAAAACTTTTATAATTTTACCTCTTACATTTAAGTTTATGACCATTTCAAGTTATTTTTTTTATATGATGTGAAGTAGGGTCCTAGTTTCATTCTTTGGATATTCTATTGTCGAAGCTCCATGCTTGAAAATACTTTTCTTTCTCTCATTGAATTATTCTGACACCTTTGTTGAACATCAGTTGACCACAAATGAAGGGTCTCTTTCTGAACTCTAAGTTTTACTGTATAGATTTATATAACTATCCTTACAATTGTACTATACTGAGTTATATTCTGTGGCTTTGTGTGTGCATGTGAAGTTGCTTCCGTCGTGTCTGACTCTGTACAACCCTATGAACTGTAGTCGATCAGGCTCCTCTGCCCTTGGGACTCTCCAGGAAAAAATACTGGAGTGGGTGGCTTTGTAGTAAACCCTAAATCAGGAAATCCTCTAATTTTGTTTTATTTTTCATGATTACTTTGGCTTTTCTGGGTCACTTGTATTTCCACATAAATTTTAGAATCAGCTTGTCAATTTCTGCCAAAAAAAAAACCCAAAGAACACCACCAGCTGGTATTTTCATAGAGATTACCTTAGAATTTTGTATTTATAAGATATGTCATTTGCAAAAGGATATAGTTTCACTTCTCCCATTCCAACCTGGAAACCTTTTACTTCTTTTCCTTGCCCACTGGCTTTGGTAGGATCCAGGGCGACGATGAAGGCGAGTGGTGACAGTACCCGCCCTGGATCATTTCCTGAGCTTTGGGAAAATACCGTCAGCTCCTCACTATTAGCTGTGACTATTAGATACGGGTTTTTAAAGATGGCCCTTCTCATGTTGAGGAAGTTCCTTCTATCCCAGTTTGTTGAGTCTTTCGCTCTGAGAGGTGTTGGATTTTTAAATGCTTTCTCTGTATCTGTTAAGATAACCATGTGGTTTGTATATTTATTGTATTAATATTATATGAATTGATTTTCAGATATTAAACCAACTTTGCATTCCCAGAATAAATTCCACTTGATTATGATGTAAAATCTTTTAATACATTTGCTGAACTTGGTTTGCTACTGTTTTATTGGGGATTTTTGTATTTGTGTTCTTAAGTATTATTTGTCTGTAGTTTTCTTTTTTGTATAATGTCTTTCTCTAGTTTTGGTGTCAGGGTTATAACTGATTTTCACAAAATAATTGAAAAGTGTTCCCTCCTGTTCTATTTTTGTGGAAGAGTTTGTGAAAGACTAGTGTTGATTCTTCTTTAAATGTTTGGTAGAATTCACCAGCAAATCCACATGGGCCTGGGCTTTCCTTGTGAGTATCTTTATATTACTGATTTAATCTCTTTACTTTTACATGCCTATTCAGATTTTATATTTCTTCTTGAGTTAGTTTTAGTAGTTGGTGTGTTTTTATGTACTTATTGACTTTATCCAGGTTATGTAACTTGTTGCCACACAATTGTACATAGAATTCCCTCTGATGATCTCTCATATTTCTATAAGATGAGTAGTGATGTCTTCTCTATCACCCTTGATTTCTATCTTTTATTTTTCTTCGTCATTCTACTTAAACATTTGTCAATTTGGGGATTTTGTTTTCTGATTTTGTTGTCAGGGTGATGCTTTGTTTCGATATTTTCAAATGCACCGCATTTCTATACATTGGAGACAAAACAGCAGTTTGACACCTGTTGTTTTATGGACTTGCTCTTTAAATATACTAAGAAGAAAGAATAAAACACGCAATGTGCTCTGTTTTCTTATTATCTGGGTAACTACCTTTACTGACCCTCTTTGTTTCCTGGTGAATTAATGTCTGGTGTCACTTGCTTTTAGTCTGAAAAAATCCTTTAGCATTTCTTGCAAAGCAGGCCTTGTAACAATGAGCACTTTCAACTGTTGATTTATTTATTTGAGGTTTTCTTACTTAGCTTTCATTTTTTTAATGTTTTTCTAGTTATAAGTTTCTTGGATGGTTGAGTCTTTACTTTCAGGACTTTGGATCCCACCTCTTTCTGGCCTCCACTGTTTCTGCTAAACTTGTGGGAGTTCCCTTGCAAGTAAAGGGTCATTTTTTTCTGTTCGTGCTATGTTGAAGACTTTTTCTTTGTTTTGCCTTTTAAATAGTTCAGAAAAGTCTATTTCCCTGCAATGTATAGCTTCTGATGTCTCTTTTCTGAGTGTGAAGCCTTGGGAATATGTACTCTCCCTAATCACCAGAGATATCTGTTTTATTTTTGTGTTCTTTGAGTCTCTTTTCCCTTATCTGCCTCTTAGGCTTCTGGATCCTTTGCCTTTGTTAGCTTCTCACCTGGATGTTAGCCTCTACTAGTCACTAGCTGTTTTCTCTATATTTTTGACATTAGCTTGATACAAATTGCTATGTAGTCTGATAAATTGCAGTCATGTTTCTTTTCAGGAGCAGGATGTTCCCAGTCCTTGACTACTACTCTGACTCTAGGGGGCTCTTTTTAGCTGTTTCTTTACCTAGTTGTCTCTGTTTCACTTCTCGCTGGTGGAGCCTGTTGCTTGCTACTCCTAGTACAGTAGGCCACTAGGCTTTTCCAGTTCACCACCAGATGGACACTGCTTGTCAACAATGCCCTTGGATATGCAGATGACACCACCCTTACAGCAGAAAGTGAAGAGGAACTAAAACGCCTCTTGATGAAAGTGAAAGAGGAGAGTGAAACAGTTGGCTTAAAACTCAACATTCAGAAAATGAAGATCATGGCATCTGGTCCCATCACTTCATGGGAAATAGATGGGGAAACAGTGTCAGACTTTATTTTTGGGGCTCCAAAATTACTGCAGATGGTGGCTGCAGCCATGAAATTAAAAGACACTTACTCCTTGGAAGGAAAGTTATGACCAACCTAGATAGCATATTCAAAAGCAGAGACATTACTTTGCCAACAAAGGTCCATCTAGTCAAGGCTATGGTTTTTCCAGTGGTCATGTATGGACGTGAGAGTTGGACTGTGAAGAAAGCTGAGAGCTGAAGAATTGATGCTTTTGACCTGTGGTGTTGGAGAAGACTCTTGAGAGTCCCTTGGACTGCAAGGAGATCCAACCAGTCCATTCTAAAGGAGATCAGCCCTGGGTGTTCTTTGGAAGGACTGATGCTAAAGCTGAAACTCCAATACTGTGGCCACCTCATGTGAAGAGTTGACACATTGGAAAAGACTCTGATGCTGGGAGGGATTGGGGGCAGGAGGAGAAGGGGACGACAGAGGATGAGATGGCTGGATGGCATCACTGACTCAATGGACATGGGTTTGAGTGAACTCCGGGAGTTGGTGATGGACAGGGAGGCCTGGTGTGCTGCAGTCCATGGGGTGGCAAAGAGTCGGACACGACTGAGCGACTGAACTGAACTGAACTTAGGCATGATCTTCCAAAACTATGTTATAAATAAAGTCAGTCTTTTAAGAAGGTACGAGGACCTCACTGTTCTTAAAGTTTGCTTCTCTCCCTAGGAAGAACCTCTGTGCCACTAAACCAGAGCTTGGAGAGGGGACTGTCACTCCTTCTCCAGATAACACCCGTGCGCTACGGGTGAGAGGTCGTCTGCTCTTACTTCTCTCGGCATTGAGACTCAGTCCTATAAGCTCTCTGGGTCAGGGGTGATCAAGCTCAGTATTCTCGGCCTTATGAATGAAAGCTCACTGTGGGAAGGAAGCCCCAGTCCCCTTGGGCATATCCGCCTGGATAAGAACTTCTGTAGCATTGAGCTGGTAAGGATGAGATTTGCTGAGAGCTTCCCCATGCTGGGGTGAAGCCGCAAGCCTATATTGGGATCTTGAAGGAGAAGGAGACCCTTCTTCACGGTCATGCTCGCCTAGGAGAGAGTTTCCAGTGCACTGGGCTATCGGTCAAGAAGGGAGGTTGGTTATGGGTTTAGATGCTACAAGGTCTCATTGTCAGTACAGAAATTTAATAGGTTTCCTTGAACAAATGTTTTCCCATATTACACCACTAGGACAATCCCTGGAGACTTTAAATAATTGTTTTATATGACTTTTTGCAGCTAGATGGTGGTTTTGCTGGATAAAGATCTACTGAGTTCATTATGACACCATTTTGCATGTCCTCTGTTTCCTCACCTTTTATACACTGAAGGTGGATTGTAATCTGCCATCTTCTTGATCTTTCAAAAGCCAGTATAACACAACTCTGCTATTGAATGTTGTAGAAGACATTTTCCTCCTATATAACGTGGTCTCAGAAATTTTTAGCTTGAATTTTATAGTTTTTTAAAAAATTTTCTTCCATAATTTTAACCAGTCAGCCATTAAGTTTTTTATTTTTATTTTTTTGCAGCCTATGTACCCATAATTATCCTCTTTCATGTCTTCTAATTTTCAGATTCATAGCTGATTGGAAGTTTGTCAAAGCTATGGGCAATTACAGTAAAACATTCTGCATGAGGGGTAAAGTGAAAGTGAAGTCACTCAGTCGTGTCCGACTCTGCGACCCCATGAACTGTAGCCTACCAGGCTCCTCTGTCCATGGGATTTTCCAGGCGAGAGTACTGGAGTGGGTTGCCATTGCCTTCTCCAGGGGATCTTCCCAACCCAGGAGTTGAATCCGGGTCTCCCGCATTGCAGACAGATGCTTTACTGTCTGAGCCACAAGGGAAGTCTCCAGCATGAGGGCCTAAGGGAATCTCTAATGAACAAGTGTCTGTATTCCAAATCATGTCCTTCCACAAAGACTATCCAGAGCCTTTAATAAATCTGTTAATTTCTTCCTGTTGATGACCTTCAAGACAGGGGTAGCTACTGCGAAGCTCAGGAGACACCTCGCAAATTGCTCCCAGCTTCTGCAGAGATGATTGGGCTGAACAGCCAAGAGGTGTATGTAAAAACACAATGGCACTAGAAGGGCTACTCTTTTAGGATAGAAAAGAAGCATCTTGCCTCAGAGGCTCACAGGGTCTGACAGCCTGTCCTGAGGTAAGGTAGAAAGAGCGTGGGAAGTTCTAACCAAGAGAGTGGCCTGGCACTGGCTTCGCTGCTAGTCTAGCCCAGGGCAAGAAAACCTTGATTCTGATAATCCAGTTGCTGCATTTTTCTGCATCTGATTATTGCCAAGGAAGACTGCCATTCCTCAGAGCATCCATACCCTGGGGTGGTATTTCGTCTTTCCTGGTGTCCTTGCTAGAGACTCACAGGAACTGGCTGGATCAGCCCCTGACTGGACCCTGCTACGAATGACGAGCTTCCTCTATGCTCACTGCCTGCTTTCAAGTGCATGAAGCTGTCTTGTATTTGTGCCAGATGGTCATGTTTTCTGGATCTCATCTGCTTTGTGTGTTCCGCCAACTTGCTGTGACTGTATCCTGTGGTTTTGCCTATATCCCTTCCTATAGCTGATATTTGATCAGTGAATGTCTAACCTCAGTTGGATGGTATATTTGAAGTTCTGACTTCTCTCAGCTCACTCCTCCAACGTGCACTCTCCAAATGCAGTTAATGGAGCCCTGATAGAAGCAGTCACAGTGCTTCTCACACTTGAGTATACAACAAAATCACTTGGAGGGATCTTTAATACACGGATTGCAGAGCTCCACTCCCAAAGTTTCTGACTCAGTCTGAGTTGGGACAAAAAAATCTGTATCTCTAACAAGTTCCTAAGTGATGCTGATGCTGCTGGTCCAGGGACCACACTTTGGGAACCACTGATCTAGAAGGTCAAGGTAACACCTGCCCCTCCTCCTCTCCCCCACCCCCTGCAAATGGTTCTAGTAGTCAACCCTGGGGAAATCACCAAAGCTGATTCTTAAAATTCTTTCCTGTAGTTTAAATTTGTGTTTAAACTTATGTTTTCATAATTAAAAATAATAGAATCAACAGAAAATAGTACAGATAACTACTTCTCCAAATGCAAGTCCTCAGATTCTCCACGCAGCCTATTTCCTCTGGCCCATTGGACTTCTTTCTCTTCCTTCCTTATTCCTCCCTCAGGGCCTTTGCAGAACTACTCTCTCTGCTGGGAGAAGACGTTTCACATTGCCCCTGATATGCAGATCAAAGGTTAAAGTCCCCCTCATCAGAGAAAACTTTCCTAATTCACGCCACCCTGTATCACCTGAAATTTCATCATTTTGTAGTACTTCTTATGACTAGAAATTATTTCATCCTTTAATTTGTTTATGTTTTATGTTTCCTGACAGAGCCCTTCTCCTTCCACCTCCCTTTCCCCATATTCTCTAGAACAATAGCTTTCTGAGTCATCTTTATTCATGTGAATCTCAGGGGCTTGGAACAATATCTGTCACATTACAGGTGCTCAACAGATATTTGTTGAGGGACTAAACCATGATAGGAACAAAAGTTATTTTGAAAATGGCCAGTGCCCTACCATGTCTTCAGCTGAGACAGTGATGTGCGAGTTCATGAGCCTCCAGGGAGAGGCTGCATCTGAAAGGACGTGGAGGGGAGCGGAGGCATGGAGAGGAAGCGCTGGACGTGGCTGCAGAGAGAGAGCGGGCTGATTCCTGCCCCAGAGGATGGGGCAGTGGAGCAGGGCTGGCTCACCTTGTCAAACAGAGCAGACCTCTCAAGCACAGGGCCTTGTGTGTCCCTGTAGGGACTATATTATGGGGTTGGCCCAAAAGTTCGTTCGTTTTTTCGTTAAATGGCTCTAGTAATGCTTGAAGTGAAGTGAAGTCGCTCAGTCGTGTCCGACTCTTTGTGACCCCATGGACTGTAGCCTCCCAAGTTCCTCCATCCACGGGATTCTCCAGGCAAGAGTACTGGAGTGGGTTGCCATTTCCTTCTCCAGGGGATCTTCCCGACCCAGGGATTGAACCCGGGTCTCCCGCATTGTAGGCAGACGCTTTGCCATCTGAGCCACCAGGGAAGTCCCTGGTAATGCTTAGTTGTCTTTAACTCCCTTTGAAACAATTTTGTTAGATTGTGTTGTGACAACTGTCATATCAGTGTGCATTAAAAAAATCTAAATTGGTGAACTTTTGTGTAGCCATTCTAGTATTGAAGATGAATGCAAAAAAGCCACATTTTCTGCATATTATATTTTATTATTTCAAGAAAGGAAAAAAGCAACTGAAACACACACACACACACAAAATCGTTCCTGTATGGAGAAGGTGCTGTGGCTGATCGAATGTGTCCACAGTGGTTTGTGAAGTTTCACGATGGGGGTTTCTCACTGGGTGATGCTCCACAGTCAGGTAGACCAGTTGAAGTTGATAGTGATCAAATAGAGACCTTAATTGAAAACAATCAACGTTATACAATGAGGAAGACAGCCAACATACTCAAAACACTCAGATTAAGAGCTGAAAATCACTTGCACCCGCTTGGTTATGTTCATCACTTTGATGTTTGTGTTCCACATAAGTTAAGCGGAAAAAACCTACTTGACCATATTTCCGCATGGAATTCTCTACTTAAACATAATGAAAACATTCTGTTTTCAAAACAAATTGTGATGGGCAATGAAAAGTGGATACTGCACAATAATGTGGAATGCAAGAGATCATGGGGAAGTGAATGAACCACCGCCGGCCACACTAAACGCCAGTCTTCATTTGAAGAAGGTCATGTTGTGTGTGTGGTGGGATTGGAAGGGAGTCCTCTATTATGAGCTCCGTCAGGAAAACCAAATGATTAAATCCAACAAGCACTGTTCCCAGTTAGACCAACTGAAGGCAGCACTTGATGAAAAGTGTCCAGAATTAGCTAGCAGAAAATGCACAGTCTTCATTATGGTAACACAAGATCACATGTTTCTCTGATGACCTGGCGGAAACTGTGACAGCTTGGCTGGGAAGTTCTACCTCATCCACTGTGTTCACCAGACATTACAACTTTGGATGTCCATTTATTTTGGTCTCTACAAAATTTTCTTAATGGAAAAATTTCAATTCCATGGAATACTGTAAAAGGCACCTGGAGGAGTCCTTTGCTCAGAGATAAAAGGTTTTGGGAAGATGGAATTATGAAGTTGCCTGAAAAATGGCAGAAGGTAGTGGAACAAAATGGTGAATATGTTGTTCAATAAAGTTCTTGGTGAAAATGAAAAAATCTTTTATTTTATTTAAAAAATCTGAAGGAACTTTTTGGCCAACCTGTAGTTTTCTAGGTTTACCGTAACAATGTCCCATAAGGTGGATGGCTTGAGACAATAAAAAAAGGGGGGGGTTCTCTCACAGTTCTGGAGGCCCAAAGCCAGAAATCAAATTGTTTATAGGGCCATGCTCTCTCCATAGTCTTTAGTGGGAGATCTTACTTGCTTCTTCCAAATTGGCAGCCCCGGGTTGTCCTTGGCCTGTGGAGCATAACCCCGACCTCGGCCTCTGTAGTCACGGGGCATCCCTCTCTGTTTGTGTCTGTTTATTGGAGCCCACCTTAATGACCTCATCTGCAAAGATCTATTTCCAACTGAGGTTTGAACGTAGGACTTCAGCATATCATTTTGGAGAGCACAATTCAGCCCATAACAGTGGCCTTGGTACAGCAATTTCCATGAGATGTCCTTCATGTGTCAGATATCTGTGACAATAAGTTACGTCTGAAGAATATTTTACTAAGCTCCTGAGAAGAGTGGCCCACTGAAGTCCCCAGGAAATGTGGGGATCACTCAGAATGGAGAGTATCTTCACCCCAGTACCTCCAGAGGAGAAACGCCTCATTTCAGGGTCCTTCCAATGACGAGACTTCTATTGAATCTCCCCAAACACATTGTGATCTTGGCCCACTTAGGGCCCATTTGGAGATGGAATGGAAGGGCTGCTATATTCGGATTTCAGCTGTGTCAACAGGAAGCTTGACCTGGTCTTTGTCGGGGTTTAGACCCCTAAAGAGAAAGTTTTAGGCTTCAGTGCCAGATGATGCAGAGTGACTTGGACAAAGTGTATTATTTCTAGGTGTGTGCTGGGCACTTCTCTAACAGCAGTGTACATAGTGGGGCAAATAGAGGCTCAGAGAGGTCTTGTGACTTTTCAAGGGTCACGTGAAAAGTAGTAAAGCCAGGTCTTTCAGTGCCATTTAAGTGCTCCTTGCTTTGCACTCTGTTGACTCTGTGTTACTGGGATGTACTTAACATCAGTGAACCATTTATCCATGCTTAGACCCTTAAGACTGGAGGATGAAGGGAATCCCTGGAATCTGGAAAGAGATCCCAGGGCTAAGGGCTCTCTGTATCTCATAGGACCATTCTTTTATTTGTTTATTGCTCTTTAATGTTTGTTGAATGCATAAAAGTACATAAGAAGCATGACAAGGAAGCTATGCCCGAGGAGCTCATAGTCTCACAGGCAACAATGTGAGTAGAGGAATTCTACAGTCACCTAGCCCAGACTGGAGGGCTCTTCCTTGAGGATACAACCAAGGAGCCAAGTGCAGATGGATTCTAGGTCAGGCACATTATTCAGAAAAGCCTGGAGGAGGCAAGAGAATATTCTCCTTGGGTTTGAGCAATAGGAAACAAAGAGTCCTAGAGATGAGCCTGGTGGTAATCAGAGGTGTGGCCACGTAGAGTCCTGATGCCATGTGAAGGAATTTGATGCTCTTTGTCAAAGTTCTCAGAGAGTTTGGAGTCACTCAGGGAGCAAGACAAATAGTTTTCAGATTTCCAAACGCCCCACATTGTGTAAGAGAGAAACCTGCTCACCATGCCTGCATTCTTGGGCCCCAGCATCTCTCAAGGCTGCCTTGGGCCTCCTGCCCTCCCTGGAAATGAGGCAGCTGCACTTGGACTGTGCCGTCTAAGATCTGGGATCAGATTTTATTGGGACCATGATATCTGGAGTATGTGCACGTTTTTCTTAAGTCTGTGATCAGAGATGTGCCAGGCTGGGCAGGGCAAGGGGAAGAACCTTGTTACCCCAACACCTCAGTGATCAGGGGATTCTTCCCAGGTCCCTGGATTTGTGCCCTTCCAAATATCCATGAGCAAAGGCAATAATGGCCTTAGGACTTGTATGGCAAGAAAGCCAAGTCTGCCAGACAGGCTGGGGTTTAACAAGACCCTCGATTTAGGCATCTATTCTATTGTTCACTCAAGCATTAAATACTTGTCAAGCATCTGCCATGTGCATGGCCTCCTTCTTACTACAGGGATATGGAAGTGGGAAAAGTGTATTCCCTGGCCTGAAAGTGTCCACAGTGCAATGAATCAAATACCCAGAAAACATTCCAACTATGTCAGTGTTATAATACAGGTAAGTGTAAATGCAGATCTGGGAGCCCAGAGCAGAGAACCATTAACCTAGATGGAGAGACCTCAGTCCGTGGATGAAGACACAGATTCCAGCAAGGTTTGGTTCCAGTTATGTCTGAAGGTGACTGAGTTGCAGCTCTCACAGGATCCTACAATGTGGAAGCTTCTTCTTGCAAATTCCTAAAAGACTATTTCAGACCTATTTAATCCTTAGCTTTAGCCCTTCCTCCTCACTCTTAGCTGATGACCAAGGAGTCAGAGCCTGCCACTAGATGTTAATGCTCCCAACACCATCCTTAACCACCTCAGCTGTGGGATCTGTAAGCTTATGACTCTCAGAAGCATATCATTAGCCCGGACTCTCCTGAACTCTAGCTCTGTCTCCTCACATACGCTAAAGGGAGCCTTTGGCTCCATTGCTTGCTGATCACTCTTGACACTGCCTGGGATGAAATTGACAATGAGGACAGAAAGGCACAGGGCAGGCACGTGGGTCCCTAGTGGAAGCGTGAAGCTGCTGAGTGGCACCCCATCTGCAGGCTTCTTTGGACTTTAGTCTCATCAATTTAGGAGGGGCTTTTGGTTACTCTCAGCCCCAGTCTAATAGATGCTAATTCAAGCCTCCCTGCCTGTGTAGGGTGATATGTCCCAAATGGCCCAGGATAGAACCGGTTTATGTCCATCAGTCAAGCATAATTATTAACAACAGCCCCTTTCACTCTCCAAGATTTCCAGGTCTGGACAATAAAGTACCTGTTCACTCTGCTGGAATTACTCTGCATGGACTTTATCTGTCTGGAGAACTTCTACTCAGACATCTAGAGCCAGTTCACGCATCACCTCAATAAGGATGCTTATTCAGCTTCCCTCTTTACTTTCCTGTTTGCCTGAAGGGAATCTTCCTGCCCTTTTGAAACAAACTCTTATCTTGTGGACATATCTAGTACTGCATATACTTGACTGCACTGGAATTATTTATTTTTATTTCTATTAGATTGTGACCTTAAGGGCAGGTATCATATGTACTCAAAAAGTGATTTTTAAAGACAAAAACGTGTTGTTCAAGGTATGCTATTTTCATACAGTAAACAGGAACATCTGAGCCACAAAATGGCCTCCTAATTATTTGGGTGACAGAGCTTGATAAAGGCTTAGGCTCCTCACCCCACGGCACAGACCCTCAGTGAACAGCCATGAGCAGTCGCCAAGAGACATCTTCTCTCCCACTGAGCAGCTCACAGAGTCCTCCTAATGAACAGCACGGTGCCCTGGCCCAGGGAGCCACAGGTTGACTCGGAGAATGCTCCTAGGGGCTCCCAGCTGCTCTGAGAGCAGCTCCTCCAGCCAAGCTGGGTGGGGAGCATTCCCTGTTTCTGGACATCAAGGGTCATCACAATGGATGCAGCCTCTGGGTCCCCATTTCGCATCTCAAGATAGAACTGCGCCCCATTTGTATTTCTCTGTGCAGAGGGGCTGCCATGAATAGTTTCTCTGTTGGGAAGACCAGAGTCAAAAGAGCCAGAGGCGCTGCCTTCATTCTGCTTCTCTGGACAGTCCACAAGGTCTGAGGAAGGTGCTGGGAGGTCACGGCCTGTGTTCCCACCCCTGCTGTTCTGGAAACCCTAGCCTATTAGGAATCCCCATCATCCTAGAATTTTGTGGGTCGGGGAACTCAGAAAAGTTATTCCCTCCTTCACAAATGCCACCGGGTCCATCACCAAGGAGAGGCTTGTCCGCTTGATTAGAAGGGGCCTCAGGAAACAGCCTGCAGTTAGGAGTAAAGGAAAAATCAGAGAGACTGGGAAAGAGCAAACGCATATACCCTGACTCTGCAAAAAGCAGCGCTGCCACTGACGTGGCATGACCACAACCACTGAGAAGCGTGAGTGCGGCCCGTGGCCAGGCAGCTCGGTGCCCAGGGGTGCGAGCCTGCCCCCGCCTGCTCTGTCCATGGCTCCCTATGCGACTCTGAAAGCCCCAAAAGGCAGGCATAAAGGTTTTCAAAGAGCTGTAATAGATACTTGTCAGAAAAAGCGCCTAACGGTAGCATGGCACTCAGGACAGGTTTCCAGCCTTTCCTTTGCGCCTCAGCCTTCCATCTCTGGGACACAGATGCTCACAGGGCCTCAGTGTCATCAAGAACCCATGCAGTTCTCAACCTATGTGTCTTGAATGCACATCCATTCAATTTGGCTGGAGTATTTCTCTGCCTTTGCTATTCAGCAAAACTGTAAACAAACTTGAAAACCCAGTGGAAACAACTTCTCCTAATGAGCTCATCTTCTATGAGCGTCCAAGACCAAAAAGTTGGGATCTTCTATTTTTTGCTTCTAAAACTTTGGTTATATTTTGACTTCACATGTCAGGATACTAGAGTAACTCTTTGTGTATCTGTGCACATTTATTTCCCGTTTAGTATCTGAGATCCCTTAGGGAGGAGGCACTGTCTTGCCAGGCTTCCAGAATACTCTCCATCTCAGAGCTGATGCTCTGAAACATTGACTGAGTGGACCACGTGCCTTAGGGCGGAGACTGCCCTATGAGGAGACTGCCATTTTCAGGAAGATAAACTTTCAAACTATGAAAAATTGTCTTTTCTCCTTCTGGTTTGGCAAAAGACTGTTATTCTCTAATGGAAAGCTTTAATTGGAACCTTGACTCTGTATTTGGAGGTAATGGGCCTTACTAAAAATGGATTAGAGCAGTTCATAAACCCTGTCTCTTAATGTTAACATATTACAGAGCCCACAAAGGTTACTTAGCTTGGCAAGAAAACGCACATTAAAGATCAAAATAACAATTTCCTGGATTCCTGTGCAGGCTTCTAACTTGTCCCAGTATCCTTGGGCCATGAGTAAACAGCTGTGACTTAATCAGTAACTGCTATAAATCGACAGAAATCCCAAGCTCTTTGCAGTTCTCTTGCAAGGAGGGTGAAGGAAGAATGGGACAGAGTAGATGTGAAGGACTGATTACTGATAGCAGCCAACTTTTAGAGCCAGTCTCTCTTCTGAAGTACTTCACCCGGGTCGTGCTTATAGCACTCTGGGCAAGGTTCCACCATGATTCCCACCTGGAAGAAGACTGCTCTGAGCTGCAGAGCGCGTGGGTCTATTTCTCAGGGTTGTACAGTGAGACCTTAGCTGATTGCATTTGGTTTTGGAGCTTGAGATCCTAACTAGTCTGCTAGGCTTTCTGCTTAATTGTTCTCCTGTTGAGGTTCACGTTCAAAGAGGTCAGCTGAGGCAGGCAGATAGAGACATGCTCTGACAAGTCAGAGCTCCTGTTTTTCACTCCAGACAGGGCCCAGTGTGCCTTGGGGGCAACAAAACTGGGCTCCAGAATAGTCCTGGGATGGAGTCTGACTCTAGCTCTGTGAAGGGCAGGATGCCTTCAGGCATGCTGGTTGAGACCTTGAGATATTAGTTTTCTCATCTGTAAAGTGCATAGTTTTGACACGTTTCTTGTGCAGAGCTCAGCATGGTGTCTAGGCATGCGAAGCGATGGAAAAGAAGGGGAAGGAGGAGAAGGGAGGGCAGTCGCGGTAGTAGAAGTCTGCTAGGGCAGGGGGCAGACTTTGTCATCTTAAAATTACTCACATTTCTGTGGTCTTAAAAATGTCCTGAAAAAAAAAAATTCCAGAAAGGCACTCAGGCATTTGGGAGGAAATGGGAGTCATTTGTATCTTTCTCCTCTTGGACCTGGTGCCTATTTGTAGCTCCTCTTTTGCCTCCTCCCTTTCCTGCCCAGGGACTCCCTGATCGCTCAGTTGGTAAAGAATCTGCCTGCAATGCAGGAGACCCTGGTTTGATTTCTGAGTTGGGAAGATCTGCTGGAGAAGGCATAGGCTACCCCTCCAGTATTCTTGGGCTTCCCTTGTGGCTCAGCTGTTAAAGAATCCACCTGCAATTTGGGAGACCTGGGTTTGATCCCTGCGTTAGAAAGATCCCCTGGAGAAGGGAAAGGCTACCCACTCCAGTATTCTGGCCTGGAGAATTCCATGGACTGTATAGTCCATGGGATCACAAAGAGTCAGATGCGATTGAGCGACTTTCATTTTCACTTCCCTGCCCAGCTTTGCTCCATCCCCTGGATTCTGGACTGGGCACTTAGCAGCAAGGACTGGCTCTTAGGTCTAGCATGGTCACCAGATTGGACCCAGGCACTCAGCTTTACACAAACACAGCAGCTTTCCCTACAGCCTGGCTGAGTGATATTCCTTAGCCTGTGTCCATCGTGGGGCAGAACTAACTGGAGCCACTCACCTGAGAACATCCCCCTGCCTATAGGAGATGAGGGCCAACAGGTGAGGGTTTGCCCTTATTGAGGGGGCCGGTGAAGCCAGGTCTTTCTTCTAACAAATCACTAAGGATGTTTCCCATGAGAAGGGGATAGGGACTAGTTCACTGAGCCACCACACTGACCTTAAAAACTGCATAGAGAAATTTCTGGATTTCAGGAAAGAGTCTCAGTGTTAATGACACTTCACCCGTGGCCGGGCTCCAGCAGTGGGCACGGCCCTTTGGTTTAGCTATCCATAGCTCTGCCACTTTCTTGGCCTGAGCCAAGGTGACTGAATTCCTCACATAACCATAACACTCATTCATCATGTGTGTTTATAGTAACTGACACACTTCAAAGCCATTGACAAAAAGCAGCCTGCTGACGGCCAAGGGTCTCGTTGGTCATTCAGTGGAAAAGGACACTGGCCAAGCCTTGAGATCTGGGTAATATGTGACTTATCTCAGGAATGCCTGACTTTGAAAAATATACACAAAGTGACCCGCAAGGGACCTTTATTTTATGGACCTCTGTTTGCTGGCCTTATGCATTTTCTGCTTCATTAAAAATGTTGGTTGTTTAAAATTGCCAAGGGGTAATTAAACAGGCCTGCCGTTGATTTATGGGAAACAAACAGAGCTATGAATGCACAGAAATATTGTGAGGGAGATAATTTATGATGATAAAGCAAAATGCTGATGGGACAAGCCCAACTCAAGATTGGCTCTAAGAAGTGATATATCTTCAGAGTCCTTCAAATCCATGGAGGACAGAAACATCCAACTGAGTATCACATTCTTACATCCTAGCCTGCGTTTTGGATTTAATAGTCTTTTAATCCTATCTCAAGACCTGAAAAACAGAACGAAATGAACGACTGCACTCACATACCCACATGCACCCCTATAAGCAACGTGCAACCACAGAGGCTAAACTATGTTTGGAATTTGAAGTGGAATCAAAGAGAATGATTGTGATAATGGATCTGATAAGTGGCCTTCCCTGTTCAACATCCAGCGTTTCCTGGTAGTGTGATTAATATTCATCATCAGCTCTTTTTATAAGTTATAAATTGGAGGGTATGGGTGCCGCTCAAGCATGACTGTGCCTTTGGTCTGGGAGTTCTTTGGGACAGGTGGGAAGAGTTTCCTTTCTTCTCTTCTCGGTGAAGCTCACAATAAGGAAACAACAGAGAATGCACTGAGACTGACTTCTGTGGGGGACGACTGTCTTGGATGGCAGAGGACATGTGAGACTTTGAAGCGCTTGAGTTTCCCAGCCTAGGTGAGCTGACTGCTGGTCTAGGAGCAGCCTTGGTCAGTACGAGGACCTTCTGATGAGACCCCTGCATCCCTGTGGCTCCTGGCCACGGGGAAGCTTCTAACAGCTTCACCTTGGCCACAGGCTTGGCCTTCTCCATCTTGTAACTCTGGTCCCTCCGTGGTCAGTCAGGGACACCGTCAGTCAATCAGGGACACCTGCTCTTGCCCACTTTGAAGAGCTGACTCTCCTCAGCCTCTGATGACAGCTCCTTCCATCCTGACATCCTGGTCCTAGAGAGGCCAATGTGGGTTAGGCTCACCTGGACACATCACTGCATATACCCATCACTCACTTCTGGCCGCCCTCCCTCTCCTCCGATCTGCTCTGACCATATTTCAATCCCTCACGTCTCTGACTCAGTGGCTTAGTCCAGAACCACTTGCAGGGCCCAGTACCTAATCGGGGATCCCAGGCAGGTGTGCTCTGGCCCCAAGCTCAGTTCCGCTGCCTCTGCCCATGTCGTCCCAGATACGCACCCCGTGTGTCTCATTACTTCCAAGGGAAAAAGAAAACTGAACTCTTAGGATGGCCACAGGTCAAAATGGTGCTCATTAAATATTTTCCTTTCTTGAAGGAACTTCTAATAACATCAGAGCCAGCATAAGAAGATGACCTATCCCAACCTTCTTTCCTGTTTCATTTTCACCTTCACTTCTGTGCACTGACCAATTTCAAACTCCCACCCTTCTCTGCATCCACCCACGTCCTGTTTCTGTGTCTTTTCTGGTCATCGGACAATGACCTTCCTGTTAACCACGGGTCCTGCTGAATTAAAATGTCAGCTCCACCATTAAGTTCTCCCTGTTTTCCTCTGTCAGAAACTGCCTCAGAGTCTGAGGATCTTCTCTCTTCTCTGAACCCCAAAGCTCTCCACAAATCACCAGTAAAGACCTCTTTGTTCTAACAAAGGAAACATTTTGCCAACCTGCTTTGAATTACTATGTGAACGTGGAAATACTTAAAATGCTTAAAATACTCTTTAATGCAGAATTTATGTTGATTTAAACTGTCTTTGTCTTCAATTTGTCTGAATAGGAAAATTTATTGTATGGAAAAATCAAAATCAGTGACTATATTTTGCTTCCCTTCAAATAAACCCAAATCTTAAAAAAAAAAAAAAAAGCAAATGTTTCTTCTATTCTATTGAAATGTTGCCGAGTCTTAAAAAGGCAACCATATACTTGAGGTTTTAATGTTCCTGTCATATTTATCAGTAATTGTAACCTAAGCCCATTAAAAAACTAGAACTTGCTGTTTAGATTGGAAGTGAAAGCTCCTCCTGTTCTGGGAATCACCAAGGCAACCCTGTCTCCTTCAGTGGTGTCCTGAGCTTTTACAACCTGAACTGGGAAAAGCTGGTTTCCTTTTTGCATAAATAGGAAAGTCATACTACTGTACGTGTGACCCTGAGATTGGCCTCTGCCTTGCACTCTAACCTGATTAAAATGTCATTTGTCTCTCCATGTAAGTTAAAGCATTTAGACAATCAGCGACAACACCTCTTTAAGCTAGAATGTGAAGTGGAGTTAGTATTATCAGAAAATAAAACCAAGTTGTCCACTTGGGAAAGTGGACCCTGTGAGAATTTCAGCAGCAAGAGTGCCCGCAAAGCTGAAGCTCTGATTTGATGTACTCACTGCATGGTCTCAGCTGAACCTGGAGGTGGGCGAGTGTTTGGCATGTGTGTGGGGTGGGGGTTGCCACAGGGGATGGGGCAGCATTAGCGGGTACTAAGATTTAAAAAGGAAAGCAAACTACATTGTCATCTGAAAGAAGATAAATGAAAATTGTTGAAACAACAGACCTCCTGAGACTAATTACTTGTCTGCAATAATTCAGGGACTTCACCAGTGACTTACATTGACTCAACATGTCAAATGTCAGTTCAGTGTTATGAATTCAAGTACATGTTCTCTTAATGTAAACAATCCAGAAATGTTCTCAAATGTCCCAAGTCGTTAGTCACTGTGGACACATTCCGTGCCCTACGGCTCGTCCCCACGGCTCCAGGCCCAGAGGTCACTTGTAGAAAAAGGAAAAGCAGAGGAATTTCATGAGACTACGTGCAGCCATATATCTGAGCTTCAGGTGTCACCTTGTTTACTGGGGTCTGAGAAGCATCCAATAGCTGCTCCTGAAAACTCAGCCTTTAACAGCATATGGTGTTGCACATTCAGAGTACAAGAGTGATCGTACATAAATACCCCCCAAACTTACCTGTCTGCATTCTGCTCAGGTTTCATGTATAGGTTGTCACAGGAGACTGGAGGGAAGCCGCTGGCTAGCTGGCACCCTGGTAGGGTTAGAATCAGCAGTGGAGGGTGGTGGTAAAGAGTGTGGGCTTCTCACTACCTCCCCTGCCTCTGCGGCCCTGCCCCACACCCTGTAAGCTGTTTTGGCTTCTCATGGGGTGAGTGCAGATCAAACACAATGTGTAGATAAAGCAGGCTGAGGAATTGGTGCACAGGGAGCGTGTGGTAAGTGCCAGCCAGCTCTGCCTAAGCAGCCTTGTGGGGACAAACATACCCTAATGCATCTTCTTATAGTTATAAACTGTATCTCTTTTTCCTTGTGATTTGTTTTCATTTTGTTTTAAAGTCTATTTTGTCTGTTTTCCTATAACTGCTACTAGTGTGGTATATCTTTTAGATTCTTTTACTTTCAGTCCATTTGTATCTTTGAATCTAAAGTATGTCTCTTACAGACAGCGTATAATTGCATCTTGCTTTATTTTTCTCCAACCTGACAGTCTTGGCCCTTTGCAGTGTTTAATGGTTCATATTCAATGGTATTGATACAGTTGGATTTCCCTGCCATTTTACCTTTTTGTATTCTATATGTCTCATGTCTTTTTTGCTCTAAGCATAGCATTTCATTTATTTTGTTATACTTTTACTTCCTTATTTGCTGGGTCCGCCTTACTACTTCCTTCCTTCCTTCCTCTCACTGCAGTGCCTGGGCTTTTCTTAGGCTGGAACACAGGCTGTAGAGCGTGAGGGCCCCAGCAGTTGTGGCCCATGAGCTCAGAGCTGTGCTTCCTGGGCTCTAGAGCAGTAGCTGTGGTGCGAGGGCTTCGTTGCTCTGGATGTGGGAGTATCCCTCCCAGACCAGAGCTCAAACCTGTCTCCTGCGTTGGCAGGTGGATTCATTACCACTGAGCCAGCAGGCAAGCCCCTCCACCCCCGGTCACAGCATCTTAAAAGGGCTACACTGCAACTATGGATTTGGGTTTAGGTGCAAATGACGAAGTATTGCTTGGCTTTCCTTTGTGTGCGACTCTCTCGAGGTCTTCCTATGAGGAACACTGAAAATCCCCGTCTTGCAGATCTGGTGACCTCCTCCAGGAAGGAGGTGTAGATGGAGATAAGGGTGTCCTATGGCTCTGGGAGAGGGGGTGAGAAGTGATTAGGGAAATGCCCTCTACCACTTCAGCCTCCACTCTGCCTGCTCTGTATCTCTTTAGTGATAATTCAAGTCACTGCAGGCACATTAAGAGCTCGGAGCCTGAAAGGCAAAGGAACTCTCCTGGACCTGGCCAGCACTGCCCACAAGGACTTAAAGGGCAGCTCTCTGCAGCTCACAATCAGGCTAAAAGACCTTCTTCCACAGCTCCTAACACCTGGGCACCAGTCAAGGCTTTCCTGTCACCAAAATGGGCTTCAGTCCACTCCTTGGAAACCATAGGCTTGTTACATAGCAGGATAACACGATCACAGGAGAGACAATTTGGCAAAGTGGAAAGCATCTTTGTGATATTATCAGGTGAAAAAAGCAAAGGACAACATAACATGCTTTGCTGAGACCACCAGATACAACTAAGAATGTGAGTGGACAGGACCACGGGAAAAAAAAAAACAGTCTTGAAAAGAGTCTGCCGAGTCTAATGTCGACGTGCCTGAGGCTCGTCTTCAGTTGTGCTGGTTTAGTTGCTAAGTCATGCCTGACTCTTTGTGACCCTGTGGACTGTAGCCCACCAGGCTCCCCTGTCCATGGGATTTCCCAGACAAGAATACCATCGTGGATTGCCATGCCCTCCTCTAGGGGATCTTCCCGATCCAGGGATTGAGCCTGTGTCTCCTGCATTTACCACTGAGCCACCAGGGATGTCCTTTATAGTTGCTATTTTTTTTTTAATTTAGGGGGTATAAGAAGCAATAAAAAATGAAATATTAGGGAGGATTGATGGAAAGGAGGAGGGAGGGAGAAAGGAAAGAGGTAGTCAGGGAGAGAAGACAAAGAGAGGGACGTTCAACCTAATTTGAGCTACAGGCAAAAGATAATCCCCTCAAGTTGTAAGCCAGCTACAGCTGATGAATAATGAAAGGAGATCTGAGCCTCATTTATGTTTTAATATTTATATAGTGTTGTAAAAAATTGGGGAAAAATAAAGTAAGGTATCATGGGGAGTTCAAGACCTAAAATGGACCATCTGAAACATGATCTTAAAAAAAGATACTGCGATTCCAGTCCAGAGACTTTAATTTCACACACGGGAGTAGGAAACTTCATAGCCTGTAAAACATTTTTTATGTCTGGTTATTTGCCCTGAGGGAGGGGACAGAAGGCTCATCTCTGCATTCCCAGTTCTCCCTGAGCTCTGCAGGTGGGGATCCCTTCTGCCCGCTCCTGGCTCCTGTTCTGGGCTGCTGCCTGTGGCTCTGCATAGAGCCTGTCCCCCGGGCCAGCTGCATCTGAGCCCCAGTACCCATGATCCCACCTTGTTTCCCAAACTACCCCAACTACCATCACCTCCATGGAGGCTTCCTAACTCCTGGATCCCATTTTCAAAGGGCACTTGAATCCCCTAGAGCTGTGTTCTCAGAGTTCCTGTACTCTGTCTTCCTAGAAGAAATGATTATTTCTTAGGCTGTGTCTTGGGTACCTGTTTATGTTAGGTCACCTTCGTTAAGCTGCAACGCCAGGTGGAGCTCTCTAGGCCTGCTGCCCCTCTACTTCAGCCTCTCCAACCAGACGTCAGAGTGAGTCCAGGTGGTCCTTGCAGGGCCAGTGCACCCCAAGGGGATCCCACTAATCTCTGCTTCCCGCATTTCATCTGCCATCCCTCCCTACCCAACTGCCTGCAGGCTCTGGCAGGCCTGAGCTCCAGAAGCAGCAGCCTCACATGGACTCCATCTGGCCCAGTCCTCAAGAGATGTCAAGGGCATAGCCCTGGAAGTTCTGCATGTGGTGGGACCATGAATGAGGCCCACCTGAGTGCTGCCTATCCCCATCCAGGCTGGCCCAGAGACTAGGCCTGATTCTTCTGCACAAGTCCGGGCACCCAGTAGACACACACGCAGAGCACACGCTGCTTCGGGCACTTCGTTATTTTCAAGCTGATATCCCACTGTGGGGCCCCCGCAGTCTGAGCACAGGAAAACCTGGCTTCATCCCACAGCTGGAAGAAGATCCATTTCTGGGGTTCCCTTTGCCACGGACTGCTCAGGGTGGATGCCTGGGAATAGGATTCACTCTGATGGCCCTCCTCTGACCAGAGGGCCTGGAGGCGGGTGTGGTCCCGTGGGGGCAGAGCGAGTGCTCCCAGCTCTGCGGCTCTGCAGACTGCCGCTCCCTCACTTGCAAGTGCTGGGAAAGGTGTGGCCTCTGCTCCCTGTTGACACAGACGTCTTTGCCTCTCTGGTCTTTCTAATTCAGCTCCAAGTTCTTCCACAAGAGGAGAGACTGTGGCTGTTGCCCTGGTTTGTCAACCCAATTAATTATGTCCCTACAATGCTCTGGGCCCTACTGACACATGTCACTTGTCTCTGGCTCAGTGTGGCCACCATGCCTCCCCATCTGAGTGTTTTCCCCACCCAGCACATCTGTCTGTCTAGGACCAGGACAACTCGTGGGGTATTCCATTAAGGAGGGCAAGTCATCCCTCCCACTGGTCTTCTCTGAGTTGAAAATTCTCAGCACAAGTCACTACTTTGAATTTAAGAATGACTCCCAAATGCTGACAACCATTCGTGTCTGTTGATGGTCTCTACTCCTAGGATCTGAGGTCACAGACTGGAGGCCCCACTCATAGCCTTTCCCCTTGGTCAGCTGGGTCAGTGGTGGCTCCATCTCACCCCTCCCTCCCTAGAGTCCTGTCCATGAGGAACGATCGGGCCAAGTCACACTGGGTGTTCTAGCAAACTGGCCTCCAGGTTTTCTTCTCTCTTATCTTTCCATAAAGTTCTCTCTTGGGCACATTACTATGATTACAGTTATAGACCTTTGGAGCATCATTTCTCCAGGTAACCAGACACACTCCACTTTCCAGCAGCTTCCTGTCATTTTCTGAAGGGCCCTGGATGTCAGAGGGAAGAGCTTGGACTTGGGGGCGATCTGCTGACTCGTGTTGTGCATCCAGGCTCAGTGCTTTCGAAACTGGGCTTGTGTTATGGACTGAACTGTGTCTCCCCCCAAACTCATATTAAAGTCCTAATCCCCTGGCACCTTGGAATGTGACTGTATTGGAAATAGAGTTTCTAAAGGGGTGAGTCCACATCCCAGGGCCTTGTATATCTTGGCCCTGGGATTTGGGGGGAAACATATTGACTTGCGTTTAGTTTACTCACATTTATGGGAAGCAGGACAGTTGTCTGCATGTAAAGGAAAACTGTCTTTAGTCACCAAAGCTGCCCACGTGTTGGAATATTATTAGAGTAACCTGTGATGGCTTACAGTTTCCTTATCATGTTTACAAGCATTTTGTTTTAAAACATGCAATATCCCTGGTTTATAAATATGAAATTAAGCTCAGGGACAATCATATTCTCCTAACTGTGTGATTCCTAGCTCAGTGCAGATGCCCCTTAGACTGAGGTGGGCCTCAGTCCAATACGACTGGTGTCCTTATAAGAAAAGGACAGAGACACGCAGGGAAGAGCCTGTGAGGACACAGGGAGCAGACGCCTGTCCAGAGCGAGGGGGAGAGAAAGTCTCAGAAGAAACCGAACCTATCAGCACATTGGTCTCACACTTCCAGCCTCCAGAATTGTGAGAAAATAAATTTCTGTTGTTTAAGCCACCCAGTGGGGCATATCTTGTAACGTCAGCCCCAGCAGAAGAGTGCAGGTGTGAGCGGATTCCCCTCAGCTTCCTCCGGTGGCCCCACGTGCGATCTGACGTGTCCCGCGCTCACTCGGTGAGGGTGCATCCGGCACAGTGACCTGGGTGCACGCGGCTGCTTCCCTGCTCACGTTTCCTGTGTTTCCCCAGCGTTTCATCCTGCGCGTTTCAGGACTTGGAGCCCATGCCTGTGCTCCTTCTTCAGAGACCCCCCTTGGCCCCTGGTCTGCACTGGCTCTCTTGTCTCGGCAGGAACAATCTGGGGGCGTTTCTTTTGGGTTAGGACACTGAGGAGTAGGGATAGGAGTGAGAGGAGCCGGGCCCTGGGACCAGGCCTGCAGGTTCTGCTCCAGAGGCCCCTCTTCTGCCTCTTGGTGCCCATGCATTCTGTGCCCGTGGCTTCTCCTCTGCGATCTCTTCCCTCCCAAGCTCACTCGCAGCCTCTGCCTTAGCTGAGGAACCTAAGGGCCCAGGAATGGAAAGAAGACAGACAGAGGGCCAGGTCACAGATCTGAGGGGAACCCTGCCTTGAATGTGGATTTCCCTTTGTCTTACCCATCTTAATTTCTGGAGACAGCAAAGTGTACTTTCCAGCCTTAAATATTTGGCCCTGGGATGTGGAAAGAAACATGTTGGCTTGCGTTCAGTTTAGTCACATATATGGCCAATGGAGCTGCAGGACAGTTGTCTGCATGTAAAGGAGAACTGTCTCCAGACACCAAAGCTGCCCACGTGTTCGAAGGTTATTACAGTAACAGCTATACCTTCGTGGTGTGATGGTTTACAGCTTCCTGACCATGTTTACAAGCATTTTGTTTTAAAATATGTATTGTCTCTGGTTTATAAATACGAAATTAAGCTCGGGGATGATCATATTCTCTTAACTGAGATTCCTGGCTCAGTGCAGACACCCCCTTGGCCACCCCTTGCCTCTGCCACACCTGGCTTCCCAGTCACCTATGTTGCTGGCCCAGCACACCAGGCCCGTGTGTAACGCAACCCACAGCATCACTTTCCACAGGGACTGTGTGGTGGGGATGAAGAAGGCGATCCCCAAATCTACGACACCAGGAGAGCTCCTCTTCGGGGAAGCCGTTTCTGATCTCACTGGCCTTCCCGGTTCCCAGTATCTGGGTCTGTGATGAGCCTATCTCATCCTCTGCCATGTGTGAGCCCCAGCCAGCCTGTGCCTGAACTAGTTCTGACTGGTACAAAGAATGTCAGCATATGTCTTTCCCAGCGTGGGTCAAAAATGTCACTGTTTCTCCAATTTCAGGCCACACTAAGTAGACAGTAGAGACAAGTAGCCATTTTTGAGAATTATGGCACCGTCTTCCACCAGCATTGTTGAAAAGTGCTTGGTCTTTCTTTCTGGGCAGGTTTGGTGGCTTTGGTGTTAACTTCCAGCGCGGCCCAGAGCCCAGTCATGCTCTGCTACCTGCAGGACCCTAGGCTCCTCAATAGCCCTTGCGTGTGTCATCCACCTGCCTCAGGCCTTGAGGTGCTGCAGAGCACCTGAGTTTTGGCTTTCCCTACCCCACTCTGCATTGGGTTAATGCAGAATTGGGCTGTACCTTATCTTCCTTTCCATCTTCTGCTAGAGAATTTGCAATTTTCCTGTCCTGGACCCTAGCCAGTGCTGGACTCAGCATCTCAAGCCCTCCAACTATGGTCCCACACCTACAGGAGGCAGAATTCTGAGGCCCCCAAGATTTCCTTCCTCTGATACACACATAGCAAATAACCCCCTCCCTTTGAGTAGAGACAAGAGTGTTAACATGATGATATTAACTTGTGTTCTGTGATTAGACATTTCAAAGGTGAAGGTCAGTTTGCTGATGAAGCTAAGATCCCTAATGTTGATTTTGAATAATCAAAAAGAGGACCACCTGAGCCATTGAAAGGGACTGTGCCCTTCCTGAAGAGACGTTCCTAACATGATAGAGACCCTCCTGCTTGTCTTTGAGAATATAAGCTGCCATATTGTGAGAGGGCCTGTGTGGGGTGGGGGGCCCAGTAGGGAGCTAAGCGTGACCTCTAGTTGCCAAGAGCAATCTCTAGCTGATAACCTCTCTCTGGCATGAAAGCTGGGACCACAGTCTTACAGTTGCAAGAAACTGTATTTGGCCAACAAACATGTGAACTTGAGAGTGGACCCCGAGTTCCAGATGGGAACATTCTCCAGCCAACACCATGAGAGAAACCGTGTCCAGACTTCTGACCTACAGAAACTACGGGATAATTAACATGCTTCATGCTGCTAAATTAGTGATAATTTGGTACACAGCAAGGGAATCCTGTTACAATGCCCTTATTTCTATCTCCCCCGGCATGTGGGCCAGGATTTTATCACAGCTCTCAGGGTTTCCTCACGGCTGCCACTGCTTGACTTCACGATTGGCCTGCATCATAGAATTCCAACTTTCAGACACGATGTGAGGCCACGGCATGGACAGTAACCCCAGGGCTCTGGATTACAGCTCAGCTTCCCCGTGATTAGCCCTGCAGGCCCCATCCACCTGAGTGAAGGGAGAATTGAGAAGGTTTGGGCTCCATGGTCCTTCTCCAGAAGGCTCCACTCCACAAAGCTGTGTTCCTTGTTCTTACCAGACCATTTCCAGGAACTTGAAGGAACCACAAAACACAGCAGTTTGAAATCATGAATGATTTTCCTAGCTTTTCCTAAATAAAGGTCAAGAAAATGTCACCATTTTTCCAAACCCATACCACAGTAACTCAAGGTTAGAAAGGAGTGAACATTTTTTAGAATTATAGTGGCTTCTCCCATCTGTAGGTTTGAAAAATTGCAGACCATCATTTCTTAAAAGGCTTGATGATTTATTTGTGAAATTTGTAGGCAAGATTGCAATGAGAAATGTCATCAGTCTAAAAGCTCCTGATCAGCTTATTTAAAAATATGCTATGTATTTAGCAAATACTTAGGGAAAACCACAGGAAAAATACAGGAGAGAATTTATTCCCTGTCAGAAACAGTTGGAAATGTAAAGCCCCAAAATATTTCAGTGAATATGGCAAATGGGGTAAGACCTCCCACCACCGCCCACTTGATCTCTGATTAGCAAGCAAAATCATTTTCTCATAAATTGTCACTTTGATGTAATTAAAGACTCACAGGAAGTTGCAAAATGGTACAAAGTCCCATGTCCTTTCACCAAGCTTTCTCCAATGGTGATTTTATATAACTGTACCATAAAAGCAATATGTCAGCAAATTTGTGAAACCCAACAGTGGCCACAGGACTGGGAAAGGTCAGTTTTCATCCCAATTCCCAAGAAGGGCAGTACTAAGCAATGTTCAAGCCACTGGACAATTGCACTCATCTCCCATGCCAGTAAGGTTACGCTCAAAATCCTCCAAGCTAGTCTTCAGCATTACATGGACTAAGAACTTCCAGATGTTCAAGCTGGGTTTAGAAAAGGAAGAGGAACCAGAGATTAAGTTGCCAACATTTGCTGGATCATAGAGAAAGCAAGAGAGCTCCAGAAAAACATCTACCTCTGTTTAATTGACTACTCTAAAACCTTTGTGTGGATCATAGCAAACTGTGGAAAATTCTTAAAGAGATGTGAATACCACACCATCTTACCTATCTCCGGAGAAACATGTATGTGGGTCAAGAAGCAACGGTTAGAACCATGTATGGAACAACTGACTGGCTCAGGATTGGGAAAGGAGTACAACAAGCCTTGTTATTATTACTCTATTTAACTTATACACAGAGCACATTGTGCAAAATGCTGGGCTGGATGAGTTACAAGCTGGAATCAAGATTTCTGGGAGAAATATCAACAACCTCAGATATGTGGATGATACTACTATAATGGTAAAGAGGAAGAAAGAGCCTCTTGATGAGGGTGAAGGGGGAGCTTAAAACTCAATATAAAAAAAAAAAAAAAAACTAAGATCATGGCTTCTGGTCCCATCGCATCACATCACACAGAAGGGGAAAATGTGGAAACAGTTACAGATTTCCCTTCTTGGGCTTTAAAATCACTGTGGCTGGTGACTGTAGCCATGAAATTAGAAGCTGATTGCTCCTTGGCAGGAAGCTTTGACAACCCTAGACAGTGTGTTACAAGGCAAAGAGGTCACTTTTCCAAAACAGTTCGTACAGTCAATGCTCTGGTCTTTCCGGTAGTCATGTACGGACGTGAGAGCTGGACAATAAAGAAGGCTGTGTTCGTCGTTCAGTTGTGTCCAACTCTTTGAGACCCCATGGACTGTAGCCTGCCAGGCTCCTCTGTCCATGTGATTCTCCAGGTGAGAATACTGGAGTGGGTTGCCATTTCTTACTCCAGGGGATCTTCCTGACCCAAGGATTGAAGCCAGGTCTTCTTCATCACAGGCAGATTCTTTATCATCTGAGCTACAAAAGAAGGCTGAGCATTGAAGAACTGATGCTTTCAAACTGTGGTGCTGGAGAGGACTCTTGAGAGTCCCTTGGAAAACAAGGTGTTCAAACTAGTCAATCTTTAAGGAAATCGACCCTGAATACTCTTTGGAAGGACTGATGCTGAAGCTCCAATACTTTGGCCACCTGATGTGAACAGCTGGCTTATTGTAAAAGACCCTGGTGGTGGGTAAGATTGAAGGCAGAAGAGAAGAGGGCAGCAGAGGATGAGATGGTTAGATGGCATCACCATTCAGTGGACATAAACTTGGGCAAACTGCAGGAGATGGTGGGAGACGGGGAAGCATGGTGTGCTGTAGTCCAGAGTTGTGAAGAGTCCAACATGATTTGGTGACTGAACAACAACATAAAATCAAAAGCGAAGTTGATGCTGGTGCCTGCAATGGGTTGAACTGAGTCCTGTCCCCCTGCAGAAAATCTGCGCTGGAATGCTAGCCCCCCAGTTCCTCTGGATGTGAACTTCTTTGGAAATATTGTTGTTGCAGATGTGATTTGTTATGATGAAGTCAGATTGGAGTATGACGGGCTCCTAATCAAATGTGACCAGTGTTCTTACAAGGAGATGGCCACATGAAGATACAGGGAGAATTCCATTCCGAGGGCAGAGATGTGAGTTCTGCAGCTTCAAACCAACTAATGCCAAGGATGGTCAGAAACTAGGAAGAAGCAAAGAAGAATCTCCCCTACTGGTTTTAGAATGAGCATCAGCCCACTGACATCTTGATTTCAGATTTCTAGCTTCCAGAACTGGGAGGCAAAACATTTCTAATTTCTATTATCTTAAGCCATCAGTTTGTGGTACTTGGTTTCGGCAGCCTTTGGCAAACTAATACAGTACAATACTGAACCACTGAGTGCAGTGCTGTTGTATCCGGGGGATTTGGGTGTTGTATGGAGTTTCTGGATCCAACTTTGTCTTCTCTTTTTTTACAAGGGTCTCATCCTGGTTATGTGTAGTGCACAGGTCCAGAACAGGGTAAATGTTCAACTCCCCATAGGCCCTGCCCATACGAGGATGGGGGTGCGTGGGAGATGGATGAAGTGCCTAGTTGTCAATGAGTTTGGAGTGGAAGTCAAGCTTTCCATTTGGCCCTGCAGACTGTGGTGACAGTTGGGGAATGAGCATATTTTCTGTTGCTGTTTGGCTACAGTGGGACAATTATTTTCAAAAAACCTCTATGCTCTGTTAGGTTGCCACTATCCCATCCACACAACTACGGGAATTAGGCCTTACATGGGGCTTCTTTGTCTGTACCTATTGGTAGCTTCTAGATCACAGGCTTCTCATGTGCCCTGGCTAATGCATAGAGAAATCCAGGAGCCTCACTACGATGTTGTTCTTCAGGTCCCAAAGTCTCTAGGAAGTTGCCTTATTCTCTCCAACTTTCAGAGACTTTCTATGTTTGATTTACTTTATTGTTATAAAATATGCATAACATTTGCCATTTTAAGTGTACAATTCCATGGAATTAAGTATATTCACATTGATATGCAAGCGTCAGTTCAGTTCAGTCACTCAGTCATGTCCAACTCTTTGCAACCCCACAGACTGCAGCACGTCAGGCTTCCCTGTCCATCATCAACTCCTGGAGCTTGCTCAAATTCATGTTCATTGAGTAGGTGATGCCACCTAACCATCTCATCCCCTGTCATCCCCTTCTCCTCCTGCCTTCAGTCTTTCCCAGTAATGGGGCTTTTCCAATGAGTCAGGTCTTTGCATCAGGTGGCCAAAGTATCGGAGCTTCAGCTTCAGCATCAGTCCTTCCATTGAATATTCAGGACTGATTTCCTTTAGGATGGACTGGTTGAATCTCCTTGCAGTCCAAGGGACTCTCAAGAGTCTTCTCCAACACAACAGTTCAAAACCATCAATACTTCAGCGTTCAGCCTTCTTCATGGTCCAACTCTCACATCCATACATGACTACTGGAAAAACCATAGCTTTGGCTAGACGGACCTTTGTTGGCAAAGTAATGTCTTGCTTTTTATATGCTGTCTAGGTTGGTCATAGCTTTTCTTCCAAGGGCTTCCCTTGTAGCTCAGTTAGTAAAGATTCTCTCTGCAGTTCAGGAGACCTAGGTTTGATCCCTAGGTTGGGAAGATCCCTTGGAGAAGGAAATGGCAACCCACTCCAGTATCCTTGCCTGGAAAATCTCATGGACAAAGGAACCTGGTGGGCTGCAGTCCATGGGGTCACAAAGAGTCGGGCACAACTGAGCAACTAACACTTACTTACTTTCTTCCAAGGAGCAAGTGTTTTTTACTTTCATGGCTGCAGTCACCATCTGTAGTGATTTTGGAGCCCAAGAAAATAAAGTCTATCACTGTTTCCATTGTTTCCCCATCTACATGCCATGAAGTGATGGGACTGGATGCCATGATCTTCATTTTTTGAATGTTGAGTTTTAAGCCAGCTTTTCACTCTGCTCTTTCACTTTCATCAAGAGGCTCTTTAGTTCTTCTCTTTCTGCCATAAGGGTGGTATCACCTACATATCTGAGGTTACTGATATTTCTCCCAGAAACCTTGATTCCAGCTTGTGCTTCATTCAGCCCAGCATTTTGCATGATGTACTCAGCATACAAGTTAAATAAGCAGGGTGACAATATACAGCCTTGACATACTCCTTTCCCAATTTGGAACCAGTCCGTGTTCCATGTCTGGTTCTAAATGTTGCTTCTTGACCTGCATACAAATTTCTCAGGAAGCAGATAAGGTGGTCTGGTACTCCCATCTGTTGGAGAATTTTCCACAATTTGTTGTGATCCACATAGTCAAAGGCTTTGGCATAGTCAAGAAAGCAGAAGTAGATGTTTTTTCTGGAACTCTCTTGCTTTTTTTATGGTTCAACGGATCTTGGCAATTTGATCTCTGGTTCCTCTGCCTTTTCTAAATCCAGTTTGAACATCTGGAAGTTCTCAGTTCATGTACTGTCGAAGCCTGGCTTAGAGAATTTTGAACATTATCTTGCTAGTATGTGAGATTAATACAATTGTGTGGTAGTTTGAACATTCTTTGGCATTGCCTTTCTTTGAGATTGGAATGAAAACTGACATTTTCCAGTCCTGTGGCCACTGCTGAGTTTTCCAAATTTGCTGGCATATTGAGTGCAGCACTTTCACAGTATCATCTTTTAGGATTTTAAATAGCTCAACTGGAATTCCATCACCTCCACTAGCTTTGTTCATAGTGATGCTTCCTGAGGCCCACTGGAGTTTACCCTCCAGGATGTCTGGTTCTCAGTAAGTGATCAGACCATCATGGTTATCTGGGTCATTAAGATATTTTTTGTATAGTTCTTTTTTGTATTCTTGCCAACTCTTCTTAATAACTTCTGCTTCTGTTAGTTAGGTCCATACTGTTTCTGTCCTTTCGTTCTGCCCTTTATTTACTGGAGAAGGGAATGGTAAACCACTTCAGCATTCTTGCCTTGAGAACCCCACGAACAGTGTAAAAAAGACAAAAAGATACGACACTGAAGTCAACCCCAGGTTGGTAGGTGCCCAATACGGTACTGGAGAAGAGTGGAGAAATAACTCCAGAAAGAATGAAGGGGCAGAGCCAAAGCAAAAACAACCCCCCTTGTGGATGTGACTGGTGATGGAAGTAGTCTGATGCTGTAAAGAGCTATTTTGCAGAGGAATCTGGAATGTCAGGTCCATGAATCAAGGTAAATTGGAAGTGATCAAATAGGAGATGGCAAGACTGAACATTGACATCTTAAGAATGAGTGAACTACAATGGACCAGAATGGGTTAATTTAATTCACATGACCTTTATGTCTACTACGGTGGGCAAGGATCCATTAGAAGAATCGGAGTAGCCCTCACAGTCAACAAAAGAGCCAGAAATGCAGTACTTGGATGCAATCTCAAAAATGACAGAGATGATCTCTGTTCATTTCCAAGACAAGCCATTCAATATCACAATAATCCAAGTCTATACCCCAACCGCTAATGCTGAAGAAGCTGAAGTTGAACAGTTCTTTGATGACCTACAAAACCTTCTAGAACTAACACCCAAAAAAGATGTCCTTTTCATATAGGGGACTGGAATGCAAAAGTAGGAAGTCAAGAAATACTTGGAGTAGCAGGCACGTTTGGCCTTGTAGTACAAAATGAAGCAGGGCAAAGACTAACAGAGTTTTGCCAGAAGAACACACTGGTCACAGTAAACACCCTTTTCTAACAACACAAGACGTGACTTTACATGGCTCTACATGTCTACATGGACACCACCAGATGGTCAACACTGAAATCAGACTGATTCTATTCTTTGCAGCCAAAGATGGAGAAGCTCTATACAGTTAGCAAAAACAAGACTGGAAGCTGACTGTGGCTCAGATCATGAACTCCTTATTGCAAAATTTAGACTTAAATTGAAGAAAGTAGGGAAAACCACTCGACCATTCAGTGATTGGTATTGACCATTCAGGTATGACCTAAATCAGATCCCTTATAACTATGCGGTGGAAGTGACAAGCAGATTCGAGGGAGTAGGTCTGATAGACTGGGTGCCTGTAGAACTATGGCTGGGCACTTGCGACATTGTATAGGGGGTGGTGATCAAGACCATCCCCAAGAAAAAGAAAGGCAAAAAGGCAAAATGGTTGTCTGAGGGGGATCTTACAAATAGCTGAAAAAAGAAGGAAAACTAAAGGCAAAGGAGAAAAGGAAAGATATACCCATCTGAATGCAGAGTTCCAAAGAATAACAAGGAGAGATAAGAAGCCTTCCTCAGGGATCACTGCAAGCATCAGCACCATTCATATTAAAATCTTTCTGTCTTCTCAAACTGCAACTCTGGTTTCAAGCTTCATCTATGCTGAAACATGTGTCAGAATTTCCTTCCTTTTTATTTTATTCTTTTCTTTTTCAGTTTGTTTTTCCTTCCCTTTTAAAGCTGAATTATAGCTTGCTGTATGTATGTACCACATTTTGTTTTTCCATTCGTCTGTTGATGGGCGCTTGGGTTGCCCCCACCTTTGGGGTATTACGAATGATGCTGCACTGAACACGGGTGTACAGATATGTCTATTTGAGATCTCACTCTCAGTTCTTTGGGTTACATGCTAAGAAGTAGAATTACTGGGTCATAGGTAATTTTACATTTAATTTTTATGTCTGATTTTTTACATTATGTCCAGTACTTTTTATTTTTAAGAAGGAGAACTGGGAGGAAATGAGACTGTGGTGACCTTGGCTGGAACTGGCAAGCTAGTCAGTTTGAAAAACCTTTTTCTTAGTGTTAACAAACTGCATTATGGTATAACTGGTGAGGATCTCTTGTGTTTGCATCAAGATCATGAATGCACCTCTCCTTGGAATCCTTACCTACTTCTGACACTCAGGGAATTTTTCTGAAGAATAACTGGGTCCCAGGCTCTTTGGTCAATCATGGAACATGACTCCAACGAGGCAAACTATTTTCTTACTTCTTCTTTTTCTTTCTTGGAACGTCTAACACAGAAGCAACACATAGGTATTGCAATAAAGGCTCTAATGACATTTTTCATTTTTCAAGAAACTTTCATTTAATAATCTCACTAATCTCCCTATAGTATCACTCTGAAGGAAGCAATCAAGACCAAGATTATTTATCTCCATTTTATAGACAAGGAAATGGACTCAGAACTGTGTATGGAATAAAAATTCTAGAACTTATGATGCTTAAGCCACTGCTTCTGCTTAACATTAATACCCATGCCATTTGATTAATTAATGATAGTAGGATCACTTCAGCATTTTATATGGTCAACCCCACCTTTATCAATAGAGAACGCCCACCTTTATCCATAGAGAATGTGCTGTTAATGGGGTTATACCTTGTTTTCGAGCCTGGGACCGCAGGAAAAAGAGTAAGGATAGAAGGGGTATGTTGGTGGATTGAGAACATCTGGTTTGCATTTAGCATTGGAAGGGATAATAACTCTGTTACCCAGGCCTGTAGTTTCTCTTTCTGATTTATCATCTGGTCTACTCTGGAGCAGGATATTAGAGTTCGTACAAACAGACCCACCTTTCTTGTGAATACTGGAAACTCAGGGTCACCTACAGTGAAGGGCTGTGTGTGTAGCTGGTGATGGAGCAGCTCATACCAGGCTAGCGCTAACAAAGACAGAGGCAGCAGGAAGTCAGCAGAAGAGATCGCTGGACATGTTTGCGGATAGATACACTTGAGTCTGACCGTTGTGTGCTCTGCCTGGGCCTGGGATATCAGGTGGGCTACTTATCAATTGACCCCATAGAACTCTCTGAGTGGAAGGTCAGATGAAGACTAGAGCCCTATGTCACGGAGAATGATGAGGTTTGGACTAGGAGCCCTGATCCCCACTGTGCTGCTCACACGGAGCCTAAGGGTCCCTGGAGAACCTTACAGCCTTTCTCTGGGAAGTCTCCGTGCCTCCCTGGATTAGAAAGTCAAATTCCCATGGAAGATGCCCCAGTTACTAAGCCTACTCCACATATAGTTTTTACACTAATGTCAGTGGTCAAATCCATGTTATGAACTACGCTAAACAGATGGGGCAGAGTGCCAAGTCCCAGCTTTGGGCAGACAAATAAGATGACAGGGTTATTGTGAAAGTGTTTTTCTTAGCCATCAGCTCCCCCTTTGAAAAACCATTCAACAGTTTTACTGTTCTGTTCCCACCGCTGGATGTGCGGTGGCTTTGTCTGCAATATGAGCTGCTCTTTGACTTTCTGTCCCCTAATTTTTTTATGCAGTTTAATAATTCAGTTCTATCTTTAAGAACCTTTTTAGTTGGCCAAGTTTGGATTGATATATTTGGCTTCTCTCTGCTTCCTTTGTAATAGGAAAGCAAAAGGAATAATCATTTAGATTTCTACTACAACCTTTACACTTAGATTATCAATAAAATCTCAGGAAATTATGTTCTGCCTTTGAATGAAGAACATGCCCTCCTCGAGTTCTTCCACTTGTCATAATTTTAGCTTCTACGTTCTGCTGGAAGACCCTGCTTGATACATTTGCTCTGGGAACAAGGGAGCTGGCTGCCAGCATCACAGCTTTTGTTCATTGGTGCCCAGCTCTGGGCCTGGGAGGCACACATTGGGTGTGAGGGCCAGCTTGTACCCACAACGAGGCTTTGGGAACTCCACCTCCCTGCACTCCAATCACAACAGGTCCTGCCATCTCCCCTTCTCCCTGTCTCTGTCTGCTCCCCAAGACTAAGCTTATGAATGTTCTGCAGAGAGGATTCTCTCAGAGCCATTTTTTGACTTTTGTGTATGTTTAACAAGTTCAACAGCAGAAGAAAGAGGCTACATATTTATGTAAATACATTTTTCTTTACAAAATATGTTCTAGGTGATTAAAAATACTTAAGTAAATGGACCAGAAATGATAACTGTGGTAGGCTGGCCCCCAAAGATGTCCATGTCCTCATAGTGTGGGCTTCCCTCCTGGCTCAGATGGTAAAGAATCTGCCTGCAGTGCAGGAGACCCGGGTTCGATCTCTGGGTTGGGAAGACCCTATGGAGAAGGAAATGGCTACCCACTCCAGGGTTCCTGCCTGGAGAATTCCATGGACAGAGGGGCCCGGTAGGCTACAGTCCCACCAAAGCATCGGACATGACTGAGCGGCTAACACCTTCACATTCACTTTCTGGGAGATAGTGAAGGACAGGCAAGCCTGGCATGCTGCAGTCTATGGGATTGCAAGAGTCAGACGTGACTTAGTGACTGAACAACAACCAGAACTCAGGGTCATCTGTACGTGTGGTGGGAACACGGGGGTGCAGACAGCAGCATCCAGCCCTTTTTCCCTGCACGTGCTTGATCCTCCCATCCAGGGCTGGAGTACATTGCCTTTCCTCTTTGACATCAGGTTGACAGAACTGGTTTCAGCAGAATTTCCTATTAGGGCTGGGCCTGAAGGGATCCAGTCATGTCCCCTTTTGCTGTCTTGGAAGCAGCTGGTCTTACGAAGTCTGAATGCCTTCCTGGAGAGCTAGGCCTGGTGAATCCCCAGCCGTTTAGCTGCCATAGTGGGAGCATCTGGTGTGAGTGAAACCACTATGATTCCCCCAGCCCCAGTCAAGCCCAGCAACACCATGTGGAGTGGAACAGTCAGCTCCACTGACCACAGTATAGACTTGTGAGCACATAATGCCAGCAGTGTGGGCCAGATCATTTATCGAGCTTCTCCCATCTGCAAAGTGCTAGTTGAAACCAGCGCTTCTTGGCAGGAGTGCAGATTGGGTGCCTGTTCCATGTCCCTTCCAGGCTCCTGAGACAGAGCACAATGAATTAGCAGACAATCACGCAAGTTTATCCTAAAAGAGGAAACTAAAGACCAGAAAGCCTGAGTCACTGTCCCAAGGCCACACAGCTAATTATGAGTGAGGGCTCATTCTCAAGGCTGGATCCAAACCTGCTGGGCCAGGCTGGTTCCTGCTGCGAGTCATCTCCTTTATCCTGCAATGATCCCAGATAAGCACCAAAGGCCATCCCATAGTTCTGCTTGACCAAGTTTTAGTGAAGTTAATGTTCACGTTTTCCACATACGATATTTTATCTGTTCTTTAAGGATCTAAATTTTCTTGGTATAGCCTCACATAAAAACTTTACATAATTCGATAAGCTACACAATTTGATTAGGTTTCAATGAGTGGAAAACTTTGAAGTCCAAATAAATGCAGACATCATCAGTTTTGGGACCCATGGATAAAACGCTCCCAGCTGTAGCTGCACCCTTTCTACCTCCTCTAAGAGAATTTATAACACAGAAAGAGGCTGATAGAGCAGAAATGTCAATTAAAAAATGTTTTCACTTCTGGGAATCGTTCTGAGTAAAACATATAATTCAGCAATGCTTAATTACCGTGTATAAAGCACTTTCTTAAATGTCTTCTATTCTTCGGAGTCCCTGCCTGCCCGCTGTGATCACAGTCTGCTGCTGCTCCTTGCTGTGCTCCTGCACCCTGCCAAGCCTTCCCCCAGGGGCCTGGACTCCCTGAGGCTGGCCCTGCCTGGGCTGCTGGCTGACACCCATAGCACAGTAAGGCCCAGCTGGCTGAGCTGGCCAGCTTCCTCCAGGGCCTGCCCTACCTCAACAGGTACCTGGTCTGGATCCTAGCTTTCTGGGCCTGGCACATCTAGGTGCCTCCCTGCACACAGCTTAGCAGCAAAAACAGGCCAGGTGTTTGCAATTCTCTGCTGAAGACATAACATGATGGCATTATGAATACTATTAATAACATACATATATATATATATATATTTATGTATATATACACCAAATTAGAAATCATTTATTAGAGACTCATCTGAGATGTTGCTTCAAAAGTATCCCCCTTCTCCCCCAAAAGATATTCCATACGGTGTGAAGAGTCACATGTAAAAATAAAGCAATGGAATCAATCTAGAGGGACAGAGATGAATATTTATCAGATTCCAGGATGCACACGGGCTTTGTAATTATAATGCTTTAGGGAAAATTAATTCACCAGGAGCTCCCCTGGGAAGAACATGATAATTATTTGGAAAAGATGCCAGATAAGCCTCCTGAGGAGGGAGGGAGATGATGCTTAGGGAAAGTGAGGGCATTGCAGAACTGCCTTCTGGAGACCAGGGACCTCGCTAAAGAGCTGACTTCAGGCTCTGCTGAGGACTGGAAGTTGGTTCAGGGACAAGTATCACCCTGGCACAACAGAGCATGGAAAGTTGAGGTTTTGGTGGTGTTAGGAGAGTTTTCCTGGGGGAGATTGGTTTGATTATTGTACAAATGAAAAATCTCTGAAGCAACAATAGGAAAAAAAAAAAGCACCACAAGCAGAAAGAAAAGTAAATAACAAGCTAAGGAAAATGCAGCAATTGTGACGAAGGTCCAGTTGGCATGTCCTTGCTACTTTCTATGAAAAGCGCCAGTGCTCCGGAAGAAACTGGCAAAGGGCACATTGGGTAGGAGGGCCTTCTGAGAAGAGGAGCAGGAGATGGGCTAAATCTTGGGAGGGTTTACTAGGGGACCCAAGGGAGAGAGGAATGGAGGGAGGGAGCCGACTGGAAGGAGACTAGGAAGGAGACAAAGGAGGCGGGAGGGGGGTCCTGCAGCCAGAGCCAGAGGGGCCCCAGGTTTCTGGGAGCAGGCCCGATAGTGGCCTCCCTGTGGCCCACCCTTGTGGTGGGGCGGCCTCTGCCCAAGTGGAGCCTGGGCTGCAGAGCCAGCAACGGGGATCCCTGGCCATCTATGTTCCCTGTGGATGGAATTCAGATACTCATTTTCATGGCCAGCACAGATGTGACAAGAAGGTCTCCAAGGAAGGCATGTAGATGGCCTGCAGCCCTTGGAGAAGGCAGGGCCGCCAGTGCAGACAGAGCAGCCTCCCCAGTCCTTCTCCACTGGGGGCATACTCTCCATGAAGAGGAACTGGGACCTTCCCTGCTGTCCTCGGAGCCTCAACTTAGCTCCAGAAGAATCACAGATCTCTGGGCCTCAGAGCACAAATACCCTTTTAGTGCACCCCCACGGCCATCCAGCCTGTGTGTGCATACCTCGCATGCCAGGGAACTCACATTTGAGATATTTCTCGATAGTTTTTGAAGAGCTGTGCTACTCAAAGCAGGCCTCCTCTCCTGGCGTGACCTCCATCCTCTGTCCCAGACCCCGGTCCTCCGCTGCAGCTTCTCCACTTGGACAGCTCTCAACTCCCTTGGTATGGATTAAATGCTTTCCCCTCTCAAAACTCATATGTTGGAGCTCTAACCCACAATGTGACTATATGTAAGGATAAAGATTATAAGGAAGTAATAAGTGAGGTCTAAGAGCAGGTCCCTGATCCAGTAGGTTAGTGTCCTTTCAAGAAAGGACACCAGAGAGCTTTCTCTTTCCCTCCACTCCTTTGTCTTTTGAAGACACAGTGAGAAACTGACCATCTACAAGCCAGGAAGAGTCTCTCACTGGAAATTGAATCTCCAATCACTTTGATCTTAGATGACTGCCTCCAGAAATTGTGAGAAATGAATATCAGTTGTTTAAGTCACAAAGTCTGGTATTGTGTTATGACAGCCCGAGCAGACTAAGATAAACCTCAGAAGCGGCATCTTCCAAAGAGAACTCACAATTTCCCATGGAACCTAACTTCCTCTGTGTTCCATCTCACTGGAAAACGTCACACACACACCCTTTCCACGGTTCCCTACACCTGGGCTCCCTCACCCAACCAGTCATCAGAATATTTTGCTTTCACTCCTTGAAATTCTCTTGAACCCAGTTCTCTGAACTTTTGACCACAGGCTAAGTGCAATATTCCCTAATCTCCAGCCTGGATGATTTCAGCAGCTTTCTAGGAGAACTTCCTGCCTCTGGTTCTGCCCTCTGTCCCTCATTCTCCCTATATACTGTAGGCATCTTTCTAGATCCTTCTAAAGGTGCTCATTTGACCAAGTTACTTCACAGTACACACAAGTGTGAAATCCCTATTGCCTGCAACAGGAAGTTGAGATTTCTTCTGCACAAATGCTTCATTTTGATCTCACCTGGTATTTTCTTAGCTCCCACTTGTCATTATTCTTGAGCCTTCCTGTCCTCCTTCTCCCAGATATACTACCAGTGACCTTGAACCTGCTGGGCTCTCTACCTGTGTATTTCAGCTCAGCAATGCGTTTCTTTCTCCCTGGAGTGTCCTTTCCATTCCTTCCTCCTATCTAACTTCCTCACTCACCCCTTAGCTCAGCTGAGCTGACTCCATTAGGAAGCACTTTCCCATCTCTTCAGATATCACTGTCCAAGGCAGTAGCCTTAAGTGCCATGTGGCTGCTAAGCACTTGATTGGTGGCTGGTTTAATTGGAAACTGTATTCTTCAGCTATATAGGTGAAGACTACAAAGGAAATGTAAGATTATTTTTAATGAAATGATGACATTTTGAGCATATTTGAATATATATTATTAAATTAATCTAATGTTAAAAAATTTTAAATAGAGCACCATGAAAATTCAAGATTATATATGTGGCTCACATATTTGTGGGGCAGCACTGCCCCGTCCCTCCTAAGTGCTCCCAATGGGCCGTGTCTTATTCCTGGTATGCTGTGCTATGCTGAGTCACTCAGTCGTGTCTGACTCTTTGCGACCCCCTGGACTGTAGCCAGCCAGGTTCCTCTGTCCATGGGGATTCTCCAGGCAAGAATATTGGAGTGAATGCCGTGCCCTTCTCCAGGGGATCTTCCTGACCCAGGGATCAATTGCAGGTCCCCCACATTGTAGGCGAATCTTTTACTATCTGAGCCACCAGGGAGCCCTATTCCTGGTGTAGCACACGTCAAACTCCGCTGATCATTGACTTCTCGACTGTCTTTTCCAATAAGGGGTCAGATGGTAAAGGATCTGCCTGCAATGCGGGAGACCTGGGTTTGATCCCTGGGTCAGGAAGATCCCCTGGAGAAGGGCCTGGCAACCCACTCCAGTATTTTTACTTGGGGAATTCCATGGACAGAGGAGCTTGGTGGCCTACAGTCCATGGGACTGCAAAGAGTTGGAAGCTATTGGGCAACTAACACTTTCACTGAATCTTGATCAATAGGGCATCCTCTCACCTAATCACAGCAGTTTGCACATAGAAGATGCTCAGAAAGATGATGGGAGGAAAGAGGGAGCTGGGAAGAATGGAGGGGAGAGGGCAGGAGGGAGAGTAGGAAGGAAGGAGGGAGGGTGAACAGGAAAGAGAAGGGAACATAGACCCCAGCACATGAAGTGAGATAGCTCTGCACACCCAGGAGGATCTGACGGGGCAGCAAACGGGGTGCTTTCCCAAGCTAGGCGGATACAAAGGTCTTATTGGCCTGGATCTGGAGGAGGAAGCTAGTGGGGACAAGGACCCGGCTATCACTGGAGCTAGAATAGGCTTCCTGGCAGAAATGGTTTTCTAATGCAAAGAAGAGCTAAACAGTGTTAGACGTTCATTTAATCACATCCTTCAGAGGACTGAAAGAGAAATGCTTTACCTCCTGAAATAATGCAGAAAATAAATCTTTTAAGCCTTATTGTTTCAAAGGAAAGTACCTTCTCCTTCATCTTACCATCCTTATGATGAAAGCATAATGAGTTGTAGGATTTATCTGCCTGGCAGGCCTTTTTACATTCCTTGGCATCTGGGCTACGTAAGGGCAGTAAGTCCAGCCTGTGGGAAGTGGCGGTCAGACGCAGTCTTTCTCTGCCATCCTTCCAGAGAGGAAGCTCACCATCTTGACAGCTCTTGCCTTGGACGAGCATTCTCACGGTGTAATTCACACCCAGAATGTGCAGATAAGGTGAACTGAGTGAGTAAAAGAAATCTACGCAGTGGGTAAAACATCAAATAAAACCGTTGCTACTATTCTCTTCAACATAGCATCAGTATTTTTTAATTTATACAAAATGTATATTCTAAAAGGAGAAGACAAGATATATTTCAAACACACCTCTGTTGAATAACTCCTTTTTAGTCCCACTATTTACAGATTGTCTAACACATGGGCTTCAGTTATAATTGCTTAGGAAACTCTTTTCTTGTGGATTAAGGAAATGAATAGAATATGTCATTTTTTTCAGTTGGAGTTGAGTCAAGGGTCCAAGTACCACTCTCGGATCTTCCTCAATTTACGATGGGGTTATATCCTGATAAACCTATTGTGAATTGCAAATATTGTGAAGTCAAAAATACATTTAACACACCTACCTACCGATAATCATGGCTTGTCCTAGCCTACCTTAAACCTGCTCAGAACACTCCCATTAGCCTACGTGAGTGTGTTTGTGTTTAGCTGCTCAGTTGTGCCCACCTCTTTGTGACCCCATGGACTATAGCTGCCAGGATCCTCTGTCCATGGCGTTTTCCAGGCAAGAATTCTGGAGTGGGTTGCCATCCCCCTTTCCAGGGTATCTTCCTGCCCCAGGGATTGACCCCAGTCTCCTGCACTGCAGGCAGAGTCTTTACTGTCTGAGTCACCAAGGAAGCCCTCAGCGTAGCCTGCAGTTTGCCTAATCATCTACCACCAAGCCTATCTTAGAATAAAGTGTTGACTATATCATGTGATTTGTTGAACGCTGTACTGAAAGTGAAAGAATACAGGACAGCTGTCTGGGTACAGAGTGACTGTAAGTATCAGTTATTTACTCTGTGACTGAAATCCTAAGTCAAACCACGGTAGGTCAGAGACCAGTGTAGAGGTATCTTGAAGAATAAATCTTAAGAGCGGGTTATTGGAGACAGGAAACGTCAGCAGCCGGGCCTGTGAAGGGCCAGGGCTGCCTTCTGAAAATCCCGAAGGGCAGAGGTCTCCGTGGTCTCAGCCATAAGCAGGTCCTTTCTGAGGAGGCCTGAGCTGCTGGAGGCTTCCGCATAGATCTCAGGGTCCTGCAGTCCTGAAGTGGGGTGTTACCCAACAATACCTCCCATCAGAAAAACCTCACGACCTCCTTTGCTAAAGACACACACTTGCCCTCAGCTGCTGTGGAAGCATTAGACGACTTCTCTGCTGCCTTCCAAATGGTGTGGGAGGCCTCCTAACGGTGGAGTCCACTAGAATTCCAAGGGATTGAGCCTATAGTTTCCAGGTTTTATCCACTTTCCCTTGTTGTGGTGGTAAGAGGGATGGATCAGATGGGGGAATATGGAGTATCAACCAGATATGTCTGGAAGATACTTGGGTTTCTGGTTTATTGATCCATAGGAGAGGACCCATTTTCATGCATGAAGCTGTCATATTGATTACAAATTGATTACATAAATTTGTCTATCGATTTCAAGTCATTAACAGAATTGTTAAGATTAACTATGGTCAGAAACTGGCCCCCAAATTGTACTAGATGAAAATCTGACTTGGCCACTAGTCCCTAGATATGAAGTTATTTCACCACTTTACTTCATATTTTCTTTATTTCTACAATGTGTATTAGTCACTGAGTCATGTCTGACTCTTTGTGACCCCATGGAATATAGGCCGTCAGGCTCCACTGTCCATGAAATTCTTCAGGCAAGAATACTGGAGTGGGTTGCCATTTTCTTTTCCAGTATTTTCTATAATACTGGAGAGAATTCTCCTTTGCCATTTTCTACAATACTGGAGAAACTCTCCTTTGCATTTCTACAGTAGTAAATGATATTATTTCATAGAGGCTCAGTACATATTAGAGCCAATAAAATGTAAGCAAATATTTTATAATGGCATACACTCTAAATTATTTCTGTCTTCCTTTTTTGTCTCTCAAACATATATGAAGGGTTTGCATTAGGTTTCAGCATTGCTGAGTGTTATCAGTATGAGTAGGGGTTAGCTGGAATTTGGGAAGCTAGGAAATCTAATCAAGAGCTATACACTCAAAGCACGGAGACGAGACTCTTCCTATTTTTCTTCTTACTCTGAGAATCTTTGGTTTCTATATCTGGTACCTCACAAATCTACCATACCATTTTTTTTTTCTTTTTAATGACAAAAGTCCCCGCCTTCTTGGAGTTTATTCTGATGGGGGAAGAGCCAGTAGAAGACACAGGTGAGGGGAGGGAAGACCCGCAGCACCTTCTTGTTCTCTGCTGAAGTTTTCAGCTTGTCCTTTTCTTTCTGGCTGTCAGGACTAATGTCCGAGGAAGGGCAGTCCCTGAAGTTCCTCCACCAGGACTACAAGGGTAGGTGGCTGACTGAGGATGTGCTGGAGGGCATTGGACTTGTAGGTTGATGTGTAACCCACAGGAACACTGGGGTAGGAGAAGAGATGGCAGCGACAGTTGACAGGGGCGAGGAAATGAGAGAAAGGAAGGCAATGATGGGTGTATGGTTTTCAGTCAATAATGGAGTGTGAAGGGAAGAGCTGGGTAGGAGACGGGTGACGGGTGATGGCAGTCCCTGAGTGACACCTGCTACTGAGAAAAAGGAATAGGCATGCAGAGAGAAACAGAGAGACGGCTGGCATCTCATCTGTCCCTGACGTCAGTAGGGGCATCCCTCTGACTGCCTGAGGAGATCATGGAGGAAGTGGGCTGCAGGTGTTGGGTTAGGTGGGAGAGCCAAGGACACAGCTGAGAGGGTCAGTCGTGAAAAGGATGCCCCAGACACAGTGGCAAAGACAGGGGAGAAGGAACATGGAGGAGAGGCACAGCAGTGGGGAGGGGCAGATCTTGGTCAGAGGATGTTTGTCCAGTTGGGAGTAAGGAAGGAGGCCCATACCACAGATGGGGACAAGATTGTGAGGTGTTGGGACTATAGACTTCGAGACTCCAAAGCTGTGGTTCTGGTTTGCTATAAACCAAATAAAGCCTACCCTGCACAAGTGGGCTGTGGATTCCTGGGCTCCAAATGCATTGACCCTGTAGGGGAAGCTGTAGCAGCTCCAGGTGAGGGAGAGAGAAGATGCACTCCCTCCAGAGTAAAAACGCAGCCACAGCAGACCCAGAGGGCTTCTGAAATGACATGTGACCCTGGGGAAGTCTTTCCTTGTGTGGGAAGCAACTCAAAGACTCAGGCTATGAATGAGTTGACAAACTGAGCTTCTGCAATAAAAGAGAAGGTTAAATCCATGTAAGAGTGTGGTTGTAACTAAACATTGAGATAATAATATGAATGCATTTTAAGGAATATATTATAAAATATCACCTTCTAATTTAAAAGCATGCTTTATAAATTGATTGTTTTGTATTAATTTGAGTAGAAAGGAAACAGAAATACTGAATTTTTTCTATAATTTTAAAATTAGCTAGAGTTTTTTTTTTTATATTTTACTATTTTTATTTTATTTTATTTTTTAACTTTACAATATTGTACTGGTTTTGCCATATATCAACATGAATCCGCCACAGGTATACATGTGTTCCCCATCCTGAACTGTCCTCCCTCCCTGTACCATCCCTCTGGGTCGTCCCAGTGCACCAGATAAAATATCTATATAGATGATTGGAAATTTAAGTAAATGCAAAGAGAATAAAAAGAAGATAAATCCTTTGTTCCCTGAGAGCTCTTAACCCCTAGGGTTCATTCCTTAAAGCAGCTTCTCTTAGAATTTTCTTATACATCCTTTCAATAATATTTTAAACATATAAAACTACATGTACTTATCTTTTTATTTGCTTATGCTGGGAGAGTTCTACAGAGTGTTCCATATTTGCTTCTTATTTTACAATCAATCTTGGTAATTGTCTCATATTAGGACATATAGATCTAATGTATCCTTCATGGATACGCTGTATTTCATTGTGGGAATACACTCTGAGTTATCTAAAGCTGTCTGTTGATGGACTGGTTGTTTCTAGTCTTCGTATAGCTGCCAAAGTCAGCGCTGGTATCATTTTACTAAGGCCATGGACACATGCAAAATCCCATCTCACAGCAGGTGAGCAATTTTATTTTATTTAAAAATGATGTATTGACCTCAAATGAGATCAACTGGGTTCTATATATTCTCCTAATTGTCTGTTATCAATGTCTTATTATTTTTAAGTGAACAATGGGAAGAACAACATCTTAACTGGCAGTTGTTTCGTTATGAGAGATATGTAGCTTCTTTTTAACTATTTATGTGCAATTTGCATTTTTGTTAATGTCAACAGCCCATTATTTTTTTTTCTCATTTTTCTCACTGTGTTTTTATTCTGTTTGTTGATTGTTAAAGAGTTTGTATATATTAAGAATTGTTCCCAAAGCGATTTATAGATTCAATGCAATCCCTATCAAGCTACCAACGGTATTCTTCACAGAGCTAGAACAAATAATTTCACAATTTGTATGGGAATACAAAAAACCTCAAATAGTCAAAGCTATCTTGAGAAAGAAGAATGGAACTGGAGGAATCAACCTACCTGACGTCAGGCTCTACTACAAAGCCACAGTCATCAAGACAGTATGGTACTGGCACAAAGACAGAAATATAGGTCAATGGAACAAAATAGAAAGCCCAGAGGTAAATCCATGCACATATGGACACCTTATCTTTGACAAAGGAGGCAAGAATATACAATGGATTAAAGACAATGTCTTTAACAAGTGGTGCTGGGAAAACTGGTCAACCACTTGTAAAAGAATGAAACTAGACCACTTTCTAACACCATACACAAAAATAAACTCAAAATGGATTAAAGATCTAAACGTAAGACCAGAAACTATAAAACTCCTAGAGGAGAACATAGGCAAAACACTCTCCGACATACATCACAGCAAGATCCTCTATGATCCACCTCCCAGAATATTGGAAATAAAAGCAAAAATAAACAAATGGGACCTAATTAAACTTAAAAGCTTCTGCACAACAAAGGAAACTATCAGCAAGGTGAAAAGACAGCCTTCAGAATGGGAGAAAATAATAGCAAATGAAGCAACTGACAAACAACTAATCTCAAAAATATACAAGCAACTCCTACAGCTCAACTCCAGTAAAATAAATGACCCAATCAAAAAATGGGCCAAAGAACTAAATAGACATTTCTCCAAAGAAGACATACAGATGGCTAACAAACACATGAAAAGATGCTCAACATCACTCATTATCAGAGAAATGCAAATCAAAACCACTACGAGGTACCATTTCACACCAGTCAGAATGGCTGCGATCCAAAAGTCTACAAGCAATAAATGCTGGAGAGGGTGTGGAGAAAAGGGAACCCTCTTACACTGTTGGTGGGAATGCAGACTAGTACAGCCACTATGGAGAACAGCGTGGAGATTCGTTAAAAAACTGGAAATAGAACTGCCATATGATCCAGCAATCCCACTGCTGGGCATACACACTGAGGAAACCAGAATTGAAAGAGACACATGTACCCCAATGTTCATCGCAGCACTGTTTATGATAGCCAGGACGTGGAAGCAACCTAGACGTCCATCAGCAGATGAATGGATAAGAAAGCTGTGGTACATATACACAATGGAGGATTACTCAGCCATTAAAAAGAATACATTTGAATCAGTTCTAATGAGGTGGATGAAACTGGAGCCTATTATATAGAGTGAAGTAAGCCAGAAACAAAAACACCAATACAGTATACTAACGCATATATATGGAATTTAGAAAGATGGTAACAATAACCCTGTGTACAAGACAGCAAAAGAGACACTGATGTATAGAACAGTCTTATGGACTCTGCTGGAGAGGGAGAGGGTGGGAAGATTTGGGAGAATGGCATTGAAACATGTATAATATCATGTATGAAACGAGTTGCCAGTCCAGGTTCGATGCACGATACTGGATGCTTGGGGCTAGTGCACTGGGACGACCCAGAGGGATGGTATGGGGAGGGAGGAGGGAGGAGGGTTCAGGATGGGGAGCACATGTATACCTGTGGCAGATTCATTTCAATGTTTGGCAAAACTAATACAATATTGTAAAGTTTAAAAATAAAATAAAATTAAACTAAAAAAAACACCAAACAACAACAAAAAAAGAATTGTTCCCCCTCTTTCTGCCTTTTGATTTTGATTGTGATGTTTTTGTTGTCAAATCTAGCAAACATTACTTGGGGGGCTCTGTTTCTGTTTCTTGCTTTCAAAACCGTCTCCCACAAAAGACGTGTCTAATTCACCTATTTTTCTAATATACTGCTGTTTACCTTTTAAGAATATTTGAGCATTTGATTCCCAGGGTTTATTTGATGACAGGCGGTGAGGTAACAGTCGAGCTTTGATTCTCCCATGATTTTGGGTAGTGGTTCTCTTTCCACTGAGTTGATGATCTATTTTTGCCAGTGATTCTGCCCTCATAGGGACTTCCTTGGTGGTCCAGTGGTTCAGACTTCGCCTTCCAACGCAGAAGATGCAGGTTCAATCCCTGGTCAGGTAGCTAAGATCCCACATGCCAAAACCAAAACAAACCAGAAGCAATATTATAACAATTCAGTAAAGACTTTAAATTCTGCTATTATAACATGTTATAATGCTGTGTGTATTTAACTCTGGACTCTCTTTACAGTTACCAATTTTTATATTCCTTTTAATAGAGGAAAACTTTAAATTACCACAGCTTTATAATATATTTTAATATCTAATAGGCCTTGACCTCATTGCTACCTTTTTTATTTTTGCCCAGAATTTTCCTAACTATACACACATAATAATATTTTCAGAAGAACTTTAGAAACAGGTGACATAGTTCCAGAAAATGTTAATGGGGGAGGATGAAAGCGGACATTTTTACGGCACTCAAGGTCAGAGCATCATTTCCATGTATTCAGGTCTATATTCCTCAGAAATTTAAAGTGTTCCTCACACAGCTCCTTTGTTTTTTTGTTTGTTTGTTTAGTTTACTCCCAAATATTTTTGTTGCGATTGCTTTTACAAGTCTAAATGAGGTGTTCTTTAATAATTTTATTTTCTGAAAATTTGCTATTTACGTTTAGGAGATGCTCTTTTTTCTTTTGTAGGCTGCGAGTTTACTGAAGGGGTTTTATGAAGTTACTTTAAGGTTTGTAATGGTTTTGCTGTATTTTATTTGAATTATTTTCTTGGGTAAAATTTCCGTGTAAAGTCCTGAGCAGCATTTTTCAGCGCATCATCGTCAGCAGCAGCGATGGCGACAGCAGCCGTAGAGCAGTGATACCAGTGTGATATCTGAAATCGAAGTTGTGATAAAGGCCCACGGCTAAGCAATTCCAGGAGGATTTGCAAACTTATTCCGATCAAGGTTCTTTCATTGAAGGAGCTCATCATGCATCTGGGTCGAGAGCAGCTGGGCCTCGGGCCTGATGCCTTTTGTCGTGGTTCCGGGTGATGCGTCCTCCCGTGTGTGCTCAGGCGTGTCCAGCTCTTTGCAACCCCATGAAGTGCAGCCCACCAGGTTCCTCTGCACATGGAAGTTTCCAGGCAAGAATGCAGCTGTGGGTTGCCAGTTCCTTCTCCAGGGGATTTTTTATCAACCCAGGGATCGAACCTGCGTCTTCTGCATCTCCTGTATAACCTGTACTGGCAGGCAGATTCTTTACCACTGGGCCACCTGCGTGATGCATCTGTTCCTCGGCAATCGTCCGTGGGGTCTGTAACAACGACTCTTTCCTTACCAACGACCCAGAATCAGCAGTTGGATGAGGCTTAATCTTAGACTCTGGATTTTTCCTGTAGTCAGAGTTCAAAGAATGGTGTTTCGCCCCAGTTAGCATGGAACAGGCCCGGTCACCCTGGGAAAACTTGAAGTCTTCTGTGGGCCTGAGGTGGCATGGTCTTGCCATGTTATAGAGAAACCCACGGTCAGGTCAAATATACCCAGGCTCCTCTGCTGCTGAGTTCTTTGACCAGCAGGTCCTCAGCATCTTGGCCACATAGGTAGATAACCCCCATATTCTCAGGCCTGACTTCTCATCTTACACACGACTGAGGCCAGACAGGGCCATCCAGAAATGAGGAACCCCAGAAATACTACTCCTTTCTCTGGAGAAAAGTTGACATAATGCTCTTGTGCCTTTCTTTAGTCTTTCACCACTCTGGCATTGATCAAATACATTCTTATTTTCCAGACTCTAATGAAAATCCTGTAATCTGATTTGAGCCCTCTGGTGTAGAGCTTCTGTGCTTCCCAGCAGAAAAATTCACATTTAATGATGTATAGTCTTTAAACAATTGCAATCCAAATTTTCTCATTTATGGTGATTCTTTTTAAACCAAAGATAATAAATAATGAAGTTTCAAAAACCTTGATTTGGCGAAAATACTTGGCACAACTGATTGAACGCCCCTTGCAGACCTTGGGGATTTGCCTCATTGCTTTGCTTGTATTGTTTCCTGTATGTAAATAGCCTGACACAGTCTCATTTATCACAGTTACTTCTCTGGGGAGTTCCCATTTCCTGCCACCTTAGCCTGTTACTTGTACGAAAACATTAGAACAGGGAGCTAAAAACCCCACACTGAACAACTCATTGAAAAAAAAAAAAAGCAATCAATTACATGGGTAAATAATGCATTGATAAACAGGGCTGTTTATGCAAGGGAAACTCATTGAGGGAATGGATAAAAGAGATTTGCATAAAATAGCCCTGGAGGAAACCCCATGAACTGAAGCCTATCTCTGTTCAAGTGATGACTGGGATCCTTGGAAGTGCTGTCTGGCTGTGGAGCAAAACCAGGTGGTGGTAAATGCTTCACCATGTGGCACAGAGAGGCAAAGGCTTGGGGCCAGCATGAATTAATCACAGGCTTTTAGGATGTCATCACTCTCCTCAGGTCTGGCTTTGGTGAATTCCAAAGCAAAACGGGCAGAGGAAGGCCATTTTGGTTTCAGATTTTTCCTTTTAAAATGCCAGCACTGGAACTGAAGGTTCATTTTGATGTCAGCAACCTGGAGTTTTTATAGAACAGTAATCCACCTGGCAGAGGTGTTCAGTGTCTCCTAAAAGGGTCACTGAGGGACACACTAGCCTTAGATAAGGTCTCAACCAGCGAGGAAACCGTTAAGTGTGCAAAACCTCCACTGTTGTGCAGCTGGCTCAAGACCCGTCCACTGAGGGCGTTTTGCCTGAAACAGCACCCAAGCCGAGGTCCATTTACCATTCTTTGGTCAACCTTTAAAACAGATAACACTTAAACAAAAATTGAAGTATAGTTGACGTATACTATTGTGTTAGTTTGAAGTTTACAGGAAAGCTATTTAGTCACATTACACACATATACGGGCTTCTCAGGCGATGCGGTGGTAAAGGATCCATCTGTCAATGCAGAAGACACAAGAGTCACCAGTTTGATCCCCATGTTGGGAAGATCCCCTGGAGTAGGAAATGGCAACCCACTCCAGTATTCCTGCCTGGGAAATCTCATTGACTGAGGAGCTTGGTAGGCTATAGCCCGTGGGGTCGCAAAAGAGTCAGACACGACTTACAACACCAACACACATATATACTTTGTCAGATTATTCTCCGTCACAGGTTATTACAAGATACTGAGTACAGTTCCCTGTGCTGTAGGGTAAACCCTCGCTGCTTATGTATTTTGTGTATGGTAGCTTGTATCTGTTCATCCCATACTCCTAATTTATCCCTCTGCCCACCCTTTTCCCCTTTGGTAACCATTTGGCCAGTTCAGTTCGGTTCAGTCCTTCAGTCGTGTCCCACTCTTTGTTACCCCATAGACTGCAGCAAGCCAGGCTTCCCTGTCTATACACATATAAGCCAACATACGCATATACACGGGCTTCCCTGTGGCATAGATGTAACACATCCGCCTGTGGTGCTGGAGACCTGGGTTTGATCCCTGGGTTGGGAAGATCCCCTGGAGGAGGGCATGGCAACCCACTCCAGCATTCTTGTCTGGAGAATCCCATGGACAGAGGAGCCTGACAGGCTACAGTTCACAGGGTCGCAAGGAGCCGGACACGGCTGAAGCGCCTCAGCACACGTGTGCACAAACCTTCTGAAGCCAATCATCTTTGATCAGCGCTTGGCTTGTTTCCTCGTCTTCACTCTTGTAAACAGTGCTTCTGTGACTATTGGGGTGCGTGTATTTTTTTTGAATTAAAATTTTCATCTTTTCTATATATGTTTGGAAGTGGAATTACTGGATCATATGGTAGCTCTATTTTTAATTTTTTGAGGACTCTCCATACTGTTCTTCCTAGTGGCCGAATTAATTTACATTCCCACCAATAGTGTAGGGAGTTCCAGTTCCTCCACACCTTCTCCAGCATTTACTACCTTTAGAGCTTTTAATGACAGCCTCTCTGAGCGCTGTGAAGTGATACCTCATTAGAGTTTTGATTTGCATTTCTCCAATAAGTAGTGGTGTGGAGCACCTTTTCATGTGCCTGTCGGCCGTCTGTATGTCTCCTTTGAAGAAATGTTTATTTAAGTCTTCTCTCCATTTTTTGATTGGGTTGTTTGTGTTTTTTAGATATGAGTTGTATGAGCTATTCACATCTTTTGGATATTAACTGCTTGTCAGTTGCACAATCTGAAATATTTTTTCCCATTGAGTAGACTGTCTTCTTGTTTTGTTGACGGTTTCCTTTGTTCTGCAAGCTTTAAGTTTGATTAGGTCACATGTGTTTATTTTTGCTTTCATTTAGAAGAGACACTGGAGTTGCCTGCTGGTACAGTGGATACGAATCCCACCTGCCAATGTGGGGGACACGGGTTCTATCCCTGGTCTGGGAAGATTCCACATGCCATGGAGCAGCTAACCCTGTGAGCCACAGCTACCCAGCCTGTGTGCTGCAACGACTGAAGCCTGAGTGCCTGGAACCTGTGCTCTGCAACAAGAGAAGCCGTGCAGTCAGAAGTCCGCACACTGCAATGCTGGGTGAGCCCTGCTAGACACAACTGGAGGAGCCTGCAGGCAGCAGTGGAGACGGTGCAACCAAAAATAAGTAAGCGAATCAAAATAAAAGAGACAGACTTTCACCTCAGACTGTAACCATAGCGAGAACCGTGGGCAACCCCCACTTTGCAGTCTGCTGTGTGAACTTGAGCGCCTGAGTTAACAAGTCTGATAGTCCGTTTCTCTTCAAAACATACCTCCAGGGAGTTAGGCTCCGGTGTGCAAGTTTGTTAATAAACTACGCAAGGAAAATTTAGATGATCTATCTCAATGAAAACATTTCACGGGATTTAATAGAGCTTGTACTTGTTAAAATTATAAAGAATAGATACGGTCAAGTATTTTAGAAAGTTGACTTTGACTTTATCAAGCACTAGAATCTTGGTTTTTGGAGACTTCTGTGTTTAGTTTCAATTATTTTATTCATGTATAACATACTTCATTCAATAAAGCCTTTGGTGTGGCTTACAAAACCACATCATATGTGAAGATAAAGTATATACAGCAGGAGATTCCTAGGTTGTGAATAAAACGTCCTCAGTTCAGTTCAGTTCAGTCGCTCAGTCGTGTCCAACTCTTCACGACCCCATGAATCGCAGCACGCCAGGCCTTCCTGTCCATCACCAATTTCCGGAGTTCACTCAGACTCAGGTCCATCGAGTCAGTGATAACATCCAGCCATCTCATCCTCTGTTGTCCCCTTCTCCTCCTGCCCCCAATCACTCCCAGCATCAGAGTCTTTTCCAATGAGTCAACTCTTCTCATGAGGTGGCCAAAGTACTGGAGTTTCAGCTTTAGCATCATTCCCTCCAAAGAAATCCCAGGGCTGATCTTCTTCAGAATGGACTGGTTGGATCTCCTTGCAGTCCAAGGGACTCTCAAGAGTCTTCTCCAACACCACAGTTCAAAAGCATCAATTCTTTGGCGCTCAGCTTTCTTCACAGTCCAAATTTCACATGACCATTGGAAAAACCGTAGCCTTGACTAGACGGACCTTAGTTGGCAAAGTAATGTCTCTGCTTTTCAATATGCTGTCTAGGTTGGTCATAACTTTTCTTCCAAGGACTAAGCGTATTTTAATTTCATGGCTGCAGTCACCATCTGCAGTGATTTTGGAGCCCCCAAAAATAAAGTCTGACACTGTTTCCACTGTTTCCCCATCTATTTCCCATGAAGTGATGGGACCGGATGCCATGATCTTCATTTTCTGAATGTTGAGCTTTAAGCCAACTTTTTCACTCTCCTCTTTCACTTTCATCTAGAGGCTTTTGAGTTCCTCTTCACTTTCTGCCATAAGGGTGGTGTCATCTGCATATCTGAGATTATTGATATTTCTCCTGGCAATCTTGATTCTAGCTTATGCTTCCTCCAGCCCAGTGTTTCTCATGATGTACTCTGCATATAAGTTAAATAAGCAGGTTGACAATATACAGCCTTGACATACTCCTTTTCCTATTTGGAACCAGTCTGTTGTTCCATGTCCAGCTCTAACTGTTGCTTCCTGACCTGGATACAGGTTTCCCAAGAGGCAGGTCAGGTGGTCTGGTATTCCCATCTCTTTCAGAATTTTCCACAGTTTACTGTGATCCACACAGTCAGAGGCTTTGGTGTAGTCAATAAAACGTCGTACCTCTGCCTAAATCTGTTCCACCCTCCACTGTTGTTCAGTGGATCAGTCATGTCCGACTCTTTGTGAACCCATGGACTGCAGCATGCCAGGCTTTCCTGTCCTTCACTCTCTCCCGGAGTTTGATCGAACTCATGTCCATTGAGTCAATGATGCATCCAACCATCTCATCCTCTGTGACCCCCTTCTCCTCCTGCCCTCAATCTTGCCCAGCATCAGGACTTTTCCAATGAGTTTGCTCTTCTCATCACATGGCCAAAGTTTTGGAGTTTCAGCTTCAGCATCAGTCCTTCCAAAGAATATTCAGAGTTGATTTCCTTTAGGATTGACTAGTTTGATCTCCTTGCAGTCGAAGGGACTCACAGTCAGCTCCAGCACCATAGTTCGAAAGCATCAGTCCTTCAGCACTCAGCCTTCTTTATGGTCCAACTTTCACATCCATACATGACTACTGGACAAACCATAGCTTTGACTAGATAGACCTTTGTTGGCAAAGTGATGTCTCTACTTTTAATATGTTGTCTAGGTCCTTCATAGCTTTTTTCCCAAGAACAAGTGTCTTAATTTATGGCTGCAGTCACCATCTGCAGTGATCTTCAGTTCAGTTCAGTTGCTCAGTCATATCTGACTCTTTGCGCCCCCATGAATTGCAGCACACCAGGCCTCCCTGTCCATCACCAACTCCTGGAGTTCACTCAGACTCACATCCATTGAGTCACTGATGCCATCCAGCCATCTCATCCTCTGTTGTCTCCTTCTCCTCCTGCCCCCAATCCCTCCCAGCATCAGAGTCTTTTCCAATGAGTCAACTCTTCGCATGAGGTGGCCAAAGTATTGAAGTTTCAGCTTTAGCATCATTCCTTCCAAAGAACACCCAGGACTGATCTCCTTTAGATAGACTGGTTGGATCTCCTTGCAATCCAAGAGACTCTCAAGTGAGTCTTCTCCAACACCACAGTTCAAAAACATCAGTTCTTTGGAGTCCAAGAAAATAGTCTCTCACTGTTTCCATTGTTTCCCTATCTATTTGCCCTGAAATGATGGGACTGGATGCCATGATCTTAGTTTTTGAAAATTGATTTTTAAACCAACTTTTTTACTCTCCTCTTTCACTTTCATCAAGAGGCTCTTTAGTTTCTCTTTGCTTTCTGCTGTTAGGGTGATGTTATCTGCATTTCTGAGATTATTGATACTTCTCCTGGCAATCTTGATTCCAGCTTGTGCTTCATTGAACCCAGCATTTCACATGATGTACACTGCATAGAAGTTAAATAAGCAGGGTGACAATATACAGCCTTGACATGCTCCTTTCCCAATTTTGAACCAGTCCATTGTTCCATGTCCAGTTCTAACTGTTGCTTCTTGACCTGCATAAAAGTTTCTCAAGAGGAGGTAAGATGGTCTGGAATTCCCATCTCTTGAAGATTTTCCACAGTTTGTTGTGATCCACATAGTCAAAGGCTTTAGCATAGTCAATGAAGCAGAAGTAGATGTTTTTCAGGAATTCCCTTGCTTTTTGTATGATCCAACAGATTTTGGCAATTTGATCTCTGGTTCCTCTGCCTTTTCTAAATCCAGCTTATACATTTGCAAGTTCTCAGTTCACGTACTATTGTAGCCTAGCTTTAAGGATTTTGAGCATTACCTTGCTAGCATGTAAAATGAGCACAACTGTGAGGTAGTCTGAACATTCCTTGGCATTGCCCTTCTTTGGGATTGAATTGAAAACTGACTTTTTCCAGTCCTGTGGCCACTGCTGAATAAAGAGGGCACAAAGCCTCTAACACTAGAAATAAGGAGTTTGATCATTGGGTACAGCTCTGGAACTTTCATAAATGCTTCATGGACAGCTCATATCTGGAGCTCTGAAACATGAGACTGGAGAGGAGGGAGTGTCAGCATGAAAGTGGCTTCAGTAGATTGGCCAGAGGCCTGTCTCCCACGTCAGTTAAGAATTAAAAAAAAAAAAAAAAAGGACCTGTTCTCCCTGGCAAGAACTGAGGTCCTTGTAGCAGTTTATGAGCAAAGCCTAGGCTGCCATTGGCTGGGGAATGCCATTACTCTGCAGCTTTTCTTTGCTGGGATTAGGAAAAAGGGAGAACAGAAAGCAAACGTGGCCAAAGCGCTTTAGGCCCTACTGACTGCAGCTTGGATCCACCGCTGAGTGTTGTTCCCAGGTTCCGAGATGTTCCTTCCACCATGGGCTGTGAGGACACATGCTTCATCCTTTCCCAAGAGGTTATGGCAAGGAGCAAGCCTGCACTGCCCTCAGAGTGTGGGTGGTCCCGTCTTTCCTGGCTCTGGAAGTCCACTGTCCAAGGTAAATTAGCATCGGCTGAACCTTACATCGCAGGGCAGGACTCTGGAATGCCTTCACCACCAACTTTCTCCATCAGCATTTAGGGCTAATGGGAAAGTGACTGTTTATTTACTTTTTGTTGTTTTTACATTTTTGCGGGGTTAGCTTTACTGCTATAGAAAAGTAAGATAAATGGTCCCACAGTTACAGAGACCGACTGGTGTAAAGACTGAAATGTGCCAAGTCTGTGAATGGGAAACTGAAGCCAGTGGCACTTCTCGGTGACCCAGATGCTCCCAGACCACAGGGGCCTCTGCATCTGAATCCCCTCATTTTCCTCTTTTGTCCAAGGGCAGCGCATGCAGAGGGCTGCTGCTGCTGCTGCTGCTGCTGCTGCTAAGTCACTTCAGTCATGTCCGACTCTGTGCGACCCCATAGATGGCAGCCCAGCAGGCTCCCCTGTCCCTGGGATTCTCCAGGCAAGAACACTGGAGTGGGTTGCCATTTCCTTCTCCAGTGCATGAAACTGAAAAGTGAAAGTGAAGTCGCTCAGTCGTATCCGACTCTTAGCGACCCCATGGACTGCAGCCCACCAGGCTCCTCCATCCATGGGATTTTCCAGGCAAGAGTACTGGAGTGGGGTGCCACTGCCTTCTCCAATGCAAAGGGCAGAGCCCCGCTTTCTCGAGAAATCACTCCTCCCCTGTTTGTTGACGTTACATCATAACCATCACAGCGGCCACCTGCATCTCCTGTTTATATTCTGTCCTTCAGAGTAGGAGGGCTGTGTCTACTCTCGAGCTGCCTCCTCCTCACCTTTCCATTGCTGACTCTAGCAAGGGCTCACATTAGATGATATTTTGCCAGTGTGATGCCCTGGCTGGCATCTGTTCTGATGGTGCCCATGTTATTAGGATCATAGGTATTGAAAACGTGTCCCCTGCTTGTGCCAGCCCCGATCGCCTCTTCCCCTCTCCTGTATATAGCTCTCTCCCTATTTCCCACATGTTGTTGGCCACCCAACTATGAAACGCTTCCTCCCATCCGATCTGAAGTACTTCACAGAGGCCTGGACCTAGCATCACCCTGCCTGTAAAACTCAGAACTTTCCCTTTGACTGTCAGACAGACACCTTGGTTATTCACAAGCTGGCCTTGACTCATCTTTCCTAATCTCAGTTTCTGTGTCTTCTTAACTCAAGGCTCTGCTTTGGGCGGCCTGGGTTTCCTGGTGTGCCTGCTGCCCACTGTGGATCATGCAGACTCGGTGTTGCCATAAGTGGTCATCCTCAGTCCACACCAAGATGAATTTTGCGGGAGAAAGGAAAAATCTGATTCATGCTTATGTCTCCAACCTGCTCTGGAGGCCCGAATACATCACTTTTTCTGCTTGGCCTTTTATCCCCACACTTTACCTCTGGCCACTTGCAAGGTCAATGGTTCTCGGGTATTGTCTTTAGTACAGACCACTCCTGAGCAGCAGACCCGCTGTCTTCCCACACGCCTCCTACCGGATGGTCCACAGACTCTCAGGGCTAACATCTGCAGACAGACACCAAGCACCTCCTATTCTGCCCCCACCTCCTGTTTTTTCTGATTCACCTACTGGAGGGCCTTGAGGTCAATATCCTACATCTTCTTATCAGTCCATTCTCCTCTTTCACTCCCACTTCTCACCAATCACCACATCTTAATGGTCTCCACCCTGATGTCTTTTGTATTTTCCCACACCTCCCCAATCCCAAATCTGAGTTCACTAAAATTATTCCACTTCTTAAAATGCTTTGAAGACTTCCAGTGACGTACAGCTGTTCTCAAACTGAGTTACATGGACCTCTGGTGGGAGGGAGGGGGAGTATTTCTTTGGGTTCTAGGGTACTTGAAACTTCTTGAGAGGTATGGTCTATTATTCTGGAGTATCAGTTTTACTAGATGCTTAAACCATTTTAAAATACTAAAACAAGTATCAATGTATTACAAAGTAGAAAATACAGTTGGAATATTTTAAGATATTTTAAATAAATCATGTGCACAGGGTTCCCTTTTGGCTATGACCTAATGCCCTGAGGGGGTATGAGATCATTCTCTTTAGCAGTTTGAATTTCTAATGAAATATAAGCTTCCCAGTACATCCTAAGAGCCCCCAAGGTCTGGTCCTTTCCGTCTTTCCAACCTTATTTCTTACAGTGTCTTTTCTCAAAGCTCATGTTCCGTCACACTCCATCCTGCCATGCTTCTCTTAATACAGGTTTCTCTGCCAAGACTTCTCTTACCCCATCCCGTTTTAGTGACAAATGCATATTTATTCTTCTAGTTTTAGCTACATGTTTACCCCCTCTCTGAAACCTCTCTTCTTTCCTTCCCAAATGGAGTTGAATTTATTTCTCCGTCTTTCATGTCCCCAGTGTCTCCCTTTCCCCCAGATTCCTAATAAATTCATTCTGTGTAAAGTTAATATTTTGGATTTGATGTCTCAAGACACTGGAAAGGAATTCTTTCCCAACTGTGTGTGTTTTCTGTGGACTGATGAAAGCAGCTTCCAGCTAAGGCGCCTCCCTGCCTAGATAGCTTCTCCATGGTAACTCTTTATGTGTGAATTTCACACTTTAGTGGCCGTGGTTCTACCTAGTGGGTCGCAGCACTGGAGCTACCCCATTCAGGGTTGCTGCTGCTGCTGCTAAGTCACTTCAGTTGTGTCCGACTCTGTGCGACCCCAGAGACGGCAGCCCACCAGGCTCCTCCATCCCTGGGATTCTCCAAGCAAGAACACTGGAGTGCGTTTTCCGTCATTTTCCGTCTGTAGTCCCTGGGACCACCACCAGAGGGCCTCTGCCCAGGGTTTGCTGGGGAGACTTACCGCTACACCCTTCAATGAACACTTAGACTTCACGGCTGGGGGTCCTTTCCCTTTCGTCCCTGTCTCACTTGTTTGGGCTGTTCTTTCCTCCTTAGAAATGAAAAAGTTTTTAAACAAGACCTCTTCCTTTAGAAGATTGAATGCAGCAAGAATTGCTTGTTCTAGGCTCTATTCCTAGAACCTAGCTTTGCCTGTGACCTAAGTCAGTGCACATAATTACTAAATGCCAGTTGGTTGGATGTGTAGAGACTATTCCAGTGAAGATTTAAAAGTCAGTCCCAGGAAAGGAGAGAAACTCTTGGAACCACAGTCTTTCCCTTCTTGCTGTAGCTCTACCTTACGGAAAGGATGGTGCAAACACCTGTGAAGCCCACCTGGCAGAAAAGCTGGCTTTTGGTTATCCCTGACGTTTGTGATACAGGAATAAAGATGACTCATCCACCTGAGGGGCCTATACACATACCTAAAACCCAGCAGATCATCTGCCCTTTCTTTCCGATTGCTCGATGTACTCTCTTAAGAAGATATATTCAATCCATTGACTTGATCAACCCATACCAGGGCTAGCCCACCCTCCTAGAATCCAGGGTTTTTTCTCTTGTGTAATTTTCAAGTTCATTGTTTTTTTCCCCAGGGCCAGCAGCCCTCCTATCATATCAACATTGTAGATCTTCTTGAAGCACTTGAGTGACTCCAGGTTTACAGTGATAACTAGAGAATAATCCGTGCTGTAGCTGTGGTAAATGGAACAATAACAAAGCCAACAATAGAGAATAACTATCTTATTGGGAGGAACGAAGTGGAGAGAACATCTTCACCAAAGAGGTGCTGTTTGAACATAAAGATGGGTAGGTAACAGGAGAAAGTGCAAAAAGAATGAGGAATTCACGATAAATGGAAGAGATGAGAGTTCACAAGAAACACGAGTGGCCATGGCCTTTCGTCCAACAATTAGGAGCAGAACATGCTGATTTGCCTGTACTAGCGCTTCTTCCTCTTTCCAGAGGTGATTTTACACCTTCATGGAAAACCATTTAAAAAGCAATTGATTACAATTTAAAAGTCTCTAAGAAAAAGGTAAATACAGAAGACCAATATTATACCAAATAATTCAGAACACTCTAAATTGCCATCTGGAAAGCCTGTCAGTGGACGTGTCCTTCTGCTGCTCCCTTCTCTTCCTGCTCTGCCGGCACAGCTTCCTCCGTCACTCAGACCCACCTGTGCACACGCTGGGGACACTGGGGCTGGCCTCCCAGTCAGTGGGCTGGACAGTGGCTTAAGACGAGCGGTGGCTTCTAATGGAGACGTGCTTGTGACTTGGAATTCCCCTGCACTGGGGTCCCCGTGGGATGACATCATGCACACTCTGTGTAGTGATGTGTGTGTGAGCGTGAACTTTCTTTAGGCGCAGGAAGCAAAGGAAGGAAAGTGAATTTAAGAAAACAATGACGATCTTAAAAACATGGGTTGGATTTTAAACAAATGTATGCCAGCCTGTTCTTTTTTTTTTTGCTTATTTGGAAAGCATGCTGTTTAGTGGTCTCGACTGACTCCCTCAAAGGGAGTAGGGGCCTCTCCTGTGCCTTTTCTGTAGAGCTTTGTTGGTGGAGTTTGATGAAATGAGCCCCTTGGAGCTCACAGGCTAACATGCCACAGGGAAGCCAGAGAAAACTCTCTGCTTTCAAAGGACTCATGTGATGAGGATAGTTCTATTCTGATACTCTCATTAACTGTATGAACCACATCATTTAATCCTCACTGGAAGGTTTTATTTCACATATGAGAAAACAAGCTCAGAATGTCTTTTTCCTATGCCTTTAGCACTAGCAGAAGCTTACAGAGGCTTGTTTGATGCCAGTGCCACAAGAGAGTGAGGACAAGGGGACAAGAATGCAGTCGGGGAAATGGCCCAGTGAGTACTGGCTGGGGTCACAGCCTGAGATTGTCCCTGTCATGGCACATTAACGTGTCTGACCAACAGTTGATCCCAATAAGGGGGCTTGGGAGATAAAGAGAGTAATAGAAGTCGTATGGTAAAAGCGTTAGGGTTTGTAGATGTAATGAATCAATACAAGAAGAAAATAGTCAGGTTGGGCAAAGAGAAATAGCTTCCCCAACATCCAAACTCAACAAAATTGCTTTTGATTAAGCCTTCTACTCTTTAGTCCAAATACTACATCATGTCAGAACGTTCCTGTCTTTAAATGGTAATCTAATAATCTTCAAACCCCCAGGGAGATGGAGCATCATTTGTTCCCTTCACCTTCCGGCCTTAGAAAATACTGTCTTTTGGAAAATTATCTTTAGCTTCTTGGATTTCAGCACCAAGGGAATGGCATCCTTGGCGTGGTTCAGAAAGGACGTAAGCTATTCTTAGCCCTGCTCAGCCCCAGCTCCAGGCAGCCACGTCTTGGCCTCAAGGTTTTAATCTTGGTGGGGTAAGCTGGACCCTTAACCTTCTTTACAAATCATGATGGGTATGTGAACAAGGCGGTCCCCTGTACACTGGAAATAATGTTCTTGGCTGCCGCCTCCTTCGTTTTCTATTTTAGTCCTGAGGGACATGGCTTTTTTGCTTCTATGAGATTTAGGAGTCTTGAGGTTTTATTGCGAAAAAGAAGAATTCTGTGTGGTTTTAAAAGGCAAGTCACTTTGAGTAATTTAAACCCTCATTTATCCAAACACAAAAGCTGAAGGACCTCTTAGCAAACTGGCCCCATGCGATACAGCTTTTGGCAAAGATTTTATATCTGTTCCATGCGCTGCCCATATTTTTACCTAGCAAGGCCGACAGTGGTTTTCCCCACTCAGCCTGGCCCTGCTAGTTTATCTTCATAGGTGTGCGTCTGGAGCATGTGTGCAGATGCGTGTTCACGTGAGCATGTGTGTATGGGGTCATGTGTATATGGGGTCATGTAGAGAAAGGAAAGACTCCAATTGTTTACTAAGCCTGGAGTAAATGAGGTTCAGGGATAATTAAGAGAACTCTCCCTTGGCAGAAACGTGCCTGTTTGGGTCTGCTTCTCATTTGGGACAATTGGAAAAGGCAATCACTCAAGTTTTATTGATGCCAAAGAGTTTTTCATAGTCATCAATATGGGCTACAAAAATGTGGTTGTTGACATCTTATTTCTGAGGGTTTTTCTTTCAGATAATTGTGAGCCCTCCAGCATCGTATATTCTGATATAAGGCAGTTGCACTCCATAACTGAGCATTTTCAATGCCTTGCATGCAATTGATCTTACCACGTTCTGCCAAATCCCAGGCCAATAACACGTGTATCTATCAAGCCCATTCAGGTTCTCCCTCCTCTGCTCTAAGATGCTCTAATCTTGATTTTACTCAAAGGAGAGTGAGATAAAGTTGGCATCGCACACAAATGCTTTTGGCTATTTATTCAATTATGTATACCTTTCGGGTGTGAGTTTTTTGGCCTGGCCCCTCAAGCCCCATTTCAGTTGGGTCTTCTGCTCTAGTTTGCTTTCCCTCTTGGTGTGGTCCAGGCTATGAGCATCAGTGGTGAGCTCCTTCAAGTCCTCAGGCACTCAGCCATCTACTAAGGCTCCAGCAAGTGCTCACCTGCCCCCCTGTTTGTGGAGTGACAGCAGCTGGCCCAGGGCTCCTGGCGGCAGCCTCTGTCTCTGGTGTGTGAAGGCCAGTCTGTGTGCCAAGTGCAGCCAAGATGGGGTGGTGAGGCTGCTCATCCAGTTGAGAGCAGCACTCTGTGAACGCAGAGCTGACTGGGCTCAGCAGGCCATTGTGGCTGGACAGGGCCTTGGCGCCTGCCCAGCAAGGTGAGGGGAAGCCAGGCTGATCTCACGAAGGAGGTGCTATTTCCCCGGGCCACCTGCCCTAGAGACCAGACTGAACACCAGCTGCACAGGAAGCCGAGTCACGGGAGGCTGCCATGCTGCTCTCAGTCCAGAGGAACGTAGAGAAGCTCATTGCAACCGGCCAAAGTCCACACCATAAAAGTACAAGTATTTACTACCCCAGGAAGGAAATGGAGTGACCCATACAGTAGTATTAGCCCCTGAGTAGCTCCGAGAAAGTCGCAATTTTGACTACACCTGGTTTAAAACTGAGGAGCTAATTAGCATAATGGGGTCACTGAAGGGTTTCCAGGCTCTGGAGGTGATCGCACTTGCTTTCTATCATTTCTAAAGCTGCAGCCGGTTTGAGAAACTGAAGTCTCCCGTTGCCAAATCAGCCTCCTCAGCCACGCTGTTTATGAGTGATCGCTCTTATCAGTATCATTGGAATCCACACATATACAGTGTGCGCGTCCACATCTCCTTCTGATGGAAGGCTAAACGAGACTCCTAAGGCTGGAGGAAGCTGAAGGCTAAACGAGACTCCTAAGGCTGGAGGAAGCTGAAGGCTGAACGAGATTCCCAGGACCACAAACAGATTTTAACCGGATCTGGGAATTTTTCTCAAATCACCCCACTCTCACACTCAGCTCAATAGGTGCCTTTCCCTCCAGATGTATTAGAGATAATGGTGCAATCATTTACCATGGTGGTAAAGGCAGAAACCTTGAAGCATCTTTGCACCCAGATCCCAGAACTCCAGCCAACACAGGGACAGCCAGAGCGGCTGCCAGGCTGCGAGGTTTGGGAGAGCCTGGGTGGTCCGACACATCTCGGCTGAACGTGTAAACTCTGACTTCACACAAGGGGCTGCCCTGGTCACTGGGGTAAAGAAACTCCTCCTATGAACTGCTGATCAGAAAGGACATTTTAAAGGAAACCATTCGTAGATAGCCAATATGACAAACTCTTGTTCTGCTCACTCATAGGTCTGGATCCATAAAACACAAAATGACCCCCAAAGAGTTTCAACATTCCTGCAAGATCCCAAACTTTGTTCCTGAGATGATTGTTCTTTGCCTTGCTTTCATCTTCCTGGTATCACTTACAAAGTGTTCCATATAATTAGGCATTCCTTACACGCCAATACCCCCTGAAATCACAGCTCATGAAAAAATCTAGAAGTATAAATGAATATGTCGACTACTGGAAATCAACAAAGGTTTTTATTTTTACGTGATCTTGCCACAAATGCTGGGACTGTGGGTCTGAGCCTGCCCCAAAGCAGCTATCTTTAGGTTTTCTGTGCAGTGGCCTGTTACAACAGCCCTGCCCAGCAGGGATGCTCCATACGGCACCATATTGACTCAGTTAAATCCTCTTTTTTCTGGGTTTTGAAAACGAGACACACAGGGATGCAGACATTGGAACAGTTCATGCGAAACGACTCACACAGAGAGAGAACTCACGAGCAGAAGACACCAGACAGCAGAGCCAGTGGGAGCAGAGGTGCATTTGATTGGCAGCAACTAAAGAAGAGAGAGAGACAGAGAAGAGCTGAATTGCCTCGTGAGAGCGGCAGGGGCAGGGCGCAGAGGCCGTCTGATAAAGACGGTTGAATGATGCCTCACTGCACTTGGGCTACATTTTGGATCTTGGTTGGTGGATGGTAACTTTTTCTCCTCTTCTCCCTACTTCCTTGTTAGGATTAGCTGGCATTGCTCAGTAACCTGAGACTGTCTCCACTCCTTTGGTCTGAGAGACCCTAACCACTGTAGTGAGGTTTCCTTAAGTGCGGCATTGGTTGGAAATGAAATCTGGAACTTACGTAGGGTTAGACACAATCAACAGCGGTTAATGACCTATCATATGTGGGTGAAGAGCAACCAGGACAGGTAAAGCCTGAGGTCCAGCCTCTGTTCGGCCATGGCCACAGAGGACCCCATGTGGAGGCAGCGGGTCTGGGCGTATCCTTCTATTACTACTTCATTGTGAAGACGATATGAGTCTGAAACCTTTTTAAAGATTTGTGTTCTTCTCACTCCGTTTTTGTTTGTTTTTCCTTTTCTCCTCTTCCTCACCTTCTGCCTGGAGGCGATGCATTGAATGTTTCATCAGCTTCCCTGGAGTTTGACTTCAGGTCTCCTGGTCCATCCCTCTAAGGAAATTTGTGTTATCACATTTCTGGCTCAGAGCAAGGCTCATTCAGTATAATCAGTTGGCGACTGCTTGGAGTGGAAAAGTTCTGCCAGGAATGGTTTGAGTTCAGGGTGAGTGTCTGAGTCATTTCTGAGCTCTGACTCACAAACTCGAGGGCAGGAGATCACAGAAATTGATAATTGGCATCTTTTCTGAAGTCAATTTCCCTCTAAAGGTCAGTAGTGAAAATGTGTGCCTGGGGACCAGAGTTTTGCAGAATGATGTGAATGATTCCCTGTACAGTGTTATACATGCCAGGCTCTTTGTTCTAAGCACTTACATGTGTTAGTGCATTTATTTTTCACAACAAAGACGCAAAGCAGTACATTTCTTGTTTCCTGAAGATGGAAACTGAGGCAGGAGGAGGTTAAATAACTTGCTCCCAGACTTGGGATAAGTGGATGACACGCTGTGCTTCGTGGTTCCAGTCTGCGCTCTTCCGTCTATATTCTAGCACTCAGCCTCTCTGTGCGTCTTGGCTTCTGTCTTCATTCTTCAGCCAATGAACCCTAGGCTTGGTTACATCTAGAGTTACCTCCATAAAATAGTCACTTTTATTTGCTTTTTTGGAAGCAAATAAACCATGAAACTGACATCTATAATAGCCTTCAAGTTTTTGGAAAGAAAAACCAGCCTTGCTATAGATTTAGCTGGGGCTTCCCAGGTGTCATTACTGGTACAGATCCCAGTTGCCAAGGTAGGAGATGTAAGAGATGCGGGTTCAGTAGCTGGGTAGAGAAGATCCCCTGGAGGAGTGCATGGCAACCCATTCCAATATTCTTGCCTGGAGAATGCCATGGACAGAGTAACTTGGCCGGCTACAGTTCATAGTGTCACAAAGAGCTGGACGTGACTGAAGCAACTTAACATGCACGCATAGACTCGGCTAGCAGGAAGAATCTGCTCAGAGAAGCGCTTTGTCTGGGCTTGGACTACCATGAAGCTGTCTGTTGCCCTGTGTGGGCTTCTGCCCCTCCCGCAACTGCAGGCACTGTTACAGGAACCATTCTAACCAGAGTGGGGTTTGCTATCTGGCTGACCTTGACCCCTCTCCCCAGCACCTCATGCTCACCTAAAGGGTGGTCCTCTGCAATGCTGCCGTGCTCCTTCCATTGGCACAGGGTCAGCAGCTGATACAGGGCTGCTGCATGTGCCTGAGCCCCTCTGAAACACAGGAGCATAGGACACAGGACCTGGGGGAAGATTTGGAATCACCTCTCTGTCTTCACTGGGACTTTCCACTTGGGCATGATTCAAGTTGAACCCCCACCTTAGCCTGCTGCTCTCCATCTTTAAGATGGGAGGTAGTGGAAAAACATCTAGTTTGTGCCTTACAAGATAACATGGAACAATCACTCTGGCTGTCGATGACAGCATCATCCCTGAGATGAAACTGATGTGGGCCACCAGCACAGATGAGTCAACACAAATCAGATATGAAACCTATTCCAACATCCTTCTTTCATTCTTTCAATTACAGTACATGTGTCCTTCACTACGATGTGCCCCAGAGAGTCACTGAACCTCCAAGTGCTCACAGATACCCGCCTGCTAAGTGCAGCTTAGTGTCAAAGCTTCCTTAAAACCTTCGGGTCCAGAGCTGGAGCCCGTCACCTTTGCCAACATAACACAAGGTGTCTTTGCTCATCACAGGCTGCTACAGGTGTGCGTGATCATTTGCAGCCTCTCGAATTGGTTCCAACTCCCTCTCTAAACTTTTTGCATTTCAGGGCCAGTTGAGCTCTTACCGGTTCATCCTGCTGCCTGAGTACCCAGAATTTGTTGCCTAGAACTGGTTTCTGATCCAACAGCTTTGGGCCTAGGCATCGACATTTTACTTTCAAAATAGAGTGACCTTATGGTTTCCTCCTGCTTTAAACAAATGAACAAGTAAACATCCTTTACTTATTATATTTTCATAGCTCATTTCCCCCCTTAAGGACCTCTTTATTCTTCTGAATTTTTCTAAACTTTACCAATCAAGCTCTAAGCCACTATCCCAGGTTTGTGCCTTTCTCTCCTCTTACACAGTCGCTCAAGTGCCATGCAGCCGCCGTTCCGACAGACTGGTTCCAAATAAGGAAAGGAGTACGTCGGCTGTATATCGTCATCCTGTTTATTTAACTTACATGCAGAGTACATCATGAGAAATGCCAGGCTGGATGAAGCACAAGCTGGAATCAAGATTGCCGGGAGAAATATCAGTAACCTCAGATATGCAGATGACACCACCCTTATGGCAGAAAGTGAAGAGGAACTAAAGAACTAAAGAGAAAGTTGGCTTAAAGCTCAACATTCAGAAAGCTAAGATGATGGCATCCAATCCCATCACTTCATATAGATGGGGAAACAGTGGAAACAGTGAAAGACTTTTTGGGGGCTCCAAAATCACTGCAGATGGTGACTGCAGCCACAAAATTAAAAGACTCTTGCTCCTTGGAAGAAAAGGACCAACCTACACAGCATATTAAAAAGCAGAGACATTACTTTGCCAACAAAGGTCTGTCTAGTCAAAGCTATGGTTTTTCCAGCAGTCATGTATGGATGTGAGAGTTGGACTATAAAGAAAGCTGAGCGCCAAAGAATTGTTGGAGAAGACTCTTGAGAGTCCCTTGGACTGCAAGGAGATCCAAGCAGTCCATCCTAAAGGAAATCAGTTCTGAGTGTTCCTTGGAAGGACTGATGTTGAAGCTGAAACTCCAATACTTTGGCCACCTGATTCGAAGAGCTGACTCATTTGAAAAGACCCTGCTGCTGGGAAAGATTGAAGGTGGAAGGAGAAGGGGATGACAGAGGATGAAATGATTGGATGGCATCACCAACTCAATGGACATGAGTTTGAGTAAACCTAGGGAGTTGGTGATGGACAGGGAAGCCTGGCGTGCTGCAGTCCATGGGGTTGCAAAGAGTCAGACACAACTGAGCGACTGCACTGAACTGAATGAACTCCTGTCACACACTCACTAAGAATGAAGTACATGATGGGTTTACTTTTCCAGGAAGCAGAGGGTTCCCAGTAGAGCTGGAAGCCCGTCCTGAGTCTTTCACCTCTGAATCATTTCTGCTTCATTGCTCCATCTATGACCAAAATGATCCCAAAGGAGCTTCTTCCCTCACCAGAGCTTGACTCACTAAATGTGAGGAGTGACAGGAGACTGGAGGGCCCAGGTCCACTTCTCTTGCCCTCAAGATACCGTGTCTGACACCCCAGCTCCCTATTATCTGGACACTACGAGTGACTTCCTCCCACATAGCCCCTGCTTCCCCACCGGACACTTGAGCCACTTCATCTCTATCAGTGTCAGTATCAGGCCAACTCCCCACTCAGAATGAAGGCTTCTCTCCGACTGCTCCAATTCCACCTGTTTTCTCAGTTCAGTTCAGTTGTTCAGACATGTCCAACTCTTTGAAATCCCATGGACTGCAGCAAGCCAGGCTTCCCTATCTATCCTCCCTATCTATCCTTCCCTACCACCTCCTGGAGCTTGCTCAAACTCATGTCCATCAAGTCGGTGATGCCATCCAACCATCTTATCCTCTGTCATCCCGTTCTCCTGCCTTCAATCTTTTCCAGCATCAGGGTCTTTTCTAATGAGTCAGTTCTTTGCATCAGGTGTCCAGAGTATTAGAGCTTCATCTTTAGCATTCAATGAATATTCAGGACTGATCTCCTTTAGGATGGACTGGTTGGATCTCCTTGCAGTCCATGGGGCTCTCAAAAGTCTTCTCCAACACCACAGTTCAAAAGCATCAATTTTTCATGCTCAGCCTTCTTTATGGTCCAACTATCACATCATACATGATGCTGGACAAACCATAGCTTTGACTAGACGGACCTTTGCTGGCAAAGTGATGTCTCTGCTTTTAAATATGCTGTCTAGGTTTGTCATAGTTTTTCTTCCAAGGAGCAAGCGTCTTTTAATTTCACAGCTGCAGTTACCATCTGTAGTGATTTTGGAGCCCAAGAAAATAAAGTCTGTTTTTCAGATCTAGGCTATGGCTCCACACTTTGGCCACCCTCTGGAGATGGTCACCGCGTGGGGTTTGGTGGCAGACCCAGAGCATGAGACATTGAATGAGAGTTCTTCTGTAGATTTCCCATGCGCTGTCATCTCTCTGTCCCCACACACTATCTGTGAATCTGGAAACACACTTGTCACGCTCACACCCTGTGTCTAGTGACTGACTTGGTATCTGGCACAAGCCCGGGGCTCAGGCACCCCTGCTGACTGACAGGAGTGCACTACTGTGTGCCAAGAATTGCGCACATGTTTTCTCTTGAGCCCTCTTACCAAGCCTTAGGGGAGGCACAGTTCCTACCCCCATTATACAGATGAAGAAAATGGAGGCTCATGGTAACTGAGGGGGTGATTCTCAAACCTGGCTAATCATCAGAGTCACCTGGCAGCTTTTGGAAAATACGGATTTCTGGGCTTCTTTTCAAATCTCCTGAATCAGTATTTCTGTGGTCAAAGTATCTCTAATTTCCAAGAATTCACCAGGAGCTTCTCGTGATTAGTGGCATCTGGGAAGGACTTTTCCATTTTCTTCAATGTTATCTATTCTGTATACTGCTGCCAGGTTTTTCCCAAAGCATGGAGCAAATACCATGAAATAATTGGGGGAAAGTCAAGGTCAGTATCAAACCCATCTCTAACAGTGGCTCTGTGCCAGGTCCTGAGTTAGCTGTGGAGAATTCAGAAATAAATGAAGCCAGTATGTGCTTACCCTTTAATTTCTCCTCTTCCTAAAGAACTTACTATCTAGTAAGGAATATAGTTAAAGGGCTAATTGTTAACTGACCCAGGTAGAGTTAGTGGTGCTACTATTAACTTCATAGGATTTTCTACATCCATTAAAACTCATGTAGTTAATCCCATTGTTTCATAATTTTACTTGTGTTTGTCTGTCTCCCTCCCTAGACTCTAAGCTCCACAAAAGTAGTGTTTGTGTTTATTTGCTTATTCTTAATTTTTGCATCCCCCATGCATAGCTCATTGGAAAAGACCCTGATGCTGGGAAAGATTGAAGGCAGGAAGAGAAGGGGATGGCAGAGGATGAGATGGTTGGATAGCATCACCAACTCGATGGACATAAATTTGAGCAACCTCCGGGAGCTGGTAATGGACAGGGAGGCCTGGTGTGTTGCACTCCATGGGGTCACAAAGAGTCTGACATGACTGAGCAACCAAACTGAACTGATGCGTAGCTCAGGCATGGCTTTAACTCATGGCTGTTCACTTATACGGCTTTAACACATGGCTATTGAATGAGAGGCTGTTGAGTAAGAATGCATGGAACATTCAAGCTAAAAAGAGAAGAAGGTTGGATAACAGCAGTAGCAACACACACATATTAGGCGAGGCGTAGCCAGCATGCTTGCTGTAATGACTCTTGCCAATAGGCAGTTATTTGGTGTGGGGTCAAGGAGTGGGTGGTTCAGGGATGGAGCCCAGCTTCAGTGCGGTGGCTTCTCTGCCCTGTAAAGCATCTTTACGTAGCCTGGCCCCTCTCTCTAGCTCTGATCTGTCTCCCCCAGATTATGGCATTTGTCATATATCTCTGTTCTCAGAAGACCCCTGAGCCGTGGGCTCTTTCAGGTTCCTTGGCCAGGCTGCACCTTCTGGGCTCTCTCTTCTCTTTCAATCTCGTTCTTCAGGCAGAGATGCACATTCTGTTGACTGCAGTCTGCACCAAGGTCAGGCCAGAGGTAGCGATTGTGACCCCTACCCCACAGGGTTGAGAGAAAGGCCTCATGTGATAATGAAGGCCAGACACCTGGACAAGGGTGGGTATACTGTGAACACAGCAGTGCTGATGACAATGGAAAGCGCTAAGGTGTGCTGATAGTGCAGAGAATTCTGCTAAGCCCTCTACACAACAATTTCAGTTAATTCCCAAGTTTTATTGTCCCCATTTTACAGATGAGGAATCTGTGGCTGAGAGGTGAATAACTTGCTCATGATCAAGTTGATAGTACTTAGTGGAGCCAAGATCAGAACTCGGGTAATGGGACTCTGGGGCTTCTTTTGTAGTCATTAAGACAGACTGTGCTAAAGAAATGTTCGTCTTCTTTCCTTTCTTTCTCTACTTTCTCTGTTGGGGATGGGTTTTCAAGCCATGAGCTCTGTTAGTACTCCCAGACATTTGGCAGTGGTAAGCCATGAGTATCTTAGAGGTTAATGAGACAGAGGCCCAACCCCAAAGAGTGAAGCAAGAGTTCAGGGTCAGGGCAATGGCGCTGTGAGTAAGCCTAGGGGCTGAGCCCTCTGGGGATTGCAGTGGGAATTTTTCTTCTTTTAGGCCAGACTTTGTCTGAGAGCTGAGACAGATCTCAACCTGCAGATAAGGGCTGTGTCCTGAACTGTGAGTGGAGCACAGTTAGGGAGACAGAGGGGCCAGTCCTCTTTTGTAACTAGGCTGTGTTATGTCACATAGTGAGCTAGAGAGGAAGAACTAGAAGAGTAGATTAATCTGTTTATGAGACTGACTGAGAAGAGACATTGCAAGATGCAAAAGCACCCCAAAGCTAAAGGGTGAGAATTTTAAGGAAGAGAATTTTAGGAGAAACAAAAGCCTTACTCTGTAAGACAGATTTTTTTTCACATGTTTGCTTAGGAATGAAAGAAGAACTAATCTTATCATGAGACTGTAGTGCATAGGAGTATGTTCAAAGTAAGAATCCAGCTTCCTGATTCTTGATTGATTCTTGATTGATACTGAGCTGATTCTGAATCCAGCTCACCTGAACCCATGTCCTTTCGAAATATAGCCCTCAGATTCTTGACTGGATAATAGAAAATACATACTGTTAAATCTTAGCTGTATAGTGACCTCAGGTTGTGTAACCTACATTTGTCTAATCTTGAAGGTAGCTAGAGAGAACCCAACCTTGCCTAAATTCTGTCACCAAAATTAAATAATCAATTCTGAGAATCAGCCATCACAGGCAGTGATTTTAGTTGGTTTTAAAGTGCCACCTGTCCTGTTAAAAAAAAGTGCAAAGCTATCTCTCACCATCACCACTTTATTCATTGTACTTGAGTTCTAGCCAATGAAATAAAGCAAGAAACAAAATTAAAGTTATCCGGATTGGAAGAAAAAAGCAAATCTGCCTTTATTTTCAGACATCATAATTGCCTATTTAGAAAATTTCATGGATCTACAAAAAAGCTATTAGAATTAATATGTGAGTTTAGCAAGGTTGTAGGACATGAGCACAGTATATGAAAATCAATTCTGTTTCTATAAATTACCAAAAAATCAGCAATTAAATAAAAAAACAATACCACTTATGGCACCAAATTATGAAACAGCAGTAAATATGGCAAAAGCCCTCTATCTACACTAAGAACAAAAAATGTTGTTTAGAAAAATTGAATAAAGCCTAAATAAATTTAGAGATAGATGTGAGAACAGCCTCACCTGACAGCAAAATCCAGTATGTGCTCCCACTTGGAAATCCTGGGAGCAGCTGTAGAGAGGAGTCCTGGTGCAACACTGAATCTAAAATTGAAGTAAAAACTCAAAATAACTGGAAAAGACAAAGCAACTTGAGGGAAAAAATAAACAAATTTGGAGAACTGATTTAAAGACTTATTATAAATGTCAGTAATCATAGCAGTGTGACGGTGGCATCGAGACAGATACATGAGAGTGGAACAGAATAAGAGTCAAGAAATAGACACACATGTGGACAACTAATTTTCAAGAAAGGTACAAAGGCATGTCTGTAAAGAAAGCATATTCTTTTTGATAAATGATGCTGAAACAATTGATGTCTTTAAGCAAAATAAGCATTGATTCGTGTCTTGTATCATATACAAAAACTTAAGCCAAGATGGGTTAGACCTAAAGATGAAACCTAAAACTCTAAATCTTCTAGTTGAAAATATAGGAGAAAATCTTTAAGAATCAGTTCAGTAGCTCAGTTGTGTCCAACGCTTTGCCACCCATGGGCTGCAGCACGCCAGACTTTCCTGTTTATCACTAACTTCTGGAGCTTGCTCAAACTCATCTCAATTGAGTCGTTGATGCCACCCAACCATCATCCTCTATTGTCCCCCTCTCCTCCTGCCCTCAATCTTTCCCAGCATCAGGGTCTTTTCAAATGAGTTAGTTCTTTCCATCAGGGGGCCAGAGTATTGGAGTTTCATCTTCAGCATCAGTCCTTCCAATGAATATTTAGGACTGATTTCCTTCAGGATGGACTGGTTGGATCCCTTTGCAGTCCAAGGGACTCTCAAGAGTCATCTCCAACACCTCAGTTCAAAAGCATCAGTTCTTTGATGCTCAGCTTTCTTTATAGTCCAACTCTCACATCCATACATGACTACTAGAAAAACCATAGTTTTGACTAGACAAACCTTTGTTGGCAAAGTAATGTCTGCTTTTTAATATGCTGTCTAGGTTGGTCATAGCTTTCCTTCCAAGGAGCAAGTGTCATTTAATTTTATGGCTGAAGTTACCATCTTAAGTGATTTTGGAGCCCAGGAAAATAAAGTGTGTAACTGTTTCCATTGTTTTCCCATCTATTTGCCATGAAGTGATGGGACTGGATGCCATGATCTTCATTTTTTGAATGCTGAGTTTTAAGCCAACTTTTCCCCTCTCCTCTTTCACTTTCATCAAGAGGTTTTTAGTTCCTCTTCGCTTTCTGCCATAAAGGTGGTGTCATCTGTGTATCTTAGGTTATTGGTATTTCTCCCGACAATCTTGATTCCAGCTTGTGCTTCTTCCAGCCCTGCATTTTGCATGGTGTACTCTGCATATAGGTTAAATAAGCAGGATGACAATATACAGCCTTGACATACTCCTTTCCTGATCTGGAGCCAATCTATTGTTCCATGTCAAGTTCTAACTGTTACTTCTTGACCTGCATACACATTTCCCAGGAGGCAGGTCAGGTGGTCTGGTATTCCCATCTCTTTAAGCATTTTCCACAGTTTGTTGTGATCCTCACAGTCAAAGGCTTTGACGTAGTTAAAAAAGTAGAAGTAGATATTTTTCTGGAATTCTCTTGCTTTTTCGATGATCCAGTGGATGTTGGCAAGTTGATCTCTGGTTCTTCTGCCTTTTCTAAGTCCAGCTTGAAAAGAGTAAAATCAAATCTTTAAGAATAAAGCAAAAAAACCTTATTTTTAAAGATGCTATGTCAAACCATAAAGGAAAAAACTGGATGAATTAAACTTCTGAAAACAAAAACTTCTGTTCTTAAAAACACATGGTTAATGGAATGTAAAGGAAAAGCACAGTCTGAGAGAAAATGTTTGTAAATCAAATAACTAAAAAGGGTGTGCTTTGAATGGATAAATAGCTTAAAATCAGTAATAAGGAAAAGAAACCACAATGGGCTAAAGATTGAACAGACTTTCACCACAGAAGGTGTAAGGATGGCAAATAAGCACACGAGAAGATGCTTCACACTTGGGGAAATGCAGATTAAAACCCCAAAGCGATCCAGCTGTGTACCTGTTTGAATGTCTAAAATGACAAAGACTAAATATTCCAAGTGTTGGCAGGAATATGGAGAAATGGAACTCTTCTACCCTTTGGAAAGTAGTTTGGCAGTGTCTTAAAAAGTTAAATATATCCTTTTAATGCACTTCATCCATTCCACTCCTATATATTTACCCAAGAATAATGAAAGCAAGCTTCCATACAAAAAGTCTGTACATAAATGTTTATAGAAACTTTATTTGTAGCAGCTCCAAATTGGAAACATGTAAATGCCCTTCTGTAGGTGAATGCATAAACAGTGCAGTGGGTGAACAATAATGATAAACGATTAGTGTATGCACCATTGTGCGAATCTAACATCTAGTACGCTGAGAGAGAAAAGCCAGACCCCGCAAGGAAAGAGCTCACGCTCTGCTCTACTGATCTGCATCTGCATCTCCTCTCAGGATGCGCTGCGCCCCCAGCGACGAAACCCCGACGCACAGTGACACAGCTAAAGGAAATGTTCAGTTCCTGAACTGCTACACTCTTGGTGCCTCTGAGAAATGTTGCTGACATATTTAGTTTCACTGTTTATTTCCCAAATTCCCAGGCACACATTCCCAACAGTGGTCCCGAGAAAGCTCTACCTGGGACATCAAGTATGAGATTGACCAGGCAGCACACTAGGTGTATTTCCCACACTGCGGATGGATGAACTGCAGCTCCTGGGCTACCCTCCCACATCCAGCTCTCCAGGATGGCTAAGCTGGGTGTGTGTTCTTGTGTGCTAGGTCGTTTCAGTCATGTCCCTTTGCAACTCTGAGGACCATAGCCCGCCAGGCTCCTCTGACCACGGAGTTCCTCAGGCAAGAGTACCGGGTTACCCCGCCCTCCTCCAAGTCAGATATGCTGCTGTCAACTTGAAAAGCAAACCCAAGTATCTGGCTTCCCTTGCACCACTAAAGGTGCCTTCAATTCTTTCTATTGCCTCTCATCTTGTTAGTTCTATTCTTGGTTGAATGGAGACTGTAGCTTTCTTGAGGTCAAACAGAGCTCCTCCAAAGTCAGCCCTGGAGGGAGGATCAGAAGACAGCAGTCTATGCCCTGATCGCTGAGATTCACTTTTGCCTCTGGGTTTCCTTGAGAGGACTCCATGTCCCTGCAACATAAGCTTAAGTGAATTCAGATGCCCCTTCACAAAGCTGAGGCAAGACCATGCCATTTACACTAGGCTTTGCTGGTGTTGCAGATAATGAAGGGAATACAAATTCGAAGAGTAACGTGAAGCTGGGTGCTCTGGCTGCCCAGTTCTGCATATGAACTTCTGTTTTCTTGTAGATGGTGGTCTCTGTCTCTGCTCTCCAGCCAGAAGTCCACATGTAGTCGTTAACCGTCTCAAGTCTAGAATGCAGTGAGCTCAGTGAGGTGCAGACATCCTTATCTGTCTGTCTGAGGAGAGAGAGGAAGTTCCTATTTCCTTTCTGATAAATTCTTTCTCCCAATTATTGACGCCAAGACTGCCAGCCACCAGCACCCACTTTAGGGAAAATCTCATATCTATCAGACCTCCTCATACTAGCCACATTAGAACTTAATATAAAAGGCTCAACATTCACTACGTTAACAGTGACATCCACAGATCCAGGGCCATGTCACTCAGACAGAAGAGTAACAAGGAGCGGCTGGGTGAGAACAATACATAGATAACCCAACCAGCAAGTCTCACACTTTCTCAGCTCCAGAGGACAAGGGCGGTCCCATGTACGTTCTGTCCCACAAACACTGGATTCCTTTACAATGGCACATTCCCCCTCCTGTTCCCGCTTTGCAGCAGGAGTTGTAGTGTTGCCCTGGGACTCCTCTCCGCAGACGTTCCCAGGAATTCCGAGTGGCAGCATACACTTGATTTTGGTGTCAGGCCAAGCTGCCCTCACAGCTTATCTGCTGTGGGTGCTGGGAACTCAGACTTGTCTGTGGAGTGAATTTATCCCAACTCTCCAGCAGCCGTTGTGATACAAACTACTGCACAGCTCTGCTGTGTCCAGAAAAAATACGGCAAAGACTCTCTGCCTCTCCCTAAGGACCCTCAGACTCTCCCAGGTCACTGGGGGTGCAGGCTGGTGTCTGTCGATGCCATCCGGCCCTTGGGTCACTTTGGGTCCATCATGAAGTGGTGTCTCAAAGGCAGTATGTCTGAACTCTGAAAGGTTATCGTTCCTATTTTTTGTTTTGACCAAAAGACATTTTTTCCCTCTGGCATACGCATACTGCCAACGTGTTGTGTCAAGATGGGACCCGTAGTGAGCTGCGTGTTATGACAGTGCCCTCAGTGTGCTGCTTTGTAAGGTAATTCCTTTATTTGTTCAGCAGCCTGACCTTTGGTGGGCATCTTCATGGACCAGTTGCATTTTTATATCGCTTAACCTCAGTAAAGGGAGAAAAAAGGCTCATTTCCCCAGGTTTCTCTTCCCCAAACCCCACTGTACCTTTCTAAATTTCTGGAAATATAGAGATCTTAGGGAAAGGATCACAATCTATTTTCTCTGGCAAATGCACACAAGCTTTGAACTGCAAATGTGACTAAAACACACTGTTTGGAATTGGAGGTCCTGTTTAGGCTAGATCCTCAGTTTCCCCAATGACTAAGGAGAGTGGGTTCCTGGACTCCCAATTTAGGTATGAGAGGTGGCAAGAATACACAGGAGAACTATACAACAAAGATCTTCACAACCCAGATAATCACGATGGTGTGATCACTCACCTAGAGCCAGACATCCTGGAATGTGAAGTCCAGTGGACCTTAGGAAGCATCACCGTGAACAAAGCTAGTGGAGGTGATGGAATTCCAGTTGAGATATTTCAAATCCTAAAAGATGATACTATGAAAGTTCTGCACTCAATATGCCAGAAAATTTGGAAAACTCAGAAGTGCCTACAGGACTGGAAAAGGTCAGTTTTCATTCCAATCCCAAAGAAAGGCAATGCCAAAGAATGCTCAAACTACTGCACAATTGAACTCATCTCACATGCTAGCAAAGTAACGATCAAAATTCTCCAAGTGAGGCTTCAATAGTACATGAACTGTGAACTTCCAGATGTTCAAGCTGGATTTAGAAAAGGCAAAGGGATCAGAGATCAAATTGCGAACGTTGCTGGGTTATCCAGAAAGCAAGAGAATTCCAGAAAACCATCTACTTCTGCTTTATTGATTACGCCAAAGCCTTTTAACTGTGTTCAATTCAGTTCAGTCATTCAGTCGTGTCCGACTCTTTGTGACCCCATGAACTGCAGCACACCAGGCCTCCCTGTCCCTCACCAACTCCCAGAGTCCACCCAAACACAGGTCCATTGAGTCAGTGATGTCATCCAACCATCTCATCCTCTCTTGTCCCCCTCTCCTCCTGCCCCCAATCCCTGCCAGCATCAGGGTCTTTTCCAATGAGTCAGCTCTTTGCATCAGGTGGCCAAAGTATTCAGCTTCAACATCAGTCCTTCCAATGAGCACCCAGGACTGATCTCCTTTAGGATGGACTGGTTGGATCTCCTTGCAGTCCAAGGGACTCTCAAGAGTCTTCTCCAACACCACAGTTCAAAAGCATCAATGCTTCTGTGCTCAGCTTTCTTTATAGTCCAACTCTCACATCCATACATGATCACTGGAAAAACCATAGCCTTGACTAGATGGATCTTTACTGTGTGGATCACAACAAACTGTGGGAAATGCTTAAAGAGATGGGAATACCAGACCACCTGACCTGTCTCCTGAGAAATCTGTATGCAGGTCAAGAAGCAACAGTTAAAACTAGACATGGAACAATAGACTGGTTCCAAATTGGGAAAAAAGCATGTCAAGGCTGTATACTGTCACCCTGCTTATTTAACTTATATGCAGAGTACATCATGAGAAACACTGGGCTGGATGAAGCACCAGCTGACATCAAGACTGCTGGCAGAAATAACAATAACCTCAGATACATAGATGAAACCACCCTTACGGCAGAAAGTGAAGAAGAACTAAAGAGCTTCTTGATGAAAGTGAAAGAGGAGAGTGAAAAAGCTGACTTAAAACTAAATATTCAAAAAACAAAGATCATGGCATCCAGTCCCATCACTTCATGGCAAATAGATGAGGAAACAATGGAAACAGTGAGAGACTTTATTTTGGGGGGCTCCAAAATCACTGCAGATGGTAACTGCATGAAATTAAAAGATGCTTGCTCCTTGGCAGAAAAGCTATGACCAACCTAGACAGCATATTAAAACACAGAGATATTACTTTGCCAACAAAAGTCCATGTAGTCAAAGCTATGGTTTTTCCAGTAAGTCATGTTTGGATGTGAGAGTTGGACTGTAAGGAAAGCTGAGCGCAGAAGAATTGATGCTTCTGAACTGTGGTGTTGGAGAAGACTCTTGAGAGTCCCTTGGACTCCAAGGACATCCAATTAGTCCATCCTAAAGGAGATCAGTCCTAAATATTCATTGGAAGGACTGATGCTGAAGATGAAACTCCAATACTTTGGCCACCTGATGTGAAGAACTGACTCTTTGGAAAAGACCCTGATGTTTGGAAAGATTGAAGGCAGGAGGAGAAGGGGGCGACAGAGGATGAGATGGTTGGATGGCATCACTGACTCAATGGACATGAGTTTGAGCAAGCTCCAGGAGTTGGTGATGGACTGGGAATCTGGAGTGCTGTAGTCCATGGGGTTGAAAAGAGTTAGACATGACTGAGTGAATGAACTGAACTGAACTGCACAGCGAACAGTGCTCCCCAGGTGGCGCTAGTGGTAAAGAATTTGCCTGCCAATGCAGAAGACATAAGGGACGCAGGTTCTATCCCTGGGTTGGGAAGATCCCCTAGAGAATGGCATGGCAATCCACCCCAGTATTCCTGCCTGGTGAATCCCTTGGACAAAGGAGCCTAGTGGGCTACAGAGCCATAGGGTCTCAAAGAGTCAGGCTCGACCCAAACCTCTTGGTAGACATGCTGCACGGTGCAGTGATTGAAGGGTCAATCCCCCAGTAGCCCGTTTTAAGAATAGAGCTTTCTGGGAGCATACTAATCAGTCACCTCATCAAAGGAAGAGGTTAAAGATTCAAAAAGTCAGGTACTAGTAACTGAGGAAAACCTTTGGGAGGAGAAGAGGGTTGTCCTGACATATCCCTGAGGTGAGGGTAGATACTGACTCTGTTCTCTGCTTACTTGTAAAGTCTGACATAGTTTGATGATATTTATTTCCTCTTCTATACGTGTCTGATCAAATCCTACAATTACAGTAGAGACAGATCCAAAGGGAAGTAACTGACTAAGAAGCTCTGCATTTGCAGAGGGAGAAAATTCCGATCCGCACAGTGCCCTGGCCCCTTCGCCATCATCAGAAACAGGTGTTGGGCCAAGGTGGGGCTTCTGCTTGCACGGAGAGGGTCTGTTCATCACCATCCGGGGATGATTTCATGTGATTGTCCTGATTTCCCACTGAGAGTCACAGGTGTCACTTGGGCACCTCCGGTAGTGAGGGCGCTTCCTTAAGCCAGAGTTGTCTCTTCTCTCCAGGCACAGTTATACCTTTTTATAAACTTCTACTGTCCTCAGCATGTCTATATCTATGTCATTTTGCTTCAAGGTTTAACTTCAGTCATTTTCATAATCTCCTCTGAGCTATCGTACATTCTAAGTGTGAGTTGCTAATAAAGAGCATAGAAAATGAGAAATCAAAACCAAAATCTTGATGACAGCATTTCCACATCATCAGGTCTTTGAGCATTAGGGAAATACAAATGAGATTTCAGACTTTCCACTAGCCACGGGCAATATCTGAAGACTTCAAAACCTTTTGAAAAATAAATCATTGCCTCTCCCCCCGCCCCACATTCAAGCTGCATTGAGAGTATAATGGACAGAGGAATTTTCAGAGTGGTCACAGGTCCTCTCCGGGGACATATGGACAGTGGGTTTTAAAAACCTTTCTTTAAAACGATTTTTCATGAGTGTTTGAATTCCAGCTGGTAGACTGCACATGGGGTTAAAATAAGCATTCTAGCTTAAAAACAACAAAACGGAGAGGGGACTGCGTTTCGCCCTGGGCGAAAGAGGAGGTCTTGTTCTGTGGCGGCAGCAGCTGCAAACACATACCAGGGCAGGAGTCAGAGTGACCAGGGACTTTCTCAGAGAAAAAGTCTGCATTTGACCAAAGAGAAAACACCCTTATATGCTTATGCATGTTTCTCTCTTCCCCACATTCCTCAGCCATCTCACTTCCCACTGACCAAACTTTGCAAGGCTAGGGCAGGTAAAGTGTCAAAGAGAATTGGCACTGTGGAGCCCAGCATGTAGGGAAAAATGGACTTTTCAGACTCCCTTCCTCTGTGCAAACCAGGGGACCTGCATTGGGCTAAATTTGGTCTCCCCATTCCTAAGTTAAAGTCCTATTCCTGTACCCCAGAATGTGACTGTATTTGGAGATAGGACCTTTGAAGAGGCAATTAAAGTTAAATGAGGCCATCAGAAGGGGCCCCAATCCTTATAAGAAGAGGATGAGCCACTTGAGATGCCCAGGCACAGAGAAGTGGTCAGGAGAGGCCAGCGCAAAAGGATGCCCTCTACCTGCCAAGGAGATGGCAATTGGGGAAAGTCAAACTTGCTGGCACCTTGATCTTGGATTTCCGGCCCGCAGAACTGTGAGAACTGGATGTCTGTGTACTTTGATATGGCAGCCCTAGAAGAATGTATGTAAATAGAACTAACCTTACTTGATCCATTAAGCCTGGAGAACACGAAAGAAAAGAATCAAAATCTTTCTCACAAAGACAACGTATTAAAAAAGATTCTTTACCACAACAATTAATGCCAAAACAAAGGAATAATGACAATTGTAGAAAAACAGGGACTAAGAAAGTTTTTCCCTTAGAAAGTCACCAAGAAGTATTAAAATGATACCAAAAGATAAATGATAATAAGGTGAAAATTGAACCTGAGGTAGAAGGTAGTTGCCAGGAATAACTGACTACAAAAATGGTGGCAAACATACTGGAAAATAAAAAGGAGCATTGAAAAATAACAAAAAAACCCACAAAATTTGGAAGCCTTAAAAATAAAGTGCAAATAAAATACTGAAAACCAGTAACATGGTAGGTGGAAACATAGAAACCAGAAATGATGTGTTTCAATTCAGTTCAGTTCAGTTCAGTTGCTCAGTCGTGTCCGACTCTTTGCGACCCCATGAATCGCAGCACGCCAGGCCTCCCTGTCCATCACCAACTCCTGGAGTTCACCCAGACTCACGTCCATCGAGTCAGTGATGCCATCCAGCCATCTCATCCTCTGTCGTCCCCTTCTCCTCCTGCCCCCAATCCCTCCCAGCATCAGTCTTTTCCAATGAGTCAACTCTTCGCATGAGGTGGCCAAAGTACTGGAGTTTCAGCTTCAGCATCAGTCCTTCCAAAGAAACCCCAGGGCTGATCTCCTTCGGAATGGACTGGTTGGATCTCTGAGTCTAAAAGGTGGTAAAAGAGGATTTTTCTTTTGGTGGCATCATGAGAGCTCCTCAGGGAGTCCTGGCTAGAAAAACCCTTTTCTGATCAGGACAGATGCTTCTTCATTCCAGGTGGTTGCCAGGACCTCCCTCCTTTGCCCCTAGGACTCAGGAGATTCTTGGCTCTTCGTACAGAACCTTACTCCCAGCACTCTATTTCTCCTGGATGACTCACGTCTGGTCTCCAGGAAGCATCATGGCTTCTGGCCCTTCCCTAGCTGTGTCCGTCTTGCCCGCCTCTCACCTCTTGCTTCGGGAAGCATTTCAGGGCTGCAGGGAAGGAGCGGTGCCACCTGCAGGCAGTGGGTCCCTCCGCTCTCCACAGAGACACATGCCCTCCAGGCTCTGAGTCCTGTGGACCTCGCTCAGGCTCATGGGTTTGGGTTCAGGATAGAGCCAGTTCCCAGAAATTCCTTTTGTCGATTCTGGTGGTGGTGTTTGGTTTGCATCTCACACCCACTGTTAATATCAATACAGCTATCTTTGAATTTGGGTAAGTTTCCTTTTTTTTTTTTTTTTTTATTAGACTGATAGGAACATCCAGGCAGAAAAGTTGGTCTCATTTTTATGCAGCTTACCTTAGTTATCCATTCTAAGAGAATTCTGGCCTTTCTACCTTAAGGTTTTTGCCTTAGAAATTGCAATAGAAAAGCGAAGCTCAGATTTTGAGAAAAAAATCCATCATTTGGAAGCCTGGCTTTTGAAAGAAATTTCTAAATAATTCTCCTTCAAGACTCAGACATTCCAAGTCCTGTCACAGCTTAAACGTGCTTTTTCTGTTTGGTCAATCTGAGTTAAATTACTCTGAGCATTTTTGAGTCATGAACAGGAAAAAAATAAACTTTTTGAACTTGAAAAATAAATGGAAGCCATTCTTTTTGGCGGCAGATAACTCCAGAAGATGTGACCTTTCAGAGTTCACACTGCCCAAATGGATCGTTTCCTTGAGGAATAGGAGCTGCATGAGTTCAATCAAGTAGTGTCAAAGAGAAAATGTTAAGTGATGGAGGAAAAGAAAATATTTGCAAGACAAGTAAACTTTGGAGCCGATTCTTCTCCTCGATTTCCTGTAACTCAGTTTATGCTAGAGTTTCAATGTTGTTCAGAATGTTTTATGTCATTTCAATAACCAAAGTGGTTTGTCTGAATAAATAAAATGATTTGATTTAGAAAAAGCAATTATTATGGTGGTTAGAAAAATAAGTTTCTATAAAAAATGGGATAATTTTATGGCCTCTGGGTAAGACAGCTTTGCATTGAATATTATGCAAACAAATCCAAATGGCATTTATTCCCTTGGTGGGTTCCTTTGGTAATCAACCTACCAGGTTCTGAAAATGGACCGTTATGCAAATTTATAAAATACAACTACATATTTTCACCTTGGGGTGTTTATATATTTTTTCTCCCTTGGAAATAAGATCCTTAAATGAAATTCATAGTGGCAATGCTCCATGAAGACTAGACCATAAATGCTTTGCTAAGCAAAAGAAATAAAAAAGTTTAACTACTCAGAGAAATATTAATTCAATTTTGTGGCTGAGATGTTATGGATTCTCTCAAGGACTATAATTTACTGATCTTTTAATATATGGATGTTGCTACTTTTATTGTTCCTTCTTGACTTAGTGGTGAGTGTAGGCGATTCCATGAGGAGAAAGGGCTGGTTCCCTGCTTCTGAGAGCCTAGGCTCTCCCTGTTCACTGGGAGAGACAGATAAGCACATCAGTAGCTACAGCACAGAGGTGAAGCATGCTATGCACTGCAGAGGGGATATAAATAGCCAAGATTCTAGAGGCATCTTGAAACTTACAAAACACTTTCACGTTCGGCAAATATGTATGAGTGCCTGCTATAAGCGAATCACTCTAACATTCATCATTACATTTCAATTGTGCTTCTCACAATATTATAAAGTGGAACTTTACAAAGATTAAGACACAGAATGGCTTAGTGATAGTTCTTGTCTTTACTGGCATCATGTATGAGAAATCCACATTGCCCAGAGGCTCAGAGCAAGAGGTCAGATGTCAAGCAGAGATTTTAGGAGACATCAAGAGAAAGACTGCAAAAAAAAAAGAGAGAGAGACAGAGAGAGAAAGACATAGAAGAGAAAACAACTTGAAAAACAAACGAAACAAGCCTAACACATAGCATAGAACCCACGGGCCCAGTAAAGTATTGTGCAACTTAAAGGAAGCACAAAGCAAAGCAGAGCATCTTGAGAAACTCCTGCGTTTCTGAGGCTGAACCGCAGCTAGAATGCAGGGAATGACTTCCTCCGGCCCCTTTAGGGATGCAGCTTGGGAACAGCAGGCACAAGGGCCAGGTGAGAAGACCCCTGGCTCCACTACCAGGGGATCTCAGGGTCCCTCCAGGAAGGACCTCAGAACCTTCTGGAAATCCCTTCTACCTGAATGACCTAATTATAGTAGAGGCACCAGATTTCCCCAATCCCCATTTCTGTCTGTTCGGAAAATGACTGCTTCATTCTTGGGTAATTAGGCAGTGCTCTTCCTTCCTCCCCACATCTCACTCATACTCCCTGAGAGATTGGAGGTGAGTTTCTGATGGGTCAGTGAGGATGCTTAACTTAGCTGCTCATCTCAACTCTGTTGTGGAATGACTTGCCCACAGGATTCAAGGTTAACCAGCCTCCTCTCTGAGCCCAATCCACATTCTCTGTGAGTGTTGGCCACCTCATCCCACACTCTGTACCTCCTCTAACCCTGAATATGCCATATTCTCCTTCACTGCTTTAATTTTCCCTTTAGTACACACTACTCTCCAACTGACCACATGTATCTTTGACTCACTCGTCTTCATTGTTTCACTCCCCCAGTGGTGTTCTCGTAAATGTTTAATAACTGGCTCTGCAGGGCAGGGTTGGGTGGGGTGGGGACCCTGCTGTGCAGGGTTTGCAGTGGGGTAAATAGTCTCACTACAGCCAATTGCAAGGATGGTTGTATTTAATAATTGCCTTGCAAATTCCTGAACATTTCACAATTTGCTCATGTGAACTGGTTTGAGCCAGCTTCAGCTCCCCACACTGGGAAATTCCATGAAGCTGCGCCATTAGGACAGGAGTGCATGTATGCTTTGCTAACTGCTGTAACCTCAGCATTGCAAAGTACTTGGCCCATAGCAGATGGTCCATAAGTAACTTGTGAAATGAATGAATGGATCTATGCATCTATGTTATAATTGAGACCATCGTACATAAAGAACAGTGAATTCTGTTAATTTTACATAAACTCATAAGAAGAACTTTGTCCATACTATTTCATGTTATTCTCTAATATTTTAATGATGCTATGATGCTCAATATTAGGGTATAATTGTACCATTGCTACTCAATATTTAGGCAAATTTTATCAGATTAAAAACACTATTATAAATATCTTTGAACATAACTGTTTATTCATTTTAACTAATTCAAAAGTAGTGATGTTTAAGGTTAATAAAATTTTGCTAAAAGTGGCACAGGAAAAAAATTATAAGCATTTCAAATGGTATTTGGAAATTTAAATGATATAAAAATGTTTTGCCAAATTAATCTGATATTAGAATATACTTTTAGGAAATAAGATATGGACCAGTGGAACAAACAAAGGATCTGAAACATCGACTCTCTTTAGATACAAATCTAATAAATAAATACCTCTCACAAACAATGCAGAATATTTAAAGGATGAGTTGAGAGTAATTTGTAATAATGTGGAGAAAGGTAATCTCGATTCATACTTCATATTAAATAAGAGAAATAAAGTCACTCTGGATACAGTAATTAAAAAATAAAATTAAAAAATATATTTTATTCTCAGAGTGTAGAAATGAGAATTTTCAACAATTAAGGCAATAGAAAAAGTATTTAAAATTTCAATAAATTTGATAATATAAGGAATTTTAAAAATTCTGTTCCACAAACACTAACAAATTTCAAACTAGAAGAAAAGGACTGTGATAGCTATAGCAAAAATCAGTTAAATTTTTATTCAAATCTGTAAAAACTCTGAGAAGTCATAAATAGATGAAAGGTTAAAGAATATAGCAAGAAGTTGTATTTAAACTAAAGGACAAATGATAGACACACATTAGGAAAAATACTGTTTAGCTTAACTTACTTATTAATTAAACCAATGCAAAGTAAAATTTTATTAGAAGAGAGTGTATGCTTAGTTCGAGTCTCTTCATTTAATACTGTACCTGGATTGATTCCATTTTAATTCTCCAAAGCCTTTGTTTAACCAAATATGGATTGAGCCAAATGTAGATCTCAATTTGTCCACCCCTAATTCAGCCATGGAAATGCCAAAGGAAATATCAGCAGCTTGCCAAGGTAACCAACAGGGCCTAGGGCTGCTGTGTGATTGTATTGTCCTAAGAGATATTAGAATAACATTTTCTTGTTCTTCCTAAAGAAAGCCCCCAAGAGTCAATAAGCCAGAAATGAATATATTTCCAACTCAAGTGCATAGCCTTAAGATCGCTTCACTTTTGTCCCTATATGAAGCTTAAACACAGATGTGTGTGCATCTATGTACTTCATGAGCATCGTGATCCAATGGTGCGATTTTACTATGAAAACAGTTGTCATGAATGTATCCAAATTCAGTAATGGCTCTAAGTCGTTCAATCATAGACTATCGGGTGGTAGAGGAGATGGCAGTTTTTATCTGATTCAAGCTTTTATGGAGGCCCTGTCTGCCTACCTACTAGGCTAAGCATCCAAGGCATTTCCTCGGGAATTCCGTTTCCATATCTTCTCCATGATCTCCACCAAGGCCTGGGTGTAGTGGCTGCGCAAGCAGCTGGGAGGCTGCGGTGCTCGGCCCGTGTGGGCGGCGGCTGTGTCGCGCTGCTCCCGACTTCCGTCACTGGAATGCCACTACCAGACGCCTTCTCCCCGTACTGTCTGCTCCTACTCCAGTTCTGTTCTCTGTGCCTGCGGTGGCTTGGACCCAATCCATGCATTCCAGGCACCTCCAAAAGCACTTGGTAGGTCTTTGAAGATATAAACGGAGGAAATGTGCATGACGTAAGACCTAGGCCAGTGATGAGGTGTGCCCATGTCTGGGGCACTGTGGTATAGTCAAGGAAGGACGTTTGGGCGTGTATTATGTAACCCGTCTGCACGACACTATGCAGTGTGTCTGACTTCATAGGGAGGCCTTAGCATCAGGGAGTCCCGGGCAGGGGCCACTGCTCCATCCGACTCAATACCTTGTCCATCCATCTGTTCAGTTCTGAGTTTTCACAGTTAGCACATTTCCCCCATGGCTGCCTGCATGCTCCCAAGGTCAAACGGGAGGGTCAAGTGGGAGGACCCCCAAGGCCCAGTGACACCTCTGGTAAGAGTCAGAGGCAGGTCCAAGCCCAGCCTCCTGGGTCCTTGTTCCCTCCTCGCCACCATCCCCTAGTGTGCCCTGGGGCTCCCGGGTTGTGGACCCACACTGCCGAGGGAAGTAAAACGCTCTTAGGAGCTGATTCAGCAAACGCCTGATAAAAGCATGGCCTTCAGCTTGTCTCCCTGCCCAGACTCTATTTCGAGTCCTTTGTCGTTATTGTTTAATCGCTAAGTCATGTCCAACTCTTTGCAACCCTGTGGACTGTAGGCCTCCAGGCTCCACTGTCCCCGGAATTCTCCACGCAAGAATACTGGAGTGTGTTGCCATTGCCCTCTTTAAGGGATTTTCCTGACCCAGGGATCAAACCTGCGTCTCTTGCATTGGCAGGCGGATTTTTTTTTTACCACTGAGTCACCTGGGAAACCCATTTGGAGTCCTTATTCTGGGTTGAATAACAGGAGTCTCCCACTCCAGTACTCTCGCCTGGAGAATTCCATGGACAGAGGAGCCTGGTAGGCTGCAGTCCATGAGGTCGCAAAGAGTCGGACTGAGCAGGTCACTCACTACCTGTCTTGCTGGTTGCCCATGGCTCAGCTCTCCTCGGGGCCTGGATGGCTGCTGCTTCCCGTTGTCCTTCTTGCCAAGGGAGCCCGTGACCCTTCCGTGGGCCCATTGTGTGTTTGGCAGGCTGCCACGTACTCCCTCTGCACAGGCCTGTGCCACATCCCCGCTTTCCTGGAATTCAAGGCATAAGAATAAAACCGACTCCTTATCCACTCCCCAATTATTTCCAGCTTCATTTTTCAGGCTCCCCTATGGCATTGTTTTCCCAGGAACTATAAAGCAATGAAACTATTAAAAAAATTCGAACACTATGCATGGACTGTTTATCAAGAAAACAATCATAGAAAAAAGATCCTGCAAATTTGCCTGGTGAAAATTTCAGTGCAGGGAGGAGGAGAGAGGAATGGCCACAGGGAGGGTCAGATTTTCTCCTGAAATGCTGACCAACTGGACCGAGAGCGGGGGTGAAGCTCCCACAGACACACATGCTGTGTGATACCATATGGATCCTGCTGTATCTGTAGGCCTCTCCAAGAACTAGAAAGCTTCAGATTTCTCTTTAGATAATTTAGGAAGCACTTTCAAGCACACCTACTCCCTTGGGGGAAAGATTTTCAAACAACAGCTTAACTTTCGTTGACGGATTTTTGGATATTAGGGACATTAGTTCAGCCTGGTTTAATTTGTGGGTTTGGTTGAGAAGAGCACCGATAGAGGCTCAACTTGGTTCAGTACAGGGACCTGGGCTGAGCAGTGCCCGGGCTCCAGCACTTCGTCCATGCCCTCCCTGGCCTCTCGTCAGCTAATTACAGAACCTGGGAGGTCTTCTCAGGTATTCCCCTGCCTGCCGTCTCCCCCTGGCATTTGCCCTGTCAGCATCTCTCTCAAAGCTTAAACATGGTGGGAAACAGGGTCCTGCATCTGGGGGCCTCTGCTCCAGGGATGTCTCCCCTGTGAGTCACCCACAGAGAACAGGGTGAGCACGAGGATCACACTGGGTCACACCACTGCACCAGAGCTTGCCGATGCCATCGACTCAGCAGCCACCCTGGGGTTAACGCTGTGATACTCAGAGCTCCGGGGGTGGCTGCCCTGACCGCTTGGAGCTCACAGGATGCCGCGAACGCTGGGCTTTTCTCACCCGGATCGTCCATCTGTGTTAGGCCCTCAGTGATGCTGCCCTTTGTCCACAGCCCAGAGGCCACAGCGGAGAAAAGGTGGCAGCAGTGGGGTCTTTCACCACCTCAGCTGGTAGAAATCAAAGGACTCCTCCAAGGCAGAAAAGAGAAAAGGGAGGGCAGATTCAGGAATGTAATTAGGAGGCTTCTGGTCTTACCCACCATCTGCTGTCAAGTCCCATCCAGACCACAAGCAGCTGGGTGGGCGATGGTGGGGCCCAGAGACCATAGAAATACACATTTCCTCTGTGAATCTCCTCAATCCTGGGGCTTCAGGAACTAAAATGCCCAGTCTCCCTTCAGAGGCAAGCCCAGATGGTCTGTGCATTGTTCCCAGACCCTCAGGCTAAACACGGCTTGAGCTGCTTCTCTGCTTCCCCTTCATTTGGGAGAGTAAAAACCTGGGCTCGGAACATCTCTGAGCTTTCTAATTGGGCCACTGACTGATCTGCCACAGCCTTTTTCCTTTTAACCAACTTGACCTTCTAACATGAATGAGGAAATGCCTATTTGCTTAAGCTTGTATTTTCCATAGTTATGTAGCAAAACGCCATTTATAGCATAGTTTAGCTCACAGCATAATGAGGCACCATTCAGCCATGCAAAAAAGCCAGCCAGGCTGCCTTCGTTTGAGGGGAGCATTCTAGAAGATTGACGCCCTGGAGCAGGAGGCACTGTTTCCAGCCTTCGTAGAATAGAAGTGCGGTTAGCAGGGTAGGTTCATACAACACAAATGGACTCTGAGGACGTTCTGCTTACTGAAGCAGTTCATTCAGTCCACTCGCTCAGTCGTGTCCGACTCTTTGCCACCCCATGATCTGCAGCACACCAGGCCTCCCTGTCCCTCACCAACTCCCGGAGTCCACCCAAACCCATGTCCATCGAGTTGGTGATGCCATCCAACCATCTCATTCCCTGTTGTCCCCTTCTCCTCCTGCCCCCAATCCCTCCCAGCATCAGGGTCTTTTCAAATGAGTCAGCTCTTTGCATCAGGTGGCCAAAGTATTGGGGTTTCAGCTTCAACATCAGTCCTTCCAATACACATCCAGGACTGATCTCCTTCAGAATGGACTGGTTGGATCTCCTTGCAGTCCAAGGGACTCTCAAGAGTCTTCTCCAACACCACAGTTCAAAAGCATCAGTTCTTTGGTGCTCAGCTTTCTTCACAGTCCAACTCTCACATCCATACATGACCACTGGAAAAACCATAGCCTTAATTAGACTGACCTTTGTTGGCAAAGTAATGTCTCTGTTTTTTAATATGCTGTCTAGGTTGGTCATAACTTTCCTTCCAAGGAGTAAGCATCTTTTAATTTCATGGCTGCAGTCACCATCTGCAGTGATTTTGGAGCCCAAAAACATAAAGTCTGACATTGTTTCCACTGTTTCCCCATCTATTTCCCATGAAGTGATGGGACCGGATGCCATGATCTTCATTTTCTGAATGTCGAGCTTTAAGCCAACTTTTTCACTCTCCTCTTTCACTTTCATCAAGAGGCTTTTTAGTTCCTCTTTCACTTTCTGCCATAAAGGTGGTGTCATCTGCATATCTGAGGTTATTGATATTTCTCCCGGCAATCTTGATTCTAGCTTATGCTTCCTCCAGCCCAGTGTTTCTCATGATGTACTCTGCATATAAGTTAAATAAGCAGGGTGACAATATACAGCTTTGACGTACTCCTTTTCCTATTTAGAACCAGTCTGTTGTTTCATGTCCAGTTCTAACTGTTGCTTCCTGACCTGCATACAGGTTTCTCAAGAGGCAGGTCAGCTGGTCTGGTATGCCTATCTCTTTCTGAATTTTCCAAGCTAGTCACAAAAAGGACGAATACTGTATGATTTCACTTATATGAAGCATTTTGTTGTTTTAGTTGCTGAGATGTGTCTGACTTTTTAGCAACCTGATGGACTATAGCCTGCCAGGCTCCTCTGTCCGTGGGACTTCCCAGGCAAGATACTGGAGTGGGTTACCATTTCCTCCTCCAGGCAATCTTCCTGACCCAGGGATCGAACCCGAGTCTCTGTAATGTGGAGATGCTTTACGACTGAACCACCAGGGAAACTCCATATGAAGCACTTAGAGTCGTTAAAATCCTGGACACAGAAAGCAGAATGGTGGTTGCTAGAGGCGGGGGTGCGGGGGCGGGGGGGGGGGATGGAAAGCTAGTGTTTGACGGGTATGCAGCTTCAGTTTTGCAGGATAGAGGGAATCCTGGAGATGGATGGTAGTGATGGGCACACAGCACTGTGAATGCAGTCAGCACCACTGAACTGTAACATTTAATGATGGTTAAGATGATAAATTTTATGTTACATGTATTTTATCACAACTTATAAAAAGGAGAGGATTCAGCACAGCCAGACCTCATTTTACTGAGGGGTGGGGGAAATGCCACTAGGCTTTCTGAAGCTCTAGCTCTGTAGCGCTGGAGGAAACTCCTGCCTCTGACTTCTTCCCCATGGCGATGTTGACTCTGTAACTCTTCATTTGTTAGGAATATTAATTCACGATCCTCACATAAAATAAAAGGCAAGCATCTCTACGACAGGAAATGGCGCTTGGTCAGAGTTTTCAATGTTCTGGCTTTCACGTGAGCTGCCAGTTGTTATGCAACTGGATCAGTTATGCTTTTCTTTATTCATTTGTCCATTCTTTCCTTCACCGTTAAGCTTTTACTGGGAACAGGTTTAGGGCCAGCACTGCGTTAGGGAAATGCCCATGTCCCAGGCTGCAACAAATATTTAAGTTGCACTCGTCCCATTAAAGTTTGTAAACATTCTGACTGAGCTTTTAATCTGTTCACAGAAGATAAATAGGACTTTACTAGCTGAGGTTGAAAAGCAGAAAGCATGTGTGCCTGTAGGTCTCTGAGACCTGCGGATGAAAATCACTGCTAGTTCGTCAGCAACCCTGCTCCCTGCTCTGGGGGTCGTGTGGCTGAACAGTCCGTGGGGTCCTGGGCACCTCTTCACAGTGGGTGCTGACCCAGAGCATGCAGGCAGCGGTGCTTCCAGGTATGTACTGAGGGAGGGGCATGCTCCAAGCTGGTACCATATGTTTAGCATAAAACCTTTCTAAATTTCTGCTAACAACGACTCAGTTCAGCTGCAGTGTTTGGAGCCAGAAAAGCCCCCGGCGAGCTTTTGGTTGGAACCAGCATCTGCTCAAGTGGAAGAATCACTTCTTTGAAAAAAAGGAAACACACGTGAGGAACGGAAGGCAGACCTGCCTTCCTGATGCCTCCGGGTTACAATTCCCAAAGAAAGGCAGAGAGTCCTGGGATCACGCTGACTGATACAGTTTTGTCCAGTCGTGGAATCGCCTACGCCAAAGTGGAGTTGTTTAGCCATCAACGCAGACAAAATAGGAAACACACATTCTCTATAGCAGCAGGAAATAGTGTTTTTGTTGGTTTTTGTCAAACAAATCTTTAACCCTTAAACCTTTTGAGAACTTATAGAATAGAAACATTTATATTTTGTGTGGACTTTACCTTCCCAAAACACAAGCCAATTCCAGAAGTTCAAAACCCCCAGAACAATTTTTGGCAGAAATCTTGGTTCAAAGTGGGGAGGTTATAAGAGTTTATATTCTTCTATCTAGACCAAAGGCTCTTATGGGGCTGCTGTTTATTTTTCTGACTCAAAGAGCAGAGCCTCCAATATAATATGAAATAGGTAATATAATAAAAATATTTTATAAATCAGGAACTCCATCCGGTTTAGGTCTATGCTCTGTCAACTCTGAAATAAACACGCAGGGACCCTCGCTGACTTCATTTCCTCTCGGTTTCTTCATCAGTGCGCTGCCCGTCTTCCCTCGGTTTGTTTTCATTAGCTCCCCCGGCCCATCTTGGACCAGGTCGGTCTCGCTGCAATCAGGAGTGAACCTTGCCTTCATCTGCAATGTGACCAGGAAGGATGTGTTTTTCTTCCTTCTCCTGGTGGAGTGGAGGGGACCGGGCTGAGCAGCAGCCTGCACGACTGGCCAACCAAACACACATCACTCTGTCACAGGCGGTCTCGTTCTCACAATAGTGCTTCACTCTCTGGTAAAGCTTTACCTTAGAAAGGGGTGCATCACTGTCTGCGAACAAGGGACACCTCGCCTGTCAAGCCTTTGAAGTCACCACCCTGCCTTTTGGCATGAGGACAGTGAGAGCCAGAAAGGGAAGTGACGTGCCGTGGTCACCAAGCTGGAAAAGTGATGGCGTCTGGACGTGCCCACTGGAAAGGGAAGCCAGGCACTGCGGGCACCCTCCCCCGCAGGACATCCTCCCAGTGGCGATGATGCCCTCATGCCACGGACATCCTGGCTAGAACTTCTCTTTACATCCAGCTCAAATCTGCCCTGCTCCATCTTTGGCTGCCAATCACTGGCTCTAATTCTGTTGCCTGAATCAAAATAGAATAAGTGCATTCTTTTTTCCATATGTTGGCTCTTTAAAAATCTGCAGTCTTCTAGGATATTCTCCTAGTCTTCATTTTTCCAGGTTAACCACATTTCCTCAAACTTTCCAGACACTTCTATCTTTTCTTCTTCCAATGTGTTTAAGGTTGTCAGTCATCACTTTTAAAACATCATGTCTGGAATGGACCACAATATTCCAAACAGTGATCTGATCAGTATCCTTAGAGATTTCTGACATAATAACACTCATGTCATGTGTGCACTTCAAACTTACGCATTCTTGGGCCCTCTTTTGTTTGTGGTTTTGTAAACATAAACCGTTATTTATATTTATTTATTCAACTGTTGATGTCTTGACTTTCCATTTCTAAAAAGATTTAAAATGACCTTTCAAAATATAATAAGACAATATATAAAAATATTAGTTAAAGAAACTATCGAAGACATAGTACAAATAGGGAAAATAGAGAGAGCCAAAAGTTGTAATGGCAGGAAAATGCATTCCAAGGGATCCTGCAGCCCTGCTAGGGGAGGCTAGGCTCTGAGTTTGGCTCTGAGCTTCCTAGCTGCAAATGGAAAACTGGTAATATCCTCATTTATGTGTCGAGGTACATAAAGGAAATGCTAGTCAGTGGCTCGGGACAATTATTGCTATTCTTTGTACTGGAACCTGAGATAAATATTTCCCATAGTCCTCTGACAAAAACCACTACGTGATGTAGCCCTTGATGACATTCCTAGAACAAACACAGCACATCTCCTAAGACCTGGTCGCTTGTAAGTCCCCGAACTGCTGCTGATGTTATACTGTATCCAACACGATATGCTCTTTGGAAATTGTTTTTTTTTTTTTAATCGTATTTTATCCTTGCTCCATTTTAATGTATAGTTTGGAGATTCATTGTTAAAACAGAAAACAGAGGAACTGCATGAGTGCCTCAGTGCTTCTATCCTGTGCTTCTTGACTTTTGAAGTTCCACGGTATTCAACTCTTTTGCTATTGAACCATATCCTTGTAGTATTCTCCAAAGACCTTGTTTGTATTATTATTTCAAATGAAACATGTTTTGAGATCAGGGACACTGTAGGAAATTTTCTGTCCTGATATTTTAGCTCAAGGCAGATCTGGTTGGATATCTGGGGTTATGTCCAGCATCCTTTCCCTCAAGGTATAGAATTACCTCTCCTGAAGTTCTAGATCCCAGGTGTTTCCATGCAGGTGCAAGGAGACAGGCAGGGGCTGTTTCCACCCCTGAGCCCAGGAGACATCAGTGGTGCAGAGAAAGACCTGCCTTGTGGACGTCCTTCCGGTCAGGGCTGTGGGGGGGGGGGTGCCCGTGGACTGAAGGGATCCACCAGCTCCGAATGAGTGCTCACTCCCTTTTACCCAGGCACCCCCCACAGCTCCTCCAGCTGGGCCCACCAGCAATGAGGCTGCAGTAGCTTTATTTCCATGGTCTACTCAAAAGATATTCATGTACATCCTAGAGTAGGTCAGGTGTTCTAACAACTCTAAAATCTTTGGATTTTAGCCTCTAACCAATGAAACTGACTGGCTTTATGGCCTCCTTCCCACCTTCATCCCACTCAGCAGGGCTCCAAACCTGGCAGTCAGGCTCTCTGTCATCAAATCCCCTGTCGCCCCCTCGGCACTGCTTGTGACCAAGCAATGCAGAGGACTAGCTGGCCCCTGATGTGGAAACACTTCTCTAGGTCATCCAACACCTGATTTCCTTGCTCTCCTTTTAATTTCCTTCTTTCCGCTTGCATCTGCACAGGTTGTCCTGAAACACTGTCTTCCTTCTTAATGCTGATATCATCCGCACTGGTAAGTGTGTTTCTTCTCAGGCAAACTGCCATGGCAGACTTTGATGGATTCACACTCTATCAATACATACAGACCTTTTGTCGTCTCTGTGGTTCTCTTACCCTGTAGAAGGAAATGGCAACCCACTCCAGTATTCTTGCCTGGAGAACCCCATGGACAGGGGAACCTGGTGGGCTACAGTCCACGGAGTCACAGAGAACTGAACACAGCTGAGTGACTAAGCATGTGGTTCTCTGGATGCTTCAGTGTGGGTGCAAAGTCTTATGAAGAAAGGGCAGTCCCAGCAGATGTTCTACAGACAGAGAGAGAAAGAGAAAGGACTGTATTTGGGGGATTTTTGCCTCAATATTGTAATGAAATTACCCATAAAGAGCATGTAAAATTTTAGTCCAGAACTTGGGGTACTCCCCTCCAAACAAATTTCCCAGTTTTTGAATGAAAATGGCCAAAACTTTAAATTCAGTTCTGTAGATCAATGCACATGGGCACAAGTGTTCTGGCAATTTTCCAAGTCAGGGTGAGGGAAAAGCGAAACTCCACTAGGATCTGGGTCTTCCCACTGGGAAGCAGAATCGGGTTCAATTTCCAGTCTTGAAGTGGGTCCTTATATCTCCTAACTTGAAACAATTAACAGTGATAGTTGCTATTTTGTTTTCATTTAATGATTGCTGTTGTTCTGTTGCTAAGTCATGTCTGACTCTGCGACGCCATGGACCGCAGCACGCCAGACTTCCCTGTCCTTCTCCATCTCCCGGAGCTTGGTCAAACTCACGTCCATTGAGCTGGTGATGCCATCTAACCATCTCATCCTCTTCACGCCTTCTCCTCCTGCCCTCAATCTTTCCAGCATCAGGGTCTTTTCCAATGAGTCACCTCTTCGGCCACAGTGTTGTAGCTTCAGCTTCCGCAACAGTCCTTCCAATGAATATGCAGGGCTGATTTCCTTTAACATTGACTGTTTCATTCTCCGTGCAGTCTAACGGACTTTCAAGAGTTTTCTCAACACCACAATTTGAAAGTATCAATTCTTCGACACTCAGCCTTCTTTATGGTCCAGCAAACCCAAACCAAAAGCAAGAGGAGAGAAGAAAGGGTTTCTGTGCTCTGGTGGGATCAGCTAGAGAGTTTGCTCTGGTGAGAGGAACCTACCAGGCTGAGCCTGCAGGCACAGGAGTGCATGTGCCACCCAGCATTGAGTAGCTGCTTTTTCTGCTTGGAGAATTCTTCATGTCCTGAACAAGAACATGAATGATGTAAGAATGCTTAAGGCTATTATCCACCTGAAAACATGATGTACTTTGGGCATTAACAGATACACACTTCTGTATATAATGTAGATTAACAGTAAGGACCTTCCTATAGCACAGGGAACTATATTCAGTAATATGTGATAAACAACAAAGGAGAAGACTCTTATTCTTGAAACTACCACTATTATAAATCAACTGTACTTCAAGAACTGCCATCCTGCATGTAAACAATGCACAAACACTGATGCTGCTGCAGTTTTAAACATATCACACATGTAGTTCAGTTCAGCTCAGTTCAGTCACTCAGTCGTGTCCCAGCTTTTTGTGACCCCATGGACTGTAGCACACCAGGCCTCCCTGTCCATCATGAACCACCTGAGTGTACTCAGACTCATGCTCATTGAGTCAGTGATGCCATCTAACCATCTCATCCTCTGTCATCCTTGTCTCCTGCTTTCAATCTTTCCCAGCATGAGGGTCTTTTCAAATGAGTCAGCTCTTTGCATCAGGTGGCCAAAGTATTGGAGTTTCAGCTTCAACATCAGTCCTTCCAATGAACACCCAGGACTGATCTCCTTTAGGATGGACTGGTTGGATCTCCTTGCAGCCCAAGGGACTCTCAAGAGTCTTCTCCAACACCACAGTTCAAAAGCATCAATTCTTTAGCACTCGGCTTTCTTTATAGTCCAACTCTCACATTCATACATGACTACTGGAAAAATCATAGCTTTGACTAGATGGACCATTGTTGGCAAAGTAATGTCTCTGCTTTTTAATATGCTTTCTAGGTGGTCATAACTTTTCTTCCAAGGAGCAAGTGTCTCAATTTCATGGCTGCAGTTACCATCTGCAGTGATTTGGAGCCCAAAAAATAAAGGCAGCCACTGTTTCTCCATCCATTTGCCATGAAGTGATGGGACCAGATGCAATGATCTTAGTTTTCTGAATGTTGAGCTTTAAGTCAACTTTTTCGCTCTCCTCTTTCACTTTCACAAGAGGCTTTTTAGTTCCTCTTCACTTTCTGCCATAAGGGTGGTGTCTGAAATAAGGATAGCTCAGTGAGGAAATTCAGTGAAGAAAAGAGGCTGAATAATTCAGCCAGAAGGTAAGAGAAAGAACGACATGGGGAGACCAAGTTTCGATGAACAAGGCCCGCACTTTATTTTCCAAAGTAAGTTTTTATACCTTAAGTTATGCATAGAGGATAATGGGGGAAGGGGTAGAGTCATGCAGCAAGCCAGGCTTTCTTCCTGCAAACTTATCATTTGCAAAAGTTTAGGTGATTTACATCATCTTCTGGCCCGGAGGCCTGTTAACATTTTAAGACCCTTTCTTCAGAAAACTTATTTTTCTCTAAAGGTGATAAGTCAAGCGCCACCCTCCAAAAGCATTAGATAAAGTTGCATTCCTACAGAGCAAAGGTGTGGTGGGCTATAACAAGAAAAAGAATTAACTCAAGGGTCCCAGGTTGCAAACATTAAAGCTACTATTTACACCAATTATATTAATCAATACACTGCCAGGGACACAGCAGGTAAGGGATATGGAAACTTAGCAGCAAACATTGGCCCAAAAAGTGAAAATCCCTTCACCAATACAATTTCTAATCAATGTTTTAACCGCTCAAAGGAATCTGTATTTAGACAGTTTAGAACATCTCATGCCTCTCACAGTTGGGAGGCTCTGAGCAATCACATGAGGCCGGAAAAACCTATTCAGGCAGGCTAGAGGACTTCCAAAGGAGTTTGTAGGTTGAAACACTGTCACACCCAGGAATTATTAACTGGAGCTGTAAGCTAACTCTTTTTCAGAGAGAGGTAGTGGGGGACAGCCCCCCGTAAAGTCAGAGGTGTAGGTGAGAGCACAAAGCAGAAAGTAGGCAGACTCTGGTTTTGGGGGTAGATGCTCAAGAATTTCCAGGGGGACTCCTGAGGCTTGATCCCACCTTTGTGTATGCCAAGCCTCCTTCCTCATGACCTTTGCCACGGGCAGAGCTCGCTCCCCACATCTGAGGTTATTGATATTTCTTCCAACAATGTTGATTCCAGCTTGTGCTTCATCCAGTCCAGCGTTTCTTGCGATTTACACTGTATATGAGTTAAATAAGCAGGGTGACAATATAGAGCCTTGACATACTCCTTTTCATATTTGGAACCAGTCTATTGTTCCATGTCTGGTTCTAACTGTTGCTTCTTCGACTGCATACAGATTTCTCAAGAGGCAGGTCAGGTGGTCTGGTATTCCCATCTCTTTAAGAATTTTCCATAGTTTGTTGTGATCCACACAGTCAAAGATTTTGGCATAGTCAATAAAGCAGATGTTTTTCTGGAATTCTCTTGCTTTTTCAATGATCCAACGGATGTTGACAATTTGATATCTGGTTCCTCTGCCTTTTCTAAAACCAGCTTAAACATCTGGAAGTTCATGGTTCACATACTGTTGAAGCCGGGCTTGGAGAATTTTGAGTGTTACTTTGCTAGTGTGTGAGATGAATGCAATTGTGCAGTAGTTTGAGCATTCTTTGGCATTGCCTTTCTTTGGGATTGGAATGAAAACTGGTCTTTTCCAGTCCTGAGGCCACTACTGAGTTTTCCAAATTTGCTGGCATATTGAGTGCAGCACTTTCATAGCATCATCTTTTAGGATTTGAAATAGCTCAACTGGAATTCCATCACCTCCACTAGCTTTTTTCATAGTGATGCTTCCAAAGGCCCAGTTGACTTCACATTCCAGGATGTCTGGCTCTAGGTCAGTGATCACACCATCGTGATTATCTGGGTCGTGAAGATCTTTTTTGTACAGTTCTTCTGTGATTCCAGTCCCCTATAATGAAAAGGATACCATTTTGGGGTGTTGGTTCTAGGAGGTCTTATATGCCTTCATAGAACTGTCCAACTTCAGCTCCTTCACCATTACTGTTTGGGGCATAGACTTGGATTACTATGATATTGAATGGTTTGCCTTGAAAATGAACAGAGATCATTCTGTCATTTTGAGATTGCATCCCAGTACTGCATTTTGGACTCTCTTTATTCTTTGTGGAGTTATTTCTCCACTGATCTCCAGTAGCATATTGGACACCTACCGACCTGGGAGTTCATCTTTCAGTGCCCTATCTTTTTGCCTTTTTGTACTGTTCATGAGGTTCTCAAGGCAAGAACACTGAAGTGGTTTGAACTTCTCTTCTCCAGTGGACCATGTTTTGTCAGAACTCTCCACCATGACCCGTCCGTCTTGGGTGGCCCTACAAGGCATGGCTCATAGTTTCATTGAGTTAGACAAGGCTGTGGTCCATGTGATCAGATTGGTTAGTTTTCTGTGATTGTGGTTTTCAGTCTGTCTGTCCTCTGATGGAGAAGGATAAGAGGCTTTTGGAAGCTTCCTGATGGGAGAGACTGACTGAGGGGGATACTGGGTCTTGTTCTGATGGGCGGGGCCATGCTCCATAAATCTTTAATCCAATTTTCTGTTGAAGGGCTGTGTTCCCTCCCTGTTATTTGACCTGAGGACACACTATGGTGGAGGTAATGAAGATGATGGCGACCTCCTTCAAAAGGTCCCATGATGCACTGCTGCACTCCGTGCCCGCAGCCCTGCAGCAGCCACCGCTGACCCACGCCTCCACCAGAGACTCCTGGACACTCACAGGCAAGTCTGGGTCAGTCTCTTGTGGGGTCACTGCTCCTTTCTCCTGGGTCCTGATGCACACAAGGTTCTGTTTGTGCCCTCCAAGAGTCTGTTTCCCCAGTCTTATGTAAGTTCTGGTGGCTCTATGGTGGGGGTTAATGGCAACCTCCTCCACGAGGACTTATGCCGTACCCAGATATGCTACACCCAGAGCCCCTGCCCCCGCAGCCGTCCACTGCTGACCCATACCTCCTCAGGAGACACTCAAACACAGTTCTATCTCAGTCTCTGTGGGGTCTCTGGGTCCTAGTGCACACAAGGTATGTTTGAGCCCTCTGAGCATCTCTGGTGGGTATTGGGTTTGATTCTAAAAGTGATTTCACCCCTCCTACCATCTTGCTGGAGCTTCTCCTTTGCCTTTGCACGTGGGGTATCTCCTCACTGTCGTTCCAGCACTGTGCAGCCAGGGAACTCTACTCAATGCTCAATTAGTTCCAGAGATGTGGAAAAGTTCTGTCTGAAGAAGTCAAACTAAATGTAAAAGTGCTGAAGCTCTGGTGGTGGCAGCATAGCTGTTGATGCAGGCATTAGTCAGCAATACTGATTGCAGTGAAATCACTCAAGAGCCCTGCCATGTGTCCAAAATGGAATACAACAGGCAGCAAAATCATGTCTTGAATTCAGTAGGTCCCAAAAGTCCAGAGGACACTGAGGCCCTGAGCAGCAAGGCAAGATCCTCTTCTGAACTTGATCATGATGATGGTTTCATGAGACTGCATATGTCCAAACCCTTCGCAGCGTATACTGGCAGACCTTGAAGATACTGCAAGTTCAGCTCCAGGACACTGGATCATTTGTAGTTCAAGCAGCACCATCAAAATGCAATTTTGCTCATCTGACTCATGGATAACTTTTTCTTTCTTTTTTTTTTTTTTCACACATGCAATGTCCCACTTAATCATTGCACAGCTCTGTGATACACAGATTATTATTAACAGCAGCATGACCTCACTTTCTAGAGGATGTTTGAAGAGTCACTTTTGCAACAAGGACCTTGAACAAAGTGCTTGAGACCCACGTGGCATCGTTTGCTTATAGAATTGCCTTTAACTATGGTTTTCATCATTCCCAACACCGAGGACCAGGCCAGGCCTGAAAGTGAAAGTGTTAGTCACTCGGTCATGTCTGATTCTTTGCGACCCCATGAATAAGAGCCTGCCAGGCTCCTCTGTGCATGGGATTCTCCAGGCAAGAATACTGGAGTGGGCTGCCATTTCCTTCTCCCGGGGATCTTCCTGACCCAGGGGTTGAATCCAGGTCTCCTGCATTGCAGGCAGATTCTTTACCACTGAGCCACCCTGACACCAAGTGTGGCCTGGGCCATGGCTCCTTCCTCTCCTGGGGTGTACCTTTAGGTTGATGGTGACATTTGAAAACACTGGGGCTCCCGGAAAGAGAAGCCACCTCAGCGTTGGAGACTGGGAGTCTGTGGCTCCTGGTAGCTGTTCACCTGGAGGAACGGGGGAGTGGGAGTCTGTGGCTCCTGGTAGCTGTTCACCTGGAGGAACGGGGGAGTGGGAGTCTGTGGCTCCTGGTAGCTGTTCACCTGGAGGAACGGGGGAGTGGGAATCTGTGGCTCCTGGTAGCTGTTCACCTGGAGGAACGGGGCAGTGGGAATCTGTGGCTCCTGGTAGCTGTTCACCTGGAGGAGCGGGGCAGTGGGAATCTGTGGCTCCTGGTAGCTGTTCACCTGGAGGAACGGGGCAGTGGGAATCTGTGGCTCCTGGTAGCTGTTCACCTGGAGGAACGGGGCAGTGGGAATCTGTGGCTCCTGGTAGCTGTTCACCTGGAGGAACGGGGCAGTGCGGGGATTTTTTAGAAGATGACACACTCTTTGCTATTGTTGGCAGTCGTGGTGCTGAATTCATTTCAGCTGAGTAAGCAGCAGTGACTCAATTCTAAGAGCACCGTAGACTTCATCTCACACTGTGTGAGATTGTGAAGGGTTATTGAGTGTTCTCTTCATGGCCCCTTAAGATCTGTGAAATAAATCTCTGTCCTTGGCAAACACACTGAGGGCTTTTCAGTCTCCATGCTCCATTGAAATGTCAAAGTATGACAGGAAGGCATGGCTGCTCTTGTTTGGGAGGCTTGATAGAACAAACGGATGATGTATGCACACCAGCTGGAGGCCTCACCAGGACTATATATATATATGTGTGAGTGTGTGTGTGTGTGTGTGTGTGTATACACATGTATATAAAACATACAGTATTATATAGTATATACAATATATTGCATAGTGTATGTAATAATGTATAGTATGTACAATATATTGCATACGTAATTGTATATAGTGTATACAATAATCCTATATATGTTAATATTTAATGTATTAGCATGAAAACTGGTGTGATTTGCAGGTCTAAGCACCAAACAGATGTGTGGAATCTCAGGTGCCCTGAGAGACTGAACTTAAGGGCTCCTCTCTGAGAGGGGCCAGCCGGAACTCATCTTCCTGGGAGCTCACCTGCTCAGAGCAGCCACTGCAGGAACACTCTGGTCTCGGACAGCACGCTTGCCGCCTTTCCTCCCTTGCAGGCTTTAGAACCAGAAAACACTTTGACAGGAATTTTATACGATCTTTCTCATTGTGCTTTTATAGATGAGAGAACTTGAGACCTGGAATACATTTCTTTTATTTAAAAAGTTTATTTTATTTTGGAGTATAGTTGGTTATATTGGAGTCTAGAGGTGGTTTCATTGCTAAGTCGTTTCTGACTCTTGCGACTCCACGGACTGTAGCTTGCTAGGCTTCTCTGTCCGTGGGATTCTCTAGGCAAGAATACTGGAGTGGGTTGCCATTTCCTTCTCCAGAATTGGCGTATAGTTGATAGTATTCTTGCCTGGAGAATCCCATGATCAGAGGATCTTGGCAGGCTAAGTTCATGGGGTTGCAGAGTCGGACACAACGGAGCGACCAACACTTTCACTTTGTTGGTTTATGGAATACATTTCTCTCTAAGGCAAAACAAAATCAGTTCAAGAGGCACCCAAAGAAGGAAGGCCACCTCTAGATGGGCATGTGGTACAGGGGTGAGCACAGTGGTGGGGGCGGGGGCAAGTGATGAGTGGTTATGACCTCTGAGTGTGGTGGTGATGTTGGGATGTCCACCATGTCATCCACTGAGGGCTGCTGCACGGTGGCCACCCTGATGGCATGACTGAGAGGAGAGACACCTGAGAGGTCATAGGCCCTGTGGAGTGCACGGGGACAGCATCTGTTGTGCTTCCTCTGAGCCAGGTTGTATAGTAGTTGGCATTTCAAAGGACTGGGAGGCATCTGGAGAGGTGGGCATGCTACCTGGCTGGGGCCTAAGGCAGTGGTTCTCCACCCAGGGTGATTTGGCATCCACAGGGGACATTTGGCAATGTCTGCTTTGGTTGTCTGAGTTAGGGTGTGAGCTGCTACTGGCATCTCCTGGGTAGAGGCCAGGGATACTACCAAACACCCTACAATGTTCAGGGTGGCTCCCCACCACAAAGAATCACCCAGACTGAAATATCAGTAGTGCCGAGGTTAGGAAACCCTGGCTTCAGTTTGTGACTGGTTCAGTTGCTCAGCTGTGTCTGATTCTCTGCAGGCCCATGGACTGTAGCCCACCAGACTCCTCTTTCCATGGAATTTTCCAGGCAAAAATACTGGAGTGGGTTGCCATGCCCTCTTCCAGGAGATCTTCCCAACCCAGGGATTGAACCTGCATCTCTTATATCTTCTGCATTGAAAGGCAGATTCTAGCCTCTAAATCAGCATACAATTCCAGTTCATTTATAGCTGTTGATTCTACCACCTTGATTTGAGATTAATTCTCTGATGCTTTACAGAGCCATTTCCCAGCTAATATAATCATGTCATGGCATAAGAGGAGAATGGTTTAGAAATACTCGGGCACATTTTGCCAGAGATTAGGGCCCAACTCTGTCTCCCAAGCTGTAGGCAAGCTCTTCCTCCTTGGTGCTACCTAGGGCTCTATCTGTCCTCCAAGGGATTTTGACACTTTAATCTCATCTGAGCTTGATCTATTCATCTCCCACCCTCCACGGCAGCCAGTGTTTAGTCCCTAGAAACTATTTAATGAGAGTTTGTAATCCATGAAGAGCCAGTGAAGCCAATCTTAGGCTGAGTTTCCAGGCATTCACTCCACCATGTTTATCTCTGGTTTGGGAAGAGTGGTCATATGTGCTTTCAGGGCCTGGTTCCCTGGAAGGAGGGCCAGCACCTCATTAATAGCCCTTTTCTGTCAGCTATTTGTCTCCCTGGGCCTCCAGCAACTGCTCACGTTGTTTATGGCCTTGAGGGCCCACTGGAAATGGAAAACCGTGTGCCCTTCACCCACCCAGCCTCTGTCCTCTGCTCACACACAGACGTGATTCTGAATAAACGAGTCTCTCTAATACTGTCCCAAGTGACCGTGTGTGGTGTGAGGAGTAAGAAACCATCCCTCTCTTTACAAGCTCTCACTTTGGTGAGAAGGGCAGGTGGGCCCGTAAATTGTCCTGAGGGATGGAGTAAATGTCCTAGTGGAAATGTGCATGGAGCGTTTGTGAGAGTGGAGAGAAGGAAACTTACCAGGCCTGGCTGTAGGGAAAGGGGTGCAGAGTGGGAAGGCCTCATTTTGCCTGCCTTAAAGGGGGCACAGAAGATCATCTGGTGGAATGGTGCCTAGAATGGGTTCTTTATTCACCTAAGGGAATGTGTAGCCAGGAAGGGGGCTGCCCAGGTAGTGCTAGTGGGAAAGAATCTGGCTGCCAATGCAGGAAGTGCAAGAGACGTGGGTTTGATTCCTGGGTCAAGAAGATCCCCTGGAGGAGGAAATGGCAACCCACTCCAGTATTCTTGCCTGGAAAATCCCATGGACAGAGGAGCATGGCGGGCTCTGGTCCATGGGACGGCAGAGTCAAGACACGACTGACACACACAGCCAGGAAAGGTGGCTGCGGCACCCACCCTGTCACCAAGTCAGCCTGACCATTTCTTCCCATGGTTGTCACGTTGTGGGTAAGTCCACCATCTGGAGATTGAAAGCAATGGATGATACCCAGATCCCCAGACCATGAGGCTCCCCCACCCACAGTCTGGAAATGACTCAGCTGCCCCATCGTCTCCCTGCATGCCCCCTCCCCCTTCCAGTCACAGTGACACGTTCTAGTTCCTGGTTATGGCAGAGTGTTTCTGACTCCTAAGCTCTCCATGGATGGTGTCCTTTCCCTATTTGGAAAGCATCCTCCGTGGGTAATTTTTCTACCCATCAAGGTCTCACTTACCTTCTATCAAAATGTCAAAGGTCCCTTTCTCCATGAAGTATTTCCACCTGGAATCCGCCTTCCCATGCAGGAGAGGCAGGAGATACGAGTTCAGCTTCTAGGTCAGGAAGATCCCCTGGAGGAGGAAATGGCACCCTGTTCCGGAATTCTTGTCCGGGAAATCCCATGGACAGAGGGGCCTGGTGGGCTACAGTCCCATAGGCTTGCAAAGAGTTGGACACAACTGAGTAACTGAACACACAGAAATCATTGCCTTCGTCGTAGCTCATCACACTCAGGTTTTGCTTTGTATCGTGTCAGGAGCGCTCAGGTCTGTCTATATCTCATGTCCTCCTTGAGGTCACATACGATATTTGTACATATATTTGTATATTTGTACCCCTCTCTCTTCACAGGCTTAACTCTAATGAATGTATAGTAGGTGCTGAATAAATGTTTGCAATTGACAAAGATGACAAGTAGTATAAAAGTTTCACTATATTTTCAGGAACAAGGACTCATGTGCTTCAGAGAAATATTGAATTTTTTCAGATTTCACCAGCATTCAGCTTTTAATGGTGTTCCTAAACACACAGACTCTATGGAGCAGAGGGGATATTGAAGTTCAAAGAGACAGAGAAATCAGGTTGAAGATGGTAAGCGATCAGACTCTTAAGGGAATTCGAGCATTTCCTCATTTCTGGACTGGAATAGAAATGTCTGTAATACAGATATTTAAACCTTTTCTGAGTGGATAGGTGGGGGAGGTTCACTGAACTGCCTGGAGCAGGGCCCTCAGGGGTGAACTTAATGTGATCGTAAAGGTCATATCTAACCCCAGAGCTGCAGATTCCAGGGTAGCACATCTGCTTTTGATTGCATGGGTTCTGAGCACTGGGCTTAGGGCAGGACGCCATCTGAAGGAGGAAATACTAAGCCTGTCTGCAGGCCTGGATGTTCCCACAATGGGAGACCAGCTAAGCCCTGTGGCCGCAGAAAAGACACTGGAGCTTTGTCTCTGAGGCCCCACACGTGGAGGACTTTGCAGCCCACTGGGGCCTCTCAGAACCAATGAAATGGAGCAGGCGGAGATGCAAAGCCAGGGAAAGTGGATCTGACAGGAGTCTGAGATGATTGTTTGAAACATGGGTTAACGTTGTCGTTAAGAGGGAAGGCTGGGAATCAGAATCCGACCCGCATGGTAATTCTGGTAACTCCACTCACTGGCCCTTGTGTGACCTTGGGAAGCTTGCTGGTTCCTGTTTGTCCAATGTAAGTTTACGGAGAAAACGCATGCCAAGCATTTAGGACAGCGCCTATGACTTTCCATTCAATGGCGTTTGGCTATTATTTTATAATTTAACTCTGGCTTGCTCCATCTGGGGAGATAGCATGACTCTAAATGCTTTGAAATTTGAAAGAAAGGAAGAGAAAAAACACCACCCCAGAGTGCTGTTTAGAATAGTGGAAGTCGACTCAGACGAGCAGCCCCGGCTCCCTGCTGGGCACAGATGTGAGGGGCCCACTCCTCGGGCAAGTGCACTTGCTACCCAGCGAGAGCCAGCCAGGGCCACTGAGTCACGTGAGCGGAGGCGGCGAAAGCTGCACAAACATATGCAGCGGGAACAGGCTCAAGGGGGTGATGCGGGCCCCAGGACGTCCCCAAGGCTACAGGGGACACAGACTCCTTGGAACGCTGCAGAGGCCAGGACTATGTAAACATGAGATCAAAACAATGGCCTCGCTGGCCCTTCAGCGTGATAAATGTTTGTCCTGAATGTGTAACAGGAGTCAGACCACCACCTTCTTTTTGTAGTCTGAGTTTTAGGAGGACCCGGGAGAATATGCACCGGTGTGAGTTTGGGGAAGTCCTTTCAGCTGGCTTGTCTCCCTGGTGGCTGAACCCGCCTTCCATGGGCAGACAGCCCCCTGCATTTTCAAAGCCCAGCCTGCCTGCCTGACCCCTCCTGAGCAAGGAGCCACGGAGCAGACTGCTCAGAGGCTTTTCACATCCTAAGCCAGCTCGGGGACCCCTCCCCCACAGTGTGGGAAAGAGAGCCTGCCTCGTCCAAATTACCCCCATCATTCCAGGACCACCGAAGACCATGTCTGTTTGCTCAGAAAAGGGGGAGTGTAACGGGCAGGGGAAAAGGGCGACCAGGTGTGCTCAGGGTCGTAAAACCCAAACAAGTTGCGAATAAGAGCGCGTCTTTCTAAGTTCACTACCAACGTTGGTTGCACTTGTACCAAAGCCCCTTCGCCTTGGCTGTGACTTGTTTTGTCCCCTGCTGCCTTGTCTTGGGCATCTTCTCATAAAAACAGATAATACAGAAGAGAAAACGTTTCCTGTTAAAAGTCCCAAAACATGTGGCTTCTTTAGTTCCTGTTTTCGAGCGAAGTTGGCAGGTTTTATGACTCAAATAGTCTCCCTGGACAGACTGACACAGACAGATTGAATACAGATTGAATATCTATATCTATATCTATATATATATATATATACATACACACACACATATATATATACATACACACACGCATATATATCCATAATCTGTTGGATGAAAAGTTTGCTGGGATGATTGAAACAGCTAAGATCTAACGATCTTCTACTTTGTTATGAGAGCCTCAAATGTTAGCATCTCTTTTTGATCATTTATCATTCTGTCTTTTCTGTCAGAAGCTCCAAATTAACGTTTGACCCTCGCTCATGTTTGCTATTTCATTTAGAAAGTATTACCGATAAAACCCGTTGTCTGAGAATATTTGAATTGCTTTGTTTTTGTTGTCTGGCCTTTGCATTGAAGTGTTTGGGGCCAGAAAGTGGTTATTAAATCATACCCGAGAGAAATACTCAGACCAGCTTGAACAAGTATCCCAAAGCAAAGGGCAGAGGCCCGTTCTAGGGGCCCAGTGTCGGTCAGGGTGAAAGACGTGGGTGATGGCTGAAGGTTCAAAACGGTTTGGGAGGGTCCCAGACATGCATGTGTTCATATGTGCATGTGTGTGTGAATGTAAGTGCATGTCTGGCCGGGCTGGGCGTGACGTCAGTGATGAGGATGACGTGACGTTGCCAATGACTAGGTTTCCGGGATGCCGTTGGTATGGGTGCCCATCCGCAGTCTCTCTGGAGGATCTGGTCAGCACCCTGCGTTGCCTCTCCAAGTTACAGTGAACGTCAGCACTGTTGGGGCTTGCCTGTGGCTCAGATGGTAGACAGTCTGCCTGCAGTGCGGGAGACCTGGGTTTCACCGCTGGGTAGGGAAGATCCTCTGGAGAAGGAAAAGACAACCCAGTCCAGTATTCTTGCCTGGAGAATCCCATGGACAAATGAGCCTGGGGGGCTACCGTCCATGAGGTTGCAGAGTCAGACATGACTGAGTGACCAAGACAGACAGTCACAACACAGTTAACTGCAGGAATTTTGTCAAGGCAGTGCCTCGGAGGGTCCTGAGCCCCAAAGGCTTTTCTCCCTGTTCTGGAATTTTCTGTGGTGAGTTATCGGGAGCCCTGTGGACTGGAGTACATGGCACAAGGGTCGATCGTTCAGGCCTAAGCCGAAGGCACTCAGCAAATTCAGGTCTCAGCTGGGGAGGGGCCTGGTGGACGCCGGGCCCAAAGTGGTGGTATCAGCCACTTCCGTTGGGTGCAGTTTGAGCCAGTCCCCTCTGTACTCAGCTTCCTGTCTTTGAGCTCTCAGACCCGTTTCTTGGGGTGTGGTTGCATAGACTACATAAAATAATGCCTATTTCATCTTTTCAGAAAGTAATAAACACTTTTCTATCATATATTGGATTTTGCTGAGGGCGAACCCTGTACACACACTGAGAGCAATTCATCCCAAGAGAAGATATACATGGATAGGTAAACTTTGGGCATTCAGAATTATACTCTATAATGTCGCTAGTTCTTTCTGGATGTTTTTATCAAGTGTCTTCTCTGTGCTTTGCTTAATGCAACAAGGAAACAAATATGAGAGAGGTCCTGATTCCTGTGGTTCAGTGTTTTTTAGTTTTGCTGAGCAAATTAGCAAGGTCTTACTTTTCCAGAAAGCAGAAGATTTGAGGGCTATTATTGTATTAGAGAATTGTTATGGGCTGAATTGTGTTCCCCCGAATTCATTTGTTGAAGTCCTAGTTCCTCAGAATATCCTTGTATTTGGGGATGAGTATTTACTAAGATAATTAAGGTAAAATGAGGTCTGTCGGGTGGGCCCTAGTCTGGTGTCCTTATGAGAAGAGATTAGGACACGCACATGCACATAAAGACCACATGAAGATACAGAGTCGGAGAAGGCGATGGCCCCACTCCAGTCCTCTTGCCTGGAAAATCCCATGGACGGAGGAGCCTGGGGGCTGCAGTCCATGGGGTCACGAAGAGTCAGACATGACTGAGCAACTTCACGAAGATACAGAGAGAAGGTGCCTCTCTACAAACCAAGAAGAGAGGCCTCAGAAGAAAGCAACCCTGCTGACCACCTTGATCTTGGACTTCTAGCCTTGGGAATTGTAAAAAGAGAATTTGTAAGCCCCCTGGTATGTGGTACTTTGCCCTGACAAGCAGAGCAAACTAGTACTGGAATGCATCCCAGGAAGCAGGAGTGAGCGGGACAGGAAGGAGGACACGTGATAGGCTGGTGAGCAGAGCTGAGCGCAACGGCTCGGTTGAGCGGGTACCATTCGCAAAGAGGCGTGACACAGAGTCACGGTCCACCGAGAAGTAAAGGATACAGGGAGACGATTTATTCGCAAACTCTGATCTCCCGTCGGTCAGCTTTCTCTGTGGGATGTTGGCTCCCCTGAGCCTCCGGGCGATGCAGTCTTGCTCAGTGAGCAGGGTCTGTGCCTTGGTGTCACAGGGACCTTGTTGAGATGAAAGGGGTGCTGGGCCCTGGGAGGGGAGGCATGCCATGGAGCCCATGCAGAGCTGCAGCAAAGCCTGGGTGAGTGAACTGGGAGTCACGTGAGTGGGAGTCAGCCCAGCCACTGGGATTCTGGGAGGCTTCCTGAGGAGAATGGGGAAAGGCAGAGAGGCATGGGTAGGTGAGAGCTATTGGTGTTCGCTGTAGCTGGAGCCCAGCACATTTGGCAAGGACTGCTGGGAGGTGAGATTAGAGAGGCCACAGCAGTGAGATCACCAGAACCTTGAAAAGATAATGCATTGGGGTTCTATCTTGAAAATAACAAGCTGTCATTAAAACAAAGCCTTTAAGTGACGGTGATGTGACAGAGCTTGCACTCAGAAAGAGCTCTGGAGAAAATGTATTTGACCAGGGACTCCAGGGCTAACACTGCCTGAGAGGTGGGCCTCTGCCCAGGCATTCTCTCTGCCCATCCCTGCACCTCCCTCTCTTCTTCAGGAAGGAGAGCAGATGGGCCTGCAGCGTAGCATCAGTGCTGAATCAATGACACTGTGAGATTTACTGACCGTGGTGAACTGCCAGGTCAGGCCTGCCCTGCACTCATAAAGCTTGTGATTTAGTGGAAGCCAGGGGCTGAGGGAGGGAACAGGACTCACTCCTTCTTCAGGGACTGGAAGGGGGAGGATCATAAAATAATGCTTGCCTTCAATTATTCTCTCTCTAGAGAAGGATTTCCCTATGGGCGTGAGGGAAAAGACCCTTGACACCCTCTCCCCAAATAGTCAACAATCCCCACCACTCCAGCCATGTCTGTTAAGAAGGCTCTGTCTCAGAGCACCAATCACCCATTTATTTCTCAGACACACTGGATCAATTGCTTAGTAAGTTTTTAGCTCTACCACCTACTGGGATGAAGGGCCTTGGTGAAGGAACTCAAAGACTATTTCTGAGAGGAAAGGGCTTCAGGTCCCCAGAGAGTAGACTGTGTCCTTGCAGGATCCCAGAGTGAACAGGAGAGAAAGGAGGCAGAGCCGTGGTCAGCTGTGGGGACACAATTGTCAGAGGGCTTGACTGAGATGTCCACAATGGTGGGGGGTGCTGGCCCCCAGACCCCCAAGGAGTTCATGGTGGGTGTGCCAGCCCTGAGACCCCCAGGGAGGCCCTGTACCCAAGGTTGGTAGGATGCCCTGCCTCCCTAAGCCTTCTACCTCAGATGTACCCGGTGTCGGGGCTGCACGCTGTCAGTTCCCATCAGTCAAGTCCAGGTCACGCCCTGCCCTCCTGATCTGGTGACTCCTGGAGTCAGATACCCGGACCCAAATGTCCCTGCTGCCTTCTCCTTGCTAACAGGTCAAGACCAAGCCAGGCCCAGACTGAGAGCAATGAGGACTTCTGGCTTTGCCACCGAAGACCGGTCAATGAGTCTCGAGTAGAGAGTTTCAGGAGTGGGGGCAGAAATATTCCACATGGTTCAACTCCAGTCTCTGCTGCTCATTTATAACTCTCTCCAGTTCCCACAAAAACAGAACAAACCAGACAACAGCCCACAGCAAAGGAGCCTGCTGCAGACCCCTTGTAAACTCCAAGCGCCAGCTGGCCATGTGGTAAAGAATCTGCCTGGAATTCGGGAGACATGGGTTCAATGCCTGGGTCGGGAAGATCCCCTGGAGAAGGAAATGGTAACCCACTCCAGGATTCCTGCCTGGAGAATCTCATGGACAGAGGAGCCTGGCGGGCTACAGTCCATGGTGTTGCAAAGAGTCAAACGTGACTGAGCACATTTACTTATTTAATTTAAATAAAAAGGATGTTGTTTCCTGGCTTCACTCCTGACTCTGATTACCGGGCAGCACTGCAGCTATGAAATGTGAAAGATGAAGGACAGAAGTCACGGTCAAGCGCGCTGGAGACTGTACTCCTACTTGAGAGTGCTGCCTCCAAGTCAGATGGTTTGGGAAAGAAAAGTCACGTTCCCCGTTCTTGAGGTTTTCATCACGCTAAGCACCCGTCCACTTGTCCAGAACTGGAAACCTATTACTGTGTGTTCCTTGTTATTCTTAGAATTTAAAATGATATTTTCCTATTTTAGTTAATGGCCTGAGAATGAGATTTTGGTTGTTTGCAACAAATTGCCTGATTTGGAAATATTGGTGCAGAGGGACTCTATATAATTCAAAGGCTTTTTATAGCATAGGTTTTCCTCCCCCCACCCCCACCCGGGTCTGGAGAATTCCTTTAATCAGGTGGTGGAAGTGATTAATGACCCCATGCGCCTGTGTGCACAGGGAGGTCTCTGTGTCCTCAGCGTGAGGGCAGGAGGGGTCACACCAGCAGATCCTAGCAGAGAAGGAAAGCCCAGGACCGCATTCTCTACCCTGAGAGTACGTACGTGCATGCAATTAAAGCTCTGCCAAACCCACCCAAATGCAAGTAGGGATGGATGTAGCAACTGGTGGAAAGTGCTAAAGGCTGTATCTTCAGCTGTGCTGGCCCAGGGCCCCCTTGCTGACTCCGAAAAGCAAAGGAGGGTGGCGGCGCAGGGTGAGGAGTGTGGGAAGTGGGGGTTAGAATTCTGCTCATTATTTCAAAAGGGAAATACTTCAAATCTTCAATCACCATTTACTAAGCACTTACTATGTGCCAGGCATTAAATGGCGGAAGGAGGAAAGGCTATAAAAAGAAGCAGTATTTCATTGCTGTTCCTGGGAAATTCAGTTTAGTGGGAGAGAGATATAGACACATAGTTACACCTTAAGCTGGGAGCAGCCACAGCAGGGAGCTCCGCTGGGCTCTGAGAGAGAGGGCGGCCATTCAACAGCAGTTTCCCAGGCTGGGAAAGAGGGTGGGTATTTCCAGCAGAATCAACAGAAGTGTGACATCCCAGTACCTGGAGGGGTGGAGGGCAGGGAGCAGTGGGCAGGGATGAGACTCTCCCTTCTGGGAAGGGCCCAGAACATGGAGGTTTATATGCTCTGATGGAGAGTTGGGATTTGTTTCTACAGGCAGCAGGGAGCAATGCTGTAGAATGTTCTAATGGAGGGAAATTGGAATGAACATTTTAGAGCCACACACATCTCTCTGTGAATATTTGAGAGCCACGGCTGTGGAGAGTGGGACAGAACCAGTCTCGTGGCTGAGGGATGGCAGTGTCTATCCGTACTAACAGCAGCGAAGCTCAGAACTCATGGAGGTTCTCACGAGTCCTTTCGTTTCTGAATTGTTCCTCTCTTTTTCTCTTTCAGAAAGACTTTCTTATTGTATTCCTCACAGGTGTTCCAAGGCCAGTTTTCTTCCACAAATCTCACTTTTCAAACTTGTCCCTTCTTTGCTGTACTGGACATACCCTCCGACGCTACTTTGAAAAGAGCCCCGCACAACTAGAGAAACACCAAAACGGTGAGGCTCTCTGTGTAACACACGTTTTAAAGGGCACTCAGAATGTCCGCCTGGCCGTGACTCTGGGTCATTTACACCTGCAGCCCTTCCTAACAGGAGGTTTGATCCTGCACTAACGCTGCCAGAAGCCTCTCTCAGTAGAATGGCTGGGGCATTCCCACTGGTGGAGTCTCAGATGCCAAGCTCTCCCCACCTCTGAAATATGCCTCCCAGCACTGAGGTCACAGCCTGGCTTCCTGCTCACCTGCCTCACCTGGATTAAAAAATCTCAGAGTTCACTCTTAAAGAAACCTAAGGGCAAACCTCATCGTTTCCTTTCTGCAAGAAGAAAGCCCTGCAGAAATCATGGATGTCTTAATGACTGAGGTGGTGAAAGCATTTCAGAAGCACGGATTTGGTTTCACCAAAGCCAGCACAGACTCTTGTTCGGCCACAGCTCTCTCTGCCTCCCCGGCTGCCTTGCATGCGACACTCAGTTCTTATTCCCAGGTTTTCCTTGGTTACATCTCACCCATCCTCAGGGCCTTGGCTCTGACTTCACCTCCAAGAAGCCTGTTCTCATGATGCAGCCACAGGCATCTCACTCGACTTGTGCTTCTTTGGGTTTTATTAACCACAGTTAGCAATTGACCTTGAACTACAGTCACAGACAATCAGAATCCCAGAGATGTTCTCATCGTGGGCTCTGTGCTACAGGTGCCAGGATCAGCAGCCTGCCCTCTTCTGCCATGTCCAGTACCCAGATGTGGGGGTTATCACCAGCCTGCAGCCCCGGGCACAGCACTGCTTCTCTAGAGGACATAAGGAAGGCTACAATGAACCGTGCTAAGGAGGTTATAGCCCGCTGTAGTCTTACAAAACAGAACAGTGCAAAGGGTTGGGTTTGCAATTAAACAGACCTAATTTCAAAAACTAGTTCTTCATAAGTCATCAAGTGAAAGTGAAAGTCATTCAGTCGAGTCTAACTCTTTGTGACCCCATGGACTGTGGCCCACCAGGCTCCTCTGTCCATGGAATTCTCCAGGTCAGAATATTGGAGCAGGTAGCCACTTCCTTCTTCAGGAGATCTTCCTAACCCAGGGATTGAACCCAGGTCTCCCACATTGAAGGCAGATTCTTTACTGTCTGAGCCACCAGGGAAGCCCCATAACTCATCAGGAAAATTCAAATTAAGAATTTATTTTATGAGGTTTGCCCATAGCTTTGACTAGACAGACCTTTGTAGGCAAAGTAATGTCTCCCATCTGCAGTGATTTTGGCACTCCCACATGGAGATAGAATTACACTGATTTAAAAAAAAAAAAGAACTGATAAAACCAAGTGCTGGGGAGGATGCAGGGTGACTGGGCTTCTTGTCTGTTGCTAGTGGTAGAGTAGACTGGTGCAATCACCTCAGAAAGATAATTAGAATTTGAGCTTTTGGTTCACCCCAAGTTTTGACTGTTATGGCTTCAACCATACGTGAACTGCGAACATCCAGATGTTCAAGCTGGTTTTAGAAAAAGCAGAGGAACCAGAGATCAAATTGCCAACATCCACTGGATCATCGAAAAAGCAAGAGAGTTCCAGAAAAACATCTATTTCTGCTTTATTGACTATGCCAAACCCTTTGACTCTGCAGATCACAATAAACTGTGGGAAATTCTGAAAGAGATGGGAATACCAGACCACCTGACCTGCCTCTTGAGAAACCTGTATGCAGGTCAGGAAGCAACAGTTAGAACTGGACATGGAACAACAGACTGGTTCCAAATAGGAAAAGGAGTACTTCAAGGCTGTATATTGTCACCCTGCATATTTAACTTATATGCAGAGTGCATCATGAGAAATGCTGGGCTGGAGGAAGCATAAGCTGGAATCAAGATTGCCAGGAGAAATATCAATAACCTCAGATATGCAGATGACACCACCCTTATGGCAGAAAGTGAAGAAGAACTAAAGAGCCTCTTGATGAAAGTGAAAGAGGAGAGCGAAAAAGTTGGCTTAAAGCTCAACATTCAGAAAACTAAGACCATGGCATCCTGTCCCATCACTTCATGGGAAATAGATGGGGAAACAGTGGAAACAGTGTCAGACTTTATTTTTCTGGGCTCCAAAATCACTGCAGATGGTGACTGCAGCCATGAAATTAAAAGATGCTTACTCCTTGGAAGGAAAGTTATGACCAACCTAGACAGCATATTAAAAAACAGAGACGTTACTTTGCCAAAAAAGGTCCGTCTAGTCAAGGCTATGGTTTTTTCAGTAGTCATGTATGGATGTGAGAGTTGGACTATAAAGAAAGCTGAGCACTGAATAATTGATGCTTTTGAACTGTGGTGTTGGAGAAGACTCTTGAGAATGCCTTGGACTGCAAAGAGATCCAACCAGTCCATCCTATAGGAGATCAGTCCTGGGTGTTCATTGGTAGGACTGATGTTGAAGCTGAAACTCCAATACTTTGGCCACCTGATGTGAAGAACTGACTCATTAGAAAAGACCCTGATGCTGGGAAAGATTGAGGGCAGGAGGAGAAGGGGACGACAGAGGATGAGATGGTTGGATGGCATCACCAACTCAATGGACATGAGTTTGAGTAAACTCTTGGAGTCACTGATGGACAGGGAGGCCTAGCGTTCTGCAGTCCATGGGGTCACAAAGAGTCGGACGTGACTGAGCAACTGCACTGAACCGAACTGATGAATCGAGTCGCTGGGAACATGTTTGATGTGCCTTTGGTGGATACAAGAGCCCCTTTCTGTTGCAGATACACCCGGTTTGAAGCTTTTTTTTGGAAATGCATTTAATACACCTAACCTACCAAACATCATATCTTAGTCTAGCCTACCTTAAACATACCTGGGACACTTACATTAGCCTACAGTTGGGCAAGATCATATAACACAAAGCCTGCTTTCAGTAAAGTGTTCATTATCTCACGCAATTTATTGAATGGGCTTCCCTGAACACTCAGTGGTAAAGAATCACCCTAGAATGTAGGAGACACAGGAGAGACACGGGTTTGATCCCTAGGTCGGGATGATCCCCTGGAGGAGGAAATAGCAACTGACTCCATTATTCTTTGCCTGGAGAACTCCATGAACAGAGGAGCCTGGCAGGCTATAGTCCACAGGGTAGTGGAGTCACACACGACTGAGCACGATCTATGCAATTTATTCAATACTATCCAGAAAGGGAAAAGCAACATGGGCTTTCTGGCTGTATGATGTTTGTCAATGTGTCAGTTATTAACCCTCATGATCCCGAGGTTGAGTGGGAGCTGAAGCTCCCACTGCTCAGCGACGTCCAAACTTTGAACTACATATTGCTCGCCCAGGAAAAGATGAACATTCAAAGTACTGAGTCTTCTACTGAATGCAATTGCTTTTGCGCCATCATAATGCAGGACAATCATTAAGTCAAACCATTTTAAGTCAAGGACTCTGTATGTAGATCGAAGAAACTGCGGAGCTGCAGGACTTGTGATATCCAGCATTGTATGTGGAGGGAGGGTGATAATCTTGCCAGACTGTGTGGTTGGAATTGTCACAGCTAACACTGCCCTCTGGGTGTCTGACTGCATCCGTCCATCAGTTTTTGCCTCGTAAGGAACCACTGCGCCATTCAGTGACTTCACCAAGTTCACTTATAGTACTCACACGTCTGTAGGTCTGTCTGGCAGCTCTGCTGCTCAGCGCTAGCTCAGCTGATGGAGCAGGGCTGGGATTGCGTGGTCGGCTGACAGGTTGGGTAGGGCCCGCCGGTCTGGGTGGCCTCTGCTGCTTGTCCGGTGGTTGGCTTCACGTTGGTTTAGGAAGAGGGGAAGCTGAGTGGGTGTCTCATAATCTAGGCGACAATCTGGGCTTGTTCCCCTGGATGCTGGAAGTCCCACAGGAGAGAGCAGAGCCTTGCTCTGGGTGCTCAGGCCGACAGGGGACCGACACTTATCACCTGTGCTACATTCTACTAACTGAAGCCTTAGACCAGCTGAGATCCCTGGGGTGGAGAAAGACAGCCCGCTCCTGGGCGGTGGACACCGAAAGGGGAGGAACCTTGGCTGTTTAGAAATGGCCCCTACTGTTTGTTCTGTATCGTGAACTCTGGAAAGCATCTTTGGGTCTATTTCTCACTGGCCCCCAAGTACAGAGAGGAAGGGGTGCAGCTCCATGCTCGCTTTTGTTCCTGTTGTGGAAGTCAGGAAAACCAAATCTGCCGTTAACAGCAGCATGCCACCAGGGTGTCCGCCTGAGAAGGAGGTTTTTCATTTTCCATGGAAAGCTTTTAAAATGACGTTTCCTTGGAACCATCAGTTATAAGCATGAATATGGGAGTTCAAATGGAATATTCAGTTTTCACAGCTGTATCTGTGCTAAATTTAAAAGGACAGAAAAACAAAGAGAAAGAAAAAAATGACCCATAGCTTTTTGCAACAGAACGGGGGCCCCGGGAAGGAGTCTTTCCAGCGCTGTGGGGCCTGCTCAGTGACTCCATCATTTCCAGATTGGACTCTTTTAATTAACCGTGGCTGGATTTCTGCACTTTTACTCTCGGGCTGGTGTTTTATTTTTTTGTTCTAGTGCCCACATGAGCATCCTCTGGCAGTAAAACATTCGGGGAGAAGTTATAAAAACATGTCATCTTGGTTATAACGTCTGGCTAATTGATTTTTGAGAATCGCTTAATTGTATGACTTTCGTTAACCAAACAACAATGCCTGTTTTCACACCCCTGAAATTAGCTCATACTATTTCATGACCTGCCCCTGCTGAGACGCACTCCATATTCCTGACCATAAATCTGGCCTCTGCCGAGGCTTGCATATTTGTTCCAGCTTTGCTGTGGCGATTTTACTACATTGGTTCCTTTTTTTCCCCTTCCAATTTATAGTGGGCAATAAACATGGAGAAAGGTTTAAGGGGAGAAAGTGTTTGTTTCCAAACTGTGTGAGCTGAATTTTTAATTTCTTGCTTAAATAAAATAATAAAAGGTGGCTTTCTTCACTTCTTGGCCCAACATGGAACTCTGTTGGTTCCACTTAAATGGTATGTGAGAGAAACATGAGCTTGCGGCCTTTTTTTTTTTTTTTAAACAGAGATCTCCAAAAGCTCTGCCGAGTTAGATTAATTGCCTGGAAGTTTCACAGGAGTCTATGTCAGTTACAAGGAGATTTTAATGTGCAAAGTCAAGATGATAGGCGTGTGGGAAGTGAGGCTAGGAGAGGCCTGAGAGAGAGGAATGAATGGAAGGAGAAAACAAAGCCACTTCAGATCAGTGGGAAAAATCTGTTTGGTAGAGAAAAAGAAAGTGGGGATGCGGACTGGGAATATTTCCTCAGATCATGGCTTAAGCTACAAAGAAGAGGGCGAGGAAAAGATCATATTCCACTTTTTCTTCTCTGGAAATTGCCTGATGGATCAAAAGCCTACCCATCATGTCCTTATGCAGTGTTGAGCTATAAGATCCCCAGAAAAAGTCACAAGCTGGGAGGTTCGAAGGAACCCTTGGCTTTCTACAGCTCAGCCTGAGGCCATTGCCGTTTTCTTCCTCATCATAAAGGAAGCCCACGTGCTTAGTCGCTTCAGCTGTTTCTGACTCAGTGTGACCCTATGGACTGTAGCCCTCCAGGCTCCTCTGTCCGTGGGATTCTATAGGCAAGAATACTGGAGTGGGGTGCCATTTTCTCCTCCAGGGGATCTTCCTGACCCAGGGATCAAACTCGTCTCCTGCATCTCCTGCATTGGCAGGTTACATGGATTGATTTCTCAATATTGAAATAGGCTTGCATTCCTGGAATAAGTTGCACTTGGTCATGACATATGTTCTTTTATATATTTCTGAAGTCTCTTTGCTAATATCTGAAGGGTTTTTGCAATGATGAGAGAAGGAAAGGAGAACTCAGAACGGGGCCTTCACCTGAGCTCTGGGCGAGCCCTGGACTGAGGAAGTTTCTGGTTGTCTGGGCCTCATCCTGGACAGGATGAGGAATCCTGCTGTGACTCTGTGCCAACGTGGTGAATGAAAACACGGAATGAAGGACAAAGCTGAGTGTTCTCATCTGGACCATTCATTCTTGCAAAAACAAACAAACAAAAATGTCCAAGGCTTTGTGTGGTTCTCAAGGGAAGATGTCAACCACAGGGCACTGAGACTGCATTCCATGCTGGAGGGCAAACAAGATCCACAGAAAATCCAAAGGAGCCAACCTTCCCACCCTTTCAGTAGCAAGAGAAACATTCTCAGCAACTTTCATTGAACAGAAATGAAACGCTTTGCAGGAAAGCAATCCCCTAAGCTGTCAGCACCTATGCCCATGCCCCGCAGTCCACCGTGACCACCGTTGTGAGGGTCAAGTGTGTTCATTCCAGGAGGGCCCTCCTCGTGCCTCAGTCTGGGCATTTTTCCTGACCCCCTGGTGGTATCAGCCTTGCTGTGTACCTTTGACCTAATTCCCTGCACTGACCCCTGAACTGGTAACCCCCTTAATACCTAGAGTGACCATATGGCTTATCTTTCAAAGGGGCACTTTTGAAAGTGTTTAAACCATAACAACAGGTCCATTCTGGAACAGCTTTGGGCAGACAAGGACATAAATTTGACCTCATACTTCAGGTACTGTGGAACATGGGCTCTGTATTGTTCATGCCAGATCCTGCTGCCCACCATGGTGGCCCCCAAGTTCTACTTGTACCCTGAGCCCCCTCTTTCGTCTTCCAGAAGCCCAAACAGCTGTCCTGATCTGGAATTGCTAACAATTCATTATCTGACCCTGGAATCGCACTGAGGAATCCTGAAGGCCCATGGAGACTTCTATTCACACAGGACTGAGATGTGCTTGGACTTTGCTTTTCCGTTTTCTGTCTTTCATGGCCTCCTACAATCTTCTGGATTTCACTTTAGCTGATTCACTATGTCCTCACCAAGCCTCCTGTGCAGACCCTTTGGTACCCACACAGACACCGTGGCAGCCTGTTGGAAACGCACTCCTTGTTAGTGATACAGGGATGAATTGAATGAGCCTCCACTGGTTTGCAAACTGAGTGTTCTCAGTAGCAAACCAAAAAGCAACCTTACTTTTGTCTCTACTATTTATACCTGCTGTGACATGAGTTCCATTTTAGAGGTTAGATTATGACAGATTAAGGAAGAAAGTTCCCATTGTCTCTTGAGAGTAGCCTGGGTTGGGCAACCAGATGTAGCCAGAACATCACTTGACTTCCTTTCACAAGAGCATGGTTAAGAATGTCCTGGACACTGAAAACAGGAACTTGAGTAGGTGTCTGTACACCTATGTTCACAGAAGTCCTAGTCACAAGAGCCAAAAGGTTGGAAACAACTCAATGTTCAATAAAAGATCACCAATAAAAAGATGTGATATATCTGCACAATGAAGTATTATTCAACCCTTAAAAAAGAGTGAAATTCTGACACATGCTACAATATGCAAGGAACTTGAAAACATGCTGAGTGAAATAAGCTAAACACAAAAGGACAAATATTGGATGATTCCACCTATATAAGGTACCTGCTGCTGCTGCTAAGTCACTTAAGTCATGTCCAACTTTGTGCAACCCCATACATGACAGCCCACCAGGCTCTCCCATCCCTGGGATTCTCCAGGCAAGAACACTGGAGTGGGTCACCCTTTCCTTCTCCAATGCATGAAAGTGAAAAGTGAAAGTGAAGTCGCTCAGTCGTGTCTGACTCTTTGAGACCCCATGGACTGCAGCCCACCAGGCTCCTCCATCCATGGGATTTTCCAGGCAAGAGTACTGGAGTGGGTATATATAAGGTACCTAGAATAATCAAATGCACAGAGACAGAAAGTAGAATCGCAGTTGCTGAGGGGAGAGGCGAACGGGGAGTGAGTGTTGAATGGCGACAGGATTTCAGTTTGGGAAGATGAAGTTCTGGAGGTGGATGGTGGTGATTGTTGCTGTTCTTCACTCACTAAGTTGTGTCTGATTCTTTGTGACCCCATGGGCTGCAGCACATCAGGCTCCCTATCCTTCACTCCAGGAAACTGGAGTTTGCTTAAACTCATGTCCATTGAGTCCGTGATGCCATCCAACCATCTCATCCTCTGTCGCCCCCTTCTCCTCCTGCCTTCAGTCTTTCCCAGAATCAAGGGGTTTTCCAATGAGTCAGTTCTTCACATCAGGTAGCCAAAGTATTGGAGCTTTAGCTGATGAATATTCATCAGTCCTTCCAATAAATATTCAGGGTTTATTTCCTTTAGGTTTGATCTGGTTTGATCTCCTTGCAGTTCAAAGGACTCTCAAGAGTTTTTTTCAACACCACAATTCAAAAGACAAAAATTCCTTGGCGCTTGGATGATGGTGATGGTTGCACAATAATGCAAATGTACTTAATGCCACTAAAGTGTGCACTTAGAATGGTTAAGATGGTAAATTGTACATTATATGGATTTTACTACAATTTGAAAAACTGTTCTGGATGTTCACCTAAGGAGCACCATTTTGTTTGCTTGTTAAAGGCGTTTCCACCCCCACCCTCTTGCCCTACTCATCTTCTCCCCCCTTTCTGGCAGCCCCTGACAGCTGGCCTTAACCTGTATTATCAGCCACCTGTGCTGATAAAGCTCTGTTTGCTCCTCTGGAGAATAGTTCATGGAAATGTGACAGAGCCTGACTCTGCCATGGGAGACGCTGCTCGCTCATCATCTCTGAGGTGACTTTGAAGGCCCTCGCTGGCAGGCGTGGGGATTTCTCTTACTCCTGCGTGGCATGGGGCTGTAGGGCAGAGATACTGTATTTGGCAAGCCAAGCTCTGAGATGCTGCATACACTGCCTTCCAGCCCAGGCATTGTTGCTAAGCACATTTGCTTTCTGCATCAGGTGGGCATCCCTCCTTGGCACAGCCGATGTGTTCAGGCCCTCCTGGGGCTGTTAGGGTGAGTCTGGGAAGGCAGACACAGATGAAAGCAAGACGGGGCTTTGGTGATCCTTTGCGTCCGAGGACAGAAGGGAGAGCTGAGGCTGGCCATCCTTAGATGTTTCCACAGGCAGAGGGAGATCTGGTCGGAGGGGGCCCCAGTGCAGGCCCCCTAACTCCCAGGACAGGGGCTCCACTTGCTGGTTGCAACCTTAGCTGTGTGCGGTTGGGGTGTTCTTGAGCAGCTGGCTCTTTGAAACACTCAGGTAGGTTAAAAGTATCTTTTTCTCCTGCACAATTGCCTCTTACTTAGTTTTATTTCTACTTTTGATATGTTCAACATTTCTCCAAGTAGGACATAGCTAGAGCTCATAATTTAATACCCTTACCCATTGACTGTTCCTCATAGCATCTCTCAGAGAAGAACCAAAGCTTTTCCACTGACATTAAAAAAATAACAATTACAGGTTACAGGGTGTTTCAAAGATGGTACAGCGAGGTTCTCTGTGGCCTGACTCGTTCCCCCCGTGGCTACATCTTACATGACACAGTGCAACATCAAAACCGGACATCTGACATTTGTCCAGAACGTGTGTGCAGCTCTGTGTCATTGTATCACCTGGAGGTCACGACAGAGAATAGTTCCGTAACCACAAACATCTCTCAATGGCCACATTCACCCCTCATCCACCATATCTCCCCCAGCAGCCGCTATTATGATCTCCATTTCTACAATTTTGTCAGTTTAAAGGTGTTCTATGTGTGGGATCACAGAGTATGTGACCTTTTGAGATAGACTTTTTTTCACTCATAGGCCCCGTAAAATTCATCCAAGTTGCATATATCAATAATTCCTTTTTATTGCTGAATAATATTCTATGATACCACAGTTTTTCTGGGGGGTAGCTTTTAGCTATTACAGAGTTGCTCTGAATGTTGTGTACAGGCTTTTGTATGTTTTCATTCTCTGGGACAAATGATCAGGAGTGCATTACTGGGTCATGTGACAAGCCAATGTTTAGTCTTTAAAGAAACTGCCAGACTGTATTCCAGAGTGACTGTGAACATTCACGTTTCCATCAGCAGTGGAGGAGTGATGTAGTCACCCACATCCTGGCCTGCATTTTGTATTGTCATGATTTTTCATTTTAGCTTTCTAAGAGGTATGAGTGGTATCTAAAAAAACCAAGACCCTGTTATATTTCTTATCAAAGCTAATATAGTTTTCAGTGTGCACTTTTAAAACCACAGAGTAGAGATGGCTCCAGCCATTAGTAAATGCTAACACCAAGATATAAATCACGGGAAGAGGCTATAAAGTGTTGGGGAAGAAGAGGGTTTCTAACAGAGTGTGCAAGGAAAACCTCATCTGGAGGAGGACTTTTCAATAAAAGACAGAAGGAAATGAGGGAACCAGAATTTCGGGCCAAAGGAACAGCAAGTACAAAGGCCTGAGATGGGCGTGTGTCCAGAGGGGTCAGGGACCCGCAGAGCAACCGCTCAGAGGGGAGATCAGAGGGACGAGTGCAATGTGACCAGGCCTGAGCAAACCAGAAAGCCTCCAGGGACTAAGAGCAGGGATGGGGTGTCAGGCAGCATTGTGAAATGATCAATTTGCTGCTGCACTAGCAACAGACCAGAGAGAGACTGGCAGGAGTGAGGAGAGCAAAAAGAAGACTTGCTCAACAGCACCTGCTGGAGATGGTGCTTGGCCCCACCGGGGACAGCAGCGGTAATCATAAGTAGCCAAATTCTGGATGCAGTTCTTGAGATGGACCCAGTGACATTTTCTGAGACTGGATGTGAGATAACCTCAAAAGCTGGCTGGTGGACGGCCATACGAGCAGCTGGGGCTGGCAAGTGCCAGTTCACGATGCCTCTTCAACTCGCCAAGGGGACGTGCAACCAGCTGTTGACACGTGAATGGAGTTTGGAAGACAGGTCCCGGCTGAAGGATCATTGTTGGTGGCCTGCAGAGCCATGATCCTAACGCGTGGAGTGACTGTAGATGGAATGTGGCTTCACGAGGGGGCATTTGAAGGAACGGGCCAGGATAGTCTCGTCTCGTATGATTCTGGAGCCTTCCCTGGTAGATGTGGGGTCCTTAAACCCCCTGTTATCAGGGTGGCACCCCCACAGGGCTTTGCTCAGGCATCAGCTTCTCCTGGAAACAGAGCTTTTGTCTTGTGCTCACGCCTGTGTCCCTCCGTGTTTCCTCTGCCAACGCTCCGCTGGTGGGTCTGTGTGGCCGGGCTGCCTGACGGGTGCCTGCGTGGCTGTCAGTGCCATCACGCTGCATTCTTCAAATGCTGATCAAAGACGATGCCGGGCATTTAAAAAACCCTCGGGGATTGCTTACATGCTCACAGAAACCTCCTCTTCGTCTGTTTTTGCTCTCACTTATTCACCCCCTTGCTGTCTTTCCCAAGTTCAGATAAGAGAATTTTGTTTGAGAATAGTTTTGCCTGATTCTGTTTGGGAATTTTCATGTTGTAAGAAATGAACCTTCATGTTAAAAAGATTGAGCATATATCAAGATGCTAAACGTAGGAACAAAATGCCCCTCATGGAAAAAGAAAAAGCAATACACTAGTAATACACTATGAGTTTTGTGTTGGAATCAGTAGTGAAATCAGTAGAATTAGCTATCCTGCCAGCTGCATCAGACCTGGGTGAGGTCTTCCAGAATATATGAGCTGAGTTTTTGTGTGGTTAAGATTTCACATATTGTGGCTCCAATGAGATTTATGCCCACTGTCCTTGCTGGCCCCATGTCTAGCACTCACTCAGTGGACTTTTGACAAATCCCCAAACCTCCCAGCTTCAGGAGGCACGGGTGGGCAGGGGAGATGCAAGGCACAGCGTGTGCTCTCTGAGGGGTGGTCCAGCTTAGAGTGGAAACCCTGATGCTTAGTCAGTGGGCTTGACCAGCCCTTATGCTCAAGCTGAAGATGTAAATTCACCTGGGATGCTGGCCTGCAAGTCAGCCCACCAAAGCCTCCCTTCTACCATTCTACTGCTCTCCCGCCTCTGCTGCTGCTGCTAAGTCGCTTCAGTCGTGTCTGACTCTGTGCCACCCCATAGACGGCAGCCCACCAGGCTCCCCCGCCCTGGGATTCTCCAGGCAGCTCCCGCCTCTGAGAAAGGCCCAAAGGAGCAGGTCAGACACAGGTGTCCAGTGACTCCCATTCAGTGGGGCAGGATCAGTGCTCCTTTAGGGACAAGGGGAAGATGGGTCCTCGGGTTTTGCTTTGCGTCTCCCTGTGTTTCTCCCCTTGGAGTCTCTCTTAGACATCATGCTCCAGTTATGCAGCACGATGAACTGGGTTCTGGAATGGGCTCTTCCTCCACAAGAAGGTGCCTGGCAACAGCCCAGCTGGAAGAAGCAGCCAGATGTGAGGCAAGGAGAGCGAGAGGCAGCTGGTTGTCTTCCAGACCTCTGAAGTTGCCTACGAGAAATGTTTTAAAAAATAAAAACTGCTTTAGAAACATAGAGCAGAGGTCACTTCCAGAAACCTGTGGTAACTCTGTGTGTGTGTGTGTGTGTGTGTGTGTGTGTGTGGGGTGGAGTGTTAGGGTGTGTTGTGTTTAAGGAGGGAGGAAGAAACTAATCCCTGGCAATGACAATCCCTTCCCACTTGGCAAATGTCTTTTCCACAGTCTTCAGAACAATTGGAAGAGGAAGCATTACACCCAATCCCATGATGGAGAAAACTGAAGATCAGAGCAGTTAAAGGACAAGCTGGTGAACTGTTGGGTCCAGGAGTCAGTTCCAGGTCATGCTGGGCTCTTTATACTCGGCAGACCTGCCCGTTTGGGGCTGGAACATGGGGACCTGGAAGAAGAGGTAGAATTATTTTATTGGTTCTCAGAAAGTTTTCGGATGCATGCAGAGGGTGACTACCACAGCACACAAGGTTTAGGAACCGAGGTGGAGAGAAGAGCAGAGTTCTTAGACAGCAGCTCCAAAGCCAGGAGCTGGGCTGTGCAGAGAGCAGGCTCACACAGCGTTCCCAGGCCTGGCGCACCACTGTTCTCATGCTGAGCAACCAGGAAAATGAGCTGTGTGATCTCAGCCTTATCATTTGCAACGTGGGCACAGTCACTGCTCATCTCCTCAGAACGCGGCAAAGAATTCTGAATTGAAATGATCACAAAGCACTGAGTGGAGTTTATAAAAGTGCTATGGAGAATAATACAGAAATAAATACAGATTTCGTGTCCTTTTCCTAGGAAGTTTATTTTTGTGGACTAAGAAAAGACTTCTAGTTTCAGTGAAAACTTCGGGACAATGGGCTGTCTGACATGCAAGATGTGGTGTCACGTTCACTTACACACTTCTCCTCCAAAGTCGCAGACTGAGGAGGCTGGCTGAAGCCTGGCTGGTGGCTGTGATATATTTTCACTGAAATGTCCCCATAGAATATATTGCGTTTTTTTCATTTACGTGGAAATTTTGCCCAGATTTTAATTCCCTTTGACCTGCGGGCCATTTTCACCCTTCTGGTTTCAATTCCGTCTTTCTCTGATTAACCCCTTGGTGTTCGTCATCTCTTCTGCTGTCTCCGGCAGAATATGCTACAAAGTGCAAATGCTTTTTGGTATGTTTACTAATTTAACTGATTCCAAATGTAGAGGAGAGATACCTTCTGAAGTTTAGGTCCGGAATTTTCACCTATCAGAACTTCGTAAGTGTTTTTTCTGTGTCTTCAATGAAGACTTTGAGAAATTGCTTTGGCATTTTAGTTTTTTGAAATTAGCTGTTTCTATTTTCTTAGGTTTCTATTGCCAAGTACTGTATCTTGTTCACAAATAATACAAGTCATGTGTTCAATCAATGGGCCTTGTGTTTCTGCCTTATCCATTCATGAGGAGTTTAGAAATATCTTTGCCTTATAATCTGGCATTACTAGAAGCAGCAAACACCAAACCTCTGACTTCCTTGTACGCTGAGTCCAGTCTGTTCATACCTGTCCACCCCGCAACCCCCTGCCCCAGTGGATCAGAAGGCGTAGAGGCTAAAGTCTAAGGAAGAAAAGGCCTGGTATGAGCTTGAGCTCTGATACCAGTTTGCATTGGATTCTGGCAATATTTCAAGGCTTTTCATCTATAAAATTGAATGGAACAGTTGATGCAAAGACAGGAAAAGAAAAACGAGAATCTATGCATGTATTTGCACACATACATGATTTTCAGAACACAAACCATATATGTGTGCTTTCCTGTGGAATGTGATATAGGAAAAAAATTCAGCTGTAAAATTCTTTGATCTGCCAGATTCCTGTGTTTTACTGTCTGTTTCTCGCTGTTCCCTTCCTTTCTATCTCCTTCCTCCCCTCTTCCCTCTCTTCCTTCCTCATTTCTCCCTCATTCACACACACACACACACACACACACACACACAGAGCCCGGGAGGACTAATATCAGAAGCTAAATTATCAATTGCGTTAGAGGTTAAATTTGTTATTATTTTAGTGCATATATTTTAAAATCATTATTTTATGTTGGACTACAGGTGATTTACAGTGTTGCCTTAGTTTTAGGTGTACAGCACAGTGGTTCAGTTATAAATATGTGCGTGTGTATGTTCAGTCATGTCTGACTCGTTGTGACCTCAGGCTCCTCTGTCCATGGGACTTCCCAGGTAAGAATACTGGAGTGGGCTGCTCCACTACTCCAGGGAATCTTCCCTACCCAGGGACTGAAACTGGGTCTCCTGCATTGCAGGCAGGAGTTATACGTACATATACACATATGTATTCTTTTTCAAATACTTTTCCCGCTTAGCTTATTACAGAATATTGAGTAAAATTCCTTGTGCTGTACAGTAGGGCCTTGCTGATTATCTATTTTATATTTAGCTGTGTACTATGTTACTTCCGAACTCCTAATTTATCCCTCCCACATCTTTCCTCTGTTGTAACTGTAAGTTTGTTTTCTAAGTCTAAGAGTTTGCCTTGTAAGTAAGTTCATTTGTATCATTTTCAGATCCCACACGCGATATCATATGACATGTGCCTCTCTTTGTCTGACTTCTTTCACTTGTGCTAACTTCTAGGTCCTCCTATTTTGCCGCAAATGGCAACATTTCACTCTTTTTTATGGCTGAGTAACCTTCCATTGCATATGTGTACAACATCTTCTTTATCCAGTCACCTGTCATTCGACATTTAGGTTGCTTCCATGTCGTGACTGTTGTAAATAGTGCTTCAATTAGGGTGCATGTATCAGAGCAGAAGTAAATGAAATAGAAATGAAGAAAACTATAGAAATGATCAACGAAACTAAAAGCTGTTTTTTAAAGCTGGTATTTTGAAGATAAACAAAACTGATAAGCCTTTAGCAAGATTCATCAAGAAAAAATTCATTTTATTTTTTCATGAATAAAATTAGAAATGAAAAAGAAGAGGTTATAATAGACACCACAGAAATACAAATGATCATAAGAGACTACTACAAGCAACTAAATACCAATAAAATGGACAACCTAGAAGAAATGGGGCTTCCCTGGTGGCTCAGACAGTGAAGAATCTGCCTGCAATGTGGGAAACCTGGGTTTGATCCCTGGGTTGGGAAGATCCCCTGGAGGAGGGAATGGCAAGAAATGAACAAATTCTTAGCAATGTACAATCTCCCAAGACTGAACTGTCAAGAAATAGAAAATACAAACAGACAAATAACTGGTACTTAAATTGAATCTGTGGTTAAAAACTCCCAACAAAATAAGTTTAGGACCAAATATCTTCACAGGCAAATTCCATCAAACATTTAGAAAAGTGTTAACACCAATCCATCTGAAACTATTCTAAAAATTGCAGAGGAAGGAACACTATTCTATGAGGCCACCATCACCCTGATACCAAAACGAGACAAAGATACCACAAAAAATTGTTATTGTTTAAAGCGTTAAAGAAAGAAAGTGAAGTGGCTCAGTCTTGTGCGACTCTTAGCGACCCCATGGACTGTAGCCAGCCAGGCTCCTCTGCCCATGGGGTTTTCCAGGCAAGAGTACCAGAGTGGGTTGCCATTTCCTTCTCCATTAAAGGGTTATGTTGTAGATAATTTGAAGTAAGAGTCATTCAATTTATGTAATTTACTTAATAGTATGATATATCACTGTTGCATCAATACTACATTTGTCTATCAATGACTAAGAATCACATTATTGATAGCCACTAATTAATTTTATAATACCTTTTTCTCAAATAATTTTACTATTGTTCCTTAAAGATTATATCTGAAAGCAAAAGTTCAAGTCCCTTGAACTAGACATAATATTACAAAATAGCAATATATATATCATAGATGGTCCTTTTTTGACCTCTTATTTTGTTGTAGTGGTGGATGTTGATATGCAATTTGAAATGGATATATCTAGAATTTTCAGTGCAATGAAGTTCAACAATTATTTGTGTATATCCATGTAACCACTACTTAAAATAAGATCAAAAATATCTCTATTGTCCTAAAAATTTCCCCTATGCCCCTTTCCAGTTAATTTATAGACAGTCACTTTCTGATTTCAAACTCCACAGAACTGTCTTACCTGTTATATGGTTTCTAATCATGGAATTACGCAATGTGCACTATTTTGTAGTTTGACTCACTCAGCATCATGTTTCTGTGATCCATCTGTGTTGGTGCTTCCTCTGTTGGTAGATTATTCATGTTTGTGAATATGATATGCATACACACACAATATGGTCTTTCATGAGCATGAACATGATGTTTTTCTCCATTCTCTTAGGTCTTCTTTTATTGCCTTAAACAATATGTTTTTGCTTTCAGTGCAGAGATCATACACATATTTTATTAGATTTATTACCTATTTGATATTTAAAAATAATGTTTGGATTTCATTTTTAAAATTGTTTGTTGATGGTAGATAGAAGTACAGATATTTTTCTGTATTGGCCCTGAATCGTCTGACTTTATGGAAGTCATGAATCTTGTGACTTACAGACTCTAGAAATTTCGTTTTTTTGGTAAATTCAGTAGGGTTTTCTATGTACAAAATAATCAGATTTAAAGTAAAGGAAATCAGTTCATTCTAGTCTATTGTCCAGATTCATTCACTTTTCTAAGTGTTAAGAGGTAATATGTACATTAGAATCTTATTATAGAGTCCATTTTATCATTTATCTGGTTTTACTTTTGAAATGTATTTGAAAACCAAAGTTAAATAAAAACCCTGTGATTTTAAATTTGTAAAAAATACTGAGAATTATGATGTATTTTTTTCTTTTAAAAGAAGATACATTTTGTAGTTCTGTCCACAGAAAATACTTAAAAGCAATGACAACCCTGTCACAATTAGCGCTCCTAGGGTCCAGTTCATGGACTTTAGACATAACTTTCCACTAAAGCAACTCAGGATTCCTGAAGAAAGTGCTGGTTCTAAGTTTGGAATGAGAAATGTAAAGTATGAACTTTTCTGTGCGTTCAACTCAACTGATCCTCCTGGTCTGAGATGGGATGATTTAAGCACAAATGTCATAATGCTAAAATGGATTGAAATCCAGTATTTATGTTTAAAATGTTTGAGTTTTAATTTCATATTTTAAAAGAGCAAAACCCTCTTTGGTAAAGGTTCAATATTTCTAGATTACTAATTCCTTATTCTTAAAATTTATAAATAAATGAAAAGAATAAAACACCTATCCTCCATTTACCTCCTACATACACTATAATCAAATAATTGCTTCTTTGCAGACAATCTGGTTAATGTAAATAGAAGAAATGGTAAAAACAAAAAATTATGACTCTGTAACTCCTAATGTACTGTCACCCCTAATGAATGATGGATTTGGGCAATGATAATCCATAGCTATCAAAACTTTTAAGTGAAATTTTGATGAGGAATACTATAATAGAGGGAAGAGTGGCAATATCTGACCTGCTGATCAATCACAGTACCACAACAAGAAATGAAATCGATATGTAATGTCTTCTGATGTGGTATAATGAGGAACACATGAAACGTTCTTTCTGAACAACTTGAACTGGTACATGATTAGGCCTCTTGTTCTAGCTACCGTTTGTAAGAAGTCAGAGGATAGAATGTGTTCAGTGGCACACGAGGATGTCAAATTTGGAATGTGGCAAAACTTACAGAACAACTGATCTACTTTCTTTAATAAATAAATAGTAAGAAAAAAGGGGGTGAAATAAAAAATAAGGAGGAGGGAAGAAGTGAGATTTAATGGATATGGTGACCAATGCAGTCTGTGACATTCTTTGGATTCTAACTCACTTAAATCATCTATAAAAAAGCATCAAGTAGACATCTGATGATATTAAAGAATTATTGATAATTTTGTTAAGTAAGATAAAGAGATTGTAATAATTTATGTATCCTTACCAAGTAGAGGTTAAAAACAAACAGTTCTTGATAAAACATATCTTGAATTTGCTTTAGAATGTTCGAGTATGTAATGGAGGTAGTAAGCAAAATGTGTATGGGGCATATAGGGTGGACATATCATTCATCATAAGAGCTAGAACACTTGAGAGTGAAGTGGGTATGATTAGTGATTGTTCAAGCAAAAACAAGTGTACGCAGGCTCTAGCCTTGTGCATGTCTGCTTAGGGCCCGGAATGCAGAGCTCTGCTCTCGACACTGACTTTCAAGTTCTCCTGGGGAAGTTCAAGAGACGGTGCACCCACAGTGCAGCATTGTGTTGGGCATCAGCAGGTGTGAGCTGCCTGGGTGTGGAGAGACGGTGTCTGACCAAGGAGAGGCTCTGTCTGGTTTGTAGGCTGTTCTGGGCTCAGTCTCTCTTCCTACCTGCTCAACTGAAACAGAGACACTCCCTGTCTTAGTGAGGAGGCCTAATTAAGGAGGCCAAACCAATAGCAATGACTTCATGTCCACCTCAGGCTAATGGGAATCGAACCTTGGCTATTGGCCCTTCGCTGCAGGTAGTATGTCTGAGGAAAGTGACCCTTTAGTGCTGTTGAAGAGCAGGAAGGTCAGGGAAGCGCTGAAATGTCCCCAGGGCTTGTTTGTGATATGAGCTATCTCAAAGTAGCCAAGCACTATCTCATTCATTCACTTTGTCTTTATTTCACAAATAGTTATTGAGTCATCACTACATGCCCAATTCTGGACTAGGCTATGAGAACCAAGATAATAGACTCAGTTCTTCTTTTCAGAGATCTAATTGGGCAGATAGGCAAACATAGACTAGCTCCTACCAAGAGCATACATCTGGAGCATATATTTCATTAGTTCACCCACACAACTGCAAAAGGTGAGCATCATTTTAGACACAGGAGAGATGATACTGGGCACGATGCTCAACTCCTTTCTCCTCAGGAAGATCAGCATCAGTCTTGAGTGGCCAGAAAGGGCTTCACACAGGTAAAGAAATGCTTGGCAGAGTCTTGGAGGAGATAAGCCAAGGGAAGGAATAAGGGCTAGGTGTTCTGAATGGACAGAACAGCAGAGGCCAAGGGACAGAGGTGAGAAAAGTCAATGCAAATGTTAGAGGAGGAAAAGATAAATTCTCACCCTTGGGTGGAGTCCATCCTTTCAGCTAACAGCCAAATGTGCTAATTGATTGCTTTATGAGCAAATTATCCATGGACATCAACTTCTGTCAGTGAGTTGAGTACAGGCTCAGTTTCCATTTCTGCTGAATCTCACATCCAATTCTTAGGGCTCCCACAGTCTGGGAGAGGAGTTAGGAAGAATAAAACATGCCTGGGCAGAACTGGACTTTCCACCATGTTGGCCCAAGCCCTTCAGCTGGCATCGTGTCCAGGAATGTGCTCCAGGCTCCTGTTGGGCGTCACAGAGATCTAGACATCTTTATTAGAAAGGGATTGCAACTAGTGAAATAGGAATTATTGCCGATAGCACAGTCTTAGATACCAAGACTCATGCAAAAGCATCAGAGGATTCCCTAGTTGGGTTTCCAGTTTTATTTGATTTTTAAGGTTATATTCCATGTACAGCTACTATAAAATACTGGCTATATTTCCCGCATTGTACACTATATCCTGATAGCTTGCTTTATGCCCGATAGTTTATACCTCTTGCTTCTGTGCCCCTGTATCTCCCCCCACCTTCCCTCTCCTCCCTGATAACCACTGGTTTGTTCTCTGTATCTGCGAGTCTGCTTCTTTTTGTTATATTCACTAGCTTGTTGTGTTTTTTAGATTCTTCATAAAAGGAATGTCATACAGTATTTGTCTTTTTCTATCTGACTTGTTTCCCTTAATGGACTATTACTCAGCCATAAAAAAGAATGAAAACTTGCCATTTGCCATGACATGGATAAACTTGGAGGAATTAGTGGCTTTCCAGTTTTACAAACAATGTTTAAGGCATAGCTATTAGAGTTTGGAGCAAGGTAGAAGGGAGTGGGGCTTCAGTTTTACGGTTAGCTGTGCAGGTCACTGGGGTGGCAGGCACGAAGTGAGTGGTCCTACTAGAATCTGTCGCTGCCACCACGTTACTTCTCCTACGACTTGCTTTTCTATCACTTGTTCTCCAAGCTCCCATCCATGGGCTATTTGCCAAGTTAGAAGCAGTAGAATACTTCAGCTTATGACAAGCACTTAGAAAGACAATATATAACTATTTACATGAATTTATATTCTCAGGTACAGATTTTTGTATCATGAAAGTGTAGGAAAAACCACAGGCATGATCTTAGAGCAAAGTCTTGTCTATTATCACAGGGGAATCATAACGGGACAGGTTCCAATTTCTGCTGGGACATATACAAAACTCATCAATGCCATCTTCACAACAAGTGAAAAGCTGAAGAAAGAAAATCAACTTTTTTCCCTTAGGTTCAGCAAAAAACTGAAGTCACAGCAAAATGATGCCTCCAAAATGGGAGAAAGAGTGCAGTACAGAGAATAAGTGAAAGTGGAGTCAGAAATGGGCCTCCTGTATAATAAAAGGAGGGTTACAGCTAAGATAACTTAAGAAGGAGTGCCCAGGGAAACCCAAAGATAGTAAGGGGACTAAGACCAGGACACTGGAAGAAGTTAAAGCCTTGGACCTCTGCAGCTACAGCGAAGAACAGAGTCCTAGTCAGACGGAAACTGACTCTCACAGTAAAAGCCTACTGACCCCAATTTCTACATCCATGTACTTTGCCCGCCTTTAAACAAAAAATTGGGCTCACCAGTAGACTGGACGTAGTTAAGAAAAGAATCAGTGAGCTTGAGATAGGTCAACAGAAGTTTCCCAAACTGAAATACAAAGGGAAAAAGCATAGTAACCAAAGAGCAACAGAGCATTCAGGAGCTCGGAGGCAACTGGAAGAGGTGCAGCACGTGCATAGCGGGAGTGCGGAGGAAGTAAAGGACGTGCGTGAAGGAATAATGACAAGGTTTTCCAAAACTAACGATCAACTCCAAACCACAGATCCAGGAAAATCAGAGAATAGCAAACGGGATAAATACCCAAATTCTATACCTAGACATACTGCATTCAAACTGCAGAAAATCAAAGACAAAGAGCTAGAAGAAAAAAAATGCCTTACCTTTAGAGGAGTAAGGATAAGAATTATGTTGGACTTCTTTTCAGAAATTATCCTTGTTTTTATTCAGAATGAAATATTTAATGTGTTAAATTCTGCCTAGAATTCTGTAAGCAATAAAATTATTATTCAATAGTGAAGAAATAAAGACTTTTTCAGACAAACAAAAGTTGAAGGAATTTTTCCCTAGTAAATTTGCCTTTCATTAATGATAAAAGAAGTTTTTCAGAGGTGAAATAGAAATTCAGATCTACGAAAAGAAAAGGTCATTATAGAAGAAATAAGTGAAGGTAAAATAAAAACTTAGTTTTTAAATGAACAGTTGTTCTAATAAATAGCTGCTCAAAACAATCATAACAACGTGTTGGGTGATTACAGCTTGTAAAATACATTGAGTGGAAAGCAGTAACAAATACAGTAGACAGCAACCCAAATGTATAATTTTAAATGTCAGTGATCTAAACGTACCACTTAGAAGACAGCAACTGACACGATGGAATAAAAAAACAACAAGCTCTGTGTTATCTACAAGAAAGTCACTTTAAAAACAGACACAGATAGATTAAAGGTAAAAGGGTAGATAAAGGGACACTATTCTAACAAAATCGAAAGAAACTTCGAGCAGCTATGTGAATTTCAGCCAAAGCTGACTTCAAAATAAGAAAAGTCATCAGGGATGAGGAGAAACATTATGCAGCACAGGGCCTTTCTCCAAGAAAACACAGTACTTGACATGTATACACCTCACAACAGAGGGTCAAAACACATGAGGCAAAAGCTGGTGTAACTGCAGAGAGAAATAGATGAATCCACCATTACAGTGAAGAATTCAACACCTCTTTATCAGTATTGGCAGATCCAGCAGGCAGAGGATCAGTGAGAACACAGTTTAATTAAACCACGCCATCTGGATCTAACTGACGTCTATGGCTCACTTCATCCAACCAAAACAAAAACACACAGTTCTCTCAAGCTCATTAGAAACATTCACCAAAATAGACCATATTCTGGGCTATAAACAAATTGAACAAATTTAAAGGAATAGAAATCATACAAAGTATGCTCTTATTGTGCTCTTAGAAAACAATAACAGAAAGATAGCTGGAAAATCCCCAAATATTTGGAGACTGAACAAAATAAAATAACATGTGAGTCAAAGAAGAAATCTCAAGAGATATTTAAAATATTTTCATTAAATGAAAACAAAAACATAGCTTAAAATATGTGAGATGCAGCAAAAACAGTGCTTTGAGGGAAATTTATAGCATTGAGTGTGTGTTCCAGAAAAGAAAGATATAAAATCAATAATCTAAGTTTCTACCATAGGAAACTGGAGAAAGAAGAGCAATATAAACCTAAAGAAAGCAGAGGAGAGGAAATAATAAAAATTAAAGCAGAAATCAGTGAAATTGCAAACAGAAACAATTGATAAATTCAACAAAGTAAAAATCTAGTTATTTGAAAAAAAAATAGGTAAAATTGATAAACTTCTAGCCAGGCTTACTAAGAAAAAAAGTTAGAAACATAAAATCCTAGTATGAGAAATGAGACAGGAGCAATAACTACTAACCCCATGGACATAAAAGGATCAAAATGAATACTATGAACAACTATATGTCCACAAATTTGAGAACTTAGGTGAAATGGATCAATTCCATAAAAGAATGCAGAAGACAAGAAAGAGAGATATGGCCTGATAGTTAAACAGGAAAAATCAATACACTTTAAAAACCATAAGATGCAAATATTGTCCTTGATACAATCCCAAAATTTCCAAAATACAATTAAGCAAATTGTTATTTATGACTTGTAATAAGAATGAGATGATTATAAGAGATGAATATAGTTCAGTGAAAGTAAATAATACCAGAATATCTCCATCTCCAGTTATTTTAAAAATAAACTGTAACTTCGTATGAAAAAATGAGAATGCCTAGGACTATATGTCTTAATTTTGAGAATGACAAAATACCCTAGGAAATTTTAAAGGATAATATAATGAAGTATGGTCTTTGCAATGCCACTTGTGAAAAATACATAGCTGGTTTAGAAACCCTGCCCTAACATTTTCTTTTACTGAGGTATAGTTGATTTACAATATTAGTTTCATGGTACAACATAATAATTCACAATTTTTATAGATTAAACTCCACTTAAAGTTATTATAAAATTGGCCATCTTCCCTGTGCTACACAATATATTCTAGCTTACTTATTTTATACACTGTCCTTGCTATCTCTTAAGCCCCTACCCAATCTTGCGCCTCCTGCCTCCCCGCTCCCCACTGATAACCGCTAGTTTGTTTTCTGTATCTGTGAATTTGTTTCTGATTTGCTTTATTTGTTCATTTATTTCTCAGGTTGCACATATAAGGGCTAACACACAGCGCTCGCTCTTCTCTGTATTGACATAAAACTCTCCACATCCACTCATGTTGCTGCAAATGGCAAACCTTCACTCCCTTTTTTGACTGAGTATCACCGTTCATCCGTTGATGGACACTGAGGTTGCTTTCATGTCTTGTTGACTGTGAATAATGAATGTAGCTATGAACATTGGGATTAATGCATCTTTTCAAATTAATATTTTTCTTTTCTTCTGATACATGCCCAGCTGGATCATATGGTAGTTCTATTTTTACTCTTTTGAGGAGCATCCATATTGTTTTCCATAATGACTGCACCAATTTACATTCCCAGCAACAGTGTTACAAAGGCTCTCTTGTCTCCACTCGTCTCCATCACTTGTTATTTGTGATCTTCTTGATGATAGCCATTCTGACAGGTGTGAGGTGGTATCTCATAGTGGTTTTGATTTGCATTTTTCTGATAATTAGTGATGTCGAACATCTTTTCGTGTGCCTGTTGGCGTTCTGTATGTCTTCTTTGGCAAAATGTCTATTTAGGTCTTCTGCCTATTTTTAGTTTTTTTTTTAATATTGAATTGTAGGTGCTGTTTATATATTTTGGATCTTAACCCCTTATCTGCTGCTGCTGCTGCTAAGTCACTTCAGTCGTGTCCGACTCTGTGCGACCCCATAGACGGCAGCCCAGCAGGCTCCCTCGTCCCTGAGATTCTCCAGGCAAGAACACTGGAGTGGGTTGCCATTTCCTTCTCCAATGCATGAAAGTGAAAAGTGCAATTTTTTTTCATTCAGTAGGTTGTCTGTTTTGTTCATGATTTCCTTTGCTGTGTAAAATCTTTCAAGTTTAATTAGGCCCCATTCGTTTCCTTTGCCTTAGCTCTGCCAGAGCATTCTGATTAATAGCTTCATCTGATCACAAAGGGAGGATTCAGAAAACAATCACAACACTATGTTTTGACTCTTCCATTTGAAATTTTTATCAAGGACTGGAATGAAAATCCAATATATGGAATTAAACATTAACAACAACAACAACAAAAAGAGGAGCCTCAGGAGTCAACATGACCACATCGGGACTGCATATAACAGAAGCAGATACAAAGGCCCTGCGTCGGGGCCCCTCAGACCACCCTCAGGTCTGGTGATTTTCTATGGGGACTCAGAGCATTCAGCATATGTCTTACTTGTGTCCATGATTTATTACAGTGAAAAGATACAAAACAAAATCAGCAAAAAGAAAAGGCGCATGGGGCAAAGTCCAGAGAAAACCAGGTGCACGATTCCAAGAGTCGTTTCCTAGGGGAGTCACACAGGATGTGCTTAGTTCTCCCAGCAACGAGCTGTGACAACATGTGTTAAACATCGACCAGCGAAGCTCGTTAGAGAAGCAGTGCCTGAGGTTCTCACTGTGGGTTAGCCGTGGAGGCACCCTCTAACCTGTACCAGCATCCCATGCTCCCAGGAGGAAAGCATGTATCCAGTGTAAACTGGATTGTCTGCACAAACAGTTTGGGTGTAGCAAGCCATTCTTATCAGGGAATGGCAGGAACTCTCCCGAAATCCAAGTTCCCGGGTGCTGGTCAAGTGCTAACCCCACAAACAGACCACGTAAAAACAGCAGACTTAGCCTTGCATGTTAACCGTTTTATGCCCAGCTCTGCATTAAGATGAGCACCAAATTCATTTTCCACAAGTAGAAGTGTAGATCACACGATTGACAGGAGTCTTAATGAAACGTCTTATGATCTCAGTTGACCTCACATGTGAAGCTATGAGTGTGATGAAAAGAACTTGGTTTTGCAGTCAAAGGTATCTGAACTCAAATACTAATCGACTATCAACCAGCTTTGAGACCTTTTTCAAGTTACTTAAAGTGAGTTTCAGTTTTTCATCTGTAAGATGGGATAGCAATAATAGTAATTAATTTTTAGAATTATTATGAGGATTATAAATAATATAAGAAATCTGACAATAAATGGTAGCTACTGTTATCAAGCTTAATATGAACCAAAATTGTGATGTGACTGGTAAAAAAAATATACCATTTTGAGGCTTCCTCTCAGAGTCAGAAGCAAATTTTAGTCAGTATTTGGAAACTGTTTTCCATGTTTGAACCATTACACTATTTGCTGTATAAGATACTAGGAGGAGCCTCCAGTAAGTGATGGCGCTCAAAGGTCGCCGGAGTCTGTTGGATCTGTAAGCGATATTCTTGATTCAAAAAGGAGGTTACGTCAAGAATCGTTAAAAGACACTGGGAAAATAGAATATGCGGTGGATGAAACTGGAGCCTACTATACAGAGTGAAGTAAGCCAGAAAGAAAAACACCAATACGGTATACTAATGCATATATATGGAATTTAGAAAGATGGTAATGACAACTCTGTATGTGAGACAGCAAAAGAGACACAGATGTATAGAACAGTCTTTTGGACTCTGTGGGAGAGGGTGAGGGTGGGATGATTTGGGGGAATGGCATGCAAACATGTATAATATCATATAAGAAACGAATCGCCAGTCCAGGTTTGATACAGGATCCTTGGGGCTGGTGCACTGGGATGACCCGGAGGGATGATACGGGGAGGGAGGTGGGAGAGGGGTTCAGGATGGGGAACACGCATACGCCCGTGGTGGATTCATGTTGATGTGTGGCAGAAACAGTATAATATTGTAAAACAATTAGCCTCCAATGGGGCTGGTGCACTGGGACGACCCAGAGGGATGGTATGGGGAGGGAGGAGGGAGGAGGGTTCAGGATGGGGAACACAGGTATACCTGTGGCAGATTCATTTTGATATTTGGCAAAACTAATACAATATTGTAAAGTTTAAAAATAAAATAAAATAAAATTTTTTGAAAGTATTTTTAAAGTATTGAAATTTGACTCAAACGTTTAAAGTTTGAGAAAGATGAGAACGTTTAGAAACATTTAAAAAGATGAGATTAAAATTTTAAACTATGGAGCTCTAATGGGTGGCATTGAGACAATTCTTTAGAAATTACAGAAAAACTCAGAGTGACTAAATTAAAGAATATTTTTCTTACCACTAGATTTGTCTGAAATTGACATAGAAGACAACAGTAAGTGGTGAGTTCTCCATTCTAGGATGTGTTCACGGGGAAACCAATGGAATATCCAGAAAGAACGTTATAGAAGAGATTCCTGAATGAAGGGGAATGAGGTTGCTGTCCTTGAGGAATCCTTTTAGGCATGTTGTAGGGAAAATCAGTCATTTTTGCCTGTGTGGAATCCTTTTCTACTCTTTTTGGAAATAGCATCCCAATTTTCCAACTCCAACTCCAAGTCCATGAAATTTACTGTCACGACTCAATCCCTGGCTGTCGGGGGACCATGTGACTCACACCCGGCCACCCAGGTCACTGCCTCCTCCTGCTACCGTGATTGGCTCAGGGGTGGACACAAGAGCCAAGACGGGACGATGAGAAACCTCCCAGGGTTTAAGCTGAAATCTCGGAGGAGAGATGCTCTCGGCCCCGTGGGACTCCTAGGAAGACGGTCTATAGGTACACTTTCTGGGGCCAAGTTTCCACGTGAAAGAAGAGCCTGCTAAGAATGCGGCCAGGGCGGAGGAACAAAAGCCAGCATCAGAGACGGGAAATGAGGGCAACTGTCGGGATAACATCTTTTGAGGCCCTAGATTCAGCCACTCCTCTGTTTTATGAGCCAATAAAACTCCATTTTTCGCTTTTCGTGGCTTGAGTCAGTTTTCTGTTAAATGCAACCAAATGAGCTTTAATAATATATATGTTATCTCAGTTGTCAAACAGAGATATTTCATGAAATGAAGTATATGTATAAACCTCTTCTCATTCCAAGTGTACAGAGCCACTTATAATAGGGTGAGCTAAAGTTGTTACTTAAAAATATATGCCAGAAAGTCTTGCACGACTGTTAAAGCCGGGCTGCATGTATACTTTGAAGTTTCCCAGGAGTCAATTGGAACAGAAAAAGAGTGTTATTTAAAACATCAGCCAAAGAAGACTGGTTGCAGTGTTCATGTAACACAAACTGTGCTTGGGGGTAGGATTTGTTTCTCCAGTGGGTCTTGGTGAAGACCCTAGAACAGTCCCCTAGAACAAAAGCAGTTAATAAATGCTGCCTGTGCTCTTCATAGCATGCCTTGCCATAAACTGGGTACTGCAGAAAGCAAAGGGAGGTGTGAGCTCATCTGTATGTCAAAGCAACACTATACATTCACTGTCTAACCACTGAAGGAACACTCAACACTTCTGACAAGCTGGCTTCTTTAGAGAGGAGAATTGACCAAACTCTATGCTATGCATTTCACTTCGCTTGACTGGGAAACAGAATGTGATACATGCATATTATGGAATACTGTTTAGTCCTAAAAGGGAGGAGAGTCTGATACACACTACAACACGATTGAATCTTGAGAATATTATGCGTAGTGAAATAAGCCAGTCACAGAAAAATAAATACCGCATAATTTCACTTACATTAGACATCCAGAGCAGTTAAATTCATAGAAACAGAAAGCAGAATGGTGGTTGCCAAGGGCTGGTGAAGGAAAAATTGGGAAATTGTTTAGTAGTACAGAATTTTACAACAATTTTGCAGGAAAAAAATGTTGGAAATTGGTTACACAACAGGGTAAGCACACTTAGTGTCAGTGAACTATACACTTGTTAAAACGTTTTGTTTATTTTTTGCTTACTTTTGCCGTTACTGGGTCTTCGCCCGCACTTGGCTTCTCTCTAGTTGCGGTGAGCAGGGCTTACTCTTCGCTGCAGTGTGCAGGCTTCCAAATGCAGGGGCCTTTCCTGTTGCAAAGCGTGGGGCCTAGAGTTAGAGGACAATTACTTTATAGTATAGTGATTGTTTCTGCTGTACATCAGCATGAGGCAGCCAGAGCTATGGATGTGTTCGCTCCCTCTTCGGTCTCTCCCCACCTTCCTCCCCGTCCCACTCCCCTAGGCTGGCACAGAGCATCAGCTTGCGACTCCCTATGTCACATGGCAATTCCCACTGGTGATGTTACATACAGTACTGTATGTTTCAATACTACTCACGCCAATCATTCCACCTTCTCCTTCCCTTACTGTGTCCAAAAGTCTGTCCTTTATATCTGCATCTCCTTTGCTGCCCTGCAAATAGGTTGATCATACCATCTTTCTAGATTCCGTCAGTTCAGTTCAGTTCACTTCAGTCGCTCACTCATGTCCAGCTCTTTGTGATCACATGAATCGCAGCACGCCAGGCCTCTCTGTCCATCACCAACTTGCATTAATATATGATATATGTCTTTCTCTTTCTGACTTACTTCACTCTGAATAATAGGCTATAGGTTCATCCACCTTACTCAGTTCAGTTCAGTTCAGTCTCTCAGTCGTGCCCAACTCTTTGTGACCCCATGAACCGCAGCACACCAGGCCTCCCTGTCCATCACCAACTCCTGGAGTCCACCCAAACCCATCTCCATTGAGTTGGTGATGCCATCCAACAATCTCATCTTCTGTCATCACCTTCTCCTCCTGCCCTCAATCTTTCCCAGCATCAGAGTCTTTTCCAATGAGTCAGCTCTTCGCATCAGGTGGCCAAAGTATTGGAGTTTCAGCTTCAACATCAGTCCTTCCAATGAACACCCAGGACTGATCTCCTTTAGGATGGACTGGTTGGATCTCCTTGCACTCCAAGGGACTCTCAGGGTCTTCTCCAACACCACAGTTCAAAAGTATCAATTATTCAGTGCTCAGCTTTCTTTATTGTCCAACTCTCACATCCATACATGACCACTGGAAAAACCATAGCCTTGACTAGACGGACCTTTGCTGGCAAAGTAATATCTCTGCTTTTTAATATGCTGATTAGGTTGGTCATAACTTTCCTTCCAAGGAGTAAGAGTCTTTTAATTTCATTGCTGCAATTACCATTTGCAGTGATTTTGGAGCCCAGAAAAATAAAGTCTGACACTGTTTCCACTGCTTCCCCATCCACCATGAAGTGATGGGACCAGATGCCATGATCTGAGTTTTCTGGACGTTGAGCTTTAAGCCAACTTTTTCGCTCTCCTCTTTCACTTTCATCAAGAGGCTTTTTAGTTCCTCTTCACTTTCTGCCATAAGGGTGGTGTCATCTGCATATCTGAGGTTATTGATATTTCTCCTGGTAATCTTGATTCTAGCTTGTGCTTCATCCAGCCCAGCATTTCTCATGATGTACTCTGCATATAAGTTAAATAAGCAGGGTGACAATATACAGCCTTGATGTACTGCTTTTCCTATTTGGAACCAGTCTGTTGTTCCATGTCCAGTTCTGACTGTTGCTTCCTGACCTGCATACAGGTTTCTCAAGGGCAGGGCAGGTGGTCTGGTATTCCCATCTCTTGAAGAATTTTCTACAGTTTATTGTCATCCACACAGTTAAAGGCTTTGGCATAGTCAATAAAGCAGAAATAGATGTTTTTCTGGAACTCTCTTGCTTTTTCGATGATGCACCGGATGTTGGCAATTTGATCTCTGGTTCCTCTGCCTTTTCTAAAACCAGCTTGAACATCTGGAAGTTCACAATTCAGGTATTGCTGAAGCCTGGCTTGGAGAATTTTGAGTGTTACTTTGCCAGTGTGTGAGATGACTGCAATTGTGTGGTAGTTTGAGCATTCTTTGGCATTGCCTTTCTTTGGGATTGGAATGAAAACTGACCTTTTCCAGTCCTGTGGCCACTGCTGAGTTTTCCAAATTTGCTGGCATATTGAGCGCAGCACTTCCACAGCATCATCTTCCAGGATTTGAAATAGCTCAACTGGAATTCTGTCATCTCCACTAGCTTTGTTCATAGTGATGCTTTCAAAGGCCCACTTGACTTCACTTTCCAGGATGTCTGGCTCTAGGTGAGTGATCATACCATCATGATTATCTGGGTTATGAAGATCTTTTTTGTACAATTCTGTGTATTCTTGCCACCTCTTCTTAATATCTTCTGCTTCTGTTAGGTCCCTATCATTTCTGTCCTTTATTGTGCCCATCTTTGCATGAAAAGTTCTCTTGATATCTCTAATTTTTTTGAATAGATCTCTAGTCTTTCCCATTCTATTGTTTTCCCCTATTTCTTTGCACTGATCACTGAGGAAAGCTTTCTTATCTCTACTTGCTGTTCTTTGGAACTCTGCATTCAAGTGGGTATATCTTTCCTTTTCTCCTTTGCTTTTCACTTCTCTTCTTTTCACAGCTATTTGTAAGGCCTCCTCAGACAGCCATTTTGCTTTGCATTTCTTTCTCTTGGACATTGTCTTGATTCCTGTCTCATGTACAATGTCACAAACCTCCTTCCATAGTTCATCAGACATTCTGTCTATCAGATCTAGGCCCTTAAATCTATTTCTCACTTCCACTGTATAGTCATAAGGGATTTGATTCAGGTCATACCTGAATGGTCTAGTGGTTTTCTCCACTTTCTCCAATTTAAGTCTGAATTTGGCAATAAGGAGTTCATGATCTGAGCCACAATCGGCTTCCGGTCTTGTTTTTGCTGACTGTATAGAGCTTCTCCATCTTTGTCTGCAAAGAATATATTCAATCTGATTTTGGTGTCAACCATGTGGTGACGCTCATGTGCAGAGTCTTCTCTCGTGTTGTTGGAAGAGGGTGTTTGCTGTGACCAGTGCGTTCTCTTGGCACAATTCTATTAGGCTTTGCCCTGCTTCATTCTGTACTCCAAGGCCAAATTTGCCTGTTACTCCAGGGGTTTCTTGACTTCCTACTTTTGCATTCCAGTCCCCTATAATGAAAAGGACATCTTTTTTGGGTGTTAGCTCTAGAAGATCTTGTAGGTCTTCATAGAACTGTTCAACTTCAGCTTCTTTGGCGTTACTGGTCGGGGCATAGACTTGAAATAAATCTCTTTCTGACTTACTTCACTCTGAATAATAGTCTCTAGGTTCATCTACCTCACTGCTGCTGCTGCTGCTAAGTCGCTTCAGTCGTGTCCGACTCTGTGCAACCCCAGAGATGGCAGCCCACCAGGCATCCCCATCCCTGGGATTCTCCAGGCAAGGACACTGGAGTGGGTTGCCATTGCCTTCTCCAATGCATGAAAGTGAAAAGTGAAAGTGAAGTCACTCTGTCATGTCCGACCTTCAGCGACCCCATGGCCTGCAGCCCACCAGGCTCCTCCAACAATGGGATTTTCCAGGCAAGAGTACTGGAGTGGGGTGCCATTGCCTTCTCCATCCACCTCACTAGAACTGTGTTAAATATGTTCCTTTTTATAGCTGAGTAATATCCCATACATACATGCTATGGGATAGTTTCTTTATCCATTTATCCACAGTTTCTTTATCCATTTATCTGTCGATGGCCACATAGGTTGCTTCGTGTCCTAGCTGTTGTAAATAGTGCTTCAGTGAACACTGGGGTACGTGTGTCTTTTTCAATTATGGTTTATCAAGGTATCTGCCCAGTAGTGGGATTGCTGGGTCATATGACAGTTTTATTCCTAGTTTTTTTTTTTTTTTAAGGAATCTCCATACTGTTCTCCATAGTGACTGTATCAATCTGCATTCCCACCAACAGTGCAAGGGGTTCCCTTTTCTCCACACCCTCTCCAGCATTTATTATCTGCAGACTTTTTAATGATGGCCATTCTGACCAGTGTAAGATGGTACCTCATTGTGGTTTTGATCTGCATTTCTCTAATAATGGGTGATGTTGAGCATCTTTTCATGTGTTTATTAGCCAACAGTGTATCTTCTTTGGAGAAATGTCTATTCATGTTTTCTTCCCACTTTTTGATTGAGTTGTGTGTTTTTCTAGTACTGAGCTGAATGAGCTGCTTGTGTATTTTGAGGATTAACCCTTTGTCAGTTGTTTCATTTGCTATGCTTCTCTCGCACTCTAAGGGTTGTTATTTCACCTTGCTTATAGTTTCCATCATTGTGCAAAAGCTTTTATTTTATTAGATCCCATTTGTTTATTTTTGTTTTTATTTCCATTACTCTAGGAGGTGGGTCATAGAGGATCTTGCTGTGATTTATGTCAAACAGTGTTCTGGCAGAAGGATTCTTAACCACTGGACCACCAGCAAGTCCAGCTGTACTCTTATAATGGTTTATGATGACAAATGTTACACCACGCATTTTACTACAACTTTTTTAAAAGGTAGTTTTCTCTCCAGCCACACTTTTATAGAGCTCTGTCCATCCAGAGAGTCTTCTTTGTCTAATTTGCACAAAGATGTCATAGAAGATGCTGTCGCTCAGGGAACATGTTTCACAACAGTGTTCTGGACAAATATTGAGGAACAAGTGAGGGTTATTGTAAAAAAAAAAAAAAAAGATGTAGAGAGAAATCAGTGTGTCCCAAAGATGATCAGATCCAAATGTTCCAAAACACAAACGGCAGACTGAGTTATCTTGAGAAAAACTATAATGTCTGAAAAGACTTGTTTCTGAAAAGAAAGCCATTCAGTCTTCACACTTAGGTAGAAAAGAAACACATTTGCACAAGGCTAAGAAAACAGTCCTGATATGCTTGAAACACAGGACACTCAGGACCAGGGCCTCCAGTTCTGAGCCATAAAATGCAGCCTCGGTGATTCTGAAAATGGCCCAAGTATTTACAATCACCCACCGTGACCATAAAACTTTCCAATAATTTACCCAGAAAATGATTAATTTTAAGCAGTGCCATTTCTAATGAAACTTCCAAGATAAATCAGTTGCGAAAGTATACATTCAGGTAACTACAGAGTTGACCCCCGGAGCACAAGTGTGAGATAGGATCCAATTAAATGTTGGCAGGTGGCTGATGTGGAGGTTAGAAAAACAGATCTTAATTCATTCTTTCAGATTGAAATTAGACACCAGGTTCAGTGAACTGTTGGGGGTCGCTACATTTATGATCGTTTCTGGAAGTATAGTTACAGTTTATCTAAAAATGGCTTAGGTAAAATTTAAAGAGAAGTCAGTCAAGGCACATTCCTCTTTTACCACATCATACAATATTACCTCATTGATAATGTTCTTATAGAACATGTTTGTTTCAGAGATACTCAAGGGCAGTTTTATGTACATGCATTAGTGACTACAGATTTGATATTTAATGCTTCAATGGGAAGGTATTATGGAAAGATGTTTATTCCCCCTAACTTTTCCATATTTAGAACAATTGCAATCAAATACACCACATGACCCCACTTTTTAAAACCTAGCAAAAAAGAAAAACATGAATTTAACTAGATAAATTGTTCTATAAGATGATTCAAGGGGAAGAATTTTACTGACATGTAAAAGCATTGTACGGTTCAGAGATAAACACAAGCACATTGATGGAGTTTAGCATGATGTTGAGTGAGAGGTGAAACATGGCTTGGTTATTTAAACCAAGACTGACCGGATAATCTCTCGGAAGGAACAGAAACTGGTGTAGATCCCTATGTCCTGCCAGAGTTAATTCAGGTTGACTATAATTTTAAATATAAAACCTGAAAACATTATGTCCCCAAACAATATAGATGAGGCTTTATATAATCCTGACGAGGAGATAGAATTTCTAAATATGACCGCCAAAGCAGAATCCTCAGAGGGAGACCCTTGAAAGACTTTACACATAAAATATACAGCCCAGCACACATTGTTTTTACAGATTCCCAGGAACACTCACAAGCAGACTATGATCAGGACACTGAGGATACCTCCATCAGTCGATAGGCAGGGCAGTAAATCCTCAAAGCAGAGCACAATCCGTATCCATTGATTCTATACAATTATGTATCTTTAGAAAAAAACTCTTTTAAATACACACTCCCATTACCCTCATTCATCTCCAAAAACAAAACCCCAGAAAACAAAACAAATAAAAAACAAAGTAATCCTGACCATTTAGAAACTTAAAACTAAAACAACTTTATATCAAATTCTTGGCTTAAAGCAGAAATCAAAATTGAAGCAGGCTCAACAATTAAGAGTATTACACAGATACATCTGTGGGATGGAGCCTGCATATCACTGCCAGGGATATTTTATGACTTTCAAAGCTTTTAGTAAATCACAGTGAAAAATCAAAGGCAGGAATTTTTTTTTGCCTTTTCTTCTCCACGTAACCAATGAAACCCAAAGAGAACAAATTCTTTAAAATGAAGGGGATGCATGGGTTTGGTTAGGGAGGGTCATCATCTAATGTGGGATTGCAGAAAATTTGAGGCAACGGGAAGGCAATGGCAGCATCTAGGCCTGTGAAGGAAAAAGGGAGCCAAAAACCAAGGTGTGGTTACAGAAGAGGCTGCAGCCAGGGAGGGAGCCCCCTCAGCGCTCAGCACCCTGACTGCCTCAGCGACCGCTTTCTCCAGCACACTCAGTTTAAATTCCTCCTCTGCCCTCTATCACAGAACGGAAAGCTGTCTACCAGTTCTCCACCAGCCAACAAACTGAAAACCAAATCATGAGAGTTCTTCTGAACAAAATGCAAAGAAGCCTGACATGTGAGAATACGGGTGTTGGCAACAGGGATCAAAGCCGTTTTCATTAAGGTTCCTCTCCTCCACATATGCCTCCCCTCCTACCCCAAATGTCATTTCAGGGAATGAAGAGGTGTGAGGGTATCTAAGAGACTCAGCCTTTCCCTCCACCCTATAAAGACTCTTCTGAGTAAAAGATCAGACTAAAGTAGTTTGAATACATAGATAATTGCTTTCCTCACTCACCAGCAACTGAGGCTCAAGAAAGAGCCAATTCTCTACTACAAAGCCACAGTTATCAAGACAGTATGGTACTGGCACAAAGACAGAAATACAGATCAATGGAACAAAATAGAAAGCCCAGAGATAAATCCACGCACCTATGGACACCTTATCTTTGACAAAGGAGGCAAGAATATACAATGGATTAAAGACAATCTCTTTAACAAGTGGTGCTGGGAAATCTGGTCAACCACTTGTAAAAGAATGAAACTAGAACACTTTCTAACACCTGACACAAAAATAAACTCAAAATGGATTAAGGATCTAAACATAAGACCAGAAACTATAAAACTCCTAGAGGAGAACATAGGCAAAACACTCTCTGACATACATCACAGCAGGATCCTCTATGACCCACCTCCCAGAATATTGGAAATAAAAGCAAAAATAAACAAATGGGACCTAATTAACCTTAAAAGCTTCTGAACATTAAAGGAAACTATCAGCAAGGTGAAAAGACAGCCTTCAGAATGGGAGAAAATAATAGCAAATGAAGCAACTGACAAACAACTAATCTCAAAAATATACAAGCAACTCCTACAGCTCAACTCCAGAAAAATAAATGACCCAATCAAAAAATGGGCCAAAGAACTAAATAGACATTTCTCCAAAGAAGACATACAGATGGCTAACAAACACATGAAAAGATGCTCAATATCACTCATTATCAGAGAAATGCAAATCAAAACCACTATGAGGTACCATTTCACACCAGTCAGAATGGCTGCGATCCAAAAGTCTACAAATAATAAATGCTGGAGAGGGTGTGGAGAAAAGGGAACCCTCTTACACTGTTGGTGGGAATGCAAACTAGTACAGCCACTATGGAGAACAGTGTGGAGATTCCTTAAAAAACTGGAAATAGAACTGCCTTATGATCCAGCAATCCCACTGCTGGGCATACACACTGAGGAAACCAGAAGGGAAAGAGACACGTGCACCCCAATGTTCATCGCAGCACTGTTTATAATAGCCAGAACATGGAAGCAACCTAGATGTCCATCATTAGATGAATGGAAAAGAAAGCTGTGGTACATATACACAATGGAGTATTACTCAGCCATTAAAAAGAATACATTTGAATCAGTTCTAATGAGGTGGATGAAACTGGAGCCTATTATACAGAGTGAAGTAAGCCAAAAGGAAAAACACCAATACAGTATACTAACGCATATATATGGAATTTAGAAAGATGATAACAATAACCCTGTGTACGAGATAGCAAAAGAGACACTGATGTATAGAACAATCTTATGGACTCTGAGGGAGAGGGAGAGGGTGGGAAGATTTGGGTGAATGGCATTGAAACATGTAAAATATCATGTATGAAATGAGATGCCAGTCCAGGTTCGATGCACGATACTGGATGCTTGGGGCTGGTGCACTGGGACGACCCAGAGGGATGGTATGGGAGGGAGGAGGGAGGAGGGTTCAGGATGGGGAACACATGTATACCTGTGGTGGATTCATTTTGATATTTGGCAAAACTAATACAATTATGTAAAGTTTAAAAATAAAATAAAATTTTTAATAAAAGGAAAAAAAAAAGAAAGAGCCAATTTAACTACATTAATAAAAACTAAGAGTTGCCGTGTGAGTTAAAATGTGTGAGCATCCTGCAGCTCAACACATCTAAGTGTTTTCCTCTCAACATGGGCACACAGGCTTCTGAGCACCCATCTACAGAAACTGGTGCCCCCTCCTCGTTTATTTATGGCTTTCAATCTCCACCAAACATTAACAACCTGTCTTGCTTGTCTTTTTTCTTCCTTTCAGCTATGTTGGAATGTGTCCCTTTTCTTTCAGTGAATCCATATTTTCTGCCCTTGAACAGATGGTCACCACCCTTCCCCTCCTATGCTAACATCCCTCATCCTGCAGTGTCTTCATCTGGGGAGCTGATTGACCAATGTGACTCTGAGTAGGAGACAATGGGGACACTGGAGGCAGGGAGAGTCGCACAGGGGGCGGGGCACACTCCAAGATTTTGGCACTTTATCCCAAGGGATTTTTGGTGGGCTTCACTCCTGAGGACACGCAAATGCCCTGAGAGTGCAGAGCCACCTGGAGGCAGTACATCCTCTGCTCCAGCCATGGCTGCGTGCTGGGACGATGCTCGATCAGCCAGGACTTGGGCAAGCACAGGGCAGGACAGCACTGGTGTCCAGCTGTTCTGGCCAGCTGTGTTTCACACGGAGAATGAATTTTAATTCCTGCCTTATTTGGGGTTCTGGAGAGTTTTCCCAGCTGTGGCTCACACCCAAGATCATTACTTAACTAAATGGCTGTGGGGCCCTTTAAGGGCACATGGGAGATGAACGAACATGAATGGGTTCATGGCGACACCTTTGCTACAAGCAACCCTCACAGAATCTGATCTCCACATTCAAACTCACCTCTGACTGAACAGAGGGGAAACACCTGTCTTGCATTTACTAGAGGTGGAGCAATCAAGGGCACTTTATCTCGGCATTATCAGACACTTCAGCTTCTCCCAGATTCTGCTCTGTTCTTCCCTGTAGCAGAACTGAAAGCGTCTGAAACCCAGGTGAAAATCCCATTCTGACTCTGTGGAGAAATCAGAAACCTTAGACTCTATTTGGACTTCCACATCTGGCATGGTGAAAGAGAATTGTAAGCATTTCTGCCCCTTATCACTTCATGCCCAGTTAAATTTGCATTTCAGAGAAACAACAAATTTATTTTTAGCTTAAGTATGTTTCAGGATCTAGAAATATGGCACGAGACAGATTTACACTAAAAGATTATTTGCTGTTTCTCTAAAATACCATTTAACTAGACATTCTGTGCCTTACCTGGCAACCTCGAGTATGGGTAACATCTCATTGTCATACCTGGGAGAGGAAGAAGCTTCTGGAAAATGTTTGACCAATGAACTGGCATATCTGGGGATGATATGATTGATTTCAGGGTTTGGTGGTCATGTGGTTCTGAAGTAAAACCCCAAGGAATGGCAGCATGCATAAAAAGGGCTGGATGTGAGGCCCAGCCAGCTCAGCTTTGAACTTTAGCGCTATCATCGTGTGATTTTCTGCAAGTACTTTGACTTTCTGAGACTTGGGCTTCTTATTTACAATTAGGACTGATAATATTTGTTTTTCAAAATTTAAGTAAAAATTGAAGACAATTTATACTAAGGATGTGGCGCCTTGTAAATACATGAATCCAGTTCAGTTCAGTTCAGTCGCTCAGTCATGTCTGACTCTTTGTGACCCCATGGACTGCAGCATGCCAAGCCTCCCTGTCCATTGCAAACTCCCAGAGTTTACACAAACTCATGTCCATTAAGTCAGTGATGCCATCCAACCATCTCATCCTCTGTTGTCCCCTTCTCCTCCCGCCTTCATCTTTCCCAGCATCAGGGTCTTTTCAAATGAGTCAGTTCTTCACATCAGGTGGTCAAAATATTGAAGTTTCACTTAAACATTAGTCCTTCCAATGAAAAGTCAGGACTGTTTTCCTTTAGGATGGACTGGTTGGGTCTCCTTGCAGTCCAAGGGACTCTCAAGAGTCCCTTGAGTCTTCTCCAATATCACAGTTCAAGAGCATCAGTTCTTCAGTGCTCAGCTTTATTTATAGTCCAACTATCACATCCATACATGACTACTGGAAAAACCATAGCTTTGACTAGATGGACCTTTTTTGGCAAAGAAATGTTTCTGGTTTTTAATATGCTATCTAGGTTGGTCATAACTTTTCTTTCAAGGAGCAAGCGTCTTTTAATTTCATGGCTGCAGTCATTATTCACAGTATTTTGGAACCCAAGAAAATAAAGTCTCTCACTGTTTCCACTGTTTCCCCATCTATTTGCCATGAAGTGATGGGACCAGATGCCATGATCTTTCTTTTCTGAATGTTGAGTTTTAAGCCAACTTTTTCACTCTCCTCTTTCACTTTCATCAAGAAGCTCTTTAGTTCTTCGCTTTCTACCATAAGGGTGGTGTCATCTGCATATCTGAGGTTATTGATATTTCTCCCGGCAGTCTTGATTCCAGCTTGTGCTTCTTCCAGCCCAGCATTTCCCATGATGTACTCTGCATATAAGTTAAATAAGCAGGGTGACATTATACAGCCTTGACATTCTCCTTTCCCTATTTGGAACCAGTCAGTTGTTCCATGCTCAGTTCTAACTGTTGCTTCCTGACCTGCATACAGATTTCTCAAGAGGCAGGTCAGGTGGTCTGGTATTCCCATCTCTTGAAGAATTTTCCACAGTATGCTGTGATCCACACAGTCAAAGATTTGGCATAGTTAGTGAAGCAGAAGTAGATATTTTTCTGGAACTCTCTTGCTGTCTCGATAATCCAATGGATATTGGCAATTTGATCTCTGGTTCCTCTGCCTTTTCTAAAACCAGCTTGAACATCTGGAAGTTCATGGTTCATGTACTGTTGAAGCCTGTCTTGGACAATTTTGAGCATTACTTTGCTAGCGTGTGAGATGAGTGAAACTGTGCGATAGTTTGAGCATTCTTTGGCATTGCCTTTCTTTGGGATTGGAATGAAAACTGACCTTTTCCAGTCCTGTGGCCACTGCTGAGTTTTCCAAATTTGCTGGCATATTGAGTGAAGCACTGTCACAGCATCATCTTTCAGGATTTGAAACAGCTCAACTGGAATTTCATCATCTCCACTAGCTTTTTTTCATAGTGATACTTCCTAAGGCCCACTTGGCTTCACATTCCAGGATGTCTGGCTCTAGGTGAGTGATCACACCATTGTGATTATCTGGCTTGTGAAGATCTTTTTTTATAGTTCTTCTGTGTATTCTTACCACCTCTTCTTAATATCTTCTGCTTCTGTTAGGTCCATACAGTTTCTGTCCTTTATTGAGCCCTTCTTTGCATGAAAAGTTCCCTTGGTATCTCTGATTTTCTTGAAGAGATCTCTAGTCTTTCCCATTCTATTGTTTTCCTCTATTTATTTGCATTGATCACTGAGGAAAGCTTTATTTCTCCTTGCTATTCTTTGGAACTCTGCATTCAAATGGGCATATCTTTCCTTTTCTCCTTTGCCTTTCGCTTCTCTTCTTTTCACAGGTATTTGTACGGTCTCCTCAGACAGCCATTTTGCTTTTTTGCATTTCTTTTCTATGGGGATGGTCTTGATCCCTGCCTCCTGTAGAATGTCACGAACCTCTATCCGTAGTTCTTCAGACACTCTGTCTATCAGATCTAGGCCCTTGAATCTATTTGTCACTTCCACTGTATAATCGTAGGGATTTGATTTAGATCATACCTGAGTGGTCTAGTGGTTTTCCCTATTTTCTTCAACTTGAGTCTGAATTTGGCAATAAGGAGTAATCCAGTAATACTGGTCAAAATCTTCTCAAGAGAAGATTGATAAGATTGAAGAGAATAAGTCTATTAACAGACCAAAGGCTGGGGGAAACCTGCAGGCAGCCATGGAGAGAACTAGGTGTTCTCTGGGTGTAGCCTGACCTGTCCCAGCGTATTTGGAAGCTGCCTTTTGTCCGCTGCTGTGGATTTTTACTGGCTCTACATCTGTTAGGACATTACAGACGTGTCTTGATTTAAGAAATTTAAGAGATATGTATTGGAAGAAATTGAAGCTTGCTTGGATTTGAAAGAGCCATTGTTTTGATGTAACATAAAATCAGACCAAAAGAGTTGCTACGTGTAGATGATGAAGAAGAAGCCCTGGATTTGCAGCAATAGTGAAAGGTTTACAAAGCCCGTCTCAGTAAGTGAACATCATGGAGTGGCTGAGCCCACCACACCATCGTACTGAGAGCATCACCAGAGTCGAGGGAGAGGACCCTTTCCGCCTGTCTGGCACCAAGTAGTCCTTCTGCATCTGAGCGGTGTTTCCACAAACACTTTGACCCTGTTCAAAAAGTGGACTCTATATCTATTCTCCTTCAGTGAAAGCAGGCTTGACGACTCACCTTTGAGAAACAGATTTGGGTGGAGTTGGTGGCTTGTAGGACTTCTAAGACTAGGTCATGAAAAGCACTGCGTCCTTTTCCTCTCTCTGGGATCGCTTGCTCCAGGGAAAGCTGTCATAGTGTTAGGACTCTTAAGCAGCCCTGTAGAGAAATCCACACGATGTGGAACTGAGGCCTCCTGCCAAGAACCCTGTGCGGGAACATCTTGAAAGATCTCCTCCAGCTCCAGGCAAGCTGTCGAATAACTGCAGCGTCATGAGTTGACCCTCAGTCAGAACCACCCAGCTAAACTGCTTCTAGATCCCTGATCAGAATCTATGCGAGACAATAAATGCTTGTGGATTTTATCTGTTAAACTTTGGGCTAATTTGTTATGTAGCAATGAACAATTAATACAAACAGCAATAATAGCTAAAATGTGTTGAGTCCTCAACATCCACCAAGGACTTTTTAAAGTATTTTACGCGTTAACTATTCTCTATTTTACAGATGAGAAAACCAAATTACAGAGAGGTTAAATAAGTTTCTCAGAGTAAATACATAGTAAGTAGCTTAAATATGGCTGAAGTCCCCTTCCACATGTGCTCTCTCTCATGTATTCGCGTTTTCCTGCTGGGCTGTCTGTATCCCTCACTATATTATGTCCCACGAGGTCAGAGGAGGTATTCTACCGTATCACTGGAACCCAGAAGAGTGCATAGAACACAGTATACATGGAGTAAAAATTTAGATAAATTGAATATATAGGTGATAAAGAAGTAGATGAAAAAAATCATTATACACTAGCTCTTTGCTGTGGGACTTGAGCTTTGGGGTCTAACAAAGAGCCATGCATGGAAACTTCACCTCTGAGTGATATTAGTACATGCTTTCATTTTTAATCTGAAACCTTGGACTTCGTTTTGTTGCCAGTTTTATATGGTGCACAATGCCACAGACCCAATGCTTCACACATTTGCACTTCAATCCAAGGGAAACTGGAAATAACCTAAATACCCAACATGAGAGGTTAATGAATTATGGTACTTCAGTGCAATGAAGTTTTGTCTAACCTCTAAAATTATAAAACTATGTTGAATAACGAAAAGTGTTTCAAAAAATATTTAATTGAAAATAGCAGAAACAAGGTACATTTAGGCAAGTTTGTGTTATATACGTATATAGTTTTTAGAAGTAATGAAATATATTTGTTTATACTCCTTAGGACGACCTCATTGACATATTTCAAATGCCCTTGCTTCCAGGTCCTCTGAGGGAATAGAGGAAGGAAATATATGTGTATATACTGACCCATATATATTATGCATGTACATATGTGTGTGTATATATGTTGCACATATGCTTATGCATCATGATCTATATTTGTATTAATCTGAACATGAATTTCTACTATTTCCCCAACTCTAATCCGTTACAGCGTGGAACAGTTTGATCTCTTTCCCTAGACAGTCTGTTAACTGACACTCCGCTAGTGAAAAAGCTGTCTTCTACCATCCATATCCTGAAAAATCATGCTCCAAAAGAGAAGGAGAAATAAAAATTTTCTCAGAAAAACAAAAATCTGAGAAATTCATCACTGGCAGATCTGTCCTGTAAACAATGTTCATTCTTCAGATAAAAGGAAATCTGATACAGGGAGGAAACTGATCTACATAAAGAGGAGTGCGGCAGAGGGAATAAACCGGGGTAGGATAGAGGCTTTAGTTTTTCTTATTTTCAATTTATATAAAACACAATTGTGTAAGGTAATAACAGTAATAATTATTTGGTAATTGTAGCACACAAATAGGTGACAAGTGGATGACAGGGGTGGTCTCAAGTCAAGGACCAGGACTGCCTTGAATACCCTTGTTCTCCACTGTAATGCTTACACCATCTGTTAACATCTGGGAATAGAAAAACCTCCCAGTCAATGCCTCATCCCAGCCATTTAGTCCAGTAAGAGTGGAACAGGACATCAGTCCTACATGGGATGAAGAACCAGGGAGTTAATAGAAGAAATCAGAAAAGACTGAAGACACATGCCCAGCTTTCTGAGCTGAAGCCGCAGGGATTGGGGTGGGAGCAGGGAGTCAGAGTCACACTTGAGAATGCAGCAGGGAAGCCATTTAAACAGGGCAGAGTGTCATAGGACAAGGCCTGCAAGACGGGCAGCAAGGCACAGGGAATTTCCGCTGCCAGAGCTCTTTCCAGGCCCACCATGGTTTTCCTGAGCCTACCTGCTGAATTCACTTGAGATACAGGTGCTTTGTACCCTCAACCTACTGGTATTGAGTAACTTTAGGGTGAAACCTTTCAAATTGTTGAGTATGGAAGTTGGCTGAAGTTGTGCAAGCCTGCAATTCATTCATCTCAGTTAAAAGGGTAGGACTGACTGCTCCCACGGATGTTCCACTGGAGAAGCTGGGAAAGGAGAAACTAGCCTGGGACTCTGCACAACCCACAGAGTGCAATGTGTTCTTCTTAGTGAGTAGAGGGAAGACAGACCACAGGGAACCCCACACATCTATTAGAGGAAACAATGCTTATAAGAAACTCCACACTCCTGTGGAATTTGCTGTACTGGGCTTTCACTTCTGATAGAACATTGAGGACTAAAGTAAAACTAGAACCTGAAAACAAATGTCTCTTCTGAGACTCATATGTCATAAAGTGAAGAAATGTTTTCTCTTCTTAGAGCTTATTACAAGAATTCGTTACTCAGCAGGGACTTGGCCTTTTTGGGAAATTTGTTTTATAAGGCTATTGAGGGGATAAAAACAAGTTTCTAGGACCTGGGTCTTGGGCTGGTGCCTAGTTTCCATAAGGAAGAAAAAAAAAAAAAACTGCCTAATAAATGAGAGAGAAAGGAATCTGATGTTCCTACAGAGACAAAACCAGAAGGGAAATGAAGGACCAAGAGAGAAAAAGAAATATTGACTCCACTGGGGGAGATGGTTAAGGGCTCTGGAGATGAGAGCAGATCCAAAACAGGGCAAAGAGAAGTGTCCGATGGTGTTCGTTGTGTTTTATCATGTGGGGTTGGATGATGCAAACCCTCTCTGCCACCTCCTTTATCATATCACTCCTGCTTTAGTGTGTGTAGATTGGGGTGGGGAATTATGAAGAGGCTAGGGATATCCAGCGGAGAAGGCAATGGCACCCCACTCCAGTACTCTTGCCTGGAGAATCCCATGGACAGAGGAGCCTGGTGGGCTGCAGTCCATGGGGTCGCTAAGAGTCGGACACGACTGAGCAACTTCACTTTCACTTTTCACTTTCATGCATTGGAGGAAATGGCAACCCACTCCAGTGTTCTTGCCTGGAGAATCCCAGGGACGGGGGAGCCTGGTGGGCTGCCGTCTCTGGGGTTGCACACAGTCGGACACGACTGAAGTGACTTAGCAGCAGCAGGGAGATCCAGACAGCAGGCTGCACCAGTGTAATTGATGAGAGAAGCTCTTTGGCAGAAGTCATTTGCAATGACAAGTTGTGTGTTTGTGCATGTGTGTGTATGTGTGTGTGCGTGTGTGTGTGTGTATTTTCCTTGATCAAAGCAGGATAAATGCAGCCTAAAAATCCTTTAAGTCTTGGATGAATATGAAAGTTCATATCTAACTGTGTGAACTAAACTATGGAAATTTCATAGTACCAGTATACTTCTCAATGTTTAAGGGAGGTTGTTAGTTTTCACTGACTTCACAGAAAGGCTGATTGGCTAATTTCATCCATTCTGGCAATCTGTGTTCATGATCCTTTAAATAAAATAGACTCACAGAAAAAAAAAAAAAAAGTGGTGGAGGGGGTGGTTCTTGAGAGATGAAAGCCAGACAAAGCCAGTATTTCAAAATGGAATGGTCTCTGTTGAAAAGCTTTCCATAGTAAATGAAGGTTAAGTATTTCTCCTCTTCACCTTTCCTTTAGTGGATTGGTTTTTGAAGTGTGGATCTTTAACCAGCAGCATCAGGACCACCTAGAATTCGCTGGAAATACAGATTACTGTGTTCCATCCTAGACATACTGAATTAGAAATTCTGGGTATGGGGCCCAGAAATCTGCATTATAAGAAGCCCTTCATGTATGCTAGAGTTTGAGAACAGTTGTTCTGAAGCAGTGAATCTTGAACTGAATTCAGTGAATCTGATGGGAAAAAATAGATGTATGGCATTATTTTTGCTAAATGAGAGTTAGCATATCCTTTAATTGTAAATATAGTCCCCAAAGCACAGTTGTATTAAGGGCACTTTTTTTTAATCAATTGAAAAAATATGTATCAGTCTTATTCAGCTATAGCTTGCACATCAGAAAATTCACCCATTTAAAGTGTACAGTTCAAGGGGTTTTAGTGGATTCACAGAATTATGCACTTAGCACCACAATCAAATTCAGAACGTTTTCTTTACCACAATAAGAGATACCACACCTATCAACAGTCACTTTCCATTGCCTTCCTTCTTCCCTCCACTTATTGACTTTTGTGTGTGTGTGTGAGAGTTCTGGAAATTTCACTTAAATGGAATTATATAATATGAGGTATTTTGTGACTGGCTTTCCCACTTGTCATGTTTTTAAAAATCATTCATATTATAGCATGTATCAATACTTTATTACTTTTTATTGTCAAGTCATGTTCCATTGTAAGGATATAACATATATTATATGTTCATTTATAAACTGATGGATGTCTGGTTGATTCTACTTTCTGGCTATTATGAATAACGCTGCTGTGAACATTCAAGTTCTTCTGTGGACATATGCTTTTTTCTCTTTTGGGTCTACTCTTCGGGATGAAATTTCCCAGTCAGATAGTAACTGTGTTAACCATCTGAGGAACTGCCAGACTGTTGTGCAGAGTGGTTGTAACATTTTACATTCATTCCCACCAGCAACCTATGAAAGTTTCAAACTCTTCACATCCTCCTCTGACTTTTACTCTTCTCTGACTTTTTGGCTACAGCTATCCTAACAAATGTAAAGTGCTATCTCACTGCGATTTTGACTTGCATTTTCCTGATAGTTAATCATGTTTCACATGTTTTCATAAGATTATTGACCATTTCGAGATCTACCTTAGAGAAATGTTTATTCAGATCCTTTGCTTACTTTACAATTGGCTTATCTTTTCATTATTCACTTTTAAGAGTTCTTTATATATTCTAGATAAAAATCACCTATCAGATATGTGATTTGCAAATATTTTCTTCCTTTCTGTGGATTGCATTTTCACTTTCTAGTAACACTATGAAACCACCTGTTTTTAGTTTTATTAGAGTCCAATTTACCTATTTTTCTTCTGTTACATGTGCTTTCGGTACTTTATCTAATGAACCATTGCCTGATAAAAGGTCACAAATATTTGTAGCCATGTTTTCTTCTAAGATTTTATAGGATTGTGTCTTATATTTGGCTGTTTATTCCACTGTAAGTTAATTTTTGCATACAGTGTGAGGCAGGGGTCCAAAGTTATTCTTTTGCATTGAGTATACTGTTGTCAAGCACTATTTTTTTAAACTACTCTATTTATTTTTAATTGAAGGATAATGGCTTTACAACAGTGTGTTGGTTTCTCCCATACCTCAGTGGAACCAGACATAGGCAAACGTACGCCCCTTCCTCTACAACTGCCCTCCCCCGCCCACCCCACCCACCCTTCTAGGCCGTCACAGAGCCCCGCTCTGAGTTCTCTGAGCGACAGATTCCCACTGGTTGTCTGTTTCACACACGGTATGTGTGTGTTTCCACGCTGCTCTCTCCATTTGCCCCAACCTCTCCTTCCCCACCACCCCTGCGTCCGTACGTGTTTCTTGGACAGATTACTGTCCCCCAGTTGGATTGTATTAGCGCCCCTTGCTAAAAACTGATTGACTGGCCATCACAGTAAAAGTTTATTTCTTGGCTTTCAGTTCTGTCTCTTTGACCTCTGTGTATATCTTTATGCTAGTACCATACTGTCTTGATTACTATAATTTTGTAGTAAGTTTTGAAATTGGGAATTGTGAGTCCTTCAACTCTGTTCTTTTTCAAGAACGTTTTGGCTATTCTGGGTTTCTTGCATTTTGGTATTTTAGAATAAGCTTGTCAATTTCTGTGAAACAGTCAACTGGAATTTTGAGAGGGATTGAATTGAATCTACAGATCATTTTTGGTAGTATTACATCCTAACAATATTAAATCTTGCAACCCTTGAACTTAGGATGTCTGTTCACTCATTTAGGTCTCCTTTAATCTCTTTCAGCAATGTTTGTAGTCTTCAGATTATAAATTTGCATCTTTAAAAAATGCATTACTAAGTATTTTATTCTTTTTGTTCACACCAACAATATAATAATGTAATAATGAAATAAAATACAACAATGTAAGTAATTTTAAGTATAAGTTTCTGGTTGTTCATTGCAAGTGTATAGATACACAATTTCTGTGTGTTGATGTTGTAGGATGCAAACTTGCTGCAATGTCTTATTAGTTCTGATTTTTTTTTGTAGTGCATTCTTTAGGATTTTCTGTATACACATGCCATCTACAAATAGAGATAGTTTTACTATCTCTTATTATTATATATATTATTTATAAAAGATAGTCTCATCCCTACCAACATGAATGCCATTTATTTCTTTTACTTGTCTAACTGCCTTGACTAGAATCTCCAGTACAATGTTAAATAGAAGTGATGTAGCCCATGTAATGGGCTTCCCTGGTGGCTCAGGTGGTAAAGAATCTGCCTGCAATGCAGGAGACCCGGGTTCAGTCCCTGGGTCAGGAAGATCCCCGGAGAAGGGAACGGCTCCCCACGCTAGTGTCTTGCACGTGAGATACAAGGTCAAGTAGGACTGGAATCTTGAGTATGTGTGAGGGTGGGAAAGCGTTAAGGAAGATTTTGAGTGTGGACTGGCACCAAAAAGGAATAATATTTTCCATGTTTGAGAAGGAAGCGGGAAGAAAGAAATTTGCTCACATCATTGAGCATGAGGAGTGCCAAGCCAGTTTCCTAACATGAAATGAAGTCAGCATAAAATATAAAAATATAAAAAAGAAAGATACAATGGCAATCCCTGTGCTACTCCTAACTTCCCAGGACTCTCCTACTAATCAGCCATATAGCCAGAAAATTGGGTTTTATTTACCCTGCTCTGACACATCATTCTTGCAACTGTTCCCCCATGCAGGGTCAAGACGCAAGACAACAGAGGAAGGGAAAAAAGCAACATGGGGTTTCTGTGATCATAATTTCTCCAAATGAAGTTTCAAGTCCATGGTGTGTTTTGGGTGCCTTTGAGCTGCTGTGGTCTGGGATGTGAACGAACAGGGGAGAAGCTTTAAGAAATAAAGGCTAAATATTTCCCAAATCCCATAAAAAATTTAATAAAAGCTCAGCGAACCACAATCAGGGTAAACCCAAAGAAACCCATGCTAAACACAACATGATAAAATTAATGAACATTAAAGACAAAAACCTTGAGAATAGCAAGAGAAAAAGACACAGTGACTTGAATGAGGGCAGATCTGATCACAAGTCACGGAAGCTATAAGGGGTCACACAGCACTGTAAAGGGCTAAAAGCAAAGACCTGCCAGTCTATAATACTACGTTCAGCAAAAACATCCTTCATGAATGAGGGTACAATAGAGATGTTCACAGATGAAGGAAAGTTAAGAGAATTTGTTGCCAGCAGACTTGCTCTAAAAGAACTGCTATAGTAAGTTCTTTCAATAGAAGTGAAAGTATATAAGAAGGGAACTTGGAACATCAAGGATGAAGGAAGAGCAACAGAAATAGTATGTATCTGGGTAAATATGATAGACTACTTTTTTCCATTTTGGTTCTTTCAGTTCAGTTCAGTCACTCAGTCGTGTCTGACTCTTTGCAACCCCATGAATCACAGCACGCCAGGCCTCCCTGTCCATCACCAACTCCCAGAGTTCACTCAGACTCACATCCATCGAGTCAGTGATGCCATCCAGCCATCTCATCCTCTGTCGTCCCCTTCTCCTCCTGCCCCCAAACCCTCCCAGCATCAGGGTCTTTTCCAATGAGTCAACTCTTCGCATGAGGTGGCCAAAGTACTGGAGTTTCAGCTTTAGCATCATGCCCTCCAAAGAAATCCCAGGGCTGATCTCCTTCAGAATGAACTGGTTGGATCTCCTTGTAGTCCAAGGGACTCGCAAGAGTCTTCTCCAACACCACAGTTCAAAAGCATCAATTCTTCAGCGCTCAGCCTTCTTCACCGTCCAACTCTCACATCCATACATGACCACAGGAAAAACCATAGCCTTGACTAGATGGACCTTTGTTGGCAAAGTAATGTCTCTGCTTTTGAATATGCTATCTAGGTTGGACATAACTTTCCTTCCAAGGAGTAAGTGTCTTTTAATTTCATGGCTGCAGTCACCATCTGTAGTGATTTTGGAGCCCCAAAAATAAAGTCTGACACTGTTTCCACTGTTTCCCCATCTATTTCCCATGAAGTGATGGGACCGGATGCCATGATCTTTGTTTTCTGAATGTTGAGCTTTCAGCCAACTTTTTCATTCTCCTCTTTCACTTTCATTAAGAGGCTTTTTAGTTCCTCTTCACTTTCTGCCATAAGGGTGGTGTCATCTGCATATCTGAGGTTATTGATATTTCTCCCAGCAATCTTGATTCCAGCTTGTGTTTCTTCCAGCCCAGCATTTTTCATGATGTACTCTGCATATAAGTTAAATAAACAGGGTGACAATATACAGCCTTGATGTACTCCTTTTCCTATTTGGAACCAGTCTGTTGTTCCATGTCCAGTTCTAACTGTTGCTTCCTGACCTGCATACAAATTTCTCAAGAGGCAGATCAGGTGGTCTGATATTCCCATCTCTTTCAGAATTTTCCACAGTTGACTGTGATCCACAGTCAAAGGCTTTGGCATAGTCAATAAAGCAGAAATAGATGGTTCTTTAAAATATGTTAAAGGACTGAAAGCAAATATTATAACATTAGCAGTGAGTTTCACTGGGCATGGATGTCACACTTCACATAACTACCACATAAAAGGGGGAGGTGAAGGGACCTGTGTATTGATGAGGTCTATACCTTCCTCTTGAAGATGTAGAGCATCCCCTCTATATTTTTAAGTTTAATATGTTTATTATAATCCTCAGAGCAACCACTAAAACAAACAGACAAATAAAACAAAGCACAGAGAGATATAGTCAAGACACAAAAGATAAAAAAAAAAATAGAATACTAAAAAAAAAGTTCAGATAAACAAAAGGAAGCAGGAAAGAGGAAACAACAAAATAGAAAACAGATAATAACAAAATAAAATATAAAATGTTAAACCAAATATAAACATACCAGTAATTACATTAAACACAAATTGTCTAAACACACCAGTTTAGAAATAGAGGTTGTTAGAATGGATAAACAAATGCATAATTCAACTATAAGCTGTCTATAATGGTAATGCTGAAAGTGAAAGTATTTTTCGACTAGCTCGGTCATGTCCGACTCTTTGCGACTCCATGGACTTTAACTGTCCAGGCTCCTCTGTCCATGGGATCCCCCAGGCAAGAATACTGGAGTGGGTTGCCATTCCCTTCTCCAGGGGATCTTCCCAAATGGTAAGGATACAGATAGGTTAAAAAGTAAAGGATGGAAGAATATATGCCATGCAAGCACTGATACGGGAATGGTTATGTTAATGTGAAAATTAACTTCAGACCAAAGAAATATTCCAGGGACAAGGAGGAACATTATGTAATGATAAAAGAGAAAATCACCCCCCCCAAAGATATAACAATCATAAATGTGTAGAACCTAAAATAAGAGCTTCAAAATGCATAACCAAAAAGCTGGCAGGTCTGAAAGGATTAATAAACAAACCCGTGATCTTAGCTGGAGACTTCAACACTCTGTCACTTAGTAATAACACTTGGTACACTTAGTAATGGATAGAACTAATAGAAAGAAAATCAGTAAGAATATAGAAGAATGGATGACACCATCAACTAAATGGATCCAATTTATATTTATAGAATTGTTCATATAAGCAACAGAATACAGATTTCAGAAGAAAGCAGAAAATATTTGAACTGAACAAAAATAAAAACATATTTGTAGCATGTAAAGGAGTGCTATCAGGGAAATTTATAGAATTAAGTGTTTATGTTGCAAAACAAGAAAAGTTTCAAATAAATAATCTAAGCTTCCATCTTAATGCTCTAGGGAAAAGCATTATAGAGCAAAATAATTTCAAAGCAAGTAAATGGAAGAAAATAATAGAGGTACGGCCAGAAGTCAGTGAACTTTAAAACAGAGAAACAGTGGAGAAAATCAATAAAACCAAAAGGTTGTTCTTTAAAAAAAGTAAAATAAACCTCTAGAAAGACTGAGAAAGATGAAAGGAGAGAAAACACAGGTTGTTAATATCAGGAATAAAAGAAGGAGGTCTCACTATGGGTCCTGCAGACATGAAAAATTAATGAGAGTAATATGAATTACTTTGTGCTCATAATTTTGACAATGTAAAAAAATGAATTATTAACAGAGGGGAGAGGGAAGTGAGAAGGGGCAGAATATAGTGTGGGGGATAAGGAGGCACAAACTGCTATGTATAAAATGAATAAACTACAAGGATGTATTGTACAGCACAGGGAATATGTCCAACATTTTATCAATATAAATGGAGTATAACTCGTGTTGATGTTTGGCAAAACCAATACAATATTGTAAAGTAATCAGCCCCCAATTAAAATAAATAAGTTTAAATTTAAAAAAATAAATAAATAAGTAAGAATTGTGGTTTACTATGTGTTGTACACCTGAAACATATAATATTGTAAATCAACTGTGCCTCACTTAAAAGTAGCCAAAAATGGGTCAGTTCCTTAAAAATCACAAGTTACTGAAATCCATTCTAAATTCAATAGATAACCTCTATAAAACAAATTGACTTTGTAGCTCAAATTCTTCCGAAAAAGAAATATTCAGGTACAAACAGGAAAATTCTGAAATATATTTAAAGAAGAGATAATACTGATTCTACAAAATTTCATCCAGAAAACAGAAAAGAGGGGAATGACTACAAACTGGATTTATATAAGCCCAAATTTGTCCTTGGGGAGTAGGATAGGGGCAAGAAATATACATGTATTTTCACTGTAAGTCATTTGTGGGGGGCGGCATTGATTCTTGATCATGTACATGTGTTACTTTAATTATACTTGTAATTAAACATAAGCACACTGATCGCAAGTCTGAATCACCCAGCACAGAGCTCCCAGTTCTCCTGGTCTTTGTATCTCCCTGTAGACTCTGAAAGTCAGGAGACTTGGGTATCATTTTTCCCTATAAAATATGTTCTTTAGCAACTAAAAAGCTGTGCTAGAAGACTTTCAATTGCAGGACATCTGAGGTGCCTCATTTCAGCTTGTTTATTGCTAATTTTTTCTTAATGAAGTCCGTGGGCTACCCAACTGGGATGAGTTCAGAATTTTTTTCCACAATCACCCTCAGGAGAACAATCAATGAGGTTCTCAGAAAAGAATGCACATTGAGGAAATCCCCTTTGAGCTGATTGTGTCCATGAACTTCAGTTCTGTTTGTGGTTTTGTATTTGCCAAAGACCCAGAGTTTTTCAGGGAACTCTAAGGCAGAGAGCATGGTGGGGTACTTGCAGGAGGTCGTGACACCTTGAACTGTGAAACCACGAGTTGTGGGCATCTGGCTGACCTTGCGCAAACATCCCCTGAGGGTGGCTGAGAGGGGCTGGGCCACACTGTGAAGCCCACTTGGGAGAATCATGATGACATGGGTGCAGGATGAGTCAAAGGTTCACGGACATAAAACAATCTCATGGCCCTTGTATAACCTCAGATGGAGCCAAGGCAAAAGGAACCAGAACCACATAGAGTGGACCTAGGGATTTTAAAGGGGAAGAATGTGTTGGCAAAATCCTGGTCTTTGTCAAGAACAAGATGTTTTAAAAAAAAACACTCTGAGCTATTTGAGTTCAAGCCAGTTGTCTCTGGATGGGTCTCAGCCTTAATTCTCCTTAGCCTGTTGCAGAGGCTTATCAGACCTTTGGGGATGCTTGAAATTGTTGAATGTTTTCTGATTATCTGAAATGTATAGTAATAGTAGCAGCGAGGTCTGGCTGATTTCACATTTGGAAACTGCTTTCCTCAATGTCTGATCCAAATGGGCTGGGTGTGTTCTGAAGCACCTCAGGCACTACTCTGTGAGGACTCAACATTTGCTACCCCTACGGACAGCTCGGTGGAGAAGCTGTGAGATAGCTGGATAGAACCTAGTTTTCACTGAGCATTCAGAAGGTGCTGCACAGCACGCTGCAAAAGAGAACAAAGCTTCTCTCCCAAAGACGTTTCTTGCCCAAATTGTGCAGGGGATACAATTACAGTCACATCTGAGAAAACAGTGGATGAGCTCTGACAGAGCAACAAAGAGTCACAGAACCCAGCACCCACTGCTTGCTGAGGCATAAACAAGTGGGAGTATAGAAAATAAGCAATTATAATTGCAAAGGTGTATGTCAGACCTACTTTGTACCAGGTGCTATTCTGAGGGTGCTATGTATGTTAACCTAAGGCCTTTGTAACTCTTACAACAACACTCTGGGTTGCTGTTATCACCATCTGCTAGACAAAGAGACTAAGGAACAAAAGGGCAAATAACTTGCTGGTGTGACCACAGAGCTATAAGTGGCAGAGCCAGGAGTCAGACTTGGATGAGCAGGCCCCAGACCTCGTGTTTGCAAATCCTGGTCTAAACGTCTTCCCTCCTTCCATGGGGTATCCATGCAGTATCAATTGGGATGTGCTAAGACCCCTCTCAGCTAATGCCATGGCCCCTCTGTAGTGCAGATTATCATGTGCCTCAAGGTAAGTCGTGTGGTGGTCTTTGGAGAACAATGTTCTTTTTCAGTTGGATCTTTCTGACAGAGGACAGGCAGAGCTCTCCCGCATGACCTTGTCATGGGTGGGGACTCCCATGCTGGCTCCCGGCAAAGCCAGATACAGACAAATGAAGCAAGTGGTTCCCAATGCTGGGGTTGCCCCAGTGTGGGCTCAGAGTGGGCTGTCCTTGAGAACAGCCTTCCTAGCATTTTACGGTAGGGTGGACTCAGCCACACCAGACAGGGAGAAAATTAAAATGCCTCCTCCATCATTCACATAATGATCTGTAGCCTTTGTCTCAGGGACTTCCCAGATAGTGCTAATCATAAAGATCCTGCCTGCCAGTGCAAGAGACTTTAGAGATGCAGGTTCAATCCTTAGGTTGGGAAGATACCCCGGAGAAGGGCATGGCAACCCACTCCAGTATTCTTGCCCAGAGAATTCCATGGACAGAGGAACGTGGTGGGCTACAGTGCATAGGGTTGCAAAAGTCAGACACAACTGAAGCGACTTGGCACAGCACAGCACAGCACACCCTTTGTCTCCCACTCAGTTAATGTTCCCCAGCATCCAAGTCTCTCTCTCTCACCTCAAATGCACAATATAGTTTTTAGTTCATGAGGCTTTCGTTATTGATCAATGCATGGCCTACTTTTATTCATAGATTTACATAGTTAATATATTTTTGATAATGTAATAAGCACCCATGAACTACTATCCAACATGAAAACTAGAACTTTGCTGACAATCTACACTATAGTCATCTCCATCCCATTTCCCATCTCATTCTGACTTTGGTTGACCCTAAGCACTTTCTTGTTGTGAATCCCTCCAATTAAATATATATATATATTATATATATAATATTTTATAACTGCCTTGGTAGAAAGATGAGTAAAATCCAGGCTAGGTTCATTATTATATATTTATTATTATTATACTCATTGTCTTCTGTTTTTAAAAGAAAATAAAAACATTTTTGTGGGACATTAACATTATGGGCTTTGCACACTGTCATACCTACTATACTTAACAAATGGATAATTGACCTGGCTGAACACAGAAGAATTGATGCTTTTGAACTGTGGTGTTGGAGAAGACTCTTGAGAGTCCCTTGGACTGCAAGGAGATCAAATCAGTCAACTCTAAAGGAAATCAACTCTGAATATTCATTGAAAGGACTGATGCTGAAGATGAAACTCGAATACTTTGGCCACCTGATGTGAAGAGCTGACTCATTTGAAAAGACCCCGATGCTGGGAAAGATTGAAGACAGGAGGAGAAGGGGACGACAGAGGATGAGATGGCTGGATGGCATCACTGACTCAGTGGACCTGGGTTTGGGTGAACTCTGGGAGTTGGTGATGGACAGGGAGGCCTGGCGTTTTGCTGTTCATGGGGTCACAAAGAGTTGGACACAACTGAACGACTGAACTGAACTGAACTGAATGGAAAAGGTCAACCACAAGCAGGAACAGATGGGAAATGTAAACAGAGAGATGGAAATTCTAAGGATAGTAAAAGAAAGGGCTAGATATCTAAAATGTTATAATGAAAAGGAAGAATATTTTTTATGGGCTCGTCAGTCACTGAATATGGCTGAGGAAAGACAAATCTATCTATTGAAGACAGATCCATCAGAACTTCCTACAATGAAATACAAAGCCAAAACACATTGAAAAAAATAAAATAGGGCATTCAAGACTTGTAGGGAAATTTCAAAAAGTGTAATACATGAAGGCTAGAATCCTAAAAGGGAAAGAAACCATGGAGCAGAGGAAATTTTGAAATAATAGTGGCTGAGAATTTTGCAAAATTTGACAGGTACCAAACCACAGTCATGATTTCATTAAGAACGAAAACATTCTTGGCTGGTCTTCTCTTTCTTGGATCTCCTTTTTTAAAAAATGATTTCCCACTGGCAAAATCATGATGTCTCATAGTACCTGATCTATGTATGATCTCCTAGAATACAGAAACATGACAGGCTGAAATCAAACACCATTGATACTATTTACTCATTTTAGGAAGAAACAAAACTATGGCAAAGAATAGGATGTCCTTAATTTGATATAGTTCGCCCACACATTTTTCTAAAGCGTCCCTTTCTAACTACACTTGCTTGCCTGATCTGCCTGCATTCTTATGCATGTTGACTCTTCACCCAGTGAAACGTATCATGGAAGTAATTCCAGGTTTGGTGAATCAGCATTTTTTTACGTGTTAACCAAAATGCACTCTTCAGTATTCTGTTATCTGAACTAGTTTGAAAGCAGCTTATGATACACGTGTATGTTCTTTGTTCTTATTAGATTCTTAAGTACCTCTTCCCTTTAGGAAAAAGCATATATGCTAATTCTTGGGTGAATTTGTATAATGATAGAATTCAGATATTATTTCCTTGTAAACTCCACTTTCTTCAAAGGGCCTTCGAGGAAATCTGTGAACAAATTCCTATACTCATGCTTGTGATTGGCAAGTCTACTTGGACCATGATATCCAGTGTCTGATCCAGGGGCTTCCCATGAGGATTTTCTTCCAGCCCATTGTTGAAGACAAGTGGAAATTTCTCCCTGAAGGAAACATCTCTGCTTTGTCCATTATCCTCTGCATCATTTTATCCTTTAGGGTCTTAGCTTCATTTTGACCACCTTGGGAAGTACCCTGGGAGGATAAAAGCAGTGTACAGAAAATGTGAATTTATCATCACAAAAACCATGTTGTATTCTGTATTCCTGATTGACAGAAACTGGTGCAAATGTTGCTGTGGTCTTGGCAAATCCCATTCAGTAAAACGGGATGGAATTTTCACCACATATAGATGACAAATGTCATCACAACAGTGAGTGACTTTTATTTCCAGAGATTATAAATAAAATATTCTCTGAGGTGACCCATTCTCTTATATAATTTATATTTCAAATCCCCCCTTTCCTGGGTGAAGAAACTAAATCTTTTGCTTAAGGGCATGCCAAGTGCTCATCAATTAATCACATTCATAGCAAATATTAAGCATCCAGTGTGTGTAAAGAAGTCTAAAGAAATTCCATCCCAGACTTTATGAAGGTCACAATCTGGGGGATAAATGGGTTGTATTCAAGGAGAAAGCCCAAGGGAAAATATGGACCTGACATCTTTCAAATAAGTATTTCATGGTTAGAGAAATTCACTGGGCATTGTTAATATGGACTGGATTAATTTAGGCCAGGCCATGTGACACGAGCAGCCAATGCTTGAAGGAGTAACACCCTGCAAGAGAGAATAGGTTGAAGTGAGTTTGGAGGCAAAAATTAGGGACTTCCCTGGTGGTCCAGTGGTTCAGAACCCGCCTGTCAGTGCAGGGATCCCAGGTCCAATCCCTGGTTCAGGAGGATTCTGCAGGCGCAGGGCAGCTGAGCTCCTGCCTCACAACTACTGAGCCCATGAGCCCACGCTCTGCAACGAGAGAAGCCACCACAATGAGAACCTGCGCTCTGCAACTAGAGGAAGCCCACAGGCAGCAATGAAGATCCAGCGCAGCCGTAAGTAAATTAACTAATTAAAAAGAAGTCATTTGCAAGCAATTGAAATTTACCTCTTGGCTGCATACAAAAGAGAGCCCTTACAGTTTTCCCTAATATTTTCAGCCTACCTCATAGAGCCTGGGACACAACCCATGCATGGGATGCAATGAAGCACTTGCTGAATCCATTAATTCAGGCGTTCATTTTAGAACAGAGAGAGTTACGTGCCTGATGTAGTCTCCTCTTACTCTGTCAACTGCCAAAGCAACTTAGAGGCCTAGTTCCTTAGGCCTCAGGTTGTAAGCAACCAGAAAGCAGAGCCTGGCTCTTGCTCATCCGTATTGGCCTTCAAGGAGTGCTAGTTTAATTGTGATAACTTGACTCTTCCTCTTACGGAATTCCGGTTAGTGGTGCTATGGAATGAATGTTTGTGAAGTGCAAATTCATGTTTGAAAGCCAATCATGAATGTGTTGGTATTTGGGAGGGGGGCCTTTTGGAAAGTAATCAGTCCATGAGGGTGGAGCCCACATGAATGGGATTAGTGCCTTTCTGAGAAGAGAATGAGAAAGATGATCTCTCTCACTCTGTCAACCATTTGAAGACACAATGAGAAGATGAATAACTTCAAAGCAGGAAGTGGCCTAACCAGACACTGGATCTGAAGGCTCCTTAACCTTGAACTTCCAAGTTTTCAGAACTGTGAGAAATAAATATTTAAGCCATACAGTCTGTGGTTTCTGTCATAGCAGGCCAAATGCATTAAGTCAAATGGAAAGCCATTGTTCTTAAAATGACTTGCAAAGTGACACTAAGTTTTTAATATCACCATGTGAAGAACCTGGACTAATGTGCACATATTATATATTAGACTGCCTTTGAATTTCATATTATGAGCATAAGTGTTTTATATATATATATATATGTATGTATATGCATATATATTACGTTTTATATATGTTTAGTGTGCTTAAAATTCACTGACTGAACTGATTTACAAACATGAGACAACTGTGACTCTAAGTGGTTAGAACAACGTCTTACTTCTGTGTTGGCCACTGAACACTGGCAGCATTGGTTAGTATAATAGCAGGGGAAGAAAACAAACCAAAGCAAAACTGTAGCCTGAACAAATGCCAGTGGTTTGCATACATTTTTAGTAGTGACTAATCTTTTTAAAATAAAATTTTAGGGGAAATCCCAGCAAAATCATAAGAGCTAATATTTTTTGCACACAAACTATATGCCAAGGATCCCATAATAAACTTTTAGTTAATTAATGTCTTTTTTACAGAAACCCTACAAAATAGAGTACTATTGTCATTCCCAATGTCCAACTGAGAAAACTGAAGGGAAGAGAAGTGATCCGACTTGTCCCAGGACGTACAGAGTCAGTCTGTAACAGCCATGATTTGAATGGAAGCAGTCTCACTCCGGAGCCTGCGTTAATCATTACATGATACTCTCTACCTTTTGCACACCATGGTTCTCCACAGCATGTGTGTGTGTGTATAAACAGATTTTATTAAGGAATTTGCTTATGTGATTATGGAGTCTGTTTAGTTTAAAATTTACAGAATGGCCAGAAGGCTAAAGACCCAGGAGAGATGTTTCCAAAGAGTGAACTTTGGACTTCAATGATTTTCTTTAATGATTTTCTATTCTCTATTTCATTTATTTCCATTCTAGTCATTATTTCTCTCCCTTCTTCTTTCTTTGGGTTTAGTTTACTTCTTCCTTTAATTTCTTAAGGTAGAGTTTTGGTTATTGATTTGAAACTTCTTCTTTTGTGATACAGGCATTTCCCTCTAAGGCTTGCCCTAACTTCATCCTGGATTCGATATGCCGTGTTTTATATTCATTCATCTCAAGGCATTTTCTAGTTTCCCTTATAATTCCTTCTTTGCCCTATTTGTTATTTAGGAGTGTGTTGTTTAATTTCTACATTATTGTGAATTCCCCGTTTCCTTCTGCTTTGATTTCTAATTTTATTCCACGGTGATTACAGAACACACTTTGCATGACTTCATCCTTTAACATTTACTGAGGCTATTTTATGGCCGAACATAGTGTCCATCCTGGAGAATGTTCCATGTGCGCTTGTTAAGAGCTTGCCTTTCCCCACTGCTGGGTAGAGTCTATAGAAAGCTGTCAGGTCGAGTTGGTGTATAGTGCTGTTCAGGTCTCCCAGTTCCTTTTCAACCTTCTGTCTTTTGTTCGATTCATTTTGGGAAGTGTGATGTTGGAATCTCAGTTATTACTGACTTGTCTATCTCTCCAGTCACACTCTTAAGGTTTTGTTTCCAGTAACGGGGGCTCTGTCATCAGGTGCACCTACGTTTGTATCTTCTTAACGGAGTGACATTTCACCATTATAAAATGCCCTTCTTTGTCTCTGTACCAATTTTTGTCTTAAGGTCTACTTTGTCTGTTGTTGTAGCCACTCTAGTCCTCTTTTGGTTGCTTTTTACACACCATCTCCCTTCATATCTCTTAGTGTTCAACCTCTTTTTGTCTCTGAACATAAAGCATGTCTCTCCTAGACATGCACTGAAAACTCATTCCAATTCAACCGCTTTCTGTACATGCTCACCAGCAGTAGTTTTAGGTGAGATGTTGCGCTTGGTCCTGTGACGTTGCCACAGTAGGTAAACAACCACTTATAAGTGCTTCACAGACACCGTCTGGCTGTGGACAGTCGAGTGCAAAGCCCAGCAGAACGCGGTAACGGCTGTGAGGGAGGCAGAAGCAGCCTGGCCCGTTCACGTGAATGCAGAATGCTTGCTCAGCTGACTGTGGAGCTCAGGCTGCGATGGAGCACATGCATTCAGCCTTCGGGTCAGACGAGGCTTCAGGAGGGGAGCTGAGTTTGTGGCAGGAAGGAGCAGCACCCAGAGGCATTAGGTCATGGAACCACAATGTGTGTTCAGCATCTAGCATGTAGAACGATTTAACAGATAACTACAGCATGCGTCGGAGAAGGTAATGGCACTCCACTCCAGTCCTCTTGCCTGGAAAATCCCAAGGATGGAGGAGGCTGGTAGGCTGCAATCCATGGGGTTGCTAAGAGTCGGACACGAATGAGCAACTTCGTTTTCACTTTTCACTTTCATGCATTGGAGAAGGAAGTGGCAACCCACTCCAGTGTTCTTGCCTGGAGAATCCCAGGGATGGGGGAGCCTGGTGGCTGCCGTCTATGAGGTCACACAGAATCGGACACGACTGAAGTGACTTAGCATAGCACAGCACAGCATGCGTGGGAGAGGAATGGGAGATGAGGCTGACAAGTTGGACAAGGTGTTAGAGGCAGAGATCTACTGACATGGTGAGTGTTTAATTAGATCTAGAGTGGTAGAAGCTAGGAAAAAGACTCACAGCAAATGCTTCAGATGCTTAAACTTCTACTTCTACCCACTTAATTTGAACCTTTCCCAAAGGGAAAGGAAAGTATAACACCTCTCATGTTCATCATTACCTAGTTGGCATTCAATAAGTATCTGCCAACTAAGCCATTAGATAAATGGAAATGAATAGTGAGAGTCATACAGGGAACTAAGCTCAGTGGCACGTGTACCACAGAGGCCAAAACCATTGGAAGTCACGTTTCTCCCAACACCAGGCAAAGACAGGGCAAATGACAGAACCAAGGTCCAGGAGAGAATGTCAGCCTTAACACATGTAACATTCAAATACGAGACTACAGAAAAGGGCTCGTATTTGAGGCAAAAGGTGTGAGTATCCAAAGTATCTGCCCTACTTTGCTTCTGTCACTTTAAGAGCTTGACGCCAGCTCGCAGATGCCAGGCTCTGCCAGTTCTCCCTGTACTGGCTAGGCCTCCCAGTTCTCCCTGTACTGGCTAGGAAGAAATGAATGGATGATCGCCTAATAGAGTATTAACTTCCCTTAGTATCTTTTACTTAAGTAGGGCTGATGGTGTTTTAAAGTTTGTTCATAGTATTACTGCACAGACTTTCTTTATGTGAGGCAACAAGGGAGAAACGATTTTCGCTTGGTTTGACCATGAAGAAAATGAAGCCTAGAGGGATTTTATGGCTTTTCTAAGATCTGGTTTCTAAATGGAGAAGGTGAGATTCATCTCAGGTTTTATTTGTTCAGTAGCCAAAAAGTCTAAGTGTCTTCTATGTTGCAGGCATTTGCTGAATGCTGAGTAAACCACATCCCCTAATTCAAGGTCAGCAGAGTCCAGAGGGAAGATTCTAGTTCATAGAACAGGAGGACAGAGTTAATGTACACTACCTTTCCAGTTATAAAAGCAAAAAAAAAAAAAAAGAAAAGAAAAGAAAACTGGATACATGTAACCAGAATAAAGTATTTTAAAAAACATAGCTGAGCTTAATAGAAAAAAAAGGAAAATTCCCACATGCCAGAAATGAAAAAGAAACTGGAGGCTAGAATAAGTAGCTTGTGGTCAGATGCTTAAAGCCAGCAAAGGAGTGGAATCTGGGTGTGGGTCCACTGGCTGAATGGGGACTGAATACCCAGCCAGGATGAGGGAGGGAGTAGGGGATCTGCGGAAAGCTTCAAGTTGGATCCGAGTTGACAGAGAGCTAGGAATCTGAAAAGGCTGTGTTTCCATAAAAGGACATTCAACACATGGAAGCAATAGGAAACCTACTGTTCACCTGGGCTCTGAGTAGATATTAGTAGGAAGAAAGGTAACCTCTGAGGTTTCAAAACATCCAGTCCATGCCATGCACAGGGGTGGTATGGTGTTCAAGTGCATTACTTCCACATGGTATGAGAAGTCTTAAGAAATGGGTGTGAAACTGGACCTAATCAGGTGCCCTGCAGTAGCAAAGGCACAGCCTCTCTGTAAGGGGCTTTCCAAGTCTAGAGAGCCCAGAGTCCTCATGTATCAGTAAATCCCACAGAAGACAAACTTTAAAACAGGAATTACGAACTACATGAGACAGCTATCAACTATGAGAAAGAATTAGAGGACACGGAGAACATAAAACTAGTATATATGCATTGGAGATTATCAAGCTGTCTGAAAGGGACTAAAAATAAGCCTGTCTAAAGAGATGGGCTTCCCTGGTGGTTCAGACAGTAAAGAATCTGCCTGCATGGTGAGACACCTGGGTTCCATCCCTGGGTCAGGAAAATCCCATGGAGAAGGGAATGGCTACCCACTTCAATATTCTTTCCTAGAGAATTCCATGGACAGAGGAGCTTGGCGGGCTATAGTTCATGGGCTTTCAAAGAGTCAGACACGACTGAGCAACACCTTCACTTTCAAAGAGATGAAAGAATGACTTGAAACTCAAATGAAACAATAGATTCTGGGTGGAAATACAAAAAAAGAAAAAGCAAGACAAAGCTAAGTAATTCAACTTTCAGAAATAAATATCCAGTAGTTAAGATAAAAATGTGCCAACAGATTGAACTTAATTGAAGAAAAGAATGAATGCTTGGGAGACTGAACTGAAGAAAGTAACTGGAGATAGAAAATATGAACAAAAGTTTAAGAAATACAGAGAATAAGAAGATCTAATATAAATCTAATAGGAGTTCTAAAAGTATTAAGAGAAAGGATATAGGGAGGCCATATCAAAGTCATAATATTTGAGGATTTGCCAGACATAATACACCTTGAGTTGACATTGTGTAACCAAGCCCCAAGGACAATAAAGAAAAAGTTATCCATATCAAGAGCCATGATAGTCAAGCCACGCAATACTGCAGGCCCCTCGGCATGTGGAGAAGACATTTACAGGACTAGTTGCTGAGGAGCGGCCTAAGGGCACAGGAGAGGCTCGTAAGAAAGGACAGCTCCAAGTGCACCAGAGACAGGCTAAGTAGTGTGGCTGCTCTAGAAACCCGATGGGAGCGGTGTGCGTGCACACTCAGTCACCTCGTCATGTCCAACTCTTTGGGATCCTGTGGACTGTAGCCCATAGGCTCCTCCGCCCATGGGATTCTCCCCAGCAAGAATACTGGAATAGGTTGTCATTTCCTTCTCCAGTGGATCTTCCCAACCCAGGAATTGAACCCATGTCTCTTTTACATTCACAAGCAGGTTCTTTACCAATACCGCCACCTGAGAAGCCCAATGGGGAGATGTGGGAGCCAAATAGAACCAGGTGATGGGACACTGAATCAGGGACCAACTTGGTACGCTCAGGGGAAAATGAGGCAGTTAGTGTGGGATCGAAGGATGGAAGGTGGTCATGGCAAGAGGGAGAGCTGCAGAGAGAGGCAGAACTTGCTGTGAGAGAACTGTGCATTCTTCCCGAGACGCCCAGGAGGATCACTAAGGACTTTAAGCATGGCAAAGACAGGGCAAAACTTAACTCCTGTTCTGTTTAAGGGATGGACAGGAAGTGGATATAAACAGAATCAGGGGCGTGAACTAGCAGACTGTTACCACAATTCAAGCATGAGGGGGATGATGAGGGTGGGAACCAGGGGAGTGAAGAAAGGAGAGAGCCCTGCCAAGGGTTATGTGCAGAACATGATTTCTGTAGGAAAGGGAAGAAGGATAAAGGATGACTTCCACGTGTCTGGCCAGGGAACAGGAATGCCTGTCAGAGCATATAAGCCTTCCAGCCTTATAGCCACGCAAGTTTTATAATATATTTCACGGTCTATTCACTATTTACTATTTCAATATCTCCCTTTTAAGTAGCCAATACCAAGCATCATTGATTCATAATTATTAACTCACTATTATGGATAATCTTGAAAGGAAATTCATGTTTGGTTTGGGACCAGTGTTTACCTTTGCAAGGTAATGTTGCATAAACAAGTAGCAGTAGAATGTTTACACCATTTATCTGCTACGTAAATGGTGGGAGGCCTCTTTAGAAAGGAAGTAAAGACTTCTTATTAGTGTAGGGAGGGCTAAAGCATACTTGTAAGTGACAAGCATTTGTGGTGAGAGGTTGGAGAAGACGATGTTTATAATCTTAGTGGTTTCTCAGTATTGTAAAAGGAGTGTTAATGCCATAGATAATAAGATACAGCTGATATCCCAAAGGCCCTTCCTTACAGGATGGTAGACAGCCGAGGCTGGCCTTCTCCACCCTTCCCAGTCCTCATGATGAACGGCATGGTGGATACAGGGCTTTAGTCCAGAAACAGGAGAAAATAGCAGTTTTCTACCTGTGAGCAAGTTGCAGGGTCAAAGGGAGATATTACTGAATGTTCATAATGTTTTAGAGATTCTTCATACATGAATTCTAAGTGAACTCACTTCAGACATAATTGTGAGTATTGCTGTGACTATTTTAAAAGTGAGGGAAGCACTCAGAGAAGCACTTTCCACTCAGAGAAGCACCTTGGCCAGTGTCACAGCCCATGAATTGGGAGAGATGTTGTGAAGGCAGCCCTGTGGGGTTCCTCCTGTGACGCCACCTGAGTCGTGGGTGCTGCTGCTGGGCCTCCTTGCAAGTCCTGCACTTCCTCATGAGTGGTCTCCTGGAGACCACCAGGGCAGCTCAGGGCAGTGGCCAGGCCCCACTCTTCCGTCCGCTTATTGTGTGGTCTCCAAAATTCACTTAACCTCTTGCTGCCTTGACCTCCCCATCTGTGAAATGGGGGTCAAATTTCGTTGCTGCACATCTGTCTGCCCAGTGAAGCCTCGATGCTTAATGATTAATGAGATCATGAGCGGGTAGGGGTTGTGCCCAAGGGCAAACTCATTTATTATGAAGCAGAGTCCATTATTTCTTCATCCTTTCACACACTGACAAAGCTTTTTTTTTTTTTAAGTATAATAAATTAAGGTAAATTTTAACCTAGAATTTAACTGCATAACATTTAATAATTACAAACTAACCAGCTAAAAACCTATAAATTAGTTAATTTTGTGAGATTACTATCTGAGAAAACTGGCTTATTTTTGGTGCTGGTGTAATTTTCGAGTTTAACCAGATTTAATTATTTTATTCCCCAAATAAAATGGATTATGGACAAAGGGACATTTTGAATTACCAGTTCTGGAACTCCTTTAGCATTTTGAGGTTTAGTTCTTTCTCAAGGGAGGTCTCTGAATAGCTTAAATAATTTCAAACCAACTCTCAGCTTGTTATGACTTTCCCAAACATTAGGACTGAATGAATTTCTAACTGTTTCTTTTAAAAGTTAAAGCTAAGTGGTAAGGAATATCAGTGTTACAAATCTTATAAAGATATCATTGACAAATACACAGTCATTAGATTGGATACTTAGTCATCTTTCTGTGTGGGATTTGGTAAACAGTGCCTACCTAGGGGTGGTTCAGAATCTTGAGGGACAGATATTTATGTGAGTGTGTCTACTCAGTTGCTCAGTCATGTCCAGCTCTTTGTGATCTCATGAACTGTAGGCTGTCAGGCTTCTCTGGCCCATGGGATTTTCCCAGCAAGAACACTGGAGTGAGTTGCTCTAGCGGATCTTCCTGTCCCAGTGATGCACCTCTTGTATCTCCTGCTCTCTACCACTGACCCACCTGGGAATCCCGTTTATGTGAGCCAATCCTCTAAATACAAAGCATGGTTCAGTTCAGTCGCTCAGTCATGTCCGACTCTTTGCGAACCCATGAAACACAGCACACCAGGCCTCCCTGTCCATCACCAACTCCCGGAGTTCACCCGAACCCATGTCCACTGAGTCAGTGATGCCATCCAACCATCTCATCCTGTGTCGTCCCCTTCTCCTCCTGCCCTCAATCTTTACCAGCATCAGGGTCTTTTCAATTGAGTCAGCTCTTCGCATGAGGCGGCCAAAGTATTGGAGTTTCAGCTTCAACATCAGTCCTACCAATGAACACCCAGGACTGATCTCCTATAGGATGGACTGGTTGGATCTCCTGGCAGTCCAAGGGACTCTCAGGAGTCTTCTCCAAAACCACAGTACAAAGGCATCAATTCTTTGGCATTCAACCTTCTTTATGGCCCATCTCTCACATCCATACATGACCACTAAAAAAACCATACCTTTGACTAGACAGACCTTTGTTGGTAAAGTAATGTCTTTACTTTTTAATATGCTGTCTAGGTTGGTCATAACTTTCCTTCCAAGGAGTAAGCATCTTTTAATTTCATGGCTGCAGTCACCATCTGCAGTGATTTTGGAGCCCAAAAATAAAGTCTGACACAGTTTCCACTGTTTCCCCATCTAGTTGCCATGAAGTGATGGGACCCGATGCCATGATCTTCGTTTTCTGAATGTTGAGCTTTAAGCCAACTTTTTCACTCTCCTCTTTCACTTTCATCAAGAGGCTTTTTAGTTCCTCTTCACTTTATGCCATAAAGGTGGTGTCATCTGCATATCTGAGGTTATTGATATTTCTCCTGGCAATTTTGATTCCAGCTTGTGCTTCATCCAGCCCAGCGTTTCTCATGATGTACTCTGCATAGAAGTTAAATAAGCAGGGTGACAATATACAGCCTTGACATACTCCTTTTCCTATTTGGAACCAGTCTGTTGTTCCATGTCCAGTTCTAACTGTTGCTTCCTGACCTGCATACAGGTTTCTCAAGGGCAGGTAAGGTGGTCTGGTATTCCCATCTCTTTCAGAATTTTCCACAGTTGATTGTGATCCACAGTCAAAGGCTCTGGCATAGTCAATAAAGCAGAAATGGATGTTTTTCTGGAATTCTCTTGCTTTTTCGACGATCCAGCAGATGTTAGTACTTTGATCTCTGGTTCTTCTGCCTTTTCTAAAACCAGCTTGAACATCTGGAAGTTGACGGTTCACGTATTGCTGAAGCCTGGCTTGGAGAATTTTGAGCATTACTTTACTAGCGTGTGAGATGAGTGCAATTGTGCAGTAGTTTGAGCATTCTTTGGCATTGCCTTTCTTTGGGATTGGAATGAAAACTGACCTTTTCCAGTCCTGTGGCCACTGCTGAGTTTTACCAATTTGCTGACATATTAAGTGCAGCAGTTTCACAGCATCACCTTTTATGATTTGAAATAGCTCAACTGGAATTCCATCACCTCCACTGGCTTTGTTTAAGGCCCCTTAACTTCACATTCCAGGATTTATGGCTCTAGGTGAGTGATCACACCATCATGATTATCTGGGTCATGAAGATCTTTTTGTACAGTTCTTCTGTGTATTCTTGCCACCTCTTCTTAATATCTTCTGCTTCTGTTAGGTCCCTACCATTTCTGCCCTTTATTGAGCCCATCTTTGCATGAAATGTTCCTTTGGTATCTCTAATTTTCTTGAAGAGATTTCTAGTCTTTCCCATTCTATTCTTTTCCTCTATTTCTTTGCAATGGTCATTGAGGAAGGCTTTTTTATCTCTCCTTGCTATTTTCTGGAACTCTACATTCAAATGGGTATATCTTTCCTCTTCTCCTTTGCTTTTCACTTCTCTTCTTTTCACAGCTATTTGTAAGGCTTCCTCAGACAGCCATTTTGCATTTTTGCATTTCTTTTCCTTGGGGATGGTCTTGATCCCTGTCTCCTGTACAATGTCATGAACATCCATCCATAGTTCATCAGGCACCCTGTCTATCAGATCTGGTCCCTTAAATCTATTTCTCACTTCCACTGTATAATCATAAGGGATTTGATTTAGGTCATACCTGAATGGTCTAGTGGTTTTCCCCACTTTCTTAAATTTAAGTCTGAATTTGGCAATAAAGAGTTCATGATCTGAGCCACAGTCAGCTCCCGGTCTTGTTTTTGTTGACGGTATAGAGCTTCTCCATCTTTGGATGCAAAGAATTTAGTCAATCTGATTTCGGTGTTGGCCATCTGGTGATGTCCATGTGTAGAGTCTTCTCTTGGGTTGTTGGAAGAGGGTATTTTCTATGACCAGTGCATTCTCTTGGCACAACTGTATTATCCTTTGCCCTGCTTCATTCTGTACTCCAAGGCCAAATTTGCCTGTTACTCCTGGTATTTCTTGACTTCCTACTTTTGCATTCCAGTCCCCTGTAATGAAAAGGACATCTTTTGGGGCTGTTAGTTCTAAACAGTCTTGTAGGTCTTCATAGAACCATTCAACTTCAGCTTCTTCAGTGTTACTGGTTGGGGCATAGACTTGGATTACCCTGATATTGAATGGTTTGCCTTGGAAATGAACATAGAATTAGAATTCAAGGGGGAGTCTCATACTCATGGGAGGTTTTAGACAGAGCATATCTTTTCTGATATGCTTCTCTGATACTCTCCTGGAGCATTCTTTCATTCATTGCACATGCTCAACATGAGCATAACTCTACCAGATTGAATAACAGGGGTAGGTTATAAAGATCCATAGGAATGAGTTTAAGTCTCCGGTACCTACATAGAGAAAGATGATGGATTCAGGTTAGTTTAAGGGGGATGGCCCGTCTCTGACTGGTGTCACACCAGAGTGAAAGCAAGGGATTCTTCCAAGAGACAGCAGACATTTGGATTTTTATGTGAAACTTCTTGTTCAAGTATTAGTGATTAATTGGAAAACCACATTTCTCTAAACACCAGATGCTTGTTGTTGTTCGGTTGCTAAGTTGTGTCTGACTCTGTGACCCTAAGAACTGCAGCACGCCAGGCTTCCCTGTCCTTCACTATCTCCCAGAGTTTTCTCAGACTTATGTCCATTGAGTCGGTGATGCCATCCAACCATCTTATCCTCTGTCACCCGCTTTTGCTCTTTCCCTCAATCTTTCCCAGCATCAGGGTCTATTCTAATGAGTCCCTTTGCATCAAGTGGCCAAAGTATTGGAGCTTCAGCTTTAGCATCAGTCCTTCCAATGAATACGTGTTGGGCCAAACAAAACTAGTTCATAACTTCTGCTCTAAATGTTTTTTTCTGCCCCCAAACTCTCTACTTCCATCAACTACTCCCATAATTACTCACAGGAAACCATCTGGCCTCTGTGTCTGAAGCAGGAATGTTTCACAAGACATCTGAAAGTGCGACTCTCAATTGTGGTTATTTGGTGACATAACTACCTCATTTTTCAAAGAGAGTCATTCTGTTATTAATTAAGAGAATGGAATCTAACCTGAATGTGTTGCCTGAAGAAACCCAATTCAAAATGTATGTACTAACAGGTAGCCAGATAAACATTCTCCTTTATAAAATCTTTTATTTACTCATTCTTCCTTGCTCGGAAGCCCAATATACATTATTTAAACTCTCTGTTGGTTCTAAAGTATTTTAATTTTAAAAAGGTGGGAGGTGGGATTTTGAACCACTTTAGAAGTTGGTTTCCTAAATATTTCTATGTTATCATTTCCCTTTGTGAGCAAAAGCCCATTGAGAAGGAAGGAGAGATTCGGGACTCAGTCCAGAATTAGATGGATGTACCATAAATGTCAGTCTAACCCACTACAGCAATTCTCAACTCCTGGTGGCCTTGGCTCATCATCTTTCAGTGCTTGTGGAGAGTGGCCAAAGTGAACAAATATGCCTAAGGGCATTGGACACGCCTGCCCAGCTCCCGTTTAAGTCAACAATTGGTCTGAAGCTGTACTCTTAGTGAAGTAGAGAAGAAAAAGATTTAGTAGTGCAATCAACAAAAAATATCTCCCTCACTCTATTGCATCTATTTGAACATGCTGGACAGGATGACCTGGGAGGTTACAGCAATCTTTCCTACAGCCTCACACGAATATAAACAGTAGATGCCTGTGAAGGACTCTTGCACATACACATATTCCCAAAGGTAAATTTAAGTTAGGCATAGACAAACAGAAGGCAGTGGCTGTGCCTCCTTTGAGATTGAAAGACCACCCTGGTCTCATTGGCAACAGTAGGTCAAAATCTACCACTTGTCCACTGATTAGTGTCTGGTTTGGAGTAAGTAATGGTAATTTGCAAGATAACAGCAGCTTGATGTTTGCAATTCTGGTGAAGAAAAATATCAGCTGAACTCACTGTGTGTTTCTTTTTGAGCAACACCACTCTCTGCTCCGAAGAGAAATTATAAGTTTGAGAAAGAGTTCAGAAATATCTCAGAGCCATGATGTAAGTTAAACAAAATGTGCTTGCATTAGCGAATCGTGGCCCTGATTTGTTAACCTTTGAATTTCTCTGATCCAAGGCACTTATTATACCTGGTTGCAGCTGAATACAGATATTGACAGAGACGTCTGAGAGGAGAAACCAAGATCGTTTATGTGAGTATACAATATGGCTTAATAAGGGTGAATGGGGATTTGCACCAGCAGAAATTTCTCATGGTCTAACAAGACAGTTTGTTTCAGAAACTGACATTTATTGAAATGGGCTTTGGATAATTACTTGTTTTTTCTGTGTTGCTCAGATATTTTGCTCCTTTACATTTTAGTAGCCATTATTATTCTGCAGAAAATGCAATTATATTAATATTGCATTTACCAAGTATCTCTGGCTCCATTATGAGGAATCAACAGCAGGTTTAATCACAAACCAGAATATTAATTGTAAGCCACATCTTTAATTAAATAATGGACCTTCCATAACAATAAGTTACTCATGTTTATTTGTACTTGGGTGAAAGAGAAAAACAAATTGGGTCTCAAGGTCTTTGGAGGATGAATTCAAGGACAAAATACAGAAATATAAGAGTATGTTAGTGTATTCCTGAACATGATTTCAAGAGCAAATGCCTAGTCTTTTGGAAAAGCTCCTACTTGGGAGGATTTTAATATCTTATGGTTTCAATCTCTCACATTTTACAGGACTATGTCCTCATTAGGATCTCAAATTTCACGGGCACCACAAGGCTACCCCAGCTCAGATTTAATCAGCAGCAGACACCCATCAGAAGGAAGGAAGGGCCATCCCTGCCCCCTGGTAAGCCCTCCCATTAATGAAATATTCACCAAGAAAACAGGACCAGGATACAAACAAACAGCACTGGCCACGTCCTCACCCCGCTTCTAACCTCCTGTGATCTTTGGCTTCTGTTCAGTAATTGTATTTATTTTGATTTCATTAAAAAATGTGAGAGATGGAATTCCACTTAGGCCTGAAGTTCAAAGATTTATAGCTCAGATACAACAAAGAGAGCTGTCTCAGTGTCCGTATTAGTTTGGGGTTAGGAGTGCTTGTATAGTTGGGATGTTTTCCTGCAAATGAGGTAACAGACATTCCTCATATGTTCTCAGCAGTTTACAAATGATTTATGGTATACCATCGTAATCATTTTCCTCATTCTGAGCTCGATAACTGCATTAGGTGAGGTCCATCTCACGTTACAAATTGCCACCTCATTTTCCCAGATTTGTGAGATTAAAGACAAAAATGCTTCAGAGATACCACAGATTGAAATAAGTTTATTCCATTTGTAGATGTCTATTTGCTCCAAGAGCCAGGCCTGCAGATATGAAGATGAGTCACCGTTCCAGCAGTGTCAGTGATGTGACTGATACTACATGTGTCAGAAACCATACTCACAGTTTTACTAGTACACTTTGAATCAGGAATCCAGCTGGGAAACAATTCCCAAACCTATGTCGCCGGACATTGTTAAATACGCTCCCATGATCAGATTCTTCATCAACAGGAGTCTCCATTCTGAAATATCATGATATCCCTTAAACATGGAATCCAAAAAGAAATGAAACAAATGAACGAGACCGAAACAGACTCAGATGTAGAGAACCAGCTTATGGTTGCCAGGGGGAAGGGCTGGGGGAAGAGACAGTTAGGGAATTGGGGATAGACATGTGTGCACTGCTATATTTAATATGGATAACCAACAAGGACCTATTGTCCAGAGCACAGGGAACTCTGTTCAATGTTATATGGCAGCCTGGAGGGGAGGGTTGTTTGGGAGAGAATTGATAGCTGTGTATGTATGACTGAGTCCCTTTGCTGTTCATTTGAAACAATCACAGCATTGTTAATCATCTGTATTCCAATATAAAATAATTTTTTTTAAAAAAGACTTGAAAAAAAATAGGAATCTGTATTCTCTATGCCCCTAAGTCCATAAACCACACTGTCTACATGAAATAGAGTGAGTTTTCATCAGAGTTCCATTTTTGGGTGGGCTTTTCATCCTGAGCCTTATCTGGCAGGACTTGATCAGTTGAAGAGGGACATTCATTTTGTCATGCTATGTGCCAATCTAAAACATCACTGCACATAAAACCATATACAATGTATTCCGTGCTTCCAGAGAGAGATAAGGAAACTGCAGTTTGGAGAGACGGTCATGTGCTAGCACTTGACGGAAATGGAGGAGAATCAAGATTCGGGACAAAGAGTCCCCTTTAGCTTGGTGATGCGTGGACTTGACTGATAAGTCAAGAGCACAGGACAGAAAAGCTGAGAGGGGACACTGGGCACGTTTGCCAGAAGGAGGAGCAAGGCAAGTGCTGACTCAGATGTGGACTGAAGACACTGAGTCCAGCCAACGTACGCTGGAGAGGGGGACACAGCGAGAAAGTGATATGCTCCCCAAAGCTGATGAAGCGCCGTGCAGAGAAGTCAGTGTCTGGAGCCTGGGTCTGTGCATCTCAACACCATCAGCTTCTGACAGCATGCGTGGCTCTGAGGGGCACTTCATAGCATTTGCTGGGAAATAATACACCGCAGATGAGTCCCAGGGCAGCTGAATTGCCAGGACATCTAGATCAGAGTGTTTTCCCGATAAAAGCAGGGCACTTTCATTTTCAAGGCTTTCCCCACCATGGAAGTCCGGCTGACACACTAGGTGACGATCACCCAATACAGCAGCTATTACTACCGCACTTGTCTTCAGTGTTTTTATTTTGCTTTTCTTTTCACCAAAAATTGAAAGCAAACTCCCCAAAGGTTGGCCTCAATGATTCTTTCCCTCTCTTTCCTTTGATTCATGCAGAACATTCAGTGTGTGTGTGGGGCGGGTGGGGGGGGTGGGGATTGTTTTCCGTTTCTTCTTCTTAATTTCATCAGATGAGGACAATTAAAAAGTCCTTAATTGTCTAGAATGGGCATGGTTTTAGCACCAATTTATGCCTTTATCCTAATGTGTCCCATATTTAGAGTAGCAGATTCTTTGAGATTTAGGGTTGTGTGAGCACAAACAACGGGTGACACATTTCTGGAGATGGTCAGTGTCATCACCCCAGGAAGCCTCCAAGACTGAGCTCACAGCCTTAAGCCATGAAGAGATGGCCCCACTGTTTCTTTCTGTCCACACTCATGTTGACAGTTCTTTCACCATCACTCCTATGTCAGAACTTTATAAGTACTCAGATAGATGCAAGAGCAGGCACTTTAGAGGTGAAAAAAATCAACCACAATTATATGGACATACTTGGCAAGTAAAAATGAAAGGAAAAAAAAAAAACAGGGAGAGTATAAATATGAAAAACTAAGAATGAGAAATAGTACCTAGCCACAGGTGTGGACTTCAAATTTTATAAGACAGCATTAAGATTAAAATCACATTGTGTTTAAAAATATCTATGCAAGTCATTATTTCCCAGGGAAAAGAAAGGACCAAGATGAAAAAGGAACATAAAGCTTGAACAAAGTCACAGTCATAGAGATAAAGGTGGAAGGAACATGGCTGGACATTTCTGTGGTGATAACATTGATATTTTTTTAAAAGCTTGCAACATTCAGACAATCTTTACATTAGGTGAACTGTTCCAGAGAATATAGAAATGTGAAAAATTTCCCAAATTACTTTTCATGTTATTATAACAGGCATGCATGCTCAGTTCTGTCCAACTCTTTGCAACCCCATGGACTATAGCCCGCCAGGCTCCTCTGTCCATGGAATTTTTGAGGCAAGCATACTGGAGTGGGTTGCCATTTCCCTCTTCAGGGGATTGTCCCAACCCAGTGACTGAAACCGCATCTCCTGAGTCTCTGGCATTGTCAGGCAGATTCTATACCACTGCACTATCTGGGAATCCCTGTTAGCATAGCAGTGGTGTTCAGATTTGAAGATACTAAACCAAAAATGAAAACTCTAGGTTGAGCCCATTTATGGATAGGAAGATAAAAACTCTAAATCAAAGACTAGCAAATAGAATTCAGCAGTATATTGAAAGAACATGTCTAAGTTTTCCTTAGGAACATATTTCCGATAGGTTAAAAATACATCTATTAGGAGGTTACCTAAATTGGCCAAAGGGAAAATGATACAAGTTCATTTTAAAAAATGAAAAATTTATCATTGGATAAATTTCAACATACATTCTTATGAAAACTGTAGGCAAAACAGTAAGGAGAATGACAAAGAATATCTAATGAAACTCAATAGACATCATTAATCATGATGATGAAATTCTTGCAGCATTGCTTTTAAAATCAGATGCAGAGAAAGGGTATCTATCATTATTTACCATTTTTCTGGAAGTCCCAGCCACTACACTGAGATATGAAGACAAAAATAAGGTTATAGTTATTACTCATTAAGTGAAAGTTAGAGATGTTTTCATTGGTGGCCTTGTTAATCTCAGCGGCTTCCTAGTCTTATATTCAAATATGATACCTAACATTGGAAGATGAAGTTGGGAATCCTAGCCCTTTCTCCATCAAGAAAGACCAAGTGGTGCCAGATTCGTTTTTACTCTTTGTTATATGTTGAACCATCCGTCCTCCAAATTCATATGTTGAAGTCATAAGCCCTAGGACCCCAGAATATGACTGTCTTTGAGGCTTTTAAAGGGATAATTAAGTTAAAATAATTAGTAGGGTGGGCTGTAGTACATGACTGGTGTGCCTATAACAAGAGGAGATTAGGATACAGAGAGAGACCGGACACACCCACACACAGACAGATGACCGTATGAACGCACAGTGAGAGGACAGCCCTTGCAAGCCCAGGAGAGGGGCCTCGGAAGAAACCAACCCTGCTGGCACTTTGATCTTAGACTTCAAGCTTCTAGCAATGTAAGACATACATTGCTGTTGTTTAAGCCACTAAGATGGTGGTATGTTACAGGGCGGCCTGACTCACTAATAAGTCTATTTTCTCACTATGTTCTTGTGTTCTCGTTGAGGTCCGTGATCTGGGCCTCGCTTGCATAGCTCCCAGTGGTAAGACCCAATCTTTATGACCCAGTTTTGTGCACAGGTAACTGGTGGTGCAGACCTAGGAGACTTCTATGAATCTCGGTAATTGCAAGTCTGCCTGATGGATCCGACATAGTCCAGTTTCAGAGCTGTTGCTACAAACCTGCTAAATGGCGTCACTGCTACTTGCCTGAGACCACGGTAGTGCTTCCGGTGAGGCTTTCCTTTCCATGTTCGCACTAAGCTCTGTGCTTCAGAATTATTTCTCAGAGCCGTTTGTCTCTGATGGCTCATGTGCCGTGGCAAACAACTGCTGCTTAGAGTGCAGCTGGTCCTGTTTCCAAAAGCCCACCTGATTTGGTCCTTTGAATGAGCGTCTTGTCAAACTCCCCATGCTCCATCTCCACACCCCAACCCCTAAAGTGGATTTTATGAGTTTTTCAGAGATCCTGACACTTCTTGCCTTTCTTGAACAGCTCTGGCAAAGTACCCTGATGGTGCAAGAAAAAAAAAAAATGTTTCTTAGTTCTGTCTAAGGCACTGAGAGCTCCAACCTAAATGAGAGACAGCAGTCTAATGAGGAGCAGATGCAGGCATAAATGCCTTAGCCAAAGGGCCAGGAGAGTTGAGAAAGAGGAAAATACCAGTATTGCCAAATCCATCGGAGCTAAGAGTTCAGACACATGTTTCATTCAACTATGGTTTGCACTTTGGTAACTCACTAATTAAGGCATTGCCCAATTGAAGAGCTCAGAGTCTTATAGAATTAAATAATAAACGAGTTTAACTGAAAGCTGCCACTTCTGAACACACTCAACGGAAGAAATGTCTTCATTTGTCTTTAGAGCTTAAATCTGCAATAATCCAAATGAAAATCAGTGACTAATTACCACATTTCTGCTGAGTGGAAAAAAACATGATGTAGCAAGAAACACATTGAGAACCTGATGTTTTGTTTTGTTTCTACATCATGCATAGCAGCTTTGCCGTGAAGACACAGCCATGTGTTACACACAGAATATACACATGACAGCCGATTCTTCCACCTACGTCTTCATTTGGTGAAATCTCTACAGACTCATATCTTGTTAGTGTACTTCCCTATGAATGATCCTTATGGGAGGAACTACTAGCTGCCTGCTCTTTCGGGAAAAACTGGATGATAATAACAAAATACTACAAAAGTCATGAAGTTTCCTTCCTTCATCTTTTTGCTGTGCAGACACCCAGAGAGGAGGGAGGCAACCCCCCTGGGAGCACTCAGGTTTGAATGGTGCACATGTATAAATCCTATAATACGAATCCAAATCTTTGGATATTCAGCAATGACACTGATTTTCACCAAATGACTGAGGAGGAAGGAGAGGAGGGGAAAATGAGCATATCAGAGGCCTTAGTGTCTTTTTCAAACTTCATCCACTGGCCATTTTTCCTTTGCTAATTTTTCTTTTTATTTGCTCCGAATTCTGGAATTTCCTCCTAAGAGCCATATAACATTACCTTCAAATGAAGTGAAAATATTCTTTAAAGAAAATGTTCTTTAAATATCTCTGAATGCTCCAGATCTTTTTCTCTAGTGTTTAGTCTTTTTCGTAAATTATAAAAGTAAACTAAAAAGTTCACTTCTTGATGAACTTGAACTTCTAATATTCAAGTTCACTAAAAGCATTAGAAAATACAGAAAAGCAAAAGAATACCACCAACAACAGCCTCCCCGCCACACTGGGACAACCACTCAGCCCCCCATTAGAGTATACTTTTACAAACCTTTTCTGTGAAAATTAAATTGTGTAACTTATTCTTACATCTCTGAGAAATCGTCCCGGATAAGCTACTGTTGGACATTATTTGCTCTGTCTTTTCACTACTTTAAGTTCTACAGGGTAGCAACAAGCTTATATTGAGTCACATTTAAAGACATTAGAAAAAGTTTCTGAAAATTATGATTTACAAAATTACTTAGTGAAATGTGTTCAAAATGACCTAGTAGTTAGATGTTTGTTTTTGACCCAGATGTTGTTTGACCAAACAGTCTTGTTTTCCAACCAGAATGTGGGCCAATTTACTTTAGGCCAGTTTACCTTAAGCCAATATAATGTTGCCAAAGTCATACGTAACAAATCTAAGAGCCTTTCTCAGTGTTTGTCTCAATATTCTCCACTTGACACTTTTCATCCTTATCCTTGTATGGTGTCTTTCCCTTCAGCCCACTGTAAACACTTCTCCCATTCTCCACCTGGCTTTCTGCCTAAATTTCTGTTTCTTCAAGGTTTCTGCTCTTGAAAAGTCCAAAATCTCATGGGCATATACAAAGTGCATAGCACATAGGAACATCCAGCCACCCCCAAAGCAGTATCCACTCATTTTTTTCAGCCTTTTATCTTAACACAAGGATAGCACGTACTTTTCAATGTCTTTTAGGATTCATAAAAATGCTGAGATAAGTTTCATTTCCCCTACTTGAGTTGACAACATCGAGACACAGAGAGTGCGTGTGACTCTCCCAAGCTCGGAGCTGCATTTTAAAGATCTAACGATTGGAAGGTTATTTACTGCCCTGAGCTATTTGCAATATTTGGATATGAGAATTAGCTTTGTATGATGTTGAAAGAAATTTTAAAACTTAAAAACTGGGCCCAAAGCTAAAAACTTGCTGCATTTTCAAATTCTATTAAGGCAAATTGTTTCACAAACCTTAAATTTTCAACTGTAAATCACATTCCCCTGGGCAATGCAGAGCTATTATTTTGAAGTTAAGAAAACAGACTCCCCTAGCAATTGTTCCTGTGAACTTGGCTGGCACCACAGAATGTTCTGCAGCAAGTCAAAGCAAAAGTATTTCCAGGGGCCCTATTGCTCAATGTGACTTTGCTTATATTTGGTCAAGTTTCACAGAACAAGAGGAAAGTGCTCAGATCGAGCTTTGAAGGGGTCAGCGTGGCTCTGCTAGATGCCAATGGCTTTGGATCTGATCTAATACAGAGAAGTGATCGATACTTGGAGTGTGTCTCCTCTTCAGCAGTTATTACCCTGAGCATCTACATAATCACTTAATCCTCACTACAAACCGACTGAGGCACACGAAGGGTGGAGACCTTGCCCATATCATCAGCTAATCCTGCGAGAGCTTGAAGCCCTGCCCAGATAGCCTGGCTCAGAGATGCCCTGCGAGTCAGCATCCCCATGCTCTCTACAGTCAGATCTGTTGCCCCTGGCATTAATATGAGTTCTGCAAAAGCAATCCATACAGTTCTTAAAAACAGAATAGTTTTGGCTACTATGAAATATACTGCATTCACTCCTGTGTAAATTCACTGCTCAGTCTCAGTCAGCCCCTTCCAAAATCATAGTAGGTGGGAGGACGAGTGATGAGTGATGCAGTGGTTGAGGCTGTGAATATCACCTTCCTCTGATCCCACACCACCTGACTCCGTGGATTCGCACGTCTATGCCCCACACTCCCTGTTGCATCCCCCTCCTGCATGAGAGCCCACCCCCACATCACACAGCATGAGTCATCACTGTGTTGGCTTGAATTGGAATGGAAGAGATTGAGGAATGTGACTGTGGTTCAGAGGAAGAAATCTGAACCTTTTGGAGGGGGTCAGGAAAGGCTACTTGGAGGAGGCAACATGCATCTTGAATGCTGGTGGGGTCTCCATCAGGAGTGAGTGAAGGAAGGTTTACTCTAGGGAGTGGAGAGAAAATCCCATGGGCAGGAATGAGACAGATCAAGACTCCAAGTGCTGGGGACAGTCAGGAATAAGGAGAGTTCAGATGGCCAGAGCCCAGGAAGGGTGGGGAAGGAGCAGGGGAACTGGGAGGCCTTGACTTGGTGTGGTTTGCCTCCTAGCTGTCTTTGGCATCCTTTCTTCGACAGGCCTACAACACCCCCCCCCACCACCACACACACACACACTTTATATGTGATTTCCTCATATGCTTTAATGCGAAAAAAGCCTGAACCTCCCAACCCCACTCACCTCTAAAAGATGATGAGTTGAAATGTAGTGGAAGGACTCATATGCCCAGCTGAAAACTTTCAATGTCAGGTAATAGGGTGAGGGGAAAAGGAGATTCTGTTAAGGGGTTCATACAAGAGATTGGAGCTACAGAGCTAGATACTATGATGGTAAACCTACAGGGTAGCAAGTGAACCAGGAAAGGAAAAGGGGAGGAAGGAATAAAGGCTGGAGGGAAGGAAGAAGAGAAAAGGTTGGTAAAGAGGCAGGAACCAGGGAGGAGGCAGAGTGCATCTCCAGGAAGACACGTGAGACGGGATGAAGGGCCAGAGCGTTCTCCTTTGGACCCTTCCTCTCAAGCACTCATCCTGGGTAAATCTAGCCCGGTCACAGGGCAGCACGGTCACGTTTTCTGTCCTCATTCCACGTTTCACAGGGAGAGGGGGCCTTTCCACTTGACAGAAGAAACTACTGCATGGAAAGATGGCCAAAATAAACGTGGTGCTGGAGGGATAAGTTCAGGTGCTCAAACAAATGCTTGTGGTGGAGCAGTAAGAGGGTTCCTGTAGCCTATTTAGAACTCGTCATGAATCCAACTCATCTGACATTGTGTTCTGGGTTTTGGTTGTCTCAAAAGGTAAAATAGAAAAAAATAATTAATGTGTTTATTAATTAAGGTCAGGCTGTGCTTACCTGTGCTCAGGCCCTCCTGTGTGTCAGGCACTATGTCGAGCATGAGAGGAAATGCTCTGATGAGCAAGACCCTTGATTTGTGTAGAAATGAGGGGAGAAGGGCATCTGAGTGGCAGGAGAAAGAGGCCCCTCAGAGCCCATCCATTTTAAATCCCCAGTGAATTCATCCCTTCATTTGTGATGCTATTTATTTATGGATAGGAAGGAGGCACAAGGAAAGAAAACATTTTCAAATATTTACATAAGAGACTCTGGCTTTGAAACCTTCACTTACGTACATTTTGTAGCGCTGGTTTGATCCTTATGTTAAACTGATTGCACGTCAAGCTCTGACAGGACATTTGGGATTCAATTCCAGTGTTGGTGACACAAATGGAGAGAAACCTTAGCGCACACACTGTCTTCTTTTTCTGTCCACGGGAAGAGATACTTTCAAAGAATACGGGGAACGCTAATTCTGGCCAAACTAGGATTGTATGTTGCAAGACGGGAAAGTGTCTGCAAGCCCAGCTGACGATCCCATAGTTTCTTCCAAGGATTACGTGAGTTGAGTTTCCCATTTCAAACCCTGGCTCCAGGTCTGTGGCTTTGTCTTTTAAAGAGAATGCCAGAGCCCAGAAATCCATTTATTCCACGCAGCAGGCAGGGCAGAGCGGCACAGAAGTAGACACTTCCTCGTCGGTGTCCTTCCCTGCAGCTCTTATCCAGGTGTGTAGGGGCACAGAAGGGACCTTATTTTGAGGTAATATCTCAGTGGGGAGTTGTTTTTCAAATGTTCCCTTCTCCGTATACATTATAAAGGGAAACTGTTGGCTTTGCTTTCTTTAATCATAAAAAGCTGGTTGTAACCATTTCAGAACTCCATTACCAAGTAGTTTCTTTAAACAATGACAATTTTGGCAATTGTGCATCTCAGCGTTAACAGACTTGACCCGGTATTCGGATGGAGACTTGGCCAAGAAGCCTCCTTCCTTAATAAGAACCTTGGACCCAAGAATTTCACATCCAGACCCAGGCTGGAGCTGTTGGTTATTTGCTAGCTCCTTGGATTGGAAGAGGAACCCCTCCCCCACCATCACAAAACACCTACCAGCAGATGCACACACAGACACGCACACACACACACTCCTCACCCATACTGTCCTCTCCACTCCATCTTGACGCCAGGGAAGCAGGGAACCTTTAGGACCGGAGACAAGTACAGCATTGGTTGTCTTATTTGGGGATCTCTCTATCTGTATTACCCATCACCAGAGGCTTAATTGTGGAAGGAAAATTTAGCAGGCAGATGGCAAGGTTGGGGAGGCTAATTTACTCCCCAGAGAGAGGGCTTCTGCAAAAGGTAGAGAATCCTGACACTCTCTAAGAGACTCCACAATCTATAGGGTGATGAGGTCACTGTGCCCATGAGACCTTTGCTTATCATGGCCTGAGCACCAGATGAATATTCCAAATAGCTTAAGGGGCGTCCTGTCTGAGGCTGGGTGCAGGGTTCCTAAGGAATGGGACAGGGCCCAGTGGTGAAGGACCCCCAAACTCTTCCAACTCTGATCCCCTGATTTCTCCAGGAGGTACCAGCTTTTAGCTCAGGGAACCTCGGCAGCCAGGAGATTTCTTTTTCCACATGAGAAAGATTCAGCTTGCTAAGTTGCGTCAGTTGTGTCTGACTCTTTGCGACCCTTTGCACTGTAGCCCACAAGGCTCCTCTGTCCATGGGATTGTCCAGGATTTTCCACTTCCAGTAGGAGTGGGCGGCCACTTCCTACTCCAGAGGATCTTCCCACCAAGGAGCAAACCGGCATCTCTTATGTCCCTGCACCAGCAGGTGGGTTCTTCACTACCAGCGCCACCTGGCAAGTCCGGAGCGACTCCGCACTTGCGTCCAGATATGCACCTAGTCAGTCTCTCCGCACAGTCCGCTGCTTTCCTTCATTTCTTCACTCCCCGTTCTCCCCCGATCCAAGTTTTCACAGAGTCTCACAGTGCACCAACTTCCAAACCTCCCTCCAGAAAAAAAGGATAATCTGAAGACTCCTGTATCTATTTAAAAAGTTGAATTAGTCAAGAAAAACCTTCGCATAAAACTCCTCCATTTCAGAGAGCTTCCTTAGTGAAATCTACCAAAGGAAAAATGATACAAACACTTCCAGAAAATTAAAGAGGACGGAACACTTCCTAACTTATTCTTAGAGGCCAGTGTTACCATGATACCAATTCAGACAGAGCCATGACAAAATAAAAAATGAAAACTACATACCAATATCTTTTATGAAACAATGCAAGGGTTCTTAACAAAATTTTTAGAAAAATCAAAATCAACAGTATACAAAATGACACCTCATGGCCAAAAGAGGTTTACCTCAGGAATTTAGGATTGATTTAGCATTTGAAAATCTATCAGTATAATTTACCATACTAATAAACTAGAAAGAAAAAAAGCATGATATCATTCGGACAAAATCTAACATCCATTGCTGATAAACTTTTAGCAAACTAGGAACAGAATGGAACTTCTTCAACCCAATAAAGAACATCTACAAAAGCCCTACAGATTATATCATGCTGCTGCTGCTGCTAAGTCACTTCAGTCATGTCCGACTCTGTGCGACCCCATAGACGGCAGCCCACCAGGCTCCCCGTCCCTGGGATTCTCCAGGCAAGAACACTGGAGTGGGTTGCCATTTCCTTCTCCAATGCATGAAAGTGAAAAGTGAAGTCACTCAGTCGTGTCCGACTCTTAGCGACCCCATGGACTGCAGCCTACCAGGGTCCTCCATCCATGGGATTTTCCAGGCAAGAGTACTGGAGTAGGGTGCCATCACCTTCTCCAACAGATTATATCATACCAGTTAGTAAAAAGCGGAATGGTTTTCTGCTGAGATCAAGAAAAAGATCAAGATGTCCAGTCTCATAGCTTCTATTCAGTATTGTAATGAAACTTCTAGGCAGTGCATCCAGATTGTAAAGGAAGAAGCAAAATGATTTTCCTTTGCAGATGACATCACTACCTTTGTAGAAAATTTGATGGAATCAGCAGAAAAAGCAACTAGCATTAATAAGTAAGTTAAACACATGTATAGAATAAGATAATATAAAAAATCAAAATCAATTGTACTTCTATATACTAGTAATGAACAATAAAATGTTTTAAAATAGTAATATTTATAATAGCATCAAAAATATTAACTAGTCAGGGACAAGTCTGACAAAAGGTGTGAAAAATCTGTACGATGAAAAAATTCTAAAAATATGTTGCTGAGTGAAATTTAAGTAGACCTAAGTAAGTGGAGAGCTATGCAATGGCACCCCTCTCCAATACTCCTGCCTGGAAAATCCCATGGACAGAGGAACCTGGTGGGCTGCAGTCCCTGGGGTCACTACGAGTCGGACACGACTGAGCGACTTCACTTTCACTTTTCACTTTCATGCATTGGAGAAGGAAATGGCAACCCACTCCACTGTTCTTGCCTGGAGAATCCCAGGGACCGGGGAGCCTGGTGGGCTGCCGTCTATGGGGTCGCACAGAGTCAGACACGACTGAAGCGACTTAGCAGCAGCAGCAGCATACCTTGTTTGTGGATCAGAAGATGCAGTATTATTATGATGTCAATTCTCCCAAAATGTATCTATAGATTCAATGTAAAATCCTGATCCAAATCCCAGCAGACTGTCTTAACTGAAATTTAATAATTCGTGTGGAAACACAGCAGACCTAGAATTGCCAAAATGCCTTTGAAAAAGAAGAGCAAAGTAGAAGGCTAGTGAAAGCTAATTTTAAGGCTTATAAAGTTATGCTAATCAGAACAGTGTGGTATTGGCATAATGGTGGAGAAGCATGTCGGTGTAACAGAGAAGAGTCTAGAGACGGCCTGGCGCATGTGCGGGATAACTAATTCTTCACAAGAGTGCGGGGCAATTCAGTGGAGAGAGAGAGAGTCTGTCAGCAGCTGTTGCAGGGACAACTAGATTGCTATATGTAAAAATAATGACTTTACATCCATATACAGAAACTCATTTAAAACAGATTCAAGTATAAAGTCTAAATGATAAAATGCCTATATAAGAAGAAAATCTTTGTGATCTTGTGTTAGGCAAATATTTCTTAGCTCTGACACCAAAAGGGTAGTCTATTACAAAAAAAAAAAAAACTAATGAATTGGATTTCATAAATATTACAAACACTTATTTGAAAAATGCTGTGACAAGAAAAGAAAGATAAACCACTACTGGGTGAAAATAATTGCAGAGCCCATAACTGAGGAAGCACTTGCACCTGGCACATGGTGGCCTCTCAAAAGTTAATCATGAAAAAGCAAACAACTCAGTAAAAGAACAGGAGAAATATTTGAAGAGATGCTTCACCCAAGAACAGATAAGAAAAGATGCTCAACATCATTAGCTATTTAAAAACTGCAAATTAAAACCACAGTGAGATGACTCTTCAAGTCTGTTAGAATGGCTCATTTAAAAAGAGTGCCCATACCCAATGTTGGTGAGGATGTTGAGCAAATGGAACTTTCAGACACTGCAGGCAGCAGGGAGGAGGACATGGGAAACAGTTTGTCGATTTCTTTAAAAAAAATAATAAACATATACCTACCAAATGATGCAGCCATTTCCTTCCTCGATATTCGCCCAGAAGAAATGAAAGCCTGTGTCCATGAAAAGGCCTGGCACATGAGTGGTCATACAGCTTTATTGGTAATGGGGGTCACCTGACGACAGGCCTCGTGTCCACCAGCACGTCAGTGGACACGCATATGGCATGTGTCCACACAGAAGTCCACTCAGGAATACAGGCATAACCTATGGTCACTCGCTATACGGGCGAATCTCGGAAGAATTACCCTGAATGACAGAGGCCAGGTCAAAAATGATGCACAGTGCAGCGCCCCATTCTTATAAAAGCCGGGATGGCAGACTAATCACTAAGAAAAAACTGCTGGGGCGTGAGGCAGAGTAGGGGGATGGATTACAAATGGCTGCAGGAAAGTGGCGGGGGCGATGCGTGTGTCCATCACGCTCGCTGCAGCGATGGCTCCACGAGTGTATGTATAGATCAGTATGTGCAGTTTATGTTTGTGAATAATATCTCAATATAGGTGTCAAAAAGAAGGAGAAATTGAGATAGAGGGGCAAGAGGAAGAGAAAAACTGAGGGAGAAAAGAAAAGAAGGGAAAATATGTGAAGAAACTATTCTCTCGAGGGTTAGAGTGGATCTGGGCTGGATGGTGCTGAGTAGGTGACTGGAGATCTTCCACCCAGTCTGTCCACTGAAGTCCAGTGAAATCGGTACATCGCTGATGGGAGAGAAGCTGAGACCTAAAGAGGAGAGAGCTTTCATTCCTAGCGGCCGCATCCTTAAGCCTGCGAGGGCTTTTCCAGCATCTTGTGGCCTCTGAAGAGACAGTCCTCTTTACCGCTGTCCGTGACGTGCCCACATCATGGCAGAGAACCCTGAATGCTGAGGGCCTAGCCCAGTTTTCAGCTCCAGTTTCTGCCCTGGTGCTCTCACTCACTAAGCTTTAGCCGCAGCAGGCTTCTCGCTCCTGAAACCAGCCAAACTCCTTTCTGCTTCAGAACCTTTGCATGTGCAGTTCTCGTGCCTGGCTAACGCTCCCCCAAACGCCTATGTCCGTCTAGATCTGTAGGTCTTCAGTAAGTGTTAGCCTGAGGAGGCCTTCCTTCCCTCAACCCCAGACTAGACTTGATCCTTTATGTTGGCCACAAACTTCAGTTTCCCAACCAATACTAATTTGGAATCACAGTGTTGTCTTAATAAAATAAAAGATGAGGTTTGCTCTTTCCACTTCATCTCATTTGCAGAGCGACTCCCCAGCTCCATTCTGTCTGTGAATGCAAGCAAACACCAGCTGCGGGTCCTGCCAGCTGCTATTCCCTACAGTCCTATACACCAGGTCCCGCCACCCTCCCATGACAATGTCACTTCAGCAAACACAGGACTCATAGGACATCACCTGCATCTGCACACTTTGGGACTTGGGGATGTGGAAATTCTCCAGATTCCTTCCTGATTCACAGGGTTTGCAAGCGGGTTGGTGCCCACCACATTACACTTTTGAAATCTGAGAACAGCAACCTCAACCATGAAACACAAACTCAATTCCCGGCTGGAGCTTGTGGGTTCTTCTGGAAAACCCACAGGCTCAGCTTCCCAGCTTTGCCAGGAGTCTGGCTATGAATTACATTTATAGGAATGTTATCACATTATTGAAAAGTAGGAAAGCCCTCCGGTTTTTGTAATCTTGCTGCGAGTGCACTTCTATCTGCTGCCTCTCCCATCTACTTCCAAGCTTCTCAAGCTCTTTAATACCTCCTCCTATTCCTCTCCCAGAGTCACCTCTTAGCTGGAGAATCCGGAACATGGTTCAAATGAAATCACGTCACTAACAGTTATTTCTCTATGTTGATAGCTCTTGGGAGCGGAAAGTTCACCGGGCCAAACAAATGTAAATAACATGTGGATTTGATTTGTTGGACTCTTATCAACAGGGAAGCTGCTGCTTCCTTATAGTTTCTGTAACATCTCTATGTGTTTCCTACAGGACCGCTTTCAAATGAGTGAGAACTCAACTGCTCTTCAAACATCTGTCTTTTTATTGAGATTAATTGATATGTTATATTGTAGGTTTAAGTTACACAGTGTGTTAATTTGATACATTTATACATTGTAATATGATTATCACCATAGTATTAGATAATGCCTCAATCATGTCATACAATTATAATTCCTATTTTGTGGTGGGAACAATTATGATCTAGCTTCATATTTAAAGTGTATAATACAGTATTTTGTTGTCTATAATCACTATGCTGTGTATTCCATTCTCCAGGATGTAATTATCTGTAGTTGCATATTTGTATCCTTCAACAACATCTCAAAACCCATCCTCAAGCTCCTGGTAAGGACCATTCTAAGACTCTCCCTTTCTATAGGTTTAGCTTTTTTTAGGTTACACATATAAGTGATTATTATACAGTATTCGTCCTTCTCTGTATGATTATCTCACTTAGCAAAATGCCTTCAGGAGATTATACATAGATACATCCTCACATCTTCTCTGTCCATTCGTCCATCGAGGGACGCGTTTGTATCTTGACTGTTCTAAATATTGGTGCGATAAGCACGGCAGTGCAGGTATCCTTTCAATATCCTGCTTCCATCTTCTTTGGGTAAATCCCCATAAGTAGGGTTGTTGGGTCATATGCTCTTAAAACTTTGCAAACAGCTTTTTGTTTTAGATTTGAGAGCTATTAAATAGCCCCGAGGTTGAGCTCCCCCTCCTGCCCTGAGTGGCTGCAAAACACACTTGCCCTCCCTCAGACCTCTTCCGCTGGAGTTCCGGGGGCATCAGAGAAGTGGAAGGGCCACAGGCAGCCACTGAAGCTTGCTCTCCTTCATGTGGTGTGTGTCCAGGCCTGCAGAACACCAGCATTCTTCACAGCAGCCATTGGTGCGGTCTCCCTGTGGTTTTTCTGATTTTGATCCCCATCTGACAATCCAGGTCTGCTCTCTTGCCAGAACAAACTGTCTGAGACTAAATCTGACCATGTCACTGGCTGTCTAAAATCTTTCAGGACTTCCTTTTTTCATAGAATAAAGTGGGAGATCCTTACCCAGGAGACCAGATTCTCTAGTCTGGTGCTTAACCCTGATCTCCAGACACTTCCTGAATTTTTCTTAGGGTCTCTTCCCACTGGTTCTAATGACCTTTTCTTTCCCTGAATAACTACACACTCAGCTTTCAGTATCCAAACATATATCTATATCTCTATATCTGTATCTATATCTGTCCATCTAAATGTCAGGTGCTCCCCCTGGAAGAGGAGAGAAACTCATCAGTGAGAATGAGACTGAGTAGGCAGAAGCCTCTGAGTGGGCAGAGCAGAGACCTGGGGCAGGCTGGGACTCCCCACCTGCCACCTCCTGCTGTGCAACATGGGATGCCTCAGTGAGCTAGGGCTGCCCGAACAACGTGGCACGGACTGGAGACATGAGCGGCAGAGCTTTATTTTCTCACTCTTGTGGAAGTCTGAGATCACGGTGGTGGCAGGTTCAGTCTCTTCTGAGGCCACTCCCCTTGGCGTAGGAGGACGTCTTCTCCCTGCGTCTTCACACGGTCTGCCCCTGTGCCGTCAGGGTCCAGTTTCACCTTCTCGTGAGGGCACCAGTTGTACTGGCTTAGGGTCCATTCTCATGAACTCTTTTTAACTTAACTGCCTCTGTAAAGACTCTGTCTCCAAATAAGATTACATTCTGAAGTACTGGGGGTTAGGATTTCAACATGAATTTTGGAGGGAGGGACACAATTCAGACCATAATGGAGCAGTGTTGGGGGATGGGGTCCTTTCTCTGGTCTCAATTTTATCTCTTCATCTGTAAACACGGGGGTTGGGAGGAGTATAGCAGGTAATCTTGTGTGTCTTTTATAGCTCTAGGTTTTTTTCTGAATTGAAAATCAGGCAACATGAAATGAGAGCTTGAACAAGTAGATTCTTGTGTTTCCCTACAATTATCTGTGTTGCTGTCAGAATCCTCCCTCCACTATTCTTGCATGCACTCGTCACTAAAGACAATTATCTTGAAGAAAGGAACGAGTGTGCTAACCTACCTTCCCCTCTCATGTGAGAGATAGAGGAGAGACTCAGAGATGATGGGAGGTGAAAAATGTCCAGATTTTTAAGTGCTCTGTAAGGCATGGAAGCCAAGGGCTTTCCTGGTGACTCAGATAACAGAGAGTCCACCGGCAATGCATGAGACCCAGGTTCAATCCCTGGGGTCAGGAAGATCCCCTGGAGAAGCGCATGGCAACCCACGGCAACCCACTCCAGTATTCTCGCCTGGAGAATCCCATGGACAGAGATAAGCCTGGCGGGCTACAGTCCACGGGGTCGCAAAGAGTCGGACACGGCTGAGTGACTGACACACACAAGGCACGGGAACTAGCCGGAAGTGAGCTTAGAGAGGAGTGTGAGCAGAGGGAAGAGGGGAACGCGCTGGATTGTATGTCCAGGTCCTAAAAAGACCAGTTAAAGTCCTGTGGCCAAAGAAGAAAGTGGCCACCCAGGAGGGGCTGTGTCTTCTCCCTTCTCCCCTCCAATCTTGCATGTGCCCCCAGCACAAGCCCCTGTCAACATGAGAGAGATGTTTTCCTCTGACTGCTGGGGGATGCTCCTGGGGTACCCAGAGTTGTAGGTTTCCAGGGTGCAGCTCTTTTGGGGGCTCTCTAAGTCTTCTAGCCAGGTGTTTAGGAATGGTAAGCATGTGATGAAAGATGGTGGTGGTTAGCACTTTGGGACAGGAAATAGCTAACATTGCTTTTAAAAGTTTGAAAGAGTCTAGTGTATTTACTTTTGAAACCAGTACATCCTGAAAGACTGGAAGGCAGAGTAACTTGGTGATTTTGGAGACAGATAGACCTCTCCTTCAAGTTTCAGGCCCAACTCTAGAAACATTCTTCTTTAGTGGCCCAGGGATTGAAACCTGTGCCCTGAACCCTATGGACTCTGTCATGAAGAGTCTTCACATGGCCGTATTCACATTAAAAGGCTGCTTATTGATCTTCATCTCTTCAAGCCCTTGTGTGGACAGAGTAAAGAACACTCAGTCGTGGTTAAGATGAAGGAATAGTTAAGTTGTCCCGTGCAGAGCCCTGACCCTCTCCTCACCTGCTGTTCCCTCTGCTGGGGACCTGTCTCCCCATAAACGTCCTTGATTCACTCCCACTCCAGCTTCGAATCTCGGCCTCCAGTGGAAAGTCTTGCTGGCCCTTCTGGGTGTAGATGATCCCCGCTGACTCCACGTCTTCCCCTGGTGTCGCCGCATCTGGCTGTGGAGGTTGCGCACAGATCAGAGTTCACGCTCAGAGTCTCTGTAGATGCCTATTGCGTTACGGCTCTGTTTCCACGGATGGCGGTTTCCACGGATGCTCGTGTCTGGAGCAAGGGGCATCTTGGTGGTGGTGGTGACTTCTCACCCCTCCTTTCAGCTTCATTGAGGTATGACTGACACACATTCTTATATGAGTTTAAGGTGTATAACATAATGACATATATATTGCAAAATGATTGCTGCAATAATTTAGTTAATATCCATCACCTCATAGATTAAAAATATATATATTTTCCCCTGTAATGAGAGCTGTTGGAATCTATTCTCTCAGCAACTTTCAAATACACCATTGTTGCTATTTACTCACTAAGTCGTGTCTGACTCTTTTGTGACCCCATGGACTATAGCCCGCCAGGTGCCTCTGTCCATGGCATTTTCTGGGCAAAAATATTAGAGTGGGTTGCTATTTCCTTCTCCAAGGGATCTTCCCAGCCCCAGAATCAAACCTGCATCTCTTGCATTGCAGGCAGATTCTTTACCAGCGAACCACCAGGGAAGCCCAGACACACCACGTAGCACTGTAACTACAGCCAACATGTTTTCAGTTCAGTTCAGTCGCTCAGTCGTGTCCGACTCTTTGCGACCCCATGAATCGCACCACGCCAGGCCTCCCTGTCCATCACCAACTCCCAGAGTTCACTCAGACTCACGTCCATCGAGTCAGTGATGCCATCCAGCCATCTCATCCTCTGTCGTCCCCTTCTCCTCCTGCCCCCAATCCCTCCCAGCATCAGAGTCTTTTCCAATGAGTCAACTCTTCGCATGAGGTGGCCAAAGGACTGGAGTTTCAGCTTTAGCATCATTCCTTCCAAAGAAATCCCAGGGCTGATCTCCTTCAGAATGGACTGGTTGGATCTCCTTGCAGTCCAAGGGACTCTCAGGAGTCTTCTCCAACACCACAGTTCAAAAGCATCAATTCTTCGGTGCTCAGCCTTCTTCACAGTCCAACTCTCACATCCATACATGACCACAGGAAAAACCATAGCCGTGACTAGACGGACCTTTGTTGGCAAAGTAACGTCTCTGCTTTTTAATATGCTATCTAGGTTGGACATAACTCTCCTTCCAAGGAGTAAGCGTCTTTTAATTTCATGGCTGCAGTCACCATCTGCAGTGATTTTGCAGCCCCCCAAAATAAAGTCTGACACTGTTTCCACTGTTTCCCCATCTATTTCCCATACATCTCCAGTATTTATTTATCCTACCTTTTGACCATCTTCATCTGATTCTCCCACACCACATCCCCCACCTCTGGTAACCACCAATCGGATCTCTTTTCCTATGAGTTTAATTTTTTTTTTAATTCCACATACAAGTGAGGTTATATGGTATTTCTGTCTGTGTCTGACTTATTTCACTTAACATAACGTCCTCAAGGTCCATCTGTGTTCTTGCAAATGGCAGGATTTCCTTCTTTTTTATGGCTTTGTCCGTTCATCTGTCAATGGATATCTGCATTGTTTCCATGCCTTGGCTATTGTAAATAATGCTGCAGTGAACATATGGTTGCAGATACCTCTTTGACATAGTGATTTCATTTCCATCAGATACATACTCAGAATGGAACTGCTGGATCATGGGTGGTTCTCTTTCATCTGCTGAGGAGCCTCCACGCTGCTTTCCATAGGGCTGCACCAATTTGCATCCCACGAGCAGTGCACAAGGGCTCCCTTTTCTCCATATCCTCACTAGCATTTATCTCTAGAAAACCCTTCTAACAGGTGTGAGGTGATATCTTATTATGGTTTAGATTTGTTTTTTCTCGATAATCAATAATGGCAAGCCCTTTTTCATGTACCTGTTGGCCATTTGAATATCTTCTTTGGAAAATATCTTCTCATAAAGATTAACTCGAAATGAATTAAAAACTTAAATGTCAGGCCTGAAACCATAAAACTCCCAGAAGAAAACATAAGGGAAAAGCTCCATGATGAGGGTTTTAGTGATGATTCTTTTGATATGACACCTAAAGCAGAAGCAACAGTAAATAAATAAACAAGTGGGACTACACGGAGCTAAAAGGCTTCTGCAGAGCGAAGGAAACGATCAAGGACATGAAAAGGCAACTTACAGAAAGGGAGAAAACATTTGCAAATCATATATCTGATAAGGGGTTCATATCCAAAATATATAAAGAACTGATACAACTCAATAGCAAAAAAAAAAATTCACAACAATGGCGAAGGCCACCTTGATCTCATTCTAATGACAGTGTCCGTGGGCTGCCTGCAGGGCTGAGTGTACCTCAGGGGATGCTGACAGCTGAGCACTCATCTGTGTTTTCTCTGGACAGTGAGCTCACCGGCCATCAACTATGTCAGAACAGCTCAAAGTGGGGTCCCCAGCTTGAACACGGGGCCTGTCATCCACACAATAAATCAAAGGAATTAGGGAACTCTGGGCAGAGAAAGGAGAGTTTATGGAGGGAATACAGAGACCAGGGATGAGCGAGGGCTTGCTGGGCGGGGCTGGGGGCAGAGAGGGAGGGGGCCGGGACCAGAGAGGGAGGGGCTGGCAGGGCTCTTGAGAGCACGGGCCGTGGGAGCCAGCTGTGTGATGGGTACTCAGTCCAGCGGGTCTTCAACCTGCGGTACTACAGTCTCCTCAGCGCTAAAGAAGGACAAGGATAACACCTATGCCAAGTGGGTACAGGGAAATTTACTGAGTTAACTTCCGAACTGCTTAGAATAGCACCAGGCACAGATATAGCAGGATACAATGTTAAGTGTAAATAAATAAACTAATAAGGAAATGAACATTAACTTGGCAAAATGAAGTTAAGTGTGAGTGGATGAAAAGCGCAGCTGCAACTTGCCCAGAAGAGCCACTGAGGAGACCCAGCAGTGCCCTGGGTTCTCTGGGGCCGTCACAGCCTCCACAGAAGGATGTCAAGTTTCCATTCAAGTGTATCACCAGCGTTCCCTTGGCTTATGGTGCAGATTAACTGGACTCGCCCCAGAGTGAGGAAAACTTAGAGCTTGTGACTGACTGGGGGGTGTTGCTGTGCCAGCCTGGCGGTTCTGGGTCAGCTCTGGCAACGGATGCCCACAGGGCAAGCTGTAATGAAAAGGCTGGGGTGAGTGCAGGGGTTGGGGCTGGGCGCTCCAGTGTAATAAGCACGGCTGCTGCCTTCTCTCTCTTTCTGTGGCGTTCTTCCCGACGCCTGGTGTTACTCATGTGACTTCTGGGTCTCCCACACGAAAAATCCTGTAGCTGGCTCTCCCCTGAACCAAGAAAAGGTAAGTGCCACGTTCACGCAGGCTCCAGTGCTTGTATTTGAGTTGTGGGGTGGAGTAGAAAGAGTCAGATAAACGGTAGAGACAGGCCAGGAAAACTGTGAGATCCCAGAATCAATAGCTGTGGTTGAGGAATCCCCCTTCCACACCCTAGGGATCTGGGACCCCTCCAGGACCTGCCAGGGGACAGCACAGATGCTGGGCAGCCCGCAGGCTCTCTCTTGGGCATGTGTCTCAATGGCTACCATAGAGTCCCCCTCCGCCCCCTCCTGTGAAGGAAATTTCAATCCAAGAAATGTTTCCATCCAGTCTCAGAAACTCCATTAATCCTCATACTAAATACCTTCTGCAGAGAATGATCTCTGCTTCTCATGACCAAGAAGATTTATTCTTTCCAAGTGCATCTGTTTCTTCCAAAAGGAACATGAAGGAGAGAGGCGTCCTCTGTCTGTGCCATGGTGCAGTCCAGGCTTAGAGCATGCCAGGGGCTCAGGCTCTGAGAAGGAAGAGGGCAGCTTCCAGCTGGACTTGGTGTATGCTTAGGCTTTAGAGGGTTCTCTGGCCGCTGGATGGAGGTTGAGATGAGCTTAATAAGCAGCCCACCATCCAAGGCCCCTTCATCTCCACATTCTAAGGTAACCTAGTTTTGAAATAGCTAAGATCTTTCACTAACTTCCGTTGAGGGGGAAATGATAGGAAAACTGCTACTCAAATATTCAACAGCTTGTCCAAGTGAGAAACAAACCCTGGGGCCTGGTTCAGTCAGTCTGTACCCCTCTTCCCTCATGTTTTGAACTTTATATAGCTGTGTGTGAGCTTGGGAGCTGAGAGGTTGTGTTAAACAGGCCTAATAGGGCAAGAAATTTCCCACTTTTTCTGCAGGAAAGGCAAGAGGCAAGAATCTTTGTATGGCAAAAAAGGTGCAACATGAAGGTTTGGAGGTGGCTAGGTCTTGAGTACATCAGGGGGAGTAGGCCCTGGCCCTGGATCTCTTAGTAGGGGAACAGCAGCCACTCGCCCCTGTGACCCCACTCTCTTGCTGAGGAAGGCTGGGGACATTGCCCTGTTCTTCCCTCTGAGCTCAGTATTAATGGTGATGGAGAGCAGTCCACCCCCTGTATATCCTCAAGAGGAGTCAGTGGGGACGTGTGTTTGGCTGTGGGGGCCTGGTTTACACCTTCTCCAAAGAAAGTGTTCTTCAGTATCACTAACCCACCTTCCATCTACCTCACCCCAGTGAATGTGCCAACCGCCTTTGGTGAGTATGATGGGTCTCCCCGTGAATGTGTGTGCAGTGACCCTGGTTAGCTCCTGTGGACATCAAAGATCCAGGTGAACTGAGGGATGTACGGTGCTCTTTTCTATCTTCTCTCGCTCCTCCCACAAGCAGGATACCAGAGGACAGGAAGGGCAGAGGGAAGGTTAGCAGAGCTGGGAGAGGAAGGTGGACATTCTATTTCCATGCTTGGGCAAGAAATCCTTCCATGTCTCCAAGAAGCATTGAGGACGCTCTCTAGCCACTGAATGGGAACAGGATTCAAACCAGAGGCAACCCAAAGGCATTTTACCTGTCTCCATCAGATGAGTCTACTGGGCATCTCAGTGAATGAAGTCCCAAACTGTAAAAAGATTGTTTTATAGTGGCTATAACCATGTCTCTCATACAGATATAAAAAGAACACTTGTCAAGCATTTTATTTTTATTTAATACTTGACAAGTGTTCTTACTCTCTGTGAGCCCACGGTCTGTAGCCCTCTGTCCATAGGCATTCTCCAGGCAAGAATACTGGGGTGGGTTGCCATGCCCTCCTCCAGGGGATCTTCCTGACCCAAGAATTGAACTGGGGTCTCCTGCATTGCAGGCAGATTCTTTACCATCTGAGCCACCAGGGAAGCCCCTATAATTACAGTACTGTTGGAATAATAATAATGCAATGAGTATGTGTAAGATGTTTCTTTCAGTTGGTTCAAAGGTAAACTTAAAGTACTGCTCATTCATAAGCAGATAAGAGACGTTAAAATTAACTTATATACAAAATGGGCATATTGATAGGGCAATAATTGCGTTCCACTGAACACAGTTAATCTGTATTTCTATATACAAGAATCATTTGCATTATTAGCAGTTTTTCACAATTGTAAAATAGCTCAAAGTTAGCAGTAAACTAGAAGGCCACTGGACAGGGCAATGAATAATCCTTTCTAGTTTCCATTCCACACTTTTCTCTGATATTTCAGATTCCCCAACAACTTCTCATTTGGCAAGAGAACGTCTGACCATTACCCATGAACACCATTACATTGGACTCCAAGGAGGGTTTCTCCTCAATCTCTATTTCTCACACGGTTTTTAGTGGAAGAGCTCCCCTTTTTTTTGAGCCCTTGTCTCTTTAATTTGTGTAGTACAGGCCAACGTAGGGAGGGTCCGGCAGACCACACCTAGAACCACCTCTCTGGGCCACACTGGACTGTCATACCTGCTCCGAGTTATCACACCCCCACTCTCCATTTCCTTGTAATGAAAATACACAAAATAGCCTCAGCAGGTCTGCCCCATTGTGCCTGAACTGAGGAAAAGATGTAATTTAGGCTACCGGACTGGAGCTAAGGTGAAAAACAAACCAACCAGAAATTCAATTCTTACAATAAAAAGAACACGGACAAAATATTATTAGTAGTTACAATATGGAGATTCTGGGACTCAGTGTCCACGTGTGAGGAAAAATAAAGTGTGAAGATTAGTCAGTGTGATTCTTCACATTCCTGTGATCGCTTGTTTATTTCTTTGAGTGAAAAAATAGCAGCTGCCATTTATCAATTCCCATCCATGTGCCAGCCTCTCTGCTAGGAATTCCTGCATGCATTAAAGTTAACCTTTATATGATGCCAAAAGGGAAACATTATTATTCATATCTTGCAAATGAAAAAGAAACATGGCTTAAAGAAATTGAACGTTTTGGCCAAAGTCATAATTAATAAGTGGTGGATCCTGAGTCAGTGTGGCTCCAAAGCACATCCTCTTCTCTTCACGCCCTTCAGTGAGGGCTTGCAGAGTGAATCCTCCTGCTTCCCATCTGGCGGGGTGAGAAGGAATTGCCATTCCTACTGGGATCTAGGGGCTGTTGCACATGATTATTAGCCCCAGGAATCTGCATTTCAAGCAGAACCAGATCTCTTAGCTCACAGGGGAGAGGATTTGGCAATATACTCAGTCAGACAGGGACTGCAGAGAACTCACCAAGTCCTGGATGTTCACAGTGACAGGCTGGCCCCCTGAGCCCAAACACAGAGTCCTGGGAGATTCCACCATTTTTTTTTTTTTTTTAGAAACCCCTAGCTGGATGGACTACCTATAGAATACAGAGCTGGGGGGACCAGAAAGAACACAGCCATCATCGGTCGCCTTTGTCTTGCTGGAGGCTGATATTTTAGAGAGATATTCCAGGGGGCCTAAGCCAACTGATGAGTCTCCTGTTCAGTCTTCAGTAGATTCTCCCCTAATCTCATGGGAGCCCACAGCAGCAGAACAGACACCCCGGGCAGGGCCAACTGCATGGACAGGCAGGTAGTACCATCACCTGAGCCTCCTTCTAGAAGGGCCCGCATTTTGTTAATGTCCTTCTGTGGCTGTCTCAAAATTCCTGAGAATTCACCTTTGGACCGCCTTTTGTAGTGAAGTCTGAGGTGACCTGGGCGTGCGCAGGAGCAGAGTAAATGCGCCCGGCAGTGCTGCAGGCACACACACCTGCCAGCCTTGGCTTGGCGGCCCAGCACGTGCGTGTGCCCGGGTAGTGTGCGACTGAAGGGCCCTAAGGGGCTGCTATTTCTGGGGCCTGGGCCCAGAGCGGTGGTGGTGGCTGTAGGAACAGCAGCAATGCTGGTGATAGTGGCCAAGGCTTCAGGAGAGCATGGAGGGGTTGCCCGCAGGCTTCCCGCTTCTTCTTAGGTTACGTTATACTATGTCAGGAGAAGGCAACGGCACCCACTCCAGTACTCTTGCCTGAGAAATCCCATGGACGGAGGAGCCTGGTGGGCTGCAGTCCATGGGGTCGCGAAGACTCGGACACGACTGAGCGACTTCACTTTCAGTTTTCACTTTCTTGCATTGGAGAAGGAAATGGCAACCCACTCCAGTGTTCTTGCCTGGAGAATCCCAGGGACGGCGGAGCCTGGTGGGCTGCCGTCTATGGCGTCGCACAGAGTTGGACACGACTGAGCGACTCAGCAGCAGCGGCAGCAGCAGCAGCAGCGGCAGCAGCAGCGTACTGTGTCATGCTGTGATCAAACAATGCCACTGCTGCCTTGTCCCATTCTATAAGCAATCAGCTATTTCATAGTTTCCCATTTTAAACTGTACTCCTTTTCCTGTTTTCTAAATAAGGGGCCCCTATTTTTATTTTGAGTGCAGCACTTTCACAGCATCATCTTTCAGGATTTGGAAGAGCTCAACTGGAATTTCATCACCTCCACTAGCTTTGTTCATAGTGATGCTTCCTAAGGCCCACTTGACTTCACATTCCAGGATGTCTGGCTCTAGGTCAGTGATCACACCATCGTGATTATCTGGGTCATGAAGATCTTTTTTGTAGTTTTTCTGTGTATTCTTGCCATCTCTTCTTAATATCTTCTGCTTCTGTTAGGTCCATACCATTTCTGTCCTTTATTGAGCCCATCTTTGCATGAAATGTTCCTTTGGTATCTCTGATTTTCTTGAAGAGATCCCTAGTCTTTCCCATTCTGTTGTTTTCCTCTTTCTTTGCATTGATCGCTGAAGAAGGCTTTCTTATCTCTTCTTGCTATTCTTTGGAACTCTGCATTCAGATGTTTATATCTTTCCTTTTCTCCTTTGCTTTTCACTTCTCTTCTTTTCACAGCTATTTGTAAGGCCTCCCAGACAGCCATTTTGCTTTTTTGCATTTCTTTTCCATGGGGATGGTCTTGATCCCTGTCTCCTGTACAATGTCACAAACCTCATTCCATAGTTCATCAGGCACTCTATCTATCAGATCTAGGCCCTTAAATCTATTTGTCACTTCCACTGTATAATCATAAGGGATTTGATTTAGATCATACCTGAATGGTCTAGTGGTTTTCCCTACTTTCTTCAATTTAAGTCTGAATTTGACAATAAGGAGTTCATGATTTGAGCCACAGTCAGCTCCTAGTCTTGTTTTTGCTGACTGTATAGAGCTTCTCCATCTTTGGCTGCAAAGAATATAATCAATCTGATTTCGGTGTTGACCATCTAGTGATGTCCATGTATACAGTCTTCTCTTGTGTTGTTGAAAGAAGGTGTTTGTTATGACCAGTGCATTTTCTTGGCAAAACTCTATTAGTCTTTTTCCTGCTTCATTCCATATTCCAAGGCCAAATTTGCCTGTTACTGCAGGTGTTTCTTGACTTCCTACTTTTGCATTCCAGTCCCCTATAATGAAAAGGACATCTTTTTTGGGTGTTAGTTCTAAAAGGTCTTGTAAGTCTTCATAGAACCATTCAATTTCAGCTTTTTCAGCGTTACTGGTTGGGGCATAGACTTGGATTACTGTGATATTGAATGGTTTGCCTTGGAAACGAACAGAGATCATTCTGTCGTTTTTGAGATTGCATCCAAGTACTGCATTTCGGACTCTTTTGTTGACCATGATGGCTACTCCATTTCTTCTGAGGGATTCCTGCTCGCAATAGTAGATATAATGGTCATCTGTGTTAAATTCACCCATTCCAGTCCATTTCAGTTCGCTGATTCCTAGAATGTCGACACTGACTCTTGCCATCTCTTGTTTGACCACTTCGAATTTGCCTTGATTCATGGACATGACATTCCAGGTTCCTATGCAATATTGCTCTTTACTGCATCAGACCTTGCTTCTATCACCAGTCACATCCACAGCTGGGTATTGTTTTTGCTTTGGCTCCATTCCTTCATTCTTTGTGGAGTTATTTCTCCACTGATCTCCAGTAGCATATTGGGCACCTACTGACCTGGGGAGTTTCTCTTTCAGTATCCTATCATTTTGCCTTTTCATACTGTTCACTCAATATGCCAGCAAATTTGGAAAACTCAGCAGTGGCCACAGGACTGGAAAAGGTCTGTTTTCATTCCAATCCCAAAGAAAGGCAATGCCAAAGAATGCTCAAACTACCGCACAATTGCACTCATCTCACATGCTAGTAAAGTCATGCTCAAAATTCTCCAAGCCAGGCTTCAGCAATATGTGAACCGTGAACTTCCTGATGTTCAAGCTGGTTTTAGAAAAGGCAGAGGAACCAGAGATCAAATTGCCAACATCTGCTGGATCATGGAAAAAGCAAGGGAGTTCCAGAAAAACCTCTATTTCTGCTTTACTGACTATGCCAAAGCCTTTGACTGTGTGGATCACAATAAACTGTGGAAAATTCTTCAAGAGTTGGGAATACCAGACCACCTGATCTGCCTCTTGAGAAATTTGTATGCAGGTCAGGAAGCAACAGTTAGAACTGGACAAGGAACAGCAGACTGGTTCCAAATAGGAAAAGGAGTACTTCAAGGCTGTATATTGTCACCCTGCTTATTTAACTTCTATGCAGAGTACATCATGAGAAACACTGGACTGGAAGAAACACAAGCTGGAATCAAGATTGTCAGGAGAAATATCAATAACCCCAGATATGCAGATGACACCACCCTTATGGCAGAAAGTGAAGAGGAACTAAAAAGCCTCTTGATGAAAATGAAAGAGGAGAGTGAAAAAGTTGGCTTAAAGCTCAACGTTCATGGTTGAGCTCAAAGCTCAAACAAAGATCATGGCATCTGGTCCCACCACTTCATGGGAAATAGATGGGGAAACAGTGGAAACAGTGTCAGACTTTATTTTTCTGGGCTCCAAAATCAGTGCAGATGGTGACTGCAGCCATGAAATTAAAAGATGCTTATTCCTTGGAAGGAAAGTTATGACCTAGCTAGATAGCATATTGAAAAGCAGAGACATTACTTTGCCAACAAAGGTTCATCTAGTCAAGGCTGTGGTTTTTCCTGTGGTCATGTATGGATGTGAGAGTTGGACTGTGAAGAAGGCTGAGCGCTGAAGAATTGATGCTTTTGAACTGTGGTGTTGGAGAAGACTCTTGAGAGTCCCTTGGACTGCAAGGAGATCCAACCAGTCCATTCTGAAGGAGAGCAGCCCTGGGATTTCTTGGGAGGAATGATGGTAAAGCTGAAACTCCAGTACTTTGGCCACCTCATTCGAAGAGTTGACTCATTGGAAAAGACTCTGATGCTGGGAGGGATTGGGGGCAGGAGGAGAAGGGGACGACAGAGGATGAGATGGCTGGATGGCATCACTGACTCGATGGACGTGAGTCTGAGTGAACTCTGGGAGTTGGTGATGGACAGGGAGGCCTGGCATGGTGCGATTCATGGGGTTGCAAAGAGTCAGACATGACTGAGCGACTGATCTGACCTGATCTGATTTTTATTTTTTTCCAGCCCTGCAAGTTATATAGCCATCTAATTCTAAAAAATGAAGACCAAGCAGCAAGGGATTCAGACAATAGTATGAAAATACAGAGTGACTTGGCAGAGTTTGGATGGAAATTAGGGGAGAGAAGTAGGAATTAGGTGAGTGTGGGGAAGGAAAGCTGGTTCTATTAAATGTTTCTTGACATAATTTTAGCAGTATTGATAAAGGGCTGGTTCTATTAAATGTTTCTTGACATATTTTAGAGTATTGATAAAGGGCTGGTTCTATTAAACTTTTTTTGACATAATTTTAGAGTATTGATAAAGGGCTGGTTCTATTAAACGTTTTTTGACGTATTTTAGAGTATTGATAAAGGGCTGGTTCTATTAAATGTTTCTTGACGTATTTTAGAGTATTGACAAAAGGCTGGTTCTATTAAACATTTCTTGACGTATTTTAGAGTATTGATAAAGGGCTGGTTCTATTAAACGTTTCTTGATGTATTTTAGAGTGTTGATAAAGGAACAGTTCTCGGAACTACGGCTCAATAAATAGCCGGTGAAAAGAAAGGAGAGAACGAGTGTTAAAATAGTCTAGTTTGTGACCCAAAATGTTGCAAAGTAAAGTTTTCAAATTGATTGTACTAAAATAAATGATACCTAGGAGATGGGAAAGACAATAGCCAGGGATAATGTCAATAACAAGAGAAACTTGGAAAAGGAAAAAGATGGATATACCTTCTTAAAAGTTGTATTGCTGGTTATTTAAAAGAATGGAGAGCTGAGGAAAAAATAAAAAAGGAACTACTGTTTTTTGTATGGCAAGTGTTTGAGTATCTCATCAAGGCTTCTCAATAGGTCTCTAAGGAGAAATTATAAATTGTAGATATACACATAGGTGTGCACATATATACATACATAATTAAAGAGTAAATGATTATAGATATGTTTAAATGATAGATTTTACATATATATAGTTTATTTATAATCTCTCTATATGGATAAATCTATATATATATATATAAAATCTATAAAATCAAGATTACCCATTTGCTGAAGCTGACACACAGAAGCTGGACATGAACTCAGGGTTTTGTGGCTCAGAATCCTGTGAATTTTCAACTCTACCCTATACTTTGCTGCAATCTATCTTTTAAACCTGCTATAGGAACTCTGCAATTTAATAATTACTGTTTTAAGACAAACGACTGTGCTATTTTGAAAAGTTTAAATACAAGGTACTAACTACCAACTAATGTATCTAATGTAACCATAATCTGAAACAGCAACTAAAAATATGAAAAAGAACTCACCCTCAGTTAGAAACGAAAGGCTAAATATTGGTCGTACCATGAAACAAAGGAAAGGAGAAAGAAGAGCCTTGTGAATGGGCAAAAAAACAAGGGCTCGTTGAAAAAGATGAGGGAGAGACAAACCAGTACCGAGACCGAGACCCACATGAGATGAAAAGGGGTGGATCTTAAAAAGCCCTCTACCGAGACTTTATAAGCATAACTCCACATCCTGCCTTCTCTTCAAACTAAACTTCTTGACAAAGTTGTCTAAACAGGCTGTCCATCTTGTTTAAATCCCTGCTTTATTTTTCAGCTCATCTCTCTCTGGTTTTGTCTACAAAAATCTATTGAAATAGCTCTTGTTAAAATTGTTAAAGTTTCCAACAATTTTCACATATCAAATTCAGTGATTTTGCCCTCATTCCACTTTATATCACAGTAGTATTCAATAGTGCTCTCTACCTCTTTATTCTCACGACATTACCTTGCCCATCTTTTGTGATGAAACATACCCACAATTTTTCACCTACTATTTATTCTCAAATTTCTTTCTGTACCCAATTTTAAAATGTTGATATAATTACTCAGAACTTTATTTTGGAATATCTTTGCTTCTTTATCCTGATTCCATAAAAGATGCTATCCAGTCCTATATCATTAAATAATATCTATATGGTAACAATATATAATTATACTTTTTCATACCATTAATTATATTTTATTCTTGTTAATTATTTTTCTCCATTAAAAGGTAAGCTCCATTAAAAAAACATATGACTTTGTAAATTTGGTCACTAAGAGGTTAAGAAACAGGTTCAAGTTCTCAAAATTAGTGAGTAACAGAGCCAAAAATGGATCACAGATCTTCCTGTTTCTAGAGCTGTAGCTACATGTTAGTCTGTCTCTCATAAAATAAAAATTTGAAGGGGTGTCTAGGTCTGACCAAAATAGAGTAGCTTGAAGTAGACCAACACTTCTGCCAAGAAAAATTTTAAAATCCAGATATAATGCAAAATAAACAGCTATTGAGAACACTGAATAGATACCAGCCTGGCTATGAATTAAGTGGCAAAAACGCCTGAGAGAAGTAAACCGCATTGAATAAGCCCAACACTTGGTGGGTTTCCCTCAAAGTATTTGCCAAAAGCAATAATGGGAAGGGAGGGGAAGCTAGATAGACTGAAAAATCAACAACTCTTCTTGATCCATAAAAGAGGGAAGGACACAGGGCCAATCACTGCTCCTAAGACTGGAGAGACAAACAGCCCAACACAGAGGCACAGCTTTCCAGAGCAGAGACTCACAAGAGGTTACAGCCTTGGGAACCAATGGTGGGCTAGGAAAAGCTAACTGTGGTTGATGAATTGCTACAGGCTCAGTGCAGACAAGTCTGCGAGCTAAAAAACTCCTGGAGTACCCAGACATAGGAAGACTCCCATAATATTGTGAGATTTACCTCCAGGAGCTTGACCAAGTTCCCACAGTAAATATCAGAGAAAAATCTCCTGCTTCTGGAAGAAGAAAGGAAAAAAGGAGCCATTTTTGGAATACACCAGAGCACTTTGTTCTTTTTAATAAAGCCTCATTTCCAGGGATGATGTTTCCCTGATAGCTCAGTTGGTAAAGAATCCGCCTGCAATGCAGGAGACCCTGGTTCAATTCCTGGGTCAGAAAGATCCACCGGAGAAGGGATAGGCTACCCACTCCAGTATTCTTGGCTTCTCTTGTGCCTCAGCTGGTAAAGAATCTGCCTGCAGTGCAGGAGACCTGGGTCTGACCCCTGGGTTGGGAAGATCCCCTGGAGAAGGGAAAGACTACACGCTCCAGAATTCTGGCCTGGAGAATTCCATGGACTATACAGTCCATGGAGTTGCAAAGAGTCGGACAGGACTGAGCGACTTTCACTTTCACCTCCAGGGAGATTAGTTAACCAGAGTTCAACCTGCTGGGGTATTATCAAGAATTAACTGGCCTGGAGAAGGTGAATACCCAACTCTAGCCCACTCCAGTCATCTTATCTCAGCCAAGATATAAAACTGAGAAACCCTGTGAAGTTCACAGAGGCACAGGCTCACTAAAACACAAAGACCGAATTGCCAGCGCTATAGAAGCCCTCCCCTTCCCCAGCACTAGAACGAGACTTGGCAGAGACATCGAAATGATCAGATCAGAAATTTAAAACAACCATGATTAATATGCTAAGGACTCTAACGGCTCAGTAGACAGCAAGTATGACTAGACGCAAGCAGCGAGATGGAAATCCTAAGAACCAAAATGATAAAATGCTAGAGATCAAAATCACTGTAACCCAAACGAAGATCGCCTTTGACAGGATTATGAGTAGGCCAGACATGACTGAAGAAAGAATCTCTGTGCTAGAGGGTATGCCAATAGAACCCTTCAAAACCAAAGGCAAAGAGAATAAACGCTAAGGTAAAACAGAATAGATATCCAAGCACGGTGCAACAACTGCAAAGGCATGATATATGTGTGGTGGGAATATCAGAGGCGAAGAAAGAGATGAAAGAATAGAGGACATGTTGGAAACAATAATGAGTGAGATTTCCCCCAAATTAATGTCAGACATCAAACCACAGCTTCAGGAACCTCATAGAACACCAAGCAGCATAAGTGATGAAGGAAACAAGCAAACACATGAGCAAACAAAAATTCCACCAAGGGATATCATTTTCAAACTATAAAAAATCAAGGATAAAGAAAAAATCTTGAAAGAAGTCAGAGGGAAAAAAATCAGGCATGGCCACTCTTAAAGGACCCACATACCAACTCATCAACCTGAAAACCAGTGCAAAACACTGGAATAAAAAGGACTGGAGCATAGGTGAAGGGGACCCCCTTGCTAATCTTGAAACAGCTGCAGTGGAGGCAGGAACAGTTTGGGATTCCCTCCGGGGCCTGAGACACTGGTGAGAGGCATTACTTTGCTAATGCCCTGCTGGCAGGTGCCATTTTTAAAATTCCTTTCTAACTTATTAGTGTCAGAAGGTATGCACTGCTGAGAGCCCTGCTTGTCCTTGCAGCTTGGCTGGGCGTGACTCACCACTGGCAGAGAGATGACCCCAGCCGCTAGCATGCTGCAGCCAACAGCACAGCCTCACCACAACAGGAGCCCGCACAGAGACACCCCTTGGGCCCCGGACTCCGGCACCCAGGTGGGAGAGCGCCTCCGAGCTGCACAGAACGTCTCCTAATGTGATAACTCTTTCAAGATTGGGAGAGATGGCTGATTTCCCTAATATATAAGAAAAAATACAGAGAATTAGGCAAAATGAGTAATAGAAAATTATGTTCCAATAGATATGACAAGACAAAACTTAAAAAAAAAAAAATGAAACAGAGCTAAGAATCTGCCTGTGGGAGAATGGCATTGAAACATGTATATTATCATGTGTGAAACGAATTGCCAGTCCAGGTTCGATGCATGAGACAGGGTGCTCAGGGCTGGTGCACAGGGATGACCCAGAGAGATGGGATGGGGAGGGAATAGGGCGGGGGGTTCAGGATGGGGAACACATATACACCGGTGGTGGATTCAGCTCAATGTATGGCAAAACCACTACAATATTGTAAAGTAATTAGCCTCCAATTAAAGTAAATAAATTTATATTAAAAAAATAAAAAAAAAGAATCTGCCTGATAAAGAGTTCAAAGTACTGGTCGCAGATACTCCCTGAACACAAGAGAAAAATGGGAAATATTTTTTAGAGTACCCAAAAGAAGTTATAACTGAAGTGCAAAATCCACTAGAGGGTTGAACAGCAGGCTGGACGAGGCAGCAGAATTAATCAGCCAGCTGGAAGACTAAACAATAGAACTCACCCAGACAGTAGCAAATGAAAGAAGGCTTTTTAAGAGTGGAGATACCTTGAGGAACTTTTGGAACAACATCAAGCATAATAACATTTCCATTATGGGGGTCCCAGTAAGAGAAAAAGGGCCAGAAAAAATATTTGAAGAAATAGTGGCTAAAAGTTTCCCTAATCTGCAATGGTGTAAGTATTCAGGAACTTGACTCTGGCTCTGGGGCTTGTTACAGTCCTTTAGAATTTGCAAACTTGGACAAGTTACTTAACTTCATTGTCTGTTTTATCATCTGTAAAATTGGAAAGATAAAAGTACCTACTTCAATGTCATGAAAATTCGAAGAGTTTAATACCCAAAAGTCTTTCTTACAATGCCTAGCACCTAAATGTTATATATACTTTCCTGGAACATATTCCTTTCCTGGAGGTCTGGAAACAAAGTGAAGAAGTGAAGTCGCTCAGTCGTGTCTGACTCTTTGCAACCCCATGAACTGTAGCCTGCCAGGCTCCTCCATCCATGGAATTTCCAGGCAAGAGTATTGCAGTGGGTTGCCATTTCCTTCTCCAGGGGACCTTCCCAACGCAGGGATCAAACCCGGGTCTCCCACATTGCAGGCAGACTCCTTACCCTCTGAGCCACCAGGGAAGTTAAAGGTGTGAATAAAGAAAAACAAAATTCCTTCTATTTCTGTGTGTAATTTATTTACAAGAATGACAATAAGGAACATGCGGTAGAAGGGGGAGTAAGTCAAAATGATTAGGACATTTTCAGCAAAAACACATCTATTAATACAACCTTAAGTGTCTAAAATACTACAGTCATACCTGTCTGGGGCTCATCTAAGAGTGAACATTGATTAAAAAGAGGGAAGAAATGATGCTAAATACGATTACATGCCAATCATAGCATTTTCATCACAAAAGACACAAATGCCCAGACTTCATTTGTTTTATGGCAAGTTCTGATTGAAATTAGAAAATATTAAAGTCCAAAAAATTTGTGAGCACATTACAAACTGAACCAAATTTATTTTGACAGCCTAACAGCCTCAGTCTCATTTTTCTGAATGATGGTATAAAGATACATAAAAACACAGGAATAAGTGCAAAGGATTTAATGAGCAATATTACCCAGCGGTGATTTATTTGACTTCCATGATGGTTACCCCTACACAGATTTAAATTGATTAAAAAAAAAAAAAAGAAGAGAAGAGAATTAATTCCAAACTGTAACGGTAGCTGCTGGAGGCTTAACTCGGTGTTATCACTCCTGTGGGGCCTTACTCTACTTTGTCGTGGGTGGAGAGTCTTGAGACCCACAAGGGGGCTTATGTGTGCATGCGTCACAGGGCCAGACTAGGAGCAGCTCTTCTTCCAGGGTCTGGGTTTGATGCTGGTCTAAGTTCTATCTGATTTCACTTGGCGTTGACTCTGTTTTGTCGTGTCCAACACCTGCTGTCAAGGAAGGGCCGGGCTCTGTCATCCCAGCTCAAGACCCGTCACCACCTGCAGACACATCGCTAGAGGGCGCTCCATCCAGACACCCGTTCCCTCGGGGCTATTCTTGCCCCAACGTGTAACTCACTGTTCTTATCTCCGCTGGTAGTCCTGGGTTCTACTGGGCTGGTTAGCTCAGAATAGAGGGCTCTTTTAGGGTAAAAGGCTGAGTGCTGTATAGAGAAATCAGCTACTTCAGCACTTAGAATCCTTTCTATCTCATCTATGTTGCTGCTGCTGCTAAGTCGCTTCAGTCGTGTCCGACTCTGTGCGACCCCATAGACGGCAGCCCACCAGGCTCCCCGTCCCTGGGATTCTCCAGGCAAGAACACTGGAGTGGGTTGCCATTTCCTTCTCCAATGCATAAGAGTGAAAAGTGAAAGTGAAGTCGCTCAGTCGTGTTGGACTCTCAGCGACCCCATGGACTGCAGCCCACCAGGCTGCTCCATCCATGGGATTTTCCAGGCAAGCATACTGGAGTGGGGCGCCATTGCCTTCTCATCTGTGTTACTATCTCCAAATTGCAGACAGGGAAACTGAACTTCACGCTGGTCAACGTCAAGTTGCTACCTGCTTCCCTTCCCTGCTTCTCTTCATTTCCCCATATTCCTTAGAAAGGTACTCTATGAAGAGTTAAACTGTCATGAGATCTCACCTCCACCAGACAACACTGTGGTACTTTTCAGATTTACAGCAGTTCTACAGGCCACGGGCATCGGCCCCTAGAGTACAGAGTTACACTCAGACCCTGAGTGAAAACACACAGCAAATGCGGTCACTGCTACATTCTCACCCCAGCCAGAAATGTTGCAAAGTATTGTTCCGGTGATGATGCTGACTATAAAACTGTACCCACGTGCCAGCAAAATAGTTCTGGGCCCTGCTGCCCTACACGTGGCCAATGCCATGAGCTTCCCATGGAGAAGGCGACCACAGTGGGCGATGACGGGCTCTGCACCGGGGATTGGCAGGGACGGCAAACTGTCTCACAAGCACTTTGCCTGCTTCCCCCCCAGACCCTGGCTCTGGGGAATCCACTCAGATACTAACTAATGTGTCTCGGACCAGTTTCCTAACATCTGCCAAGCTGTGTGGTCGCCCGCCCAGGCCTCCAGCCGCTCGTCAAATGGGAACTTGAAAGGCTCCATGATCTCCAGATAAACAAAGCAAGATTTGAGGTAAGAGCACACACCAGGCAAATATTTGCCATAGGAACTGCTTTTGACCTTCCCCTTGTCATGGAGGTGGTTTGCTAGCACAACATGACCTCTGCAGCCTTGATCTCTATTCTGTATTTCAGGATAATTCATATCATTACATAGGTTTTCAAGAGGCTCAGTAGGAGTCAACCAGTGATCTTGAGACATGCCCGCATGCATGCTGTTTGGGGTTACTCCACAGGAGAACTAGTGTAGGTCCCGGGCAAGTGGGTGATACTGTTGTCTTTCCTGCTCTGAATAGATATTGACCCTTGGGTCAGAAAGGTCCCCTGGAGGATGGCACGGCAACCCACTCCAGTATTCTTGCCTGGAGAATCTCAGGGACAGAGGAGTCTGGAGGACTACAGTCCACAGGGCTGCAAAGAGTTGGACACAACTGAAGTGACTCAACACGCAGCACAGATGCTTTAGTTCTGGTACCCACGTTTTAGGAAGGAAGCCTGGCCCATGAGTACCAGGTGGCTCAGATGGATGAGCTAATATAAAAACTGATCTCATCTCCTATGCACACCACTTCTTGGTTCATACACTGTGGCTTTCCTATGGCCAATGGAAAAGAATCTTAATTGTAGGAGGATGTGTATTAATTATTTAGACTATCATTAAGAAGGGGGAGGAACAGAAGGATGGACAAAAAAGGAGGGGGAAGAAAAAGCAGAGAGAAAGGGGAAGAAGTAGAATACAGAGGGAGAGCTGGTATTTACTGAGCACTCACTGCATGTTAGGTGTTTTGCATGGACTGCCTTATTCAGTCATTTAAATAATCTTATGAAGTAGGGCTAATATTCCTCAGATTTTCAGATGAGAGATTCATTCCTAGAGAGGTTCGATAATGTCCCCCAGGTCACAAGAGTGATGGGGCTGGAATTGGGCCAGCTGGCATCACCTGTTCTAGTGTTCCATGGCTTCACAGGATGCCAGCTTTATGTGTGGGTTTGCCCACCTCTTTTAGAGTGATAATGTACCCAGGCACAGTTCAGTTCAGTTCAGTTGCTCAGTCGTGTCCCACTCTTTGCGACCCCATGAATCACAGCACACCAGGCCTCCCTGTCCATCACCATCTCCTGGAGTTCACTCAAACTCATGTCCATCGAGTCGGTGATGCCATCCAGCCATCTCATCCTCTGTCGTCCCCTTCTCCTCCTGCCCCCAATCCCTCCCAGCATCGGAGTCTTTTTCAATGAGTCAACTCTTCGCATGAGGTGGCCAAAGTACTGGAGTTTCAGCTTTAGCATCATTCCTTCCAAAGAACACCCAGGCTGATCTTCAGAATGGACTGGTTGGATCTCCTTGCAGTCCAAGGGACTCTCAAGAGTCTTCTCCAACACCACAGTTCAAAAGCAGCAATTCTTTGGCGCTCAGCTTTCTTCACAGTCACAGCTGGTAACAAATAGCCATCTTTAACTTCTCAACTACACCAAAGCATGGAAGGCTTTGTACCTAGAACCCTCAGCTGAGAAGAGTTTTATTCACTCAGTATTATTTTGAAAAGGGACATTTTCTCACAGTGCTCAGAAGCCATCTTAAAATCCATCTGAGGCTGACTCTAGAATGAGCTCACCTTTCCACTTCACAGCACTGCATTTCAAAAATGTGCAGGCGCCCTTAGAGAACAACACCCCGGTTCCAAAGTGACAAATGAAGACACTGAGGGCAAAGGCGTGTCTATTCATTTCAGTAAAGGTGTGTCGAGTCCCCTCGATCCCAGGCACATGGTTATATTGTTGCTCTGGTGATTTGCCTCAGGTAGGTCACCTTGTAATTGAGAGAGACAGCAAACTCGTGGGCAAATAAAATAATTTCAGTTCATGATAATTTCTCTAAAGAAAGTAAGGTGACATGATCTAAAGTGGTCAGGTGAAGGGACTGTTTAAGATTGGTTGTCAGAGAAGATCTCCATGAGCCCAAGCTCCGAGGTTCAACACAGACATGCCTGCTGGCTCACAGCTTTCTCCAGGCTGCACAGGCGGCCTTGTTCAGATCCGTCCAAACCACATTTCGATCATAAAAGCTGAAAGGCGCAATATGTGCTGGCTAAGGACCTGCAGTCCTCTAACCAGTAGTACTTGCCGACAGGACTAAGCAGATTTAATTACTAAGGCAAAGTAAATATTGCAATAGTCAAACAGAACTCAGTAATAATGAGGAGAAGCCTATATAATATGAACAGTAGAACATATAAACTTACCTCTGATGAGTCTCTAGTGCCCCAAACCAGGAAGGCCTTCAAAAGCACCTTCAATCCCAGGCACTTACTTGGAGGAGACATGACAATTTTACCTGAAAGATAGTCTTGGAGGCTAAAATGATCCAAGACTACATAGAGCCTCCTAAGCAGAGGTGGGGCCCTGGGCAGAATCCCTGAGACAAAGGCCACAAGCTTGGCCCCCAGCTGGGGTGGATCTGCTGCAGAACAGAGGGAGGGACAGGGTCCTCGAAGGCACATGGGGTCAGCTTAACGTATGAGGTAGGAGATGAGTTAATTGTTTCAGATGTTAGTTCCCTCCGTGGTGTTCAGTGCAAATGGAAGGTGTCCTTTGGGAGTAGATGAATGAATGAGCGAATGAATTCCTGGCAAAATGCCTGTGTTGGCTTCAGAGAAATTCTGATGCAGATGAGCTCTGGGAAATGGAGTGAATCCTGGATGAGGCAGCAATATGTGGGAAAACCTCAGGGCTTGTGGATAGAAAGTTAGAGATCAGATGTGGTGTTTGTGAGAGGGTCAGGCAGGTGCCTTTTCTGTGGATGAGTTTCCTGAGCATTTACATTCTGGAAACAGCTATGTCATTTCCTTGGGACTAGAAATCTTCTGGAAGTTCTCAAGCTTGGAAGTGGAAGCTCTTTGCCTAGCCTGCTTGAGGGCTGGAGGTTGGCTGTGCAAGGGTGGGGCTGCGGGATGGGCTGCGCCTAAGGACTCACTAGGCAAGGGCCCTTTTTTCTCAGGGAATCGAAGCCTGGCAAAACCCCCCATCAGCACAAGAGGGCACTGTGCTCGCCTCAGGTAACATGCACCTGCCCAGGTAGAGCGCCTGCTAGGACTCAGGGTTCAAACGTGCTGCAGTAAAGGTCTATTCTGAGTTTGCAGGGTGGGAGTGCCCCGAAACCTGAGGAAAGGACACTGCTCTGTGCATCCCCTCCCGTGCCTGGCATGTGAGAAGTTTTTCTTGGAAGGGGGAGGCTGAGCATAGTGATGTGACCCTTGAACTTTCCTCCTGGGATGTGCTTTCGTGGGGACCACACCCCCCTGCTTAGGGTAGTGCCAGGATCAGAAGCAGCTGGGAGGCGGAGGTCCAAGCCCGCACTCACACAGGCCCCAGTCACACCCATCTGCTTCTGCCAGAAGGCCTCAAAAGGAGGTGGCAGGCGCTAGAGCAAGCGCTGGCTGCCAGGAGGCAGCAGTGCAGCCTGGTCGACCCCACAGCTCCGGCAAAGCCTCACCTCCATCTCCCGTCTAAAGTGGGGCTCATGGCTTTGTTGACAAGGTGTTCTTTGTTACGCGGGCCTCTCTGTGACTGACTTGGAGGAGCTTCACAAATGACGCATGCTCTCCCCAGCTCCTCCCACACCCGGGAGCTCAGGTGGAAAGTTCTTTCATCGTGCCGTTGCCAGCCGTTCCTCCCCCCTGCAGACCCCTGCTTCTAGCGTCTCTCCATCAAGAGCATGAGTTCTCGTAGCTGATCACAGTGCTGCTGCTGAGACAATCCCAGGTCGCCTTGCTGCACAGACGGTGCTCCAGGGAATCCATACGCCCGGGCCCTGTGCGCCGTGCTCCTGCTCCTTTCTCTGGCCTTTTACCTCACGGTCTCTGTGCCTTGGGAGTGGCCTTTCCCCAAATCATGAAACTGTCCCTGCTGGGCTTCCTCTGAGCTACTCCATGTCCACCCTGTCCTGCAGGGTCTGAGTTTCGTCCTCACAACTGTCACGGATAAGATTACTCTGAAATCTTATGGTTGGTTCTACGGTGATATTAATTTGGCACTTAACATGTACTTTCTTATCTCCTTCCTTAAATAGAACCCTCTTGAGACCAGGGGTTAATTATCTCATCTTTAAGTCATCAGCCAATTACACGCAAGACACGACCATGGTACTGTGTCAAAAAAATAAATAAATAAAGACACTAATGAATATGGCAGTCACCAAGAAAGAAAAAAAAATGCGTCCCAGGAAGTTGTAGTTTCATGAAGTAAGTCTCATAGTAAGTTGGGAACATTTGTAGAAGGAAGGAAATAATAAGAGAAGAACAGAAAGTAATAAAACAGAAAAAAAATTACACTGAAGAGGATAATGAAATCAAAGTTGTTTGGAAAAGACTAATAAAAAATGATGCACACCGGGAAAGATTGATCAAGGGATAAGTGGGAAGCTCTTGGTGGTTCTTAAGCCAAATGCCATCCAGATGTTGGGCTTATTTTATGAAAACAAGTCTTAAATCCCTAAAAGACATTCCAGTCTGGACCTGCTGATTCATTAACATTTACTTAGCACTCTTGTCCAGACCTCTCCTCCCACTGCTCTAGGGTCATAGGCCCTCAAATCCAGTGTCCTGAGGAGGAGGAGGAAGAAACTATAGAAGGAGTGAAGCAGGTGAAACCGAATTCTTTCTTGGAATCAGAGATCTTCAGCAACTTGGAAGATAGAGGCGCTACTCCTGAGTCCCTAAATGGCCACGGGTCATTAGAGATCAGAGAAGAGCCAAAAAAACCTCAAACAAGGAGTGTAACTCAATCCCATGCTTGGAGACAAACGCGTGGCGTTTGAGGAGGTGACTTGACTGGCTGAGACGCACCTTGAGGATGGTGCTGCCTTTGAAAGAAGAAACCAAGAGCCACTTTACAAAGCTTGCCACTGAGCTTAGAGAGTTAGCCCAGCTCGCTGAGCCACTGCAGAATTTCAAAGCTTGGCTTACATTAGAGGGACATGTGCATGCTTTATGGAGCACTTATTGGCTTTCTGTGAGCCTCTATTTCAGGACGAGTGGAGATGCTTCTTAGTTTTTTTTGTTTTTTTTTTTTTTTAAAAAAAAGAGAGAGAGAGAAAAAGCAAGCAAGCATGACCAGGAAGCACAAGCACCCTATCGAGGCCCTTGGAAGTGGGAAGCGTGTGGGAGCGTGTGGGAAAGAAGCTTCTGCTGAGGCTCTTGCCCTCCCCTTGTCTACCCAGCCAAGGAGGCCCTTCAGGACCACCCCAACAAGCGCAGAACAAAGGCTCGCTTGGAGGTTCAGCACTAACACAGGGCAGCGCTCCTCACGGCTGTCTTTCGGCTGGAGCCAGGACATCTTGCAACTCGGCAAGCGTCTGCTGGGAACCCGATGTGTGCCAGGCACTGGGCTGGGATAAGAGGCACTGGATGAATTAGGTATATGTCCTGTCCTTGAGGAACCTACAGCCCACCTAGGAAGGTAGTCACCTGAACACAAATGTAGGGTCCAGTGTGATAACAGGCAGAAGGCACAGAGGTCTTTCTGATGTAGTGAGTGATGGAATCAATTAATTAATGGAGGTGCCAGCTTTCTAGTTTTCCGTTCTCTGAGGTGGCCTCTGCTGCCAAAGGCATAGTGGACAAGAGAAGCACAGTAATTTTCAGCCACGACACTTTTAAGGATGAAAGGGAGACCTGTGAATAACTGCACAAGGACACGAGGGAGCCAGGACTGTCCTAAGCAAAGTGGGCAGATGGTAATCCCACTGAAGGGAAAGGGAAAACGCAGTGGGGCAGATGGTAATCCCACTGAAGGGAAAGGGAAAACGCAGAGAAGTGTAACGTGAGGAATAGTTATTGCTCCTTCAGTTATTCCCTTTGCTTTAATTAAAACTTTCTTCTTCATGGTGGTAAACCATACCTAACATAGAATTTACTGTCTCATACATTGGAAAGCATACAGTTCAGTAGCGTTAAGTACATTTACATTTTGGAGCACGCAGTCTCCAAAACTTGTTTCATCTTGCAAAACTGAAACTGCACGCCCATGAAACAGCAACTACCGACTCTTCCCTCAGCCCCAGAAGCCGCCATCCCACCTTCTGTCTCTGTGGATCTGGATACGCCAGGTAACTGACATCATACAGTAGTATTAACTTTTCGTGACTGGGCTTATTTAACTTCACACAATGTCCTCAAGGTTCTTCTACTTATTTTTGATGAGCAGTATCACGATGTCCAACTCACACTCTCAATAGAATCACCGAGAACTAAAATTATGTAAGTTATGACATCATTGCTGTTCTCAACTGATCAGATTGGGTTTGAGCTTTCTTTTTTCTTTTGTTTTTGTTGGTTTGCAGTGGGCCGGCTGCATTTCAGGCATACTCAGGCTCTTGCAGTGCGGATTCTGCTGTGAGAAAACACAGGTTATGCAAAGCTTCAGGTGTGTTATAGTGCAGCAGCTACTTGGAGAGCGGCCAGGCCAGTACTTGCTGGGGCTGGCACGCTGGGCCCACAGACATGGTGTTGTTTCTATGGTACTTAGTCTGTGGGAGATTTTGTTGGTTCAGAGATTCTTAAATTTAGTGCTCATGGCTGTAAGTCTGTGTAATCTTCAACTTTCTTATAGACTGCATAACTGTATTTTATATGAAAGCATATCATTTCAAAGAGCAAATTACAGAGGAGCATATATATTACGCAGATATGAGGATAGATGGATAGATACAGATAGACGTTAATAGACAGATGGCAGATAGAGCTAATGACTGAATAGGCATTAAAAGTCTGCAAAGTTGCAATCCAAACTACAATAGTATCTAACCAAAGGCAATGCAGTTTTTAAAACTCAATATGACGTTATAATGTATTTATTAATAATTCTATATTTTAAAAGAAAAGTCTTGACAAGGCAGTCATTTGGAGCCCAGGATATACTTCCCCTGATGCCATTCATTCATCTACTTATTTATCCAACAAGTTAACAAAGGCTGCATGCCAAGGACTAGTCTAGATACCAGAATGCAGCAGAGACAACACAGACAGAAATCCTTACTTCTGAAGAATTTACATTTAAAAAGGGGAACAGGGAAGACAGTAAATAAGAAAATAACATCGTAAGTTTGAAGGAGATAAATTACCTAAAGACAATAAAATAGTTTAATGTTGTATAGAGTGGCTGGAGGTGGGATGTGGGGAAACGATCCTTTGGAGAGTGTTAAGAGGGACCCTTCTGAGGACAAAATTGCAGAAGTTATTGAAGACCTGGAAACATTCTGGAAACAGAAAACACTCTGAGTAGGCAGAAGGGCAAGTTTAATGTTTAGGTTGCTGGAATAATGTAAGCCAAGATAGAAAGGTTGGCATGGACCAGAACAAGAAGAGAAGACTGTGTATAATAAATAGATCCCTGATGGGGATTAAGATTGTCTGGGAACTTATGAGAAAGGCAAGAACTGGCAATAATAGAGCACTGACTGGTTAAACGTCCAAATTAGGGCCTTTTAGCGGCTGGCGCCTGAGGCCTTGTGGTGCCTCAAGGAGATGTCAACCTCATGGTCCTCCAACAGCCAAAACTGAAACACTAGGAGTTCATGGACACTTTACAAAAGATTTTCATGTTTTTAGAGCAGTTCACAGCAAAACTGAGGGAAAAGTACACGGATTTCCATCTACACACCCCCAACCCATGCACAGCCTCCCCCATCATCAGCATCCTGACCAGAGTGGTACATGTGTTATGACTGATGAACCTACATTGATACAAAGTAATCACCTCAAGTCCATAGTTTAAATAAGCTTCCCTCTTGGTGTTATGTACTTTGGGGGTTTAAAAACATATAATGACATTTATGCATCATCACAGCATCACACAGCGGTTTTCATGCCCCAAATCCCCTGTGTTCTGCCTGTGTGTTCTCCCCGCCCGCAGCCCCTGGCAGCCATCAGATCTTTTTATGGTCTACTGTCCAGGGTCCTCACTGTGGAGTTTCAGGGCCCACTTTTAGGTCCCCACCACGATAAGTGGGCACCAGAAGTAATGCTCACAGGGCATTGATGGATCAGGCAACCGGGAGAAAAACATGACCCAAATTATGCAGAAACAGCTGCTTGGAGCAAGTATCAAGGCTTAAGAAACCACACAACTTTATCAAACCAGGTGTTTAAATTTGATGAACACGAACTGCAGCCTAATAGCCCTCAAGTTCCCCGCAGGCGATTTTCCTTCTAATCACCCGTCAGCCTGTGTGTGCTCCAGGCCGCTCCATAACCCTCATGTGGTACCTGTTTCCAGGATGTGTTACTTCGTATTTCTTAGATCAGTTGCTTTTGCTTAGGATGCTGACCTTGGGGCAATTTTAAATTGCTGTCTTGTAATATGATCACATAAGAACATCTGGGAAATATTTTAAGTTTTTAATTGATAGTGGTTATGCAAATAAGTTAATGCATCTGAACCAAGATTCCTGTTCTTGTTTGCATTCCATTTATATCTTCCATCAACCAAGGAACATTTGATCTGAGGTGTTTCCTCCAAGCAAGGGAGAAGGACATGGCCTCAGGGAAGGAATCAAACCTAGCTAACACTTAAAGAAGGGAAATGGTATCTGATCTTGCTGAAATCTGCTTTTCTTGCAGGGTAAACAGAGGAAATGTCATAGTGTCAAACAAAACAAAATGTGTAAACACACACACACACACACCCCCCAGTACCAACAGCACCAACAAGGGAACGCCATGCTTCAAAAAGGAGGATTTCTGAACCTTAAACCAGACACCACCCAGTTTTTAAATCATCATCTTTCTTCCCCTCCCAAGACTGAGCTGTGAAAACTAAGGTTTGCTTCCATTCACGAGCCAGCTCAGTAATATTGCAACAGTCATGCCCTGCTACCCAAGAGCACGTGCAGAGAGCTCTGAGACCTGGGGATGGGCAAGTAGTCTCAGGAAAACTTGAAGGATTCTTGTATTGTTTTAGTTTTATGGAGACATAATTGACATGCACAGAGCCTCTTCTGAAGGTGTCACTGGCTAACTCTGTGGGTATCTCCCAAAAGTATTCACTAGTAAGATGCTCCTAAAATTATAATGCACACTAGTAGAAATGAACAAGATCATGCTTGCCTTAAAATAGGAGAAACAGATTTGTGTTTCTATAATAGAGCCAAAAAATCACATCAATTAGAAATCTCTTTCATGACCTACTTTTGGAGGCAGTTGTTTTAATAAGTGTGTGGTTGTTTTTCAGTCACTAAGTCGTGTCTGATTCTCCCTGTCCTTCACCATCTCCCTGAATTTTCTCAAATTCATGTCCACTGAGTGGGTGATGCTATCTAACCATCTCATCCTCTGCCGCCCTCTTATCCTTTTGCCTTCAGCCTTTTCCAGTGAGTCAGCTCTTTGTATCAGGTGGCCAAAGTATTGGAGCTTGAGCTTCAGCATCAGTCCTTCCAATGAATATTCAGGATTGACTTCCTTTAGGATTGACTGGTTTGATCTCCTTGCTGTCCGAAGAACTCTCAAGAGTCTTTCCCAGCACCACAGTTCAAAAGCATCAATTCTTCAGCGTTCAGCCTTCTTTACAGTCCAGCTCTCACATCTGTACATGACTACTGGCAAAACCGTAGCTTTGACTACACAGATCTTTGTCGGCAAAGTGATATCTCTGCTTTTTAATACACTGTCTAGGTGTGTCAAAGCTTTCCTTTCAAGCACCTTTTAATTTTAATAAGTATAATATTCCCTTGTCCCTGCTCTAGGTCTTCCTCTCCCCCATCCTGAGGGGCAGTCTGCACTGGTGACGTTCTGGGGACAGTTGAGAGCAGCTCTGGGCCACCTTGTCTCCCTGTAGGACGCAGAAGCCAGGCCGCCTGCCCTGCTGTGAGCGGCGCCAACTGCACATTCCTAGGTGTACTGCGAGCTCCGCCTCCAGACTCGCCCCCCGTCACCCCTCCTGCTAGTCCCAGAGCTCACCTGGAGGCCACAGGTGCTCACTGTCCCCAGTGGCCTCTCTCGTTCCTGGTGCTGAAGGGAGGCAGGAAGATGAGCAAGAATCCTGAGACCTAGAAGGGACAGAAGCAGTGAAAAAGTCCCATCTGGGACTTCAGCTGCCTCTTTCTCAAAGTAGCGTAAACACATTTCACACCGTGAGATTTTTTTTCGAGGTGTATTGTTAATTTTTATTTCGAGATAATTGTTCGGTTCACATGCGGTTGTGGGAAACAATACAGAGATGCCCCAGTTTCCCCTGCTGGTGACGTGTTGCATAATTATAGTAAATGTCACAACCAGAGCATGGACAGCGATCCAATCATGGCCTCACTCAGGTGTCGCCAGCTTCAGACACACTCATCTGCATGCATGCCTCTCTGTGCTTGTTGCTGTGTGATTCTTCACACTTGGAATCATGTGACTACACCTCAGTCAAAGTACAAAGCTCTTTCGTCACCACAAGATTCCCTTGCGGTACCTTCTAGAACCAGTCTCATCTTAACAAGCTGTGTGTGTTGCAGATGTGCGGCGTGGGAGGTACCAGGTGTGACTGCAATGACACAAACAGTGTCAGCAAAGGGCATTTCCTCTCCTGCCTGAGAGGGAGTGTCGGGGTGGGAGAAGCCTGCCCAGCCCTTAGCATTAACCAGCAAAGAGGGCACAGATGAGACGCAAAATGGGTCTGGCAGCAGATTCCCTTGTTAGAATCTTTGCTGCACTACATTCTGTCCTTTGCTTGTGGAAAAGTCATATAACTCCTAGACTGTGCCCGAGCCTCTGGAGCGGAGGGAAGCCTGCCTCTCTGCACAGAGCCCAGGGCTCCGTGGGCACTCACTCTGCTGGCCAGATAGCTCGGGGGGCCAGCCTGTCTCAGCAGTCTTTGAGGCTCGGACCCTCGCTGGATATCATGAGGACTCTTGGAGCCCTCGGTGCCAAAGTCACAGATCACTGTGGACCAACCACTCATAGGTGACAAGGACCAGCTGCAGTCATTTGCTCCTGGTGGCAGATGGCTTCGAATATGAGCATTTTCCATCGACCCAAGGCTTCCCCACCAAAGTGAGGCCAGAGACCTCAGAGGAGGAGGTGCAGGGCAGTAGGCCCAGGTGATAGAATGTTCCCCCTGGACCTCGTCAGTGTGAGTTTGGGAAAACTGTTCCCAGAGCCCCATCTTTGTGATGTTCAGATCCCAATGCTCGGCTGGCCTCTTGTGACTCACAGACCACTGTGACATCCAGACGACCTCATTAGCATATCCCAGGCTTGGCTCTGCTCCTATAAGGAAACATGCCAGAAACCTCCGCCTCTGGCTTCACAGGTGCCGCAAAGGTGTCAGACACTCGGTTTTCATGAATGCCTTAACTGCCTTAAAAGGTTTCATCTCTAAACCCCAGGGATAATGCCAAAATACATGACTGCTGCCACAGTCCAGCACTCAGATGTAAGTTACTTTTCATATGTACCTTGTGGCTCAGATGGTAAAGAATCCACCCAAAAGGAGACATGGGTTCAGTCCCCAGGTCAGGAAAGCCCCCTGGAGAAGCAAATGGCTACCCACTCCAGTATTCTTGCCTGGAGAATTCCATGGACAGAGGAGCCAGGCAGGCCACAGTCCATGCGGTCACAAAGAGTCAGACAGGACTTCACAACTGAGCACGAGTAGCCACATATGGCTAGTGGCTTCTGTATTGGGCACTGCAGGTTTAGAACATTTCATCACTGCCGTTCCTTTGAACAGCAAGCACTGTTCTAGAAAGTTCTAAATAAAGAGATGGCATGGTCTCCCTGCCTTGAAGAGTTTCACCTGAGGCCTGAGAGAGAAGAGTTTTGTGCATCTTGGCCTTTGAGTCCCAGCTCTTTCTGCTCATGCCTTTATTAGCAGCTTTCACTACTATCTGAGGGCCTAGTCTGTGATGCTCATGGAGGGTGACAAACCACACACTTTGTTCACTCGGGGGCTTGCTACAGTCACAGATGCTGCACTCCCTCCTCCAGAGCTGCTAGCTGGGGGAGCTGGTGGGGGACCCATGAATCAGCCTGTTTTAAAGGAGCCATGGAGTATAAAGAGGTCGGCTGTGAGCCCAGCTCCTGAGTCAACATTAGGCAACTCTATCCCAGGAAGAGAAAATTCAGAACAGAGATACCACCTACGCATCTAGGCAGGGAAACGCGAAGCTATCATCTCCCCTAGAAAAAAAACATTCTTAAATTTTGCTGTTTCTGCAGAGAATGTTTTATGCATCCCACCCCTGGCCTAAATCATCAGGCCCCTACAACGTTTGTAACTTGGCCCTGGGGCTCAAGAACACCTCGGCTTCCCTGTCAGCTGGTCCTCTCCCCCAGTCCTGGGCTCCCTTCTGTGGCTCAGGCCTGTGTGCTGTTTCCCCCTCTGACCTCATCACAATGACAGAGTGGTCTGAGCAGCTGCCGGCCTTCAGGCTGGACCCAGGAAACATCTTTGGCTCCATGCTCTGTAGCCCTGGCCTTCCTCCCGGTCTTCTCCGGAGCACTGGCACCAAGCCAGGCTTTCCTCCTTCCTTTTCCCAAAGGAACATACTGAATGTGGGCACCATCTCCTTGTCCATTATCCTGAAACTTGCCCTCGGTCTGGACTCCTTACCCCTCCTCAGCTCCCATTTAACATCCCTCCTAGTTTATTCACTCACTGAGACCGCGGTGGGAGGCAGGCTCTGTTCCAAGCTATTTCCATATGTTCATTCAATCCTCACCAGGCAAGTGCTGACCATCCCCATTTTGCAGATGAGGAAACTGAGGCAGAAAGAAGTTAAGCAATTACCCCAAATTACAAGCTAATTGATACTTGAAACAGGTTTCAAACCCAGTGAATTGAACTCTGGCTCAAATTATGTTAACCGGATGTGTTACGGCCTTTTCATGCTTACCAATTGCCTTGACTTTTACACAAAATTATGTTAAGATATATACTTTTTCTTTATCCCACTGACAACATCATTGCCTGTGAGTCAGAATTACAAGAGAAAAATACATGAGACGGAGAATGTTATTGCCCTCCAATTGCATGTCCTTTTAATTCTTTCCAACTCTGGGCAGAGGTCCTCAGGGCAGTCCTGGGCAGGAGAAGCGTGACATTGGAGGGGATTCAGCCCAGTATTCCCAGTTAGCAGCTTGATTGCTCCCTGGGTGTGCCTACTTGGTCCAGAAACACACAGAAGCAGGTCCTAGTTGGAAGGTTCTCACTCCTGCTTGAGAACTCTCCCCAGGACTCTCCCACTTGCCCCAGGCCAGCGGGGACCAGGCTGAGACGCAGGTGAGGCCCGTGGCTACAGGTTCTCACCTGCTGCTTGAGAACTCTCCCCTGGACTCTCCCACTTGCCCCAGGCCAGCGGGGACCAGGCTGAGATGCAGGTGAGGCCCGCGGCTGCAGGACAGTGGACACGTGTGCTTCTCTGAGATGGAGTAGGAGGACCTGCTCACCCTGCCGCCCCACGGCTTGCTCACCGTCCACATCCTGTGGGACGCAGAGCGAAGCTCGAGAGGAAGAGACTGCCAACTCGGAAGCACCCGACAACACCTGGACGTGCTCGGAAGAGGTTTCCATAGCCAGAGCTGCCCAGTTCAGAGGCAGGCTGGAGGGAGCAGAGACGCCTCCACGGCTGGGGCTAGAAGTGGGCCCATGGCCATGCAGACCCTGGAGGAGAGGAAAGAGGCCAGTGCGGCTGGGATTTGGGCCTCTCATGTCCTACCCAGGTGTCTGTGTGGAGGGAAGAGAGTTCTAAGAGAATGCTGTGACTCCAGCTGAGAGAGGCAGAATGGCCTCGGAAAATCAAATGCAGAAAGTGGGGTGCAGTGGGGTGACGCAGAGCAAGGGCTCAGGTCTCTCCCAGTGGGCTCTTGCTGGCTAGGAGTCCCCTCTCTGGGTGCTGGAAGCTGAGCCCAGCTCCACTGCAGTGATGGAGGAAGGGACACCCGGGGTCTCTCTCAGCTCTCAGCCACCACTGCTCAGCCCCCTGGGCTTGTGACTTAGACTCAGAGCCCCCACCTTCTCAGCTGAGCTACAGGGATGCAGCATCCACACACACCTCCCTCTCAGCATCCGACGCTGTCCTGCAATCAGATGAGGGTGGTCAGGGGGTGCCCAGGGACCTGGTGGCAGGGCCCAGAATATGTGCATCCCTCTGCCTACCTACAAAGACAGGAAGAAAAAGACTGGGGCTGCAGGGACCAGAAGACTTCAGAGCCCTCTCTTCACTTAAACACTGGAGCCCAGGCGAGTTTCCATCAGACGAGTCAAGTAATTGAGTTCAGGTTAGATTAAATCCAGACACATCCCGTGTTTAGTGCCAATTACTCACTGCCAGCAGGGGCGGGTGAGGGGTCTGCACTGTGTCAGGCCGAGCCTTCTGGCGACTGGCTGTTCCTTGAGCTCAAGGTGAACTGACCTGAAATAATAATAGTTGTGGCCCTGGCTTTGTCTCACCTGGAGCTGGCACTTTGCCCCCATCTGCCGTGGCCCAGGCAGACAGCCTCTTCTCTCCTCGTTTACCACGGAGGATGGGGCATTCAGGACTGACCTTCTGCCCTACCTCTGTCCAGACTGAGATTCCCATGATGGAAAAGAGGAAAGGAACTGAAGCCCACGCTGCCCTTTTCATTCACCAGAGCGTGAAATGCAGGCTGGAAGTCTGCCCCTGTGGACCCTTGAGGCTCTCCGTCATGACCAGAGTGCTGCAGCCCGTGAGGGCAGCCGGGCAATCAGGAGAAAGGATGCTGTGATTTGTCATCTAAGTTCACAGCCTGGGAGGAAAACAACCCAGAATTAAGAGCCTGGCTTTCCACCGTGAAATGGCTTAAATCAAGCGTGGCTTTAAGCCAGGGGCTGGGTAGCCCCAGATGCGCCCTCTTCAGAGGAGCTTTGCTTTCACACAGCCCCAGCTCCTCCTAGTCTGGAAGGCACAAGGAAGGAAAAGACCAGCAAGAGGAAAGCGGGAGTCCAGAGGAAGGACACTCAGGGCTCAAGCCTGATGCTCAGAGGGAAGCAGAGTACTAATTCAAGCCTAGGAGAATGCTGGGGAGAAACCCGGATACAGCAGGACCCTGGGAAGTGGGACCTGCGGTTTGGCCATGTGGCTTTGCAGAGACCCCTCTGCAAAAAGAGGGGAGGCAACTGGTGGTGAGCACAGCACGATTGCCAGCCTCTGGCTGGAGTGACAAAGGCCAGATGAGAGCTCTCTCTTTCAGAATAGAAAGCAGTTTTGCTAGGATATTTTCTTTTTCTTGTTTTTCAACACAACATTTCCCCACTGTTTTCAATTGCTCTGTTAGTGAATAAAGGCTGTTTATTAGTTATTTATAGCCCTATAACAAGTTGCCTCAAAATAGAGCATCTTCAAAGAGAAAAATTGTATAACACAGGTTTTGAGGGTCAGGAATCTGGAGGAAGCTCATTTGGGTGGTTTGGGGTCAGGGTCTGCTAAGAGATTGGAGTTAGGATGTTGGTCAGGACTGCAGTCATCTGAAGGCTGGACTGAGGCTGGTGGATCTACTTCCAAGATTGACCCCACCCCACCCCCATGGCTATAGAATGCAGGCTGTGGTTCCTTGCTGACTGCTAAGAGGAGGCGTCATTTCTACCTGGTGACTTCTCCAGAAGGTTGCCTGAGTGTCCTTATTGTGTGGCAGCTGGCTTTCCCCAAAGTGGGAGGTCCAAGAGAAAGGAAAAGAGACAGCGGGAATCCGTAAGGCTTTTTACGACTTTCTGCGAGTGTCAGGCAGAATTCTGCGATGGCCCCAGATTCTGCCCCTGGGGCACATGTGTAACACCCACCTTTTGAGTGGAAGCAGGACTTAAAATATGATGAGGTCTCACTCCCATGATGTTATATTATATGGTAGCAGGGCTATTGTGATTAAGATTCCTAACTTGACTCCAAGTTAAGACAGACTGCCCTGGGTCGGCTTGATCTAATGATGCAGTCCCTTGAAACGGAGCAGATGTGCAGCGAGGCATTTGAAGGAGTGAATTGCTGCATTGTGGAGGGATCCCATGTGTCAAGCCCCCAAGGGCAGCCTCCAGGAACTGAGAGCGGCCCCCAGCCAACAGTCAGCAAGATTTCAGGGGCCTCAGTCCCTCCAACTGCAAAGAACTGAATTCTGCCAGCTGTTTGAGCTCGGAAGGGGACCCCGAGCCTCAGATGAGATCTCAGTCCCAGCCACATCTGATTTCAGTCTTGTGAGACCCTGAGCAGAAGACTCCATCACCCTGTACCTGGACTTCTGATCTCCAGAACCGTGAGATAATAAATGCCCATTAAATCCATGGTCATTTGTTATGTGACAACAAAAAACGAATACACTCATTCTCGGAAATCGCATCCCATTTCTTCTGCCTTCTTTCTGCTTGCCAGGAGCCAGTTACTGAGTCCACAGACTCGAGGGAGGGGTTCGCTGTGTGAAGGGAGTGCCCAAGAATTTGTGGATGTATTTCAAACCACTGCAGACTCACAGAGAGGGCAAGTGGGGCCATGTTGATACACCCAACACAGAGACGAACAGGGGCCAATGCTTTTAACATCCTGAGTGAATTCACGCGGGATGACTTTACTGGCTTAGGTAAGGCCAGTGAGAGTTTTCTTTTAAGAAGTGACAATCCTGGCTGTGATGTGGGAGGTTGGTGCTTGCTTTTTTCCCTTTTGATATTCCCTGGTGAGCAATCTATGGAGTAATTGTATAGAACTGGGATGAGGATGGCGAATTCCTGTCTTTAATTTGAAAGTTACAACGTGTTAATCAGCCCCAGTCTGAGCCATGCTGACTTGAGGGAGTGTTAACCCAGCAGCTTTCCCAGATGGGGCAGGGTTAGGACCAAGGTGGAGTTCAGATGGAGCCCGCAGGAGAGACCTTTAGGGGCTCTCAGCAAGACAAAGCCAACTGTCCCAGAGCTACTGTACTGCTGTACAATGGCTCCTGGCCTTGGATGGAATGGTCTTCAATGCTTGCCACCATGTCAGCTCTTAAAGCTATGGGAAGTTTCCAGAAATTGCTTGGACCGTTAGAGATCACCCAGTAAAAGCATATGTATGCAGTCTGGGATTTTTTTAAATTATAAATCTTAATTTTTGATAACAAAATTTCTTATTGTATGGTTATATAGATTTAAAAAAACCACTTTGCCTTGTAGCTTCTCCCTCTTAATCACTTGTTTTCTGTGTTCCTAAGGGTTCCTAAGGGTTAAATAGGGCTTCCCTCATAGCTCTGTCAGTAAAGAATCTGCTTGCAATTCAGGAGACCCAGGTTCAATTCCTGAGTCAGGAAGATCCCCTGGAGAAGGAAATGGCAACCCCTTCTAGTATACATCCCTGGAGAATCCCATGGACAGAGAAGCCTGGCAGGCTACGGTCCATATGGTCGCATGAGTCAGACACGACTTAGCAACTCAACCACCACCACCAAGGGTTAAATGCTTCTGAAGTTTCTGAGGTCTGGGTTAAAATGGTAACTGAAGTGAATGGTGGTCTGGGGCGAAGGGAGGGGGGCAGCCGCCCAGAAACCATCACTGTTATGAACAGACAAGGGCCACATGCCTGAGGCTTTATCTTCCCAAGAAGCAGAGAAGAAGGAAAAACAAAAACTGGATAATTTAAAAACATGTCAGCAATCTGGCAAAAGTCAGAGAAGTCAAAAAGCCATATGAGTTCATAAATAAGCCACAGATCCTGGCTGGATTTAGTAAAAATCTCTGAAGGCTTTGCCTATTGACAGCAGCTCAGTTTGGGTTCCCTTCATTTTAGCTGCGGCAGGCAGCCTGCGGGGGCCTGGCTGGATGGGCCTGTGAGCGTTCGCAGGCGGCCTCGGGGTGGGGAGGGTCTTCAGGATGGAGGCCCCCAAGGGTCGCAATCACAGGGAGGCAGGAGGCTGTTAATGCGGCTGTTATCATCAGGGAATGACGGTGATGGTAGCAAATATGGTAGTCAGGCCGCCCAGGAGGAGAGGGCTGCGGACCAGAAATGCACTGGAGGGACTGCAAGCCTTTCAGTTCTCAGTCTCAGCCCAGAGGGAGCCATTCCTGCTGGGCGCACCCACCCCCCAGACCTTGGTGCAAAGAGGGAGTCGTCCCCAACGATGCCTGTTTCCCTGTTGCGCCTCTTCGTATCTTTATGTGTTAGAGGCCCAGGAAACGGAAGGAAGAAATCATCTTGCATCATGAGGCGACTGTCTTCTGTCAGAAGAGAGTTTCTCTCTCTGCGTATATGCGTAGACCTACAATCATTGCCACTCCGGTATTCTTGCCTGGGAAATCCCATGGACAGAGGAGCCTGGGGGCTACAGTCCATGGGGTCGCAAAGAGTCAGACACAACTGAGCGACTCAGCAACAACAATAATCATTGCCACATTCTCAGGCTGGATGGAGAAATGTGGGAGGGGCCCACTGAGTCTCCGGGGAAGACTCCACTGAATCTGCATCCACTGGGAAACAGACTGGAGAGCAAGGACTCAACTCAGATTGCTCCACTGACCGCAGATGCCAGGATGACCAGCTGGCCCACCACCTTCCTCTCCTGGGGCTGGGCTGCTCAATCCCCCGCACCTGATAAGAGTTTAGCTTTAATACATGTACATTTCGTCATTTAATTCTTGCAAAATCATAAAACATAGGGATTATTTTTGTTCTTCTTTTAAAAAGCTAGATGTCTTGTCCAAGGACAGACAGCTGCTAAGTGGAGGGACCAGGACTTGAGCCCAGGTCTTCCCTACCACATGGCAGAGTCCTCACACCCACACACGCCCCCAGATACAGCTTCTTCCTTTGGCACAAGGAATCCCTGCACAGGGAGGCCCACAGATTTTGAAATAGCCAAGCAGGTACACACACAATGGTCAGAGGCGTGGGAGAGTCGAATCCAAACAGCTCAGCACTTGGCAAAGAGAAGCATCCTTTGCCTGAGTATGACTCACGGCTGGACTTGTTTATTGGGGGAACCATTTGTATGGGTTGGGCTTTCAACATCCCTTTGATATCTAACATCTGACATTCATCCCAGCTCCATGGATATATGGGTGGATGTAGCGGGGTGGATGGTGGCCCCAAAACATATGTTCACACCCTAATCCCCAGGACCTGTGAATATTACCTTATATGGGAAAAGATGTGATTAAGCTAGTGATCTTGTGAAGAGGAGCTTATCTTGGGTTTTCTGAGTGGACCCTAAATGCAATCACATGGACCCTTGTAAGAGAGGGAATTTGACATGGACCTAATTAAGGAGAAGGTCCCACAAAGACGGTAGCAGATTGGAGTGATGTAGTCATAAGCCAGTAATGCTAGGGCAGCCACCAGAAGCTGGAGGAAGCAAGAGAATCCTCCCTGGTGGCTTTGGAGGGAAGACGGCCTGCTGATACCTTGATTTCAGAACTGCGAGAGAATGGATTTTGATTGTTTGAACCCACTGAGTGGTAATTTGTCACAGCAACCAGAGGAAACGTGGGTAAAGCCCCCTTTCCCAAAGCCCCTCCACCTGTACTTAACCCACCCCAGGGGAAGGGATGTCCTGACTTGGCCACTGCTTGATCATATCTGGACAAAGAACCACTTTCCAGACCATCTCTGAGGTCATCCTTAGCCTTACATTACAGCAAGTCACCCAGCCAGACAGCAAGAAGTCAGCATGAAGGTGATACCCAGGACTGTGCACCCAGACGACAGGCTTTCAGGGAGACTGAGAAAATGAGTTCCTTCTTAAAATACTGTTCTCCAACTCTGTTTTTAAATTAACACTATATATATATATATATATATATATATATATATATATATATATATCCCAGATATATATATATATCTGGGACTTCAGACTTCCCTGGTGGCTCAGACAGTAAAGAATCTGCCTGCAATGTTGGAGACCCAGGTTCGACCCCTGAGACCGGAAGATCCCCTGAAGAAGGGAATGGTAACCCACTCCAATATTCCTGCCTGGAGAATTCTACAGACAGATGAGCCTAGCAGTCTGCAGCCCATAGGGCCACAGAGTCAGATACAACTGAGCAACTAACGCTTGCACTGGGACTTCTATCATTCGTAACACCAGAAAAGCCATCTTTGCAGAGCGAAGTGGTATCTCATTGCAGGAAGCCCCAAGAAAGAAAGAGGAGCAAGGTTTGGACGAAAGCTGGTGTTAAGAGTTAGGATTTAAAACTAGTGTGCGTGCGTTGCTGAGTCGCTTCAGTCAGTCAAACTCTTTGTGAACCTATGGGCTCTAACCTGCCAGGCTCCTCCGTCCATGGGATTCTCCAGGCAAGAACACTGGAGTGGGTTGCCATTTCCTCCTCCAGGGGATCTTCCCAATCCAGGGATCGAGCCCACATCTCTTAGGTCTCCTGCACTGGCAGGCGGGTTCCTTACCACTGGTACCACCCGGGAAGCTCCAAAGCTACTGTAGAAATACAAAAATTGGCCTAAACTTTTTGTATTTTAAACCTTCTATTCAATGAAACTGGAAAGCTGAAGAGAACATATCTTGCCCAGAGACATGCTGATGCAATCAATATGATTGGTGAACTGAAAAGCGAGGCGATTAAGGAACCAAAACATCAGACCACACTAGAAAAGCAAGAATCAAGGAGGGTATCAGGTGATTGGCCTGCAGAAGGCTGTCAGGAAAGGTGGGTTCTGAAATTCACAGAGAGAAGAAGGGATTGGGAAGAGAATCTGAAGTAATCCTCACCCCTCAGGTGTGTCTGTGGCCACAGGGGAAAGGGAGCCCTGAGGTCTTAGCACCAGGAAAAGACATGAGCTCAGGCACCCAGCGGTAAGGTGGGTGGTGTCTGCAGAGGACACTTGCAATGACAGAGGTGGAGCCAAGAGAACTGGAGCTCCGGTCACCGCAGGAAGGTGGCATGTGAATTCGTAAAGGTCTTGGATGGGGGAGCTGCCTGGGGGAGCTGCCTGAAGGAGCCCCCTGAACACTTTCTCTACTGGCCGTGCTCATGCAGCACTCTGACTACTGAGCGCGCCCCTCCCCGCCCCCTGCAGCGCCCCCCGCCCCGTACCTCCACAAGTGGGCTCAGTGTTACCGGCTGGGGGAACTGTGAGGACCTCAGGAGCCCTGCCACTGTGGGACTTCCTCGCTCTCCCTCTGAAAAAGCTTGCTTTCAGTTCTCCTGCCTTGGCATCGTTGCTCCACGAGGCTGGACATGACTCTTTATGTCAATGGCTCTTTGAAAGCACCTTCTCAACGTATCTGGGTCCACATGACAGCAGAGAGGCTTTGTGGAATCTTAGGCTGCTCTCCCCCTCGAAAGGCCTCAAAGAAGCAAGACTCAGGATGGCTGTGCCCTGGGAACCTGCTCAGATGATGAGTGAAGCAGACGTGCTATGCTGTGCTCAGACCCTTCAACTGTGTCCGACTCTGCGACCCCATGGACTGTAGCAGGCTCCTCTGTCCACAGGATTCTCCAGGCAAGAATACTGGAGTGGGTTACCATTCCGTTCTCTGGGGGACCTTCCCGACCTAGGGATCTAACCCAGATCTCCTGTGTCTTCTGTGTTGCAGGCAGATTCTTTACCCACTGAGCCACCTGGGAAGCCCAAAGCAGATAGCTAGTATCATCTTTGTATTGTTTAATCTTGATGGTAATACGTCTTCTAAAAACAATCAAAACATTTTATAGATAAAATATATGTTAAAATATAAATATTTTATAGGTAAAACATTTTACAGGTAAAAATATGAATTACTATCCAAATTGCTTACCTTCTCCCTTAGTTTTACTTTCTCCCCATTCAAGCATGTGTATGTCAGCAGAAGAGTGATGCGATAAGGCAGGTGGAAGAGACGGCGGGGCTTTTCCGGCCTTGGTTACAAGGTGCAATGGAAGCAGCTGAGTGGAACCTGACGGAAGCTTCACGATGAGCCATCTGGGCAGAAAGAGTTAGAAATACTTCACTGTCACACGTTGGGGGATAGAAGGCTGCCGTGCCCTCCCCCAGCTCCCAGCACCACCACCATTTGGGTACATATAGTCTTCCAGGTCATGGTACTATGCAGAGCCTATGTTTTATAAAGATAACCTTTACTATCCATATTTTATTACAATTTAGCTTTTCACTTAAGATCCTATTGAATCTTTCCGTGTCAACCCATATAGAACCATCTTAGTCTTTCCAATTAATGTAATTATTAGTCCAGTTCTCTGTTGTAGCATGCTTTTTTGACTGAGTCATCTCTCAAAGGACAGTCGGGTTTTTGCAAATAAGTTTGCAATGCGTCTCATGTACATACATCTTTATATACCCGTGTACACGCGTCTGTATAATAAATTTGTAAAATGGGAATTTTCGGCCAAAGGCTAGATTGTATTTATTTGAACATATTTGATAATATTTCCGTCTATAAAATTTGCACCAGTTTATAGCCCCTCTGCTGTGCTGTGCTGTGCTCAGTCGCGTCGAGCTCTTTGCAACCCTGCGGACTGTGGCCCGCTAGGCTCCTCTGTCCGTGGGATTAAACCTCCAATTCTGGTGTCTCCTGCGTTGGTAGGCAGATTCCTTTACCACTGTGCCACCTGGGAAGCCCCACAGGTACTATGTAAAGAAGTTTCAGACTGGTCTTTTCAGAGGCTCAGAAACCCAATATCAAGACAGAAAGTAACCCAGAGCAGACAAGGCCATTGAGATACTAGGACAACTCGTTTAAGGGTTTTTGTTTTGGTTTTTTTTTCCCCCTCAGAGCACTGTAGGAGGTCAGGACTGAGTGGAGAAGAGCAAAGGGTGGAGGGATTGAGTGACTCAGGCCAGAAACCTTTAGTTAGCCGCCGTGACAGAAGGAAAACATGCATTCAACCAAGTTAATTAAACCAAGCTGTATTATTTTTCTTGGCATTCTTTGCTTCCTCCTTATAACTGATCTTTCTGGAAGGCAACCTTCACTCCTGCCCTGGTAGGAAAGTGGTACCTCACCTAGGAATAGGGCACAGATCCCCTTTTTCTCCTTGATGGTGGATTCACCCAACAGATGCTTTGGTATTTTTGTAACTGTTTCTTAATCTCATTTCGCACATGCTAACGAGGTTTTTTACTTTTTCATGTGTCTTTTATTAAAGTGATTTATGGAAAACACGCTGAGCTCTGGCTTTTAGGAACGACAGGGGTGGAACCCCGCCTACCTCATAAAACCATACCCAAGAGCCTGTGGATGAGCAAAATCGCATGGCGTCCAAGGGCTGGCAAAGTGCGTTTCAGAGAGGGTCCTTGTGAGCAGTGCTGCAGTCCGTCTCATTGGACGATGCAGCACTGGCGAAGCAACGGCAAATCTGTTTATTGTCACACCCCACTGAGGCTTGAGTACCTGCCACCCCATCAAGAACCTAGAGAAAGAAAGCCTTGCAACACCTCCTGGACTTGGCCAAGTCTTGTTTCCCTACTTTCTTTCACAGACACCTGTCAATGATCAACAGAAATGGCTCAGAACTACCAAGTGGCCCGGGCCAGGAAAGCCACGAAAGCTCAGGATTCTGCTGTAGAGCTGGCATGTGCAGCCCCTGCCTGGCTGGGCTATGAGGTGCCCTAGAAAGTTCTCTGGGATTTATGTTAAGTGATCTAAGACACGAACCCTCAGCTCCAGGTGAAGTGGATGGAGCAGGGGTGGGGAGGAGGAGAAGAGATGGTGAGGTGATGGGAATGGTTAACAGTGCCCTGAGCTGTTAACCTGGAGAAATGGGAAGAGAAGACAACTGAATTTAGTAATCAGGAGATTACTTAGATTTGGCCAAGCGTGGCCTCGGGGAATGGTTGAAGTGGAGACAGATGTCTCTGGGGCAGCAGGCTCCCCTAAGTCTGCATGGCCCTGTCTCCTCCTCCCCCCACCCTAACCCACACAGACCTCCTGGAAACACTTGGTCCCAGAAGAGCCCATGGATCCTGGGCATGTGCCATGAGGAGCTCCTGAGGACAGAGATGCAGGAGCCCATGCCTACACTTTGCGGGTGACCGGGTGGTTGGGAATGATAAAGGGGCTCTTTGTTACCTGGCCTCTGGGCATTCTGTCCTGGCAGGACCCTGCTGGGATGTGGCTCAGTTAAGAGCTGACACTGGGATTTCAGTGTCAAAGCAAGGACAAGCTACCTGCTTTGTCCAGTCACGACACCATGCCATTCAGCTCCCCCCTTCCTGGGGCGTGGGGACCACTCTTCCTCCTGTCTCACTTCTTTCCTCCACTGCCCTCCAGTTTTCCTGTCATGGAGCTGCATTTGAGGAGCCCACCTTCCGCATCAATTTTTAAATTCCACCCTGAGACCTAGATAGAGGGCAGCAGGCTACCCTTCATGGGAGCCACTCCAGACACAGCCCAGCCACCAGGATGTGAGTTAAGGCCTGCCCGACAGCATGCAGAGCACACTCCGAGGCTACACAACTGGGAAGTCGAGGGCACGCACTTGAGTTCATTATCTGAGGGTCTTGGAGAGGAAACCACTGAAAATCACTAAACTGAAACAGTGCTCAGTGCATACGTGGCTGTAAGCTCTTTGCACACATGGTTGTAAAAGTTAAAGTCACCATGGGTGGATAACCATCTTACACCCCCACTTTATAGACAAGGGCACAGACACACAGGACAGAGGTGACATGACTGACGTCTCAGCACAGAAGTGGCCAGACCTGTATTCTCACGGACTTCATGCTGTTTAAAGACAATGGTGATGGGACAGCTTTCGGAGTCAAACAGAAAAGAATGGACTCCACAGCACCTGGACTCCATGATTTATTATATGCGTTGCAACATATACAGGCATACCTCATTTTACTGCATTTCACTTTATTGTATTTTTTACAAATTGAAGATTTGTAGCAACCTCCCGTGGACCAAGCCTATCAATGTCATTTTTCCAACATCATTTTCCCACTTTGTGTCTCTGTGTCATATTATAGTAATTCTTGCAATATTTCAGACTTTTTCATTACTATTGATATGTTTGTTACAGTGATCAGTGATCGTTAATGTTACTACAATGATTTGCTGAAGGTTTGTAGATTATCACAATTTGCAGCTTATGGTTAATGTTTGTTAGCAAAAATATTTTAAAATTAAGGTATGTACTTTTTGTTAGACATAATGTTATTGCATAGTTAATAGACTACAATAGAGTGTAGTTTTTATGTGCAGTGGAAAATAAAAAAATTTGTCGGACTCACTTTATGTCAATATTCATTATCTGCGTGTCTGGAATCTTACCTACAGTATCTCCAAGGTATGTATATGTATATTTTCTTGTATTTATTATATATGTATATGCATGCATGTATGATATACCATGTACACACGCATGTATATATATATATATATATACATGTATCCGTTCAGTTCAGTTGCTCAGTCCTGTCCAACTCTTTGTGACCCCATGAATCACAGCACACCAGGCCTGGGGTTCCTGGAGTTCACCAACTCCTGGAGTTCACTCAAACTCACGTCCATAGAGTCAGTGATGCCATCCAGCCGTCTCATCCTCTGTCGTCCCCTCTCCTCCTGCCCCCAGTCCCTCCCAGCATCAGGGTCTATATAATACATAGTAAATACATGCTCTAGGTAAATGTAAAGACGTATATTCCAAAACGTGCATGAATGTTTGTCTTTTTAACCACACATGTAGTCTTCCCTCCCCTCCTTTTCGCTGTACGTCTGGCGAGCCCTTGCAGGTGTAAACCTGTGTGTTGAGATCTAGGAGGAGCGTAGGGGGAAGAGCAAAGCAAAGCCCTGCTTCCCAGTCACCATGGTCCTGCTCTCATGATGTTGGGGTCCTATCTGACACCCAAAGGCGACCACCAGGAAAGCACCCATTCGCCTCACTGAGGCTCAAAGACAGTGACATAGCTTGGCTCTCACTGGACTCTCAGAGGGAGAAGAGCAGAAGCAGAGATATTGAGATGTGTCAATACAATCAAGTTGTTTCTTAAGCTAGCCCAGGGTGGTCCTGTGTCTTGGAGGAGCTGACTCCTTCACAGCAAACTAGAGTAAGTCAGCTGTGTCTCTGCTCTGGGCCACAGGCAGCCAGGAAGTCCGAGAAGGCTGTCACTGGCAGACTTCCGTTCCCAGAGCCACGTCTCCCACCGCCTAGGCAGCCAGCCCCGCGCCCGCTGGCCCTCAGGGCCTCCAGGGGTGGTCTGCCTTCCTGGCGCCTTTGATTCTGCTAGGGCTCTCTGTTCGGCAGCTCTGACGGTGATGATAACACAGCATCACTGAAAACAAAGGAAGCGAGCTTGTCTCCCGAAGCAGTCACATTCCAAAGGGAAGTTCCAGGCTTCCGGGGGAGCCTTTGTCTCCTCGGCGGGCCTGGGTGACTCAGGTCTGTGATGGCCCCGCCCAGCCTGGGGAGCAGGCAGGCCCAGCAAGGAGACGCCCGCCTGCCTCAGCCTCAGCTCTGCCACCAGCCTTCTTCTGACTGGGAGCAAACCAGCTGTGGAACCAGGGAGCTGGTCGGCAGCACGTTCCCCCTCTTACCGCTGGCCTTTCAGGGCGGTGGTTGTCAAAGGTGGGCGTGTGTGGGTCCCTGAGCCCAGCCTCAGAGCTTCTAACTCAGCTCATCTGAGTAGGGCTTAAGGACTCCAATGAGCTCCCATGTCATGCTGATGGTGTTTGTCAGGGACATACTTTGAGAACCAGGTCCAGGGCAATATTACACACTTATAGAAAACTAGGGTTTTTTTTTCATGAGTTCTAAATCCAGGCATAGTATCCTTAGCTGATGTTTGGCAGTTTCCTGTAGATTTTACATGTAAAAATGTACACTATCAATAGAGGGCATAGTAAGTTCTGTTAATATACATCTTTTCTTCACCTCTATAAGTAGCCTCAAACTGAATATCATATCAAATAGACCCATGATTAATAGGCTTTTCCATAAATTGGCCAGAAGCTATGTGCTAACAATGGGAAGATAAGCAATAGTTATCCAGTCCTGAACTCCCTATTACAAGTTTCTGACATGTGATTTTAAAAAGTAGATAAGAATATATTATTTTTGGACTCTGTGGGAGAGGGAGAGGGTGGGAAGATTGGGGAGAATGGCATTGAAACATGTATAATATCATGTATGAAACGAGTCTCCAGTCCAGGTTCGATGCACGATACTGGATGCTTGGGGCTGGTGCGCTGGGACGACCCAGAGGGATGGTACGGGGAGGGGGGAGGGAGGAGGGTTCAGGATGGGGAACACATGTATACCTGTGGCGGATTCATTTCAATATTTGGCAAAACTAATACAATATTGTAAAGTTTAAAAATAAAATAAAATTTAAAAAGATTACGTTGTTTTCCTTAACTTTGACAGAGTAAATCATGATTACATCTGGACTTTGAGTGTTTGTTGTAATGTGCTTGCTTATTCAGTGTAAACCCAATCTTACTCCATCTTCATGCCAATCCAGGGAGGGAAATTCTATTATTCTAGTCTGTTAAGATCCCCAGTAAAGTACACTAAGACCCCAGAGGATCAATTACTTGTTCTAGCTCAAACAGTTAGGAAGGGATAATGAAAGGTATTAGTCTTAAATTTATCAGATTCTGGATCAGTTTTCTGGTCAGTGAGTCCCTGACCAACGGCATCAGTATCACCTGAAAATTTGTTAGACAAGCAAATATTCAAGACTCATGCTAGACCTATGGAACCAGAGCTTTGAGGGGGAGCCAGCACCCTGTTTTAACAACAAGCCTCCAGGTAATGCTGGTGCTAAACTTCGAGACCTGTTGCTCAGGAGGCCAAGCCCTTAACCATGAAATAACCCACTTTCTCAAACACACATTCTGCAGGAAATCAAATAATTATCCTGGTGCTTAATGAGCCATTAAATGTTTGTATCCATGAGCAGATTGAGCTTAAATGCTGAACCCCTCATCCTGGGTAAAGCCTTGTGGTAATCAGCCAAACAGGTCAACAAAATGTTCTTTCCTTTGCGCCCCTTGCCAAGCACACACTGATTCTCCTCATAGATATTGGCCCAGTTCCTTGGATGGGTATCTGAATTCTCCATGCTTTTGCCAGTGTAGATAAGATCCACAACCCTTTAGCCTATTTTAATTTATAAATATTTAAGAACCAGTCTATAACTTGGCTGTCCTACAGAGCAAGAAATCTGAAAGAGAGAGAAGAAAGAATAAAGATGAATCTTCTTTGTTAAATTCTTCAGTGAAGGCAACTTGATCAATGAATAAAGCAACTAATAGCAAAGTGGATACTGCAAAAATACATTCAGTAGGCTGACTCAGAAATTAACATGGAAGCCAATTTCAAGAGACAAATATGAGGGGAAATTAGATAAAGATGGTAAACTACTTCCATACTCATTCCAATCTCCCATTCCAAATTCTGAAACGTTTCAGAAAACGTATTTAATATAATCAATATTAGAGCCAGAAAACAAAAAAATATCTTTCTATGGTGGATCGGAAACTATGAGGAATCCGAAAAAGACAGAAAGTAGATGGGATCATTTTGAAGAAGGCAACTGTAGCCAAAGTCACACAGAAAAGGACTTTTGCGAAGGTGGATGCAGCTCCCCAGGTGTTTGAGGCCCCAAGGTGGGAACTCGGGAGGAGGAATAGAGTCTGAGGGGACAGACAGGGCAGCCGGTTGGGTACGAAAGGGCCAACGGGGGTGCAGACCCTCCCCTGCCCTCTCTGCTGCTTCTGTCGGCCAGTACATGGTGGCGAGTTGAGCACCTGAGCCCAAGAGTCAGGGTAGTAACCTGAGCGCCTGAAAACACTCAGGATGAGCTGGGAAGCTCCTTACCCCCAAAATAATGAGAAGTAATGAGTGACACTTGGCCTATTGGCGCATCCCAAGCCTCTGCTGCTGGGCCACAGCAAATAGTCCCAGGACAGAATTCAAAGATGAGCAACACTCAGAGTCACCAAGCACCTGAGGAAGGTCAGGAGCAGAGAACGGACCGAACGTTAGCAAGCAGGATGTTCGGGAATTTGTATCGGGATAATTCAAGTCCTCAGAGGAAGCCAAGATGCTACTGATCCCTTGAAATAAGAATAGACTGTTTTTACAATAAGAAATGTTCACACCTCTTGGAAATATGTATGTATGTGTGCATATACATCGGAGAAGGCAATGGCACCCCACTCCAGTACTCTTGCCTGGAAAATCCCATGGACAGAGGAGCCTAGTAGGCTGCAGTTCATGGGGTCAATAAGAGTCGGACTAGACTGAGGGACTTCACTTTCACTTTTCACTTTCATGCATTGGAGAAGGAAATGGCAACCCACTCCAGCGTTCTTGCCTGGAGAATCCCAGGGACAGAGGAGCCTTGGTGGGCTGCCGTCTATGGGGTCGCACAGAGTCGGACACAACTGAAGCGACTTAGCAGCAGCAGCGTACATATACATACACAAGCTATTACTGTTAAAAAAAAAAAAAAAACCTTTTTACATCCTCAATACACTGATAAAATAGACATAATTAAAGAAAAATCAAGGTAAGACATTCTACCTGAACAGGGGGGGAAAAAGGCAGATTTGGCATAATAATTTAAAAGTTAAGAAATGTAAATAAATGTCTAAGTTCTAAAATTTATTAGCAAAGTTCTTTTTTTTTTTTTTTTGGTGGGTTTCAGCGTCCTCCTGTTGGTGGTTATTCAACAGCTAGTTGCAATTTTGCTGTTCTTGTGGGAGGAGATGAGCACATGTCCTACTCCACCATCTCGAACCAGAAGCCTGTAAAATTTATTAGTAAGTTTCTAGAAGGTAAGAATATGGATGGGAGAGGGAATATTAAAATGAGTAGAACATTTCCCAAAACTTAAGGAAAAAACAAAAACTTTAAAGAGTCCATTGAGTGTCAAGCTATAAAGAAAAAATAATTTTTTGACAACTGGGGGTAAATTTGACGACATTGTAAGTTCTAACATTGTAAGTTCTTATATGATGAGACACCATGATCATAGTTAAAAGACACACCATAGACTAGAAGAAAATGCTAGCAATTATATAAAGAATCAGTCTCTGGAATATGTAAAGCACTTTACTGTCATCAAAAAAAAAACAAATAGTTAAATGAAAGTTGCTCAGTCATGTCCAACTCTGCAAACCCACTGACAGTCCATGGAAATCTCCAAGCCAGGATACTGGAATGGGTAGCCTTTCCCTTCTCCAGGGGATCATCCCAACCCAGGGATCGAACCCAGGCCTCCCCCCTTGCAAGTGGATTCTTTACCAGCTGAGCCACAAGGGAAGCCCAAGAATCCTGGAGTGGGTAGCCCATCCCTTTTCCAGTGGATCTTCCTGACCCAGGAATTGAGCCAGGGTCTCCTGCATTGTAGGCAGACTCTTTACCATCTGAGCCACAGAGAAGCAAAAGATGAAAGAAGACAGGAAAGGGATCCAGACTAACAGCAAATATGAAAAGACACGCAGCCTCTTCCGTCACCAAGGACGGGCAAGTTAAACAGCGAGCAGACCACTGGCTTGCTTACCGTGTTTACAGGATCAAAAAGGAACGCGGGTGTTACTGACGGCAGTACCAACTGCAAGATCTGTTGAGGAACATTTTGGCACTACCTGTTAAATTTTAATTGTCCATTTGTTATCTTGACGTTTCTAAATCTAGGCAGGCATTTTAGAGAAGCACAACACACACATCAAGATGTTCATCGTAGTGTGGTTTAAGGTGGGATATGAGGACATGCTTCAGATATCCACCGGAGAAGTGTCCCATTACAGTGGTGTGTGTGCGCTGTGCACCGCGACGCAGCAGTTTAAGGCGCCTCTCCATGCCCTGATCCGGAAATACCGCTGTGGCAGAAGCGAAAAGAGAATTTGAAGAAAGTATGTGATGTAATACCACATATGTTTTCAGTTCAGTTCAGTCTCTCAGTCACGTCCGACTCTTTGTGACCCCATGGACTGCAGCACGCCAGGCCTCCCTGTCCATCACCAACTTCTGGGGTTTACTCAAACTCTTGTCCATTGAGTTCGTGATGCCATCCAACCATCTCATCCTCTGTCGTCCCCCTCTCCTCCTGCCCTCAATCTTTCCCAGCATCAGGGTCTTTTCTAATGAGTCAGTTCTTCACATCAGGTGGCCAAAGTATTGGAGTTTTAGCTTCAGCATCAGTCCTTCCAATGAATATTCAGGACTGATTTCCTGAATCAGTCCATATGGACTGGTTGGATCTCCTTGCAGTCCAAGGGACTCTTAAGAGTCTTCTCCAACACCACAGTTCAAAAGCATCAATTCTTCAGCACTCAGCTTTCTTTATAGTCCAACTCTCACATCCATACCTGACTACTGGAAAAACATAGCCTTGACTAGACGGACCTATGTTGGCAAAGTAATGTCTCTGCTTTTTAATATGCTGTCTAGGTTGATAACAGCTTTTCTTCAAAGAAGCAAGCGTCTTTTAATTTCCTGGCTGCAGTCACCATCTGCAGTGATTTTGGAGCCCCCCAAATTAAAGTTTCTCACTGTTTTCATTGTTTCCCCACATATTTGCCATGAAGTGATGGGACCAGATTCCATGATCTTAGTTTTCTGAATGATGAACTTTAAGCCAAATTTTTCACTCTCCTCTTTCACTTTCTTCAAGAGGCTCTTTAGTTCCTCTTCACTTTCTGCCATAAGGGTGGTGTCATCTGCATATCTGAGGTTACTGATATTTCTCCCAGCAATCTTGATTCCAGCTTGTGCTTCCTCCAGCCCAGCGTTTCTCATGATGTACTCTGCATATAAGCTAAATAAACAGGGTGACAATATACAGCCTTGACGAACTCCTTTTCCTATTTGGAACCAGTCTGTTGTTCCATGTCCAGTTCTAACTGTTGCTTCCTGACCTGCATACAGATTTCTCAAGAGGCAGATCAGGTGGTCTGGTATTCCCATCTCTTGAAGAATTTTCCACAGTTTACTGTGATCCACACAGTCAAAGGCTTTGGATAGTCAATAAAGCAGAACTAGATGTTTTTCTGGAACTCTCTTGCTTTTTCAATGATCCAGCAGAGATTGGTCATTTGATCTCTGGTTTCTCTGCTTTTTCTAAATCCTGCTTTTACATCTGGAAGTTCATGGTTCAGGTACTGTTGAAGCCTGGCTTGGAGAATTTTGAGCATTACTTTGCTAGTGTGTGAGATGAGTCCAATTGCGCGGTAGTTTGAGCATGCTTTGGCATTGCCTTTCTTTGGATTGGAATGAAAACTGACCTTTTCCAGTCCTGTGGCCACTGCTGAGTTTTCCAAATTTGCTGGCATATTGAGTGCAGCACTTTATATATTTGTCTGTGAAAATATCTCTAAAACAACTCATTAAATGAATAACCCTTGCGGAGGAGGGCCGGGATTAGAAGTGAAATCCAGAACTTTGTATGTAGTTTACAGTATTTAAAAATGGAATGTTCAAAACAGTGTATCATGTATTCATAGAATTACTCAGAGAACAGAAGTTGGGAATTACAAGGGAAGAACCAGAGGCAGCAGGAGAGGTCCTAGAGCACTGACCTGCTTGCTCGCAGGCGCAAGGCTGAGCACTGCCCTTGCCAGTCCTCAGAGGGGCGGTGCTGGAGGCCCCTGGCCCCCCCGTGGGCCGTGCCCAGGGCGTGCGCTCAGCCGTTGCCCTGCTCACCACGAGCAAGGATGCAGGTTCCCCGGAGAGACCAGCGTCTGCGCTCCCCTGAAGATTGCTGCCCCTCTGCCGGAGCTGGCTTTGGAGAGGGTATGGGGACACCCAAAGGCTGCTCTCCTTTTTACTGGACCCCAAATTGGACATCTAGCTTGTTTTAAGTGACCCTCAGCCCAGCAAAGGCCAGATTCCTGAAGGCTTGAGGTTCGTGGGCCAGAAGCAGTCGTAGGGAAGCACACCTGCCAAAGTAGTGCTGAGGACCAAGGGTGAGCGGGAAACCCTTTCCCTGAGTGCCCACGGGCACACCTGGCCTTCTGCTCACTCATGGCCCAGGGGAAGGGGAGATGTATGGAGACGGTAACATGGAAATTTACAGTACCATATGTAAAATAGATAGCCAACGGAATCTGCTGTGTGACTCAGGGAACCCAAACAGGGGCTCTGTGACAGGCTGAAGGGTGGGGTGGGGAGGGAGACGGAGGGAAGTTCAGGAAGAAGGGGACATCGGTGTACCCATGGCTGATTCTTGTGATGCGTGACAGAAAACCACAAAATTCTGTAAAGCAATTATCCTTCAATTAAAAAACAAAAAAAAAAGAATCCTTCCACTCCTCCCTCCTGCACTGAGTCTCCACCCACACAAACTGTTCTCTGGACAGTCCCTGAGGCCACCCTCTGTGGCCCTGCACCCAACATCTTTGGCAGGAGGACATCTCATAACCATCTGTATTTGAAGGAGTCCACCCCTAAGCCACAGGAACTTGATGTAGAGACAATTCTTTGGAATAGTACTCACTGCCATGAGTCTCCCCTAGACTGTGGGCTTCTGTTCACCACATCTGAGAGGATGCCTTCTGCTGGGCCAGGGAGGACAGATGAGCTGGGGAGTTCGACTTCTCTCAGCCTGGTCCCTACCAGGACCTGAATGGAATAGAGAGAAAAAGGCTTCTTTCAGCATAAGATTGGGATACACAGGGCTCACATACCACACCCGAGTGCACACACACACCACCTCTACACAGACTCACCTGCATAAGCCACACACCATGCACACCGCAGGCGCTACGCATGTGCAGTTAACGAGACACGTACATTACACGTTAACACGCAGAGAACACACATGCACACACCTGTCACACACACACACCTCGGCAGACATGCCGCATACACCTGTGGGGCTGCACACACACCAGAACACCGGGGTTTACATGCAGATTCCCATAACATACACGTGCCGCACGCACACACATTCATGCACGTGTTACACAGTGCACAAGCCACATATTCACCAGAAAGCACACACACCAAGCACACAACACGTCCCACAGACACCACAAACACATTCGTTCACATGCTCGTACCACACACGCCTCTAAAAGCAAGTAGCTTTCATAGAAAGCTCAGGCCACATGCACATCAGTTAAAAGAAGGACAAAGCAGCGCTAATAGAAACACAAGATTGGAACACAGTCACCCCCTTTTATGATGTTATGTGTTCAGCTCTTCATTCTTCGTTCCTGAGCAGAATTTCTGTGGCTCAGGCAAAGTCACACTGAAGTAATTTCCCCCAAACAAGGACCAATTCAAACTTCACCTCGGCTCCTTACCAACTGTGGGATATCCAGATCTGATTGGGAAGGCGGGAGCGAGGGAAATGCAAGATGCGTTTCTCTTTCCAAGCCTGTTTCAGGGAAACCACTTCATCTTTTACAATTATAATCAAACATAAGATCAAGGTTTTTTTGTGTAATGTTTTGTTTTTACAAACTGAAAGGCAATCACTGGAAAATATAAATTGGACTTATAACTTGCCAAATTCTGAACAAACGGAAAAAATATTACTGGGTCAACCCACTGAAAGTAAAGAAGATAAGACAAATACTAAAAGCACGATAAATATAAAAGATGTAGGAATACAACCCAACATATCAGTTATCAGAATACATTAAAAAGAAAATAAGTAAGCTAAACTTTCTTACTCAAAGCCCAAATAGCTCAGAGTACTTCAAAAGACAAAACCTAAAGAGAAATGAAACAGAAAATTTGATCCTCTGACACTTAGGGGATGGATAAGGATCTAGCAGATACATTTTATACAAAAAAAATGTCTAAAAGTAGTTAATGAAGAAAGCTATGTTTATTGATAGAATATACAATAAAAAGATATTATCATCATGAAATTTTCATTCCAAAAACTGGTTTCAAAAGAAATTATACCAAAATATAAAACACATAGGCAAATGAAATTGTTTGGTATCAAAAAGTTTCAACACATTGCACAGAATTTCACAGATCAAAGTAATAAAAAATAAAGACACAGAAAGCCTGATAATATAATTAACAAACTTATGATACTAACTACAAAGGAGATTTTGTAAGCCACAAAGATGTAAAGCACATTCCTTAAAAATATTAACGCATTACTGAAATATTAATAAATAGTGATCATGAACTAGGCCCAAAAGTTTTCATAAGTTCCATTTTAAATAAAGTAGAAATTCCCAACCCTTATTCTTTCACCACAGTGTAATAAAATTAGAAAGTAATGGCAAAAATAAATCACAATATTTAATCACACAGAAATTGTAAAACTAGCCTTTCTATCAAAGAACCCCAATCACCAGAAGAGAAACCTTTTAAAAATGTTAATTACTGTCCACCTTCTTCCAGATTCCATATAACTAATTCGAGTCACAAATGATTTTATCAGACCTTGATGAGATAGTTAAATGTGATACTATTTTGAAGGTTTCAAAGCATAGAATTTTATCAATAAAATTGTCTTATTTGGTTATATAAGGTTAGCATTACTCTGAACCCCAAATTTACTAAAAATAAAAAGCATCTATAGGAAAATTGCACTTATGAATGTGTATGCTAAGTCACTGCAGTCGTGTCTGACTCTTTGCGACCTTATGGGCTATAGCCTGCCAGACTCCTCTGTCCATGGGACTCTCTAGTCAAGAATACAGAAGTGGGTTGCCACACCCTCCTCCGGGGATCTTCGTCACCCGCGGTCGAACCTGGGTCTCCTGAAATCCCTGCATCACAGGCAGATTCTTTACCAGCAGTGTCACCCGGGAAGTCCACTTATGAATATAGACGTAACGTTATTAATGAAATATCTTCATGTTTAAACCCCGGGACACATTCAAAGAACAAAGCCAGAACTAGCCAGATTTATTCCAAGAAATATGGAAACAGTTTATCAGGGTGAAATATGTTAATATAATTTATATTTTAAAAACTATATTTGTTAAAGGAGAAAATTTCCCCCCACCCACAAAAATCTCATTTATTGCCTAAGCGGCAGATAGCAAAATTCAGCAACGGCCCGTTTTCTCCCCACATTATGGAAAATATTTGTCAGAAATACCCTGCCTGTAACATGCTTAGTTGTGAAATACAGAGAGATCCATGAGTAAAGTTAGAATTAAAATTAAAATGTTCCCACTCAGTATCATGTCTTAGCATTTCAGTAGAATCACGTTTTAGCTATTCCCAGAAGGAAGAAAAATAAATAAATTACATCAAAATTGGAAAGGAAGAAACAAAATATTTATTATATTTAGATAAGACTATCATAACTCTTTGCAAATACAACAAAATGTCAATCAACATTCCAACTGTGTGTGTGTATTCCAGAGTTTTCATCTTATGAAGAATAACAGCCTGAACTAGCAACAAAATTGTTAAGGCCGGAGAGTTTCCCCCAACAGGTGTCACCGTTCTCATCATGACGTGATGCCCACAAGAAGTGCCGCAGAAGCGCGTGGGCAGATGTGTCTGTGTAAGGGTGTCTCTTTAAATCTGTGAGAAAAGGAAGGATTAGCCTGAGGACATGTTGTGACAGGCTACTAATCGTTTCAGGGAAAAATAGTGTTAAATTCATACTTCATACTGAAATGAATTCCAGATGGGCTAAATATTTTAAGGGTAAAAAAAAGAGAAGAAATCCTGAAGGCGATAGAAGAAAATACAGAGTTGAATGAAAATCTTGATTGTGAAAGAAGTTTCTAAGCACATAACCAAACTCTGAAATATTACAAGACAAAGATTAACAAATCTTAATACATTAAAAATTGAAATGTGCTTTGAAATAAAACAAAAGAGATAAAGTTAAGAGATAAGGAAAATTTGGAAAAGGGTGTGGACAGGAAGGGGCTTGTCAAATTCATATAATAGGATTAATATGGCTATCAATATTTTATGAAAAGGTCTTATAAAACATTAAGAAAAAGGTAAATAGTGGTTTATAAAAGCAGATGCTGTCCTGTGCTTGGTCGCTCAGTCGCGTCCGACTCTTTGCAACCCCATGGACTGCAGCTGGCCAGGCTCCTCTATCCAGGGGGATTCTCCAGGAAAGAATATTGGAATAGTTTGCCATGCCCTCCTCCAGGAGATCTTCCCAACCTAGGGATCGAATCCAGGTCTCCTGCATTGCAGGCAAATTCTTTAAAAGCAGGGAGAGAATACAAACAGGCAATTCAAATAGAATATAATGAAATGCAAGTAACCAATAAATAGGAAAAGGTCTTAGTGAGATATCATTATAGCCCTAAATCAGCATAGATTAAAAAGACTCTAGGAATTCTGGCTTCAGGCACCTGTTCTAAAGAAACAATCCAGGGACCAATCATGGTGCTTTTCTTTTAACTAGAAAAGAAAAGGACAAATTTTAAATGCCTATTGATACAGAATTGAGGAAATTGTGTAATCTCTGTTCTATAAACTATTATACAGAAATTTATGTGTAGTACAGATTTATATTTACTAACATAAAGACCTTCCAATTATGGCTACTAAGTAAAAAATATGGCTAAAGGGTAGTATGTATTATATGATAGAATGAAAAAGTAAGATGCGTGTGAGTTTGTCTAAAAAAGCAAGACCCAAAATATCACCAGTGTTTAAATGATGATGTATGTGTGTTGGTCACTTAGTCGTGTCTGATTCTTTTTCAACCCCGTGGACTATAGCCTGCCAAGCTCCTCTGTCCACGGAATCCTCCAGGCAATAATACTGGAATGGGCTGCTGTTCCCTTCTCCAGGGGGTCTTCCCAACCCAGGGATCAAACCCATGTCTCCCACATTGCAGAAAGCCAGGGAAGCACCTTTAATGATGGTTGCTGCTGCTGCTGCTAAGTCACTTCAGTCATGTCCAACTCTGTGTGACCCCATAGACGGCAGCCCACCAGGCTCCTCTGTCCCTGGGGTTCTCCAGGCAAGAACACTGGAGTGGGTTGCCATGTCCTTCTCCAATGCATGAAAGTGAAAAGTGAAAATGAAGCTGCTCAGTTGTGTTCGACTCTTTGAGACCCCATGGACTGCAGCCTACCAGACTCCCCCATCCATGCGATTTTCCAGGCAAGAGTACTGGAGTGGGGTGCTATTGCCTTCTCCTTTAATGATGGTACATGCCTATTAATATAAGGAAACACTTAATTGTAATATAAAATGAGAAAACAAATTGGATACAGAATAGAATCTCTAGTCTCCCTTCGCCCCCAAAATTCTCTCTCTATATACAGCTTGGCTTTAAAAATGCAAGAAAAATCACTAAAATATTACCTGAAGTTTTTCTGGGTGGTGAGGATTAGAAAGAGTGCTTGTTTCCTTCTTTTAAATGTGTCCATATTTCCTCAGTTTTCCAAGATGGGCATGTGCCAATTCCATAATCCAAGAAAAATGCTAAAGGGAGAAGGAAGAAAGCAGAGGGTCAGGGCGGGTCCTTCCTGGCCCCAGTACGCACACGCATCCCCCCTGGCAATACCTGGACCTGGAGTCCTGAGCAGAGAGCAGGTGCTCTGAGCCTGCAGCAGGCTGGCACAAATCTGATGACCCGAGTCAGGAAACCATATGCCCCAAGGACTGACCCACACTTTGGATCTTTTCCCAGAGAAGCGCTGGCACCCCACGGAGAATTCCTGAAGCATTGTAAACAATCTGATTGTAAGAGGCCCAGTTCTTTAGAAACATGAGCATTCACGGTAAACATTTTTCAGCTGATGGCAACCGAAGTGTCTTTAATCCATTCCCAAAGATGATTTTCTGTATCACATCACAGAGCTGAGGATTAAATTACTTGCTGAAGTGTTGTAGACATGGGCCCTGCCCATGCGGTGGGCTTTGCTAAAGTCATTTTCCTCCTTGGCCCACCCTTAGAGGTCTACCCTCCCGCTAAGGGTTGGGAGGCTGCAGGCAGAGTTCCTCCTGAGTGAGAGGCTACGGGCAGGCCTGTCTGCCCCATGGCTGCAGGCCCACTTCTCCCCTGAACACTTGCCTGACCTGAACAGCCTGAGTCTTTCTGGAGTTCCTGGAAGATTCTTGGTGTTGGGTAAAATAAAGCCATTCAACCTTCCCACAGGTAAAGAGAGTAAGTGATGGAGAGATAAGGTTGGACGTGAAGGAACTCATTGAAAAGCAGAGTTCTTGAGCCCCCCACGCTGTTCCCATGGCAGATGATGTAATTCCAGCCGTGGCATTTGAACTGCAGATTGAATCCTTGTCTTGCTGGTGCCCCCAGACACTCTGAGCTCCCTGGTGGCAGTGGCCATCTCTGGAGCACTTTTTCCATGCTTCTCTGTGGCACAGCCCCAGACAGAGCTTCGCTCCTCTTTTGAGCCTAAAATTGTCCACTGAATGAATGAATATACAAATATAGAAACAAAGCGGAGGGCTTTTAGATCTAGAGGTAATATTATGGTGCAAATCAGTTACTACTGTCCTGCTGTTATTACTGACTCACACTTCAGCAGATACCTATCTGGCTGATTTTTCTCGAGAAGATGCCTAATCACTAGGAACTAAATGATTCAGCATCAAGCCAGACTTACTGACAGACATACTCTCAGCCTGGAGCCTGTGTTCCCTGGAATTACATGTGGTCAGTCGTTCTGATTCTCCAGAGCTGGTTTACTGACTTTTACTTCTCTACTTGAGATGCAGTTAAACTGCCCTTTATTATTGGAGTTAAGATTCTTGTGGCCATGGTTTTATGGGTGTGATGGTCATGGTGGCATTAGGAGTGTGTGTGTGTGTGTGTGCGTGTGCGTGTGTGTTTTGCACTCTATCGTGGAAGAAGAGCAGCCAGTGGATGGGCAAGTCACACATGGCCACATGCTTCTGGGGACCCTGGAACTAATTAATCTCCTGGTGTCAGAAATCTGTTGGGCCTGAGCCATCTGCAGGGGAGGCTGGGCAAGCTGAGTGGACCAGACACAATGGGGAGCCAGAAGCCAACATACGGAGTCAAAGTTTGAATAATGAAAAGAGACATGTTGAGAATCTGCAACATTCCTAGACCCTTGAGCAGAGTGGCAAGTGACAAGTGGGTGCTGATATTTGAGAGAAGAATCAATCTCAAGACTTTTAGCTGCCCCGATAAGGAAATAGTAAAGTGAAAGTGAAGTCGCTCAGTTGTGTCCGACTCTTTGCGACCCCATAGACTGTAGCCTACCAGGCTCCTCTGTCCATGGGATTTTTCAGACAAGAGTACTGGAGTAGGTTGCCGTTGCCTTCTCCATGTCAAAGGAGGCCAAGACAGCGTCAAAGTTTAAGGCAGGATCTCGCGGAATCTGCAGGAGGCCGGGAACGTCAGCTGTGGACGTGCCCAGTGCTTCCTTCCGAGGGCGCTAAATCCTTCCAGGCCAAAGCACTCAGCACGTCTTCAATGCAGTCTTTTAAAAATTCCATTTACATTAAGAGGAATTAGACATCAAAAAGTGCACCAGGACAAAATTACTCATATTGTCTTACGTGCACTTGGCATTACTCCAGCTCTCTAAATTTATTATCATCAGCAAATAAATTGAAAAATTAAGATATAGAAGTATCTTAATGGCAGGACATTCTCCTCCTGATCCCCACCATCTCTCCACTCCTATAAAAGCTGTATGAGGCTTTAAGAGTCTCTGAGGACATGATAGAAGAAATTTATTAGGTTCTCCGCCAGAGTCATCATTTGCAAGGAGCAGTGAACTGCTATTTCAAGTGTCTCCACTGCCACAGCATCCAGCACGGTCATTTTCTCTACATGGAGATGCAGGCTTAATACAGTAGATGAAACCTGGTGTTACCACATTATGCTGGTCCAGGGTCCCTGAACCACCCATTTGGTATTCAGCAGAGATGATGTAAAGATGCCTGCCTCCAGAAATACGATGTGGTCTTGGGCAGAGTTTTAACCTCAGACTGTTGAATCACTTGGGTCTTGGTTCCTGATCTGGCAAGTCCCTTAGCTTGGCGTCTTGCCGCACACTGGGAGTGCCCCCTCAGCTGCCGCTGCTGTGGGCACCATTGTTACTCCTCTTAGATCGCTGCTCTTGGAATAGGGTAGTAACATAAAGCATCATGTGTCTAAGTTAACTTTGTTGACAATAAATAATTGGAAGAAAATAAAAGATTAGTATAAAATTTCCCTGTTTAGGAGAGTTAGGGTCTTCCTTGGTGGTCTAGTCAAGGCTATGGTTTTTCCAGTGGTCATGTATGATGTGAGAGTTGGACTGTGAAGAAGGCTGAGCACCGAAGAATTGACGCTTTTGAACTGTGGTGTTGGAGAAGACTCTTGAGAGTCCCTTGGACTGCAAGGAGATCCAACCAGTCCATCCTAAAGGAGATCATTCCTGGGATTTCTTTGGAAGGAATGATGCTAAAGCTGAAACTCCAGTACTTTGGCCACCTCATGCGAAGAGATGACTCATTGGAAAAGACCCTGATGCTGGGAGGGATTGGGGGCAGGAGGAGAAGGGGACAACAGAGGATGAGATGGCTGGATGGCATCACTGACTCGATGGAAATGAGTCTGAGTGAACTCTGGGAGTCAATGATGGACAGGGAGGCCTGGCATGCTGCGATTCATGGGGTCTCAAAGAGTCGGACACGACTGAGTGACTGAACTGAACTGGTGGCTTAGCGGTAAAAAATCAGCCTGCCAACGCAGGACATGTGGGTTTGATCCCTGGAGAAGGAAATGGCAACCTACTCCAGTATTCTTGCCTGGGAAATCCCATGGACAGAGGTGCCTGGCAGACTACAGTCCATGAAGGTCACAAAGAGTCAGACATGACTTAATGGCTAAACAAACAAGCAAAAAAATAGAGGGTTAGAGTCTAAAAATAAAAGAGCAACTCTCAGAGAGAGGAAAAAGAAAAGAAAGGTGGTGGGGGATGCGTTGCTGTGTATGAAACAGATCAAGACATAGAGCAATCCTTTCTAGGATTTATCACTGTGACTCTAGGCCCTATGTAAGTAACATTTCTGGGGTAGTCGCAGTTTTACTGCAAGACCAGTAAAGGCACCAAATGGGACTACTAAGGATATTAAGGTAAAGAATGGATTGAATTTTATTATCAGTAAATTAGAACATTTTACTCCAGAGAGGTAAATAATGGTGAAATCACTCCCTTTGCCCCTTTAAAAATCGCAAAATATAACTTGTGTTCAAATACGCACATGCGAAACACAGGAGTAAAAACGTTTATGAGCGCTGTGTGATGGGACGTGACACGGAAAGAATCCATGTAAAGTGTTCCCTTCCCAGCCACAGCGCCCAGAGGACGTCAGCCTGTCCATGGCCATGACAGCGCTACGTGACGCAAGGCCAGGAAGCTCATACCCATCCAGTCACTACACTTCTTGGAGGACAGGTCCCAAGAATCTTCCCCTTGCCTCGTGGACAGCATCGTTTCACCAGTGTGGTCTCCTTTGATCACACTTCATCTCATTTTAAGCCTCTGAAGGGAAAGGAATGAGGCACTGGAGGTGACAAGGAATTGGCTGGCTTCCTGCAGGGAACAGAGAAAAATCACGCGTCGAAATCGGCCTTGAAAAAACACAAAAGAAAACAGCCTTGGTTCCTTTCCTAAGAGCTCCTCATCTGGCCGCTGCAACACGCCGATGTTGGACTCGGAAGTCAAGCTGGAGAGTGCTAGCTACATCATGTTAATGGAAGCTAGGAAATGAACAGCCACAGAAGGTAGGGTGGCCGAAATGCCTGAAGAGTGCAGAGAGGGAGAGGAAAAGCAGAAGAAAGAGCCCAGAAATGAACAACCTCATTTTACAAAGTGGAGTGTCCAGAAAGTGTCCACACTCACGCTCTACCGATGGTTCCGGTGCTTAAAGTTACTTAAAGTTACAGTATTACAATAAAACTGCTCGAAATAATAATACAGTTTTCTAGCCTTTCCGAGCAGAGTAGGAAAGGAGTTGGTTGTAAGGGAACCAAGCCCTTCAAATCTCCAGCAGAATGAGGATTGAGAACATGTATAATGCATGTTACTCAGAGCTGTGGGGAGATTTAGCAAAACAAATACTAAGAGAAAGAGTAAGCTCTCTGCAGGCTGGCTCTCGGCTCTGCGGCATCTGGGAAGAAGCTGTCACTTTGTATTATAAGCCTCCTTACTATTTGATTTATTACTATGAATGTATATTATTATAATTTAAAAAAATGACACAGAACCAATTTACACCATTTGACAGGCATGCTCAGAGGCAAGTCGCTGGCTATCTTTAAGAATTCTTCTAACCTGGGGAGGGGCAATGACACAGAACCAATTTACACCATTTGACAGGCATGCTCAGAGGCAAGTTGCTGGCTATCTTTAAGAATTCTTCTAACCTGGGGAGGGGCAGCCCCTCCAAGGTCAGCAAGGTCCTAAGACGTCAAAGCACCAGAACAAAGAAGAGTCATGGTTAACACATCTTCGGAAATAGTTTCTTCTATTAAAAAAAAATCCAGTGTCCTGCACCAGTAAGGCAATCTTACAAAGAAAGTACTGATTGCTAGATCGCCACACGGGGTGGTGGCTCACAAAAGCCAGAAGTCTATTAACCTCGTTGAAGGGTAATGATAAAAGCTTCTGTTGATCCTTCTGCCATTCACCCAGCCTTTCCCATCATCATCGCATCTGCCTCTGAGCCAGAACCACACCAGGGCTCATCCAGCGGGCAATACACAGAAAGCAACCTTCTGGCTTGAATTTGGTCAGCTCAGAAAAAAAGAAAATGCCAACCATGTCTGGGGGTTGGGGGAGGGTTATGAGATATATCATTTTAACAACTGATACTTTGGTTATCTATCAACTTTCTGTGCTTTTGATTAGCACAAGCTAAGTCCCGTTCCCAACTCCGTCTCAAGCCCTGTACAAACGGGATATATTTTCGGACCTCTGTGAATTGTCCCCGTTAATCATCAGTGTCCTATCTAGGGGCTTCCCTGATTGTGGCTCAGCTGGTAAAGAATCCGCCTGCAATGCAGAAGACCTGGGTTCAATCCCTGGGTTGGGACGATCCCCTGGAGAAGGGAAAGGCTTATCTACTGTTTTACTGGTGCTCTCTCATGTAAATAATTAATTCAATCCCTCATGTGGTTCTCTGGTAAGCTGGGAGCTCAATAATGCCTAGAAATCAGAAAGAGAGAGTAAAGGCCTCAATGTAGGAAAGGGAAGGAGAGCCACATGGGTTTGCTGAGTTAAATCTTCATAACACAACAAAGAGAAGAATCCTCTACTATTAAAAAAAAATGTGGAACCTACAGGCCCTCTTCATTTTCGAAGATTGGCAGACATCTTCCATATTGTTTACTTAATAATTTGCTTAAAAATACAGTGTTACAGCTGGGTGATGTGTTTACTATTTTTCCCCCCAATCAAGAGTTACAGTTGGGGATGGCTGGTTATGATGGACACCGTGTGGACAATGCAGATCTGATAGATGTCCCTGTCACTCTGCAGGCAGCTCGCTTTGGAGGCCCACCTGGCTCCTTTTGCATTGGCTGCATTGCCCTCCCACTGTCTGGGTTGCAGGGCTCTGCCATCAGGAAGTTTAAGGCTGGAGTATACACAGTCTCGCAGCTCTGTAAGGTACAAATGGGTGCTGTGGTGCTGCTCATCTGGAGGCTGCTGTCGGCCTAGAAAAAGTGAAATAAAGTGAGGTTGCAAGAAGCAAAGCCTAATGAACTGTGGTCTCTGAATTGTAAACAGACAGTTCATCCCCTGAAAACACCATGTGGGTCAAAAACATCAGAGAAATTTTCAGAGGAATAATTTATGTGGTTTTATGTTTGGGGGAGCAAGGGGGTACCCCTTGACTAAGTGAACTTTGTACTGATGTGCATCTTCACCTCCCTGTTTGGCCTCCTGGCCCCAGATAAAGCCACCCGGCCTCTCTCTTCCTGGTGTGACTTCCAAGCTTGGTGTTGGTGATTCTCGGTGATGTGAAAGAACCCCACCTGCGTGCTCTGTCCACAGATGGAAGCCTGGAGTCAGGTTGCCCACTTTTGTCAGCTGGACTCTCCCACAGGGTGGGGCATCAGCAGGGCTACCACGACTGCTGCCCACTGGACACATCGTGGGGGGACGGTGGTGGGAGGCAGAGGGAGACGGGCACATTTCGTACAGCTGGAGCGCACCCCAGCCAGAGCCAGGCGTCTCCGTAAAAAGCTGGCTGCCTGGTGTGACTGACACAGACCAGAGACCTGGCCCTGGAGACTGATCTGAGTCTCACTTCCCTTTATCCCTTCTCCCCTGCGGGGAAGCCACTTGAGATGGTTGGGTTTGCTAAAGCCATGGAAACAAGACGCCTGAATCCATAGTGCAGCCCAGGTGTGACTCTACTGGGCTCGCCACCCCCCCCCCGGAAACCTGTGGAGGAATTTTCACCTCAAGGTGTGCAAAGGTGAAAAACCACTAAGGAAACCAGAGAGGGTGGTGCCGGAAGATTTTTTTTTTTGGTCTGTAGTGTTGATTGGCTTCTCTTCAGCAGTTAGTACCAGATGGACATATTGCTGCACATGCTAAGTTGCTTCGCTCGTGTCCGGCTCTTTGCTACCCCATGGACTGTAGCTCACCAGGCTCCGCTGTCCATGGGATTTCCCAGGCAAGAGTACTGGAGTGGGTCGCCATGCCCTCCTCCAGGGGATCTTCCTGACTCGGGGATTGAACCCCTGTCTCTGACGTCTCCTGCATTGGCAGGCAGGTTCTTTACCGCTAGGGCCACCAGAGCCAGAAGAGTCACTTCTGAGCAATGGATTCCCAGAGGGGCAGAAACCCTCCTTCACCCCCACTGCCTCTAAGTGCCCATCATGAGGCCAGGAGTATGTAGACACCCAGGGGACCCAGTCAGGGGTGGGGGCAGGAGGAAGGCAGGCGTGATGAGAAAGGTGTGAGGAAAAAATTCCCCAAACAAACTGGAAATGTGAGAAATGCAAGGACTGCGGTTTAGCAAGAATTCTTAGCGGGCTGGACAGAGGAGAGGGCAAGAGTGGGTGGTCCGGAGTTGAGTGGCGGCTGTCACCTCCAGAGGGGCCCGAAGCTCCCCTGTGGTCCCTCCAGGTCCGCTTCCCCGACTGACTGCAGCTGCGTGTGCCTGCTGGCCTTTGCACAGACGCCAGCAGTAGAAGCCTGTGGCCCCTAGCTCGTGTGAACAAGGTCTTCTCCCTCGACCCTGCCTGCTCTATCAGCTTCTCTCTGGACCCGGTGCCCAGGCCCTTGCCAGCTGTTTTCACTCGGAATCCCGTCGCTTACACCGGCCAGTGGCCCAGGCAGCCCGCCCACCAGTCACCAGTAAGTGCGCCCTCTGCTGGCAATGGCCTCTCCGCCTGTGCCAGCAAGGTGGCTGCCCACCTCTAGAGCCAAGCCTGCGGAAGACACAAACCTGTGTGGTCGTCCCCCTTGTCCATGGATCAGATTTGCTTGTGCCAAACACGGTACGTAACTGTTCAGCCTCTGATTTCACATTTGCTGTGATGGGGGCTCCTTAGCAGTCCATTCCTCTATTATCAACTCCAACCACTGGAAATACCTTCCTTATGTTGAGCCAACATCTGCCCTTTGCTGTTTGTTCAGCTTGCTCTGGCTCTGTCCTTCCAAGCCACCCTGAGCAAAGACAGTTGCGTTTCTCATGACAGTCCTTCAGAAATTTGCACCCAGCCGTCACCTAATCACATTTCTTCTCTTTCTTTACCTTCCTAAGTTCTCTGGCCATGGAGCTGTAATGGAATGTCACCATTTGGATCCCTGGCTTCTGGACACAGTTCATCTCTCCAGCTCCCTCTTGCTCAGTGGTGCCCAGAAGCCCACCCTGTAGGCAAGGTGTGCCCAATGCCCAGAATACGATGCTACCTCCCAGGCCTGACAGCTGGACGTGGGCACACAGTGGGCGTCACAGCAGTTGATGTGACACAGGCTTTTGCACTTCTGACACTTTGAGTTTATGTTCAACTTTTTATTTTTATACATGCTTTTCAGTAATCCCACCCACTAATCGAGCCAGCAGACATTTCACTCCTCCTATATGCCAGGCCATTGCTATTGCTGTTGTTCAGTCTTGGCATATCTTCAGCTTTTGTACCCCCATTATTTATTGGGGATGTGATTTTTTTGATATCCAATATATCTATAATGCTTTCTAAATCAATTTAGTGAGTTTGGCAGGCAACCTTTCTATCCCAGTGCCTCTGAGTACCACAATCCATCTTAATATTTATTTAAGGAGGTTGAACAGCTCCTGGAGAGCTCCCTTGAGTTCACATTCATCACTCCCCTTGTGGGAGATTATTCAATCAACTACCAAGGCTTTTATAAGGAGCCCACGAGGCTCTTGCCCTGTCGTCTTTAGATTGATCAAAAAGCTTCCACATGTCACCTTGTCACGTGCCTGCAGATATCCAGGGACACGGAGCCCACCACACATCTCCGCATGCAGCTAGTAACTGCCTTCGCGCTCCCCTGCCCTGCTGTGGGCTTCTGTCCCAGCGGCTTTTAATCGCCCCTACCAGTTTCCAAGCATGCAGCTCAGTTCAGTCAGCCTGACACAGAAGAGGCTGCTGCACACAGGGGCATGCTCTGATCTGGACCAAATTCTACTCTACACCCTCCACCCAGACAGGGGCTAGGACTCAAGCTTTGTCCCAGGGAGCATCCCCTGGGAGGGGGCGCTGTGCTTCTCTCTGTGCTTAGCAGAGCCTTGTTGTGGCTGAAATGTCTCAACTCATGCTACTGCCTCCGTGTCCCCAGGGAGGCTATTTTAGTCTAATAATAGATGGCACACCTAACAAAGACTTCCTGATATTACTCATAAATTGTCTCACAATGATTTCACACTATTATGTCTTCTTACACCTTTTGTTTTTAATATAAATAACATCCATCTCTTCAGGGTATGACAAAATATGTGTGCTATGTGCATGGTATGTATGACAAAGATCTTATACAAGACAGTTACTGTTTTACATTTATTTTATAACATATAGCACATGCTATATACTAGGCTGTACTATATTTCATATTATGTACTAGACTAAGCGTGCATGCTAAGTCACTTCTGTCGTGTTCGACTCTTTGCAGCCCTATGGACTGTAGCTCACCAGGCTCCTCTGGCCACGGGATTTCCCAGGCAAGAACACTGGAGTGGGGTGCCATTTCCTTCTCCAGGGGGTCTTCCTGACCCAGAAATTGAACTCACATCTCTTACGGGTCCTGAATTAGCAGACGGGTTCTTTACCACTAACCCCTGGAAAGCCCCATACCAGACTATACCTATGTTACGATAAGCTATGATACTGGGCACGTGTGCTCATTTGTGCCCGACTCTTTGTGACACCATGGACTGTAACCCACCAGGCTCCTCTCTCTGCCCATGGGATTTCTCAGGCAAGAATCCTGGAGTTGTTTGCCATTTCCTTCTCCATGGGATCTTCCCTACCTAGAGAACCTGGTCTCCTGCATTGGCAGGGGGATTCTTTACCACTGAGCCACATTTGGAAGGTGACGTAGGATTGGTCTTAGAAGGGCTCTTGGCCAATCACTTGGCAACTGACTCTCCCACTAGCTTAGCCCCTCCCACCATCCTCAGCTTCTCCAGGCATCTCTCAGCAGTATTTGCTTCTGGTGACTGCAGGTTGCTTCAGGAGAGCTGAAGACCTCTCCTTCAGACATTGATTCCTGGAATGATGGCCCCTAAAACAAGGTGGAAATATCTCTTCCTTTGCTGCTAATATCCATGTTCCCCAGACCACCACCTCAAAAGGGAGTAGGCATTTAGCTAATCCTTAAAGGTCTGAGAGGTCATGGGGATGTGAAATGTAAGTAGCATGTAATAAAAAATAAATAACTAAAAGTAGCCTATGCCAGCCCTGTGTTTCACAGGATTCCGTCCTCTGTGCCTCTGAGGATTTGTCACTGGATGTATCTCTCCTAAGTGGGCCGTGTGGCTCTCCCCTCCTTTATTCTCCCCTCCTCTAAGATGCGTCCACTCTCCTCATGGTCTCCCCATCCCCCAGCCCGCCTCCTGCCTTTCCTCTGATTTCATAGACAGTGTCTTCTAACTGTCTCTCCCGTTGTCTCTTTGCAAATAACATCTGGGAGCCTCCTCATTCACATCACAAGGTATTTTGCTAAACAAAAACCACCTACTCTCTATTGAAATTGCTGCACTAATCCAGGTTCCGAGGCCCACAGAATCCATCTGGAGTTCGTTTTGTTTGTCACGGGCTGCACACTCACAGACACGCAGCAGTGCTTCACTTTGGGCTGGATCTGACAAGGCCCAGGGCGAGAGTGCCATGCGCGGGTCCCGCCACACGTCCTCGAGGTGCCTCGGCCTCCAGTGCTGACATGCGGGGCACTACCAGCCGAGCTCCAATGCCCCGAGAACAGCCACTGAGCGAGAGGAACCTCTCCATTCTCTGAAGCTGTTGGCCGTTACTGTGCCGAGCCCCTCAGACATTTTGCTTTGGGTCATTGTTTTAAGAAGTCTCCTGGCTCTATTTTTCAAATGAGGCAGCTGTGAAGGTTGTGGCTGTAGTGACATGCCCCTGACAACTTCCAGACTGCCTCTTAAAATTGTTTTTTTCACTTATAATTGGTTTATAATTTCATCATCAAATCACTTAGTAGCAAATCCTACATTTGGGTCTCATCATGGGTAATCACCCCAAAGAAAGGGTTTTATTTCCAGGAAAGACTGAGGTCCAGAAAGCTTTTGGCAGACCCAGGGCTCTGTGGAGTCAGCCCTTAGGCAGGCTGAGTAGCATTTGGTCCCCTAAGGCGGCCTGGCTGGGAGGAATGCGGCAGTGCTCTCCCTCTGCACCTGAGTCAGGTGCCCTGCATGGTCCTGTGGCAAAGAAGTGTCTCCACCTCATTCCTTCTGACCGGGGCCTCCCTGCACACCGCGGAGGAAGCTGCGAGGTGAAGGGGTCACAGGCCCTTGGGGGCTGCGGTGAGGGTTTCCTTCCTTCCTGCAGGTGTGCCGGGACGCGGACCTCCACCCTTTCTTATTACTGCATCGCTGTCTGATTACACTCTCCTGTGCCCCGGAGAGCACGGTTCGTCCCGAGCATCCTCCTTCTTCCCTGACGTCCTAGTTCAGTCTGTGGAGCTGTTGACCACGTGCATTTTACACCCAGAAGGTGGTCGTAAGTTGAGATACAGATCTAGCTTGTTTCGCCATGAGACAGAGGGCAGCCTGGAGCTCTCTGCGTCCTACCTGACGGGTCTTCATCTACATCCTCACCCTCCGGTGTGCACAGGACTCTTAAGATCACCACGCGTGTTCACATCTATCATTGGATAGCTGCATATTTGGTTAGAGAACAAAATCAGAGGCAGTTTGCCCCATGTAAGGGTTTCATAAGGGAATCCTTACATTTACGGCCAACAGATGGGCATCAAGACCACTCAATGGGAGAAAGAATAATTTTCTCAACAAATAGTGCTGAGACCACCGAATGGCTTCACACAAAAGAACAAAGTCGGACGCTTATCTCATACGTTAGTGAAAAATTAACTGAAAATATATCAAAAATACAAAGCTAAGCACTGAAGCTAAATCTTTGGTCTCCTTCATCTGTATTTAAAAATTTTCCACATATCAATCTTTTACATGATTTTTCTAGTTTCATACTTGGGTGTGGATATTTTTTGGTAGTGATTTTACTTATCTTTTGTCTGCTGTGAAGGTTTAATTTTCTTTTTCTTTTTACAAACAACTGTATTTGGAGGATAGTAGATTTACAATGTGTCAGTTTCAGGCATACAGCAGAGTGACTCAGTAATGTATATGCGTATATACACTTTTTAAAGGTTCTTTTTTCATACTGGCCATTTCAAAGTATTGAGTAGAGTTCCCTGTGCTATACAATAGATCTTTATTAGTTATCTATTTTATATATAGTAGTGTGTATAATTCCAGATATGATACCAAAACAACATGCAAGACATTTTTTTTCAAATGTTAAACAATGCTTTTTCAAAATTAAAACCTTGTGCATCAAGGGACACTTTAAAGAACCTGAAAAGACAGCCGATACAGGAGAAAATATCTGTAAATCTTAGATAAGGGTCTAATATCCAGACAAATAACCCAGGTAAAAAAGTGGGCAAAGTATTTAAATAGACATTTCTCCAAAGAAGATAAGCAAATTCCCAGTGAGCGCATGAAAGGATGCTCGATATCGTTAAGGAAATGCAAATCACTTTATACCCACTAGGACAACCATCATAAAAAAGACAATAACAAGAGCTGACAAGGATGTGGAAAAATTGAACCTTTTATACACTGTTGGTAGGAGTATGAAATGGTGCAGTCACTTTGGAAAACAGTTTGGCAATCTCTGAAAAAGTTAAAAGTAGAATATCGTATGATCCAGCAATTCTACTCTTGAGTAGATGCCTGAGAAAATTTAAAACACATGTGTACAGGAAAACTTACACTCGAATGTTCATGGTGTTTAGTCGCTAAGTCGTGTCTGACTCTGGTGACCCCATGGACTGTACCCTGCCAGGCTCCTCTGTCAATGGGATTCTCCAGTTGAGAATACTGGAGTGGGTTGCCATTTCCTTCTCCAGAGGATCTTCCTGACCCAGGAATCAAAGCCAGGTCTCACATTGCAGGCAGATTCTTTACCAACTGAGCTATAGCCAGAAAGTGGAACCAACCCAAGGGCCCATCAACTGATGAATGGATAAACAAAATACTGTATATCACAAACGGAAGTAAAAAAAGAAGACCTGAAACATGCCACATATAATGAACTTTGGAAACATGCTAAGTGAAAGGTGACAGCATGTGTATGATTCCTTTTAGATGAAATGTCCAGGCAAGTCCACAGGCCAGAAAGTAGGTTATCCTCGCCAAGGGTGGTAGTGGTTGGGAGTGGGGATGAGCAGTGACTACGAATAGTTACGGGTTTTCTTCTGAGGTGATAAAACGTTCTGGAATTAGATAGTGGTTATGTTTGCAGAACCTTGTGAATACACTAAAAATCATTCAACTGCATACTTTAACAGGGTGAATCTTAATTTTCCTTTTAATCATTTGTTGCTCCTTTTAGGTCTAGTTCTAATTACTCCTTAAAATTTGGAAAAAATGAAGTAAAAGAGTGAATGTCAGTTGTGGATCGATCCAAACTCAGGTGCATCTTGGTGGGGTCATCATTCTTCTGAAAGCAGCTGCTCCTTCTCAGATGGCAGCCTGGGGACACCTGACTGGCTGTGTGTGGTGACTTTGCGTGGCTGTGGGCACAACTTCAGGTGTGCACCTAGGTAACGGTTAGCCATCACCATCCTGGCTCCTGGGATTTCTGCAAAATTCCTGGCATTTACATCCGCCCCAGTACATAAGCTCAACATACTGCCCTGGCCTCCCCCTTCTAAACATTGACTAAGATTTCCCCTCTGTAGTAACCTGGAAGGTAACACCACAGGAACCTCTGATGCTGGAGCTGGATAGAGGGTAGGAGGCTGGAACGATAGGAATGAGAGAGAGCCTAGGCGTCTGGGTCCAGCCCCAGCTTTCCCAGCAGTGTGCTGTGATGCTGGGGAAGCCAATGAGTTCATCTGCCTGCAAATTCAGACTATTATTACTATTAACAATACCTACCTTGGAGGAATGGTGTGAGCTTTAAAAAAAAAATGCAAAAAGGGCCCTGAACTGTTCCCAGAACAAAATCCTCATTAATGTTAATGAGATAAGATTTACAAAACGCTTTCTTCTCCAGATGCTCAAAATTCTTGTGAAAAGAGTATCCATGGAAGGATTCTGAACAGCTGTTTGCTTTGAGGAACCGTATTGAGGGGAAAAATAAGACATCAGCCCCATTTTTATGAATGACTTTTATAAATAACATGGGCAATTCCATCAAACCAATCCCTTTCACATCCTCTGAAACTACCTAGATTTTATTGTTAAATGTTTACAGTATTTACTAAAATGCTCATTTTGCAGATCAAATATGTGAGATCTAATTATAAGTGTTTATAAAGCAATTCCCGCATAATTTTAAAAGAATTTGAGATAGTTTACAGTATAAGCCCCTTTTACAATTCCAATTAATGATACAACAAGGCTGGATTTTAACATGGCATTAATGTTTTTAAAAGTGCATGCAGCCCTCTTATGCAATTAATACACATATAAAGCATTCATAACTAGCATTGTAGTGAGCTGCAGTGTGAAAAAGGATTTTCCTGCAAGACAGTAAACCAGATCTAGTCTTCTCTGTGCTTCTAAGTAACTGTGTGATTTCGGGCAAGCCTTAATGCTCTGATCTTAACCATCATTGTAAATCTAGGTATATGAAGGAGTTCTGTGATGCCAATTAGGCTCCAAAATACTATAAAAATAAAAATCACCAGTACACATTAGTTCAAGGATTTCAAGTTGCTGTATTCACTATTTTCTTGTCTTGAGACTTGTTATTTTTCATCTCTATGATATATACATACACAGAAGTGTGCATGTATAATTTTATGAAATAATTTGATCAGGAGTACAATTCCAGGGTACCCCGGTGCGCGTATCTCTGGATTTCCTTTATTAAAAAGTCTTATTCTCCATTACTGGTTACATGACCTTAACCAAATGATTTAGCCTTCCTGAGTCCGTAATGCAAATGGTCTGAATCCACCCTTCTGCATATCTCTGCTCCATTCCAGACTTGCTGTTTCTCTAAGACCAGGGAACCAAAGATTGTGCATTTCGATCTTTGCCATAGTTGAACAAGGCCAGCACAAGCCATACTCATTTTTTGGTGAAGTAGAATTTCACTTTCCTTTTTTGGGGGGAGGGGCAATATTTTTCCCACCGATTGGTGTGCTTGTCCGGCTTTTCTTCTTCATCCCACCAACAGGGCAGATCACACTGATGACTTTTTACTGTTAAGCAGGCCATGCATACCGGGAATAAATCCCACTTAGTGGTGGTTTGTAACCTATTTTATGCATTGCTGGATTTGCTTTGCTAATGTTTTGTTGAGGGTTTTGTATCAAAATTCACGGGAGATGTGAATTTGTAGTTTCCTAATTGCTTTGTTCTCTCCTCGGTTTTGTTTCCAGGTAAGAAAATGAGTTCTATTTTCTGGAAGATGTTGTGTAAAACTGACGTTAGTTACTCTTTAAATGTTTCATAGAATTCTTCAGGGAGTCTTTCTGAGTCTGGAGATTTCTTTGTTGGGAGCTTTTATGAATTCAATTTCTTCCACAAGTTATAGGACTGTTTGGGTTGTATATTTTTTACTCATTAAATTTTGCTAGCTTGTGGTTTTTGAGGACTGGACCCATTTCTTCTAAGTTATTGAATTCATGATAGTAAAATTGTTCAAAGTATTTCTCTCTTACCCTTTTAATGGTTTCAAAGTCTGTAGTGACATCCTCTGTTTCATAACCGATATTGATGATTTGTGTTTTTTTCTGTTAGCCGTGCGAGAGGTTTAGCAATTTTTAAATTTTTTTTGAAGAACCAGTTGTTTGTTTCATTGATTATCTTTAATATATTTTCCTATTTTAAAGTCTGTAAATTTCTGTTCCTTTTTATTTTCTTTTTTCTGTTTGTTTGAGGTTTATTTTTCCTTTTCCCCCCAGTTACTTGAGGTAGGAGTTTAAATTATTGGTTTGAGAACTTTTCTCTTTTATAAGCAAAAATTTAGGACTATAAGCTTCTCTCTAAGCACTGCAATAACTCCACCTCACATAGTTAAATGTGCTAATTTTTGTTTTGATGAGTTCTATGTACTTTTTGTATCTTTTGATATTTTTCTTTGCCCCATGAGTTATTAACAACTGTGCTAATTTCTAAGTTGGAGATTTTCTGTTGTCGTTTTTTTTTCTTATTTATTTCTAGTTGGATTTCCATGGTAGTCAGAAAACATACTTTGTATGAGTCCAATTCTTTTAAATTTATTGGAATTTGTTTATGACTCAGGATTCGGATTTGTCTTAGTGAACGTTCCATAAGTGCTTGAACAGAACGTGTATTCTGCTGTTCTGAGTGGACGCTTGTCAGTCACATCTTGCTTGCTGACGGTTGTTTTTGTACTTCTAAGTCTTTGCTGATTCTCTGTCTTACAGTCCTATCCGTTGCTGAGAATGGGGGTTGCTGATTTTCTGTCTTTTAGTCTACCAGTTGCTGAGAATGCGCTGTTGGGGTCTCCAGCTGGAGCTGTGGACTCGCCTGTTCACCTTTCAGCTCCATCAGTCTTGGCTTCACTAGTTGATGCTCTGCTGTTTGGTGTGAGCACATTTAAGGTCGTCACTGTCTTGGTGGGATATATTTTTTAGTCATTATGCAATATCCCTTTTTGTTTCAACTTTTTCCTCTGCAGTCTACTTTATCTGATATTAATAGTAGCCACTCCTGATTTCTTTTTTAAACTAACCTTTTCTTTAGCCGTCTTTCTACTTGCGCCTACCTAGGTCCTTGCATCTGATGCTTGTATGCACTGCATTTTTGTGTGTCTTGTGGACAGTGTATCTTGGATTATATTGTTGAGCCCACTCTGTCCACTTCTGACTTTTGATTGGCATTTAGATCACTTTCTCTTGAGGCAATTATTGTTATTATAGGCCTTTAGGCTGCCATTCTGTGGTTTCCTACTGTTTTCTTCTATTTCTCATTCTTTTGTTTCCCTCTTCCTGTCTTCCTTTGAGTTACTTGAACCCTATTTTAGGATCCCATCTTGATTTACTTGCAGTGACTCTTTTTGACTTGAGAGTAGCTGCCATCTAGCTGTCATGAGCTTTTTCTGTGGGAAAAGCTTATTTCGGGCACTGCATGTGGCTGAGGCAAAAGCCTCAGCACCCACGGCGCAGGTCTCTTTGGGGTGGGGCACCCGTAACTGAGCGCAGGGCTTCTCTTCCCCTTCAGCGTGAGGAGCACCCACGGCACAGGTCTCTTTGGGGTGGGGCACCCCTAACCGAGTGCAGGGCTTCTCTTCCCCTTCAGCGTGAGGAATCTTTGACAGAACTTGGTGTCTGCAGCATTGGAGCCTCTGGATGACAATAATCACCAAGGCTGATCTTCCAGAGCTGAGAATAGATTTCTCAGATTTATGATGGGAGGGAGATGTCAGAGGGGGGAGAGAGACTTTCCCACAGCTTGCAGGATGGGTGCTCCAAATTTAATCCTGTAAAGCTGTATTGGCCTCAGTTTGTACCCTGAGCCAATGAAAACTATTCCAGAAATGCCAATGCTATCTCTTCCTTCTCCAGAAATAGCATCTAACTGCAACCTTCCATGTAGTAACACTTGACATCCAGATTGTCTGCCTTAGATGGTAGAGAAGAGAGGAAACAACTTCTGCCAGCCTACATACCCCACACGAGGTGAGGTACATGGTCACCGCCCGGTGGCAAGCATTTTCCCTCAAGATGCTCAGAGCACTCACATAACCTCATTAGTCCTCGAGTTAAAGATCAAAGTCTCTATCTCTCCTGTATTAGTGAGACGATTCAAGAAGAACTGATGCTTGCTTGAAGTCACATGCTAAGCCAGTAGTCAACTAAGAGTTAAACTCCCTCCTTGGATATATGAGATAATTGGCTACACCAGCTGATGTCTGCAATGCTAATTATTTCTGATGCTTAATTTATAAACCAAACTGAGAACTCGGCCTTCTCAGAAAGCAGCAGGTAGTCAGATTCAGGGAGAACTGACTGCATCATGGTTTATTTAGCGTGCTACATGATAATGTGCAGGATGTACAATGATCAGAGTTCACCTCATCCCAAAGGTTTGGAGACTTTTGCTTAGGTTTCCTTGGACTTATACATTCATTATGCTCTTCACTCATTAAACAATCCCTGTCAAATGCCACGAGAGCCTCAGAATACTCTTGAGTAAAGGAGCTATAAAGGTGAAAGGTGAGGCAGGCAGCCAGGTAGCAAACAGTTAGAGACTTAAGGACGTAAGCTATCAAAAACGGAGCTATAAAAAGCTGAGAGAGAGAACAGGGAGATGAAGGAAACTTTACAGACGTGGCTTCCCTTTATTCAGAAATGTGGCAGGCGGCCAGGAGGGCTGAAGCTATTCTAAGCAGAGTGTGTTCCAGATCGAAGGGACAGCAAGTGCAAAGACGGCGACTTGAGATGCGCATCCGTGAAAGGCGAGGAATTCGTGTGACTGGAGACCAGGAGGCAAGTGTGGATTTATGGAAGAACAGACCAAGGGGACAAGCTGAGCCCGGGCTGCTTCCCGAGCAGTGCACTGGGTGGAAAGATCACAGGCAGGGGAGTAACAACTAGTTTAATACCAATGCTGCCTTGTTTATGGGATTCCTTGCTTCCCCTCCTCCCAGCCACCCAAAGAGTTGTCCAAGGTGTCTAAGGCATTAGACAAAGAACGGATTTACAAAGTCATAAAAATACCAATGCAATGTCATCTAATAGTTTGTGTGTGTGTGCCTGGATTTAAAATCAGACAAGTGGGGCTTGAAGCCACTTTGCTCTGGTTATAGGATCTGGTGAAGCTTAAGAAATTGGCTGGGGACCAGGCCGTGCAGAGTAATTGTTTGCCAGCATCTGCTTCAAAGGTACCTGGAGGCCCTGTCTTCAGTGGTCAGGTTTTCCCCTGCTCCCTCGCCTCCCTCTTATCCTGGGAGTGTGTTCCCCACTGCACAGCACCGTGTTAGCAGTGCTGACATTCAGATCCAGGACCGGTTAATCGTGTCCAGTGATGGCGCTCGCATTCACACACTCTTCCTAAACTCCTCCCTAGGAGACAAGCTCTGGGGATCATCATCAGTCAAGATTGATGCCTTTTCTCTTTTCTTTCTTCTTTTTTATTCCTTTGTAATTCCTCCAGAGAAGATGATTTATTGAGTACAGTAGCCAAAAGTGGAAAACATCTACTACTGTGTCTATTAAAGCAAAACCAATGGACTTACCATTCCGTTTAGAAAGCTGTCTACACCTACGCTGCGTAACAGCTGTGTTGACAGTCCTGGGATAAATGAGGAAAATGTTAACAGAGATTTAAAATGTGTGACCAAGTGACTCAATTCTTAGATGCTCCACTCTCAGAGGAGGGCTTCTTGGAAAACTTGGATTTTTCTAGAGCTGAGAAGCAACAATTTCGGGTGGTCACAGATTTCCAGGTTTATTTAAGAATAGCCATTCAATGGACACACGCTACTTCGTACACATCTCACACCTAAGAATACATATAACACAGAGACACCATAAAATGTGTACACGCACCTTCCAAATTCAAAGGGCCATTGCAAGTATGACCTTCAGGCACCTCCCACTTGAGAAGGGCAGGTGGATCAACAGCATAGCCCTGTGACCACATGCAGGATAGGCTTTAGCATGCACGCTCAGACATGTCCCACTCCTTGTGGCCCATCAGGTTCCTCCATCCATGGAATTTTCCAGGCAAGAATTCTGGAGCGGTTGCCGCTTCTTACTCCAGGGGATCTTTCCAGCCCAGGGATCAAACCTACGTCCCTTTCGTCTCTGGCATTGGCAGGTGGATTCTTTACCACCTGCTCCACCAGGGAAGCCCTATGGTAGGCTAGGCACTCATATGACCAGTCCTCTCAGCAACCCTCTGAGGCAAGCATTGTCATCTTTACTCACAGATAAGGAAAGAAAGGCTCACTGAGGCTAAGTTATTGGCTCAAAGTCACACAGAAAGTGACTCCAAGTTTGATTTCAAGCCCATTCTCTACCACTTCAGCAAACCAGACCATCCTTTACAGATGACTGAATCAAAGAAAAATATGAAGAACCCTGACTTCCACAAAGAAGTAGAATGATCTCTTCTACCTCCCATGGCCATCACTCATAAGTCAATCCATCCATTCGCAAATATGAATACGTAGAGTCTACTGCATGCCAGACACTTGAGAACCTTATCCCAGCCAGAACCAAACGTGCTGAGAAGCGACCTCAGACCTAGGATTTGCTTCATTTGCATTTCACATGCCAGGAAGCAGAGACAATTTCTCACGTCTGGTCATCAAACGAATAGGAAATTAGAGGTCTCTGCAAATGTCGCCTCAGCTGCTTCAACAGGGATGTCCCTTCTCACTCCTGAGTAGGTGTATTAGTGTCCTGGGGCTATCATCACAAATTATCGCAAATCAGGCAGCTTAACACACCAGAAATTTCTTTTCTCACAGTTCAGAAAGACATAGGCAGAGATGAAGGTGTCAGCAGAGCCGCACTCCCTCCAACGGGAAGGGCCTTTCTTGTCTGTCAGCTTCTGTCGGTTGAAGTTGACCCTGGCGTCCCTCGGTCCTTGGTTCCCCCGGCTCGTGGCAGCATCGCGTCTGCCTCCGGCTTCACGTGGCCTTCTTACCCACATGCATTTCTGCACGCCGACTCCCATTCTTACAAGGACACCAGTCATATATAGGGCTCACCCTGATCCAGGATGACGTCATCTTAACTATTACTTCTGCAAATATCTCATCTCTAAATAAGGTCATCGTCTGAGATTCTAGATGGACATGAATTTGGGACCTGGGGAACACTGGTAAACCCACTGCAGTAGGAAAAAAGCGGGGAAAACCTAGCTTGGCTTCTTTTCTACTCCCTTGCTACCAACATGGCCATCTATTGCTTCCCCAAATTTGCATCTTGATGCTCCTTTTTCTGACCCCTGTACCTCTTGACCTAAGAAAAATCTTTGTTAGGGAGTCCTTGGAATCACCTTGTTGCAGCATGAATCTAAGCCCTCTGGCAAGTAATCTTCCTTCAGACCTGGACACCCATGAAAGTGGACCCAGTGCTCTAAGACTCTAACTTAGCTGTGGAGAGTATAAACCAGCAGACAAGGTGAGGTCTGGACTAGACTAGCATCAATTGTCAACTCTATCATCAACTAATGAGGTTGTAGGGAAGTCATTTGGGTTCCATAAATGTCAGTTTCCTCATCTGTGAAAGGGGGAATGTATAACTCCCAGGGTTACTGAAAGGAATAAATTAGGTAATAGAATGTTACTAAATAGTAGCTTTTAGTAGCAGCAGTAAAGAGAAAGAAGCACAAGACCCATGGGAAGGCCACAGTGAGTCTGCTACTTCTTTCACTGGGAGGAGTGAATCTGGTGTGAAAGGAAATCAGAATTCCCTCCCAAGTTCAGATGTCTCCAGAAGGAGTAGGGTCTTCTGCCCACTGAACCAGAGAGACTTATTTTACCTTAAGTAAGTGGAATTGGGGAGAGAGATCTGAAGAGCTCAAAATGTTTAACTCTATACTCGGGGCCTCTCTGGGGGCTCAGCGGTAAAGACTCCACCTGCAATGCAGGAGCTGCAGGACCTGGGTTCAAAGATCCCCTGGAGGAGGAAGTGGCAGCCCACTTCAGTATTCCTGCCTGGAGAATCCCACGGGCGGCAAAGAACAGGACACAACCGACGTTTCTTAGCACATGCATGCTTGGCAGAGAACCATGAATACTGCTTCCCTGGCACTTCATGGGGATTTTGCTTCCAACTTTAGGCCCACTCATGTTGCTGCAAATGGCATATATATATATAGAACACAGGGGTACATTATCATTTTAAATTATATAATATTTATAATATAAATTTATGAGTTTATACATATGATATTTATAAACCTGTGTATATGCCTAGGAGTAGGATTACTGTGATCTGTCAATTCTTGACACATCAGGGGCCTCAAGTGAGACTCTTAAAACCAGATTCTTGAATAAATCCCAGGTTTTGAGAAATCAGCATTTCTACAAGAGGTGAAAGGAACCATGCGAGGAAAAGACTTTCTAGGGGCAGAGATCTGTCCCAGCAAGTCAGGCAGGAGAAATTTGATGGGGTGGTGGGTGGCATGGTTGGATCACAGAGAGATTTCTCTCTTAGTTGGAGTCTGAAATTTGGGCAAATGAGTAGGTAGAAAACAAGATCTGAAAGATAAGCCAGGGTCCTTTTTTGGAGGTCTGAGAAACTGGCACTTCTATCTGTTGAGAACACAAACCATAATCCTTTTCCGAGCCAAGTAGAAGAATCACTGGGACTCGTTTTAATGTCAATGCTATTGAGCTACCAAGGCTACGAGGAAATAGGCACACTTCTACCACCTTACAGAGCCACTTGAGCATAGGAAAGTGACCACGCGCCTCCGTGGGAGGATCTGCTTGTCCACACCTTGGGAAGACCTAGATGCCGACAAGGACTTCACTGTCCTTAAGCCGGACTTCCGATGTGTGCACTTTGCCTCTCTCCTCTCTCATATCCCATGCCTTTACTTCACCTTCCTTTATTTATTTGTATTTGTAATGACTCACAGACACAGATTGCCAAGTACCCAGGGAGCCTGACACTCCTGGAGTGTTTTCAAGCTCCAGAGAAGCGAGCAAGTCGCAGAGACCCACCCACAGCGTCCTCAGGGCAGCCTGCGGTGTGTGTGCACAGGGCCGTGAAACCACTCACTGCCTTTCTAGGAATGACGCCAAAGAAACCTCCTGAGCACCCACAGTGGTCTGTGCAAGGTGTTGTTCATAGAAGCAGTATTTACAGAAGAGATGGTTAGATAAATTACGGCCCGTCTTGTGATGAAACGATGAGCATGCTCTAAGATGCCATTTGTTTGTTGTTGTTGTTTTTTTTTTTAAGGAACTTGAATAATTTAGGGGCAAAAGGGACTTCCCTGGTTGTCCATGGTTAGGGTTCCATGCTTCCACTATAGGAGGCATGGTTGCATCCCTGGTTAGGGAACTAAGATCTCACGTGCTGTGATGTGGCAAAAAAAAAAAAAAAAAAATACAAAAAACTGTGGGAAATTTGTTTCTGTTGAAATAATAAGTGAAAATCATATATATATACATATATATATATAACTATATATAAACAATATGGGAAATAAAATATTATATTTATTTATATATATAAAACTTTATATAAATGATGACCCCCAGATTTGTTAACTATGTATATAAACATGTGCATCTATAAAAGACCAGAAGAAGATATATTTAGATGCTAACATGTGTTTATCCAAGTTGTAGGAATTTAGAGTTTTCATCTTCCCCTTTACACTTATCTATACTTTCAAGGGCTCCTACAGTTAAACTCGTATTAATTCCATAACCAGTCACAAAAGGTGTTATTTAAAAAGAAGACTAAAGTACTCTACTTAACAGCTGTTTCTTGAATACTTAATACATGCCTGGCTTGGTCTGTTCTCAGTGAAGAAATAGAGAAAGAGAAAGGGGAAGAAAAGGAAAAGAAAGCCTGATGCTCTTCAGAAACGGGAAAAAAGACGTTCTCTCATGCCCTCCACTGTGCAGGAGGGTCACAGAATGGGCCGGAGAGAGACGCGCCTCCTGTGGCAGAAGCTGAGCTCAGATGCTCGAAGCCGGGAAGCATTTCAAAGTGAGGGGCCCTTCTGGTCTGCAGGGTCCTGGCAGGCACTCACCAGCCGGGAGGCTGGCCTCTGGTCTCAGGCTCAGCCCTGCTCCTGCATCTGGGTGTCAGGGAGCCTTTTCCTAATCCTCCAAGACCCCTCTCTCCCTTCCAGTCCCCACTGAAGGAGACACTGAGAGGCTCTCTCGCTGTCTCCAGCTGTGAGATTCTCCTGGATAACAGAGGCTTGCCTCCTTCCTTGACGCAGGATGCCTTTCTCCCAGATCCAGCTGTCAAGTCCAGATGTCCCACAGCCTGGTTTACGGTCCAGGTCCAGGTCCGGACGTCGTGGAAGCAAAGAGGCCAAAGTTCAGGAAAGGTGGGTTTGCTTTCTTCTTCTTGCTCAGCTATAAACGATGCTGTTCTGAATAACAAACCAGGGATAATTACTTTCAAACTCCCTTAGATCCCCAGCATCACCACCTGCTTGATTTCCCAGGGGTGTAAGGTGATCCCCCAACAGCTCCAATCACTTCCACGTGCCCACTGAGCAAGGCTGCCTCCTTTCTGCACTTTTTTTCCTTTTTTTCTTCTTCCTCTCAGCCTCTTTACGGATTCTTTTGCGTAGACCACGTTCTGCGCCTTGTGCAATGACGCATATTGGGAGCCAAGTGTCTGTCGCATCTGTGTGGTCTCTAAAAATGCGCAGTCAGCCGCAATCTCAGATTCCACAGGCTCCGCCCCACCCTGAAGCCGGCATCAGGTTTCAAGCACAGGGTGAAGAAGCCACCCACTCCGTCCTTTCCTGGGCCCCCGGATGACCTAGAAGAGCAGAGTCAGCACCGCCACCTGCTTTCCTGATGAAGCCTTGAGAAGGATCCACTGGACTTGTCCCAGGGTGAAAGAGCTCTTGTGCAGGGGTAGCCAAAGGTATTATTAGCCACTAAATGATTGTGACTCACAGGATACAATTAAGGACTGACTGCCCATGAATCCGTGGCCCTGACCGCTGCTGTGGTTAAAAAATAAAGCAGACTACGGTGAGGCCACTGTGACTGTGGAGTAGAGGGACAATGCAGGGACGAGAGGAGGGTGGACGGGGAGCGAAGGCCAAGAGGAAGAATGAAGGTGGCCCGTGCCTGTGCGGCAGCTCCCAGCCTGACACACGAAGCGCCCGCTGATGCTGCACAGGCCCACGGTGCTCCGTCCTGCAGGGGTGTGTCTGTGTGTAAACTGCCAGTTTGAGTGTTTCTGTTTAAATTTCAGTTGAGAGTGGACCACAAACTTTAAGAGTGAAACTTTGGCTGTGAGGGGGCTGGAGCGTGTGAGTTTCAGTGGGTCATGCCTGTCCTGTGTCCTCGAGGAGGCCACCTGCCTCCCAGTGCCTCGGTCTGCTCATCTGCAGTAGGCCAGCATCAGGGGGTTCTGGTTCAGAAATTTCCCTCAAGAACAAGGGGGTGCTGGGAGGCGAGGTGGGGCCTGAGACACCCGAGCAGTGTGGAGTTTTCTCTGCCGGGTGGAATGGGAGGTGAGCAGGCTCAGAGCTCCAGCAGGGAGACCCAGTGCCGCTGACGGAGCTGCTCAGAACCCTGCTGTTCAGTTTCACCTTCATCTCTCACTGACACTTGTCTTCACCGTGTTCCTCCTGGCCACAGCCTTCAGTTTCCCCAAAAGTAAACAACAGTGGAATCCACAGGGTGTCGCCCCCACCACCCACCACCCTGGCAGGATCCTTCCAGGGAGTTCACTGTACAGAATTGGAAGACAGGACCTCAGGGGTCATCCTTTCTATCAGACACTCCTCCTCCTCCTCCTCCTCCTCCTCCTAAAGAGATGCTGGGGAGGGTGAGTGGTTCCAGTCCCGTCTCCACTCCTCGCCTGATTGCAGATGAGAGAGGCCACAGCCAGCACACACGCACACACACACGCTGGGTGGAGCCACAGCTGATGGGTCACATAGGCAGACACAGGCCCCTGGCAGGGCAGACACCATCACAGATGCAGACAGAAAGGGAGGTGGAGGTCAGCTCTCCAGCCGCTCTGGGCCCCGCCTGGAAGCTGAGTGTACTCAGAGGACACTTGCTAATGGAGAAAGTTCTCTGACCTTCATTCTTGACTTGAAATAGAAATCTTGTTGAAACAGGTGGGGAAAACGATAGCTTTAGGAAGGTTCAGACAGAGGAAGAGCAGAGATGTTACCTAAGATATGTCCAGGCCAGAATTTTCCAGGTGGTGCTAAATCCCACCCTGGTGCTGGGGGCTGGAGACCAGTTCCCCTGCCTTCGCTTCTGTGGCCTCTGCTGAGACACCGGTCAGTGCTCACAGCTGTGGGCTCAAGTCAGAAGCCGGTGCCTGTCGGAGACAAGGCTGATCACAGTGTGTTGAAGACAAGGCTCGGCTCCATGTGCTCATGAGTGGCTGAAACTCCACGTGGCAGGATCTTTCTGGGCCTCAACAAGTCCTCTAAAACTAGCCAACCACTCACTGATGGGTGCCTGGACCATTCAGCCCTGGAGGGCTAATTCAGTGGATTAAATTTAAAACATTTAATGTTTCAAATCTGCAAACTTGGCAGATTTACCAAAATATTTATTAACGTCTCCAATAACATATTTGACAGATTGTCAGGCCTAAGAGAGCTGTTAGAGGAGTTAGGGCTCCAGGGCCTCCATATTCCATATTCTCCGAGTACCCCCATCTCCTTTCTCTCTGAGTCAGGCAGTTGGGGCTGGGGCCGGCGGTGGTAGTCTATGTGCTGACTACCTTTGCCTGTCCTCCATCAGAGAATTCCTCTTGGTCCTGGTGCCCTCCAGAACTCAGAGCAGCACAAATGAAACGCTCCTTAAAACATTAATAAGCTGATAAAATCATCACATCCAGTAAGAGTGCCAAATTCTCAATAAAGAGTCAAAAGGAACAAGTTGTTGGCAAATCTATTTGACATAGTCACTGAATTAGTCATTTGACCAAACAATTTGTGACTTAATTGACTTTCATTGAATTGGAAGGATGGCTGGGGGCAGCCCAGAGAAGGAGACAATGAAATCTGTACCACTCCAGTGGGGAACACAAGAGAGAGGGAGGCACCCAGAAGGGATGCTCTCAGGGAGTAGAGGGGGCTGGCGGGAATGGGCAAGGAAGGAGTGAGAAGCATTGGTTCTGCAGCACCTCTCTGAGGGTTCATGGCCTTGACCATGATCAAACAGTAAAGAACCATCTTCCCATCTTTTTTCTCATTTTATCCTTACACAGACTTGTGAAACAAGACAGGTCTTTTAATTTCATTTGCAGAGATGAATAAAGAGGCCTAGAGCTGTGGTCTTCCAAGATTAAAGTTAAGACTTTATAAAACTTAGAGCTCAAATCCAATTCTTTAGCATCTAAGATCCACATTCTTGTCCATCTTACCAATGAGCTCTCAGCAAAGGAGAGACAGACCCAGAGAATGGGTCTGTCTCATTCTCAGTGCTTTGCACACTATGGCTGCACAGCAAATATGTCTTTGATAAATGAATAATGATGATGACAACAAGAAAAATGATAATTAAAATATCTAATATATATTGAGTTTGCTGGAATTACTTAATTTTCATCTGTGTGCGGTAGGTCATGTTTCAAGCCCATTCTGCAACAGCTTGGTGGAGCCAATAGAATTGTAATGAAGCATGAAGAAGAAAACGCTGGACCAGGCCGCGCTTTCCCCCAGGCAACCTGCAGAGAGTAGCTTGGCTGTGTAACAGGAAACTGCGTCTGTAACCCAACCCCTGGGTCCTCAGTTTATATCCAAATTCCTGGGCCATGTGATTCAAATATGTAGAGAAATTCTTGATAGCCCAACAAGCCTATTTGTCCTTAGAGGGGATGCTGTGAAGAAGGGCTCACAGTCTCATCGATTTCCAAGCAGTTTTGCCCGCCCCAGTGCCTCTCCCATCACTTCTGCCCCATCCTCCCCCCTCCCGCACTTGTCCCATCGCGCATGATCTCTTTCACAGAGACACGTGTCTCACAGAGACATGTGTCTGCTCTCTCGTTTCCGTCTGCCCAACACACCACAACCAGGGTCCTCTGCTTTAAGACGATCTCAGCTCACAGCACTCTCTGAGGGATTCCCCAACACCTGGGAGCCGCGGGTCTCCTGTCAGAACCTGCTTTTGAGGCTGTTGGTCCCCCTCCCCAGGGTTCCTCATTTATTGGGTCTGGGGTGGGACTGAGAACTTGCATTTCTGGTTCCCAGCTGATGCTGGTGCCGACCGTGCTTCTGATTCAGGGATCTCGGGTTGAGAAGCTTTCAACCCAGTTTGAAAGTTTCAAACCCAGTTTGCCTCATCAGGTGGCATTTCTCACGTCCTGCATCTTCCTCCATGAAATGCCTTATGCACATTCAGCTGTTAATAGTTAGAGCGGCCATATGTGTTCCTGCCTGTGCATATCTGCTCAGTCTGTGTCTCAGCCAGGACAGTGTGTGCCCCTCCACCTCCCGCCTCTCCCCCAGCTTCTCTGCACATTGGTGTCTTACACAGATCCTTCCCCTCTGCTCCAAGCCACCTGCTTCAGGAAGCCTTTCCTTACCTCTCTGAGCAGAATACTTCATTCCTTCTTCACTCTTAGAATAATTTATCAGTTCCTTTCCTCTAGTGCTTCTCAGCGTCTGTCCTGTACCTCTGTCTTGCGTGTGCCCTGCTGGAACACGGGCCACACAGAGGTAGAGTACAGCACAGGCTTTGGAGTCTGGCTGAGCTGGTTTTAGGTCTCCTCTCTGCTACTTACTAGCTGTGTGAACCTCCTAGCTCAACTTAGCCTCTTCAGATCGCAGTTTCCTCATCTGTAAAAGAAGGGGAGGAAAGGCTGCCTGCGATGGTTTTTAGCCATGTGTGAAAGTGCTTTGATGCTCCTCATCCTGAATATGGTCTGACCTCGGTAACGCTCATAACAGAGGGAATGCAGCAGAAGTATGCTATGTGACTCTATGGTCTTGTCAAGCTAACACATAAAAGTAGCCATCACAGGCCCTTCCACTTGGAATCTACAGCCAAGAAAGGCAACACGCAAAGGCAAGGCCTTTGTGCCGCGGTCAGCGGTCACAGTGGAGCCTAAGCAGCAGATCCTCTAGCCTGCTGCCTGGTATTCAGAGAAGCTACCTCCAGAGGACCCCGGTTCAGCCCTCAGCTACAAGCAGCACTCCTGGCCATTCCATTTTTTTTCTAGCTGAGGTCCCCAAGTGCATGAAGCAGAGATAAATCACCCCTTTCTTTCCTGTTCACACCCATGACCCACAGACTCTGGGCACAGCCACACGGCGGTGAAGTGGCTTCACATCACCGTGTCTGGCTTGGTTTGATAGACAGCAGTACTGGGTTGGCCAAAACATTCGTTCATGTTTTTCCATAACATTTTACAGAAAAACCCAATCTAACTTTTTTGCCAACTGAATGCATAACTGAACTACTGACATCTTGAGGAGAAGTATTCCTACATAGCCCTCTCATGTTGCTGAGGGGGATTTTTGCTGGCTTGGCTGAAAACCTGTAACTCCCCAAACAGTGCTCATTGTACCAAATCCTAAGATTTCTCACCTCTTCCTGTCTCATCTTTCTTTATTTTCCTTCCCCAGAAGTACAGCCTTCCCTGAACCAACCCAAGAAGTCTCAATTTTAAAGCGTTAACTCCCCAGTCTCCCTCATTTCATCTTCTCATGTTCCCCTGAACCCTCAACAAATCAGGTCTTATAGGATGGATCCATTTAAAGCTTAAGAAGGAATCCAATTATGTATAGGCTCTGGAATTTATATTTGATAAATTACTTAGCTGACGATACATTGGAGGGTTAATCTATTAATAAAAAGAAAAAACATAATTACTGGAGTTAGTGAGTGATTCTTTCCATCTACAAGGGCTCTCTTGTGAATTTCACAGTTTGCCTTGAGCTGGCTGCCAGCCACCTGTAATGAAGGACACCGGGAACATACACAAATTATAAGATTGCTTTGGAGGGAAATGCGTTTTTTAGGAAGGGAAGAGAAAGGAACAGGCTATTTGTTTCCTGGTCTCCACCGCCCAGACTGGTGTGAAGAGCCATGACCACGTGTGTGGAGGGCAGGGAGCAAGGGGATGGAAAATCTGACTCTCCATATCTCGACTTCAGGAGGACTCTAGGCCCATCCCTTCTCTTTCAATTTTTTCTGAGAAAGAATGTTTGGAAAAGTGCCATTATAATCTTTTGTTGCTGTTTAGTAGCTCAGTCATGTCAGACTCTTTGCAACCCATGAACTGCAGCACGCCAGGCTTCCCTGTCCTTCACCATCTCCTTGAGTTTGCTTAAACTCATGTCCATTGAATTGATGATGCCATCCAACTATCTCATTCTCTGTTGCCCCCTTCTCCTCTTGCCCTCAGTCTTTTCCAGCATCACGGTCTTTTCCAATGTATTGACTCTTTGCATTAGGTGGCCAAAGTATTGGAGCTTCAGCTTCAGCCTCAGTCCTTCCAATGAATATTCAGGACTGATCTCCTTTAGAATGGACTGGTTGGATCTCCTTGCAGTCCAAGGGACTCTCAAGAGTCTTCTCCAACACCACAGTTTAAAAGCATCAATTCTTCGATACTCAGCCTTCATTATGGTCCAACTCTCACATCTGTACATGACCACTGGAAAAACCATAGCTTTGACTACATGGACCTTTATCAGCAAAGTGGTGTCTCTGCTTCTTAATACACTGTCTGGATTTGTCATCACTTTGCTTCCAAGGGGCAAGCATCTTTTAATTTCACGACTGTAGTCACTGTCCTCAGTGATTTTGGAGCCCAGGAGAATAAAGTCTGTCACTTCGGTGTATTTCTAACATATGAAAATGGGGTTGCAGTGGGCAACACAGGGCATCCTTTCCACATTGAGCGTAAATGAGCCACAAGCCAGCTGAAAGAGCCAAGGATGAGTGTCAAATGGGTTAGAAAGGAGAACCCCTGAGTGTACCTTTTCCCCTGGGAGAGGGAAGCATCATAGTCCTGCTTTCCAGTCCAAACTCAATTCTGGTGCCATTTTTAAAAGGCGCCTAAAAACGTGTACAGCATGGAAGAAATCCATGGTAATAGCGGAGGAATTAAAAGACAGGTCCTAAAGTCAGTGATGACCTCCAACCATGACACGCTGTTCATGACTCAATAGACATGAGTTTGATTTGGACACAACTTAGTGACTGAACTGCAACAATAAAAGAAAAGAGGTTTCAAAATGCAGTTAGTCCTCAACAAGACCTGTTTCCCAGGCCTCCCTTATCACCTGCAGATGGGGGAAGAAGGGCAAGCTGCCAGAAGGGCATTTAAGACATTGGTCCACTGTAGAACTCTGATCAAGACTTTGTATACAGCTTGAAGGAATTTCAGATGCCTTGGGTGAGAGAACCAAGATCCAAAGTTAACTGACCAACCCAGAGATATGTATACAACCTAGCAGAATGAACGTTCAAAAGAATTTTTGGTTTTGAGCGTGCCTCCCACCCCTACTGCAGAGAAGAAGACCGGTGAGAACTCGAAAACTGTGAACATCCAGCCACCATGCCTCTTAGGGCTGCCTTGAAGGTCACTGAGACCTTGGGGTGTGTAGTTCAGCCGCAGCCCTCAGAATGCATGCAGGCTTCTCCTCTACACGGTTCAGGGACCAGCCCTTTCAGCCCATATTTTGCTGAAAGGGCAGAGACCCAGGAGCAGAGAACAGGGCAGCCCTGGGTGCATGGGCAGCTAAGAGTGTCTCCATGTAGGGGGACCAACCACACAAAGTTGAAGCCTCCCAGATCTAGCTTCCCAACCCAATCTGCCACCTCTCGTTTCTTAGTTAAACTAGCATAGCTTCAGGTCCTAAATTTTCTTGCATTTAACTTTCTGTACTTTCCTCCAAGGTGGGGCTTAGGAGCATCAGACGAACACAGATTCCTCTGAATTTCCTGCACTTATTAAGTTGTCCCTAGGGCTCTTTTTCCTGAGGGGGTGGGGGTACTCTCACAGGTTAAAAATGTACATGTCCAGTACTTTTAAGGTTTTATCAACTTGTTCTTATAGCTTCATACCAACTACTTATCTCATCTAAAAACAGAGTCACCCGGAACTTGACTAAACGTAGGATGTATGTTTGAATTTCAATAAACTGGCGAAAGGGAGAACCTGGATTTCAGGAGCTAAAGGACATGACAGGAATCAGCTGGTGAACTCTTAATTAGTGTGTTGCATGTTGAAACTCACAGTTATTTTTAATGACCTGGAGTAATGAATCCAAAGTTTAAAAATCCACAAATTACTTAACTGGCAATAAAGTCAGAGTGGGTATTTGAAGAGCAACTCTGTATTTCTGCTCTTGAATTTATGAAGGCTTTGGACATACTGACCTCCCTGCGTGCAGGCTGGGAGATAGAGTTCCCCAGAGACAATATCTCTTTAAGGAATGCTCGTAGTGAGCTCTGAGGAATAACTTCCCTCTTAGTCTGGATTCTGGGGAGAAGACAGCAGGGATAGTTGGGAGATATCCTGCAGTTTGACCACTAGAGGGTGGGCATTCCTTCGGCCCCCGGGGCCTGGGAGAGGCACCGTGGTGCTGCCAGGACAACCTGTTCGGGATGTTGGGGTGGCGTAGGAGGGCTAGATACTGGGTACACAGGAAAACGACATGGAAATACCTCCAAAAGGAGATGTCTTATATTTATATGATCTTGGCCCTCAACAAGGGATAGGCTTTGAATAGGTTGAGAAATGACCCTTCAGGCAAGAGAAAGAGCAAAGGCAGGCATGTGGCAGGAGCTCACAGGAGCCAAACCGGAAGGAGAAAGAGCAAAGGTAGGCATGTGGGGAGGAGCTCACAGGAGCCAAACTGGAAGATCTCCAGGGGACGGCAGCCTGGAAAGGGGCAAGGCACAGACTGGAAAATTCCTGGAATGTCCAAGGGAAGGACTTACTATTATGTTCTCCAGTTTTGAGGAGCAATGTTTAAGTAAGAGCCCAAGAGAGCAATGCAGTGATCAGCTGTGAAGTCACCACACGCTTCCTGCCTCACCCTGGTGAGCTGCACCACCTCTAAGCTCGATTTTCCTCTGACTTACTTGCTATTAAATTTTTTAAATTGAGATAAAGTAGATGTACAATATTTTATTAGTTTCAGATGTGCTGTACAACAATTTGACATTTGCATACATTATGAAATGATCCCCAGCATAAGTTTAGCGACCATCTGTCCCCATAAGAAGTTGCAATATCATGGACCTTATTTCTTCTGCTGTGTACTACATCCCAGTGATGTATTTGTTATGCGATTGAAGGTTTGTACCTCTTAATCCCCTTCACCTATTTATCTCCCCCTCCCCTCTGACAACCACGCCTTGGCCTCTGTATCTATGAATGTGTTCTTGTTTTTTCCCATTTGTTAGTTTCGTCTTTCAGATTCCACATATAAGTGAAATCCTGAGGATTTCTTTGTCTGTCTCTGTTGATATGTGTCACTTAGCTTAATATCTCCTAGGTCCATCCGTGTGGCCACAAATGGCAATATTTCATTTCTCATGAATGAATAATAATCCCAGGTGTGTGTATGTATACACTACATCTTCTCTATCCATTTGTCTGTTAATGGACAGTTAGGTTGCTTCCATATCTTGGCTATTGTAAGTAGCAATGCACCCTGGAGTTCATGTATCTTTTCAAATCAGTGTCTTTGTTGTCTTCGGGTAAATACATGGAAGCAAGACTGTTGGATCATATGGCAGTGCTATTTTTAGTCTTTTGAGGGATCTCTGTGCTGTGTTCCATAGCTGTACCAATGACAATCCCACTGATGTTGCACGAGGTTTCAGTCTTCCTCTTGTCCATAGGGATGGAGAGAGAGTGGCACCTGCCTAACATGCTGACTTTGGTGAGAATGTTCGGCCAGGCGTGTGAGATGTTCAGAACAGAGCCCGGCACACATATGCGTACATGTCAAATATTAAAGCTTCGCTTGAGAAAGATTAGCCAGCAAAATGTATTGGAGTGGAGAAGCTAAAGACGGGCACAAATGAAGATGCTACATGGCACAGTTCAAAGAAGAATACTTGAACGAGGGTAGCAGAGGAGGAACAGGCAGGATGGCGGGGGTGGGGCTCGCTGGGCTTCACCATGGAGTCATCTCCATTTAGGTGGGTTGTGATGTCTTTTACCAGTTCATTCACTCAGTGAACAGCCAATGATCTACTGCATTGAAGAACCTAGCAATGTGTGGGGCGGTGGAGGAATACTTCAGAATTACAAAATTGTTCCTCCAAGCAATTCTCTTATTTCTTATTTTAGATGTATTCTGTCTCTGTACATTACCTGATGCTCAGAGGCCAGATTTTGGTGACTTTGAGGTATCCACAGAGCACCAGGCTGGAAATGATAATAGATAATGCGAGAGTGACTTTTGGAAGGGAAATGAAGACAGAAGGGAGATTTGGGAGCGATTTACCTGGAACAGACGAGCTCTGTGATGGAGACAGCGTAGGAAGCAGGAAGAGGGCTGGAGAGGCCCATCAAGGATGGCGCTAAACTGCTGGATCTCTTCCCCCCAGAGAGCGCGCACTAAACCCGAATTTCTGAAGAGAACTGTTTCTCGAAGAAGAGTGTTCTGACTCGGTGTTTGCAAGCAGGCAGCCACAGAAGTTCTACCTGTGAAACTGCATACACTGACCCTTCAAAATACCTCTAGCTTTCTGAAGGTTCCACTTTGTTTAGCTGGTTCTACTTTAGAGAAATGATAAGATCACTCAGCTCTTCCTTTGCTTCTTCCGCGGTGTCTCACCCTCCCCCCCACCTTTCTCCTCTATGTTCTTCCCCCTTCCACCCTCTTTCTCGTGCATTCCGTGTCCCGCCCTCCCCTCTCCTCCTTTCAGGCGTCCTGGCTCCGAGCTCCCTGCCCACCCCCGTCCCTCCCGTAGTGACTGAGTCAGGAAGCAGGAAAGCATCTACACTTTGCAGTTTGTTTTCCTGCAGCGGGGCTGCGGCTTCAAACCGATAGAGAAACTGTTTGGGAGAAAGAGACCTCCGAGGACTTGAGGACTCGACACTTATCAAAGCACATCAGCATCTGGGCAGCGGCAGCGGCTTCCTGTTTATACAGTCCCCTCCTCCAGGGAGGCTCAGCTGAGCCTGGCCAGCTGTGGCCCGGGCAAGCCGCCTAGCGCAGAAGCCCAGCATCCCACAGTCGGTGTAGGGCCCAGGAGCCCTGGGAAGCCACGGTGTCCACAGCGGCGGCCTAGTGCGCCACACCCCTGGACGTGCTCGGTCTCTCAACAGCCGCGTCCCCTCCCGTCTCGGCAGCCTCTCTCCATCAGGTGCACGGCGGGGAGGGTGCGCTCTTCGCGAACCAGGCTGGGGCATCTCCTGCCTCCATTTCCCTGTAGTACAGCCCATCCACAGCTGGCAAGGGCTTCCCCTGGGCCCTCTGGCCTGGAGCCAGGACCAGGCTCTAAACCGGAAGGCACCTGGGAAATCATTATCTGTCTTCACATATTTATTAAGTCCCTACTATGTTTTCTGGAGTGTTCCAGGGCCCTGGTGATGGATGGAAACAGACAAGGCTCTCTGCTTTTATGGGGCTTCCCAGGTGGCTCAGTGGTACAGAATCCCCTTGCTAATGTAGGTGATGTGGATTTGATCCCTGGATCAGGAAGATCCCCTGCAAATGGCAACCTGCTTCTCTATTCTTGCCTGGGAGATCCCATGGACAGAGAAGCCTGGCAGGCTATAGTTCATGGAGTCACAGAAGAATCAGACATGACGTAGTGATTGAGCACAAGCCCGGCTCTGCCTTTACACACTTTTACATTCAGAAAGACAATGAGTGAGAAAATGTCAAATGATAAATGGGGTGGGATGCAGAGGCAAGACTGAGGAGGAGAGGGTGGTCTGCTTGGGGGATCAGAAGAGGCCCAGAGATGGAGAAATTTCTTTGAGGCTGAAGCGGGGACAGTATGGGAAGATATAGGGACCAGGCAAGGGGACCCTCTGTGCAAACATTCTGGTCCTGAAAATGGAGCAAGGGGGGCTTGGTCAAGGGACAGGAAGTGGTGGGGAGAATGGATCACAGGAAACAGGTGACAAGGTGTTTTTTGATGAGCACGGGAAGGTAACCAGAGGCTGAGCTTCTTGGGCCTGTGGTTTCTGGAGAAATGCTTGAATTTTATTATAACAGCACAGAAGAAAAAAAATTCAAATATTTTACTCTTGGAGAAGGATGTGAATAATTTACATTTTAAAGATCAATCTGGCAGCTGGGAGCCTTTGGGTACCCAGTGGAGGGTCTGGTACCATAGAGAACCCACTGGCAGACACATGTCCTATGATTGGAGCTGGTAACTGCATATTGGACACCAGGAACTAAGCCCTGAGCACATAGATGCTACACCTGTGATCTCCATGATTCTCTGGCAGACCCGGGCTATAGAGGAGCAGAGGGAGAGTGGCCAGGGAGGGACTGAAGAAAGAGTGTGGCACAGTCCATGGAGACCAGCGGTCCTTCCCATGCTGCCCTGAAAGCCTCTTTTGCTAGCCTTCGCTCCCAGTCCATGAAGCTGGACAAGGAACTGGCTTTGCTCTTTCACACCTGGAGACATATAGCTTGAGTGACTCTCCCACCTTCACATAAGATGGCCCCCTGGCGAACAGCATCAAATGCTTTGTGCTTTTTATGCAAAAGTGTGGATGGGCCCTCTGACTGTGGCAGAGTGGTTGGATGGTCAGGAAGGACGGGGTGCCTTTATAGGGGAATTGTCCCATTTCCTCTTGCAGGCACTGAGTGTGAATCCCATTTAGGAAAAGATTCTTACTGAAAAGCAAACATTTAAGATGGCGGCCCCAACACTGCAGTGAGTCCATTGCAAAGCCCTCCGTGACTGACAGCAAGATGCTTGTCCCAACCCACCACGCAGGCCGGCGGCCGGAGTGCGAGGAAACTGGCTGGGGTGGGGCAGGGGGGTGTTTCTTCCTCAGACATCAGGTGGTAACACGTTTGTGCATGAAGTGACCTTCTGATGGTTGCAGACCTTCTGCCAACTAGGAGGAGGGCTTGCTACCCCAAAGCAGAGCCAGCTGGGCCCCAGGTAGTTTGGGACCCACAACTTAGAAAGGACAGACTAGGGGTTGAAGACCCTGAAGGGGCTCAGGCCGGACTGGGACCAAAATGACCTTGTTTCCATCACATCTTATAGAAAACTAGAAGCAAGTAGTTTTCTATCATTGCCCCCTTACTGTGCTCACCATTGTTAAGTTATAAATGCATTTATAATAATTATATGAGAATTAGCTCTGTGTTTTGAGGACTTGCTGGGTGCTTATTTGCTAAATGTTGAAAATATATTATCTCAGTTATCCCCACAGAGAACTGCAAGGGTTAGGCCAATGACAAGGTTGTTTTTCAGAGAGGTTAAGTGACTTCTCTGAGGTCACACAGACCTGCACTGGAGCCCAGGTCTGCCTAACCCCAAAGAGATCTGTAGCCTCTGAACTTGATGCAGACCATGAAATTAGTGTAGAGTGAAGTTATAACATTCTGTTTCCAGAGTGTGAATTGAGTTGTTCCTGGCAAATCCTTTTGCACCTTCATAATTTGCTGAATTAAAATCTTCCCCTGGGTATTCTTTGCACAGATGCAGGGACCTGGGTCAGCTCTGTGTCCCCTTGGGGATGGAACCTGGGCCCAGATTGAGCCAGGTCAGGGAGCAGTTCCCTGCCCCTGCAGCACGCTGAGTGCTGCTTTCCTGATTCTTCTCTTTGCTGTTCACTTTTACTGTAGAAGTAGCATGGGCTTGTTATAAGAAATGCAAACATCATGGGAAAATATAACCTGAAAATATGAAAGTGAGTGTAGCAGTTAGGGTCCTAGGCAGAGAAGAGACGGCACACTCCAGTTAGCGTCAGCCCAGAAGAGTTTATTAAAGGAGCTAGTTACAAAGGTGCGGACAGGACGCGGAGTCACCTCCCCGGAGAGGGGGACGGGGGGAGCAGTCACCAGATACAAAGTCAGGGAGGAACCCTGGACAGAGGGTCAGAGTTCCAAACTTCATCAGCAGAAGCAGGAGCGGGGCAGAGGCAGGGGGTGTGGAATGACTTGGCTCAAGGCTCCAGGGAATAAACCTCCCGTCGTCCTCAGCTCCCGCTGCTGGTGACGCCGACAGTAGTCCTGGCCGGGTCGGTTCCCAGGGCAGAGGTCAGGCCCGAGAGAGTGGGGCTGGGTCTGCAAGGTGACAGGAGATATTCCAAACAGTCCCCCAGAACCCCATCCTATAAAGTAAACTCTGTTGGCAGTGGAGTCTCTGAAGACCATTTTAGAAACTGAGTCCTCAAGACATTCACTAAACCTGGATTATTCCTCCCGCATCTCGCTTAGCCCTTAAGCTCTGCGGGGCACTGGGCGAGTGAGGAGCGGTCTGCCGTATACACACCAAGAATCCTACTAACAGAGTGAGAGACACACAAATTAATGAGAAGAGAAGTAAGAGACACCACCCTTATGGCAGAAAGTGAGGAGGAACTAAAAAGCCTCTTGATGAAAATGAAAGAGGAGAGTGAAAAAGTTGGCTTAAAGCTCAACATTCAGAAAACTAAGATCATGGCATCTGGTCCCATCACTTCATGGCAAATAGATGGGGAAACAGGGGAAACAGTGGAAACAGTGTCAGACTTTATTTTGGGGGGCTCCAAAATCACTGCAGATGGTGATTGCAACCATGAAATTAAAAGACGCTTATTCCTTGGATGGAAAGTTATGACCAACCTAGATAGCATATTCAAAAGCAGAGACATTACTCTGCCAACAAAGGTCCATCTAGTCAAGGCTATGGCTTTTCCAGTGGTAATGTATCGATGTGAGAGTTGGACTGTAAAGAAAGCTGAGCGCCTAAGAATTGATGCTTTTGAACTGTGGTGTTGGAGAAGACTCTTGAGAGTCCCTTGGACTACAAGGAGATCCAACCAGTCCATTCTAAAGGAGATCAATCCTGGGTGTTCATTGGAAGACCTGATGCTAAAGCTGAAACTCCAATACTTTGGCCACCTTATGTGAAGAGTTGACTCATTGGAAAAGACCCTGATGCTGGGAGGGATTGGGGGCAGGAGGAGAAGGGGATGACAGAGGATGAGATGGCTGGATGGCATCACTGACTCGATGGACGTGAGTCTGAGTGAACTCCAGGAGTTGGTGATGGACAGGGAGGCCTGGCGTGCTGTGGTTCACGGGGTCACCAAGAGTCCGACACGATTGAGTGACTGAACTGAACTGAAGAGAAGCAGCCACAGGGAGGCTGGGTCCCTGCTGACAGGCTGACGTGTGGAGGAGGAGGATGTCCAGGGCTTAAGGCAGCAAATGGGCAGGGCACCTGCTTCAGTGACGCTCCTGGACCAGCCCTGCCTCCGCATCCTGACTCCCCTCCCAACTCCACGTGTGCTGAAAGCTTCCTGTGCAGCCTCGGAGCAGGTGTAATGAGCCTGGGGGTCCCAGGGGCCGCGGAAAACTATTAGAGAATCTGATTTAGCTTTCAGACAGTCCCTGCAGCTTTGTCTTTTCTCCAAGGCTGAGTATCCCAAGTCCGAGTCCAGGTCCACTGTCATCCTGTGTCCTGGGCCTGCAGCATCACAGCCTCTGATGTTAGAGATGCACCTGTTTAGGTGCCACCCAGGCCTGCTGAGTCAGAAGCCCTGCGCTGCAGCCAAGAAACGTGTCCCAAGAGGCCCTCTGCTCACCTTTCAAACTTGAGCACCTCTGGTCTAGGGCAGCGATTTCCCCACTGTGAGGGTCCCCACAGAGCAAAACATACTGCCACAAGGACCCCAGCCCCAGTCTGTGATTTTGTTGGTCAGTCTGGGAGCCCTGACGGAGCCCCTCGCCTGGGCCTTCCCCCGCGAGGCCTCTGCTGTCTCTAGACTGCCTACCTCTTTGCATTTCTGTATTACTTTTACTAAATCTTCCTCTTGGATTTCCCTTCTCTCTGTCTCTATTTTTTTTTTTTTTCATCTAATCACTGAAAATGAGTTAGGGTGATAATCTTCTTTCCAAACATTTACTGAGACAAAAAAATAAAATAAGTGCCTCAACAAGATAGATTATTGTGAGCAAAGCCTCTGTCTGGGGATTTTGCACAAGTATGTTAAAAATAGTATGTTCCATTTTTCCTAATGCTTCAGCCGATAGCCTGGGGGACTTACTGTGTTCCATATGAAACCTGCCAAATGATTTTTTTTTTTTAATGAATACTGTGGCTTATGTTAATATGGTAACATGCATTGCAAATGTAACCACATGAAAGTGTTTAGAGAAATATTAACTTGGCACATTATTCAAATTATGTCAAATTGACCAAAGCAAAGCCCTCAGACCATGTGAGCAACAGCAAAGAAAAAGTACTGCTTTGTAAATAGTTAACAGGTGACAGAGAGTTTTGCTGCCTTCCTTCCTGGGATAGTAGATCAGGCTTTGGCCAAGGAGCAGATAAACAAACTTGGACTTGGCTGCATGATGGGAGGAAACTTCCAGAGAGACAAGAATGAAGACGAGCAGCTGCCCTCAGAGGGCGTCCTAGCAGGGTCAGCTGGGGGTGGTGTGAGGAGAGAGTCTGGTGGAGCTGGCAAGCAGAGGTGGGACAGACCCCAGACAGACACACAGACAGGTGAGCCTGGGGTGAAGATGGTGCAGGAAGCTGGGTGGAGCAGAAATGGAGCTCAGGGAGGCCTCAGGTGGACGGGTCACTGCAGTTCAGTTCGGACGCTCAGTCGTGCCCGACTATTTTTGACCCACGAACTGCAGTATGCCAGACCTCCCTATACATCACCAACTCCTAGAGCTTGCTCAAACTCACGTCCATCGAATTGATGATGCCATCCAACCATCTCATTCTCTGTCATCCCCTTCTCCTGCCTTCTGTCTTTCCCAGCATTGGGGCTTTTCCAATGAGTCACTTCTTTGCATCAGATGGCTGAGTATTGGAGCTTCAGCTTCAGCATCAGTCCTTCCAATGACATTCAGGACTGATTTCCTTTAGGACTGACTAGTTGGATCTCCGTGCAGTACAAGGGACTCTCAAGAGTCTTCTCCAACACCACAGTTCAAAAGCATCAATTCTTCTGCACTCAGCTTTCTTCATAGTCCAACTCTCACATCCATACATGACTACTGGAAAAACCATAGCTTTGGCTAGACGGACCTTTGTTGGCAAAGTATTGTCTCTGCTTTTTAATATGCTATCTAGGTTGGTCATAGCTTTTCTTCCAAGGAGCAAGCGTCTTTTAGTGTCATGGCTGCAAGCCCTGTCTGCAGTGATTTTGGAGCCCAAGAAAATAAAGTCTCTCACTGTTTCCATTGTTTCCTCATCTATTTGCCATGAAGTTATGGGACCAAATGCCATGATCTTAGTGTGGAGTTTTTTTAAATGAATTAATTTATTTTAATTGGGGGCTGATTACTTTACAATACTGTACTGGTTTTTGCCATACACTGACATGAATCCGTCATGGGTGTACATGTGTCCCTCCATCCTGAACCCCTCTCCCTCCTCCCTTCCCATCTCATCCCTCTAGGTTGTCCCAATGCACCAGCTTTGAGTGCCCTGTTTCATGGTTTGAACTTGAACTGGCCATCTATTTCACGTGTGGTAATATACAAGTTTCAATACTATTCTCTCAAATCATCCCACCCTTGCCTTCTCCACAGAGTCCAAAAGTCCGTTTTTTACATCTGTGTCTCTTTTGTTGTCTCGCATACAGGGTCATCGTGACCATCTTTCTAAATTCCATATATATGCGTTAGTATACTGTATTGGTGTTTTTCTTTCTGGCTTTCTTCACTCTGTATAATAGGCTCCAGTTTCATCCACCTCATTAGAACTGATTCAAATGTATTGTTTTTAATGGCTGAGTAATCCTCCATTGTGTATATGTACCACAGCTTTCTTATCCATTCATCTGCTGATGGGCATCTAGGTTGCTTCCATGTCCTGGCTATTATAAATAGTGCTGTGATGAACACTGGGGTACACGTGTCTCTTTCAATTCTAGTTTCCTTAGTGTGTATGCCCAGCAGTGGGATTGCTGGGTTGTATGGCAGTTCTATTTCCAGTTTTTTAAGGAATCTCCACACTGTTCTCCGTAGTGGCTGTACTAGTTTGCATTCCCACCAACAGTGTAAGAAGGTTCCCTTTTCTCCACACCCTCTCCAGCATTTATTGCTTGTAGACTTTTGGATCCCAGCCATTCTGACCTGCGTGAGATAGTACCTCATTGTGGTTTTGATTTGCATGTCTCTGATAATGTGTGGTGCTGAGCATCTTTTCGTGTGTGTGTTAGCCACCTGTGTGTCTTCTTTGGAAAAACGTCTGTTCAGTCCTTTGGCCCATTTTCTGATTGGGCCTTTTACGTTTCTGGTATTGAGCTACATGAGCTGCTTGTATATTTTGAAGATCAATTCTTTGTCAGTTGTTTTGTTTGTTATTATTTTCTCCCATTCTGAAGGCTGTCTTTTCACCTTGCTTATAGTTTACTTTGCAAAAGCTTTTAAGTTTAATTAGGTCTCATTTGTTTATTTTTGCTTTTTTCCCATTACTCTGGAAGGTGGGTCATTAGAGGATCTTGCTATGATTTATGTCAGAGAGTGTTCTGCCTATGTTTTCCTCTAGGAGTTCTATAGTTTATGGTCTTACATTTAGATCTTTAATCCATTTTGAGTTTATTTTTATAGTGTTAGAAAGTGTTCTAGTTTCATTCTTTTACAGGTAGTTGACTAGTTTTCCCAGCATGAATGTGGAGTTTTAAGTCAGCTTTTTCTCTCACCTTTATCAAGAGGCTCTTTAGTTTCTCTTCACGTTCTGCTTTGAGGGTGATGTCATCTGCCTATCCGAGGTTATTGATATTTTTCCCGGCAATCTTGATTCCAGCTTGTGCTTCTTCCAGCCCAGTGTTTCTCATGATGTACTCTGCATATAAGTTAAATAAGCAGGGTGACAATACACAGCCTTGACGTACTCCTTTTCCTATTTGGAACCAGTCTGTTGTTCCACGTCCAGTTCTAACTGTTGTTTCTTGACCTGCATACAGATTTCTCAGGAGGCAGGTCAGGTGGTCTGGTATTCCCATCTCTTTAAGAATTCTCCGCAGTTCATTGTGATCCACACAGTCAAAGGCTTTAGCATAGTCAATGAAGCAGAAGTAGATGTTTTTCTAGAATTCTCTTACTTTTTCTATGATCCATGGGAGGTTGGCAATTTTACTGAGCACATAGGGAACCCCAGAGCAAGGTGAAGCTGATCTTTCTGCTCCAGCAGGTAACACGTTCCTACCTTTGAGCTACTCCTCATTCTTCTGTGAGGAAAGACAGTTGAATCCAAAACCCAAAAATGTTCAAGACCGTTGCAAAGGTTATCCTCACATTGTTTAAAACTAAATGTTTAATAATATTACTTTATAAATCATGTTTTTCTTCTATCCACTTCAATTTTTGTTTGGTTTTTCTCTTCAGGCTCATATTAAATCGCTGCATATCTTTTCTTACTATGGATGACCTCCTCAGCCCACGTCCAGGGAATCAGCGAGGCTCTTTGTTTCTCTTTCTGGATGGGAAATACAAAGTTCTGAGAACCTGCCTTCCCTTGTCCTAAGCATTAGGGACATACCCAAAGAGTCACAGATTAGGCCAGAGCTGCTCCTAGTCTGGTCCTGACTCATCCGGGTTGGGTTTGACTGGGTCCCTGAGATGTGATTTCTCATAAGTATTTTAGTTCCTGCCACAATTCCAAGCCCAAACCTGCCAAAGATGCCTTTTTCTGTCTTGTTTTGTTTCAGTTTGGTGCTAAATTGTGTGAGCATGTGAGAGAAAAACAATGGGACAGGCGCATGTCGCTGCTGGAAACTTTACACTTTGTTCCACTTTGATCTGATTCTTATAGAAAAGACCACAGCGTGTGTTGGGAGAAAAAGAGATTCAAGTCATTTTCAAGTTGCCTTGGACATCCTGCTAAGCAACCCCTGAGTGGAGACCAGGTTGTATGGTGGGGGGTTTAGGTTGAGGGAACCAGACAGAGGGCTCTATCTGTCTTATTTTACTTGGGAAACTTATTTAAATTTTTTAAAAAATCTTTTGCTCAGGAGGTCATCTGGCTGCACTGAAAGGGATCTGTCTTTGTTACACTGGCATGAGGTGGTGCCAGGGACCCCTGGCAGGACAGCTGGTAAAATAAAATTGCTGAGGCTGGAACAATGGGGATAAAGGATGAAAACTGGAAATTTGAACCCCCAAGAACACGTATTTCAAACTGTGGAGATCTGTGGTTTGTGACCTCTCAGCAAAATTAAGAAATGGTGAAATCCAGATGAAAAAATTTTCAGTTCCCAGATAAAGGAGCAAAAATGATTTTCAAACCACACCCTCATCAGCAGCCTTATAATCAGATGTGCCCCACGTGTGCTGAGATGTCACAGGCACCTTCTAGGTCCAGCCCAGACCATGACTGTCCCAACCCTTCCAGAGGTGCAAGTCAGGGAGCTGCAGCCAGTGGCAATTACATAACCTCAGGTGCTTTTGTTTAAATATTCTGTTCAACAAATAGTTAAAATTTTGTGCAATGAGTGAGTGTTGGCCCCAAGATGGAGATTGAGGAGTTGGAAATTTCCATGAAACTGGCAGTTGCTGGTGACTCTTGGTGATGAACCCAGGGGAACAGGGGCCAAAGTCCCTGTGCATAGGAAATCTTGGAGGAGAACTGAGCTAGGAGCTGGGGTCCCTGAGTATGGGTCTGAGACTGCAGACAGAGAGCAGCATGGAGATGAGGAAGGGAGAAAGGAAGCAAGGGGCTGAGCCCACGGTGGGTGGACTGTGGGCCTGTGGACCCTAAGGCCAAGGACAGAGCCTGAACATATGAATCTGGAGCAATTCCTGAACCAGGGCTGCATGAGAACACCCTGCCCTGGGTACTTTAAAGAGCCCAGCAGGAGCACACTGGAGGCAGGCCCAAGGAAAAAGCTGAAGTTGGGGGGCTTCAGCCCGTTATCCCAGCCTGGTCTTCTGCAAAGGAACAACCTCAGCACAGACAGCTGGGAGACAAATACCACCAAGAGCGCCTGGCACTTCACTAAAACACAGGTTTGTTACAAATGGAGGACAGAGGAGACATCTCTGAAAAATGAAAGAGCCTCATGATGGCGGGTTTGAGGGGTAAAGCTAGGCAAGTGAACCCCCACTCAGCGCTGCACTCTGTGGAACCCAACATATCGAGCTGCAAAACCACAACTCGAGCCTGCACACCCCTACCATGCAGAGATGGGACGGATCTGGTCCTTCTCTGCTACTGATCCTGAGAGTCCCTTCCTCCTGGGTATGTCAGGTCAAATGAGGTCCCTGATCCAGAGCATCCAGCCCTGAGTGTGGCACCTAATCAGCACATGGATAACATTAGCTGGCATCCATTCTGTCCTTATATTGATATTCTTGTTATTCTTTATCAGTCTCTGTCCTGGCTCTTGGAGGAGGAAATGGCAATGCACTCCAGTATTCTTGCCTGGAGAATCACATGGACAGAGGAGCCTGGCGGGTTATAGTCCATGGGGTCACCAAGAGTCGGACACAACTGAGCGACTAAACAACAGTAGCCCTGGCTCCCTCCGTGCCGACTGCTCAGGGCAAGGTCTATCTCTTCATTTAACGCAAGAATGCATGTTTTTCACACGCTCCTGAGCCCATGGCCACACGTGGCTGGGTGGGGGCAAGTCAGTCACAGGCTGCCGTGCAGCAGACACTTCTGCATGCCTCACGTGTGCAGCCCCCGTGAGGGTCACAGCACCCAGCCCAGTGGATGGTGGAGGAGTGTCCAGTGCCTTTTAGGCTCAGAGTGACTCCCTCCTGTCACCATAGCCCCTCCCCATCGCAACACCTCCCTTCCTTCCCTCCACGGCTGATGGTTACTTCTGAGACACGCAGGGTGAAGGACTAACTGGTGACGCGCATGTGCAGTAAAACATGTAGAGACTCAAGGTTCTGCTACACGCATGGCTTAGGAAAGTGCTGAACTTGACTTTCCTCATTTGCAAAAGAGGAACATCACGTCCCTTGCAGTGACCACCTGTTAGCGTGTATTGTGTGTTGGGCACGAGGAAGGATGCTGTGAATGGTAGGTCTGTACCCTTCCCTGCACTAAGGCACCAGCCCTGCCCACCTCCGGGGCAATCCAGGGCAGTCCCTTTACCCTACTCTGTGAGCTCCAGACAAGGAACCACAGACAAGGAGATCAGGGCTCGGGGAGGTACACAGGCTTCCCTGGGTCCCCAGTGCGGTCTGTGGCAGGCGGGCATTCACTACGGGTCCAGTGATTTTTCAAACTTCTGTGGATTCTGATCTCTCCCCTTCCTAGGCCCCCTGCCCTGTCTTGAACCTGGCCTCTGGGGAGAAAGGGGAGCCCAACACTGGGCCAGGGAGCCACTGCCCCAGAAAGCAGCTCTGGTTTGGGTGAACAGAGATGAAGGCCAGGGGAGGACATGGGACAGGGACCTGAGTCTTGTTCAGCTTTTCTGAAGGGCGAGGAGGAGACAGAGGAGAAAAGGGCTGGGAGAAGCAGGAGTGAGCTTAGCAGAGTTCACAAGCTCATTCACTCTTTGATAATGTATCATTCAAGCTGGGACATTGTGAGAGAGAAAGGACCCTGCTGGCGATTCTGTTGGGACGACAGGCCGGCGCTGGCGCTGCTTGGGCATATGAAAAGAACTCTGAAAGGGCATCTTCATAGCATCACTCATGTCCGTGATTGCCCAGGGGATGTCCCCTTTGACTTCCCTCTTTGGGAATCTTTGAATTCAGACCCTCTCCTTTCTGGGACCCAGCCTCCAGGTTCCCTCCTTGTGTCTTCCCGAGCGCGGACCAGGCTTTCGGAGGCGAGTTGGGGGCTACATGAGCCTCACTCTTTTGGAACCGGACTCCCCGGAAAGGTTTAATGACAGGATCTGGCTCCTGTCCTCCCGCCCCCTGAGAACATGGGCCACAAAAGTACCTTGCGGGTTAGGACTGATTTGCTTATAAAAGCCTACAGCTCTTTGCTGCTGCTGCCAAGTCACTTCAGTCGTGTCCGACTCTGTGTGACCCCATAGACGGCAGCCCACGAGGCTCCCCGTCCCTGGGATTCTCCAGGCAAGAACACTGGAGTGGGTTGCCATTTCCTTCTCCAATGCATGAAAGTGAAAAGTGAAAGTGAAGTCGCTCAGTTGTGTCCGACTCTTAGCGACCCCATGGACTGCAGTCTACCAGGCTCCTCCATCCATGGGATTTTCCAAGCAAGAGTACTGGAGTGGGGTGCCACTGCCTTCTTTAAGAAAGGAAAAAAAAAGAGTAGCCATTTGATGTATACCATTACTGTCAATGTATCCTGATTTTAGAAACATAAGGGTTTTTTTTGTTTTTTTGTTTTTAACTCTTATTAAATCAAGAAACTCTACCGCTATCCTCTAACTTCTTTCCTTGTACTCAGGAAGGGTGAGACCCATTAACCACTGGGTTTTATGTACACAGGACCAGTAAGTATACTTGTGACCACCATCTACAAGAAAAATTGCATTTGACATTGTGAAACACACACAAACACACATACGTGCAAATGGTTCTTCCCTTTAGTAAGTGTGGTGTTCGCCTGCTTGTGTTTTCCAATTTATCTTTTTTTTTTCCCATTTGATGCCATTTCATTTTTAAAATTGCTATTTCTGACAGGCTGTACTGACATTACAGCCAGAGTTTGCCCACCATTTCTTCCAAATTGTTTCTCATTTGAGATCTGAAAATACCCCGGAATCACAGAGGGCAGAACTGGATCTGAAGCCCAGTAGCCTCCGCCCACCGCGTCCTGCCCGGGGCTCCTCTCTGCAGATGGCAAGGATGACTTGTCTGAAGCCAAACAACCCAGAATTGGATCAGGCCTCCCCGAGCCCCACTCTGCGACACAGAGGCCCGTGCTGGGCCCTAGTGCCTTGTGCATCAAGCGTGAGAGGGCTGGTCTCCCGCAGGATGGTTGAGAGGATAAGAAGACTGTGTCTAGAACCAATTGTGCCAGGGCCTTGCTAGCGCAGGCTGCCCTGGAAACAGCAGGATGGACAGCGCCTGAGCGAGGTGCTGCTTTGTTCCCACTGGGAGCTCTGTCCTGCCCACATGAGCAAACATGTGGTGAATGCATTAACCTCCAGGTCCCCCTCGGCCTCCTGGGCAAGCGATCTCTCAGTGGGAGAACTGGAAAGAGCTGGTCTCTCGCAGGCCTTGTTCCCAGGTGCCAAGGCCCCGGCATGGCTCTGGGGGTTCCCACAGCAGCCAGAAGGACGGTCACCTCCCCCAAAAGCTCAGGAATGCCCAGAATGGTTGTTTCCTCACGGCCCTACAAGCCCCCATGACCCAGGCTGATGTTCCCACCTTCAGGAAAATACCTAAGAAGAGGCCAGGACAAGGTGAGAACCCCATGGCTGCATCTGGGGCCTATTAGACTGACCAAGACCGGTCCCTCCTTCCGGGGACTTCCACAGCTGCAGTGCAGGGCTTGGCTGGGCTCAGGGGGGCTGAACACTGGATGCCAACCTTCCCAAGCCCTCGGCCACTGGCCTCACCTCCTCCACAGAGGGTCGGCCATCCCGCCTAGATCTGGCTGCCGGCATCTGCCTTGAGGCCAAGCCAGCAGCATCCAGCTGCTGCCAGGAGAGGCACTGGGACCCCTATAGGTGGGTCAGGGAATCCCAGTGGTCATGGAGCTCAGACCTCCTCCAGCCTGTTACTCCCTGGTGTCCATCTGCAGGACACAGCCTCATTTCTCCGGAGCGGATCCCTGATGATTGTCCTTTTCTGCTCAGGATTTCGGGAATCACACTCTTCTAAGGGCCTGGCTGTGTCCTAAGGTGTGGCCAGCCACCCCCGGTCTGTGATGAAGCACCAGCAGCAGAGATCTCATCCCCGGGGGCCCGCACTGACTGTGCCACAGGGAGCGTGTGCGGGCCCCTACAGTGGGGAGGAGGAGGGACCTCTGAGGAGAGGGGTGACCCCTCAGTCTGGACTCACAGGGAATGAGCCACTGTAGTGGGTCCTGTGGTGGAGATTCCGGGGGAAGGAGGACTCCAGAGAAGAGACAGTGTGTGTGAGCGTATACAGACATTAGAGTGAGACAAATTTGGGTCCAAATCATGACTTACCAGTGTGGCCTCAGGCGCTCAAATGAATGCAGTCTTGTGAGCATTGCTGTCTTTGTTTTAGAGATGAACAAAGACAGGGTCCAAAGTGTTAGCATCTTGCTGATTTATCAGGCAGTCTAAAGGTGTTTCTTGGGTACCTTCTATGGGCCAGCCACAATGAACAAACAGTGAGTGAAAGAGGCCAGGCCCCTCTCCTCCTGTGTGGCGGTATTACTCCTCTCCTTCGGGGGCGGTCAGCAAGCAAGTGAACAGGGAAGGTGGCACAGCGGATGGGAACACGCGGGATAAGGTGGCCAGGGCACATGCAGGTGGTGGGCTGCTATGCAGGGTCGGGGGTCTGCAAAGCCATTTCTGACAAGGTGATGGCAATCAGAGATGGAAGGAAAGGAGGGTAAACCATGTGATTTCTAGGCAGAGAGCACCGAGCGCAGAAGTCCCCTACAGGGGCAGCCCTGGCCTATTCCAAGTCAAAGAGGCCAGTGCGGCTGCAGTACAGACGGCGAGTTCAGAGGGGACAGGGGTCGCAGGTGTAAACCTCTGTTGGCCACTGGAGGATCTGGGTAGGGGTGACATGGCAGGGCATGATGGTCAGCCACTTTTGCTGCTGTGAGAGGAAGCCACAGGACAGACAATGAGCCAGCTAGTGGCCTGGTGTAGGGGGTTCAGACAGGAGATGGCTGTGGCTTGGATCAAAATGGGAGCATGAGGGGTGTCTGGGCTTTGGATGTATTTTGAAGGTAACTAATTGGATTTGTTAATGTTTAGCTGAGGGCTGTGAAATAATACAATAAACCAAAGATAACTAAAAGGTTTTGGCCCGAGCCATGGGAAGACCAGGGGTTGTTATTTGCTTAAACGAGGATGGCAGGTAGGGGGAAAGTGGGAATTGGGAATTTTGTTTTGCATATGGTGCATTTCAGAGGAGGAGGTGGGAGTCTGGGAGAGAGATCCCTGGATTCCTTAGCCCTGGGCAGAATAAGCTCCCATTTCTAACTCACAGCAGGACACCACATGGGCTCACAATGGCAGTCCTCAGGGGTCAGTAGATCATCCCCTCCCTGAGAGAGGTAGAGAAATAATCTACCTCTCTCAAGTCTCGGCTTCACCAGCACTGCTTTTGGGGAATCCTTGATGGTGCTCTAAGCTTCCCTGACCCCTGGATGAATCCTGACCTACACTTACCACGCTTTACGAAAATGCCCACGTCATTGCAAGTCATTCCCCCCCACCCCTGACTGTAGGTTCCGTGAAGTCAGGGGACAAGCCGGCTTGCTCCCCACAGTATTCATACCACCTGATAATGAGCCTGACCTGGCAGTTGTTGCTGGCTAAATGAGGGCCACCAGTTGTGTAAACATGGTGGGCCGTGGACCTCTTTTTTTAATGCAACATCATTCTGAAGAGTCAATATCATTCTGCGGAATGAACCCAGGGGTTAGCTTGTGGGCCCCTCCCTGGTGGTGGAGCCTTCCGACCAGCACTGCACAGGCCCCAAGGCACCAACAACACCGCCCAAAAGGCTTTTCCCCATCAGTTGGCTAAGAGGGAGAAACTCAACTTTTAAGGTCGCTTTCAACTCCAGCTGGTATCCAAGCTTTGCTCAGAGTCTAAGCAGAGGCAGGCAGGATCTCATCCCAACTCTGTAGACCCCAGGGAGCATCAGGGCGAGAGGGGGAGCAGGATGGCTTCTATGCACACCAGCCCAGTCTGATCCACGCAAGTGTGGGTGATGCTAAGCTCCAGAGTTATGTGGGGAGGCTGAGACTCAGGCAAGGGTCTCAAGTCACAGAGTGAGCAGAGAAGACCAGGATTCAAGAACTGGCCTGTCCCAGGACCCCACGGTGCCACTTGACATGGCCTCAAATCCTTCCTTCTTCCTCCAGCCCATCTGCAACTTGGTAACTATATCACAGTCACTCTATAAATGACCGGGATGTACCGAGCACAGGGTTGACAGTCACATGTGGGCCTACGGGCAGGAGAGTCTGGAGCACAGAACACTCTGGACTCAGGATTTCGGGGGCCTTTGTGCTGACATCTCCTTTCCAGCATGCTTGAGAGAAGGTGGTGGAAAGTGTGGAAGGCTGACAGCCCTCTGTGTGGACAGGACCCGGTTTATCTGTCGGGCTCTCTCCCTGTTCTCAGTGTCCAGGCCAGTGCCGGCTGAATCAGCATCTGGCATCCATCAGGAGCCCTGGAGCAGGACAGAAAGTAAGAAAGTGCTGGATGTTTGGCCCTGCCATCTGGGACAGAGGCTCTGCTGCCTTCTACTCAGCCTGAGATACACAGAGTGGAGGTTTCCCTCCCCGTCGCTGATACGCAAACACTCAAGCCCTTACACAAAACTATCCTTTGAGAGTAGAGGGCTGACTGGCCTTAAAGAAGGGCTTCTAGCAAAACCAAGTGCATTCAGGGAAGAGGGAGTGCCTTCCCCCCTGCTAAGGATGCAGACTAAAGGATGAAAGTCTGCCCCCCAATTCTTGCCTACTATGAGTGTTATTACTATGGCTTGTTTTCCACCAACTGTTGCAGCAAGGATTATATAACCCCTCCATGTGTTGGGTTTGAAGAAGAAAAACCAAGTCTGGAGAGTTCTACATGGTAACACTAATTTCAAACCGTTGGCTGCTACATTTGAGTACATGTCTTTATTACGAAAATTATAAGTGCATATACATCTTTTCATTGATATGATTTCAAAGTAGAAATTGTTTCTCAAAAGGAGTTGTTACTTGTTTTTTTTTTTTTTTAAAAAGCACACTGCATACAGGAAGCTGCCTTCTCCGGGACCATTTTCACATTTTGTGGGAGATGCCATTTAAACAATACAAAATACAGTATTTATCACATTTAACACTGAACCCATCACTGCTCAGAGGCTGAGAGTCCAGCGAGGTTGCAGGATTACAATCTATGGGATTTTTCAACTTGGCAATGTCAGTGGTCTCCTTAGGGGACATGAAGGTTTTTCTAAGGGATATTTCCAAGGGATGGGAAATTTCCCAGCGAAGATGCAGAGGGATCAGGACCCCACAGTTCTCATCCAGCTACAAAAGGGGGTACCACCGGGGGAAGGTGGTAACTCCCAGTGAGAGATCTCCTAGTGATTACACCAGGCAGCCGTCAGAAAAGGAGGTCAGACTGGGTCCAGTGACAGGGCTTACGCTCTCTGGACTTCACACGGGCAGCTACAACCTTCTGTCACTCAGGCCCTCTCCTCAAAGCTGGCCCTCCTATTTCTGGAGGACTGGCAGATAAGCAGAGGGCCCCTCCTGAGCCTCGCTGGGGTCTTAGCACCTGGCCGGAGTGGGGCAAAACAGCGCAAACAACACAAGGCACAGATTCAGATTCCAACACGCAGCACATCTGCGAGCTCAGCCGCCCCCGTCTTCCCTGCCTGGGTCCTGATGCAAAGGCTGGTGGTGGAGGACCACCCTGGAGGCTGTGCAGAGCACAAGGGAAGGTCAGGGAGGGGCAGCACTGGATCAGGAGGGACAGCTGGGTACTCCCTAATCAAAGTGATGCACAGGATTTGTGTTTTGAAAGCAAAAGGGGATCAAGAGAGCCTTTTCCTGTGCAAATGGACTATTTAAATGCATATTTGCTTTAGCTGGGCAGTCTCCACTTAGGAGCAACTGCAAGGAGAGGAATTGTCACACAAATAATTTTCCAGGCAGTTTCTCCTCTTATCTATTCCCCCCCCAATAGGGGAGAAACAAAAATTATTCTTTATTTAACTGCAGTCAAGATTTATTTAGGGCCATGTTAATTTTCTGAGAGAAAGAGACTTAATGGTTCTGGTTCATGGGTTCCAGGGGAAGATGCTTCTAAATTTTCCATGAGATTTTAAAATATCTTGAATTACTTAGAAAATGACTCTCCCACTGATAATTCGGTCATTTCATGTATAATTCAGGAGCCCTGTAGTGACAGGTTAATTTCAGAAGGGGGTTTTGAAACCGGTTCTGTATCCCTTGTAACTATTAAAGGCTCCTCCATATTCTATTTAATCAGTATAACAAAGCTGGTTTGACAATGTGAATTTTTGTTTGGTTGATGGATTTGCCATATACCGTGAAGATCTAATTTAAAGGAATACTTATGGAAATGCCTAACACATGTTACTGATAACTCAAAGATTATTAAATCTGAGAACACCTACAATTCAAGATTATTTTACAGCTATATACTTTCTGCATGTTATTTACAGTTCCTGTCAATTGATACATTTCCTGGTTTTGCCCTTCTTTTTTTTCTACTTTCTTAACTTAAAAAACCTTACTGGGAACTTTAACCAGAGAGGAAAAGTATTAGTGAGACCAAATGAAAAGCAAAACCAGCAAAAACCGTTCAAGTGCCTACCTTTCCAGAAAGTGAAAGTTTTAACTGTTTAATGCAACCCTACAAACTGCTCTCAGCAAAGGGAAACATGCTAATGTCAGGATTTGTGAGCTACTTTCCTAACCAGCAGAGGAATGCCCTGCTGGACATCCTGTAAGCGCAAAAAGACAGTGGCAGCAGAGAAGGTCCAGGGGCCACTGTGCAAGGTAACCGATGATGGAGTCACCAAATGGGGGAAAAGCTGAGGTTAGATTTTAATTGGGAAGGAATCCTCATGTTCAGCTTTGATTATTTTATGGGTCAGGCTTTCAAAACCAAAAAAAGTTGAAAAAAGTTTTTTGTTATTCCCCAGACAATGCTGACACCACAGTGAGAAAATCCTCTGTAGTTCTGAGATATCAACAATTATAGAAGCCTTGAGGGTCTGCATCCTTGGAGGTCCATACTGCTGCAAACTGAGTTCCCTTGGGCTCTGTTGATACAACCAGGGGTTTGTGATTATGGGGAAATCAAGGTCCAAATGGGTCACAGCCCTAATCAGGAACCTGGTCAAAGGCCCCAAGGGGCACCTCCTCACGCAGCCTTTGCATTCGAGGAACTGACAGCGCATGCACCAAGGACATGGGCTTTGAACAAAAACACAGGATTGGACGCTGGACAGTATTCCAAACAAGACACAGATGTGCACAGTGATTTCAGGACCAGGTAACACGAGACATTTTTGGGTTGCTTCTTGGTGCCCAGTTTAAAGTAAAGCTTTTGTCTTGAGAGAGTCCTTTTCCGGGGTCACGGAGACAGTCTTGGATACACATGATGATGGATGAGAGAGAGAATGATGAGAAGGACGTGATGGGATGCAGAGGAGAGCGCGGGATGAAGGGTGCATCTCACCCTGCCCTGGCCTCACACTCCTGCCTGCTCAGCTCAGGGAAGCCCTGTGGTGCTCACCAAAAAGGCCCACCCCTGCTCTTGCCCCAGAGAAGCGTGAGCCTCCTGCCTGGCCCCCTAGAACCTATCTCCTCCACCACTCGCACAGGGCAGCCTTCACTAGAATCTGCCCAGGCTGGTTGGTGCGAACCCCTCCTGGTGGCTCTCCACCCTGGACATGGTGATGTGGGCAAGTCTCCCTCCCTCTGGGGTTCTGGGGTTCCAGCCTGCACGGCTCAGGAACCTCTGGCCAGATAAGGGGTTCCGTGGGAAAGACACAACAAAGCAGGTAATAGAATGGTCTTAATCTAAGTTCCTATCTGTTACCAGTGACATTGGATAATCAAACTAAATGAGAAATAAACACCATATATTCTGCTACATAATCAAATGGTGAAGTAAAGGCAAACTGTGCGAGACAAGGCCCTTGGAAATGCACTCAGCCCTGCCTGGGTGCAGGGGGTGGCTACAAGCCCTTCCTAACACTGGTTTCAGACCTGGGCTCCTACTGTAAGGCTTCCTCAGGCGTCTGACCCAACCTGCGCCTTTCACATCTTGAACCTCCTGTTGACAAGAACAGAGGGAGACACCATTAAGGCGGGTTCCCGCAGTGGCGGGGCAGCACACTTGAGACGCCGAGACCGGCTCCAGCCGAGGACCCCCCTGTTGATTTCCAAATCGCTGCGGTACTTCTCCCTTCCGAGACCCTGAGCGAGGAGACTGAAGTGAGAGGGACAGATGGCAGAGGCGAGGGATGGATGGAAGGCGGGAAGAGGAGAGGGCAGGTGGGCACAGCGAGCACAGGGCGAAAGGACGAACGAGGGCATGGCACAGCGGTCACACGACAGGACGAGGCGCGCTGCCTTAACCCAGCACAGGCATCAGCCCGGGTCGCACAGCGCCCAGCCCCAGGACCTCTGGGCGCGCGCGGCGCGTTCGTCCTGGAGCTCGGAGCCCCTGCAGCCAGGCCGCGCTGGGACTGCGCATGCGCACCTGGTTGCAGAGGCCTGAGCACCGTCTAGTTACGGTTCAACCCACAATGGAATGGAGGTCCGGCTCTTCAGCTCTTCCACGGCAACCCTGTCTTCAGTGGGGCTGGGGCTGTGCCCGCTGGTCAGATACAGTGTGGCCCCAGGGCCAGTGGGGTAATCTAAGGGCAGATGGAGGCTTGCCTATGTTTCTTAATGGGGCAGGGGGCAACTCTCTCAGCTTGGGCTGCCCCCGGGATGGGTGGCAGGTGCTGTCTTCCCGAGCACTGCAGAAAGCAGTCTGCCACCTCAGGGAAGCAACAGCTTGACCCACAGTTGCTACAGGACAAACAGCTCTCCCAGAACAGACCTGTCACCCTCTTTGGCACAAAGATACCTGTTCCTGAGGTGTGAAGAAGGGAGCACGGAGACACGTGTCTGGCCCACTTTTTCAGACACTTTAGTAACAGTGGTGCTACCCTGGCCTAGGTCTCGCAAACCACTGCTGCTGGTTTCCACAGAAAGGGCCGCAACCCTAGGCAGTCCAGAGGCCTTCAGCGGCACCGAGGGCAGGACGAGGTAGATGGGCAACCCACACACCCGGAAGCAGGCCTGCCAATTCCCCCGCCCCCTGCAAGAGGGGTACAGGCCGGGGAGATTCGCCAGATACAAGGGATGCAGTGGGAGGTAAAAAGTCCTTGGCCACAGCGCCCTAAGGGGTACAATCCTCCAGTGGGGAAAGTGAAAGTGAAAGTGAAGTCGCTCAGTTGTGTCGGACTCCTCTCGACCCCATAGACTGTAGCCTACCAGGCTCCTCCGTCCATGGGATTTTCCAGGCAAGAGTACTGGAGTGGGTTGCCATTTCCTTCTCCAGAGGATCTTCCCGACCCAAGGATCGAACCCAGGTCTCCTGTATTGTAGGCAGATGCTTTACCGTCTGAGCCACGACTAATTCTTATGCCATAAAACAAGAGGAGCTCACAATGCTCCGTGACCCAGGGACAGGCAGGGACCCTGAGCTTCTTCGCTTGAAATCCATGTGCTCCATCCGTCACCCATGTCATCTTTCTGGTTCTGTGTGCTGAAATCATGATCAGGGGTCTGGGATGCAGGGTGCGTGTGTGTCCATGTGTGACGGGGGGTGGGGAAAATAGTGTATGTATTCAAGGGTTCCCTTTCCAAAGCATCACTGAAATCAGTCTTTCTCTCATCTGGGATCCCTCCTCCTCCCAGTGCAAATTAGAGACTTGGGAAGAAATCTCAGCTATAAATCTGTGTGTGTATATGTGTTGGATTGGGGGCTGGTGAATGAGGACTGAGACAGCTGTGTCCCGGAACCTAATCGCTCAAGGTCAGGCAGAAGCGGGGGAGGGGACGCACTAGGAGTCCCAGAGCTACAGGCCCTTCACACAACTCCTCTGCCTCAGGGACTCGGGACCGTTGCAAGAAAAATCTACAAAACGAATTAACTGCCCTGCAAAGAGGCTCCCTGAGAAGCATTTCCACAGCTGCTCTCTGGAAATTCAGAGCTGCCAGCCATTTTCCCCACATAGTCGGAGGAAACCCACCTGAGCTTGAAGGTAAAGCCACTCACACAGTCCCAGGCCCAGGAGAAAAGTCCCGCCTCACATGGCAGAGTGGTGGAGAACCAGGCAAGGCACTCGGGGCAAGGTTTCAGTTATCACCTGCAAATGTCATGACCGCAGCCAGCTCTCTCCTCCACAAAGGCAGGGACGCCCCAGGCAGGGGCCAAACAAGAAGGCATAAGGCACTTGCCTCTCGCTGGCTGTCTTCAGATGCCCCTGCTGGGCTAGCAGACTGCTCTGTGCAGAGTTCAGGTGGCCACATGCTGCCCTCAGACAGGAATGCAGATTGTAAGAGTGTGGAGCTGTGTCAGCTCTGAGCGATCCTGACCATGGGCCTTCCAAGAGAGGGAGTGGAGGGCTAGGTGGGAGGCTCATCAGCCCAGGGTGATGCTGGAGAGAGAAGCCGGGTCACTCTAGATGGAGCCCTGAGCCATTCTAGAGTCCAGGCTGTTCTAGATAGAGTCCTGAGCACACAGGCTCTGCATCACAGACCCCAACCCCCATCTTTGCACAACTACTTTCTTCTTAACTTAGCAGACCAGGAAGGGCCCTGAAAAGCACACAAATACAGGAGCCAGTGTGGCCACAGAGGCGGCAAAGCACTGCTCCCCCATGGAAGTCTGAAAGCCTGCCCCGGGAGGCAGGGGGGTCTGCCCTGGAGGAGGCTGAGAGCAAATTTACAAAGCGCCGGGAGCAGAGTGCACTGCGGTCCATCTCGAAGTGGCAGATAACTAGTTTTTCCTTTTCTGAGCAGCCTTTCTCTTCTTCTGTCGCTTCTTTTTTCCTATCTTTTCTTTTTTCCCCACTTTTTCTTCTCTGCTCCCCCTTAGATAAAATTAGTAGAACCATTAATAATGTTGAAATAAACAAGAGTACATGTCAGTCTGTGCAATATTTACAACTGGCCCGTGTATTTAACCCTGTCTTTACTCTCAGGCCTGGAGGCCCCTGGGCAAAGTACTGTCTGTCAGTATTTCATTAAAATAAGTCAGATATTTTCCCCAATTCCAAAAAAAACATTACACGAGCTTCCAGAGCACCGATATTTGTGAACTGGTTATAGCCATGGCCCATTGCCCGGCTTGACCCTGGTTCCCGCTATTGCCTGAGGCTTCTAACAGGGACCAGGGCTTGATATCTGTAAGGGTGGGAAGGCAGGCCCAGGGCCAGACTGTGTCACCCCAGCCTGCTCTCCTAGGGCTTCTTCACATCTCAATGCAGAGCTGAACTCCCTGCTTTATCTTAAACATCTCTGCATTTCAAATCAAATAAAGGAGGCTGGAGGACCAAGGTTTCAATGACCATCCAGGAGAAAAAAGAAGGCAGCCCGATCCCACCTTCTTTCTGGATGCCCGTGGACACCCCTGGTAATGACTGGGATTGTTCTGGAGAGCAAGGGAGAGAGCTGGTTAGCAGGATTTTATTAGAGCAACTTTATTAGAGCAATTGGCTCTTGACTGTCACATTAACATGATTCAAGCTGAATGGTATTTAATGATTTATGGGGTAAGGCCACCTGATCCTGAGAAAGCTTGATATTAACCATGGGCTGGAATTATGGGATTTTTACATGGGAAAATGTGAAAGCTGGGTATTATGAGGGTTGCGTCTCTGGAGATTACATGGGGATGTTAGGAGAACCAGGTTGGAGGAGGAAGGGGAAGAGGAATTAGTGAGTCAAATATTATTCTTCAGAAAACTAGCGCCACTGATTCCACTGTTTAAACAACAACACGAAAGCGTGAGCTGCAGACCTGACCTGCTCCTGAGCAAGGCCCCTGTACTGTCACTGGCCATGTGAACTCAGCAGAAGGGATGCAAGGCACCTGACCGGCAGGCCAGCTTATGTTTATAAATTACCAGAAACGTGTGTGAGCCCCGTGTCTGACAGTCAGTGGATTTTAGCTCAGGTAAATAAATTCCCACATACAGTAGGAGGTTTATACCATGAAACAACGAGCATTTTATTGCTAGTACATATAATGTCACATTTGATACAATTTTAGTACAAGTGAAAAAATACACTGTGGGTAACATTAAAAAGCTGCAATCACACTTATATGTCATATATACTTCTTTACAAATGGCCAGTAGTTTACGATAATAGAGAAATGTAACCTACTGACATTCATATGGCTCCACTTCAAATATAGGAACTGTTTGACTATAAATATATTTTGAAATACATTTGTCTACTAAAGGAACGTTTAAAAAAATTGTGCACGAAAATATATATATATGCCTTGCAAAAAGTTACAAATACCACCAGGCCCATCTGTGGATCCCATTTATGCATGGGAATTTCATCTTGCCAACATTTCTGATTGGAACCTGAAACTGTGCTGTGGCTTCAGGAGGAGGGGTTAGTGGTCAGAGTCTCGTTTATTCATCTATTTTTTCACTTCTGATTTCAGAAACCTCAGAATTTGTAGAGCCTCCATGGCCTAAATAGGCTTCAGAGGCAATCACAGAAACCAAATTCCTCAAAGGAAACCCTCAGATTGAAAATTGCATTTGATTCTGCAAAGACTGTCTTTCATGGGAAGGCGGAGACATGATCTCATACCCCCAGCAGAGGGCCAGCCCCATTCTGGAGAAGGCCAGAGAAGGATCTCACAGAGGGCCTGCGGACGAGGGGTGGGCAAAGGGAGGAGGGGGGCCACAGAGCTGGAGCCCGTGCGGTCACCCTCCTCCAGCTGGGAGCGTACAGAAATGAGAAGCAGAAGCAAGATGAAAGCATGCTCTGGGAAGCAGGGAGAGGCTGGGAATGATCCAGAGAGGGTCTCTGAGCACAGTCCCCAGTGATGGCAGTTCTACGTGGAGCTCTCCTCTAATCACTGAGCTTGAACGAGGAGGTGTAAGGCAGCGGCCACTGCCGAGCACCGGCCAGCATCTGGGTTGTCATTCTAGTAGTGCTTCCCCTGCCGGAGCTGCCCACAGCCTTCCTCCCAGCCTCAGCGTCTGGAGGAAGAATGCTTTTCTCAGCTCCCTGCTTGGCCATCACCTGACTGTGCTCAGACTCCCCAGGGGAGAAAAGGAGAATCTCCAAAACAAACCAAATACAGAGCTTGAAGTAATTATCAATTGAAAAAAGGGTAATGAGTGATGATGACTACGATGATCACGAGGTAACAGGCTGCTGGGAAGTGCTGATGGGTGATATAATTTCTTAGAAAAACCCCAGTTATACAACAGCCAACGTGAAGAGTGTGGAGGAGTACACGCTGCAGCACTGTGCCACGTGCTGTAAATGCAGCTGTCTGCGTACCGGGCGAAGCTCACGCCCATCCCCAGGCCAATGCCCTGCCCCAGGCATACCCTTCCTCCCCCGCACCTCTGCCCTTTTATCTCATTCAGGTTTAGCTTTCCTCGGGTGGGTCTAGTGGAAAGTCCGTTTTGGTTGTTGTGCTTACTTGTTTAAAGCTTTGTCCAGGTATTCCTGAATCCACTTCAATTTCGGGTCAATGCACACTTGCCTATTGTTGTTCTTCAGCCTTGCCCTGTCAAAACAGAAGAGGCGACAGTATGCAGCTGAGCAGAAGGGGGCACGGCTGTGACCCGGGCCACTGCTCACCTGATACCCAGGTGTGGACCCCACTGGAGCCTCCCAGCCGGCTCAGGCACAGAAGGAACTCTAGGTGTGCTAGGGAGACAATGCTAGCCACGCTGCAGGTTTCACCCCAGAGACACTGGGAAGAGAAGGAAGGTCTTTAAGGAGTCCAGAGAGAACTCACACATGGAACACTTGAGCTGGCTTTTGAAGGATAAGTAGGAGTGGGCAAGTAAAGGGGGAGAGAAAAGTAAGCGCAAATACTCCAGGGGGGTGACAGTGCAGAGAGAATGTGGAGGGATTGGAGAGACGGGACCCTGAAGAAGCCTGCGGCCAGGTGTAAGGAGCAAAGAAGAGGGGCTTTATCTGCAATTTTGTTTGTGATGGGAACTCGTGGGGACTTTGAACCAGAGGGTGGCAGAAGCAGATTTGTATTTTCATGGATCATCTTGACAGTACATGGAAGACAGACTTAGGAGTAAGCCTGGGGCCTGGAGCCCTACAGAGAAGTATGAGCAATAGTCTGGGGGATGGGAGAGGTGAGAGTGCAGTAGAGGGAGCAACAGGTGCAGGGTGGGAGGGATGGGGAAGGGGGTGAGGGATGGAGAAGGGGGTGAGGGATGGGGAAGGGGGTGAGGATGGGGAAGGGGGTGAGGATGGGGAAGGGGGTGAGGGATGGGGAAGGGGGTGAGGATGGGGAAGGGGGTGAGGATGGGGAAGGGGGTGAGGATGGGGAAGGGGGTGAGGGATGGGGAAGGGGGTGAGGATGGGGAAGGGGGTGAGGGATGGGGAAGGGGGTGACGGATGGGGAAGGGGCTGAGGGATGGGGAAGGGGGTGAGGATGGGGAAGGGGGTGAGGGAGAGGAAGTGTCGGCAGTTTGCCAGAAAATGGTTTCCAGAGAGATTTTACAAGTTCACTGAGTGTTCATGGTCTCATTTGTTCTCTGAAAGTTTGGTGTGCACCCTGTCACCTCCATTCATAGCCTCCCTCCCTAAAGACTCCTGGAGGAGAGCCTGGACTTCTCTCTGGATCTCCATAAAACCCTGGTACCAGGTAATGTCAAGCAGCCTGAGGACACTACCACACCCCAGCCACTCAGCATCCGTGAGGACGCCTGGGGCCAGCACAGTGGCTCGCCAACACTCACAGGAGTCTTCACACAGCCTGCCTCTTGAGCCGACGAGCTGAGCAGAAGCCTGTCTCAGAGCAAGGGGGACTGAGGTCCAGTTCCGGGGTCTGCTGTTTTTTAATGTTGTGCTTGTGCACACAGACCTGAGGACTCTGGCTTCTTCCAGCTCGAGATGCAGTCCCAGGCAGGAAAACCTGCAGAGTCTCCACTGCAGAGTGGCCCATCCTCACTGAAGTTAATATCTGATTAAATACTTCTCAAATGACAGAGTATTGTATTACAAGCAAAGAAAAAAATTCATCTCCTAGTGCCCTAAAACATAGTGTAAATGACAAACACATTCAAGGCAGAAAGGCTAGGAAAAAAAGACAAAGAAGAATCAAACCTAAAACCAGTTGCTGTTGGGTGGAACATCGTCAGGTAGCTTTTCTTCCACCTGTTGCATCCCCCGCCAAGCTCAGGGCAGTGAGCACACGGACATGGGGGCACTGGAGGTCTGGGCGATGGACACCCACGTGTGGCTTTCCTTCTGCACCCGGCCCAGCCTCCCGCACTCCAGGAGAGATCTTTGTCTTCTGCATAAGTGATTTTGGTGCGTCTCGTTCCCCACATGAATGAAATCAAATGTTAGCAGCTGCCATCAACAGCAGCAAAACAAAAACCTTGTGTGTTGGGTTTCAGAAAATGCAGTTAAGTGAGCTGGTGATTTTGAGTTTCACCAAACAGTTGAATGATGGCTTCAGCTGCATTTGGGTCTTGTGATTTTGTGCTGTGATAAAGGATTAAATGAGGGCACCAAAACCCTGAAACTGGTAGAACTATTACTAGCAAGGGGCTGGTTAATTTACTGTACTTCAGCAGAAAGAAACTTTGGTGAAGTTCATGTTCCTCCAGTCTAAGGGGCGCATCTGAATGTGCTCCCATCTCTTAAACTAAAGGGAGGAAGCATGGAAAGAGGAGGCAAGGACCTGTGGGAGCACAGCACCCAGGCTTAGGGCACCAGGGCTAAGAGCAGCTTTTGAAACTCCTTCCTGGTGGTAATATCAGCTGCCGCTAATCAGGCCGGGTTCGAGGCTGGACACTCGGCACGTGTCACTTCTCTAGCTTTAACGCGTCTGCAGGTTAGGCGTCACTATGCCCGTTTCTGGAGGATGATGTCACTATGCCCGTTTCTGGAGGACGATGTTGAGACTTACACGATCTGAAGGGAGCAGTTTGGAGTGTTGAGGATTTTGAGGTGCTTGACGTTGGCTTTGGCGACATGGCTCTCAAAGAATCGGCAAGGGCATCTGTAGCTCAGGCTGACCGGTTTCGCTGGAAAGGGAAATGAGAACAAGGCAGCTTGTTATTTTCCTGCTGGGCCTTGGGGATACAAGGGTGACTGAGTCTGCAGCCGAGGGATCAGGTGGTGGTTTGCTAGGGAGTCACGGGTGCCCCGTGGCAGAGACCTTCACCTTGGGCCACACAGGGAGCTCTGAGTGGGCTTGGGCTCAGCTTCGACAAGGCAAGAAGCCAGAAGGACCTGAGGAGGCTAGACCCTATGAGGGTAGGGAAGCTAACATAAGAAGCCTCCTGCTCCTGTGTCTCAAAATAAAGGGCATGAATTACAGGAGAGGACTGTTTCAGCCCAAGGCACTGAGGTTCCCAGTTATTCTTTGCAAAATCAACTCTTCCAGGGCCTACTGAGTAAGACTTCCCCATTCAGGGAAAAGCAAGAAGGAAGAAGGAGGCTCCAGGCTTGCTCCCTCCTCCTCCTCCCCCAGAGAAGCCACTGCAGCTTCCCTGGGAATGCTGCCCTCCCCCACCTGCAGTCTTCTCCCCCCTCACATTTACCTTAAGCTCAGGCAAACCACAAAAGAATTCCCAACTGGCTTCCTCCCTCGGAATCCCCAGAGGGCAGGCGAGGGCCCACCTTCTCCCTGCACTTGCAGGGCTGCAGCACAAGGATGCTCCAGCCTCCTGGGTTGTATTCCATCTTTGTTTGCCAATCCACTAATTTGCAAAATGCCATAATTGACACTCATTAGTGTAAATTAGCAAAAGGCTCCTGCAGAACCCACGGCTCACCCTGTAAGTCTAGAATTGCCAGCCCAGGGGCAGGGGTGGGGGGTGGAGTGGGTGCGGGTAGGGTTGGGGGGAGTGGATCCTAGGATTTGTGTGTGTGTGTCTGTGTGCGCATTTTCTGCAGATTTTATCCAAGCCCTACTTAATACCCCAAATTATTTGAATTTGTGGATCCTTTCATCAGGGATTAAATGTATGTCTGAGAATATTTAGTCCAGAGATTTTTTTTTTTAAGTTTGCCTGTTTACAGAGCTCCCAGAAGCCTCTTGGTGGTTCTGAATTTCCATGCTTTGGGGCAAGAGAGCTGGGGAAGCTTATGAGCAAGGGACTTTTTTTTTCTTCTAAAGGCTGAATTTAGTTGAGAGGCCATGGCCACCGAGTCAAGGGGTAAGCGGACCACCTGGCCCCGCCCAAGATCAAACTCGACTCCCTGAAAACCAGGAAGAAGAAGCCTGGTTTCCAGGTGCTCAGTGACTGTGGCGCTAGGGAGCCCGGAGCAGCCGTCAGGTTTACGCCTGGGCTGACTCCAGAAAGGCACTGCTGGGCCAGGCTTTTAGCAACTGCACCAGGTCCCTGCAGAAGTCTGCAGGGCTCTGTAACCAGAGCACCTGGGAAAGTGGCCTAGATCTGGGGGCTGGGCTGCCTCAGTAAAGGAAGAGTCAAAGTCCCCCTAGTCAGTGTCCTGGGACCAGGTCCCAGCTGAGCAGAACCAGACTGTGGGTCCCAGGGGTGAGGCAGCGTTGGTCCCAATCCCAGAGCATCAAGCTGGAAGGTGCACAGCGTGACAGCTGCTGGGGCGATGCTGTGGGTGGTGGGGGCTGCTCCTTGCCCCCGTCCCCCAGACGCGGCTTGGACTCCATTAACCAAGCAGTGAGATCAGGCCAGAAATCAGAGCCCATTCTGAGCTCAAAACACAAGCTTTCTCTTTTTCTCCTCTCCCCTCTCCACCCCCCTGGGATTATCCATTTCCTTCAAAGGCAATTTTTCATTCTTGCTCCCAGGACCCAGTTGCCTGCCTATCAAGTGGAGACTTTCAACAGGTTTTTTAAAGTGACAGAGCCCCAAGTGTTCTTACCAAGAGAGCTGGGTGCTGTGTCCACCTGGTTACTGACCGTCCTGCCAGCTTTTCACCAATATTACTAACTTTGCCAACTGTTTTGCATATGTACAGGCAAGAGGCCTGACTGCCCCAGATGTTACCCAGGAGTGGGGTGAACTTGGCTTCTGGTGAAGTTGGCATCTGGTGAACTGGGCTCTGCTCCACAGCAGTCCTTTCACACTAATGCAGAGACAGGAGCTCCTGAGTCAGCCCCTCCAACCAAGCCTGGGAATAGGACCCAGGGCATCCAGGGACCCAGAAGCCCAGAGCATCCAGGGACCCAGCTTTGTGGTTGAGGTCAAGCAACGGAAGGAGGGTAGAAGCCAGAGCCAGAGCCTGAACATGGGGACTCAGCGTGAGCACCCTCTCTCGGTGGTCACAAAGTGCCTCCTGACCTACGCATGCAAGGAGAGCATGACCATCCTGACCTGGCCACTCAACTGCCAAGAGGCAACTCAGATGGGCAAGCAACCAGCACTTCTCAGAGCTAGGAGGAGCCTGTGAACGAGGCCCCCACTCCTTCTGCGTTCCCCAGGGTCAGCTGAGCCCAGGACTCCAAGACCTGGGTCCCTGCATTCCAGTCATTTCTGCAGTTCCCCAGGGGAGGTGGCAGCCAGAGGAAGCACCATTTCCTCCTCCAACAGCTGGATGGTAACACCTCCACTTTAGCCAAACCACTCAATTGTTAACAGCCTCAAACCAGAGCGTTCCCCATGACCTGGGGCCAGGACTGTGTAAAGAAAAGGCTAGGTTACTTTTTCACCTTACAGAAAAACAACAACAATCTAAATTTCCTTTGGGGGCAGTACCACTGTAGCTTTGACCAGCAACTTGCTACACTTGTAGGGAACCCTTCCCAGGTGGTCAGTCACCAGCAATGGAGAATGCAGCCTGCGGTCTTCTGTGCAAACCCAGCTGACCGCTCCAGGGTCTGAGCCCCCAAACTGACCTCAGCTGCAGGGAGATCTCAGTGTTCTTCAACCCTCTCTGCAGGACTGGTTAGAAACTTCGCAGCCAAGAACTCTCAGCAGGGCCTGACCAGGCTGACTTGGTTTTGTTTTGTGTGTTCAGAGGCAATGGTTTATTTTGCTTTGCAGCAGCGGTGTCCTGTAACAGGACAGTGAGTTTTCTCTTAAGCCTCAAAAGGAAAAAACGCTCTCTCCCTCTCACAGTGAAACGGGACACCACTTTTCCCCGTGGCCTAAGGCGTTGGCGATTGAATTTTGCAGCAGCGCTCAGCTCGCTCCGAGGTGGAGAGCTCAGTCCGCTGGTGACAAAGGCGCCTGTCTGCAGGTGTGCTTGGGGGACTGGGTAGGAGCATGCATGACCCGGATGGCGCCTGGGTCTCTCTTGGGTGACCCCAGGAAGAGGCAGGGAAGGCACTGGCTGGGTGCGCGTCCAGCTTCGCCGCGTGGCTGCAGACCGCACCACGGGTACGGAAGCGCAGCCAGGCGTTTGGCTCAAACCCGACAGCTGCTCGGAACGAGACGCCCGCGGAGCCCCACTTAGGTGGGTGCAGAAAGAGGGTAGGCCTCGCGTAAATGGGACGCCTCGCGGCTGACAGGATCGCCACGACAAACAAGTCGCGGTGCCAGACAGGCTTTGCAAAGCGCTCTCTCCAACACGAACCGCAGATCGCATGTCCGGTGCGATGCGCTGCGGGGCCCCGGAGCCCACTCGCCTCTGGAAACTTAGCTGCGCTCGGAAGGCACTAATCTGGGAGCTGGGTGGTCAAGGGCCGGGGACCCGCGGCTCCCGGTTCAGCTCCACACCTCGGCGCCCTCGCTAGCCGACTCCGAAAGCGCCCGGGGCGCGCTCGCACCCAACTATCCTGCGCGACCAAGCTCTGCAGCCCGCCCGAGGTCGGCGGCTGCTCCCGCGTCCCGGAACCCAAGCCCTGCCGCGGAGTGCGAAGCCTCGGAGCGGGGTCCCTGGGGGGACTTCGAACACCGTACGCCCAGGGAGTGCGCCCCGCGAAGCGGGCTGCCTCAACCTCCGGGGTGCGGAGCGGCGCGGGCTGCGCTCGCTCGGGACAGCTCGGGCAGGGGCAGAGGAGCCGGGGCCCTCGCCGAGCCCGGCGCCCGGCGCCTGCCCACGCCCCGGTCGCTGGGCGCACTCACCGTCGCTGAGGCACAGCGCAGTCAGCACGAGGGCCAGCACGACGAAGACCTTGGCATCCATGGCACTAGCCGGCGGCGGGCAGACCGAGGCCGGGCGCGGAGGGGATGCGGCGGCGGAGAGTGAAAGTGCGGCGGCAGGAGGCGCGCGCCCGGCACTTTAGAGGCGAGAGCGGGGCGGGGCGGGCGCGCGGCGAGGGGCGGGCCTGGAGCTGAATCCGGGCTGTGGCCGGGGGCTTGGACCGGAGTCCCTCCCAGCCGGCCGCTCCCCCTGTCCCCTCCCTTCCCACCCCTGCCCCAGCGCTGGGTGCTCCCGGGGCTGCGATGAGCTCGTTTTTGACCTCTCAGTTGCACTGGGTCCTGCTTTGGAAATCCGACCTGCAGCAGGTCGGAAGCCAGTGCCCAGGGAGGGTTGGAGACAGGGCTGGTAACTGTTCCCATTATGCAGACGGAGAGACTGAGTCCCAGAGGCTAGAACTGAATGAGAACCAAGGGAAAACAAACAGGTCGGTCCTAGAGGTAAGGGCCAGCTAGGCCAGTGGCGTACTGAGTAGGCTAATAGCGTCCTATTTGGGGAGTGTAGGACCTGGAAGTGACCACGGGCCTCGGCTTGCTGCACTGCGGCCGGCTAAACTGGAACCAAGGGAACCAAACTGGTCTTTGCATCAGAGCTTCTCTTATTCCAAGCCAAAGCTATCACTTATGTATCAACCGAGTCTCAGTTTACTCAAGTATGAAGTTGAAGCTTTAAAATAGAATAATGTGCCGTCAAAAGGAAATAATGCCAGTTCGCCCCGGAGGCTTTTAGTAACCATGCATTTATTCAGCCCTTTGCACCTGCTCTTCAACTGAGAAATGGGTTAGTTCCCACCCTGCGAAGGGGAACTATGGGAATTGACTTGAGACCACCGCGAAGTGTTCAACACTCAGTCTGACACATAGTCAGTACTCAAGAAATGGAAGTTAGAAATAACTATTCACACTTCAGTATTTTCTCCTTCTTCCCATCGGATGTTCTTACCACCCGAAACAATGAGAGAACTCTCCTCTCCTTCCCACACCCAGGACGGTGCTCCTGGAGTTGGTCTTTTTGGTTTAGAGACTATACCAATAGGGTCGTCCCTCGGCGGTGTCCAGCCCTCCCAGCAGGCTGCTGCTCCCCAACCTGGACACATGAGAAGGTCCCGAAGTGGACAGGGGTGCAAGCAGGCGGTCTGGAAGGCGCGGGGGTGAGAAAAGTGCCCTTTTGATCCTCTCTAGTGATCACAAGCCTCCCCGGCCACCTCCGTCTGTTCTTTCCCTCGTAATCTGACAGTGGAGTGGATTCTGTCCCGGCGTCCATCCAAGGGGCGCTTGCTCGGTGGGGACAAGCCTCTGGAGTCCCGAATCTCTGGCCTTGGGGGAGTGGGCGGGGCCTGCCGGCCCTGGGCTCAATTGCTCAAACTGGGGGCCAAGGAAAGGGGAAATCAGCAAGAAACAGCGAGAGCTCCAGGATTCCAGTCGTGGGGATGGTTGTCTTTTGTTTTTCCAAACTACTGTCGCACCCAATTTGATGCCTTGTGAATCCGTGTTCATTCTTTCATTCATTCCCTCCCGGCCGAGCTCACTTCTGGGTACTGGGCGTTGAGCCGGGACTCTCACCGACTTGGTCTCTGCCCTTAAAGAATTACCAATCCAATGGATAATACAGTCCTCCCCGGCCGGCCATCGCCTCCTCTCGGGAAAGCTGGAGCGGATAATCTCCAAGTTGCCGAGCCCTAGCCGACTGCGAACCAGCTAGAGCGCAGCGGCCGAGCTCGGGCGCCCTCTGGTGACGACGTCTCTCATTTCCGCCCCTACCCCTCCCCCATGCCCCTGGGGTCCGAGTGGACCAAGTCTGGGGCCAGCCCCAGGTCCCTGAGCAGACTGGTAAAGCTACAAGGTTCAGTCTTACTCGGGCGGCGGGGACTTAGGGGCACATCGTGAAACCTACAGCCCGGCGAGAGATGCGCGGGTGGCGTTTTACCTGCAAGACCGGCCAAAGCCAATGCGAAAATCTCCTGCTTGTTTCCTTTTTGTCACAAAATCGATAGCTGCTCCCAGAGTTTAAGGGAGTCACTGGGAGGGATCCACGTGGACTGGTGGGAAACCAGGGCCTTCTGCTTGGCCGCTTCCCGCTATCCCAGAACAGACATCAGTGTGGACAGACATCATTGACCCTTCACTGCCTCTATTAATTCATTACAGTTCTTCCTGAGCACCTGTTATGTTCCAGACACGAATAAGTGTTTGAAATATGTTAGTAAGGGAGGCACAAACAAACAAACAACCCAAACCCCTGTCCTCCTGGAGTGTACACCCTGGGAGGTGGGGGAAAGAAAATGGGCAGTACAGGTAAGTAACTAAGCGGATTGTCAAGTGATAGAAAAATCATTGAGTGAAAAAGTGAACCAGAAGGAAGGGGAGTGAGTTAGACTTTTAGATAGGGAAGCCAAGGATCTGTAACATGTCCACAGTCTATAAGTTGGCAAGCTATTTAAATTTAAAACTCTGTGCAAGTCAACACTCTGGGGACCAGGGACATCAGACTGTCTACCCTTTTAACCTGGGCTCTGTGCTCTGTCCCAGGGAAGCCTCCCAAATTCAAGGCAGCAGGGCACACCACCCTTTCTCTGTCCTTTGCTTGTGACACTATCTCTGCATAAAAGGCTCCACCTTCTTTCTCTGCCGGGAAACTCGGTTTCCTATCAAGGCCCAAAGCAATGCCACCTTCCCTGTGAGACTTCATGCACACTCAGCACTCAGAGCTGCAGCTCCTCAAGGACACCTCAGTCAAGAGGAGTTCAGGGTCAGAAGGAGGCAGGGGTCTGGCTGTTAACAGACAGATATATTTCCAAGGCATGGGCTCTGGACCCCTGGTGGGTGTAGAGCCTCCCTGTGGTCTCTGCCCAGCCTGGGCTGTTCATACCTTCAGAATTCAGTGGCGGGGTTTTTGGAGGAGGACTTAGCACAGGGTTGAAGGTTGGCACCCAATCAGTGTTTCCCAGGGTGAAACCATCAAGGTGACTTTAGGTAGTACTCGGAAAACATTGTTTTAGAAACCATGGATTTATATATTTATTTTTTAAAGTGATAAGAAAAAAAGTATAACTAGCACCTTAAAGCAGGCATTTCAGATATTGCTCAAGACATTTCATTTTAAAATATATGACTTAAGTTTTAAAAAATAGATTTAAACTAACAAAGCAGTGAATGGTATAGGTGGTTGGGGAAAGAGCAAAACATCAGTGATACAAAAGGTCTGAAGTTTGAAAATAAATAAAGACCATTTTAAAATTACTTGATACTCCCACCCTTTTTAAAAACAAACTGTTTGGTCTTAAAGTGGTAAAACCAAATCATACAAGGGAGATATGCTGTCTTCACTCTTGCCATCCAGACGAGCCCAGAAGGTGCTCACCCAGGAGTGCTCACTCGGGTTGGCAATCTATGAGATTCCAAACTCTGGCCCTGGAGACCCACAGGCCTCCCGCTTCAGCCATGAGTCTCCTTTCACACATCTCTGAGTGTGGGCCTGAGGGGCTCAGCCAAGGACGACAGCATGTGCTACACCCTCCCTGCCCCCCGCTCTCCCATCGTTGACATCTAGCATTGGGGTTCACCAGGGTGTGTCCCACTCTGCGAACCAGCAGCCAAGGAAGAACGACAAAGCTTCAGAGCCTGCTGTCATCTGTGGAATGGGTATATTAGCCCTCCCGTTGGCTTTGGGATTTGCTGGGTGTGAAAGAAAGCACTTGGCACAGAGAAGGCCCTCGGAAGATATTTACACAGGACTTCAGTTTGCTTTCTCTGAATCTGTCACATTTGGTTCTTACAAAGACGACACCTGCAGAAGAAACCCTAATACCTCAGTTCTGTAGACAGGAGGCTAAAGTTCAGAGCGGTTCAAGGCCTTGGCCAACCCGGCAGAGCCGAACGAAGACAAAGGCACAGCTCTCTGGACCCATAATCTCTGGGTTCTGAAACCTCAGCGTATGTGGGGATGGAGGTCACTTTCATGACAGGTGTCTAGGGAAACCTCTTGTAGCCCTATACCCAAAGCCCACACTCAGAATCTGTCAGGCTGCCTCTATCTTCCTTGATGGGATCCTAAATTGGCCTCAGGAGCCAGTTGCAGGAGCCCCAGTCCATCCCAGAGGGAAGGACCCAGGGAGGCTGAGCAGGGCTCCTGTATGGGGGGCTCGTTCAGTGCTGGGTCCTGGCAGGCTTTGGGATCCACATGGAAGCAGGGCTCACCCTACGTGAAGGCACACCTCCTGTAGGTCAGATCTCCTGTGGAAGGCCCTGGACCCAAAGACTGCCTCGATGAACACTCCTAAAGCAGGGGTGGTATTTTCTGGGACATCTTCATGCCTGCAGCCCACACACGCCAACACAACTCTGCCTGCACTCATTGCCCAAATCAGTGGAGTCGAGTCCAGATTTGCTCTGCTGATCCTAATGCTTCCCCTCGTCTTCCTGTGTCCAGGAGTAGCCTCTGGGCAGACAGGGCTCAGCATCTGGAGCTCCATGAAGTTTCTGGGACTGGAGTATACCCCAACCTTTACATAAATCCCTGGATGATGGGAAGAGTGAGCCCCGGGGGATAAACAATGCTTACACAGGAGTTCCTCAACCTCACATCTCCCTATGAGGCGGGCTCAATGTTAACCTCCATTCCCAAGATTTGGGAACTAAGATCACATAGCTACTCTTTGGCAAAGCCAGGATTCAAATCAACTCTGCCTGGCTCTGGAGGGGCTGTTCTTGGTGAAGGATAGAAGGGTGGGTTTGTCACATAAAATATAGGACACCCCATTAAATTTGCATCTCAGATAAATGTCTCTCTTTTTTAGTATAAATATGTTCCAAATATTGCATGGGACATACTTACACTAAAAAGAATTATTCCTTGTTCATCTGAAATTCAAGTTTAACTAGGTGTGCAGGATTTTTATTTGTTGAGTCTGGTAACCTGGCTCCAGAGTCTACACTCCTCTCAGTACCATGAAGCCCCTCTTGGTGGGCTCCCTGCCTGGGAATTGAGGACGTGTGGGCAGAGGGTGGGAAGAGTGTTGGGAAGGCAAGTTCTGAAATCATCCACTTTCTCAGTGAAGGGATTTCTTGAATTTTATTACAACAGAGTTTTATTATGCTGGAAAGTGGTGCATTAAAGCAATATGGGAATGATCTTTTCTGTTTTCCTTTTTGCTGTGAATAGTTTAATGACATGCTAACCCCAACCCGGACCTTCCAGAAATTGTCCTGGTCATGCCTCAGGCCTCTTCTCTCCAGCACCCCCAGTCCTCCTCTCCCTCTGGTCTGGGAAGATGTACATGAAGCACAGTTACTGACACCCTTTCTGTGTTTCGGTGGCCTGAGCTGTGTACGGGGGAGGAGGAGGAGCCGTCATCCCAGAAATGAGCATCACATGGGCAGTATCCTATTTAGAGGGATTTGCAGATGAAGGAAGAGGTCAAGAGCTGCTGCGGTTCATGGAGGAGGAGCTGGGCCTACTGCCCACACAGCTGGGCCCCTAGTCAGAGAAGCCAGGATCCCAGACCCACCGGCCCTCCCTGTTCAGAGGAGGGACTTGAACGTCTTTCTCCACCTTACATCCCTGTGGCCAGAGTCTGAAGTCTTTCTTCACAGATGTGCTGGACAAGACCTCACATGCAGGCTGCCCAGAGAGCCTTTCAAGACTGAGTGCAAAGGCAGGCTGCACAGGCAGCAGGTCCATGGGATAAGTGGGAGATGGACTTGGGTGGGGAGACTTGCCAGCACCTCTAAGGTATGTAACACCCACGCCACTGCTCAGAAACAGACTGAGGAGATTAAACAAATGGATCGTTAAGAGATTTTTGTTGTTGTTTGGGAATAATTTACCAATTAAACTTTGTAAACTAGGGATGGCAGTGTTGTTTTTAGACAAGCCAGATCCAAGATCTTGACTGGGAATTTGGGTCTCATCCATGACACCTCACTGGCTTCCAGCTTCTAGCAGCCTTTCTCTTCTTAGGTTCCAGAAATGAAGTTCCTATGTTTGCAGCCAAGTTGATTGATCCCTGGTGTGCACTTTATCTCTGTGGAGTACCCAAGTTTTGCCTCATAGCCCTAGGCTTGCCACCAAGAGGTGTTACACTTCTTCATAAATCTGCAATCCAGCCTTCCATCCATCCATCCATTCCTCCATACACCCACTCATCCACTCATCTGTTCATCATCCACCCGCCAATGCATCCACCCATTTCTCCCCTCATCCATCTATCCATCCATCCATCCATTCATCTACTCAAGCAGCCATCCACCCATCCACCCTTCCTTCTAGCTCTTCCCTTCAACCACTCCCCACTAGTTCTCTCCAGGTACTACTCTAGCCCTGAGATGCCTTTTGCACCAAGAAAAGAAAGATGCACCTCCTGCTTTCTGGACCATGGGGGAAGATGAATGAAGCATCAAAGGCCGGAAACCCAGAGGTCACCCAGTAAGTCCTCACCTTGATAGAGATCAAAACCTTTGCTCTCTCCTCGCCAAAAGAGCAACCTCTGAAAGGCAGGGAGGGCTTCCTGGCTTCCCACCCAGGCAGGAGCTAAGGAGGGACAACATCTGAGTATTCTTCACCCTTACTGCCCGTATCATGATTTTCTTCCATAAATTACAAAAAAAAAAAAAAAAGCAAAGAAACAAACCTTTATTTCTCTGTTTACTCCTTTGCATTTAATGAGCAGTTGTTAACGTGACTGAAACCATCTGATGATTTTTGCCAAATGGAAAAATCTCCCTACAGGGGCAATAAAACAAATATTCAGGATAGAAAGAGGCAGTCATAAAAGGCATTACCCGGTTGTAAACAGAGGCGGGTGGTGGTGATGTATTACCCCTGCTTCGGCAGCTTTCAACAAAGTTCTGAGATTCCAGGAGGGGCTCTGACCCGAGGCAATATTTACTTCCCCGGCTTCTTCCGCAGGTCAGTGTGGGTATAATTCTGTCTACCAGTTGACTGCAGTTGAGGTTTTGAGCAGGAAGCTCTAACCGTGAGCCTTCATAGCTCAGTAGGATTCGGTCACACCCACCCAGAACACGCCAAGGAAAGCCACTGTACTGTCCTGGCCAGGTGTGGGGGTCTCTGCACACCCTGGATGGGAGTGCAGAGCTGGATGGCGTTGGTTTGTACCTGGTCCCATAGCTCTGCTTGTCCACTGCACTGAAAGCTGTACTTTGTCCCAGTGTGCTCAGAAGGCCCGTGATTTTCTGACGTTCCATCATGCAAGGATGGCAGTCTTAGCTGTATACCAACTTCATGGTTTGGTACAAAGAGCCCACTAGACTTCGCACAGATCTTCAAGTCTGAAGTCAAAGCAAAACTTAAACTTATGAGAACAGGAGTCCTACTGTGGGGTCCAAGTGCCTAGCTGCCTTGTGAGGCTGCACTTAGCCCGCAGGTCCTGTGTGGTGCCAACTGCAGTGTAACCCAGAGTCGGACAGATGCTGACAATCGCAGAGACGGTCCACACCGCCATCGACAGCATCATGGCAGGGTAAGCATGCTTGGCTCCGACTTCAGGTGTAACCACGAACGCCCAGAGAGTAAAGGGACTTCCCACCACCTGCCGAGCTGGCGGTGCCGACCAGACTCTGCCAGAGCTGCTGTGATGGCCCCCGTGTTCCCATCACGCTCCCGTCTGGGTGTGGAGGTGCTCAGCCTTTGGTCGCTTTGGACTTGGAAGATCTGCTTCACCCGGACTAAAGCCCCTTTCAGGGAGCACTGACTCGTGTGCAGTAGGGTCTGAGCCTCACAGTCAGGCTCCACCCTACAGCCAAGAGGATGTAGCTGAATAAATCTAACAATAGCTGACCTCGAAGACCGGAATGAAGTCTTTGGTCTGTGTCTGATGCCTGCCGTGGGGTCTCCAGAGCCTCAGAGGCCCAGGCTGGCTGGGAACTCCAGTGTGGGCCATGGGCTCCTCTGTTTCACACCCAACTGACTCCTTCCTGGGGGACTCAACGGGTCCTGAAGAGGCACCCCCTCAGCCCTGCCCTAGCAGATCTGAAATCCTCATGGCTGAGGTCATGCCCAGGAGCCAGCTTCTTAGGACAGAGCAGTAGTTACTGGGGCTGGAAGAGGGGGTGGGATCTGCTCTGCCCTTCTGGTGGAGCTGGAAGCTGGGAGAGTGCCACGCTTCCATTCTGTGTATGCAGGGAGTGCCAACACGTAATCTTATTTACATCTTCCCAGTTTCCATCTCTTGTTTTATGAGGCAGTTCTCACATGCATTTACCCCTCCCACCAAACCAGGGGTTCTCATCCCCATTTTGCTAACAAAGAATGAATCCAGGATTTAAAGACTTGGGAGAGGATGCTCAGGTGATGCGTAGAGATGCAGGGTCCCGGCGGTGCCAGGCCCTCAGCTACACACCTTTAAGGATGATTGGGAAGTGCTGTCAGGCAGGTAACTCATGCAGGGGTGAAGGTGCACCTGCTCGGCAGATTTGACCTTAGCCAGATGCTGGGAAAACAGTTCATTGTCCATAGTCCCCACCGCCCCCGCAGTCCTAACAGGAGGCTCCTCAGGAGGTGTCTGCACAAGACTGTTCCCTGGGTCAGACCTGAAAGCAGGAAAAACAGGTTTTAAGCTCCCACCCCTCATCTTTGCCCCCTTGCTGCTTTCATCCTGGTCCCTAAACATGCTCTTAAGTGGGAGCTTATTTTCTGCCGGCTCAGGCCCCTGGAATTTGGGCAATCATGGTTTCTGAGAGAACCAGCCAGCTGCAGCCTAGGAACTGATAGCAGATGGGAGTGAGGATAAATGGATCTCTTTACCCAGGGCCAGCTCCCCATCAGCACTGGGGAAGGGAAGGCGGAGGTGGAAGGAGACAGAAGGAAGGTGGGAAAAGAGAGCTGTACTGAGGTCCCAGGAGAGAGGGCACTTCCCAGGAGTGGCATCCTGGTGGGAGGAAGAGGGTGTCCATGTGGACCTTCCAGTCATCCTCTCTGGAGCAAGCCTCCAGTTCCAGGAGCCTGGGAAGTGCAGTGAGTGCAGGGCCAGGCTGGGGTGGGCTGCCACCCATCTGTCCACCCTCCACCCTGAACAAGAGCAGGCATTTTCCATCCAGCCCACAGAGTTAAGACCCGCGTTTTCCCTCCTCTCATTCAGGTGTGTCCAGCCCAGATGTGTCCTTACCCCAGAGTACTTCTGGGGCCAGGAGGTGGCCTGGGCTGAGAACAGCTGGATCGATTCTGAAAATGGCCCTGGGCTAAGGGGATGGGGGTGGGAAACTTGTCTATTTAGGCAGAAATGCTTTGTGTGTGCAAAATTTGACCTCCATCTCCCCTCTCCAGGTTGCCAGATGGTAGATGTGTTTAGTTTGCAGATAAGATAAAGGCAGAAACTGGACTGGATGGAGAATTACCTGTCAGGCTTCTCTGTGGCCCGTTGCCCACTTCAGGCTCCCCTTAGTCTGTGCCCAGTGAGGAGGGGCACCAGTAGGTGGCATGACCCAGTGTGTCCCAGGAAAGATCCTAGCCTCCCTAACCTGGCCTCGTCCACCTTCCCAGCCCCACCTGCAGTGTCCACTGTAGGACCCTGTGAACTGCTCAGCCAAGGCTAAGTTCAACTCAGATTACAGCGGAGGAGGGAAGAGATGCACTCAATGCTGCAGGCAGCCGGAGTCTCCACCCAACACCCAGGCACCTTGGACAGAACCCATTTGGCTCAGGTAGCTGCAGATTGGGATGCTTTGCAGCTTCGCATGGGTGTGAGCCCCACACTTTCCACCTCTGGCAGGTCGGCTCAGGGAGGGTGAGTTCATGGTGAGAACGCTAGCCAGCAGCCACGAAGATCTGTGTTCCTGCCCAATAAGCCCCCTGCCTCCTGGGATCCATTTGGGGAAAGAATCTGGAAAGGCACCTCTCTCTACTCCTGTCCCTGGGCGCTCAACAGCCTCCTGGCCTGTCTCCCCACTCTCTGCATGGCCCGTTGCTTTTCCCAAGTGACCAACAAACTGAGTAGTCTCAGCGATGCCACACCTCCAAGCCCCACAGTCACACCTGGTCGCGAGACTCACCCTCCTGGGTACCCAGCACTGCCCGCGGATATCCTGGCTTCCAGCCTGCCCTGCAGTGGTGAGGGCGACTCCTCCCCTGGGGTCCCCTGGACTCCTTTTCCTCCCTCCCTTTCGTAGGGGGAGACTGGAGGGCCTGGTGGAGGCTGATTCCCACGGGTATGGCTTTCAGGCAGAAGCTGAGTGAGCAACCCAAACTAGCCGTAAGCCGTCTGCTGCCTGGAGGAGGAGTCCTTGGGGCTCACCAGGTGCCTACATGTCATTGCTCTTCCCTCATTGCAGATGAGGAAACTGAGGTTCAGGGAGTCAGTCTCAAGTAAATGGGAAAGAAGGGATCTGAACTCACACTCAGCCACAAACCCCAGATTATCCCTTCCTGTTTGCTGCACACACCCTCTCGGGGTAGGAGGAAGAGGGTAGCTCATCACGATGGGCCTGGGGTCTTGAGCTACAAAAGGAGGGGAGAGAGCAGAGCAGAAGCACATTGTGGGGAAAATTTGAAAAGTTGGATGAGGGAGGGGGTTTTTGAGCTAAGTGCTGAAGATTGAAAAGATCTAAAAACTAAAGATGAGGCAGGTGGAAGGAGAGGGTTAGGGAAGCAAAAAAGAGGGTGAGGATGCTGGGGGCATGCAGAGGGCACCAGGGAGTGTGATGGGGGGAGAGCGGTATCAGGTATGTGAGAGGATATCACAGGGCTAAACAGGGAGGGCAGGTTGTGACCAGGTCACAAAAACCTCGAGTGTTCTCTCACCCTTTCCAGCCCGTGGGCACAAACGGGCTTCATCTGCAGGAAAAGCCACGCTCTCCCCTTTCACTGGGGCCCCTGCCCTCACAAAGCTCCTGCTCCCAGGGCGTATGACTGCAGCCAGTTATCTCACGTCCAGCCCACACAGCTGTTCGAGAACATGCTGACACTGGCCTACTGCTGGGACTGACCTAAAGCCATGGGGGTCCACTGAGTGAGCCCGCCGGCTCCAGCTGCCGAGGTGAAGGCAGTGCTCCTTCTGTGCCGGCCGCAGCAGCCCCTGTTTATCCACTGCACCACACTCCACCCCACAGAGCTCCCATCTGCCCACAGTCCATCCTCAACCGTCTCAGACCTCCTCAGGGGGCTTGACAGGAGCCAGAATGCCCTCCTGCCCTGCCGCCTTTGGTTTCATATCGCTTTTTCTCTCCAGAAACCTTCTCGGCCATCGGAGTCCAGCCCATCCATCCCTGGCAGGACACACCCAGGATGACCTGAACCTCATGAGTGGCCTCATGGAACCATGGCTGGGATTACTGCACAGCTCTGGAGGATAAAAGGAGTCCCCAAACACATTTAAGCCTAGAACTATTGGGATCAGAGTCCATGTCTTTCTCTGTGTGCTATGTTAATACACAGTGGATTTATTCTGGAGTGCTCCCAGAGTTGACACCTGTGGAAGGGGAGGGAAAGAAGCAGGACTGAGTAGAGGAAGACGTAAGTTGTGGTGTAGCTTTAAAAGGATTCCCAGGTGGCTTGATGGTAAAGAATCCACCTGCCAATGCAGAAGACACAGGAGACATGGGCTCAATCCCTGGGTCAGGAAGATCCCCTGGAAGGGGAAATGACCACCCACTCCAGTATCCTTGCCTGGAGAATCCCATGGACAGAGGAGCCCGGTGGGTGACAGTCTGTGGTGTCACAAAAAGTCAGACACGTCCGAGCATGCATCCACCAACATAGCCTTACAAAGGTTCCAGTAAAGAGCCCTGACTCTGAAAAAAAGTGTCCCGTGCGCTCCCACTCTGGAAGGCATGCCTGTGGGTGAAGCTGCTCCCCTCCGTAGAGGACAGTTTCTGATGGGGTGGCTGCAGGGTGGCCTTCAGCCAGTGGCATTTGGAAGAAAGAAGCGCTTCAGGCCAGAACGGGGGCGTGGGGGCCCATCACACACCACAGCGTGGACTACAGTCCACCCCTTGCCTTGCCAAGCCCTGTCTTTCAGGGGAGTTTTCTGTTAGAAGCGGACCTGGCCAGGTAAGGTGCTGGGCTTAGACAATGGGAAGAACCCACACATGCAGGAGGCTCTTGGGTGTGGGTGGTCTGTTTGGACAAGCCAGGTGGACAAGTCCTCTGAAGTCTCGGGGTGCTTGATTGGAGTTTCATTGGTCACCTTTCAGAGTAGCGGTTTGGCTTGGTTTCAGATGAAGTGTAATTTTAAGAAACTTTTATAATGGAAACAGCAGGGACATAAAAATTCCACCAGCTTGTAAGAACAGAATGTCTACAAACCTTCTGCAAGGGTTCTTGTATCAGCCAATTTTTACAGTCACAAGTGACTAAAACCCAACTGAGTAAATTCAGGCTGGGGAGGGGAAATTTACTATTTCTCATAAATAGGCAGAGGAAAGGAAGGGTGGACCTGCCTCTGGGAAGATTAGATCTCAGGTTCTCTCCCTCTTTGCACATTTAAAGTGAAGAATGAGCATTTGCTCCAGAGAAGTGGATGCAGGCCCACTCCAGGCTTTCACGCCTGAGCTTGGTCCTGAGGCTTGGGGCGGGGGTGGGGATGGGGGCGCTGTGGGCCCCTGAGCAGGGAGAGGCAGGAGCAGGGCGGAGGAGGCCTGGGAGTGCTCCCCAGAGAGCCTGGGCAGCCCAGCCCCAGAGGTTCAGCCAGGGGTGCTGTAGATCTGGGGCTTGTGGCTGCTGTTGGACCCTGGTGGAGGGTCCTTACATCCTAACTCCCCTCCACTCCCTTTCCTCCCCAGCTGCTGGGGTACAGATGAGGCCAGGCCCAGAATGGGGAGCCAGCAGGAGCTAGAAGCGGGGCTTGGCAGGGCCTGGAATTCCACCGGACTCCTACAGCTGGCTTTTTCCTTCCATATTTCTTACTGCTGGATTTTTTTTTTTCAAAGTCTATTAGGATACTCAGGACGTGAGGTCTGAGGCAATAATAACCCTTCCTCTGACTCTTATGGCCTGGCAAGACCCAAGTGGGTGAGGAGCGACCTTGCAGGGGTTCACAGCGGTGCTTTGAGGGGTTTGGTCCGCACAGACTCTTCATCCTGAGCTCACTGTCGATATAGTGCCAGACAAGGAGAGTGCGGAGGACACCAGCCACCAGGTGACCCAAGAGCTAGGCCTGGGCATCACCAGCATTCAAACAGATGTGGCCCCAAATGCATGAACTGACCGTTCTTTTCTGGTTACTATTAATATCTGTGCAATACCTCCAGTTCAGGAAGCACAGTAGTGAGAGAAGCGAGGAGGTGAACTTAGGTCTAGTGAGCATCTACTAAATGTTGTCCTGCTCCTGGGAAATAGACCTATGTCAGATTTTTAGTTGACACAGCAGTTCTACAAACAGGCAGTCTTATTGCCATTTGTTAACCTAGGAAAAATACAGACATAGCAGACATAAACAGCTTGCCCAACCCTAGAACTGGTGAGTGGCCAGGACTAAAATCTGGGCTGTCTGATTGAAGCCTGGGAGGGCCACACTGCCTGTCTGTACCAGGCAATACTCGCATGGGTTCTAGGGAAAGTCACTTTCATAATGCTGGGCACTTTCAGCAGTTCCACAGTGCTGAGTCTCCACGCTAGCATCCACGCGTGCAAATGGGGTTGACCAAAGCCTTTGGCTGCAGAGTGAGTTTATGTAAAAGTGCTCTGTAAATTGTGACGTGGTGTGCACATTGCACCTCAAGATGTCACAGTTCTTACCCTCCCATCTGGTCACAACACCGCTCCCTCCAGTGTACAAGGGCACGTCTGTTTATTTGCTTTCTGTTGAGTCACAAAAGCCTTCGAGGGTAACAGGAACATTGATTCCTCTTTCCACTAACGCAGCCCTTGGCCTGTGGTTTTCTGCAGTCAGGGGCTGAATGTGACGCTCAGAAGGTGCACTAGACCTCAGAATCACTGGGGTCATCAGTCTCTGCTTCCCCAGTCTTGGGACCCTGATGCCCAGTGGATGCAAAGCACCGAGTACCCTTCTGCGAGGCTGTTCCAGGAAGCGCTTGGTAAATGAACTGAGAGATTGATGGGAAGAGAGACTAGGTGTCCTAAATCAGTAAGCCTGGGGATCTGACCCCGTCTCCTGATGGCCCATGTGGGCAGATTTGACCAGGAGAGCTGTCAAAATAGAGGGAATTGAGCCCCCAAACAGTTATCTTTTTTTTTTTTTTTTTAATTAATCTTGGTGGGCCCAGCAATGGAAGGACCTGAGTTCCCTGTTACAAAGATCTCAGCAAGCCCACTCCTTCTTCCCGTTGATCTGCAAACACCAAGAGCTCAGAGACGTGGTAGGTGCCTGAAGTTCCTCCTCCTCAACGCGGCCTTGGGAGCTCTTCTCCTCCAAGGAAGGCAGAGCCCGGGCGTGCTTCAAGGTAGATATTTCTATTTGTTTCTTCTCCCAAGAAAAGCACAATGAAAGGCGCCAAGGCATTCCACACCCTCCTTTCAAGGCCTATTAATAAGGAGCCTGGGGCCAGATCATAAACATGGCAAACTCCGTAACCACCAAGGCCAGCAGAGCGACGGCTGCATTAAAAGGCGAATTTCAGCGAAATGCCGCACAGGTCCTAAATTCGTACCAGATGAGTTCCAGAAGATTAAAGTTATTATAATAAAGCCCCAGGGAATCAATCATGCTCTGCCATGTAACCTTCTCGCTTTACCTCATCATTCACACACATCACTTTCTCCGGGGCCTCGAGGAGGATGTGGAATTCGTGGAGTTAAATGTGGCAAAGGGCAGAGGGATAAGCTTCACGGGTTCAGAAGACCCTGGAGCGTTCCGAACCGGGCTGGACTTCAGACTGGAAAGCCCCAACAGTGGGGAGGGCTTGGCCTGGATGAGTGGCTGGGGCTGGCTTGTGGCTTATTTTGTGACTCGTCATAGTTGGGGGGGGGGGTGGCGGGGGTAGGGCACAGTAGGGGAGAGATATTCTTCCTAACTTCTCAGCCTGCCTTGGAATGATCATTGCCCAAACCTTGATAAGCAACAGGCTAAAAGCTGCAAAGAGGCTTGGTAAGTTGTGAAACAGCTCAGTTCTTTTTGTCTTTTGATGCTACTTTGATGGTTTCACTGTTTACACTTTAATTCTTCTCAAAGTTCCTCCCTGCCCTCTGAGATTAGGAACTATGCGTCCCCTGGCTCTGGAATCCAGGTTCCGGTCTTGCAGAAGACCCTGTTTCCACCTGGAGGAGAGTTCTGTCTCCCAGAATCCCCCTGGGGCATGCCACACTCCTGCACCTCTGTCCTGGAGTGGAAGCCCAGCACTCATTCCCCACCGAACCTCTGAGACCAGGTGTCAGTACTCACTGCGACTTTCCAGCAGAGTCCTAGAACAATTCACAGAGAAGGTGCAACCTCTCAGACTCAGACCCACCTAGTCTCTGCCTGGCACTTGCATCTTGCTCCAGCCTGGTCCTCTACAAACATCCCTAGCTTGGCCACACACCGAAGGACCCGGGTCCAAGCGCTCTGTTCCATGTTCATTCCTGCTGCATGACTCTGAGTGGGACCTTCCATTCCCTTTAGATAAGATGCAGCTTTCAGCCTCAGAAACATATTTGGATCCCAGTGACCAAGCAAAGTACTCACAAATTGACTGCCCTTGCCACGTGGCCCCACTTCTCATTTATGCATCCTTCCTTAAGCTAATATTTAACAGGATTTGTGCATCAGTATCTGGGAGAGTTTTCTGTCCTTTTCTTTTTTCTGTGCTATGTCTTTTAGTTTATGTGTCAGGATGGTGTTAGCTTTCCAAACAAGCACTGAGAGACTTCCCCATCTGCCATTTCTGAACTCTGCACCAGCTTAAATTCGGTGTTTGAAAACTGCTCATCTAGAAAAACGCTCTGATCAGATGTTTTACAGGGTGTAGTTCTTTGAAAACTGTTTGTGTTTTCTCTTTAGGCTTTCCTATCTCTTCTTGAGTCTATTTTGATCATTTGTATTTTCCTAGAAAAGAGGACACTTTAGTCAGGCTTTCAGGGTCATTAATATGTTTGCATAATTCTCTTTCTTCTTTTTAATACTCAAGTTTGGATATTTGTATTTTCTCTTACTCTATTTTCCCCACATTTTCCTTTCTTCTTTTTTTTTTCTCTTTTATTAGTTTATTTTTGCTTTTTTTGACTAGACTAACAAAGCTAGTGGAGGTGATGGAATTCCAGTTGAGCTGTTTCAAATCCTGAAAGATGATGCTGTGAAAGTGCTGCACTCGATATGCCAGCAAATTTGGAAAACTCAGCAGTGGCCACAGGACTGGAAAAGACCAGTTTTCATTCCAATCCCAAAGAAAGGCAATGCCAAAGAGTGCTCAAACTACTGCACAATTGCACTCATCTCACACTCTAGTAAAGTAATGCTCAAAATTCTCCAAGCCAGGCTTCACCAATACGTGAACCGTGAATTTCCAGATGTTCAAGCTGGTTTTAGAAAAGGCAGAGGAACCAGAGATCAAATTGCCAACATCCTCTGGATCATGGAAAAAACAAGAGAGTTCCAGAAAAACATCTATTTCTGCTTTATTGACTATGCCAAAGCCTTTGACTGTGTGGATCACAATCGACTGTGGGAAATTCTGAAAGAGATGGGAATACCAGACCACATGACCTGCCTCTTGATAAATCTGTATGCAGGCCAGGAAGCAACAGTTAGAACTGGACATGGAACAACAGACTGGTTCCAAATAGGAAAAGGAGTACGTCAAGGTTGTATATTGTCACCCTGCTTATTTAACTTCTATGCAGAGTACATCATGAGAAATGCTGGACTGGAAGAAACACAAGCTGAAATCAAGATTGCCAGGAGAAATATCAATAATCTCAGATATGCAGATGATACCACCATTATGGCAGAAAGTGAAGAGGAACTAAAAAGCCTCTTGATGAAAGTGAAAGTGGAGAGTGAAAAAGTTGGCTTAAAGCTCAACATTCAGAAAACAAAGATTATGGCATCCGGTCCCACCACTTCATGGGAAATAGATGGGGAAACAGTGGAAACAGTGTCAGACTTTATTTTGGGGGGCTCCAAAATCACTGCAGATTGTGACTTCAGCCATGAAATTAAAAGACGCTTACCCCTTGGAAGGAAAGTTATGACCAACCTAGATAGCATATTCAAAAGCAGAGACATTATTTTGCCAACAAAGGTTCGTCTAGTCAAGGCTATGGTTTTTCCTGTGGTCATGTATGGATGTGAGAGTTGGACTGTGAAGAAGGCTGAGCGCCGAAGAATTGATGCTTTTGAACTGTGGTGTTGGAGAAGACTCTTGAGAGTCCCTTGGACTGCAAGGAGATCCAACCAGTCCATTCTGAAGGAGATCAGCCCTGGGATTTCTTTGGAAGGAATGATGCTAAAGCTGAAACTCCAGTCCTTTGGCCACCTCATGCGAAGAGTTGACTGATTGGAAAAGACTCTGATGGTGGGAGGGATTGGGGGCAAGAGGAGAAGGGGACGACAGAGGATGAGATGGCTGGATGGCATCACCGACTCGATGGACGTGAGTCTGAGTGAACTCCGGGAGTTGGTGATGGACAGGGAGGCCTGGCATGCTGCAATTCATGGGGTCGCCAAGAGCCGGACACAACTGAGTGACTGAACTGAACTGAACTGAATAAATATTCCATTCTAGTCTGTTCTATTCTCCTTCCTCTACCAAAGAAACACCTTTTGTATCATGATTAGCTAATTGTGTGCTACTTTCTGTGTTAACTTCTTAATTTGCTTACACTTTAATATCTTTTTTAGCAAATTTAATTTTTTTTAATTTATTGAATAGAATTCTCAATTCACTTGTTTTTTTTTTTTTTTTTGGTCACATTTATTACTAAAATATTAATGGCTGTCCATTTTCTCAAGATTACAGTTATAAACAAAATCCCAAAAATTTTATAAGGAGTTTTGTTTTGAGAAACTTCTGTGAGCTATCTTAAGTTTTCTTGACCAAAGTATTGTTTGGGAAAGGGTTTATGAAATTGCAAAATTGTTCCTTGTTATTATTGGCAATGACTAACCTTTGTTATGTATTTCTAGTTTGATTCTATTGATGTTATACAAAATAATTTCTGCTACTTTTTCATTTTATTTTTTAATCTGAGATCTCCATGAAATAATATAAAAAATGGACTATAGAAAAGAATGTAAACTTTCTTTCTGCAATGCATGGAGACCTACTCATATAAATAAACACACGTGTGTGCTCAGTCACTTCAGTCATGTCTGACTCTGGGACTCCATGGACTGTCGCCTGTCAGGCCCACTCTGTCCATGTAATTTTCCAGGCAAGAATACTGGTTGGGTGGCCATGCCCTTCTCCAGGGAAATAAACATATGTTTATATAAATACATGTCTGTGTTATGTGTATTATCAATCTAATTAGTTATATTATTTAGATTCTTAGTATTTTACTCATCCTTAATTTCTTGACTTAGTGGTTTGAATGAGAGAACTATATTAAAGTCTTCTAAAGATTTTGTGTTTTGCCAAATTTATACTTCTGTTTACTCTGGCTTTTGCTGTGTTTATTCCTGCTATGCTATTTAATAAAAGTCATTATAAATATTAACAAATATTAACCTTGATGGTGTGCAGGTTGGACTGGCCAACAGAAGCTTCTAGTCTGCTGCACAGACAGCTGATGGTCAGGTCGATTCCCACCACAGCTGCTACCAGCCAGGCCATATGTCCTCCTTTGTTATAAAAACCCAATTTGGACAATGATACCCTTTGTCTCACTCTCATCTTTATTGTAGCTGATTGTACTGTTTTGAGATAAGAACCCAAGTGCATTATTTTAAGTGAAATAAGCCGGACATAAGTACAAATACCATATATGGAATTTTTTTTTTTAAGTCAAATTCATGAAAGTAGAAGGGAGAATCATAGTTGCCATAAGCTGGGGAGGTGGGGAGAACGGGGAGATGCTGGTCAAAGAGTACAAAGGTTCAGTTGTGTAGGATGCGTAGATTCTAGAGATGTAATTCATACCACGGTGACTATGGTTAATAATACAGTGATGGATACTTGAAGTTTGCTAAGACAGTAGATCTCAGGTGTTCTTACCACACATATTAAAAAATGATAACTAGATGAGGAAGTTGAACATGTTAATTTGCCTGACTCTATCATTTCACTATGTACAGGTGTATCAAAATAGCATATATTAGACCTTAAATATATACATTCTTTAAATTTTAAAATAACTAGAAAATTCCAAATACCTCACCAGAAAAAAAGAAAGCTTTCTTTTTTGAAAAGGAAAGACCCACTGTTTAAACAAATGTTTAAAAAAAATTTAGGGTGCATTTTCTCATGATCTTCATTTGTTATTAAAAAAAAAAAAAGTCCAGAATTCCTTGGGAAAAATAATTAATGGCCAAAGTTCCAAATGGAAAGTTTAACTTTCATTGGAGAAGAACCATTTTCAAGTTCATATAGGCAATAAATTAGCCTCCGGAGCAAAAATGCTGTCCTCAAGAGTCTTAACCATCTGGAGAAGTGGTTTCCATGTAAAAATTTACAGTTGCTTGATTACATTTTAGTGCTTTTAGTTTGGTTTCTCTTGAGAAATTTCCTTTTGGTGATGTTACTTGAATTTCGATATGGCTTGCATGATGACCATAGTTTTAGATTTTCGTTACAAGAGAGTCAATGCCTTGTCTATATGTAGACGTTCCCTACTTTTGTTGGAATTTAATCTGAAAATTGATGTGTATTTTTTCTAAAATAAATTGCTGTTCTAACATAGTCAAATTAAATCAACTATTTCCAGATACTATTTCAATAGCACTGACAAATGCGGGTATAGAAATCACTGTCCTTCTTTCCCCTCTTCCCCTCTCCTTCCTCTCTTCTCTCTGTTTCTGTGGTCATGAGTGATCCAAGGATTCGTAAATTTAAAGGATTTGATGTTGTATAAGTGAGAAGATAATTGAGTGCCTGCCTGTGTTCCTATTTGGTAATTTTTCATAGTTTAGAAGTGAAAGATAGACAAAAATGTAAAAACTACCAATCTAACATAGAGTATTAGAAACAGTGTATCTTGCTATTAATAAGTATGCCACATTATATAGGTTTTGTTTTTATCAATAAAGTTTTGTCAAACATGTCTCATTTTTGTTGTAATCCCTTGGCCATTTTTAACATAAAGGGCTAGATACAAAACTGAAAGATAAAGAAAATTATTCAGTAAAATCACTCTGTGAATGGAAAACTTGTAACAAAAGGAAGTACTCATTTTTGCATAAACTAAGTGGGAAATGGGAGAAGGCAATGGCACCCCACTCCAGTCCTCTTGCCTGGAAAATCCCATGGACGGAGGAGCCTGGTGGGCTGCAGTCCATGGGGTCGCAAGGAGTCGGACACGACTGAGCGACTTCACTTTCACTTTTCACTTTCTTGCATTGGAGAAGGAAATGGCAACCCACTCCAGTGTTCTTGCCTGGAGAATCCCAGGGATGTGGGAGCCTGGTGGGCTGCCATCTGTGGGGTCGCACAGAGTGGGACACGACTGAGTGACTCAGCAGCAGCAGCGGGGGGAGACGGCAGTCGTGGACACGAGGTTTCAAGCATTACGCTTGTTTTTACCCAAGTGATCATCCCTCTACCCATGACTCCACCTCCTTCCAGCTCTGGTTCCCTCCATGCCTAACTCAGCTGAAAGCAATCCTCACCTAATCTGTTTCTAGTTCATGTTCTTGATCTAAGCACATCTATATCCACACCCTTTAAAAATGGATTAGTCATTGCATTGCAACGCTAAGTCACTCCACTTGTGTCCGACTGTTTGTGACCCTTTGGACTATAGACCATAGCAGGCTCCTCTGTCCACGGGATTCTCCAGTCAAGAACACTGGAGTGGGCTGCCATTTCCCTCTGCAGGGGGTCTCTCCTACACAGAGATCAAACCCTTGTCTCACTTGTCTCCTGCACTGGCAGGCACGTTCTTTACCACCAGTGCCACACAGGATCCCAGTAGTTGCATTAGAGTTCATTTAAAGTAGTCTGAGTTCACTGTCCAATAATATATTACCTCACATATTGTATAAGGATCTTTATTCCCAATTTTCCTCCCATCTTTAGTGCTATTCAGTTCAGTTCAGTCGCTCAGTCATGTCCGAATCTTTGCGACCCCATGAATCGCAGAACGCCAGGCCTCCCTGTCCATCACCAACTCCCGAAGTTCACTGAGACTCACGTCCATGGAGTCAGTGATGCCATCCAGCCATCTCATCCTCTGTCGTCCCCTTCTCCTCCCGCCCCCAATCCCTCCCAGCATCAGAGTCTTCTCCAATGAGTCACCTCTTTGCATGAGGTGGCCAAAGTATTGGAGTTTCAGCTTCAACATCAGTCCTACCAATGAACAACCAAGACTGATCTCCTTTAGAAAGGACTGATTGGATCTCCTTGCAGTCCAAGGGACTCTCAAGAGTCTTCTCCAACACCACAGTTCAAAAGCATCAATTCTTCGGCGCTCAGCTTTCTTCACAGTCCAACTCTCACATCCATACATGACTACTGGAAAAACCATAGCCTTGACTAGACGGACCTTTGTTGGCAAAGTAATGTCTCTGCTTTTCAATATGCTATCTAGATTGGTCATAACTTTCCTTCCAAGGGGCAAGTGTCTTTTAATTTCATGGCTGCATCACCATCTGCAGTGATTTTGGAGCCCAAAAAAATAAAGTCTGACACTGTTTCCACTGTTTCCCCATCTATTTCCCATGAAGTGATGGGACCAGATGCCATGATCTTCGTTTTCTGAATGTTGAGCTTTAAGCCAACTTTTTCACTCTCCTCTTTCACTTTCATCAAGAAGCTTTTTAGTTCCTCTTCACTTTCTGCCATAAGGGTGGTGTCATCTGCATATCTGAGGTTGTTGATATTTCTCCTGGCAATCTTGATTCCAGCTTGTGCTTCTTCCAGTCTAGCGTTTCTCATGATGTACTCTGCATAGAAGTTAAATAAGCAGGGTGACAAGATACAACCTTGACGTACTCCTTTTCCTATTTGGAACCAGTCTGTTGTTCCATGTCCAATTCTAACTGTTGCTTCCTGACCTGTGTACAAATTTCTCAAGAGGCAGGTCACGTGGTCTGGTATTCCCATCTCTTTTAGGATTTCCCACAGTTGATTGTGATCCACACAGTCAAAGGCTTTGGCATAGTCAGTAAAGCAGAAATAGATGTTTTTCTGGAACTCTCTTGCTTTTTCCATGATCCAACGGATGTTGGCAATTTGATCTCTGGTTCCTCTGCCTTTTCTAAAACCAGCTTGAACATCTGGAAGTTGACGGTTCACATATTGCTGAAGCCTGGCTTGGAGAATTTTGAGCATTACTTTACTAGAGTGTGAGATGAGTGCAATTGTGAGGTAGTTTGAGCATTCTTTGGCATTGCCTTTCTTTGGAATTGGAATGAAAAGTGACCTTTTCCAGTCTTGTGGCCACTGCTGAGTTTTCCAAATTTGCTGGCATATTGAGTGCAGCACTTTCACAGCATCATCTTTCAGGATTTGAAATAGTTCAACTGGAATTCCATCACCTCCACTAGCTTTGTTCATAGCAATGCTTTCTAAGGCCCACTTGACTTCACATTCCAGGATGTCTGGTTCTAGGTGAGTGATCACACCATCATGATTATCTAGGTCATGAAGATCTTTTTGTACAGTTATTACTCTCATATAATTTACTTTTTCATAAGCTATAAATAACTGTACATATTACTTTAAAAATATTCTTTTATCCTTTAGCACAATTAAAGCTAATTAATTTTATCTTTCATTTATTCTGTTTCTAATGCCTTTATTTCTGTGTAGATTCTGTTTTCTAACCAGTGTCATATTCCTCCTTAGTGAAGAGTTTTCATTTTCTACAAGGGTTTTAAAAATATCACTTCATGGTAACAGTTTCTGATGAGAAGTTTGTTTTAATTTTTATTCTTGCTCTTCTGTAAGTAAAATGAATTTAATTCTGATGACCTTTGAGATTTACTCTGTGTTTTTGGTTTTTCGTGTCTGCATATAAGTTCATGAGTTTTTTGTTTGTTTCTTGTGTGTTGTTTTGATGTTTATCCTGTTTGGTGTCTGTGAGCTTCTTGGGTCTGTGGTTTGGTATCTGTCATTAATTTGGGAAAATTCTTGCTCTTGATACTAATTCCTCAAATATTTCTTCTACTCCATTGCCTCTCTTCTCCTGGCAATGCAACTACGTGTGTCTTAAAATATTTGATGTTGTCCCACCGCACTCTGATATTCTGTGTCTGGGCTTTTTTTTATTCCTTCTTTCTCTTTGTATTTAAGGTTAGCTGACTTTTACCAGCTTATCTTCAAATTCACTGATTAATTCCTCAGCTACCTTATATCTACTGGTATCACACTCAAACTGAAGGCATTCATCTTTTCCTGTATTTTGCATTTCTAGCATCTCTGTTGAATTTTTTCTTAAAATGTCTATCTCCTTTCTGATATTGCCCATCTGTTTTTGTATGTTGTTCCACTAGAACCTTTTACATATTAGTCATAGCTTTGAATTTTTTTAATTTATTTTTTTATTGAAGGATAATTGCTGTACAGAATTTTTTTGTTTTCTGTCAAACCTCAATAAGAATCAGCCATGAGTATACACATATCCCCTCCTCCCTGAACCTCCCTCACGTCTCCCGCCCCTTCCCAACTCTCCATGTTGACATAGAGCCCCTGTTTGAGACTCCTGAGCCATAGAGTAAATTCCCTTTGATCATCTACTTACACATGGTAATGTAAGTTTCCATGCTACTCTTTTCATTCGTCTCACCCTCTCCTCCACTCTCCCCATGTCTGTAAGTCTATTCTCTATGTCTGTTTCTCCATTACTACCCTGTAAATAAATTCCTCAGTACCATTTTTCTAGATTCTGTATATATGTGTGTGATAGAATACAATATTTATCTTTCAGTTTCTGACTCATGTCACTCTGTATAATAGACTCTAGGTTCATCCACCTCATCAGAACCTATTCAAATTCATTTCTTTTTATGGTTGAAAAATATTCTGTTGTGCATGTATACCACATCTTCTTTATGCACTTGTCTGTCGATGGACATCTAGTTGCTTCCATGTCCTAGCTGTTGTACGTAGCAGTGAACAACGGGATACATGTGTCTTTTTCAATTTTGGTTTTCTCAGGGTATATGCCTAGGAGTGGGATTGCTGGGTCATATGGTAGTTTTATTCCTAGTTTTTTAAGGCATCTCCATACTGTCTTCCATAGTGGCTGTATCAATTTACATTCCCACCAAAAGTGCAAGAGCATTCCCTTTTCTCCACACCCTCTTTAGCATTTATTGTTTGTAGACTTTTTGATGATGGCCATCCTGACTGGTATGAGGTGATAATCTCGTCGTACTTTTGATTTGCATTTCTCTAATAATGAGTGATGTTGAGCATCTTTTCGTGTGCTTGTTAGCCATCTGTATGTCTTCTTTGGAGAAATGTCTGTTCGGGTCTTTTTCCTACTTTTTGATTGGGTTGCTTATTTTTCTGGCATTGGGTTGTATGAGCTGCTTGTATATTTTGGAAATTAATCCTTTGTCAGTTGTTTCCTTTGCTATCATTTTCTCCCATTCTGAGGGCTGTCTTTTCATCTTGCTTATAGTTTCCTTTGCTGTTCAAAAGCTTTTAAATTTAATCAGGTCCCACTTGTTTACTTTGGTTTTTATTTCCATGACTCTAGGATGTGGATCATAGAGGATCTTGCTTTGATTTATGTCATCGAGTGTTCTGCCTGTTTTACTTAAACAGTTTTATGGTTTCTGGTCTTACATTTAGGTCTTTAATCCATTTTGAGTTTATCTTGGTGTATGGTGTTAAGAAGCCTTCTAATTTCATTCTTTTACATGTAGCTGTCCAGTTTTCCCAGCATCATTTATTGAAGAAGCTGTCTTTGGCCCATTGTATATTCTTGCCTCCTTTGTAAAAAATAAGGTACCCATAGGTGCATGGGTTTATTTCTGGGCTTTCTATATTGTTCCATTGGTCTATATTTTTGTTTTAGTGCCAGTACCATACTGTCTTGATGACTGTAGCTTTGTAGTATAATCTGAAGTCAGGAAAGTTGATTCCTCCAGCTCCATTCTTCTTTCTCAAGACTACTTTGGCTATTCAGGGTCTTTTGTGTTTCAGTATGAATTGTGATTTTTTTTGTTCTAGTTCTGTATAAAATGCCATTGGTAATTTGATAGGGATCACATTGAACCTGTAGATTGCATTTGGTAGTATAGTCATTTTCACAATATTGATTCTTCCTATCCAGAAATATGGAATATCTCTCCATCTGTTTAGGTCACCTTTGATTTCTTTCATTAGTGTCTTATAATTTTCTGTGTACAGTTCTTTTCTCTCTTTATGTAAGTTTATTCCTGGATATTTAATTCTTTTTGTTGCAATGGTGAATGGGATTGACTCCTTACTTTCTTTTTCTGATTTTTCATTGTTAGTATATAGAAATGCAAGTGCTTTCTGTGTATTGATTTTGTAGCCTGCAACTTTGCTAAATTCACTGATTAGCTCTAGTAATTTTCTGATACTGTCCTTGGGGTTTTCTATGTACAGTATTATGTCATCTGCAAACAATGAGAGCTTTACTTCTTCTTTTCTGATCCAGATTCCTTTTATTTCTTTTTCTTCTCTGATTATTGTAGCTAGAACTTCCAGAACTATGTTGAATTATAGTGGTGAAAGTAGACACCCTTGTTTTGTTCCTGATCTTAGGGGGAATGCTTTCAGTTTTTCACCATTGAGAATAATGTTTGCTGTAGGCTTACCGTATATGGTCTTTACTATGTTGAGGTAGGTTCCTTCTATGCCCATTTTTTGAAGAGTTTAATCATAAATGAGTGCTGAATTTTGTCAAAGGCTTTTTCTGCATCATTTTTCAATCTGATAATTGAAATTATCATATGATTTTTATCTTTCCATTTGTTAATATACTGTATTACATTTATTGATTTGCATATATTAGAGAATCCTTGCATTCCTGAAATAATAAACCCAACTCGATCATGGTGTATGAGCTTTTTGATGTGTTGCTGAATCCTGTTTGCTAAAAGTTTGTTGAGAACTTTTGCATCTATGTTCATCAGTGATATTGGCCTGTAGTTTTCTTTTTTGTGTGTTATCTCTGTCTGGTTTTGGTATCAGGGTGATGGTGGTCTCATAGAATGAGTTTGGAAGTATTCCTTCCTCTACAATTTTTTGAAAAAAGGATAGGCATTAGCTCTTCTCTAAATGTTTGATAGAATTCTCCTGTGAGGCCATCTGGTCCTGGGCTTTTGTTTTTTGGGAGATTTTTTTTTATCACAGCTTCAATTTCAGTGCTTGTAACTGAGTTGTTCATAATTTATATTTCTTCCTGGTTCAGTCTTGGAAGATTGAACTTTTCTAAGAATCTGTCCATTTCTTCCAGGTTATCCATTTTATTGCCATATAGTTGTTCATAATAGTCTCTTATAATCCTTTGTATTTATGCATTGTCTGTTGTAACCTCTCCTTTTTCATTTCTAATTTTGTTGATTTGATTTTGATTCTTCTTTTTTTCTTGATGAGTCTGGCTAAAGGCTTGTCAATTTTGTTTATCTTCTCAAAGAACCAACTTTTACTTTTATTAATCTTTACTACTGTGTCTTTCATTTCTTTTTCATTTGTTTCTGCTGAGATCTTCCTGATTTCTTTCCTTCTAATAATTTTTGGGAAAGAAAGAAAACAGGAAAAAGAAAAGCATAAATAACTCCACAGAACTGCAAAAGCCCAACATAGAGGCAGATGTTTATAACAACAGTAAAAAATGTGACTGAAGAAAAAACAAAAAAGCTCAAAAGCTTAATTAGATTTCATAGTGCCAATAAAATAGACAACTACAACAGAGGGGGAAAAAGGGGGGGAAATCCAAAAGAATCTACAGGACAAGTCAAAACACAAGAATAATAAATGTTCTTCATGAGTCACTGCTGTCAGAGTCCTTTCCCTCGCTGGGAGTCACAGTCCCCCTCACCTCCCTAGGATGCCCTCCAACACTCTGCTGGTCTCTGGACCTGGGGACGCAGCTCAGATTCTGATCTGGTCCTACTCCTGTGTGTTCTTGCCTCCAATGTCCACAGCTATCAGAACTAGTGTGTTTTCTTTGTGGGAGCTCTCAATGACCTTTTATATATTGCATGGACACAGAATCTGCCTAGTTGACCATGTGGATTTAATCTGCAGCTTGTACAGACTGGACTACAGAGCAGGACTCCACCCAAGATGCCCCTTTAAGTGCCTGACCTGCGATCTACAGAGTAGAACCCCAGCCAGGGGTGGCTAAGGTCTTCATCCCTAGCCTAACTGCCTCTGGGTTTCAACTGTGGGTCGTCCACTGGGGTTTGCTCCGGCTGACCTGGAGGGCTTGGGTTTGCCCCTGTGAGGGCCAGGTGTGGAGGTGGTGCAGCTGCCTGGGTCACAGAGGCTCTGGCAGCACCAGGTACTCAGGGGAGTTGGAGGCTAGGGCAGCAGGAAATATAATGCTCCAGAAGGGTATGGCAACCAGTATTGGCCAATATGCTCCAGTATTCTTGCCTGGAGAACCCCTCTCCCTGACAGAGAAGCCTGGCAGGCCACAGTCCATGGGGTCACAGAGTTGGAGACCACTGAAGTGACCCTGCATGCACAGATGCAAGGATTTTTTTGCCTGTGGCAGCTCTGCCTTGGTGAGAGTTGAGTGTGAAGGTGGTGCAACTGCTTGGCCGCGCCAAGCGTGCAGGGATGCAGACTGTCTCCACTGCAGGAGTTATGGCCCGATCAGAGTCTTTTTTCAAGCCCCCTTGAGGCTGGCTATCAGAAGGCCTCTTGGCCAGTCTTTCTCTGTAGCTCTGCCCGTTCAGGCCCTTAGAAGGTTCCCTTGCCTGGGGTCCTTCTCTGTTGTTCTGCACATAGAAGGGCCCCCCTGGATGGAGTCTTACTCTGTAGATCACAGGTCAGGCACTTAAAAGGGCATCTTGGCTGGAGTCCTGCTCTGTAGTTCAGTGCATCAGGCATCCGATGGGCCAGCCTCTCCATTGTTCAGCTGCCAATGCTGGCATGTGGGGAGAGAGAGGCTATAGTGACGGCTCCATCCCCTACATGTGACTCAGCAGTATCACCTTGCTTCCATGGCTGCCCGGCTTTCCTCCACAGGCATTTCCCACCACAATCTCCTCCCTCCTCTCTATCTGTCTCTCTGCAGCCCACAGCAGCCCTCACCCTGGGATTGCTCCACAATCCCCAAACTCCAGGTGCCAGGCACTGCACCTTCCAGGGCACCCACGTCCCTGTCCAGGGTATGCATGGCTGCGGCAAGGGCTGTCTGATTCTCATTCCATTTAGGCTGCCACAGAGCAGTTGTTTCAGTCTCAGCCTTAAATGTTTCTCCTCTGACGCAGACAATTGCCCTGCTGCAAGGATTGGACCCCTGCCTCCGTTCCCCACCCACTGAGGGCAGGTGCAGTCCTTCTAACACTCCTGTTTCCCCCCTAGTTCCTCTGTCGTATGGAGTTTTGCATGGTTCTGTATATTCTTTCCTCTGGCCAGGCACTCCTGTCCACTCTCAGCTGGTGTTCTGCATGCACTTCTGGGTCTGAAGGTGTATTCCTGATGTATCCACGGAGAGAGATGTACTCCACGTCCTCCTACTCCTCAGTCATCTCGCTCTCCCCCCGAGTTCTGAATTTATCGTCTGACAGTTCCAACTTCTGGGTCATCTATAAATCTGGTTCTGCTGCTTGCTTTGTCTCCTGCAGTATATTGTTTTGTCTTTGTATACACCTCCTATTTTTGTTGTTGTTGTTGAAAGTTGGACATCTTATGTATGATAGTAGTTACTGAGGTGGCTCAGATGGTAAAGAATTTGCCTGCAGTGTGGGAGACCGGATTTAGTCCCTGGTTTGGAAAGATTCCCTGGAGAAGGGATGGCTACCCACTCCAGTTTTCTTGCCCGGAGAGTCCCACGGTCAGAGGGGCCTGGCGGGTTACAGTCCACAGGGTTGCTAAGAGTTGGACGCGACTGAGCAACTAACACTCACTTTCATGATTTTATTCTTGAATATGAGCATGGCTTTCCTTCTGCTAGGCTTTCTGTTTGGGAGTTTGTGTTAATATACTTAGGAGTTGTGTTGTATTTGAAGTTAGTTGTTGGGCTGGTTACCCTCAGTGTTCCAGAGGCCAGGGATGTCAGAATCCTCTGGTAATACCCTGTGTTCAGGGCGTAGGTTTATTTTCCAAAGGGCTTTTCACACTGTCTGCACCCTGCTTGGCTTGGGATCCAGCTGGTCGGAGTTCAGTCCTCGCTCTGCTGCTCCCTAGAAAGCCTGTTCGTTGTCACTCTCCAAGCTATGTCCACTGTTATATTTATTGATGTTTATTATCATGGTGTTGGGAAAGGGCAACGTCTGCTGCTCTGGCTAAGCCTGAGTCTCAGGCAGGCGCAGTGCCGCTGGGTGTCAGCGGCATGACCCTAATGGGTCCTCCTTCCCTTCCTTCAGTTATAACACGGGGCCTAGGGCATCTCCTTGGCCTCCCCCGAGGAGAAGGGTTTACTGTAGCCGCTCTGTCCTCCCTGCACGCTGGGCTTCTCCTGGGGCCCTAAGGTGGCCATGATCGCTGCTCTTATTCTGAAGATTGAGTCTGCTGCTGCCTTTCCCCATTCATCACAGTTGAGTGAAACTGCTTCAGGATTTTCCAGATCTTCCCTTTGAGTGCCTGGTGGCTGCCAGTGCCAGACCCTGCCAATTCCCCTATATCTTCATTTACCACCCCCTATCCAGGAGTTTCATTTCCTCACGCTAGCCCACAGGTGGCACTTACAGCTTACCAGGATGTTTTGGTGAAGCTCCTGACCAGTTGATTTGACACCAGGTGGTGTCTGTGCCGGGGAAGCAAACACTCAAGTCCTGTTTCTCCCCAAATGCATCCATCTCTCCCCAGATTCGGGGTTAGTTGGACCTAAGTTCTCTGATGGGCTCAAGAAATGCCATTGATTTGCAAATTGTCTCGTGTTGCTCTTGTTGTAAGGTCATTGTTTTTCTCGGCTCTGCATCTCTCGAGCTGAACCTGGAAGCCCCTTCCCAGATCTAAACCCACAAAGAGCAACACTTTCTCAGATATGTGAGCCAGAACTACAGCTTGCTTCTTTTCCTGGAGAAAGGGCCCGTGTGAACTGGCTTGTGAGGCCCTGCTCTTGTTTTGAAAAACACATCTGCACATATTTGTATTTGCCAAAAACCTCAAGTCGTTCAGTCAGTCTCCAGAGCACTATAGTTTTCCCATTTTGGAAAAAGCTTTGGAAAATGGGAATGAAGATCAAGTTGTGCTTTAACCGGGGCTTGTTTATTCCAGCAGGAGGGGTGCCAACTTTGAGAATCCTTATGGATGGAATGGGGCCAAAGAAGAAACCACGCTGGACTCTCGGGATTGTCAAGGTAAGCCCTGGAGTCCTTCTCAGTGCCCTGGTGCTGGAAGGCTCTCAGCTCCCTGGGGAAGCTGCTGTAATAGTGGTTTGAGAGAGGAAGTGAAAGCTTCCCCTCATAAGCCATGTCATAAACTCCTTCCACCAAGTTGTTTGTGTGAAGTGGTAGAACGATATTATTTAAGGAACAATGTGGAGAGATTAGGGACTCTGTCCAGCCAAGGAATTTAAGCTCACCTGAGGGGGACGGGAATATGTACAGTTCCTAAAGAATGTTAAGTAAGCCAGCTTAGGAAGTGACCTGAATGGTTTGCCACATTTTCTTCCCAAGGGAGATAGAAGATGAGATGGTTGGATGGCAACACCAACTCGATGGATGTGAATGTGAGCAAACTCTGGGAGATAGTGAGGGACAGTGAAGCCTGGCGTGCTGCAGTCCACAGGGTTGCAAAGAGTCAGACACAACTGAGCAGCTGAACACCAACTCCACAAGGGAGTGATGGAAAGTGCCCTTCCTATAGGGCCAGGGGAGAGCAGAAACTGGGGAGTCATAGTCAGCAATCTGGAGATCATCATGCTCACCCTTTCGATTACTTTGGTAAAGCCACAGTAAGAAAGAGTCACAGATTTGGTGGTCAAAGCGACAGAAACTGACTGTCTCGCAGTTCTGGAGGCTGGAAAGTGAGACGGAAGTGCGGGCAGGGTTTTTCCTTCTGAGGCCTGTGAGGGAAAGATCTATCCCAGGGCTTTCTCTTTGGCTTGAAGATGGCCATCTTCTCTCTGTGTCTTCATGCTGTCCTCCCTCTATATCTGTCTTTCTGTGTGCAAACTTCCCCTGTTTTTAAGGACACCAGTCATATTGGATTAGGCTTCCCGGGTGGCTTAGTGGTAAAGAATCTGCCTGCCAATGCAGGAGACATAAGAGATGTGGGTTCAAACCCTGGGTGGAGAAGATCCCCAGGAGAAGGAAATGGCAACCCACTCCAGTATTCTCGCCTGGAGAGTCCCATGGACAGAGGATCCTGGGGGGCTACAGTCCATGGGGTCTTGAAGAGTCGGACACGACTGAGCGACTGAGCGTGAGTGCCGGTCGCATTGGATTAGGGCCCATCCTGCTCCAGTATGACCTCGTGTTGATTTAATGAATTCCATCTGCAAAGACCCAGTTTCCAAATAAGGCCACATACTGAAGTACTGGGGATTAGGACTTCAACATACGGATTTGGGGAAGACACAGTTTAATCCATAACACTCTTCATTTTAGAGACAGGCTGCTGAGACTAAGAATGGGGAGTGAAGTGGGAGAGAGGCATTTAACAACAGATTGTTATTGAGGGCCAGCTGTATGGCACTGTCGGGGGCTAGCACCATGGTAAAATCTAACTTGATTCCTATTCTGTGGACTTCACATTGTAGTGAAAAGATGGAGACAATCCCCTCATCCACAAAAAAAAAAAAAAAAAAAAAACCCAGGCAAATGAATTAAAAACAAACAAACAAACAAAAGCAATTCCAGGGAGGGATAGGTATTTTTAAAAATATTAATGAGGGTGCTGCCCAAGATCTAGAGATTACCTGGATGGGTGTGTTCCGGGGAAGAGCCCCTTCAACTAGGAGTGGCCATGGAGACCCTGGTGAGGAGTGAGTTTAAGCTGAGATCTGAATCACGGTGAGGAGAGAGCCACAAAATGGTGTGCAGAAAGGTGTTGCTGGGAGTGGAAACGTCTCACACAAAGGTCCAAGGGTGGGCACGTGCTGGGGTGTTTGAGAGAAAGAAAGAAGGGCAGCCGTGCCGTAGCAGGTGAGATGGACAGAGGTGAGGCTGGAGAGGTCACCAGGATCCAGGTCACACAGGGACCGAGGGCAGTACATGGGCGATATGCTAAGTGCCCAGGGAGCCAGTGGAGGGATTTGAACGTGGTGGTTACTTGGCATTATTTGCTTCTAAAGAAGGTCATTCTGATGGTTAAGGGCATGCACAGATACACTGGTCCATAAGCTCCCTTCTAGCACTCAGACCCCATGTTTCCTCATATCTACCCAGGGTGATGGCATTAGGCTCATAAGCTCCCTTCTAGCACTCAGACCCCATGTTTCCTCATATCTACCCAGGGTGATGGCATTAGGCTCATAAGCTCCCTTCTAGCACTCAGATCCCATGTTTCCTCATATCTACCCAGGGTGATGGCATTAGGCTCATAAGCTCCCTTCTAGCACTCAGACCCCATGTTTCCTCATATCTACCCAGGGTGACGGCATTAGGCTCCTTTTGTTTCCACTTCCCAAAATATTACCCATCCTTTAGGAATCCTTCAGTGTCAGCCTCAGTGGCACTTTTGTTATTGCGCCAGCTCTGGTTTCCCAGCTGAAGGCTGGGTCCTTCCTCTATGATTCCCCGACACCTTGGTGGGTTCTCTTCCTGGCCCTTTTGCATCCTGCCATGTGGTGAGTTGTGTGCGTGGCTCATCCTCCCCGGAGGGAGGCATCCTTATGGCCTGGCTCTGCAGTGCACAGGGTCTTGCCTGGATTCCTTCAATAGCAGGGGATGGGTCAGTGTTCGAGGAACAGAGAAAAAAGGGGGAAAGGAGGAAATAAATAAGGAGAAAGGAAGGAAAAAGCACTGCTATTTAGATACTGTGGTCTTGTTACAGATATTAACAAGTTACAGGTATTAATGTAGATGCTCTCAGTGAGCATCTACGGAGGGTGGAGGGTGGTGAGGGGGGCAGGGTGCGGAGCGTGATGTCTTCCTGCCTAGATAGCAGCACACCTACACTTTCAGAAGAAAGAGCTGGAAGAGTAGCAGTGGCAATCATATGACATCTTGCAATATTATTAAAATAGTTATCACAGGGGGTTTAATACAAATTGCATTCATTGTTGTGTTCCACAGAGTCTTCCTGTATCTGAAAAGTGGGTCCTGTCCAAGACACACAATATTTCATTTCAGTGTGATCAACTCCCATTTGCCCTTTAAGCCCTGAAAATTTTCTGGAAACCCATTTTCTCCAGAAGGTCCTCTAAGATTTATTAAGTCAGTTATTCTCTTTCAACATGTGTACCACGAGGCACTTTGAACAACAACAACAATATGCATACAACCACCATTTAATGCGAGCTACCACAGGTTTGGGCGTCTCTGGTGGCTTAGTGGTTAAGAATCCCCCTGCCAACGCTGGAGACATGGGTTCAATCCCTGGGTAGGGAAGTTCCTCTGGAGAAGGAAATGGCAACCTACTCTGGTATCCTTGCCTAGAAAATCTCATGAACAGAGAGCCTGGTGGGCTACAGTCCATGGAATTGCAAAAGAATAAGTCACAATTTAGCCACTAAACAACAACCACAGGGTGGATACCATGCTAAGGCATTTATGTGTATCCTCTGAATTCTCAGGTAACTTTGAGTATGGGACCTATTATTATCCCCATTTTGTAAATGAGTAAACTGAGGCTCACAGATGCTAAGCAAGTTGCCTGAGATCACACAGCTACTGAGTAAATGGCAGAAACAAGGCTTGCCTCCAGGCCTGACCTACTCTGACACCTGCCTAGAAAAACCACGGCCAAACAGCTCAGAGCCGCTGACAAGGCTGGTGGGAGTGCCTGCTGACAAACACCCTGCCAGCTTAGCGTTAAAGGAAGAGGTTATTAATCATGGGCTCCAAGAGAGGCACCTGAGAGTGCAAAGTGCTACCATATTGCAAAACCAGATGGCAGTTGCACTGGGCCTTCTGCAGAGCTGGGAGGAAGGGATTCGCCAGAAACGTAGTTACTTCAGTGTGCAATTAAGTGTCCAGTCTGTGGGTGTACATGCAGTGAGGAGGCACACCGAGAGGCCACAGGAGTCTCTGAAGCTCTGTGCTTTCGATGTTGCATTTCTCTTTTTCTCATTCTGGTCCATGGAGGCCCTACAGCCCTGCAAATCTGCCTACCACTTACTTTAATTTACAGAAACATCAGCACCTTCTTAGAATCGTATGGTGGGTCACCCAGCCACCCGCCAGGCTCCAATTCCCTCTACAGGTTTAAGTTACTAGGTGGAAACACTACGCAAAACATGATTATTGCTTTTATATAAAAGTGAATTTGAGCCAATAACTGTGTAGTTAGAAAATTGAAAGTGATGTGGGGCAGTCAAGGCTACTGTCAAAGTTAGATTTCCTGGGCTGTCTTAGCTGGTGTGTGGACTGTTGAGGTTTTCTTACTCAGCTAATGAGAAGGTCGTTAGTCCTGGTGGCAGGAAGACTAGGGACCAGCAAATACCAGGGAACTGAGAAGGAATCTCGACCCTCATCCTGCCCCTTGGTAAAAATGTCCGCCCTCAGGGCACCTCTGTCTTTCAGGAGACACTCCTCCCAACGTGGGAGGCATATGAACGTCACATTAACTCTCCCTGGATGGGTTTATCAGACGGGTTACCCTGGTAAGACCACTTGTGTCTATAGAAAAGCCACCTTAAAAAATTATTCCTGATTTAGGTATACACATGTTGTCTCTGCTGTTAGATTTGGTTTGATAGAAAAGATAAATAGGAACAATGATAGGATGCCACCCTAGCTTGTGAAGAGTAGATCACAATTGGCTTCCAGAGTCTGGCCTTTTCCGGCCTTGCTGCCCTCTTTGATTCTGAAAAGGACTCTGTGTGTGTGAGAGGGGAAGAGGGGCTCACAGAGGCAGGAGACTGGGCTCAGCGCTCCAGTCAAGCCCCTCCCTCTCGTTCACACCCACAGCAAACCTCATCCTTGGGTCTCCAAACACTCGTTGAAATTTCACATTCCCCAGTTAAGCCATTCTTGTTAGAGTTTTAAAATCTAAGTCATTATCAATTTTGAATACAGAGGCACTTTCCCTTCCTAATGAGTGATTCTCCAACCACTCTGGTATCCTCAAGAGTGGCCGTAAGAGCTAATATAGAAAGGTTTATTTTAGAAACGACGTGCTGTGTGGGAGGGATGAAGAGAGGCCCCGCCGGAGCCATGGCCAGTTTGTAAATGAAATCCAAGGGCACGCTCCTGCTGACTGTGGCATTTCCCCACTGGATTTCTTTACACTTTCTGTGGGAAACCCCCAGCCTAATTTCTCACTGGAGGCATTTTCTAAATGAGTTAAGGACAGCGTTTACACCAAGACCTGGAGGTCTTAGTTTTCTTTTTACTTGGAGGTTAACAGTTGGACTTTGGAGATGGAGCCGGGGCACTCAGAAGAGCTTATGTTACCGAAGACAAAACCCACAGTCTCTTTGCCTCTGAGCTGTGGGGTCAGCCCTCCAGCCACCACTCCTTTCTCACCCACTCATTCATCCATGCATTCATCCCACAAGCATAACTCAGGGCTTCCTGATGGACTAGGCATATATAAATTAATAGAAGTTGACACCTGCCCAGAAGCCGCTCCCCCTGGAGTGGACCCAAGCCCAGTAGACAGACAAGAGCAACACAGTAATAAGAACACGCCAAGGGGAAGCTCAGGGTGCACAGGGAGGGGGCAGAGAACGTGCTGGGAAGCTTCCCGAGGGTGAGGTGCCTCAGCTTTGCCTAACAAAGACACCGCGGGAGGGGCATCCTGAGCTGGGGGGCAACTTGACCAAAGACATGAGAGAGACTCACAGCCTGGTGTTTCCATGGGGTGGTGGGAGATAGTGTCTCTCTCCTTGCTTGGGTTGTACAATGGAATCAGCACCCTGCCCCTGCTCCACCAGCTTCCCCCCCTACCTCCCCGGAAAGTCCATCTGCAGGGGTAGGGGGTGCTCTGCAGCCTTAGCTCCCCTGACAGCCTGTCCTTCACCATGACTGCGCTAATGAGATGAAACCTTCTTGCTTCTCTGCACTTTGCTGTCTGCCTCCTGGCTCATGGATGTTCACTGCATTCTTTTGTTTCTGCATCCTGTCCATGAGTTGAAGTGGAAGGGGTGTGTGCGTGTGTGTGTTAGTCACTCAGCTGTGTCTGACTCTGTGACTGTAGCCCACCAGGCTCCTCTGTCCGTGGAATTCTCCAGACAAGAATATTAGAGTGGGTTGCCATTCCCTTCTTCAAGGGGTCTTCCCGACCCAGGGATTGAACCCGAGTCTCCTGCATTGCAGGGGGAAGTTTTACCATCTGGGCTACTAGGGAAGCCCCAAAGTGGAAGGTGGCCTGCTCCAAATCTCTAATTGTCCTATTGTGCTCTCTGGCCATTGACAAGCCCTGCACATGCCCTCTCATGACCAGGACAGAGGCAACCCCCAACATGCATATTGCAAATAGGAACAAGAGGAAGAATTTTTGCTTTGGGAATTCATTTAGTCCTCAAAGTTCCCTTCTCTTGAAAGCCATCAAAAACATGATTAAATGAAGTGCAGTCTCTAGGGGGCTAATCAAGAGGTCTGTATACTGGCTGTGCCTCCCAGACAGTTTTCTTTTCATATTTTGACGGTAAAGACCCTGAAGACATCTGACCCTAATGTTTACCCAGGACCCATTATCGCAGCCTCTCTGCTTATTAAGAAAACAGGGCTGGGCCTCCACTCTGCACGGCCCCTGGGTGTCCACGTCTGAAAGGAGGCTCCGTCAGGCGTTGGTGCTGATGGATAGGCCTGGGAGGAATTCCTCAGCACGCCCACCACTGCCTTGGTGGCCCATGGCTGCTCCCCTCCATTAGGGTCAATTTTTTTTTTTTAATGATTATTACTTTGGCCAAAAGCCCAGTGACAAATGTGGCTTTTGTCCAACAACAGCCCACAGGCCAAAGTCTGTTATTTCTTCTTCACCCCAGATGCTGTAACTTGATAAAAGAACATTGTGAACCCAACATAATCTGATTTCAGGTCCAAGCTCTCCTTTTACAGGGACACAAATGATACCCAAGAGAAGCTGCCCAGGCTCTCGGGGCTTCCATGGGCTCTTCTGTGGCTCCCGAGACCGTGGCCAAGGGGTGGCCTCCATGGTCAGACTGGGTTTCCCAGGGAAGCCATCACAGAGACAGTTCTGCCTGGTAAGGCCTCAATGAGGTCACCGTAGGCTCCTGACAGGGAGTGCCGTGGGCAGGGGAAGAGGGGGGCTCTATGGCCGTGGTTCCAGGGAGTGACGTGAGGTTCAGCTTCTCATCAGATGCAGGCTCTTGGGAAAGGCGTTCAAGCTCTCATATGGACAGTGTGGGGGTGATGCCCACCCTGCTGCTAACGTGGGGGCTAATGAGAGGACGCTTATAGAAGATCCAGAGCTGTGTCTGGCACACAGGAAATGCAGGCAAACAGAGCCCTCCTCTGACATTTATTTCTCTCCAGCCACTTGTTTGTACCTCACATTATCCATCCTCTTAGGTGCTGCCTGACTTGTGGGTGTTACTCAGTTCAGTTCAGATGCTGAGGCATGTCCGACTCTTTGAGACCCCATGGACTGCAGCACACCAGACTTGGCTGTCCATCACCAACCCCCTGAGCATACTCAAACTCATGTCCATTGAGTCGGTGATGCCAGCCAACCATCTCATCCTCTGTTGTCCCCTTCTCCTCCAACCTTCAATCTTCCCCATCATCAAGGTCTTTTCTAGTGAGTCAGTTCTTTGCATTAGGTGGCCAAAGAATTGGGGTTTCAGCTTCAGCATCAGTCCTTCCAATGAATTTTCAGGACTGATCTCCTTTAGAATGGACTGGTTGGATCTCCTTGCAGTCCAAGGGACTCTCAAGAGTCTTCTGCAACACCACAGTTCAAAAGCATCAATTCTTCACCACTCAGCTTTCTTTATAGTCCAACTCTCACATCCATATATGACTATTGAAAAAACCATAGCTTTGACTAGATGGACCTTGGTCAGCAAAGTAATGTCTCTGCTTTTTAATATGCTATCTAGGTTGATCACAGCTTTTCTTCCAAGGAGCAAGTGTCTTTTAATTGCATGGCTGCATCACCATCTGCAGTGATTTTGGAGCCCAGAAATAAAGTATGTCACAGTTTCCATTGTTTCCCTATCTATTGCCATGAAGTGATGGGACCAGATGCCATGATCTTAGTTTTCTGAATGCTGAGTTTTAAGCCAACTTTTTCACTCTCCTCTTTCACTTTCATCAAGAGACTCCAGTTCTTCGTTTTCTGCCATAAGGGTGGTGTCATCTACATATCTGAGGTTATTGATATTTCTCCCTGCAACCTTGATTCCAACTTGTGCTTCATCCAGCCCATCATTTCTCATGATGTACTCTGCATATAAGTTAAATAAGCAAGGTGACGATATACAGCCTTGACATACTCCTTTCCTGAATTGGAATCAGTCTGTTGTTCCATGTCCAGTTCTAACTGTTGCTTCTTTATCTACATACAGATTTCTGAGGAGGCAGGTCAGATGGTCTGGTATTCCCATCTCTTAAAGAATTTTCCACAGTTTATTGTGATCCACACAGTCAAAGACTTTGGCATAGTCAATAAAGCAGAAGTAGATGTTTTTCTGGAACTCTCTTGTTTTTTCCATGATCCAGTGTATGTTGGCAATTTGATCCCTGGTTCCCCTGCCTTTTCTAAATCCAGCTTGAACATCTGGAAGTTCATGGTTCATGTACTGTTGAAGCCTGGCTTGGAGAATTTTGAGCATTACTTTGCTAGTGTGTGAGAGGAGTGCAATTGTGCGGTAGTTTGAGCATGCTGTGGCATTACCTTTCTTTGGGATCGGAATGAAAACTGACATTTTCCAGTCCTGTGGCCACTGCTGAGTTTTCCAAATTTGCTGGCATATTGAGTGCAGCAGTTTCACAGCATCATCTTTTAGGATCTGAAATAGCTCAGCTGGAATTCCATCACCTCCACTAGCTTTGTTCATAGTTACGCTTCCTAAGGCCCACTTGACTTTGCATTCCAGGATGTCTGTGATCGTGTGATCACGTTCACACCATTGTGATCATCTGAGTCCTGAAGAGCTTTTTTGTACAGTTCTTCTGTGTATTCTTGCCAGGTCTTCTTGATATCTTCGGCTTCTGTTAGGTCCATACCATTTCTGTCCTTTATTGAGCCCTTCTTTGCATGAAATGTTCCTTTGGTATCTCTAATTTTCTTGAAGAGATTTCTAGTCTTTCCCATTCTATTCTTTTCCTCTATTTCTTTGCAATGATCATTGAGGAAGGCTTTTTTATCTCTCCTTGCTATTTTCTGGAACTCTACATTCAAATGGGTATATCTTTCCTCTTCTCCTTTGCTTTTCACTTCTCTTCTTTTCACAGCTATTTGTAAGGCTTCCTCAGACAGCCATTTTGCTTTTTTGCATTTCTTTTTCTTGGGGATGGTCTTGATCACTGCCTCCTTACAATGTCACGAACCTCTATCCATAGTTCTTCAGGCACTCTATCAGATCTAATCTGCTGAATCTATTTAGACCATGTCAAACTCCTCTGAGAGCCCGTGTCCCCAAACTGGCCTTGTCTGCCATCACAGAGAGGCACAGGGGCTTTCCGGAGCAGTCAGAGGACCCTTGGAGGGCGTCTTGACATGGGGGTTGTCTCTTGGGTGTGGCTGGTCTGCTCAAGACAATGATGAGCTGGATACCATCCTGCCCTGACCTTGCATGAACAAAGCAGAACTGGGGTGTTTGGTGTCCAGGATCAGGCCCTGCCCCTCATTTCCATCTCTCTAGAGTAAGGACAGGAGGATCCCTGGGAGAGCTCAAAACTGCCAGGCTTCTGCTTATGCAGATTCTATATGCCTGCCTTTCTCCAGGGTCTTCCAGGATGCTCAGAGATGGGGGATTAGCTCCATTGTGCTACCTGATTTAGAGCCTAAGGTGGAGCTGTGGAACAAAGTGGGGACTCTCCTTCCACTCTGGGAGAGTGGGTAGTGGAGAGGCGTGACGTGGCTGCTTGGTTAGGTTGGAGATCCTCTCTACATCTCACAGGACTCCTGGTGAGGCTGGGCCTCACTCCCAGAGCCTGGCTTTCCCACAGCAAAAGGAGGTGCACTCGAATGGTCTGCTTTCATTGCTTGAAAGCCTCCAGGCCTTGAGCAGAACACTGGATTTACCAAAGGGGTTATGGCAGTGGATGTGTCCTACAAGACTTGTGGCAGCCCCGTGTCCAGGGCGCTCAGGGGCATGGATTCCAGGAGTCTGCTGCTTGACAGTCTGCCAGGATGCCTGGGGTCCTGCTTCTCATATCTCACCTGCCCTGTGCACCCCGCCCTATCCCTGCACACGTTCCTTCCCAGCCTCATGTGGAAAGCCATGCGTCCAGATCTGGGTGGGCAGTAGGGACCTCTGGGGACCATGTATCCAGGTGTCCAAACTGGCTAGCTTTCCTATTGCCATTAGAGTGTGAATATATGGTCATGAATGTTAATAGAGATAGGCTAGTGCTGGGCGGGACACAAGGATCAAACAGTGGGAGGGAGTCAAGAACTGGGGAGCGGGCTGCAGACTCCCATATAGCCCTTTGCTGCCACACAGATTCCCATGCTGATGGCGGGCAGGAGCACACAGGGTACACTGGGGTTTGGGAGCAGCTGGGCAGTGACCAGTCCACCTGGCATCTGTGTCTGCCCTGTGGATTAGTGAACCCAGTCTTCTCCTCTGTCCCCCCTCCCCAAGTCCCCAACACATCCCCCAGCATCAGAGAGCAGAGAGGTGCAGACTGCCTGGCGTCTCTCAGGCAGTCCTGAAGCGCCCCCTGGGCTGGTCCATGGTGCTAGGTGTGGCCCTTGGGAGGACCTTGCATTCAGGGCCTGGACTCTTACCCCATCAGCTCAGTTCAGTTCAGTTGCTCAGTCGTGTCCAACTCTTTGTGACCCCATGGACTGCAGCATGCCAGGGTTCCCTGTCCATCAACAACTCCCGGAGCTCACTCAAACTCACATCCGTTGAGTCAGTGATGCCATCCAACCATCTCATCCTCTGTTGTCCCCCTCTCCTCCTGCCTTCAATCTTCCCCAGCATCAGGGTCTTTTCAAATGAGTCAGCTCTTTGCATCAGGTGGCCAAATTATTTGAGTTTCAGCATCAGTCCTTCCAATGCATATTCAGGACTGATTTCCTTTAGGATGGACTGGTTGGATCTCCTTGCCGTCCAAGGGACTCTCAAGAGTCTTTTCCAACACCACAGTTCAAAAGCATCAATTCTTCACTGCTCAGCTTTCTTTATAGTTCAACTCTCACATCCATACATGACTACTGAAAAAACCATAGCTTTGACTAGACAGACCTTTATTAGCAAAGTAATGTCTCTGCTTTTTAATATGCTGTCTAGGTTGATCACAGATTTTCTTCCAAGGAGCAAGTGTCTTTTAATTTCATGGCTGCAATCACCATCTGCAGTGATTTTGCTGCTGCTGCTGCTGCTAAGTCGCTTCAGTCGTGTCCGACTCTGTGTGACCCCATAGCCCCCAAAAATAGAGTTTCTCACTGTTTCCATGGGGAAATCCCCATCTATTTGCCATGTAGTGACAGGACCATATACCATGATCTTAGTTTTCTGAATGTTGAGTTTTAAGCCAACTTGTTCACTCTCCTCTTTCACTTTCATCAAGAGGCTCTTTAGTTCTTCACTTTCTGCCATAGGGATGGTGTCATCTGCATATCTGAGGTTATTGATATTTCTCCAGGCAATCTTGATTCCAGCTTGTGCTTCATCCAGTCCAGCATTTCATGACACACTCCGCATAGAAGTTAAATAAACAGAGTGACAGTATACAGCCTTGACGTACTCCTTTCCCGAATTGGAACCAGTCTGTTGTTCCATGTCCAGTTCTAATTGTTGCTTGTTGACCTGTGTGCAGATTGCTTAGGAGGCAGATCAGGTAGTCTTGCCTCATGTGTGGTCTCATAAAATCTCCTCTGGCTGCTGTTTGAGTCGGTCACAGCCCCTTCCATCTGATGTTTCTGGCAGTGAATCCTTGAGGCCTCTGGACATCATTAGCCCTCAGCATGGGAGCCATTAGGCCTGAATATGGCCCATTACTTGGATTCATGAGCTTGTTGCTGAGGCCTTGGGACCAGTATCCAGGTGGCCAGGATGGAGGGAGCCTGGAAAGCTCCAGGCCCAGCAAGAAGCTGACGTTGGAGTTCTCTGCTCATCCTCTGAAAGGAAGGGCTATGGTAGCAATTGTTTCAGGCCTGTTGCACAAGGGGAGCCATGAGAACAGGTCTTGGAGGTAGGTGGGCTGGGTTCAGGGTGCAACTTTTCCAAAAGGTTGTGACTTTGGCAGGGCCTCTACGTCTCTGAGCCTCCGTTTCCACCTGTGTCATGGGGATAGAACATAGAGTCATTGGGAGGGCCTGAGGGCCCACTCTTACAATGTCAGACCAAAATTTATCCTCTGGAATCAGCTCACATGGTGGTTATTAAAGGCACAGAAAATAGAACAGACTAATTTGGTAATTTGAATTTAACAACCTAAAATAAATAAATAAATAAATCCAGCCCTGTTCTGCTTACCAAACCCCAGCCAGCCCATGCCCTTCCTTTGCAAGCCGTCATGTCTCAGGTTCCTCACTGAGGCGTTTACCACCCCGGAAGTGCAGACTGTTTACTTACTGAACCTTTGCTGTGACTTAAATTAATAACCTAAGCATCTACCTTGGGAAACCAGATAAAAAGAGCAAGTTATACCTACAGCATGCAGAAGGAACATGTTAAAAAATTAGAGTAAATGCCAATGAAACTGAAAAGAGGAAAACATAGGTAAAATACCAAAAGCTGTTTTGTTTAAAACAGCAACATAGGTGATAAACATTAAGCCAAGTTAACTAAGAAATAAAGAAAAGATGCAAGGTACCAATATTAAAAATGAGAGATGATCACTATCGATGCCATGGGCAGTAAGTGAATAATGAGAGACTACAAACAACACTCTGCCCACAAGGAAACGAATGATTTCCTGAGACCAACCTACCAAAAGATAATCTGAATCAATCTAATTTGTTAAATGGATTAATAATTAGAAACCTTCCAGAAAAAAATTTTTAAAAAGAAAGTATCAGACTTAGATGTTTTCACTGGTTGAATTCCATCAAACATTAAAGAAAGAAATATCAGTTCTCTAAGAGAAGGAACACTTCCTAACCCATTTTTTTTTGAGGCTGCATCACCTTAATACTGAAACAAGATATAATATTATGAAGGAAACTAAGCTAATATTTCTAAGGGATATAGCTGCAAAAGTTCTTAACAAAATATTGGAAAATCGATTAAGCAACATATAAGAAGGGTAATGTATCACAAGCAAGTGACAGTCAATTCTATTATGTGAGGATAGCTCAATATTTATAAATTGATTAGTGGAATTAATCATATTAACAGATTGAATAAGGAAAATGCCTAATCATATCAATTGATACAGAAAAATATGTGTCAAAATTCAATTTTCATTCATGCTTAAAAACTCCCAGAAAAGTAGGAATAGAAAGTAACTTCCTTAACTTAATAAAGAATGTATTTGTAGAAACTACTCTTAATACTATAATTAATAGTAAGGGATTGATGTTTCCCCCTGAAGACTGGAAACAAGGCAAAGACGCCCTCTCTCAGCATTCCTGTTCAATGTGATGCTAAAGGATCTAACTGGTGCAATAAAACAAGGAAAATAAATAAATTACACAGAGATTTAACAAGTCATGATAAAACCGTGTTTATTCGCATATGGCATGATTTTCTAGGTAGAAAGCACCAAAGAATCTACAAAACACAAAGCCCAGAATCCCTGGAGTGAGTAAGGAAGTGTAAGAAGGTAGCAAGATGTACAGGCCAGTTCACAGAAGTCCACTGCCTTTCTGCTACAGCAACGAACATTTAGAATTAAAACAAAAATGCTCTTTACAATAGCACAAAAAAATGCAATGAACATTTAGAATTAAAACAAAAATGCTCTTTATAATAGCACCAAAAAATGAAGTATTTGACTGTAAATCCAGCAAATATGTACAGCATCTGTATGTGAAAAACTTTAAAAATTTTATGAAAGAAATAAAAGAAGATGTAAATAAATGGGGAATAAGAGTCAATGTTTATGTATTAGAAGACTCAATGTTGCTGACATGTTAATTCATCATAACTTGATCTTTAGATTCAATGCAAACCCAATGAAAATTTTAACTATTTTTCAGATATCAACAAATTCTAAAATTATTTAGAAAGACACAATATTAAAGAAGAGCAAGTTGGAGGACTCCTCCTACCATATTTCCAGGCTTACTAAAAAGCTACAGCAATCAAGACAATTGAATGCTGGTAAAATATCAATAATAGACACATAGATCAATGGAATATAATAGAGAAGCCAGGAATAGACCCTACAACTATAATCAACTGATTTCTGACAAAGGCAATTCAAAGGAAAAGGAACAGTTTTTTTCAAAAATTGGCATTGGAACAACAAATGTCCGTATTTAAATAATGGATATGAACACACACCTTCCACATCACACAAAAGTTAACTCAAATGGATCATAGCTTTCATATTAGTTTCCTACTGCTGGGGTAGCAAATTATTACAAATTTGGGGTTTAATACACACAAATTTATTATTTGACAGTTCTGGATGTTAGAAATCCAAGAGCAGTCTCACTAGGATAAAATCAAGGTGTTGGCTAATATCCTTCCTTTCTGTAGGCTCTAGGAGAGAATTTTTCTTTTTCCAGCTGTATAAGCTGCCCAGATTCCTTGGCTCATGGCCCTCTTCTATCTTCAAAGCCAGCAGTGGTCAGTTGAGTCTTTCTCATATCTTATCATTCTGATCTGCCTACCCCGCCTCCTTCTTTCCCTTATCAGAACCATTGTGTTCACATGGGGCCCACACTGATATTCTGATAATCCATGCCAGTCTCTCCATCTTGAAATCCTTAAGTTAATCACATCCACAAAGTCTCTTATTCAATGTAAGATAGCATTTTTACAGATTCTAGGATCTTTAAGGGATATTATTTTGCTATTACAGTCTACCCTCTGGCTCCAAAACATTTCTATCCCACAAGAAAATATATTTGCCACATGCCAATGTCCAAGAAGCCTCAATCAATTACAGCTTCAACCCAAATCCAAAATTTCATCTAAATTTTATCAAATTGAAACTCCCAAATCTCCTCCTCTGAATCATCTATGGGTAAAACTCTAGGTATAATCCATGAGCTTTGCTTTGTTGTTGCTCAGTCATGTCCAACTCTTTGTGACCCCATGGACTGTAGCCCACCAGGCTCCTCTGTCCATGGGATTCTCCAGGCAAGAATATTGGAGTAGGTTTCCATGCCCTTCTCCAGGGGATCGTCCCAACCTAGGGATTGAACCTGTGTCTCTTGCATTGGCTGGAGAAGGCCATGGCAACCCACTCCAGTACTCTTGCCTGGAAAATCCCATGGACAGAGGAGCCTGGTAGGCCGCAGTCCACGGGGTCACTAGGAGTCAGACACGACTGAGTCACTTAGCAGCAGTTGCAGCTCTTGCGCTGGCAGGCAGATCCTTCAGCACTGAGCCACCGTCCATGCTCTGGCACAATTCTTCTCCATGGTGAAAACGGAAATTCTTTATTCCATTTTTATGACATTTATGAATGGGCAAAATGATAGTTGGTAAATAGATCAGTGACTGCCAGAGTTGGACGATAAAGGAGAATTGAACAGGTGAAGCATAGGGGAATCTTCATGGTGGTGAAATTGTTCTTCATGATGCTGTAATGATGAGTACAATGGCACTGTGCATTTGCCAAAACCCATCAAACTTTACAGAGTCAAACCTGGCATCTATTGTATGCAAATTAAAAGAAAAGTTTAGGAGGTTAGTGGATGCCAGGATGGACTACACATGACGACAAAAAATGTAGCGAGCATAGCTGATTCCAGATACGTGAGATAAAATGTAGCGAACATAGCTGATTCCAGATACGTGAGATAACTTCACTGAACGGGACGCAGGGAGCTGCTAACCTAAGGAGCTTTGGGAAAAGACAGGGACTGTAGATCAAAGGAAAAAAGTGAACGTGAAGCCGCTCAGTCATGTCTGACTCTTTGCGACCCCGGGACTGTAGCCCACCAGGCTCCTCCGCCCACAGGATTCTCCCGGCAAAGAAAAAAAGATCTGTACAAAAGCACTGTGCTTTAGCTGTAAAGCTGATTCCCACAGGGTTTGGGTTAACAGTTTCAAAACCACTGCAAGTGTATATTGGAATCAAAAATTAATGGACGGAAGTTAGTGGGAGTCAGGTTTCCAATGACTGGAGTGGGAGATCACAGAACACCAAGGGTAGAACTGCACGTGGTCCTGGGCTAGAGCTGGCGATGTAAGTGTTAACTCACGCTACCTCAGTATAAATACAGAAAGATACACAGGAACGGTTCTAGGTATATGTGTATGTACAGTTAACAGCTTCAAACTGTGTGGGTCCACTTATCCATGACTGTTTTTTATTAATATGTACCACAGAGCTACACAGTCCGTGGTCGGTTGAACCTGAAGACGTGATACCATGAGTATGGAGGGCCAGCTGTAAAGCTATACATGGATTTTCAGCTGTGGAGGGTTGGGCCCTCTATGCCTGCATCGTGCACGGGCCAACTGTATTTGGGTCAGTAGCCTCATACACATTTCTTTTCTCTGGCAGTTGAGAGGGCCTAGAAGCAATGATATCCCCGTAGCAAAAAGCTCTCACAACACATAGCTCTTCGTTTCTAATAGCATTCTCCATAAAAAGAATGAAGGTTCCTTGGAGATAACGGTTGATCCTAGGGCCGAGGCATTATATATATGAGGAAAGTGAATGTAATTACACACACATGCATGCATGCAGTGACGTGTGCACACACAGTGATGAAGACACGTCAGCGGCCCAGGAGCCTCTGAAAGAATTCCAAATCGCAATGCACTTTCTACCTCTGCTGGGTCACGGGGGCCACCAGTCTCATCACGGGGGACCACCATGCTCTGATCTGCTTCCTGTTCAGCAGGAACCTGTTCTCTGGGAACCAGCCACTGCAGAGCTCTGTTCTGGGGCAGCCACACTCAAGGGTCTAGTCTACGGAGGACTGCTGGGTGTTACTCCAACCATAACCGCTGAGGGCACTCAGAAACCAACCAGCTGGCTTCCCATGGAGGGCTACAGGATGGACGTGACTCCGCACCAATTCTTTCCTCCTCCAGTAAAGCAACTCCACATTTACGCCCCATAGCCTAAACCAAAGGCCATGACCTGGACGAGCATGCCAGGTCAACAGAAAGCACATCCGAAGGTTGTTTCGACAGCCTTCCCCATCTCAGAACCCGTGGCCCAGACACGCAGTGGTTCACCCCATTCGCAGCTGGTGCTCATCGCCATGCTCCTCTCAACTCGTGGCTTCAGTCTGCTAGCACAGACCTTGGCTTTTACTACAACTTAAAGATATGCCTTTTAAGCATTGAATCATGTTCAATCTTCAGCAGCTGCTTTATGAGGTTATATTTTCAGACAGCATAGGCTAATTGTTGTATGATCATAAAAAGTCACCTATGGAGCTTCTTAAACTGACAGATGTTTTTGGGATCCATCCCAAAGGAGAATATTTTTAATAGGCTTCCTGGGCAATTTTATAATGTAGATCTTAGTGTCTAGGAAATGCTACAGAAAGTTAGTGCAATGAAAGTTGTTTTTTTTTTTTTTCTAAGTTTTGGTTCCCACACTCTAAAAAGAAATCAGAATGGGGAGGAAAGGAAGGCTGGGAATCTGAAACTAAGTATTACAAAATGTCCGTTAGAAGGAACCTAAGAGATCTAGTTCAACAAACATCTCTGCATAGAGAAGTGAGCTGGATTCACCAAGGTGAAGGGTCTAATCAAAGTCATTCAACTACAAAATGCCAGGGCAGGACCCGGGTCAAGTCCCCCCATCTCCAGGTCATGATGTCAAAGCTCAAAGACCTCTCTGAGCAGGTAATAATTCTCACTTGAATTAAAATAAGGACCTTTCAGTTCTCAATAAGACACGGGGCATTTTACTGAAGTTTGAAGGCATCCTGTAGATACTTCCAAAGACGCTCAAGTGAAAACTTCAGAGTCAGCACACAGTTGCTGGGGGTGACTTGCTCTCTCCTTCCCCAAACTCTCCTTTGGGGCTCATGTTATAACCACCCCCTTTGCTGGGTCCTTTCTGAGTTTGGTTACAGCCTCACTGTCTCTTCATCACCCCTCTCCAAGATGACTCTTCCTATGGAGTTTGCAGCCCCAGCCTGCATACTTCTGAGCCTGGGGCACCCACCCAATGAATCAGGCAGGAGTAAGGAGAGGGGCTCTGTTGAGGTCCAAGAAAGTCACCTCTGATCTCTGTGGGTTCATTGATTTCCAAATAAGGGCAGGTCCACGCAATTTCTCTTAAGACTATAGAATTCCTCTCCAGCATCAGGGTGAGGGAGGCTAAGGATCTCAGGGGCCTGATTTACTATTGAGTATGGGCTCAGAGGTTAAAGTGTCTGCCTGCTGTGCAGGAGACCCGGGTTTGATCCCTGGGTTGGGAAGATCCCCTGGAGAAGGAAATGGTGACCCACTCCACTATTCTTGCCTGGAGAATCCCATGGACAGAGAAGCCTGGTAGGCTACAGTCCATGGGGTCGCAAAGAGTCGGACACGACTGAGCAACTTCATCACCATCATCTTCACCTTCATTCATCACTGAGGGTCTCTGTTACCTATCTCCACCCACCATCATCTTAATAATGACAGAAAAACAGGTACACTTTTCATTGAATAGTTATTATATGTTGCCCACTGGATTGGCCAACTTACATCTTTTATTTCCAGTCCTCACAACAGACTCACTCATAGCCTATATGAGATGGAGCCAGGACTGGACCAGGAGACAGCAGCTCAGGCTCATTCCACTGCATCAAGCTTGCTTCCCATCTGCAAATTGTAAAACACATTGTTCAACTCCTACACCTGTTTTCTTGGCGCATTTCTGGTTCTATACTCTACCTGGAGCTTTCCTCTAAAAACAGCTGTTTCCAATGACATTCCACTGTCTCTTGATTGCTCAGCACCCAAACCATATGTCAGAACTTTGTGGTTACCCTGGGGCAAGAGAATGGTAGAAGTGGGCTAGCATTGCATAGACTCAATAAATCCCTCCGTTCTCAGGCTGCTGCTGCTGCTGCTGTTAAGTCACTTCAGTCGTGTCCAACTCCGTGCGACCCCATAGACGGCAGCCCACCAGGCTCCCCCGTCCCTGGGATTCTCCAGGCAAGAACACTGGAGTGGGTTGCCATTTCCTTCTCCAATGCATGAAAGTGAAAAGTGAAAGAGAAGTCGCTCAGTCATGTCCGACTCTTCGTGACCCCATGGACTGCAGCCTACCAGGCTCCTCCATCCATGGGATTTTCCAGGCGAGAGTACTGGAGTGGGGTGCCATCGCCTTCTCCATTCTCAGGCTGGAGAAAGGCTATCAGAAGAGCTGGGTGGCCTCAGAAGACTAACTGTGATAACCAGCCTGGTTCTGAGCCTAGGTGTCAGGCAGCCTGCTAGACACTTTCCATATATGAGCTCACTGAATTTTCACGGCAGCCCAACCCATTTTTAAATGAGAAAATGAAGCTTAGGGAGTTTTAAAATCCTGTAAGTGAGCATTACTGCTGAGCACCAGTTAGTCTAGTCGCTCAGTCATGTCCAACTCTTTGTAACCTCATGGACTGGGGCTTGCCAGGCTCTTCTGGGATTCTCCAGGCAAGAATACTGGAGTGGGTTGCCATTTTCTTCTCCAGAGGATCCTCCCTACCCAGGGATTGAACCCAGGTCTCCCACATTGCAGGCATACTCTTAACCATCTGAGCCACCAGGGAAGCCCTACCCTACCCTTCTTAGCATCAGAGCCAGGATTTAAATGTAGGTTTACCTGACCTCAAAGCCTATGCAATAGACCCCAGCAATTTTTCTTGAAGGGCCAACATGATTTGCTTTTTTTAAGCTAATATTTCTTGAGCATCTACTCTGAGAGAGAGGCCCCGTGAGGCCTTGGAGCTATAAAGACAATTAAAACATTCACCTTGCCACCTATGATTACTTGGTTGTTCCAGAAATGGAGCATACACACATAATGTCAATAAATGGGCACAACACCTGTGTGTAGAAATTAGACTCAAAATGCACCGTGGAATTTGAAGGACAGGCGGAATTAACTTGCTTTTCCCCAAGGGTGACGTGTCTCCAGAGGAGTGGAGTTCAACAGATAGGAGTGTGCTCTGGGAGGTGGGGTACCTGTGATTCCCCTCACTGGGGAAGCTCGTGGTCTTCTCTGATCTGGGTAGACATGGCAGGCACAAGATTATCAGCCGTCCTCAAGGAGTGAAGTCCGTGTGCTTTAAGGAGGATGAACAGATGGAGAGAATGACTTCCTGGTGTGTGTGTGTGTACACACGCGCAAACAGTGGGGGAAAGGCAGGGGTGCGAGTGACGAGGCTGGAGAGAGAGACGTGAGACAGACTTGGACGATTTTGAGTGCCCAAATCAAACGCTGGCATTTTATCTTGTAGACAGTGGAGAAGTCTATTGTTTTTTGAGTGGAGAATCCGCACTATCGCTGCCAACACGTTTTCTTCAAAAGTGGCCAAGATATCCTTTCTCTTTCCCACACTTGTCCTCTCCCTTTATCTCCCCTCCTGCCCTAAGCTAGGTAGCGGGAACGCTGCCGCCAGCTCTGTCCCATCCCAGCACCCAGCTCAGCAGCCTCACTTCCTGATCAGCCCTTTACTCCACGCTGGTGCTGCGGCTGTTTCCCACCCTTTCTCAGCTGAGCAACAACAAGTGTCCTCTAACTGGTCTCTGGTGTTGGGTTGAACTGGGTCCCCTCTCCTCCAAAAATTATGCTCACATCCCAACCTTTGATCACTGCGAACGTGATTTTCTTTGGAAATAGAGTTTATGCAGATGTATTCACGTTACCAGGAGGTCGTATGGAGTAAGGTGGACCCTAATCGAATATGGCTGGTGTCCTCACAAGAAGAGCAAAGAAAGTAGAAGAGAGATAGATACAGAGAAGAATGCCACAGGACATGTGCCTCCAATTCATGGAACCCCAAGGACTGCCAATAACACAAGGGACGAAGAGAAAGTCCTGGAACAGGTTACCCCCTAGAGCCACCCTGATGTTGCCCCCTAGCCTCTGTAGCTGTGAGAGAATAAATGTTTGCTTTTTAAACACTCTCGCCCAGCCCTGCCCTCACATCTCCCCTGGTTTGTGGTGATTTATTATCGGCAGCACTAGGAATGAGTATGGCCTTCTTGCCTCTGTTTGCCCACCGCCTCCTCTCTCCATCCTCCGTATAATTATCCAGGTGATCTTTCTAAATTGCATTTGGCTCTTGTCATTTTCTCATTTAAGAATGGCAGTGGCTCCCTCCCTGTCCAGCATAAAATCCAAACCCCTGACCCCATACCCCACTTTCAACCTCTGCTCCAGGTATACTACCAGGAAATTTCGGTTCTTTTTCTGGGACTATAATGCCTATTTTTCATTTTTCTGTCTTTCCACTCCGTCTCATCCTTACCTGTGCTGCAGAGTGGCCTGAGCTATGCTGCCGCCTACCTGTGCACACCTCTGCAACAGCACAGAATCACAGGATGCCTGCCTCTCCCTGTCACTGACACTGAACTTCCCTAGCAGTTGTAACAGACTATTTTATGTCTCTCCCTTAGAGCCTAGCCTAAGGGTATTGGATGTAATGGTATTATTTGCTGGCTGAGTGAGAAAATAACCAAATGAGTAGCATAACAATTATTCAAGGAAATTTAAGGTTTCCATCACCTGTCAATATGCAGAGTTCGGGAAAGCATGAAAGGATTTGGTACCAGAGCCAAATTTCTTTCATTTACTATCTGTGTGACTCGAGGTAAATTATTCTACCTCTCTGAGATCCACTCATCAAGAAAGAAAAAAGGAACACATCTATCACAGAATTATGGAGAAAATTAAGTGAAATGGTGTAGGTAGATGACAGCCTGATGAGATGCCGAAGCCAGCCCTAGGCCTGTGTCTTCCCTTTCCCAGTTAAACCTAGGTGTTTATGATCTAACTCTGAATTAAAATACTCCATGTCTGAAATCTCATTAAACACAGAGCAGAAACTGCCCTTGTTTTTTGTCCGTAAGGACATGCACAGCTTGGCCCCACAGTGGAAGCTGCACTAACTATTTGTGTGACAAAAGCAAAAGCCACTAGGAGATCCATTTAAACACAGGAGGGGCAATTAATCACAGCCCATTGGAATATTGCTTTTGGTCTTGAACTCAATTCGCCTTACATACAGGAAATGAAATGCAGTAATTATTGCAGTCACTTGAGACTCTGGAGTCCTGGCTTCAATTCCCAAATCCTTCATCATTTCATTTTGGCCATGTCTATATGACGCCAAAACATCTGGCTAAAAAGTGAAAACGCCGTCAGGTTTTAAACTGATGACTCACGGAACATTCTACCTTTCCAGTTTTTACTGTGGCAAAATACACATGCGTGCAGTTTACCATGTAAGCACTTTGAGTGTCTAAGCTGCTGCCGTTAAGAGCAGTCACACTCTCTGTAACCGTCACCACCATCCATCCCAACACTCTTCTCAAACTTAGATTCTGTACTCATCAGGCAAGAGCTCCCTGTTTCCACATTCCCCCAGCCTTAGGCAAACAGCCTTCTACCTTCTGCCTCTATCAATCTGACAGCTCTAGATACCATATATAAATGGACTCATACTTTTATCTATGGCGTATCTCACTTAGCATCATGTCCTCATGCTTCATCCGTGCTGTAGATTCTGTGTCAGAATCGTCTTCCTTTGGGAGGCTGGATGATATCCCATTGTCTGTCCATCTTTCGGTAACTGTGTCACATTCTGTCTATCCATTCCTCTGTCCATGACCATTTGGGTTGTCTCCACTTTTTGGCTATTGTGAATAGTGTGGCTATAAACATCGTTGTGCAAATAACTGTTCGTCTTTGCTTACACCTCGTTTGGATACAGACCTAGAGGTGTAATTGCTGAATCACATGGTAGTTTTATGTTTATCTGGGGGGGGGCGGGGGGCGGCGGGGACAGCTTTACTGTGTTCTGGAACGACTGTACCATTTTATGTCCCCACCAGCGATGTGTGAGGGTTCCGTTTTCCCAGAGCCTCATCTTCCCTTCTTTTCTTCTTCCTCCTCCTCCTCTTTTTCCACAGCCACCCTAGTGGGTGTGTGTGCTAAGTCACTTCAGATGTGTCCGAATCTTTTGTGACCCCATGAACTGTAGCCCGCCAGGCTCCTCTGACCATGGGATTTTCCAGGCAAGAATACTGAACTCAGTTGCCATTTCCTCCTCCAGGGGATCTTCCCCACCCAGGGGTCAAACCCATGTCTCTTTTGTCTTCTGCATGGGCAGGCGTGTTCTTTCCCACTAGCGCCACCTGGGAAGCTGCGGATTTCCCAGAAAGTTCATCTTTCTTTTGCTTTAAATGTGTTACAAGAACCCACATGCTACATCACTCGTTCCTTCGTTTCTTCACCTGTTATAAACGCAGTGAGTTGTCTGAACTTCCTGCCTCTGTTTAGTGCTCTGAGTCAGCAGTGCGGTCCTGCTTTTTCACATGTTTCACCCGTTTGCCTTGAAAACTTTCTATAGCCCAAGTGGGCAGGACAAAGCGGAATCAGAGGGAGAGGCAGTAAGTGATGAGGAACTGGGGTAAGGAGAATTGTTGCTACACTGACGGATACAGAGGTCAGTGCCCCCGTGTCTGTGTGTCGGGGCCGACTCCATTCACCCCGCTGGCCCCTCTGAAGGCCTCCGTGGCTGCCCCTTCAGAGGACGGCAGTGCTAAGGGGACCGTGAGCGTCGTGAGGGAACAGCCACTTACTGGTCTGTGTATTCTCTGCACTTTAGTCAAGACCAGCTAATGGCAAAAGCTCAACTCCTTTTTTTTTTCCTGATAAATTATAGACCCTTAATTACATTAAGAGAATTAGTGAATCATTAATACGCTTATACAAGCAGAGGAAGCAGTAAGAAAAGCAAACAAATTCTTGTCAAAACAGTGTGCAGATTTTATAAAATCCTTCCCTGTGCAATTTTAATTCATGTGATTTTACTGATAGTAACTTACTTGGTCTCCCAAAACACTGCAGACTTCCCCAAGGCTATTGTAAATGCTGATTTGAATCTAAACCCTAATTGCTGGTCTCTGCATGGAGATGTGGCTCCAGAGGCTGGACAGGCCGGCAGCTGCCAGAGCTGTGTGTCAGTGATGAATTGAGCCGCTCGCTGGCCCAGTCAGCCAGGGGCCAACAACTTCCGATAGAAAACGTGTCCGGTGAGGAGGAATGTTCGAGTTGCTGAACTCCTGGCTCGCCTGTATTTTGTGTCTGGGCTCATTTTTGTTTGCTTCTGAGGTGACCGAAAGCCTAACAGTATCTTCCAGGGATGTGATCTTTAACTTTATGGTTTTCATCCTTTGTCACCAAGAACAGGAGCCCTGGGGTGGCAGCCAATTCCTGAGCCTCTGCAGACGTGGCAGAGTACATCTTCGCCTGCCAAGCTAGGAGACAGTTCTCTACGTGCCCTGCACGTTTCTTATGAGCAGAAGCACCAGCTGCCTTTGTCCCAGATGCCCTAAAATAATGTTTCTATGGAGAACAGCCTGGAAAGACAGTGTGCCTCTCCAGAGCAAAAAGCAGATTTGCTTACTATCTATTATGGTAAAGATAGTGTCTCTTTTGGGGCAAAGCTCAGGTAGGTTGGCTTACTGTGTATTATACAGATTCAGGTTCCCTAAGCTTGGAGTGTCTCAGTTACCATGCAGGCCCACTGTGCAACATCCAGGTGGATCTCTGTCTCATCTCTACAGAACTTGGGGGGCCACGGAGAACCGCTGTAAATATGCTGAGGCTCATGTTGCTTGCTGTGCTGTGAGTGATAAGTCCTTTGTCTCTGATCCAGGCCTCTGGTGTCTTTTTGCCCATGAAACTTTGGCAGACTAACTTGTTACCATGTAACTAGAGTAAAATCTCAGACCCTTAATTGTCTTGACACCCACTGTCTTTACTGGATATCAGCTAATTAGGTCTTGATCCCTTCCTCAGGCTCCCTTCCTTTGCCTAAGCCTGGCTTCAGTTAGTCTCTATCTACGCTTTGTTCTCCATCTGCATCCATTATTCCATTGAATACTAACCTCTGGGAACAGCCTGCAAAGGACCCGACTAGTCCTGGTGCTGAGGAGAGAGAGAAAGTTGTTCAGTATCAAAATGGATCCCATAGACTCTTTGAGAAATATTGGTAATAGGAACAGTATTTTCATTGCCTCCTTGAATCTTATCCTCTGATGTCTTCTATCTTTGAAATCATACCACAAAGCATATTATCTCAGGAAAGTTTAACACTGGTATTTCTAGGACATAGGTCATTGATTAATGTTGCATCAAAAAGCTGACTTTCTTAAGTCTTAGGGATCAGTAGTTATGATAGCTAGTTAGACCTTTACTCAGATTCAGGCTACAGGATTACTTATTCAGGGGGTTTAAGGAAGGGGCAGGAACGCAAATTGCGGTCTGGTGTTGGTTTTGCAAGCTGTATATGATGGGGCATGATTGCATCCCCTGAAAGTGGGTGACATTTTCTAGATCTCACAAAGGCACCCCATGGATTAGCAGAGGTAAAGCCAGGAGATTTGGGAGAAGGAAGAAGAAAGAGTGAAACTTTCCATGACTCTGATTAAAGAATTTTATTGTAAGTCATACTGAAGAGAGAGGACCCAGAATATACAGTGAGGTACTTCTCTAATGAGACTGAACATTACTTTGCCAACAAAGGTTTGTATAGTCAAAGTTATTATTTTTCCAGTAGTCATGTATGGATGTGAAAGTTGGACTATAAATAAGGCTGAGCGCTGAAGAATTGATGCTTTCGAACTGTGGTTTGGGAGAAGACTCTTGAGAGTCCCTGGGAGTGCAAGGAGATCAAACCAGTCAGTCCTAAAGGAAATCAGTCTTGAATATTCATTGGAAGGACTGATGCTGAAGCTGAAACTCCAATACTTTGGTCACCTGATGTGAAGAGCTGACTCATCGGAAAAGACCCTGATGCTGGGAAAGATTGAAGGCAGGAGGAGAAAGGGTTGACAGAGGATGAGAAGGTTGGATGACATCACTGACTTGATGGACATGAGACTGAGCAAGCTCTGGGAGAGGGTGAAGGACAGGCAAGCCTGGCATGCTGCAGTCTATGGGGTTGCAGAGAGTCGGACATGACTGAGTGACTGAACAACAACAAAGCTCTCTAATGAAACTCACAAAAGAACAAGAGACCCTGCCCTTCCTGGGCTAAGAATTGGTGAGGAAGGAATGGGACACGGTGTGGAACAAGGGAAGCAGAACCCAGGCTCCACAGCCTGCCATGGCTGGAAGGCTGGTCCTCCAGACAGAGAACAGCCAAGAGCAGAACAGGAAGCTGAGTGAGTAGCAGCTTCGTGTTCTGAGATGCCTCCGTATAAAGCCCTGGGTATTGCTACAGCCTCTCTAACCCCCCTCTAACCCAGGCCTTCATGTAGCTTTGCAAACACACCAGGTGCGCTCTTCCCTCAGGACCTTTGCACTTGCTCTTCCCTTTGACTGAAAGATTCTTTCAGCAGATATTCTCATGACTCACCCTTCACCAATTCCAAGTCTCCATTTAAGTCTTTTCAAATATCACTTTAGAAAGAAAGCTCTCCTGACCACCCTATTTGAGATAGTGTCCTCTTTCCCTGATGGTCCCCACTCCCTTCCTGGATGTAATTATCTCAGCAGCATCTATCACCCTTGCACACCATGTATTCATTTGCTTGCTTGTTGTCTTTTTCTTCTCACTGAAAGGGGGATTTTGTTCGGCTTGATGCTCAATCTCCAGTGCCCACAACAGTGCACGGCATAGAAGTATAGAAGAGAATATTTGATAGATACTTGTTGAATGAATAAATGAGTGAATGAGGCTCCAGGCTCTTGGGAGAAGTCCACCTTGGCTCAGTGTCAGTTTCAACACAGACTGGGAGTGAGTGACAGTTGTCTAGATGGTCAGATGTGAGCAGTTCTCCTGACTCCCTATAACCTAGACCAGGTGTAAAGGGGGTCCTGGAGCCCACCTTCCACCACTCCTTGCCAAATAAGAATGTGTAAAGTTCTAAAGGAGATCAGCCCTGGGATTTCTTTGGAAGGAATGATTCTAAAGCTGAAACTCCAGTACTTTGGCCACCTCATGCAAAGAGTTGACTCATTGGAAAAGACTCTGATGCTGGGAGGGATTGGGGGCAGGAGGAGAAGGGGACGACAGAGGATGAGATGGCTGGATGGCATCACTGACTCGATGGACGTGAGTCTGAGTGAACTCCGGGAGTTGGTGATGGACAGGGAGGCCTGGCATGCTGCGATTCATGGGGTCACAAAGAGTCGGACACGACTGAGTGACTGAACTGAACTGAACTGAAAATTCAGTGTGGAAGAGCAACAATCTAGTTTCTGAAAGAGAGAGGTGCTGAGGGCCAGCAAGGCCAGAGTCCCAGTGTCAGTAGTGGCAGAGAGTGCCCCCGCTGCTGGGAGAGCAGACAGCATCACTGCGTCTCAGCGCACTGGCCTAAGATAAGCAAAGATCTTGTGAGAGTGGAATCCCTGGGGCCAACAGCAAAGTGGGCTGCTCACCCACAATTCGCGAGCTCCTGCTCCTCTTATTCTGAGATTTTTGCTGTCACCCAAATCACCATCTGGAGAAGAGGGAGGGAGAGAACCCACCTGAATGAAAAGCTGAAGTTGGAACTGACGATTTACTAAAAGAGGACATTTAAACTGAAAACATTTAAACTGCAAGGAGATCCAACCAGTCCATAATCGGTTTTGAATATTCATTGGAAGGACTGATGCTGAAGCTTAAACTCCAATACTTTGGCCAACTGATGCCAACAACTAACTCATTTGAAAAGACCCTGCTGCTGGGAAAGATCGAAGGCAAGAGGAGGGGCTGACAGAGGATGAGATGTTTGGATGGCATCGCCGACTCAATGGACATGAGTTTGAGTAAACTCCAGGAGTTGGTGATGAAAAGGGAGGCCTGGCGTGCTATGATCCATGGGGCCGCAGAGTCGGACACGACTGAGCAACTGAAACTGAAACACATTGAGATGCTGTTTATTGGAAAGCCACTTACCAGTGGGTGAGGATGCATGTAAGAGGTTGTAGGAAATTTTAAACAGATGAGGAGCACTTTCTTTGCACACTAGAGTGGAGTGTGTTAAATGTAGGACCCAGTTATCACCAGTTATTACCCTTGGGCTTCTCAGGTGACTCAGTAAAGAATCCACCTGCAGATGCCGGAGACACAGAAGTCGTGGGTTCCATCCCTGGGTTGGGAAGATCCCCTAGAGGAGGAAATGGAAACCCACTTCAGTATTCTAGTTTGGAGAATTCCATGGATAGAGAAGCCTAGTGGGCTACAGTCCACAGGGTTGCAAAGAGACAGACATGACTGAGCATGCATGCCATTTATTATCCTTATGAAGAACCCCGTTTAGCAGGGTGCCCTGAAGCCAGGCAGCCTACAGCGCATTTCTTTTCCAAGGCTGCTATTTGTGTTTGGTTGTCTGTGTTCATTCAGCTGCTAGCCTGAGTGTGCAACGGCCTCCTCCAGATGCGGGAGCTTCCCTGCAAGGACATGGCTGTGATGGCTGGTAAGAAGTGAGAGTGTTTCCTGTCCTTCCCAACAATGTACTCATAGATTCTTCTTTGAAGCTTTGCACAGACTCCTCAGTACCCTGGGGATCCCATTCGAGGCTCTGAAACTGAGATGTAAACTCTGAAGATGTTTTACTGTCCTCCAGAGGGAGGAAAGGACATCTGTTGTGAGGGTTGGAGCTGAAGCCATCTGGGGCTGCCTGGGGCAGAAGCTTCTAGTTCATTCTCACGTGAATAAAACTGCAGCACTCAAAGAGGCAGTCAGTATAAATTTTAATTTAAGTGAAAACCAGACCCGTTGAAGAATTTAAATGATGACTACTAGAGTTTCTACTACCACTAACGGAGCCTCAAGGAGCAGTGGTCCCCAGTGGGGGCAATTTTGCCCCTGTCCCAGGGACATTTGGCCACGTTTGTAGCTGTAAAGACTCGGGGCACAGGGGTTTGGGAGGGGCGCTTCTGGCACCCAAGACGCTGCGACCAGAGATGCTGCACCATATCCTACAGTAGACAGAACAGCCCAGCACAACCTGGAGAGGGTCAACCCCGAATAGCAATGGTTTCCACGTTGGGAAACCCTGGCATAGCCCATATTTGCTCTTGCCAGGCACTCTAGTCTTTGGTCTTTCAGTGGTTTCTCACAAACATTCCATGAGGTAAGACACAGAGGCGGAGAAGGCGATGGCACCCCACTCCGGTACTCTTGCCTGGAAAATCCCATGGATGGAGGAGCCTGGTGAGCTGCAGTCCATGAGGTCGCTAAGAGTCGGACGCAACTGAGTGACTTCACTTTCAGTTTTCACTCTTATGCATTTGAGAAGGAAATGGCACCCCACTCCAGTGTTCTTGCCTTGAGACTCCCAGGGACAGGGGAGTCTGGTGGGCTACCGTCTATGTGGTTGCACAGAGTCGGACACGACTGAAGTGACTTAGCAGCAGCAGCAGCAAGACACAGAGGGGGTCAAGACTCAGAGATGCTCAGGACCCCAGTGGAGCCAAGAACATGGGGAGCAGAGCCAGTACCATCACCTTGCCAGACACAAGCATTTTCTTTTTAACTTAGTGTCTGCTTTCATAAAAAGAATATAGATTTTTAACATTTATTGAGGGCCTACCATGTGCTAAGCACAGGAATCAAAATCCTCGCTCTCAGGGACGTTAAGGTCTGGTAGAGAAGCAGTAACAAACAAGATAATATATAAAATATACACAAGGTCAGAGATGAGTGATGAGGGCGAAGGAAAACAAGAGGGAAAGGACAGGAAGCAGCGATGGAGTTGGGGGACACTGAATTCAAGTTTTAGGTAGTGTAGCCAAGGGCTCTTTTTTCCTGACTTTGTTGAGAAGTAATTGATAAATATTCTTGTGTATGGGTTTCCCTGTAGCTTAGCTAGTAAAGAATCCACCTCCAATGCAGGAGACCCTGGTTTGATTCCTGGGTCAGGAAGATCCCCTGGAGAAGGGATAGGCTACCCATTCCAGTATTCGTGGGCTTCCCTAGTGGTTCAGCTGGTAACGAATCTGCCTGCAATGTGGGAGACCTGGGTTCAATCCCTGAGTTGGGAAGATGCCCTAGAGAAGGGCATGGCAACCCACTCCAGTGTTCTTGCCTGGAGAATCCCAGGGACAGGGGAGCCTTGGGGGCTACAGTGCAGGAGACTGCAAAGAGCCAGACATGACTGAGCACCTAAGCACGCACAGCACAGCACATTCTTGTATGTACCTGAAGTGTACCATGTGATGATTTGATGTACACATACACTGTGCAATGATTATCAAGGTCAAGATAACGAACACATCCATCTTGTCACACAGTTAACTTTTTTTAAATTGAGAACTCAGGATTTATTGCCAGCAAACTGCCAGTGTACAATACAGCATTACTAACTACAGTCCTTTAGGATGGACTGGTTTGATCTCCTTGCTGTCCAAGGAACTCTCAAGAGTCTTCTCCAACATGACAATTCAAACACATCAATTCTTTGGCGCTAAGCTTTCTTTATAGTCCAACTCTCACATCCATACATGACTACTGGAAAAACCATAGCTTTGACTAGACAGACCTTTGTTGGCAAAGTAATGTCTCTGCTTTTTAATATGCTGTCTAGGTTGGCCATAGCTTTTCTTCCAAGGAGCAAGGGTCTTTTAATTTCATGGCTGCAGTGACCATCTGCAGTGATTTTGAAGCCCAAAACAGTTTCTCAGTATCACTAATTGTCAGGAAATGCAAATTAAAACTGGACTTCCCAAGTGACGCTCATGGTAAAGAACACACCTGCCGATGCAGGAGACATAAGAGACACAGCTTCAGTCCCTGGTCAGGAAGACCCCCTGAGGAGGGCATGGCCACCCACTCCAGTGTTCTTGCCTGGAGAATCCCATGGGCAGAGGAGCTGGCAGGAGACAGTCCATGGGGTCACAAAGAGTTGGGCACGACTGAAGCAGCTTAGCACGCACTCACTCAAATTAAAACTCAAATGAGGTGACGTTTTAATCCAGACCTGAATGATGTGAGGGTGTAAGGCATGTGGCTTTCTGGGGAAGAGCTTCCAGGTGGAAAGAGAAGCAAGGGCAAAGACCTAAGGCAGGGTGGAGCTGGTCTGTTGGGGGAGTCACCCCAACATACTGAATGCATAAGACAGTGGGAGATGATAAGGCCAGAAACTTGAAGGGGTAGGAGGGAGGCAGCTCAGAAACACCTGAAGGTCATTTGAAGGACCTTTATTTTCATCAGAGAAATCGGGAGAGGCCAGAGGGTCCAAGCAAAGGCGTGCCAGAATCTTTGAATTTTAACTGGATCACTCTGGCTGCTGGCTGGGGAATATATTGAAGGAAAGAGGCAGTGAATTTCCTCAACTCCATTTCTGCCAGTTTTTCCAATTTACAATGATGTGAATACAAGGAGGGAAATATAGCTGTGCAGAAGTAAACCAGGGGGATCGAGAAGAATGGAGTCACTGGTCAGGAGAGAGAAGAAAACCTGGAGAAAAAATGGCTATAGGGAGCAGAACGGAGGGCGGGAGACCAGTGTGGTGGCCAAGCTTTCAGGACCACGTGCCTGGGGCTGCGAGCCGGAGGTGTGCACAGAAGTGCTGTCTTGGTGCCTCTACAAGTCTCCTGCAAGGACAGAGGCTACATGCCTGGAGGGTGAGATCATATCCTCCAGGATTAGCAAGGTTTCTCGAAAAAATTTAGAAAATGATTCTCCTCTGATTAGTTTTCATTTCATCATAGTTTGTTTGTCATGACTTTACCTGTTTTAGTCACAAGTTCACAGCCTGTTTACATTAACGTTTAAGCCCCTGAACTTGGGATTCTCAAGGGCTAAGTCTGAACTTTCTGTTAACTAGTATTGATGTTGGTTAAGAAAGCTATACCCTTAAATTAAATAAGGCAAGGCTTTGGTACGAAATCTATTAAATCATTCTGGAGTCTTTTGGAATGGAGAATTCAGATTGCCTTCTTATCATGAAACCAAAAATGTAAAACACTGTGTTCAATTAATCCATTTTTATCTCACAAGAATAGAACTGATCAGTATACACTTATGTGCTTGACCTAAGAGCAGGTGAGGTGGGGGGTAAGGGAGTTCCCTGAGCATTCTCAGGAAAGACGAGATTTGGGACTTGGCCTTGCTCCCTCCCAGGTCTTTGGAGCTTGCTTGTAGAGGGTGAGTCAGCTTACTGTACGAGAACCAGTGTGACCTTCTGAGTGAGAGACATATAGAGATAACATGGTGTAAAAGCTAAGGCATATCCAAACACGCAAGTCAAATCTGCCCACCAATGCATCACGCAGCTACCTTCACTGAGCCTCAGGGGAAAACAAGATTTGTGCTACTTATGAAAATGGGGAATAATATATGAAAGTACAGATTTCCAGATTCCTGTGAAAGTTCACACTGTGTTACGAAGCTGGGCAGCCTTCCAGAATGGAGACAGCGCTGTGGAGGTGAGAAACGTAACCCACCCAGTCCCCCTGACACCCCTGGCTCCCTGCTGTGTCCCCTGGCTAAGGAGCGAAAGGTCTGTGCTCATATATCCTCATATTTGTGCTGCTCTCCCCCTTTACAATAGAGAAATATTTCTCTGTGCCCGTGTTTCTATTAAGAGTATAAAAGAGGTACAAATTTCCCAACAATTGGGTCCAGTGGGAAGGGTAAGTACCCCCACATGTCTTGGTGGGCATCCTGGCTACATGGGTTTTCCTCTGCCCGACTGATCCCCTCGCTTGCTGCGCCACCAGCCCTGGAGCACTGAGCACTTGTGGTTCATCAGCTCCTGTGCCCATATGATGAGACGCCAAGGCTCCCTCTTTGGGCAATTATGTTCCGGCATGAGGCTCCCTCCAGACCACTGGGTGCCTGGCTCAGGAGGACACCCAAACAAAGGCATCTGGGAATCAAAGGGCTATGTGGGGAGTAGCTCCAGCGTTGCAGTTAGGGGAGGTAGACCTCTCTGACAAGCCACCACTGTGCCCTCTCTCTGACACCAGACTGTGTGAGATGAAGAGCATGCCGCTACTGCTGCTAAGTCGCTTCAGTCATGTCTGACTCTGTGCAACCCCATAGGCAGCAGCCCACCAGGCTCTGCCGTCCCTGGGATTCTCCAGGCAAGAACACTGGAGTGGGTTGCCATTTCCTTCTCCAAGGCATGAAAGTGAAAAGTGGAAGTGAAGTCGCTCAGTCGCGTCCAACTCTTAGTGACCCCATGGACTGCAGCCTACCAGGCTCCTCCATCCATGGGATTTTCCAGACAAGAGTACTGGAGTGGGGTGCCATCGCCTTTCTCAGATGAAGAGCGTAGGATTCCTCCAAGTCTTAGTTTCTCCCTCTGTACCTGGAGATGCTTTTTTTGGCTCTGCCAACCTCAGCATTTTGTCCAGTCACCAAGAGAGAGAGTAGGCATGTGTTAGGTAGTAAGTTCTACCAAATAAGAGCCATTTTCAGGAAATGGATTTGGCTGCGGGGGCTCGTGTGAAGTCAGGGCAGCAGAATGGGGCCCTGCATGGCTGGTCTGCTGCTCTCTGGAGCACAGAGGGTTGGCAAGGGCTCCTGGCTGTCCTGCTACATCCTCAGTGGGTCCTTGAGGAAGAAATCCCCAAGAGTGAAGGCAAGATATCCGTGTTTGTCTAGAGCTTTGCAGTTTCCAAACTGCTTCCCAGGACATTTTCCTCTTTGAGAAGCAGAAATAGTCCCCGCAATTCAGAAGACCAGGTCGTTCCAAACTATTTCTGCTTGAATTGAGAACCATTGCCACATTTTCTTTTATGTTAACTGTTTTGATTAAGCTAATGTATGAAAAGAGAGTGCATTGCTAATACTCTCTACCTGAAGCGGTTGCGTGTCAGGGGCAGGCTCCCAAGCCTGCAGGCTTTACGACTTCCTGCTGCTCCGGGGAGGGGGCAGGTGTGAGAACCACCCTTTCCCTGACCCCACACCCCTGTGTGGACTCTTCCATTAGTTCAACACCACAAACATTCTCTCCACGAAGGAAGTGAATGCTTCTTTCTTTGGATGTATCTGGAACCTTTAACTTCTAATGAAATATTTCACTTTCCTCTTCTGTTTTTATCAGGTGGTAATGCAAGCCACCAGAATAACAGGGTTTTGGGAAAGCAAGCTCCCAAATCTAACCTCCATTCTTGCACCCATCCAGTGCTTCTCCTCTGCCCCAGGGCACCTGCAGGAGAGTGGCTCTGGCAAATTGCCCAGCGCTCTGTCCAGTCTCGCTTCTCTCCACTTCAGAGCGAGGGTTTCTACCATTTCCTATGGGAGATCTGGTCCCAGTTTATCATCTCTGACATTTACAGCAGGAAGATTGAGGTCGTTGGGAATGCCGGGCTGGGAAATGGGGCCGGCTGACTTGCATGGAGAGACTTACAAGGCGAGCGGAAAAGATCCAAACGACTGAATACCTAGGAGATACCTGAGGAGCCGTAAAGCAGTCATGATGGGTAGTCTTGGAAGGGCGCAGCATACCTGTGGCCACTGGGCACCTGTTTGCAGAGCGATTCCTCAGCTGCCCAGTGACTGACAGCAGCCCTCCCTTTAGAAGGGGGCACCAATGTCCGAGAGATGTGGCTGTAGGAACACTGACAACTCACCGTGGGGACACAGTGGGCAGGGGACAAGCTCTGTCTCCCCCAGACTGACACTATCTATCTCCCCTCTTCCTTCTGTCTCTTTCTTCTTTCATTTTAAATAACAGTCTTATTAAGATACAATTCACACACTATATAACTCACATATTTAAAGTATATAATTGAATAGTTTTTCTTATTCACAGATACATGCAGCAATCACCACGGTCGATTTTGGAGTATTTTTATCACCCCCTCTCCGCCCCACCCAGTCCCATACACATTAAAATCACATCCCCAAGAAAGTCGTGAAAGAGAAAAACAAATATTGTATATTAAGGCATAATATGGAATGTAGAAAAACAGTGCTAATGAACCTATTTGCAGGGAAGACTTAGAGAAAGGACTGTGGGCACAGCCAAGGAAGGAGAGGGTAGGATGAGCTGAGAGAGTCATATTGGCGTGTATACACTATCATGTGTGAAATAGCTGGTGGGAAGCTTCTGTTCAGTGCGTGGAGTTCGACTTGATGCTCTGTTATGACCCGGAGGGTGAGATGGGGATTGGGGCGGGAGGCAGGCTCAAGAGGGAGGGGATATATACATACATGTTATAGCCGACTCATGTTGTTATACAGCAGAAGCCAACACTGTAAAGCTCCAACTAAAAATAATTTTTTTAAAAAACTGACAACAACAAAAAAAGAATCGCGGCCCCTTCTCCCACCCTCAGCCCATCATCAAGCAACCCCTTTCTTCTTATCGCTGTGGATTTTCCTGTTGTGGACGTTTTACTAAGTGGAACCATACAATTTGTGGTCCTTGGCGTCTTTTACTGGCTATCATGTTTTCAAGGTTCATCCATGTTGTAGCATGTGTCAGTACAGCACTCCATATAAGCTAGCAATTCCCCCACACACGTACCCAAGAAAAGTGAAAATGCATGTCTACACAAAAACCTGTCCATGAATATTCTCAGCAGCATTATTCATAAGAGCCCCAAAAGTGGAAACAACTCCAGTATTTGAGTGAGGAATGGATAAAATTTATTTATGTAATTAAATATTATTTGCAAATGAAAAGCATGAAGTATTGATACATGCAGCAACATGGGTAACCCTTGAAGAACACATTGTATAATTCCACTTATGTGAAAGGTTCAGAGAGAAATGTCTGTAGACAGACCGTAGATTAGTGGCTGCCAGGGGCTGGAGGAGACAAATGAGGGCCAGTGACTGCAATGTATATACACTTTCCTTCTGGGGTGATGAAGATGTTCTGGAATTATTAATAAATAGTGCTGTTGGTTGCACAGTGTAGTGACTATGTTAAAAATCACTGAGCTGTACACCTTAAATGGATGCATTTCCTAAGTGAAATTCTCAACAGAGAATTTAAAGGAGTAGATGGAGGAAAAAGAAGAAATAAAGACAGAGTCGAGCTTTGGTGTTTCAGAGAAGATGGTAAAGGTCCATCTCTTCCTGCTTCTGTCTGCTAGGTACAACCAAGGCTCTGGGAATAACACAACAGGCAGCGAAACTAGAAAAGCTGAGACCCTTTTCTCCCACTAGAGACGCTAGGGCGGCTGGGGTCACTGTGAAGGGGATCCTGTGACAACACATGTCTGGCCAGAGAAGCCCCTAGTGTGCGGGAACCTGACCTTCCCTACCTGTGAGGACACGCTGGTGCTTTTCCTGGAGACACGTGTCCCACCTCCTGTGGTAGCACCAGCAGGATCAGTGGGAGTCCCAGAAGCACCAGATAAACAAGCAGACTGAAATGAGATGGCAAAAGCCTTGATGATTAGATTGTCATTGGAACCACAGCCCACAAAACAGACCAGTATCTGTGTGTTAAAACTGAACAGGATGACAGCCTGCTAAAATAAAAGATTTAAATAACTCAGAGTCTTCCAACATCAATCATCAGCCCACCTTTATGCAGGCAAGACTGAGTCTTTCAATCTCCATGGTAGTCTTGTGCTCTGGAAGCATAAAAGCTATGTTTTTATTGTATTTTATTTATGTATGTATTTATTTTTAGATTTTTTTTTTTGATGTGGACCACTTGAAAAGTTTTTATTGAATTTGTCCTATCACTTCATGGCAAATAGATGAGGAAACAGTGGCTGACTTTATTTTTCTAGGCTCCAAAATCACTGCAGATGGTGATTGCAGCCATGAAATTAAAAGACACTTGCTCCTTGGAACCCCACTCCAGTACTCTTGCCTGGAAAATCCCATGGATGGAGGACCCTGGTAGGCTGCCGTCTATGGGGTCGCGAAGAGTCGGACACGACTAAAGTGATTTAGCAGCAGCAGCTCCTTGGAAGGAAAGTTATGACCCACCTAGACAGCATATTAAAAAGCAGAGACATTACTTTGCCAACAAAGGTCCGTCTAGTCAAGGCTATGGTTTTTCCAGTGGTCAGGTATGGATGTGAGAGTTGGACTATAAAGAAAGCTGAGTGCAGAAGAATTGATGCTTTTGAACTGTGGTGTTGGAGAAGACTCTTGAGAGTCCTTTAGACTGCAAGGAGATCCAACCAGTCCATCCTAAAGGAAATCAGTCCTGGGTGTTCATTGGAAAGACTGATGTTGAAGCTGAAACTCCAATACTTTGGCCACCTAATGCAGAGAGCTGACTCATTTGAAAAGACCCTGATGCTGGGAAAGATTGAGGGCAGGAGAAGGGGATGACAGAGGATGAGATGGTTGGATGGCATCACTGACTCAATGGACATGGGTTTGGGTGAACTCCGGGAGTTGGTGATGGACAGGGAGGCCTGGCGTGCTGCAGTTCATGGGGTCGCAGAGTCAGACAAGACTGAGCGACTAAACTGAACTGAACTAAACTATTGAATTTGTTGCAATTTGTTTCTATTTTGGGTTTTTTTTTTTTGGGGGGGGGGGCACAAGGTATATTGGATCTCAGCTCCCTGACCAGGGATTGAACCCACACCCCCTGCATCAGAAGGTGAAGTCTTCACCATGGACCACCAGAGAGTCCCTTTTGTTGTATTTTAAATGTTTCTTTTCTTTTTTTTCCAGATTGCAAAATGATATATGTATATTGAAAAAAATCCAGAAAACAGAAATAGAGAAGAGATTATAAATCACCTATAATCTCACAACTCAGAATATTTGTATGTATGTGTGCATATGTATCAGTATTACCCATATATCATTCCAGTCTCCATATTTTCATATACAGAAAGTTTTTTCTTTTATAGAAAATAAAATTACTCTATGTATAACATATTTGTAATGTATCCATGCCCTATAGAATATTTCCATTTCTAACTCATTAAATGTTCTTCCTACATCACTTTCAGTAGTTGCATAGTATTTATCACATCCCTGTAAAGAATGTGTGTTAGTTACTTTTGGGCCACCTACTCGACACTTACTCCTTGGAAGGAAAGTTATGACCAACCTAGATACCATATTCAAAAGCAGAGACATTACTTTGCCAACAAAGGTTCGTCTAGTCAAGGCTATGGTTTTTCCTGTGGTCATGTATGAATGTGAGAGTTGGACTGTGAAGAAGGCTGAGTGCCGAAGAATTGATGCTTTTGAACTGTGGTGTTGGAGAAGACTCTTGAGAGTCCCTTGGACTGCAAGGAGATCCAACCAGTCCATTCTGAAGGAGATCAGCCCTGGGATTTCTTGGGAGGAATGATGCTAAAGCTGAAACTCCAGTCCTTTGGCCACCTCATGCGAAGAGTTGACTCATTGGAAAAGACTCTGATGCTGGGAGGGACTGGGGGCAGGAGGATGAGATAGCTGGATGGCATCACTGACTCAATGGATGTGAGTCTGAGTGAACTCCGGGAGTTGGTGATGGACAGGGAGGCCTGGCGTGCTGCGATTCATGGGGTCGCAAAGAGTCGGACATGACTGAGCGACTGATCTGACCCTTGTACAGTACACTATAGCTGCTCGATACATTTTGGATGAATGCATGGATACAGCTCTGTGGCTATACTGAGAGCCACTACACCTGATTAGTTTCTTTGTTGGCCCTCAGAGAAAGAAAGGGCCTGTGTCCAGGCTTCTGGGAAATCACCAGGCACCAGCTATCATGCCTCCCACGCTCAAAGTTCTTTCCTAGGCAGGCGGTCCTTCTGCTCCAGTGTTTCTGAGTGGAGACGCAGCCTTGCTGCTTCAGATCCCACAGGAAGGGAAGGCTCATTTATTGGCCCCCCAGAGAAGGCTTATTGCAATTGCAGAACAACTGTTAATTTTGCCCTCCCCTCCCAATTATACCTTCAGGCCATTGTACCTTCAGGCCATTGTTCATTTGTTCCTATTGTATTTCCCTCTGAAATGCCAATTTCCCACTGGCAAAGTCAAATCTGACACCAAGATCCAGTTCCAGGGACCTTCTCATTAGACCTTCTGTGACCTCCTCTGGCCCCTCCGCTCACTCCCCTTTACCCCTCACATTCAGTGCAAGCATCAGACAGAAGCCTTGGCTATCTGTTGAGTAAATGTGTTCCTGTGTCTGTTGCACTCATTAGACTGCAAATCCCCAGCCTGGCCTCAGTCCTCACTGAATGCTTTTTTGGAAGGATTAATTGGCAGGATGGGCCTGGTCTGCCTCTGCAGAGGGGCAGAGAGGCAGAAAGGCAGAGGGCTTCAGGCCCAACAGCACCTGACCTCGAAACTCTAGAGGTAGTGAGATGGCAGCTGCCTGGAGTGAGGCTGGTGCTGCCCAGGGAACACGTGTGCCTCCTTTGCCATGCCTGGAAGCCAGAGAGTTGCCAGAAGCGGGAGAAGATGAGGATTCTTTGGCATGCTTCCTAACCATGCTTTATGAAAGGGAAAGTCATTTTTATTGCATTTATTTAGAGAAGGGGTTATAGGCACTTCATCTGGTGTTCACTTCAGAGCAGCTGTTCAGTATTACCGAGGAGAAAAGACGAGGGACTCATGCTCCTTATTCCAAGCCAGAGAATCCGAATCAATAGACACAATGGCGTCTCTCGTGACAGACACAGTTCCTGGAGCCGGGAAGTTTTCTCTCAAATCCCTGAGGCCTAAATTTCAAGATTTTTTTTCTTTTTACCCTGAGGCCTCATTTGGTCAACAGAAATTTCCTGGCACCAATTCTGAGCTTGCTCAGGGCTGGGTCTGGGGTCTGGAGCTCAGAGATACATCAGAGATGCCATATTGCAGTGGATTTTTCCACCGCAGGAGAAAATGCAGGAGCAGAGGTTTAGACATAAGCAAAAGATACAGATTCTGGCTAGCTTCAGTGGTGAAAGAATTTATTGGTTGTGTATAGACATTCCCAGTTCAAGCAAAGATTGGCGAACAAGACTTGGAGAACTAGCTGTAACCAAGTAACACCAGATAACAGGATACACAGCCAAGATCAGCCCCCAGAGCAGTGTTTCAGATGACTCTCCCAAGACTTTGACTGTCTTAATATTTTCTCAAGTGTCCCTGAATGTTTTTGTGTCTTTTTCTCAAGTTTCAAGGTTCCAAATGGAAGCGACAGATTGGCCAAATCTAGGTCACCTATCTGAACTCTGCATGATGGAGAGCAGGGAGGAATAGCTGGATTTCGAGTTCCTCAGGGAGTGGCAGGCCGGAGAGACCCTGCTCACAATTAGCACATCCACTGATATGTCTTCCTTTAAAATTGATCTTTTGATTACAGAGGACCGTCGAGATTTTCTAAGGTAAGGATTGTATTCTATTTCTTAAGCTGCGTGTGAATTTTAGTAGGACAATATCCAAGTCAGTACAGTGGGATAAATCACTACATTACTCCCATGCCTCACCAGAAAGCAAGACTTGGACCTCAGCTGTGGGAAAGTCAGTCTGAAGATTCCAGTTTGTGGACATAGGTGCCTTTTGAAAATGTTTATGTTTTGAATCTTTTATTTTCTGAAGACCTCATTTCAAATTCAAATTTAACATTCTAGTGGTCAAGGTTATCTGTTTTCCTGGGTTCTGTTAAGGCAGAGTTTGCTCAAATCTTACAAAGAAATACTTTGACTTGCCAGTAACTGGAAGAAATACACTTCTATCCTCAAGAGAACTTAAATCAAATCTCTGTGGTTTTCTAGCCTAGTGAAAAGATTTGGAGTTTGAAAAGAAGGTGGTCTTGAGCTGTCTAGTCACATCTTTCCTTAAATTACAGCTGAACCACAGACTTACTCTGTGGAGTAAAGAGTTGGTTGCCAAGGTTTTCATGGTGCTATCATATCTCCTTCCTTCACACGTGCTTGGTGTGACACCTCAAGAATACACATCTGATTAACGTCAGAAGCATTTTGGTATTACTCACACTTTTTATTAACAAGCATCCATTTTTCTCCTGGATAACCCAAACTTACAACTTTATCTAAGCATCACTAGAATTTCAGTTGCATCTGCAAATATTCACGTATTCAGCATTTGGTTTTTGAGTGCCTACCAAGTTCCATAGTCAAGGGGATGGGGACAAATGAGATATGGAAATTCCCTGGAAATTATGTTTTGAGGTGGAAGACAGATCAGCAAAGGGTAACTAGAACTCAGAGTGCAAAGAGCTCTGGGTGGGTTAATTTCAGGGCACCACAGGAAAACGTTCCAGCAATATTTCTATTCCAGCCTGGGAGTCGAGGCAAGTGGCCAAGGTTGGGAAAATAAAAGTGGACAAAGAGAAAAAGAAGTATGAGAGAGAGTTAAGAGGGTAGAACTTTTAGGATCCTCGGCTATGTGGATCTGGAGTGGTGACAATGTGGGAGGGAAAAGAACAGGGAGGCCTCCCTGGGACTGCCCTGGGGAGGGGTCCCTGTCACCGATGTGAGAAACCAGAGGGTGAGGTGTTTAGGGAACCAGAGCAGGGGAGAGCGTGAGTTCAGGCTCAGAAACACTGTTGGTTGTTGTTGTTGCTGAAGGAATGTTCAAGAAAATCTTTCAAGTTGAGACCTTAAATCCTCAGAGTGCTGGGAAGATTTGTACTTCAAAGTCAGCAGAATATACCTGATTCACAAATGGATGAGTGAGTTCAGAGGAACTGGGTCTAGTGAGAGGAAAAGGCATCCTAGAACAGAAGCACACCTACTGCTAACATATGGGTCACAAAGTGAAAGTCCTCAAAGGAGACAGAGGAGGAGCGAGCTCCAGAGAACAGCCAATACCTTGCCAGAACTTGCAGCTCCCTGGTAAATGTCCACTCACAGAATTCAGTGGCTCTTTGATTTGACTCAGAATTTATCTAAGTTCAGGTGGGGGTGAGAAATGGGGATCAGGAGAAGAAAATCTACTTTCAAGGCATTACTGAACTAATACCAAACTGCTGGCAACATCTCAGCTGCCTAAGGCTGTGATTTCGTTTAAGGAAAACTGGAGCTTGACTAGGAATTTAAAAGGAAATCCTAGGGAACTAGACTATAATGGGAAATTTTGAAAATCTCTAGTATTCCTGGAGATCTGAAAGGCTGCCCACGTGCACAAGGCTGTGCAAATGGGCAGAAAAGACCTAGGAGAGGAGAAGTCACCAGTCCAGTCTACAGGAAAAGGTTGTCAGACATTCAAAGAAGCGAGCAAGTACACGACATTCATAGGAGGAAACGAAGGCTGGCAAAGGACAGAAAATGTTTTTGAGGGGCATAGGATTTTACTTACTATGAAAAGACCTTTCAGAAGCTATAAATATATTCAAATAACTAAAGGAATGCATGCCTAAGGAATTTTTTAAAAGTATGACAATGACATCTTACCACACATGTCAAATAGAGTGTCAAATAGAATGTCAAAATAGAGAGGACTCACATACACTTCCGAAAAATTGAAATAGAAACTTTGAAGATGAAGTGAAAAAGTCACTAAAGGAATTCAAGAACAAATCTGAGTTGGAAAAGAAAGAATCAAACAAAAAATATAAAATCTCTCTTACAGGATTGCTATAAAAATTAAAGAGGATATATGTATAGATACCTGACATATAATAATCCCTCAATAAATAATAGCTGCTCTTATTTAAAAAAAGAATCAGTGAACTTAAACACAATTCAGTAGAGATTACCTGGTCTGAGGAGCAGAACAAATAATGAAGAAAAATGATAGACTGTCAGTTTTGTGAGAAAAAGGCATCACATAATAAACCAGGCAAAAACTAGTTTGAGCAGCCTAAATATTCCTCAGGTGATGAAAGACCAACGCAAGTAGTGTATCTGCTCGCGTCCATAAGCTGCAGGGTAGACCAGGAGGCACAAGGAAAGCCAAGACCTACAGTTCAAGTCTGAAGGTCACTTGCCGAAGAATTCTCTATTGCTCAGGGGAGGTCAGTCTTTTGTTCTATTAAAGTCTTCAGCTGATTAGGTGAGTCCCATCCACATACGGAGGGCAATCTGCCTTACTCGCAGTCCACTGATTTAAATGTAAATCTCATCCAAAACCACCTCAGAGAGACACCAGAATAATACTTGATCACAGTCTTGGGCACTGGGGTGAGTCAAGTTACACGTCCTCAGCAACCGGAGCCTCAGAGACCTGTAGAACAGTAACAGATAATCCAACATTTGTGTTATCAGAACTCCAGAATAAAGTACAAAGAGAGTGGGACTGAGAGAATATTAAAGGAAATAAAGGGTAAAACTTCCCAAATTTGGTGAAAGATAAAGCCCTGCGGATTGAAGAAGCTGAGCAAATTAGGAACAAGATAAACCAAAGAAAGCCATGCCAATACACGTTGCAATTAAACTTTAGAGAAGTGAAAACAAAAACGAACCTTAAAAGCAGCCAAAGAGAAACAACACACAATCTGGAGAGGAACTCCACTTGTAAAGACAGTGGATTTCTCAAGTGAGACCATAGATGCCAGAAGGAAGTAGCGTTTTATTTTAAATGCAAGTTTATTTTGAGATATAATTTACATACCACAAGATTCACCCTTTTAAAGTGTGCAATTCAGTGGATTTTAATATGTTCACAGGGTTGTGCAACCATCATCCATTATTTAATTCTAGAAGATTTCAACCCCATTAAAAGAAGCCTTGTACTCATTAGCAGTCACTCCCTTCTCCTCCCGCCTCTCACTTCCCGGCAGTCACTAATCGACTTTTCCTCTCAATGAACTTGCTCATTCTGGACAATTTCTGCAAATAGAATAATATTATACGCAACCCTTTGTATCTGGATCTTTTCACTTATCTGAATTGTTCAAGATTTGTATGTAACTAAATACACACACCAATGAGTACAGGGAAAGCTAGCGAAATCTGAATAAGATTTCAAAGTCAATATCATATTTGTGATATTGTACCATCGTTTTGCAAAATGTTACCATTGGGGAAACGGGATAAACAGTACATGAGATCTCTCTGTACTATTTTCTATAACTGCATGTGAATCTATAGTTATCTCAGTAAAAGTTTGATCTAAAAGGCCAAGAAAAGGTAGAAATTATAGGGAGAAAATCCAGTGAGCGGTAAGTAAGAAGATGAGAAGGTCAAGAGGTTTTTAAAGAAAGGGAGAATGCAAATTACATTTCAGATGCGTTATTCCAAGAAAGAGAGAAAATTGTAGGTCATGCTTGTTACTTTCATTTACTCTGAGCTCAGACTCACCTTCCTTTGAATGGGCTCCACATGGTCACCACTGCCCAGTCTGTACCCTCCATGCCGACAGGCTGACCTTTGATAAGGGACCATCCCAGGGCCCAAGGGGACACCCTGTAAAGTTGAAGGAGTGAAGTTTCCACTCTGAGGTCAATATTCCTCTAGATATTAGAGGTCAGATCTAGATCTGCAATCAAGCAGAAATGATACTCCTGAGTCCCCTACTCTCCAAATTACTTGGGAAGAAAGCACAATTACCCACTTGCCCTGTTTGGGATTCTGGAATCCAAACCCTGAGTCTTGGGTAGCCATAGCAGAGTGGTGAGTGTGAGGTTCCAAAATTAGCAGCCTCAGATGGAGCCTGGGACCCTCACTTACCCACTGTGACCTCAGGGGACTCACTGACCCTCTCTACACTTCTATCCTAATCTCTGAGATTGGGACACTGATGGGATTCAACTCAAAGGCTTCCATGAAGTTTTTTTTTTTTTTTAAGATATGTAGGGCTCATCCCTCTCCCCTTGCACACTCTGATCCTCTTCCCCAGGGTCATCCATCAGGCTTCCCCACTGGCTTCCTTCCTAGACATTCTTTGCTTCCTCTCCTCTCTACGAGGATCAGAGCCTTCCGCATGAACTTCCTGTGAGGTCAATGCTGAGCAGAGAAACAGGCCTGGAGAGTTAACTGTCTGATCTGGATTAAGAAAGAGAGGAACAAGGGGATCATCTGGCAGAAATAAGGGCAGGATCGGCATGGGGGCCACGAGAGCCTGGGGGCTCATCAGTTGCCTTCATCAGAGTTCTCCATCCCAAGATGTCTGGTGACTGTCACCAGCTCTAGGCTCATTTAACCAAGTGCAGTGATAGTCTTGGCCCAGGTATAAGGAACCGTGGCTGAACAAGATGCTTACCCCCACTGCTGGTGCCTGGGGCCGAGGAAAACCTCGGGATCTCCAGGACCTTGTTGAACTAGGGGCATGGGGTCTCACATTAGCCAGGACTTGAGCAGGATTCTGAGATAAGCTACTTGATAAGAACTGGCATGCTCTGGAAATGTGGTTCTTTCTAGTTTTCTTCTGTTTTTTCTTTGCTTTTCTTGCAAACAACCCCTGGGCTTTATTATAAATAGGCTGAAATTTCCCAGAAAAGCCATGTAACAGACAGTAGTTAGACAGCAGCCCAGGCCTAGGCCACCCAGCATGCCTAGCCTCCATGTGCCAGGACCAACAGACAGTAGGTAGATCTACTGACCAAAGCCTGCCCACAGTCCACTGATCTCGCCCCACAGCTCCCTGGGCAGCCACTCCCCTAGGGAGGAGCAGGTCCCCTCCGGGCACTCTTGGTCCACTTGGCATTTGTTGGTGGTTCTGTGCACCTGTGCCCACTCCAACACCTGACTGAACATCCCAGGCCACAAACATGGCCAAGTGCACCATCTTGGGCTTGACCCTGGGCAGTGCCACTCGCTGTGGCTTTCTGCTGCCGTGGTTCCTTCTCAGTATTCCCAGTCCCAAGGGAGGACTGACACTTCAACCTCCACCCATAGGAACGCCAACATATATAAACCTCAACCCCAAACTCATAAAGTGTGGTGCGTGGTGGAAGAGATATATACTCAAAATCAACACCACACAGCTCAGAAGGGACCTGTGAGCACAGAGTAAGCTGGAGAGGCTCCCAGAGGGGATGATGGGGCCACCTGGGCATCACCAGGCAGAGACAGCACCAGCCCAGGGCCACAGGACAGTTCCTCAGGGACAGTTTTTCATAGTTGCCCACTGGTGACTGCCCTGCTGAGGATCCCCTGAAATAAGAGCTTCAAGACTTCCAGAGTTTCTTTCTTTCTTGTTTTGATTTCCAGAGTGTTAAAGACAATAGGACCAGGATTAATCAGGAAAAAACCAGTGATGAAAAGGGATGAATGTCTATCATCCACTTAGGAAGCTCGAGGTCCTTCTGAGGTGGTTCCTGAAGGTGAGCCATTCAGGAGCCAGGTGGGCCTCTCTTGGTCAAGGTGAGAAGAGGTGCCCATGGAGGGAGCAGGAGGCATGGGCAGGACAGGGAGGAGTTCCCCATCTACCAATGATGCAGAGATGCAGAGATGTGTCAAGTCAAAACTTGCAACATCTTCTGCTCCCGTGGATGGCACAACCTCCTCTGAGTGACTGGTTCATCCACTCCTCACAGATCCCACTTCCCCAAGTCTTAATACGTCCCTGAACATACAAGTGTAAACCTGATGGCACGTGAATACATAACTATACCTCAATTAGTGAAAATAAGGGAGACTGCTCTCCTGGAAAATGTAGAAGTGATTTCTATCTCAACAAATAAATCACCTATAACCAAAATGGAGGGCTTTCCAGGCGGTGCTAGCGATAAAGAACCTGCCTGCCAACGCAGGACATGTTAAGAGATGTGGGTTCAATACCTCAGGAAGATCCTCTGGAGGAGGGCATGGCAACCCACTCCAGTATTCTTGCCTGGAGAATCCCATAGACATAGGAGCCAGGGGGCTACAGTCCATAGTGTTGCAAAGAACCTGACACCACCAAAACCGCTTAGTACACACGCGTGCACACTCAGCCAAAACGGAAAGAAGAAACAAGGCAGGATTGAGTAGCTTCACAGTTTGCAGCAATATTTTCTGGGCAGTGAAGATGCTCCCTCCACAGAAGACAAACCTCATTGGAAAGCAGGTTTGTTGAGGACTATGTCAAAGAGTCAAAAGCCTGGCATCAAATCCAGAACCTGCCCTAAGCACGCCTTTCCTTCACACTTCAGCAGCTGCTTCGGGGTGCCTGGTCTCCCCTAACGCCCCTGGGAAATCCTCATCACCCAGGCTAATCACTCAAATCAAAGGTCCACTTAATGAGGAACCCTTCCCGAGGGCATGCAGGGTTCTGGAAGCATCAGGCAAGCATCAGTCCAGCACGAAACAATTAGTCCTGCAGATACATTTAGGCTCCTACCACCAAGGTAAGGGATGGATTTTTTCCAAAGTGGAAAACAGATGCCCTGGAAAACAGACACAGCCAAAGGGTGCCATCCTAGGGGCACTCAGTATTCAGGTCTAACATTGGTCACGAGGGGATGGTGCCAAAGGAGAGAGCAGGTCCTCAGAGAGCACAATAATCCAAATGGCTAACATTTATCAGCATCTTCAGGGTGCCAAGCATTGCTCAAGGTGCTTTATGTGGCTAACTCATTAAATTTAACTATCCTATGTGGTAGGCTCCTAACTTGCTCAAAGTTATCCAGGTAGAGATTCAGTCTGACTTCCAAGCCATTGTCCTGTACTAATCCATAAAGGATGCCCATATGATCATGATCATATTGAATTCTTTAAAACTCTGATGAAAATGTCCACTCCAGTATTCTTGCCTGGAAAATCCCATGGATGGAAGAGCCTGTTAGGGTGCAGTCCATGGGGTTGCAAAGAGTCGGACACGACTGAGAGACTTCACTTCACTTCAAACGAAGATTCAGAAAGGAGAAAATAATAGGCAAGGGGGCATAGACAACAAGTAGGTGAGAGCTTAGTGGGGATGGTGGTAAGATGGACAAGCACGGAGGAGAGACTCATCATTGAGCAAGGGTAGGTCTGAGATGCTAGATGGATAATATGGAAAGGGATGCCCTGGGGACTGTTTGCTGCAGAAGTTGCATCATAGACACAGAAGTTGGAAGCAGCACTTCCTCCTGATAAGGCTGCTGTTTGATCCACTGGCCAGTTACGCCTTCCGGGAGTTTTCCCCCATAGCCTTCTCTTTGTAGGACACAGTGTTAGCATTAAAGATCATCTCAGAACAAAGGTTTGCCACACAGAGCTCAAAACTAGTCACACACATGCTACTGAGATCTCACTGTGAGCCTGACCCCATGTCCCTGAGGCTGCTACAGTCCAGCCCTCCAGACAGCTGTATCCAGTTGTCTGTGGGTTCATGAAAACTGCTCCAAGAGGCGTAGGAAAGAGAGGAGCAGCTCCACACGCCTTGGGGTTGTTTGCTGGTCATTTTCAAGTTTAAGCTGTCGGTCTGGGGTTGAATGACCAGAGGTCCTACATAGGTCTACAGGCTTCCAAACATGGGTTATGCTTTGAGAAACAAAGCGGTACAAATTCCAGATGCTTTTGCTAGACAGTCAGACATCTGGATATTTTAAAAGCAAGAGTTGTAATGGAGCTTTTCAGTTTTCTCATGGATATTTGGCTTCATGTAGCTGCAAATGTGAATCAAAGTCTAGAAATAATCTGTGGATTTGCACTGCAAATTCAGAGGGTACTGAGCTGGAACTGCCAAAATGAGGGTCCACACCAGCCCAAGCTAATGTCTTGATTTTCTGTTATTTTGAGATGATGACAGCACGTGTGTGTTATATTATAACAATCTGCCATGGCATTAATAGTCCTGGTGTGTGATAAATGCAGCGGATCCCAAAGGAAGTCCATACAGAGGTTAACTCCATTCAAACGAGTTATATATAGCTTTTCTCTCACTAAATTCTAGCAAGCCGCCTTCTATGTTCAAGTAACATTACATTGGAGCAATATTTTGGTATAAATTTTGTTCAAGTGATGAGTGTTTCCAGGGCAGGATTTCATGTTACCCTGGATTGTGTGTCCTGTGATGCTGAGGGTAATTAGGAGTGAACGCATAGCAAGCCTGTCTCTTGGGGGAGGGGGAGTCCCTTGGAGATTATTACACTGAAGCTGTGGAATGGATGAGCCCAATGGGGCTGGACTTGGGAGTCAATTATGGGCCATTTCCAAGGTGGGAAGAATATAGAGTGACCCGCAGAAGAGAACACACGCTGATTCTGTCAATGCTCGAGGCCACGCAGCCGCTGGGCTCGGTGCCACTTGCTGAGAATAGCAAGATGAACGTGTTAGAGAGCTTGGGGTGGTGTGGGAGGCCCAAAGCTGTCGATACACCCAGGAAGGGAAGCCCCGAGTCCTAAGTCCTGCTCTGTGCTGGGTTTGCTCTGCGACCTGCTCTACTTCTCAAAGGTACACACGAGCATCTTGACAATAGGCCCCATGCAAAGCACCGCGGGGACCGCTCCCTACAGGCACCTCCCTTGTGACTACAGCTTCCATCTGCTCTATTTGAATGAGTAAAAGAGGAGATCTGGCAGACAAAACGACCTCTGCTTGGAGTCATTCTTTAAGAATTCTGGACTGAAAAATTCCTGAGTGAAATGAGAGGCAGAAAATGAGGTAGTCTGTGCACTGGATCACAGTCTCTGTGAGATTTGGTGTGTGGTTGCGCCGAGCATACTGAGGAGGCATGTCACCATGCAGCACGCACTTAAGGCCTCTGCTGGCCATCTGCTTTTTTGTGACATTCACCCTCCCTTTCCCATCCTGAAATCTTATTTCAATTTTTCACTTTTGAAGAGAGGAAAAGTCTTTATTAAAAGAAAGATACAGAAATGTAGTTTGGATGAAAAGGTTATTAAACACCAACTAGATGATTACTCTTAGGTAAGGGGTGTAGGATGTTATCATCGTTAGAGGGTCTCTAGCATGTACCCTTGGCTCTATCTTTTGCCTTTTATTTCTAACATTAAAAAAAATGTTGGGTGAAGATGGAGCAGGAAAGCTCATCAAATTTGTGTAGGGGAAAGAAGCAAAGTTTTTAAAAGATACTAATGAGTTGCCTCCAACAAAGAAATACAGGAATGTTTTTATCTAGTTGTCTTCTTGCCAAAGAAGAAATTTATGTTCATGATAACATTTAAACAATTTTAGAAGAAATTTATGTTCATGGTAACATTTAAACAATTTTAAACATATACAATATCTCATTCCAGATACTCTAATCATAGCTGTCTTGAAATAGCAATTATTAATGGCTTCTTGTATACTCTTCCATAAAATTTTATTTCTATGCAAATACAAAGGTGTAAAGTCATATGTATATGTGTGTATATTTAAATCTACATTTTTTACACAATTAGGAGCTGCTGCTGCTAAGTCGCTTCAGTCGTGTCCAACTCTGTGCGACCCCACGGACTGCAGCCCACCAGGCTTCTCCGTCCATGGGATTCTCCAGGCAAGAATACTGGAATGGGTTGCCATTTCCTTCTCCAATGCATGAAAGTGAAATAGGAGCAAAGTTATATAATTCTTTGTATTTATTTTTCTGTTTTGGTCAATAAGTGCCATTATACACCAGAGAAGAAAGTGGAATTTGACCCGAGATCATGGATTTACAATGTCCCCAAAGGCTTCCCTGGTGTTTCAGATGGTAAAGAGTCTGCCTACAGTGCAGGAGACCCAGGTTCGATCCCTGGGTTAGAAGATGCCATGGAGAAGGAAATGGCAACCCACTCCAGTATTCTTGCCTAGAGAATTCCATGGACAGAGGAGCTTGGTGGGCTATAGTCCATGGAGTCGCGAAGAGTTGGACACGACTGAGCGACTAACACTAACATCCACAAAAGGGAAGGACTGGAGAAGAGCCAGCCTCGCAGCTTTCTCCGTGACTTGGGGTTTCATATGGCTATAGAGGGCTCAATTTGATATGTTACTTATTATAACAGCTGTGGCAGTGCTGTTTTAAATGCATCTGTGACCTTAAAATTGAATTAACAAAATGATGGCATCTGAACAGAAAAAGTAATTATTCAAATCTCACACTTGAGGAAGAAATAGGTAAATTGGAACTTAGAGCAACCAGGATGGCAGGAGGGACTGAAATTCATGCCAGATGAGCTCTGAGTGATGCACTGACAAACTGTATCTCCTAGGTAACAGCACCACCCCACCACCACCACCAGATACCCGTGAGACATGATGAGAGTCCGCTTATAATTTTTATCTTATTTTGGCTAAGTTAAGAGGGGTCTTGATGGCTACATGAAGGTGAGTGGGCGAGGGAGCATCTTCCACAGGATCAGTTGCATGGATTTAAGGTCGCTGAGTGGGGGCCCCACCAAGGCCACTCAACGTGGAGCTGGGTACCACCACGGCCTCACCCAGCGGTGGGTCCCCTGGCTCTGAAAGTATCCACGTGTAAAGATAGTCATGTGAAAGAAATACCATGACATGGTATTTCTCAGTCTCTGATTTCAATAAAACTCCTTCTATTGGGCTGGCTGCTTCCCATAAAAACTTCTATAGAAATTTCAAGTTTAGAAACACTACCTTCAAACAAGTTAAGCTGTATCTTTACTGCAGACTTTCCCAGGAAGGAGCTAAGAATGCACTATACCACAGAGTGATTAGACAACGTAACGTTTTTAAAGGCATGCGTGTCCACCCTTGTACAATATAACAGAGACTGGACAATTTCGGGGCCAGGAGTGTTCTAGCTCACAGTTCGGGAAACCCTGCTCCAGCACAAGGAGGCCTCCTTGAATGACCATGTGGGTCTTTCTGATCCTGCAGCTGTGACTCCAGATGAGTGTGTGTCTACAAGACAATCTAACCCACGCGGTGGACCTCGCAGACCAGGAACAGCAGACATTAGGTGTGTGCTCCCCCGTGTCACAGGCATGCTGACACACTTCATGAATATTGTCTCATCTCACACTCAAAACAAGCCTAGGAGGAGATCGATCAGATTCATGCCATGATCAGATTCATTCTACTCTTCCTCTTGAGGGAACAGAGAGGTCTCACAGGATGCCCCAAGTCACACAGCTAGGGACTTGAATCCAGGCTGAGTGCTTTGAACAGTGTGCTATTAACTGAGAGGAGACATCAGGCACTAAAACTTAAAAAAAAAAATAGGAGCACCTGTGAAGTATATATCTTCCTGGGAGATTGCATAATCCAGTCTGACTGGAGGACTTTGGCTTCCAAAAAATAAAGACATAGAATGTGTGAGTCTGTGGGAGGAGGGGAGGGCAGGGCAGCTGAATTCTCAGAACAGAGAGCTGCCTGTTCAAACAATTTGCAACTTTAACATATCATCATAGACCTGCCACAGCGTCTGCTGTTCCACCGTTTGAAATAGATTTATTTGATAAAGATAGACCAAATCTCTGAGTATCACTTCATACTATTGAAGACTACCTAAAAGGGAGCATCAGTCATTTCTATGCTGGCAGGAATTTGCATCGCTGTGTTTGTGATTTCTAGCTGAGTGGAGGTTGGGAGGAAACATGAAGAGAAAGTCAGAATATGCTTTACTGAAAGCCCACCAGGGGGTCCATGCGGCCTGTACTGGTCATCAGGAGAGGCGGCCAGGAGATGAATGTCCTGTCAGTCCGGGAGAACTTCCAGATGCCGTGGGGTTCTAGAGACATGGGGCGGTGTGCTCCCCAGCAGCTCCAGCCTGTCTGCTTGCATCCAGCTCTCTTTCACTGGGTGCGTCTCCCAGATCCAGCACGTTCAGGTGTGGGGACAGGGAAGGACCTGCTCGCCTTCTGATCATGTGCCCATGTGTTCTGCCTCAGAGATTTCAGAAGGATGACCAGCAAGGTAAGATGAACTGGGGTGGGGGGTAGGTGTGTCCTCCAGGAGGGCAGCACATGGTAGAAGCCCCATCCATGACGCACCCCCATCCATGGCGCACCCCCACACCTGCATCCTGGGCCTCAGAGTGATGCCAGTTCCAAGGACCAGTCTAATGATGTCTCAAGTTAGGCATTTTGCCTTAGGCCTGCTTGTATTAATACCAGACTTTGCTTGAGAGCCAAGAAAATGTAGATTAACTTTACCTTCCTCATGGCAACCAGTGTTTATCTTGAAGATGGGAGGGGAAAACCTGGACCGTGCTTCTCTTCTCATGCTTTTGGAAAGCGCTGGTGCCATTAAACATTCCCAGACTTTGGATCCTCCCAGGCCCTCACCCTGTGCACATAGCTCAAAGCTCGGGGAAGGGGCACCGTCCTGCCAGCCTTCTGGGAGATACATCCCTCCGAGCTCAGGAGGGGCCAGCTAGGCTGCAGCCAGCCTCAGCACAGAGCTTTTCACCTGAACAGGAACTGTCAGGAAGTGTGAATGAAACACAGAACAGGACTCCAAAAGGCTTGCAGAGATTTACGGCATGTTTCAGACCACAGAATCTTGTAAAGTAAGATCCCAAAGCCTGTCTGAGCAAAGCAGGAGAACTGGCCATCATAGGCGGCTCATCGGGAGCTGTGACTAATTTCGCCTTCCTCCACATCAGTTCTTAGGTCTCCCGGGTGATCTCTGTTACTGGGGGTCCTCAAGCCCTTTGTCCTTCCCTCCCCAAGTCTGGGCCTTCAGGTAGCAGGGTGACTGAGTGAGAACACAGCTGACTTCTGGGCAGAGGGTTCTTGAAAGGCCACAGCACAATCAGCATGATCTGGTGAAGCCAGAGGGAGCAGACAAGGGGCTGCAGACGTGGTCAAGCCCTGAGGACCGATGGCTTCTTGTCCTACAGGTCATGATGGCTATGGGTGGAGATGCCCTCAGGCTTTACTTGGAGAGAAAACTTTCTGGACTCCAGCAGCAGGAATTTTCTGAAGTGGCCCAAGGATGGGCTGGTCACAGTCTCATTTAGAGGGCTCGCTTCTTTTCCCTTTTTCACTTTCATCCCTTCAGGAGTGTACAATACAGTTTTTCAGAGTCTCCGCAACAAGAGATGATGCTAAGAGACCCAGTGCAGATACGAGAATCCAGCCATCTTCCCAACCAGTTTACAAATAGAAAACAATGTCTGAAACAGTCTTCTAATTATGTTTTCAAAAAAACCAGTTTTTAATAAATATCTATTACTTATTAATGTTAACAAAGTAATGTTTTATTTAAAATGAATCAATATTTTTTAAAATTCTCAGTTTCAGCTGCTAATATGGTAAATGTTGATCAATATAACCCACATAAACAAAAGTTCTTTGGCTCCTCAAGAATTTTTAAGCATATAAAGTAATCCTGAGAGTAAGGGTGAAGTGAAGTGCACATTGCTCAGTCATGTCCAACTCTTTGAGACCCAATGGACTATATAGTCCATGGAATTCTCCAGGCCAAAATACTGGAGTGGATAATTTCCCTTCTCCAGGGGATCTTCCCAAACCAGGGATCAAACCCGGGTCACCCACATTGCAGGCAGATTATTTACCAGCTGAGCCACAAGGGAAGCCCAAGAATACTGGAGTAGACAGCTTATCCCTTCTCCAGCAGATCTTCTGGACACAGGAATTGAACTGGGGTATCCTGCATTGCAGGCTGATTCTTTACCAACTGAGCCATTAGGGAAGCCCATAAAGAGAGTTTCCCAAGTGGAGATGCCAGAGACTGAGCCTGGGGCCTCATGCACACTAAGCACGTGCTCTGCCACTGAGCTATACCCCCTGACCTAAGAAGTCTGAGAACCATCAAAGGTGGATGGGACTGAACTGGAGAAGACTAGATTAGAGAATGTTCCACACAGGATGGTGTGGGTAGGGAAAGGCTCTCATAGGGTCACTTGATAGAAGCCAGAAGTTTTCAAATGTTTCTAAGCCACCTGGGGGTGGGGAGTGGGAGGCGAAAGGCCCTGAAGACAACCAATCTTCTTCCCTGCAAAGAGGGCTCACTAAATGTGAAACAGGAATGGGCTAGCTGCTGCTGCTGCAAATCACTTCAGTCATGTCCGACTCTGTGTGACCACATAGACGGCAGCCCACCAGGCTCCGCCGTCCCTGGGATTCTCCAGGCAAGAACACTGGAGTGGGTTGCCATTTCCTTCTCCAATGCATGAAAGTGAAAAGTGAAAGTGAAGTCGCTCAGTCATGTCCAACTCTTCACAACCCCGTGGACTGTAGAGATCCACTGTTCTGTACCAAACGTCCCCAAAACTTGCACTTAAGATAACAACTATTTTATTACATCTCATGACGTTGTGAGACAGGAATTTGGTCAGAACTTAGCTGGTAATTCTATTTCACATGGTGTTGAGTGAGTTCCTTTGGTGGTTGGTCCTCGGTGGCTGGGCTGTCCAAAAAGTACAGATGTCTTTACTCACATGCCTGATAGCCAGGAGGGGACAGATGGAAGGGTGAGTCCAGCTGGGTCCCTCCCCTACCTCAGCAGTGTGTGGATTTCTTCCATGTCACGTGAGTCGGGGCTCTCGGAACTGGCATGTGTCACCCACATGATACTCGGCTAGTCAGGATACCGGCTAGTCCACATTCTAGGGGAGAGTACAAAGGGCCTCCTCTTGAGAGGAGGTGTGTCAAAGAATGCACAGGCATCCTGAGTCGGCCACAGCCGCCTTCACATCTCTCTTTTCCTTATTCATGTAGGACTTACTGAGTCCTCACAGTACATGAGGTTCTGAGCTGCATCATACGGAAAAGGGTAGGATAACACTAATATTTATAGTTTATTATGTGCCAGTCACTGACCTAAGGGCTTTACCTATGTTGACCCATTTCATTCTTGCATTAACCTATTTTATGACAAAGAAATTGAAGTTCAGAGAAGTTGCTCAAGATAAAAGGTAAAACTCAAAACTGCCCCAGTTTGTCTCGACTTCAAAGCCTGTGTTCTTACCCCTATCCTAGAGGGTCTTGCGTATCTCATCTGACACAAGTCCTGCTTCAAGAAGCCCATGTTTTGTGAGCAAAGTAAGGTATCTAAACAATAACCACAACAGGGCAGGAGTAGTAAACCAACAGATCCAGCCGTGTTCAGCGGCCGGCCGCAGGGGAAGGAGGCGACTGTCAGTTGTACAAACCAGAGGTTTTACAGAGAATATTTCACATATCTGTTTCTGGGTAAAAAATCAACATAGTGGCCTGAAACACCATTTGATTATCACTTAGCATTGCATTAGCTGCCCTGGCAGTTTTCCTCTTCCGGTGGTATTGACGGACAGGCTGGGAAGCGCGGCTGGGAGGTCATCCAGGGCTTCAGCTCAGTTCTGGATTCCGCAGAATCATTGCCCAGTTCTCCCTGTGGCCGCTGGGGTGGCTTCATGGCACACTGGCTGGATTCTAAGAAGGAGCAAACCAAAGCTACCAGGCCAAATAAGTGCCATCCCCAGACTGGACAGAATCACGTCTGTTTCATCCTATTGGTCAGAGCAGTTACAGGCCCAGTCGTGTGACAACATGCGTGGGAACTTCACGAGGGCCTGAACCTCAGAAGGGGTGTTTCGCTGGTGTCAGTGAGGCAATAGTCTATTAAGAAGAAAGACTGTAAACTGGTATTTGAACGGCAGTAGTATCCTTTTCTCCTGTTTTTATTCTGCCTCCCGCTTTGGTTGTTTCCATTATAAGTATTTGTCGTGTAAGTGTTAAAAATAAATAGTAATGTGTTATAATACTGGGAAAATGTGAAAGTATAGATACGTAACAAAGACAAGCAGGGTTTTGACAGGAAGCAATGGGACAGTTTGAGTCCTCTCTCTTCGTCAAGAAAGAGCAGACCAGAGGGAGAGACATGAGCAAAGGAGGGGAAGTGAGGTTGTTTTTCACGGAAAAACCAACGAGTTTGTCCACTGAGAAGGAAACAAAGAGAGATAAAACAGGGAGATCCAGCCTTGAAACACAAGTAAATGTAAACCTTTGTCTTTTCCTGCTATCCCGGGCTGACTTCCTGACTTCAGGTAGCTCCTCTCTATGTGATGGCTCAGAAGCCAGAAGCAGTCCCCCTCACGACGCTGCCATCTTCAGCGCAAGGCCTCCAGAGATGCTGCAGAAAGGAAAAGCCAGGTCACTGGGTTGTGCCGGGGTTACCACTGGTGCGCGTGGGGGCAGAGCCACTGTTTCTTCGACTGGAGTAGAGTTACCATCCTGTCTTGGGAGGTTGCTGCTTTCACGGTCCTCTGGCTGAGGAGAGCTGGCTTTTGTTGGGGTGTGTTTCGTCTGTGACCATTGGTGCCTCTAGGTAACTGGCTTCTTCAGCCCATGTTTGGAAAACCTGAAGAACTCACCACAGTGCGGTCCTTGGCTCCCAGGTTTCTTAGGTGGTCTTCCTAATCTCTATTTTACAGTCCACCTAACGTTTGTTTTCTATGTAAGGTCTGGCGTTTCCAGTTGTACTTAGCAGGAATAATATGGTTAAAGCACTTTATCTTTCCATAAAAGGAAGTCTCTTACATCTTTTAAATATGGTTAATACTTACATACATAAACATTCCCTTTATTCATAAATAAGTAGCAGCATAATATATGCTCTTTCTTGCCCATCTAGCTTTGATCACTTCAGAGCAGATGTTGGCCAGCACACGACACAGCACGTGGAGCTGTCCCCCCCGGCTGCTCGCTCAGTCGCCCCGCTGCGTGGGCGAGCCCAAAGCTCCTCACGGACAGTCACACGTGTCCATTTTAGTCTTCTCCTGCGACAATTAGTTCCAGGGTGAATATCCGGTACCTACACTTACATATTTTCTTACTTCTACTATCCTGGGATAAAGTACCAAACACACATAAGTTCACTACCTCTTCATAGTATAATGTTTGAGGTTCGTAACTGCCATATTGGGAAGGTTTTGGGTTTTAGTCTCAATAGAAACACCAATTGGCCCTGGCGATTTATATTCATGTACTCTAGACCAAGTTAAATTATCCTTCTAAACTTCAGTTTTCTCAAATTTATTATAGTAAGTACCATTGTGTATGTCTATTAGGTTCTGAGCACTGTTTTGATTGCTTTATTTATTTCACAAGTATAAGATTGAAACTCATTTCATAGTCAGTGATCGGAAAGATTTAGAAAGGCTAAGAAACTAAAGGACAAACTCTGGATGCAAGTTCAAGCGTGCCCGATGAAGAAACTCAGGCTTTTCCTCTGATCTTTGCCATCTGTGTTAAAAAGAGAAATAGTACTGCTTGTCTCTCAGGGTGTTACAAGGATCAAATGAGATATTAGCTATGAAGACATTTTTAAACCATGACTCGTAAAGTACACATTCATCATGATAATCTCTTACTTTCCTTGAAAACACTTTGTGGACACCAGTGTCTATTCTCACTATGACATTTGGTAATCTTCCCATAGAGCAATCTCTCATGCAGGTGCTTAAAATCACTTATTTCCTGGTGACTGCATGAATCACTTTCTTTTTAGGGGTGGTCCTCTACACATTTCCTCTTCCCCCGAGGACGTCACCCTGTTCTCTTCAAAGCTGCTGTGTTCTGAATGACGCACTATCTCCTTGGAGGTCTTGTCATGGCAATGTGACATCCATGCGAGACCTTTCCCATGTCAGCTTACAAGAGCCAAAACAATTTGGGTGAAGTTCAAGGGTGCTCAAGGGAAAGGAAGAGAAAATGGGTACGGGTGACGATGCTGTCTTCCAGGCTGATGTGAATTAGGAGTGGGAGCGGGATTCCGGAGGATTTTCTGGTTCATTCTTTAGCAATGGTGCGCAAGTGCCTATCTTTACCCACCATCAATTAACCAGGGGAAACAATTACTGTTACTGGAGATAAAATAAAGCTGGTCCAAGCATGATTCCAATTAATACTAATTCTCCATTAAGTATTTATAACTTAATGATTGTTCTCCAGATGCTATTTTCAACTGTAAGAAAAATAACAAGCACAACAATTCAAACCCACAAAAATGACATGTTGCAGATGAAAAATGGGCAAAAGGTCAGTCTCAATTAAAACAATCTGTTATTGTTTTCTGGTGTTCAGCTAAGCGCTTTATTTTTCAAATGTTAAAGTGAAACACACATAACGTGAGTTTGGCACTCGGCAGCCTGCTCTCCTCACTCCAAAGCCCTGCAGATGGTCTGGTGAACAGGATTTTTCGAGTTCTCCCCTCCTCATTCACTCCTTTTCTGCCAAAAGGCTTAAACGTTATGTTGCTGTTGAAGAGGATGCAACACAAGCAAACTGATGCTTTTCCTTTTTAACTGTGGCTGCTTTGTTCCCCTTTTCTGTATTGCATGGACCTTGGCAAGTGCAGAAGGGACCACTCAGTCTGGACCGAGTCCAGGTATCTTATCAAGATAAAAACATTTTGTTTTTGCCAGTTATTTAACATCTCACCGTTTCCCCACTCCGCCTCATTCCCATGACATTCTAGTGAAACAGAAGACACACAAGACGGTGCTGCTTGTGCAGTCCCGGAGGTTTCAGAAAAGTTCAGTAGTTCCAGAAAAATGTTATTTTTCTATAATGCCCTATTATCATTTTTTAAATGGGCAATCAGCCCCTTGCCCAGTCAATTAAGAACTGATTGTATTTGCAAATATTGATTACTCCCTTATATATGAAGCAAGGGGCTTCCCTGGTGCTCAGACAGTAAAGAATCCACCTGCAATGCAAATCGATCCCTGGGTCTGGAAGATCCCCTGGAGGAGGGCATGGCAACCCACTCCAGTATTTTTGCCTGGATAATCCCCATGGACAGAGGAAGCTGGCGGGCTACGTCCATGGGGTCACACAGAGTCTGGCACGACCGAGCAGCTCAGCACAGCGCAGCGCAGCACGCAGCGCGCGTGGGGCAGGCGCGACCGAGCAGCTTAGCACAGCGCAGCACACAGCGCGCATGGGGCAGGCGCGACCGAGCAGCTCAGCACAGCGCAGCACGCAGCGCGCGTGGGGCAGGCGCGACCGAGCAGCTTAGCACAGCACAGCACGCAGCGCGCGTGGGGCAGGCGCGACCGAGCAGCTTAGCACAGCGCAGCACGCAGCGCGCGTGGGGCAGGTGCCCGGCCTGAGCTGCTAGGTCTTTGCTTTGTTTACCTGTTTGTTGCTGTTTTTATTGTATATTTTGTTTTCTTTTAGTGGGTATAGAACTGATAGGATTTGGGAGAAAATGCCAATTTAAATCTGAAAGCCTTTTTCAGTTTTTTCCAGATAGTGTTCTTAGTTTTGTTTTTTTTTTTTAAACACTTTGGGTTCAAGAACTGAGCCTCAGGAGACTGTAGGAAGGGACAACGGCCTGAAGCTCACTTCGCGCTAAAAGAACCAATATGTACAGTGGACTTAGCAGGCATGTGTGAACTTTGATGGTGGCTTTGCAGGCAGCACTGATCTAAGACTTGAGGATGCCTGTGGTCCATGATGCAGGGAGTCAGGCGGATGGATGGTGCGTGGACAGCAAATGCTGTGGAGGACTGTGGAGGGTGGTAGGTACTGAGAAGAGGAACATACAGGGTCAGAGTCACTCATTGCAAAGGAGATCCCATTACAGAACTCTTGAGCATGATTTTGTCAAGAGCTAGAAAAACATGTGTCAAATTGCTGCAGAGACTATTAGGAATGGAAGTAGAGAAGGCCAGGGTCTGCTGGAGGTGCTGAGGGAGCTGAGGAATTGCACAACTTTACAGAGGCTGGAGGTGAGGTCTGCTGGGAAGAGACAAGCACCCTCAGCCCTGGCTCCACTTGAGGGATAACCAAGGGAGGAACCTCGGGGAGCTGAAGTCCTACAGGAGCAGGGGCTGCTTCACATCTCTCAAGGTGAATGTGACCCAGTTTGCACACACAGGTGGTGAAGCCTGGAATGTTCTCGTTACCTATTTAATCCAATTCTCAGAAACCCCCACAGGGTGGATATTAACAACTCTATTTTAGAGATGAGTAGACAGACAACAGGTCAGGAAGCAACAGTTAGAACTGGACATGGAACAACAGACTGGTTCCAAATAGGAAAAGGAGTACGTCAAGGCTGTATCTTGTCACCCTGCTTATTTAACTTCTATGCAGAGTACATCATGAGAAACGCTGGGCTGGAAAAAGCATAAGCTAGAATCAAGATTGCCGGGAGAAATATCAATAACCTCAGATATGCAGATGACACCACCCTTATGGCAGAAAGTGAAGAGGAACTAAAAAGCCTCTTAATGAAAGTGAAAGGGGAGAATGAAAAAGTTGGCTTAAAGCTCAATATTCAGAAAATGAAGATTATGGCATCTGGTCCCATCACTTCATGGGAAATAGATGCGGAAACAGTGGAAACAGTGGCTGACTTTATTTTGGGGGGCTCCAAAATCACTGCAGATGGTGATTGCAGCCATGAAATTAAAAGACGCTTATTCCTTGGAAGGAAAGTTATGACCAACCTAGACAGCATATTCAAAAGCAGAGACATTACTTTGCCAACAAAGGTCCATCTAGTCATGGCTATGGTTTTTCCTGTGGTCATGTATGGATGTGAGAGTTGGACTGTGAAGAAAGCTGAGTGCCGAAGAATTGAAGCTTTTGAACTGTGGTGTTGGAGAAGACTCTTGAGAGTCCCTTGGACTGCAAGGAGATCCAACCAGTCCATTCTGAAGGAGATCAGCCCTGGGGTTTCTTTGGAGGGAATGATGCTGAAGCTGAAACTCCAGTACTTTGGCCACCTTATGCGAAGAGTTGACTCATTGTAAAAGACCCTGATGGTGGGAGGGATTGGGGGCAGGATGAGAAGGGGACGACAGAGGATGAGATGGCTGGATGGGATCACTGACTCTATGGACATGAGTTTGAGTAAACTCCAGGAGTTGGTGATGACAGGGAGCCCTAGCGTGCTGTGATTCATGGGGTCACAAAGAGCTGGACATGACTGAGCGACTGAACTGAACTAAAACAGACAACCAGAGAAGTTGATCCATTTTCCCAAAGTCACAGACCTAGCAGGTGGTAAAGCTCAGGTTCAAATCTATTCTAATGAACAGAGTGAGGTTTTCCTCTTCTGCTCAGCCCTTCATGGGGAGAAAAGCAGGGAGACAGACACAGAAAAGCAATGAATGCCCTGAGGTAGGTTGGAAGAAGCTTTCCGTATTGTCAAAAGCAAGGTCCCTTACTTTATAGAGTGTTTACTCCAAAAGAGCTGGAAGACCAAACTTCCCCCCAACCAGTTTCCCTGAAGAAAACACTGGAAAAAAAATATATTATCCAATCTTAGTGGGAGGCAGGTGAGCACAAATATTCTGGAGTTTGTGGTGGAAGAATTAGGGGTGCAGTGTGTGGGTGTGTACTGAGTCGTGTCCGACTCTTGAGACCCCATGAACTGTAGCCTGCCGGGCTCCTCTGTCCATGAAATTTTCCAAGCAAGAACACTGGAGTGAATTGCCATGCCCTTCTCCAGGGGACCTTCCGGACCCAGGGATCGAATCCAGTCTCTTGCGTCTCCTGCATTGGCAGATTCTTTGCCACCAGCGCCACCTGGACAGCACTAGGGGTGAAGGGTAAAGAGAAGGTATCTCTCCTGCCCACCGCTGAGCAGCTCTCTGTGACCTGATAAAGAAAACACAGTTTAACGTCCTCTAGGGGCTCTGTGTATTTATGACAGTCCAATCGTGATATTTTCTCCCTGCGGCCAATGCCCTTCCAGGAACCACATAGAGACAAGTTGGGAGCTGCCATTTGAGATACTGAACTGCAGTTTTTCAGTATCCTCTAGAGCCCAATGGACCTGAGGAGCTTTCCGTCACTGAATGGCACCAGCAAGAACAATGAATTTGCAGAGTTTCACTGGGAGGAGCTGTGAGCTCTAAACTAGGTCCACGCAGCACAAAGAGTGGGTTGACGGCAAGAATGGCATGTTTTCTCTCAGAACGTGACTCGTGCTGAGTCTGTCCTCACCTGCAGCTCCATCAGAAGGAGCGTCTGATGATGCTGATCCGCAGGAGGAGAGGGAACTCTGAGCAGTTCCTCTCTTCCTGAGGTAGGGGGGCCACGGGAAATAACAGTCAGAAAGAAAGAAGTGAGTCCCTGTTGCCTATCCTGATGAGCTCTACGAAAGGAGAGGCAACTCATTAAGAAAAGGAAGAACCGTCTTAGCTTTGTCTTCTGAACTTCACGTGAATTTCTGGTCCTTCTTCCACAGACCCTTCTTTCACTAGCATCCATCCCATAGGGATGTAAGCTTCTCTGATTCCCTCCCTCTGCTTCTGCATAGAATGGGGAAAGGAAACACGGGGCATCCTCCCTTCAGTGAAGGAGCGAAGGACAACTCAGCCTCCGTGTTTACACATAAATAGCAGGAGGTTTGGCAGGGGCTGGGCTAACACATATGCCCCCTTCAGGATCCTTGCCAAGCCCTTCTGAGAAGGCTGGAGTGCACCCACTGTGCCTGCTGTTGTGGCGGTTTCTGGGGACAGGCTGTACCTCCCACCCTTCGTTCCCTCCCACAACAGATTGCCTTCCCTTTCTTCCCAAATCAGTGTGAATTCGAACAAATTTTAGACCTTGAAATCAGATTCAGGACAGCCATGATGTGCCTATGTAGAAAGGGGAATATTACAGGAAAATGTCGTTCTAAACATGGTTTTTAGCCCAGACTGAAATTCTTTCCAGATGCCTGCACAGCTTGGCAGAGGCTTGTAGGAGCTCTTTTGATCTGCACCCGTGGACTGTAACTCTATCGTGCTCTCAGTGTGGACTGCCCCAAGGGGGTCATCACTCATGTGTGTGTGTGTGTGTGTGTGTGTGTGTGTGTGTGCACCCGCGCATGCACACATGCAGATCACTGGCATGCAGCTGCTCAGACTGGGATCTGACTTGGGTTCTAGCCTGCCTCACACAACCCTCTGCTCAGTCTCCTCACTCGTGAAATAAGCCAGTGTGCTGAGTTCATGGTCTCTGGACCACTCTGGGGTTCTGATGTGCAGGTAAGTTGCTCCCTGATGAATGCTGTAAACAGGGTTTGGGATGGACTGTTCAGAAAGCCCCCAAAGGCCGCTTTCGCTCTAACGCACTGCATCTCTCCAGCCCCACGTGCACCACCAGGCGTGGGCTTGGCACCCCTGGACTGGGCACACCTGGAAGGAGGCTCTGATACGTGCCACTCTGGGAAGTTCCTCACCACGCCTCCTTTCCTGATGGTGTCTTTCTTGGCCCCACTGCCCCCCTGTACTGATCACACCAGTGTCCTCCAGGGCAAACCCTATGTCTGGTTAGCCCCAAATATCTGGCCTTGGTGCTCTTTGCAGGCCTAGGATCCCTTGGAACAGAGCATTCAGCCTGGCCGCCATGTGCCCTGTTAAACTTCTGTGGGTATCGATGGGTGTGCCAATTTATGAAAGGCTGGCCGTAGAATGCTCAGAACCAAGAGTCTGGTCAAGCCTCCTTAGACAGTTGATGATGCCCAGAATTGTGACATTTCCTGGACCAGCCCTGGACTTATGTGAGACTGGGTCTGGCAAACTCCCCAGCAGGCTCAATCAAGTGGCCCTAGACTCTGGAGAAAGCTGTATCCTGTCTGAGCCATACTCAGGATTCTATCCCAGCCTAGCAACCCTTCCTCTCCAAAGCTCATGCCCAGGGCAGTGAAAGTGAAGTCGCTCAGAAATGTCCAACTCTTTGCAACCCCATGGACTGCAGCCCACCAGGTTCCTCCGTCCATGGAATTTTCTAGGCAAGAGTACTGGAGTGGGTTGCCATTTCCTTCTCCAGGGGATCTTCCCGACCCAGGGAATGCACCCGGGTCTCCTGCATTGCAGGCAGACACTTCACCGTCTGAGCCACCAGGGAATCAAGAGCATACCAGTTCAGAAGGAGCATGATTCATTGTTCCTCTATAAGCATTTATTCCTGCTGGGACTCGGCTCTCTTATCAAAGAAAAACCAGAGATAAACACATCAACCATATGAAAATCTTAATTGCTGTGTTCTATGAGATCAGCTCCTAGTTACATCCTGGCTCTAAAAAACTACACTGGAATAACCAGTGGCTATACCCCAGGTCCCCTTTTAAGACTTCAGGCTTCCTGTTGATTTCAAACGTCCAAAGCAGCCAAGTTCATTGTCACGGATGTTGGCAGTGGCTGTCAGGAGGGACTCACCCTGAGTCAAGCTAGCCATACCACGCTGTGCTGCTCACCTTGGAGGTCACCTGAGGGCCAGCTTTGCCCAGGGATGGGGACTTTCCACTATCCCACCATTATTATTCCATTTTATTTTCCGTATTTCTCTGTTCCTTCTTAAGGGCAGAATTCTGCTTTGCATCTTTGAATCCCTGGTGACTTGTGTGATATTCAGTTTATAGTAGATGTTCAATAAATGCTTTTGAATGCATGGATAAACAGATGGTGGTTATTACTTTGCTGAAAAGGCTAAGAGCTTGAAACTACTTGTTTAAGGCTATTGCCATCATTATGGGCTTTATTCTTGCTTGGGCCAGGAAATAAGCATTTGATCCTGAACCTTGAACATTCAGCTCCTCTTTATTCACGCATCAGTACCCATGGATGTAGAATGAGATCACTGGGATAAAGAATGCTTCTGAGTCCCACAAACCTGCTATTCTGGGCTCCATGTCAAATGATGTCAACTGTGTCTGACCAGAAAATACATTTCACCTCATTTATGTGGTAGGAAATCACCTGACTTTCCTGTCTGCCCCTTTGGAAGACTTCAGGATTTGAGGCAGTTAAGAACATCTGCCTGGAGTGAGGTAGGCTTGAGCAAGGAGCCCCATACGTGTTGTCCCAGTCATCTGTGACTCGACTGTCTTCAGCAACAGGCCTCGTTGCTTCTGCGGCCTCGTACACACGCCAGGCACCATCGCAGCCGCTGTGCTATAGACGTATTCACCAGCATCTGTAGGACGGGGACTGCATTCGCAAATCACTACATCTGGCATCCTGGCTCCTTCCCTGAAAGGAAAAGTCTAACTTTGCCAAACCCTAGTTTGGTGACTTGAACTGCAGAGCTTCAGGTCATGAGAGAAAGAGTCGCAAGCCAGCCTAGCACTCTGGACCCTCTGTGTGGCAATGCAGGCCGAAGTTCAGGGAGGAGGGGAGCATCTTTCAACTTCCAGGGGGGCCTGCCTGCCTCCACAGGGGCCGTCAGCCACACCCATCTTCCACAGGTGAGTCATCCTATGCTGATAGCAAGGTTCAAAGACCCTGCGACCTAAGGATTTCCTGGAAGATAGTGATCAATTTCAATTATTGTTCAATTCTGTTGATAAATGGATACACAAATATTGGTTCTATTTCTCTGGAAAACCTTGCCTAATACACAAGGTTCAGTTCAGTTCAGTTCAGTTGCTCAGTCATGTCCGACTCTTTGCGACCCCATGAATCGCAGCACGCCAGGCCTCCCTGTCCATCACCAACTCCCAGAGTTCACTCAGACTCACATCCATTGAGTCAGTGATGCCATCCAGCCGTCTCATCCTCTGTCATCCCCTTCTCCTCCTGCCTCCAATCCCTCCCAGCATCAGAGTCTTTTCCAATCAGTCAACTCTTCACATGAGGTGGCCAAAGTACTGGAGTTTCAGCTTTAGCATCATTACTTCCAATGAACACCCAGGGCTAGTCTCCTTCAGAATGGAACGGTTGGATCTCCTTGCAGTCCAAGGGACTCTCAAGAGTCTTCTCCAACAACACAGTTCAAAAGCATCAATTCTTTGGCGCTCAGCCTTCTTCACAGTCCAACTCTCACATCCATACATGACCACTGGAAAAACCATAGCCTTGACTAGACGAAACTTTGTTGGCAAAGTAATGTCTCTGCTTTTGAATATGCTGTCTAGGTTGGTCATAAAACACAAGGTAGGGGTGCGAAAGTGTGTTTAATCGTTCACCCATCGAAGGGCACCATCTTGGCTGCCTCCAGCCTTCGCCTATTATAACTAAAGGTGCTATGAACATTTAGGTGCAGGTGTTCACACACCTTTCACTTCTCAGGGATAAATGGCCATGAGTGTGATTTCTAGGTTGTGTGGTAGTGCATGTTTAATTTTGTAAGGAGTTTTCATACTCCTTCCAGTGCGGCTGTGCACTTTCCCTTCCTGGCAACACTATACGAGTGAAGGGATTTCTCTATGCCCTTTCCAGGGTTAGGTGACTTCCCATGTTTTTTATTTTAGCCATGACTTTAGATACATAGTCATATCTCATTTTGTCTTTATTTGATTTTTCCTAATGGCTACTGGTGTTGTGCATCTTTTCCTGTGCTTATTTACCATCTACGTATACTCTTCAATGAATGTAAATTTGTCTTTTGTCCATTACATAACTAGATTTTTTTTTGCTCTTGCATTTTGAAGATTCTTTCTATATTCTAGATATGAGTACTTTGTCAGACATCTGATTTGGAAATATTTTCTTCCTATTTTAGTTATCTTTTCATACTCCCAACAGTGTATTTTACAGAGAAAATATTTCGAATTTTGATTTAGTCCAGTGTATCAAATTTTCCCATCATGAACTGTGCTTTCAGTGTCAAGTGTAAGAACTCTTCACCTAATACTAGCTCCAGAACCGGTTCCAAACAGGAAAAGGAGTACATAAGGCTGTATATTGTCACCCTGATTATTTAACTTATATGCTGAGTACATCATGAGAAACCCTGGGCTGAAGAAGGCACGAGCTGGAATCAACTGCCGGGAGAAATATCAATAACCTCAGATATGCAGATGACACCACCCTTATGGCAGAAAGTGAAGAAGAGCTAAGGAGCCTCTTGATGAAAGTGAAAGAGGAGAGTGAAAAAGTTGACCTAAAGTTCAACATTCAGAAAACGAAGATTATGGCATCTGGTCCCATCACTTCATGGCAAATAGATGGAAATAGGGGAAACAATGGAAACAGTGACAGACTACCTTTCTGTGCTCCAAAATCACTGCAGATGGTAACTGCAGCCATGAAATTAAAAGACGCTTGATTCTTGGACGACAAGTTATGACCAATCTAGATAACATATTGAAAAGTAGAGACATTACTTTGCCAACAAAGGTCTGTCTAGTCAAGGCTATGGTTTTTCCAGTGGTCATGTATGGATGTGAGAGTTGGACTATAAAGAAAGCTGAGAACCAAAGAATTGATGCTTTTGAACTGTGGTGTTGGAGAAGACTCTTGCGAGTCCCCTGGACTGCAAGGAAATCCAACCAGTCCATCCTAAAGGAGATCAGTCCTGAGTGTTCATTGGAAGGACTGATGTTGAAGCTGAAACTCCAATACTTTAGCTACCTGATGCGAAGAGCTAACTCATTAGAAAAGACTCTGATGCTGGGAAAGATTGAAGGTGGCAGGGGAAGGGGATGACAGAGGATGAGATGGTTGGATGGGATCACTGACTCAATGGACATGAGTTTGTGTAAACTCTAGAAGTTGGTGATGGACAGGGAGCCCTAGCGTGCTGCAGTCCATAGGGTCACAAAGAGTTGGACATGACTGAATGACTGAACTGAAATGAACTGAATTCCAGAATAATTTCTCCCATTCTTTTTTCTAAAGGTTCTACACTTTCAAATTTAACATTAACCTGTTATCCATTTCAAATTAATTGTTCTGTAAAGTGTGAGTGCTATGTTGAAGTTTATTTCTTTATTTTTGTTGATGGATTCCAATTCTTCCAGCACCGTGTGTTGAAAAGGCTATTCTTCCTCTTTTGACTTGCTTTGGCAACTTGGTAGGTCAGTTAGGGATGTGTGTATAGGTCTCATTGACTCAGTGCCTTGTCTCTACCAGTGCCATGCTGTCTAGATAACTGTAGTTCTAGAGTAAGCCTTAGCATAGGGGGCCTATTTCCATCTCGCTCTTCTTAGCTTGATCTTTTTTTAGTACTGTGCCTTTCCGTATAAGTTTTAGAATAATATTGTCTATCAGTACAAAAAGAAAAACTTCATGGGATCTCAATACTAATTGCACTAAATCTACAGGTCAATTTGGGAAGAACTGACATTTTTCTGTTGGGTTGACAATCATAAGATTCTCTGCTCCCCTGGGGTCCCCAACCCGTATACCATCCTGCTTGCATCTGTATGGTCCTCCTTTGATGTCTCTTGTGTTTATTTCCAGGGTTTATAGTTGTATTTAAGAGGGAATGGGCAGAGAGAGAGACATGGGTCTACCCCATCTTTTGAGCAGGATGATAAGGTTAGATTTGTTTGTGTAAACAAGAGGCAGTAGCTGGAGTCAGCTGAGTCTGCATTCAGTGCCACCCTTCCTTCTTACTCCACGCAGGGTCTTTGTGGAAGCCTCCCTATGTGTGTTTCCACTCTGTGAAGTGTGGCGACTGGGAGGATCTACTTTATAGTGTCTTTGTGGAGAATAAATGGGGCCATGGGTCTAAAGTCCTCACTGCAGTGACTGACATGCCAGTTATTGTCCACACAATCGGTGACTCTAGAAAGGTGTGGGAGGAAAAGATTGGAGCAGGATAAGATTCAGAACAGAGAGACAGTGAGGAAAATTTGTAATTGTCCAGGCAGAAATTATGAATGCCTGAATCAAGCCAGTGATGGCAGGACATTTCTTTCTGTAAACATCACGTGCTGGGAATACCAGCTTGGTCAAATCACATTAGGATTCTTAGGTAATCGAAAACTCTGAGCACACATTCCTCCCTTGTATAAAAGCGTAGCACTTGGGGGAAAGGCTCAGGAAATGCCTGAACCCTTAACATTTTATGACTAGCTCCTCTGGGAGCTCTGTGGGGGCAGGGGAGCTGGAATCCAGAACTGAGATCTAGGCTGGGCCTCCTTAGAACTACAACAGAGGAGTGGCCATGCTATGAGGCCACAGTTGTCCCAGACCCTACAGGAGGACCTGGTGTTGAAAGCCAGCCTGTCACCAACTCTTAGGGGCTGTCAGGGAAGGAGCAGACCCTTTCCCAATGAAGACTGAAGGCTGGAGAGAGTGGTCTTGCAATGGCAATTCTGTTTCCTTCAGGGAATAAACTTTTTTGAGAATTTTCATTGAGATCTGTACTGAATCACTTCCTATCCCTAAAGTTAACCAGAGCAATCTGGTGCACTTGACTGGAGTCATGGCCTGGTTCACAAACCACTCACTAGTTGTGTGACTCTGAGCAAATCACATCATCTTTCTGAACATCAGTTTTGCATCTTTAAGTTGAGAGTGCTAGTTATATAGAGGGAACCCCATGATATCTGACCTTATAATATTGGCTTTTTTGCTATGGCAGTCATTCAATTCTGCACACGTGATAAACTCACATAGAACTGTCCATGCACACATTATGCTAATATCAACTTCCTGGTTTTGATATTGTCCTATATTACATAAGATGCACCCATAGTGGGAAGCTGGGTAAAGGGTACAGGGACCTCTCTGTGCTCTTTGAAACTTCCTGTGATTACATAATTATGTCAAAATAAACATTTTTTAAAGTTAAGAAAATGCCAGTGATGGCGTTCCCTTAATAATTGGTGTGAAGATCAGACATGATAACAAATGTAAAATTGTCGTGTAAGCTGAAAGGCAGTGTGTACTCTGTGCATATGTTTCCTCTTTACCCTAGTCCTGGTGTGTGTGTGTGTGTGTGTGTGTGTGTGTGTGTGTGAATGCATTCAGAAGCTGGACAGCTGAATATCTACTTTGGTTACTCTTTGCTGGAGAGACCTAATCTCCAGGTGAATAAAGGAAAGAGAATCAGAGGCAGGGTGGGGATAGACCCTGCACCAAAGCCTCACCAAAGCACAGTCCCACAAAGATTTAAGTGCAGTGACATTTTCTTTCTCAAGCATGTGGGTGCTGCGGTCGAAACACACACCCTTGCTGCAGCGATGGATTGTGAGGTCACCTGCGTTCTACTCTCCTCTCTCTCGCTTTTCAGCTACCTGCCTTGGGACTAATCTCTCAGTTTCCTCTTCAGTGTAGAGACCACACGCAGTGGTGAGAGTGGCGTGCCCAGCACAGCACCCAACACAGAGAATAAACATTTATATCCTTGGTGTCCTACTGGCTCCTTCCATTAGCACATGGGGTGATAAGCTGGGTTACAAATTTACAAAGAAACTCTGCTTTCAGGGAAAATCATTTGACCTGAGCTCCAGGAGTGTCTTAATTCCTGGAGACAACTGGCAAAGCTGTTCATGGGGACAGGCATCAAGAGACCTGGCACATTCTGTGACTATGAGGGAGTTGTTCTGCAAACCAGAGTGGCTGAGTTTTGCCATGTGGTTAGAATGATCAAGACTGGTTTGAGCAAGGCAAAGCCCCTGATTCTTTTACTAGAGCAGGTCTTCTGGTCCTAAATGGCCCCAGAGTGAGAAGGGCTCATGTGTGGTTGGGGCGCGCAGCCTGTATCCCTGCCGCTGCTGCTTTCCAATTCTGTGGCCGTGGGTGATTAGCAACATCTGATTTGGCACAGGGCCTAGACCTCTGGCATTGAATGTGTTGATCACAGAATTGTAGCATAAGGAGGCTGGATGGATGCTCAGCTCCTTCCCTGCAGAGGAGGGGAAATGAGGTTAGAGAGGGGAGTAATTAGTCCAAGGCTGTGGAGTGAAGGCCAGAGCCAGGGCTGCCTGGCTGACTCCAACACCAGGCTTCCTTCCATTGTAGAACAAGGGCTTTGCTCAAAGTGGTGGGCTTACTGTGACACACCCAGGCCCCTTGACAGCCAGTGGGCCCAGCTGCAGCTGAGTCTGAGCTGGCCCTGAAGTGAACCACCAATCCCAGCTTTTTTCAGTCTAGGCTTGGAAAGCCAAGGGGAGAGGGAAGCTAACTCCCAGTATCCAGGGAGAGGAGAGGAGAAGGGAAAATGGCGTTGCCTCCTGGCTCAATGAGGGCCCCATCCTCTGGGTTTCACCCCCTCTTCCAGGGCAGTGGCTGTAACTCCACAGGCTCCCGCACAGGCACCATGTAGATGCTTGTCTTCCCTCTTCAGAGGCCCTTCACTGACTAAAGTCTCTCTCGTCCTCACCAAGGCTGGATTGATGATGGTTTAGTCGGTAAGTTGTGTCCAACTCTTTGCAACCTCATGGACTGTAGCCCACCAGGCTCCTCTGTCCATGGACTTCCTCAGGCAAGAATACTGTGGTGGGTTGCCAGTCCTTTTTCCAGGGGATCTCCCTGATCCAGGGATCGAACCTGGGTCTACCACATTGCAGGTAGATTCTTTGCCATCTGAGCCACCAGGGAAGACCAAGCTGGGTTAAGTCCCTCTTTTCTGTGCTTCCACAGCTCTCTGGCCATGGCGGGTGCAATGTCTCCCGCAGTGACTCAGTCTGAGAAGAAAAGATTGCATTGCTGCTTTCTACACGTTCTGGACTTGAAAAGCGTCTGGCCCCTGGCAGTCATGTGACAGGTGTTTATCAAAAGAAAGTTAGTGGGCTCCAGACCTTTCCAGTTAGGCTCCAAGCCTTGAATGCTCCAGCAAGTAGGATTTGGGGAACTTCTTCAAAAGCCTGTGCCTGACACTCTGGAAGAAGCTAACCTACACAGACTCAGCTCCCTGGGGCCACAGTGCAGAGGACATCCTGATTACGCCAAGAACAAGAGAGAGGAGCCAAACCCCTGGGCGACACGCTTCTCCCGCCACTTAACTGGCAGCTGCCTTGCTCATGGCCCTTGAGGGAAAGAAGCCTGGCACGGGTGAGAGCCGCGGAGAGAACCCTGATGTGGGCATGCGGTGAGAGACCCACGAGGCGTGACTCCAGGGAAGTCCTGGGTGGAAGGCAACCCTCCACGTCGCACTTACTGTACGAGGCAGGCCTCCTGGGGGTGTGGGCCTCGCTGTGCTTACGCAGGCTCTGGGCCCCTTGGGTCAGAGAACCGACATTGTGTGGCGTCATCCAGAGACGGCCCTTGGCCTCACCATGGATGCACACATGCCCTGTTGCTCCCCAGACCCAGGATTCTTTCTTTCCTTTTAACTTTTTGTTTTGTATTGGCTTATAGCTGATTAACAATATTGTGATAGTTTCAGGTGGACAGCGAAAGGCTGCAGCCATGCGTAGACAAGCATCCCTTCCCCTTAAAGTCCTTCCCATCTCGGCTGCCACATAACATTGAGCAGAATTCCCTGTGCTCTACAGTAGGTCTTTGTCGGTTATCCATTTTAAATATAGCAGCATGTACACGTGTCCATCCCAAGCTCCCTAACTATCCCTCCCCCCTGGCAACTGTAAACCAGACCCAGGAGTCTTGAACCTCATCTCCCAAGTGCTCTCTGGCCTCATGTTGCTTGCAGGTTCAAGTCCAGGTGCTGGGCTTTCCTCTACCTGGTCCCGTTGACCTCCTGGGCACAACTTCAGCCACATTCTCCTTTCTACATCCAACTCCACTCCAGGCTCAGTAGTTGCTGCGTTCTTTCAGGCCCCAGGTCTTTGTTCTGGGGTCCCACTGCCTGAAGTAGACACCTCTTTTTACTCTGCTCAGTTAAACCCTCCTCTTTGTTCTTAATGCCCCAAAACAATGTCACCTCCACACAAACTCTTCTCCAACATCCCATTGGAATGAAATCTCCCTTTTCTGGCATGCACACAGTGCTTCTGTGTTCATTTTATAACATAACACTTCATGCTGTGTTAGTTAGATGGTTATAACAGTCTATGATCCATCCTCTCCTCCTTATTCCTGGTAACTCGGCTTGAAGTGGGGCTCAGAATCAGGGCACAGCAGGTGAATAAACATGTGAGTGATTGTAAGGATAAATGAGAAAGATGAAAAGTCTGTTTGGTTATTGGAGGCACCATGGGGAATCTTTGCAGGTCGGAAGACTTTTGTAGGGATTTCTGGGCATGGTAGCCAAGATAATATGGTATCCAAATAGCTGGTAATTGTCTCTATGGAAACTTCCAGGGACGCCAGTCACTGGCAAGAGTCCTGGAGGAAGGAAGCAAGACCTGGGGCGGGAGGTGGGAGTGGGGGTGGATCCTGTTACTGCTTCCCAGAGAGGCAGCACTGTGGAGTGCCCATCCATGTCTGGGCTATAGAAAGATAGGTGGCTAGGCAGTCTTGGCCTTCTCTTCCATGGCTTAAAGAAGTTCAGAAATTTCCATTTGTTTTTAATACCTTTTTTTTTCTGAGGAAAAAATACGGATTAAAGCATCGTTGATCCCCCTAGAGCCCTGCAGCCAGCATCTGTGGTCCACGCCCTGACTTGTTGGCTGTGCAGGGAGGTGGTCCCCACAGCTTCATGATCCCCACACTTTTTCTGGGCTGCAAAAATGTGCAGGCTTGACCGAGTTTCAGAATCAGTTATAGCCCTACTAGCAAGGACAAAAATGCATGATGATGTGGTTACAAGGACTTGGAGATCAAATAAGAGTTCCCGGGACAGTTTGAGGAAGGCAAAAGAAGCCAGACACAAAAGTAACGGAATGAAGTTTTGTGCTGGGTGACCCCAGGCCACTCACTTAACCACTCTGAGATTTACATTTTTATTATTCTTGTAAAAAGGGATCCTATGTCACCTAATAATCATGTGAATCCCTGCCCTAGTTCCTCCCAGGATTGTGAAAGAGCAAAATCAGTGTGAAACAGGATGCTCTCTTAAACAAGGGAGAGCTCTGCAAATGTGAGTCATCCTTAGTTAGACATGGCAAGGCTGCTATGAAACTGTGAGGTTTGGCCTACACACTAAATTCTGGAACTCTCTTTCTAAAACTTCACTTTAAAGCAGATGGAAACACACTTTTTTTTAAAATTAAGGAATAAATCCCCCCAAACGGAGAAAGCATGCCTGTCTACTTATTTGGGAGTGCCTGTTGGATATCTACAGGCATCCTATCGATTTTGAATATAAATCTGAGTCGTTCCAGCACTTATCCTTGTTTAGCTAATTCAATTTTGAAGTAGATTTTGTTTAGACAGTGATTATCCATTTGCTCATTTGCTTCAGGCTCTCCTGCTTTTCCTTTGTGGGAAACTTGAGGAAACTTCCCCTGTGCAGACACCCTGAGCACCTCTGGGTTCAGCCAGCTTATGGGAAGCTGGGAAGCCGTGGTCTCCACAAAAGCCCCAAGTACTGTAGTTACCAGGGCAGCTGCAGTGAGTGTGGGGTTGCCAAGCAGATTCTGGAGTGACATTCTCAGGAAAGAAGTTGTGGGAAAGGTTGAGAAAATCTAGTCTCTGAACACATTTGTTTATATAGACAGATCCTACAAAAAATCCTCACCAAGGTCTGGAGAGAAGCCTCTTGAAAGTCCCTTGGACTGCAAGGAGATCAAACCAGTCAACCCAAAAAGAAATCAACCCTTAATATTCACTGGAAGGACTGATGCTGAAACTGAAGCTCTAATAGTTTGGCCACCTGATGCAAAGAGCCGAAAAGACCCAAAAGCTGAGAAAGATTGAAGGCAGGAGGAGAAGGGGATGACAGAGGATGAGATGGTTGGATGGCACACCAACTCCATCGACATGAGTTTGAGCAAACTCTGGGAGATGGTGAAGAACAGGGAAGCCTGGCATGCTGCAGTTCATGCCAGAGTTGGACTGGCATGGATTTAGACACAACTGAGTGATTGAACAGCACAGGCCTGATGCACAATCTGCTGGAGCTGGATCACCACACTGACCCCTGCATGGTTCAGCTGTGTGGTGTCAGCTCATAACCCCCTTCCTGTGTCCCGGAGGAAAAGGATCTCTCGTGAATACTTAGGCAGGGTTTCCTGTAACGAGCATTTAGATTCGCCACCAGACATTCAGGTTTCCCAAGCTTTGTCCATCAGAGCTACATTTCTTTGGCAGGGAAAGTTCTAATTCCATCTGTTCTCACCTTTGTCCTGGATCTATCAAATAGTCTAGCATTCCATAATTATATAATTGGTCTTCAACTAACTATCAGATCAGATCAGATTAGTCGCTCAGTCGTGTCCGACTCTTTGCGACCCCATGAATCGCAGCACGCCAGGCCTCCCTGTCCATCACCAACTCCCGGAGTTCACTCAGACTCACATCCATCAGTCAGTGATGCCATCCAGCCATCTCATCCTCTGTCGTCCCCTTCTCCTCCTGCCCCCAATCCCTCCCACCATCAGAGTCTTTTCCAATCAGTCAACTCTTCCCATGAGGTGGCCAAAGTATTGGAGTTTCAGCTTTAGCATCATTCCTTCCAAAGAAATCCCAGGACTGATCTCCTTCAGAATGGACTGATTGGATCTCCTTGCAGTCCAAGGGACTCTCAAGAGTCTTCTCCAACACCACAGTTCAAAAGCTTCAATTCTTCGGCACTCAGCTTTCTTCACAGTCCAACTCTCATATCCATACATGACCACAGGAAAAACCATAGCCTTGACTAGATGAACCTTTGTTGGCAAAGTAATGTCTCTGCTTTTGAATATGCTGTCTAGGTTGGTCATAACTTTCCTTCCAAGGAGTAAGCGTCTTTTAATTTCATGGCTGCAATCACCATCTGCAGTGATTTTGGAGCCCAAAAAAATAAAGTCTGACACTGTTTCCACTGTTTCCCCATCTATTTCCCATGAAGTGATGGGACCGGATGCCATGATCTTAGTTTTCTGAATGTTGAGCTTGAAGCCAACTTTTTCACTCTCCACTTTCACTTTCATCAAGAGGCTGTTGAGTTCCTCTTCACTTTCTGCCATAAGGGTGGTGTCATCTGCATATCTGAGGTTATTGAGATTTCTCCCGGCAATCTTGATTCCAGCTTGTGTTTCTTCCAGTCCAGCATTTCTCATGATGTACTCTGCATAGAAGTTAAATAAATAGGGTGACAATATACAGCTTTGACAAACTCCTTTTCCTATTTGGCACCAGTCTGTTGTTCCATGTCCAGTTCTAACTGTTACTTCCTGACCTGCATACAAATTTCTCAAGAGGCAGATCAGGTGGTCTGGTATTCCCATCTCTTTCAGAATTTTCTGCAGTTTATTGTGGTAAGTTATGTATAACTTGCTACTTTGCCCTGCAAAAGTTTTCTGGCATTTTCAATATCTGTGTCTCTGAGCATCAACTGACAAAAATGTGGTCACAGCCTAGGGCCTTGGTCACAATAGTTCTTTACTCATTAATTTCTTTCCTCTTTTCTTTATCCTGCATAAATTGTTGAGTATTGCTGTGTTCCAGGCCCTGCTTTAGGCACTGGATCTTCAACAATGAACCAAATGAGCAAAAAGTTGAGCCAGGTGGAGCTCACATTCTGGAGAGGACAGACAGACCACAGATGAGTAAAGTATGCAGGATGTCAAATAGTGAGAAGTGATACGGAGGAAATACAGCAAAGCAAGGGAGAGGGAGTGTTTGGAGTAGGGTTTGCTGTGTTAGGAAGGGTGGTTAGTAAAGGCTTTCCTGCTGCTGCTGCTGCTGCTAAGTTGCTTCAGTCGTGTTCGACGCTGTGCGACCCCACAGACGGAAGTTCCCCCATCCCGGGATTCTCCAGGCAAGAACATTGGAGTGGGTTGCCATTTCCTTCTCTAATGCATGAAAGTGAAAAGTGAAAGGGAAGTCGCTCAGTCGTGTCCAACTCTTAGCAACCCCAAGGGCTGCAGCCCACCAGGCTCCTCCATCCATGGGATTTTCCAGGCAAGAGTGCTGGAGTGGGGTGCCACCGCCTTCCCCCAAAGGCTTTGCTGAGAAGTTGGTATTTAAACAAAGGCCCAGATAAGAGAAAGCAGCCCGTGCAGGCGTCCAGATGCTAACGCACTGCCACTCTAGGGGCTCGTTTAGTAACGCTCCTCTGTACCAGACACTGCTCTAAGCAAATGGGACCCAGAGAGGACCAGTCTGGAGCCTGGATGCCTCTTCTGTCTCATGCATAAAAGGCCTCAGCTTGGGATCACATGAAGATCATGTGCTTTGGCAGGTGCTCAAAGCAGGACTGATCCATACTCAGAGATATTCTTGGGCAGCATTTCTTAAGTTTCCAGAGTTACAGAGGAGTTCCAGGGCAGGAAGAAGGTATTCGCGAAGCTCTGAGGACATTCCAGCAGGACTCAAAATCTCAGTTATTCCATGGGTAGCCAGCTCCATTATCAAGCAGTACACGTTGCCAACGCCTCCTTCTCTTGCCTAATGCTCTTCTATCCCTCAGGTGAGGAGAGGGTGCATCATCAAGTCAGGCTGAGGGTCTGGGATAAGCAGCCCCAGGATGGGAACATGTAAGGTTGGCTGGCTCTGGATGGGCTCTTTGCAGGAAAAAATAAGACACTGACTTAGCCCTCTTGGAAACGAGAGCTATTTAAGTGTACCTATGGGGCTTCTCTGGTGGCTCAGATGGTAAAGCGTCTGCCTGCAATGAGGGAGACCCGGGTTCAATTCCTGGGTCGGGAAGATCCCCTGGAGAAGGAAATGGCAATCCACTCTAGCACTCTTGCCTGGAAAACCCCATGGAAGGAGGAGCCTGATAGGCTACAGTCCATGGGGTCGCAAAGAGTTGGACACAACTGAGCGACTTCACTTTGACTTTCATGGGTGCCTTGAGACAGCAGGATGTTAGGAATGAAGGCACTCCAGGAACCGGTTGCAGTCCCCCTTAAATTTTTATTCATCAGCATCATTGACCCAAACAGCATCACCATATATGTAGATAATTTGGAGGGAAACTAGCTGGGGAAAGTTTAATGAATATTTTCACTGGAGCAAAGATCTCTCATAAAATAGGGAATTAAACTTTGAAAAAGCCATTGTGGGAGTGCTGTTTGGAGCAGACGCTTTGATGCTGTCAGCGTCTCCTGTGTTCAGCGGGTTGGGTGGAGATACCCCTCCTTACGCTGCTGTTCGCTACCATCATCCCTGGTACCCAGGGACTGGGTGCTCACTTCTCCTGCAGGCAGAGCAGAGGAGGTGGGATCTCATGCCCCTGGGCAGCCTGCAATTTTCCCATTTGTCTGTGTGTGTTCTCAGTCTTTCTCAGAGGTTCCCAGCCGGGTGAATCCCAGATTGTTCTCATGAATCACTTGCACCCTAATTGGGCCTGCTTGCTTGGCTCCTCCCCATCTCCCTCCCCTACTCCTGCTCAGGCCTCCTGGGGTCAGAGCTCACACACCCTGTGTGCGTTCTGCTGTGCCAGTCCCTTTAGTTGCGTTTGAGTCTTTGCAACCCCGTGTAGCCCGCCAGGCTCCTTCGTCCATGGGGATTCTCCAGGCAAGAATGCTGGAGTGGGTTGCTATGCCCTCCTCCAGGGGATCTTCCCAACCTAGGGGTTGAACCCGAATCCCTTATGGCTCCTGCATTGGCAGGCTGGTTCTTTACCACTAGTGCCACACCCGGGGATCCCAGGGAGGCCCTACCTGCAGCCAAATCCTCAACTCGGGGTCTGCTTTCAGAAACCTCAAACAAGAACAGCGACTATTTCTGGATTATAAAGTCGTGCTCCTGAGAAACAAATGCCATAAGATTCATATATGATTCATAAAAAAGCCAAGAAGTCACACTAACATTCAGTTCAGCGCAGTTCAGTTGCTCAGTCCTGTCCGACTCCTTGCGACCCCATGAATCACAGCACGCCAGGCCTCCCTGTCCATCACCAACTCCTGGAGTTCACTCAGACTCATGTCCATCGAGTCAGTGATCCCATGCAGCCATCTCATCCTCTGTCATCCCCTTCTCTTCCTGCCCCCAATCCCTCCCACCATCAGTCTTTTCCAGTGAGTCAACTCCTCACATGAGGTGGCCAAAGGACTGGAGTTTCAGCTTTAGCATCATTCCTTCCAAAGAAATCCCAGGGCTGATCTCCTTCAGAATGGACTGGCTGGATCTCCTTGCAGTCCAAGGGACTCTCAAGAGTCTTCTCCAACACCACAGTTCAAAAGCATCAATTCTTCGGCACTCAGCCTTCTTCACAGTCCAACTCTCACATCCATACATGACCACAGGAAAAACCATAGCCTTGACTAGACGAACCTTTGTTGGCAAAGTAATGTCTCTGCTTTTGAATAGGCTACACTAACATTACTGAGAAGTAAAAGGTGATAAATCCACATCCCTGCCTTTTTGCTGTGTTTTGTGATGATCTCAGACATATCTCATGATTTTCGAGTGCCTGCTATAGATGCAAAAGTGGGTTGCCATTTCCCTCTCCAATGCACGAAAGTGAAGAGTGAAAGTGAAGTCGCTCAGTCATGTCCGAGTCTAGCGACCCCGTGGACCGCAGCCCACCAGGCTCCTCCGTCCACGGGATTTTCTAGGCAAAAGTACTGGAGTGGGTGCCATTGCCTTCTCCATTGTACAGATGAATTATATGCAATTATAGTTAATTTTTTTTAAGTAAAAAGAGAACAAGCTAGATACCTATCATAATTATGATTTGCTTTGTCTTGGAGCCTATTAAATAAGATATGAATTATAAATAAGAAGATACTTTTGGAAAACTGCACTCAAAGTTGATCATTTTAGGACAGCGTGTAGATAAACTCAAGAGGATCAAATCTCAGAGAATAAGAGTTTAATAAGGTGGCCCAAATTTTTTTTACAATGATAGCCTTTCTACACACAAGCAGTGCTTAATTAGGAAATGCAGTGCAAATGGAGATGCTATTTGCATATCAAAGAACTCAAAGTCTCGAGGGTAAGTCTGATAAAATAAGTATAGGATCTAAGTCACGAAAACATTACCCCAGAGATGTAAAAGAGGGTTTAGGTAAACGCAGAATCTTCACAGGTGTCAGAAGCTTGGGACATCTCTTCCCAACTGACTTCTCATTTCCATGTAATTCTCATTAAGGTGTCGATAGAAAATTCTTTGGAAGAAGCAATGCTTATAAAACATCCATTTCTGTTATGAAGAGAGAGTCCCATTAAAGCAAAGTATCCAACTCAGATGGTCTATACCGGTAGAGCCTCTAGAAACAGAGACTTGGCCGTGCTCAGCGGGAGCAGCTGGGGTGGGGGTGGAGGAAGAAACCAGCGGCTGCACTGGGAGGAGGAAGGTGTGGAGACGCGGGCATCAGGGCCAGGGGCCACTCAGCTCTTGGAACAAAACTAAATCTCGGAGAGAAGGGAGGTCGTTTGTCCCCTTTTTTTAATTTTTATTTTATGTTGGAGGGCAGCTGATTTACAGAGCTGTGTTAGTTTCTGGTGTGCAGCAAAGTGATTCAGTTACACAGACGTGTGTATCTGTTCTTTTTCAGATTCTTTCCCCATTTAGGTTATCACAGAATACAGAGCCGCGTTCCCTGAGCTGTACAGTAGGTCCTTGCTAGTTCTCTATTTTAAACACAGCAGAGTGTTCGTGTCCATCCCAGATTCCCAATCTGTCTCTACCCCACCCCAGCCCTGTTCTCTATGTCTGTGAGTCTGCTTCTGTTTTCTAAACAAGTTAATTTGTGTCATATTTTTAAGATTCCACATATAAGCAATATCATATACTTATCTTTTTCTGTCTGACTTGGTGTGATAATCTCCAGGTCCATCTTCTTCTGAGATGGAAGGAGAGGAAATGAGGACAGATGCAGAACTTGGGACACAGGCAGCAGAGTCCCTGTCATCACTCAGCTTCCATTGTCCATGCATTTATGTTTTAATAATTCAAGTTGTACGTGAACATGTCCTTGAAACTGCCAAGCGATATAGGTGAAATACAAGCTCCCCTTGATCACATTACCATCCTAGTCTCCTGCCCAGAGATGGTCAGTCCTTTTAATCTTGTTTTTAATCTTGTGTCTCTTGCTTCTATCTATAAATAAACATCGACTATAGAAATATACAGTTTTTGCTCTGTATTTCTTTAATTTTCTTTTTTTTGAATGAGATCACACTATACATATTGTTCTGCAGCTTGTATTTTTCTTCTTACTGTGTTGGGAATAATTCACCTGAGCACCTTCAGAACCATCTCCTTGTTTAGCTGCTGCGTAATACTCTGCGGTAGGCATGTGTTTAGCTGCTGCATGATACTCCGCGGTAGGCATGTGTCGAAGCCATTCAACCACTTCTCATCCACAGAGAGATAGATTGCTTCAGTCATTGGAAACTGCAACCCCTCTGTATCTCTGTGTGTAGTTTGTTTGTTTGTTTGTTTTTTCCTGGAGAGTTAACTGGAGGCTACATTTTCCTCAGGCAAGGGGGAGGTTGGAGCCACAGGGTGCTGTCAGGGAGAGAAGCCCAGCTTGAGTGAAGAAGGTTTGGATTGGGCTGGTGGAAACCTGAGCGGTGGGTGCACAGGCAAGGCAGGTGGGAGGGTGCTGAGCCTAGACACCCCTGGGCTCGTCCTCGCCAGAACCAGGGTGTCAGGGCAAGATGCTGCTGGGAGCACAGGTTGGTTATGGCTCCCTATCAGAACCACCCCTTAGCCCTGAGAACTTGATGGGGGTTCACACTCCCTGATGCAACTTGGACCTGTTGAATCAGAAACTCTGGGGGTAGGGTCTGGCCATGCAGCCCTTAACCAGCCCTCTGGGGGATTTAAATGCACTCTAAAGTTTGTGAGCCACTGTTTAGGGATCTCCATGGCTTTCAAATCTACTTCTGCTTTATTGGCTATGCCAAAGCCTTTGTGTGAATCACAACAAACTGTGGAAAATTCTGAAAGAGATGGGAAAACCAGACCACCTGACCTGCCTCCTGAGAAATCTGTATGCAGGTCAAGAAGCAACAGTTAGAACTGGACATGGAACAACAGACTGGTTCCAATCAGGAAAGGAGTATATTAATGCTGTATATTGTCACCCTGCTTATTTAACTTATATGCAGAGTACATCATGAGAAACACTGGGCTGGATGAAGCACAACCTGGAATCAAGATTGCCAATAACCAATAATAATTCTCAATCAAGATTGAGAAATATCAATAACCTCAGATATACAGATGACACCACCCTTATGGCAGAAAGCGAAGAACTAAAGAGCCTCTTGATGAAAGTGAAAAAGTTGGCTTAAAGCTCAACATTCAGAAAACTAAGATCATGGCATCTGGTCCCATCACTTCATGGGAAATAGATGGGGAAACAATGGAAACAGTGACAGACTATCTTTTTGGGCTCCAAAATCACTGCAGGTGGTGACTGCAGCCATGAAATTAAAAGATACTTGATTCTTGGAAGGAAAGTTATGACCAACCTAGATAGCATATTAAAAAGCAGAGACATTACTTTGCCAACAAAGGTCCATCTAGTCATAGCTATTGTTTTTCCAGTAGTTATGTATGGATGTGAGAGCTGGACTGTAAAGAAAGCTGAGTGCTGGAGAATTGAAGCTTTTGAACTGTGGTGTTGGGGAAGACTCTGAGAGTCCCTTGGACTGCAAGGAGATCCAACCAGTCAATCTTAAAGGAAATCAGTCCTGAATATTCATTGGCAGGACTGATGTTGAAGCTGAAGCTCCAATACTTTGGCCACATGATGCAAAGAGCTGACTCATTTGAAAAGACCCTGATGCTAGGAAAGATTGAAGATGGGAGGAGAAGGGGACAACAGAGGATTAGATGGCATCACAAACTCAGTGGACATGAGTTTGAGTAAAGTCCGGGAGTTGGTGATGGATGGGGAGGCCTGGCATGGGGCTATCCATGGGGTCACAAAGAGTCAGACACGACTGAGCAACTAAACTGAAATGGCTCTAACAGCACCCAGGCAGCCCCGCAACACAGCCTTGTGAACCCTGTGATCATTCCTTTCTCCAGATACCCTTTCCCAACCTGCTCATTTTCTTACATGTTCTGTTGTTTGGGATTCACCAAAAACTACTCACACACATTTTCTCAGTTGTCATTGTGACATTTCCAGGAGGGCATAATTATTCTCAGCTGGAGTCCCAAGACATTAAGCAACTGCCCAAGATGGCACAGCTAGTCAGGAAGGGCAGGTCTGGATCCCCTTCTGACTGATGGTCCCCCACTTCACATGGGTACTCGAGGCCCCAGCCTCAGCCTAATCCACATGGCCCAGTCCTGCACCCTCCCCGCCAACATTCTCTGCCCACATCCAAGCTAGGCAAAGATGGCAAAGGCCCTGATCTCTTTCCCCATCCCACTGAAGAACTGCAAAGAAACTTTTATTTCTCCAAGTGATTCTCAACCTCACATATACTAAATCTACAATAATAACTTACAGCATTTTGATGGCAGACTTCTGGGTGAATTTAACTCAATCTCTTCTCTCTTTCTCCTTTGCTGTGCCCCCACCTCGCACGTGGTCAGCTCTCTGCACCAGTGTCAGAACAACACCTAGAGGGCTGAGTGCTTCCCAGTGATGGGGACAGTGTGGGGACGTGGTGACCATCACTGTGCTGGTCAGCATGGCTGCTTCTTTCTCAGGATGGTCAGGTTGGGCTGAGGCTGCCCAGAGGACGTATCCCTCGGCTGTTTAGATTCACAGTCAAGCCTATTGGTGTGGAAAGGCTGGGGAGTGGAGTGACCATTTTATACAGAGCCTCCCTTCTCTCAACACCCCACCACCACTTCTGCCTGGCTTTTCTAGAATCAGTTCTATGGTGATGGCTCATTCTCTTTTAACTCTCTGCAAGGATAAGGGATTGACTGGTACCAGGGACCACTGATGGGTGTCTCCCCCCCCCCTCCCCTCTTTGCCATCTCTGTCCATCCATTCTTACCACTGGAGGCCCAGCTCACATGGTCTCCAAGCCCTGCACTCGAAGGCCTGGGTATGGAGGACAGAACTGTCCCCTGCTCTGTGTTTCCCGACAGACCAGGGGCGCCACTCCCAGGGCCTCCCCATGACAGGGCTCTGGGGTGAGGAGCACCTTAAGATGCACAGACAGCATATGGAGCAGACCACGTCACCCACAAAAGATGGATCTCACAAGCTGCCGTCAAGGCTGGAGGGGGCAGACACTGTCCAGGCCTCTCCTGACGGCTGTTTCCTTAGGAAGCTGTGATTGCAGAGCGGCAGCCCTTTCCGTCTGCTCTGAGATGTCTGGTCATCCCTGGATGAACATTTTTCTGGCGCTCCTGTGGAGAATCGCTCTTCCCCTGCTCAGTACAGATGGTCGTGGCCGACGGCTAGAGATAAGCAGGTAACAAATCACCCGCTGTAAACATGTACAAAGATAAGCATAAAAGAGGGACATAGTAACGTTTATCATCTTCTCACAAAAACACACCAAGGGCCATGGGTGAGGCCCAGGTTTAAATAAAGGGACACCAAAAAGTGTCCTAGGTTCTATACAGGGTGGGGAGCGGCCACGGGACCCGAGAACTCAGGGCCACCAAGGGAGGACCGCTATGCTGTTTCTCTGGTTAAGCCGGTCATCTGGGAGGGACAGGTGCCCAGACTCTTAACCCCCAGCACACGCAGGCCCACGGGTGGATGTCTTGCTGAACTGTACTCTTTCCAGACAGAAAGCAAGCAGATCTTTAGGAAAATGAAATTACTTGTGTAGCTGACCCACCCATCCAGATACAAGAAGTGACATTTACACAGATACACTGAGGACCGCTGTGTAAGGAACACCTGCGATCTCACAGCCAGAGCCCAGGACGGTGACCCGTACCTCTGGCAAGACAGTAGAGGCTGGTAACCACGGCCTTCTGATTACTGTCCTGGATGTCAAAAGGAAACCCTCCTACATGCCTCTTTAAAAAAAAATGCTTTAAAAATCTCAAACATTGAAAACAGCACAAGAGGCAAGACATATTCCACAGGCGGGAGAATCAGTTTCAAAGTTCTTACTGATTTGAACCGTCAGAGACAAAAACGAGTTATTTGACTTTAATTTAAAAGGAAGAAAAAGAGCGATTGGCCATTGGGATGAGGTCTTTAAATATTTATGTGATTTTTTGGGCAATTTCTCTGGTTCGTCCTTAATATCCTGCCTGGTACATCTTCTGCTCGTGGACCATGAAACAAGAGCCTCTTCTCACTAACTCCAAAGAGGCTTCCAGAGCTTCTCCAGGCATTTCCAAAGTGCTAATGTTTTTCTAAAGAGAGAAAACTGGGTGGTCTGGAGGGAAAGTTAAGCTCCGTTTACATCACTCCCCAGGGCGCAAACAACAGCCTCCTCTACCTTCTCTTCCTCTCCTCCTTGGCGTTCAGCTAAAGGCACGCCAGCCGCTGTCATATTTTCTCCAGACTGTGGGGTGGTTCTCCTAATGGACTTGAGCTATTTTCTTGTAGGTGAAGCTAAACCTGAACTCAATTGCCCATAGAGTTCCAATGGCTTACTTCAGGCGACTGTTGGAGTGAAGAGAACATGTGGACACAGAGTCCTGGAGACAGGCCATTTATACGGATCAAAAACAAGCGCACAGAGGCGAGCGCCGTGCAGGGCGAGGCGCACTCCAGGGACGGACGCGCACTCAGCACTTGGTGTGTGGCTTTAGCTTTAGTGTTAAAATGTCAGGTGTGTTAGACCTTGTCACCAGAAGGGTTCTGAGATGCTGCTGCTTATTTTGGTTCCTAGGTTTCAATGAAAACACAATGCATTGTCCCTTTTTTTTTTTCAGTCACTTGTTTAATCATGAGATTATGGGCCATCATAAAACCTTCATTGCTCTCATATTTCTTCTTGGCAGAGTAGAGAAAAGTTAATTTGGGATTAGGTCCAGAAACATTTGACCAAGCCTTCCTGCCATTTATTACTCCAAAGGCTCTGACAGTGCTAACGAATGTCTGAAGCGTCTATCATTTTATAAACACTCGGCCCCCCAGGGTGGTGCCAATTAAATCTCCAATGAAGGACTGATGAGGGCCATCTGAATAAGAGGTAGTGACCTTTTTAACAACTTTCCAAAGGCTTGGCCTGAACTGAACACAGCCATGTGCAAGTCCAGGGGGAGGAATCCGCTCCTTTAGGGCCCCTGCTGAGTCCTGCAAGGGTTTCTGCTACTGAAGACGACATCCATCTGAGCTGTAATTAAGGAGATTCAGGCGATGGTGGTGATGGGGAGCATCCAGCTCCAGGCAGCCACAGAAAGAGAGTGGATGCTGACACATTCCCACGTGCTGGCTGGGAGCTGAGGTTTGGGACTGTCTTCCTAGAAATTGGAAGTGGGGGGAGAGATTAGAGAAACATAAAAACTAGATGATAAAGTAAGCTCTAAGATCAGCTGGGCACATCCATTCTGGAAGGAGACATGATCTGTCTCCATCGGAACAATTAGAGAAGCTGATAGGGACAGCTTGCATCGTGTTTTAAACATGGGACAGTGCACTGTGTTTTAATGTGAAATGTCGGCTGTGGGCAGGGGGATGGTCTGTCATGCAGCTAACTCACCAAGAGGTAGCCCTGAAGAGTTATAGGTGCAGACTGCTTATCTTTAAATTGGGTTTATTCCTTGCTTTTTAGTTCCTCTCTGTTACAGTAACGGTCTCAAACTTCATCTTCCCGTTCAGACACCAAAGGGCAGACCACAACTGTGTCTTGAAAAGCCACCAGGGAAAGGAAGATCTGGGGTCGGGGGAGGGGGCTGGGGGGGGGGCATTCTGCCCCAGAATGGTGTGCAGGGACCATCTCCCCATCTCCTAAAGGGTTAACAGTCAACACCTCTTACAGCCACACTCCTCAACACCATAACTCTCTCTGGCTTTAGGATGGAATGCAAGTTGACTAAAAGTCAGAGTTGAGTTGAACAGTCTGATTCTCCCACAAATATTTGCACAAGTCCCACACAGAGATGGGGGCTGCCGGGGCAGGCGGTAGTGAAAGGTGAAGAAAGCCAGGTTCCACACAGCACAGCTGGGTCATTAACAAAGGAAGCAAGAGGCTCAACCACTGGAGCCACCAATGGAGAGTCAGAAACGTTAGAGGCTGCATTTCTCGGGATGTGGTCCGTCCTGACCCCCCACCCCTCAGTCCCTGGGAGTTTGGGGGAGCTCCAACAGTACTCAGAGGACTCGGTAAAGATGAGGCACATACTAACAGGTGGCAGCAGCTCTCTAACAGACTCAGAATTCAGTATCAGCTTTGCCGTTCTGTTTTCTTGTGGGGATAGTTTTCTTGTTTCTGAGTGGATAACAGACAGTGAGAGAAGATTCCAGAACATCCATTTTCCTCCTCTGGAAGAGACTTTGCTTTGTTTCTACATGCAAAACATAAAAAACAAACAAGGAAACTGGCTGGCAAACGTGCTGCCAGATCCCATCACACTGGCTGGTGTAGAGGACAATTCCCCAGGTTCTGGCAGTCAGTGGACTGTCTTTTCATCTTGAATCAGTGAGTTTCTTTCATTTTTATGATTTGTTTTCATGGGCACTTTGTTGGGGAATTGAAAGAGATTGTTTCAAGCCCTTCTTACCAGATACCAGTTGAAACTGGAACCTCATACATGCAACTGCAAAAGAAGGTGGCCAACTTGAACTTTGAGAATCCACAGAAGCATGATTCTGTGGCCAGTTGCCAAGGCGGTGCGCCACCAGGCGTCCCCGTGCTCAGCCATCCCCACCTTGCGTTTTACTACTTTTCCCAGCATGCCTCTCACGCCGCATCCAGACGGCTCATTATTGCTCCCCGTGCTTTCCACACTCCCTCAACTTTGGGCCTTGTACCTGTTGGCTGCTCCTTCTGGAATGAGCTTTTCCACTCCATCTGCATCCCTCTGTACAGCGCCCATAGGAGTGTCTCACACCATATTCCACACTCGAGACTTTCCTCCAGTTTCCAGCCCCTGCTTCAGCCTGGTTGGTTGTGTGTGGATCATTCACATCTGTGGATACTTAGCCATGAACACGGTTCCTGGGTCCAGATCATGCTCTTAGAACCTACCAGGACCCACAGTGCAGAACTTTCCATGTAGGACACTCAGCTAATCTTTACTAATTAAAGGAATGAAAGTGTTCCATAAAGCGAAATAACTAAACCCCATTAGATTTCTTTGAAATATGTGGAGCATGTTTAACCCATCCAGTTTTTTTTAATTTCATACTCTCCTATCCCTTACCTCAATATGCAGCTTCTCATGTGTATAGATTGTGGGCTTGGCAGGGGTGGGGGGGGGGCGGGGGTTGGAAAAAAAAACAAGTCTGTGTATTTCCCTTTTACAATGTGTGAGACATACACACCCATCATAAGTACAAAGAAAGGTGGGTTCTACTGAGCCACTGAGCATACATAATGAGGCCCTGCTAGCATTTACATTTGCGCTTCATCTGTTTTACTATAGAGAGCAAAAAATATGAGAAAAGTAAAAAAAAAAACATGAAAGTCTAAGTCACACAGTAGCGTCCGACTCTTTGCAACCCCATATAATGTTTCCCACCAGGCTTCTCTATCCATGGGATTCTCCAGGCAAGACTGGAGTGGATTGCCATTCCCATCTTCAAGGGATCTTCCCGACCCAAGGATTGAACCTGGGTCTCCTGCATTGCAGGCAGATTCTAGAAAGTGCTGTTAGTTGAGGGGGACAGTTTATAATTAACCAAAAGAGGTTATTTTATAGTGCATCCAGTTTAAAAAGGAAAAAAAATGAGCATATACTTCTTAAGTGTGATTCAAAAGATCTTCTTAAGGGTAGTGTATTAGTCAGGATTCTCCAGAGATATAGAAGCAGTAGTATGGATAGATATAAAGACAGAGATATATAAACACAATTGTCTATCTATCCATGGGTCTATGTAGAGAGACGGACAGAGACAGAGAGACACAGAGAGAGAGAGATAACAACACAGAGCAAGAGAGATTGACTGGTTTTAAGGAACTGGCTCATGTGATTGTGGAGGTGGGCAAGTCCCAAATCTGCAAGGCAAGCCAGCAATCTGGAGATCCAGGGAAGAGCTGATGTTGAAACAAATCCAAAGGCAGTCTGGAGGCAGAGTTCCCTCTTTCTCGGGAAGTCAGTCTTTTTTTCTTTAACTGATTGGATGAGCCCTCCCCTGCTCCCTGCCCATTATAGAGGGTAAACTGCTTTACTCAAAGTCTACTGATCTAAATATTAATCTTACCTAAAGAATACCTTTATAACAACATCCAGATTGGTGTTTGACCAACTATCAGGGTACTGTGGCCTATAAAATTTAGCACATAATATTAACCATCATAGGTAGTATGTGATCATATATTATATATATATTTTGGGGGGAGGAGGTTACTTTACTTGAAAAAAGAAACTCCGGCTATACTGTGGAATTCTCAGATAATTCTCTGTTAATATTACTGGCCTCCACAGAAAGATTTAAAACTATAAAATGGGAAACCTGGGTCCCGGCAGTAGCGATCTAAATTGCTATGGAATGCCATTGAGAGCAGGCATTTCTGTTGTCTGTGTGCCTGCTTCCCAGAGGAGATCACCTTTGTCACGGCAGCCCTCAGGCCTTAGGGGAGGGAGCCTGGAATATTCAGGAAGGGGACTTCCTCCCAGGTTAATGACCCACAAGCCACACTTGAACCACGGCCTTCACCCTGAAGAGTGTGTGCAGAGGGGCTGATCTGGGAAGAAAGGCGTAAACAACGCCAGATGCAGACTTGAAAGGTGTCAGAGATGGCAGGATGTGCTTTAAATTTCATCAGGCTATTGGTGGAGGAGAGAGGTCCAGTTTGTGCTACGAAGCTCAGAAGGCAGAAGGTGTGAAACCGTGGAGGCTGGTGATGTATCTCAAGCCAACACAGAGCACGGTGAGCTGTCAGCTGTGAGGCACACTTTTCCTGCTGCTCAGGCTGCTGGATCACCTGTGGGGTGTGACGGCAGAGGGCAAGGCCCAGCGGCCTTTGAGATCCCTCCCATCATGTGGCCCTGGAGGTGGTGGTCTGGATAAAGAATCAGGAGCAAATGTGGGAGGTGTTTCTAATGGAAGACAGAGCCAATTTCATAGATGGTGAAGAGTTGGAAGAAGGCCGATCCCAGTTTGGACATGTTAAGTGTGAGGCTAAAATGCCATCCAAGGGGTGCTGCTCTATAACCAGTGCAGGTGAGGCTTTGGAGGGCACGTGAGAGGGTGGGGTCAGATTAGTTTCATGGTCATTTCTCAGAGGATAGTGGGTTAGAAGATGGATCCGATATTGCACAGGCTGTGTTAGAAGGTGATGAGGGAGAGCAGAGAGCCAAGAATCCTACCATACTTCCTAGGGCTGAGGACTGTGGGTCCCCATCCAAATATCATCTGACCTGTATCCCAGGAGCGGAAACCTCATGGGAGCTCACTGGAAGATGTGCTAAAGGAGATGCCATCTTGGTGCACCTTAGGAGACAAAGAAAGAAAGAGGGAAGGAGGAGCAAGAACAGAAGGCTTGGGAGAAGGAAAGACAGAGGGATGGAGAGCCATTTGACTCTCTCTCATTATACACACACTTATATATAGCTAATTAAGAAATACATTGACTATTTTCCAAAAATTCGAACATTAATTATAAGTGCATATTCTTACTACTTACCCTTCACCTCTATTTCCTACTTTTTGACTTTCCTGGGACTTAAAGCCAGAGGCAGGGCTGGGTGGCCATCTCGATATGGCAGCTTGGCTTTGCTTGCAGGGTGAAGACAGAGTCTCACGTGCTGATGGGGGGAGATGGCGGGTTCTGGGCCAGTTAGCGTGTGCCCTTCCTTCGAGCCCTGGGAACTCTGAGAATAATGAGTTACTTCTTCCCAGGACTATTATTTATTGCATCTTCAGTACAGATTTATGAATGTGTTACTTGCTTAAAAGTTGTCTTTTCCTTAATGAAAGAGCAGACATATCCTGTGTCAGCACTATCAAACTATGGGAAAATGTTCAAAGGAAAAAGATGCTTATGGTCATATCCTAGAACCTTGATTAATAGAAAGATACATATTAAAAGAACACTCCTGAACTTCCAGGCTCTAATATTCACACTTTTGCAAGTGTGGAAAATAAGGCCAACAAGCTGGAAGTGACGTGTGCACAGTTAGGTTACATGGCCAGGTCATCACTCAGTCCTGTGTTTTCTGGTGTGAAGAATAATATTTATTGCTGCTGCTGCTATTGCTGTTTAGCTACTAAGTCATGTCTGACTCTTTGGGACCCCGTGGACTGTAGCCCACCAGGCTCCTCTGCCCATGGGATTTCCCAGGCAAGAATACTGGAGTGGGTTGCCATTTCCTTCTACAAGGAATCTTCTCAACTCAGGGATTAAACCCATGTCTCCTGCTTGACAGGCAGATTCTTTATCACTGAGCCACCTGGGAAACCCATAATAGTTATTATTCCTATAATAATAGCATATTATGCTCATAATCCAGTAAGGGCCAAGATCCATAGGTGTACGCAAAGTTCAAAGGCAATGGCACAGAATTCATGGTGAGTGCTGAAAGATGGGGGGGAAGCACAGGGTCAGTCTGGGAGGGCACGGCTTTTACTCATGTGCCAGATTCCCCTAGTTCTTCCTTTCACACTCGACAAAAGATGACCTCCCTAAACAGCTGTGGTTCCTGTTAGGAATCAGGTGCTATTTTGATGATTTTGATATTTGATATTTTCTTATAACAAAACCCAGGAATGCTCAAACACTAACCCAAAGCACAACAACGCCTCTCTGTGAAATTCTAGAGGGCAATACATGCTCAAAGCTGCACAATTAGTAGTATGTACACTGATAAAGCCCCACACAGGACTGTCTGGAAAACTGAGCCACAGCCAGGGGTGCAGCCTCTCCTCCCCTTCAAGCCCAAAGAGTGTCATCAGCTGACTCCTGAACGCAAAGCCCTGACACCATCATGGGAACGGTGAACGTGACTAAGAGGAAAGTGAGGAGGGTCTGCTGCGAATGCTGAGTGATGACATGTGGATCAGCCTATGGTTAGGGGGACCTGGGTAAGAGGAGGGTCAGAGGGCGAGGTGTGAATCAGCCTATGGTTAGGGGGACCTAGGGGGAGAGGAGGGCCAGAGGGCGAGGTGGGAAAGAAGACAGGGAGAGAGGGAGGGGAGAGAGTACGTACAGACTGTAAGCACGTCATGAGTGGGGAATGGGGCTTGGCCAAGAGCAACTCGTAATTGAAGTATTATCGATATTAGGTCCTTGAACACAAGAGAGAGGGAAAATTTGAGAATCTCAAGAGGAGGTAATTGAGTTCTAATTGAAGGCAGATTCACCTATTTGCACAAATTAGGGCCAGAAGTCCAGTCCCTACAACTCTTTGTGGGAGGTGGGGTGGGGAGGTTCAAGAGGGAAGGGACATATGTGTATCTATGGCTGATTCATGTTGTTGTATGGCATAAAACAACACAATATTGTAAGGCAACTATCCTCCAATTAAATATAAATTTTTACAAAATAAAATAAAAAATAAACCTTTATTGCTTGGGAAAGGCAAAGAGGAAAGGCATGAAATTTCCTCTTCCTCCAGCGATGGTCATAGGAGAGCAGCCTCCTCTCAACTTGCACCACTGGGTCCACCCTGCTACTCAGCATCTCCCCCGCTTGCTTGCTTGCGGGAAGGCCTCACCTATTAGATTGCTCTTTGACACATTCACCCCTCCACGGAAAGGGAAGTGAGGGAATCAGTGCCAGATGTGCACACGCATGATGGATGGATGTGTTGGGATGCTCACTTGTCACTGCTCACCTCATAACATGGCTGCTCCTTTCCTTCAGGGCTAGCCATCTGTGACTCGGTGACACTGGACTGGTCCTATGCTGTCAGCTCTGCGTCCATCTCTGTGAGCTACGTGCTCCATGGCCTGGCTGAGTTTGCCCTCAGTTGACTGTGGAAAGGCACAAGCTCCCTCTAGAAAAGTGTGTTAAAGAGAGATGCCCTCAGATGCTGTCTGAGGGGAAAGGGTTGGTCATTAGAAATGTGGGAAGCATGAGACATGATAATTAGGACATAGCTTATTCCCTTTATTTCAGAAATTGGCAAAAATTAGTTAAGACCTCCTCATCCCTGTGTATTTAAATTTGGAAATTCAAAGCTTTGTTTGAAAATAATTTGCAGGGAATGGAGAGTATTGAAGTTTAGAGTTGGAAGGAAGTAGAACAATTAACTTTTAAGAGAGAAAAGGAAGAAAGAGATTATCTGGTGTGATTAGCCTTTTCCAGCTCTCTCCCCTATTGTACAGATGAAGAAATAAAAGGTCAAAATTATAGTTTTTACGTATAAATTCAGGAAAAATCCATTAAAAATAAAATGTTTATGCACACTATATCTAATCTTTCATTTTTGAAACACTGTCAGTTTTATTAATAATTTAAAAAGTAACTTATATGAGTACACACAGATCTTTTCCAGTAATTCCCCAATTTATTCTCTTATGAAATGTGACTGTCTCAATATTCACAATCTACTCCTAGTTGGGCCGCTGGGTCATAATGTAATTCTGTGAATTTTTTTCTCATTTATATTCATCCTTACGATTATTGGAGGAGAAATATAAATGCTTCCCTCATAGCTCAGTTGGTAAAGAATTCACCTGCAATGCAGAAGACCCCAGTTCGATCCCTGGGTCAGAAAGACCCGCTGGAGAAGGGACAGGCTACCCACTCGAGTACACTTGGGCTTCCCTTGTGGCTCAGCTGGTAGAGAATTCCCCTGCAATGTGGGAGACCTGGGTTCAATCCAGGAGACCTGGGTTCAGTCCTTGGGTTGGGAAGATCCCCTGGAGAAGGGAAAGGCTACCCACTCCAGTATTCTGGCCTGGAGACCTGGGTTCTATCCCTGGGTTGGGAAGATCCCCTGGAGAAGGGAAAGGCTACCCACTCCAATATTCTGGCCTGGAGAATTCTGGGGTTGCAAAGAGTCGGACATGACTGAGTGATTTTCACTTTCACTTTTCACTTTCACAATTGTTATTCTATGGATAATTATCTATGAATCAAAAGAACAGAAAAGTATCTTATGTCCATGATTTTGAAAACTTGGTATTATTAATGTATCATTAATACCCAAAGTGATCTACAGATTCAATGCAATCTCTATGAAAACACCAATGATATGTTTTGCTTAAATAGAAAAAGCCATCCTATGCTTCATATGAAGTTTCAAGGGACCCTGAATAGCCAACAGAGTATTGAAAAAGAAGAACAAATTTGGAGGTCTCACAGTTCCTAATTTACAGATGTAGTACAGAGCTAGGGTAATCAAAATAGTATGGTACTGACATAAAGGCAGATATATAAACGAATGGAATAGACTAGATAGCACAGAAATAAACCCTTACACACATGGTCAAACACTTTTCAACTAGGGGGCCAAGCCCATACAATGGAGAAGGACTGTCTTTTCAAGAAATGGTGCTAGGAAAATTGAACATATATTTATAAAAAATAAAGTTGGATTCTTATACTATATAAACAGTTAACTCAAAATAAATCAAAGACCTAAACACAAAAGCTAAAACTATAGCAATCCTAGAAAACATAGAGGAAAATATGACTTTGGATTTAGTGATGATTCTTGGACACAAGAACAAAAGCACGGGCAAAAAAAGAAAAGTAGGTGAGCTGAGCCCCTCCAAACGGAGAGCGTTTATGCACCAAAGGACACTGTCAGCAGCGTGCAAAGGAAACCCACGGAACAGGAAAAACATTTATAATCATACATCCGATAAGGGGTTAATATCCAAAATATCTAAAGAACATCTACAACTCAACAACAAATAGAAAAACAGCCCAATTTTAAAATGGGCTGATGTCTTTAATCGCTATTTCTCTAAAGAAGATATACAAATGGCCAATAAGAACATGAAAAGATACTCAATACCATTAGTCTGCTGCTGCTATTGCTCCTGCTAAGTCGCTTCAGTCATGTCTGACTCTGTGCGACCCCACAGACGGCAGCCCACCAGGCTCCCGCGTCCCTGGGATTCTCCAGGCAAGAACACTGGAGTGGGTTGCCACTTCCTTCTCCAATGTGCTGGGAGCCAGCATATGCATATTGAGTGCATAGTGCATATTGAGTGCAGCACTTTCCACAGCATCATCTTTCAGGATCTGGAATAGCTCAACTAGAATTCTATCACTGCTGGGAGCCAGCGTGAGGAACTCCGCCCATGGCAAAGGTCATGAGGAAGGAGGCTCGGCATATACAAAGGCGGGATCGAGCCTCAGGAGTCCCCCTGGAAATTCTCGAGCATCTACCCCCAAAACCAGAGTCTGCCTACTTTCTGCTTTGTGCTCTCACCTACACCTCTGACTTTACGGGGGTCTGTCCCCCACTACCTCTCTCTGAAAAAAAGTTAACTTACAGCTCCAGTTAATAATTCCTGGGTGTGATAGTGTTTCAACCTACAAACTCCTTTGGAAGTCCTCTAGCCTGCCTGAATAGGTTTTTCTGGCCACATGTGATTGCTCAGAGCCTCCCAACTGTGAGAGGCATGAGATGTTCTAAACTGTCCAAATACAGATTCCTTTGAGCAGTTAAAAGATTGATTAGAAATGGTATTGGTGAAGGGTTTTTCACTTGTTGGGCCAATGTTTGCTGCTAAGTCTCCATATCTCTTACCTGCTGTGTTCCTGGCAGTGTATTGATTAATATAGTTGGTTTAAGTAATAGCTTTAATGTTTGTAACCTTGGACCCTTGAGTTAATTCTTTTCTTGACTGAGCCCACCTCACCTTTGCCCTATAGGAATGAAGCTTTGTCCAATGCTTTTTGGAGGCTGGCGCCTGACTTTAGAATAATCACCTTTAGAGAAAAATAAGTTTCTTAAAATGTTAACAGGCCTCCGGGCCAGAAGATGATGCAAATCACCTAAACTTTTGCATATGATAAGTTTGCAGGAAGAAAGCCTGGCTTACTGCCTGACTCTACCCCTTCCCCCATTATCCTCTATGCATAACTTAAGGTATAAAAACTACTTTGGAAAATAAAGTGCGGGCCTTGTTCACCGAAACTTGGTCTCCCCATGTTGTTCTTTCTCTCACCTTCTGGCTGAATTATTTCAGCCTCTTTTCTCCACTGAATTTCCTCACTGAGCTATCCTTATTTCACCACTCTTTATATCCTTAATTAACGTTTAATTAAGCAGTTGTTTCCTGATCCTCGCCGACGCCGTCCCCGCTTCGAATTCCCTGGATCCACCGGGGCTGGACCCCGGCACCAATGCATGAAAGCGAAAAGTGAAAGTGAAGTCGCTCAGTGGTGTCCGACTCGTAGAGACCCCATGGACTGCAGCCCACCAGGCTCCTCCATCCATGGGGTTTTCCAGGCAAGAGTACTGGAGTGGCTTGCCATGCCACATCACACCTACTAAAATGGCTATTTTTAAAAAACAGAAAATAACAGCAAGTGGATGTGAAGAAATTGTAACACCTACACATTGTTGGTGGGACTGAAAAATGGTTCAGCCACCACAGGAAACAGTTTAGTAGTTCCTCAAAAAACTAAACAGAATTTCTCTATGACCAAGTAAATTCACTTCTAGAAATATACCCAAAAGAACTGAAATAGGATTCAAACAGATGCTTATATACCAATGTTTATTATGGCATTATGTACAATATCCAAAAGGTGAACAACCATAGCAGCCATCAAGAGATAAATCGATAAACATATGCATGCAATGGAATATTATTCAGTCATAAAAACTGAAATGCTGACATGTGATATATGCATGAACTTTGAAACATAATGCTAATTGAAATAAGCCTTATAAAAGGACAAATATTATTATATGATTCCCTCCATGTAAAATAAAAAAAAATTTATACAGATAGAAAGCAAATTAGAGGTTATTGGGGGCTGAGTAGAGGAAGGGAGGGGAGAATTACTGCCTAATATAGTTTCTGCTTTGGGGTGACAAAAAATTGGGGAGAATATATAGTGGTGCTAACTGTTAAACACTGTGTAATGCCTCTGAGTTATATAATTAAAAGTGGTTAAAATGGCAAACTTTAGGTTATATATATTTTCAGTCGTGTCCAATTCTTTGTGACCCCATGAATCGCAGCACACCAGGCCTCCCTGTCCATCACTAACTCCCAGAGTTCACCGAAACTCATGTGCATTGAGCTGGTGATGCCATCCAGCCATCTCATCCTCTGTCGTCCCCTTCTCCTCTTGCCCCCAATCCCTCCCAGCATCAGGGTCTTTTCCAATGAGTCAACTCTTCACGTGAGGTGGCCAAAGTACTGGAGTTTCAGCCTCAGCATCATTCCTTCCAATGAACACCCAGGACTGATCTCCTTTAGGATGGACTGGTTGGATCTCCTTGCAGTCCAAGGGACTCTCAGAGTCTTCTCCAATACCACAGTTAAAAAGCATCAATTCTTCGGCACTCAGCCTTCTTCACAGTCCAACTCTCACATCCATACATGACCACTGGAAAAACCATAGCCTTGACTAGATGGACCTTTGCTGGCAAAGTAATGTCTCTGCTTTTTAATATGCTGTCTAGGTGGGTCATAACTTTCCTTCCAAGGAGTAAGCATCTTTTAATTTCCTGCAATATAAACAAATTTAAAATGCATTCTCAGTAATAAGTGGGCTCCTCTTTTGAAAGAAATCATGCCACAAGGAACACTGCTTTGCTTCCACTCTCTTCTGCCTGCTGATGCTGTAAACTTGGGCAGGCCATTCACCTTTTCTGGACATCAGACGCAATTTAGGTTTAATGATGATTTATAGAGGAGTAAATGTGCACATATTCAATAGGCTTTGTTAATATATACGATCTGTTGTCTGCAGAGAGTCCTCTCACTAACATAGAAAGAAGGAATAAAGTCTGATGATAACAAATTTCCAATTTCTGTTTTTCTGTTTTAGACTCTTTTGTTCTTCTTCTTCTAATTTGAAGCCTTTTTTCCCCTGGCCAAACGCACACATAACCCAGCTTACACTGGAAGGGTTTTATTGCCAAGATAATTTTTTCCGTATTGGCAATGCATTAATTTCCACTGCTACTCTGAGGGCCCATTCCATTTCTCCATGTCTCCAAAGTGGCCCCAGAGCATTAGCCTGTCCTTGTCCCTCTTAGGGGCAAGGAAGGAATTCTTTCTTGCAGTGTTACTGGTGAAGATTTATTTCAAGTTTCTGAAGGGAAGTCAGGTAAATTGACCTCCAATATACCCTTCAGCCATGAGATTCGCCGATTCCTGGATTCTAAAACCTACTGAAGAAATGAGATATGATCCACTTCTCTTTCCATCTGTCCCCCAATAAAACGAACAGGACGGGGCCCCAGGTGATTTCAAATCTCCTTTCATGGATAATGGAATTCAGGTTTTTGTAGATACTGATCTTTATGACTCTTCTTTATGCAGCTTAAGAAGGTCTGACCTATTATTTGGACCCAAATCTCCCCTGAATCACGTTCCTTCTGATTTACATCCAGTTCAGACACATGGTGCTCTTTCTTAACTATATTCTGCTGGGAGAGAAAGGAAATATGAACTGTGACAATCTGCAAACGCCTTCCATCAGATTTGCCAGACTTGAGAAAGGCACGCAGGATTTTGTGTGGCCCTAATTAGTGTGTTCCTTCCACCCTCCTGGTTTCTGGAAAAGCCCTGGGTGTAACCGACAGCAGGTGGGCAGTGTCTTCCTGCAAGTCCTTTCCCCACAGCCCCGCAGTGCCCAGTCAGAATCACCACGGGGCCCTGTCCACACTCAGGCCTGACTCAGTACTTTCTGCTCCTTTGACTTCTCCCAAGCTGAGCCTCTCGGTCCCTCAAATTCAATCCTTGGAACTTGGTCTCCCACTTAGTAAGTTCTTCTCTGTCTTTCATTAGCTCCTCTGATTTCATTCCGGTCCCTTCAAAACTGTTCTCCACACAGTTTCCATAGTACTAATTGGAAAATTCAAATCATATTATGTTCACTGCTTTTGTTCAAATAGAATTGTTACTTAAAATGATGCAAAATATTTGCCTGGTGCCATCAAAGCTAAATATATAAAACCAGATACATTTCACTTGTATTATGTCTAAGACTTTCATTTTTGTGTTAGCAGGTGAAACTGGTCTGTGGTTCTCCACCTTTTGTGGTTCTTATCCAGCTTTGTTATCAAGGTAATGTGAGAAATATTTCCTCTTTATCTACTTTTCTTGAACATTTGTGTAAGATTAGAGTTAAAATTTGTTTTCCTGTTTTCTTCTTCCTTGTTTTCTCCATAAGAATATTTTTTTAGTAAACATTTAATTTAAACCTTTTTTATCTTATTCATAATTGGCTTAGTAAACATGTTTCTCTATGAACTTGATTATTTAAATTTAGATGTTTCTGTACTTATTAGGATACACATATGGCTATTTTAATTAGAATTAATTAAATTAAATATTCAGTTCCTTACTCACACTCAGTAGCCCATGTAGTTAGTGGCTACCATACTGGGAAGTGCAGACACAGACCTTCCATCATCACGAAGTTCCAGTTGGACAGCCCTGGGGTAGAGTATCTTCTGTCGGGTATTTTCGCAGCTGGCCTTTTTTAAGCGCTGTGTCCTAGCACACATCTCCATCAGTGAGTCCACGGCCTCCACATGCCGTCACTCTATTTTATTTTATTCATAGACCTGCCACTTTCCAAAAGAATCTTATTCATATGTCTTCCCCTGTTTTGATATATATAGCCCATAAGAACAAGGACTTGTCTGATTTTTTTTTTTTTACCACTGAATCCTCAGAGTATACAAGAGGGGCCTTGGAGAGAGGAGGTGTTCAAAAACTATATATTAAGTGAAGTAGATTGAATGATAAGGGAACTCCATTGATGGCAAGTTAAGATTTTTACATTAAAAAAGACATAAATTTGTACATAATAGTATCTTATCTTTCTAATCTATAGTGCCCCTCATTTTATTCTAAATAGTTTTCATCTGTGCCCTTTCATTCTCTCTTACTTATGTCGTATTTGTCAGGCACACCAGAAGTTTGTTTATTTCATTGATATCTTTCAAGATAAAACAACCTGACTAATGATCTCTATTGTATATTTGCTTTCTCTGCCATTAACATCTTCTCTTACTTTAGTGTTTCCTTCTTTTCTCCATCTTTGGGTTTATTCTGTTAATCTTGTGCTAACTTTCTTTTAACTTAGTTCAATAATGTAAGCTTTTTCTACTTTCTAACATAAGTAAAAATATTTAGGTCTCTTTTGATGTACTGTTCCAGCTAAACACCATACATTTAGATACGTTGTATCGTCACTAAATTTTTAAGGATTTTTAAGAATGTCCGTGTCTCCTTTGCTGCATGAGGTAGTTACAGGAGTGGCTTTTTCTTTTTGGTTTTTGTTTTATTTTTAGTGGTTTCTTTATTATTATTATTACAAAATGCATGAGGCTGGTTTTAGTCACCTTACATCTTGGTGAGGAAAATCTTTTCTGCATGTTACAGATTCTTTGGAATTTGTTGAAACTCGCTCTAAAGCTTGATACTTGGTCAATTAAAGCACACATACACCATGCGTTCCGGAGCAGAACGTTTGTTTAATTACTGGGTACAATGTTCCATATGTGTCCATTAAATTTTTAATTTGAAATATTGTTTTTCTGCACCAGAAGTGAGGCTGGCGTGACCCTCGTAGGAAAGAAAAAAAACAGGAAAAAGATAGTCCTTTCCCTCCTAACCTTGGGCTCTCCCTCTAGCGCCATCTGGTGGCAGAGACTAACGGAGTCGCTGGCCAAGAAGAAGTGGAGTTGCAGGGTCCAGCCCCATCACCACAAAGCCTAGTATAGGAAGATGAACTCAGAGCAGAGAAATGATGTCTTAATAACTGGCACACAGGCTATGGAATTATGATTATGATTTGCTTACTTGTGTATGCCTGGTGTTCCAAAACATTGCTACAAATAGCATCGAACCATGAGAAATTCATCGTGGTGGATAAAATCGCTAACCTGGATTTGTAAGAACAGCTCTAGAGGGAAATGAAAGCAGTGATTCGATAACTCTTTTGCAAATCTAGTCTTTCCTGTGTCTTACCTTTTCAAATACCTCTGTCCGCCCATTTACCTTTGAAGTGTTCCTTATTCAGTAGTAGAAGAACTTTATGTAATGAAATAAAAAGAATTTTTATTAGATGGAAAAGTCTCCAAATCGTTTTAGTTTATCCATGTGGTCCATACCATTGTATCCACACCGTGTTTCTCAGGCCTCGCTGATGTCACTGATCATAGCTGCTCACAGCCTAACCAAAGAGGCCGCCCCATACTTTGTGAAGTGTAACAAGGCAGGGTCCGTTCATACTCTGATGCAGCATACCAAGTGCGTGGAGGCTGCACGGACAAAATAGAACCTACTTCAGGGGACTCACACTGTGACAAAAGAGGAAAGACATGCAAAGTTGACCATAATAGAAATATTCAATCATTTTTCAAGGCACTGGTACATTTCCACATTCCTTCAGCCCAAACTGCTGGCATAGTGAGTAGCAGGCTTCCCTGGTGGTTCAGATGGTAAAGAACCCATCTGCAATGCAGGAGACCCAGGTTCAATCCCTGGGTCAGGAAGATCCCCTGGAGAAGGAATCACTACCCACTTCAATATTCTTGCCTGAGAATTCCGTGGACAGAGTCCTAGAGTTGTCCAACTCTCTCCCTGGCTCACAGCCAGTCAGTAATCAGATGCAGTTTATTTTCACAGCAGTGTCTCTAGGAATCCCCAGTTCTTTTCTTCCCAAAACCTCTTTTAGAGGACCTCACCAGCCCAGCTCCCCTCACTGCCCAGTCTGGCTTTCCTTTGCAGCCTTATCTCTTGTTTCCCCATCTACCCCCAAGCTGCTTATTTGCATTCCCTGGACCTTGTATCTGCTGCCTCCTACCCTTTACCATTGTGATCAGAGAAGGAAAGAATGATTATTCTTTTAAACATATTTTGGGGAAAAAGCACTTTTAAGAAATTAGTCCCAGGGAATGCTCACATTTGAAAGGGAGTCATCCTGATTACCTTATCCAGTTTTACAATTTGGATGTCTAAAATGATTAAAATTATTTTAAAGAGTTCATTTTTTTCATTCTCTGGGGAAAAAAATGCTGAGTCGTTATTACTCACAATTTACAAAATAAATATCCATGTATTCACAAATGCTTCTTTGGAAATTTTATAATGCTTCCAAGGACACTTATGTAATTTGCAGGGTCTACTGGCTCAGAGGTAAAGAATCTGCCTGCAATGAAGGAGACCCAGGTTCAGTGTCTGGGTCAGGAATATCCCCTGGAGAGGGCATGGTGACCCACCCCAGTATTCTTGCTTGGGGAATCCCATGGACACAGGAACTTGGTGGGCTGCAGTCCACAGCGTAGCACAGAGTCGAACATGACTGAAGTGACTAAGAGGCAGCGGAGCAGAATAAAAATGTAAGACCCTGACTTGAAAAACATCTTTCAAATGTCAAGAAGGCGATATTTGGGCATTGCAATTCCTGAGCGCAGAGCCTTCTACAACTGCACAGGTTATATGCCCAGGAACCCAGCCTTGGCCCTTCCTTTGTATCCTTCACTTTATTCCATGGGAATTATAAGAAATGTGAGCTAAGTGCAAGACTTAAATACATGAACTTCGCTACTATGAAGCCCTTGATGTTTCCAGTAGAGGCAGACAACCTCTTGGTTAAGAAAATAGCACCAAGAACAAGACTGTGTGCATCTGACCCTAATGCTACCTCTTACTAGAAGGTTACTTAGCTTTCTGCAGCTCAAGTTCCTCACTTGTAAAGTTGGGATAATAAGAGCCCCACACCATGGAAATTAGTCTTAAATATTCATTGGAAGGACTGATGTTGAAGCTGAAACTCCAATACTTTGGCCACCTGATGCAAAGAACTCACTCATTAGGAAAGACCCTGATGCTGGGAAGGATTTAAGGGAGGAGAAGGGGACAACAGAGGACGAGATGGTTGGATGGCATCACCGACTCGCTGGACACGAGTTTGAGCAAGCTCCAGGGGTTGGTGATGGACAGGGAAGCCAGGCGTGCTGCAGTCCATCGGGTGGCAAAGAGTCAGACATGAGTGAGCCACAGAACTGAACTGAACTGATGGGATTCTTATAAGGATTTAATGATTTGATATAAGTAGTGTGCTGAGGACAATTCTTGGGATGTAGAATGCTCTATAAAATTTGCGCTATTAAAATCAGAAAACATGTCTGATTTTACTTTAGCTAAATACTTTCAATATGTAGCAACATTTTATTACAAGCTTGAAGTACCAATTAGAAAAATCAAGCAAATTACAAAGTTGCACAAATTCCACTTAGAGCAGTAGGATCGGGCATAAAAAAGAAACAAGTAAACTTTGAAGCCAAGTCTAAAGTAAGTTATTAATTGGTGAATTGATTTCCTTATTCTTTCCTTTTAAAGTGCTCACTTTTGCTTACTGATTACCAAAGAGCTGGAAAGGCATGAATGAAGAGAGCAGAATCCCAGCCGTTAGAATGCAATGTGCAAAACCCCAAGGAAAGTAAGCAAATACCACTCAGAATGCTCAAAGGAAAGCCCGTGGCTTAGTCCTAGATGAGAGTATCATGGACAGAATCTGAGAAGTCCTTTTAAAGGTGATTGTTAAACTATCTCTAGAAAGATGAACTGACATCTCCCAGGTAGATTCATTCAGGGTAAACAGTATATTCAAAAGAATAAAACATAGACAGAAGTCACAGGAAGTTGAATGGAGTACGGGGAAGGGGTGGGCAGTGAGACAAGTCACACTTGACAAGGCGACTGCTTGGAAGGCAGTGGGTTCTCCTTGTTTGAACAGCATCATGATACACCGGGACCGTGTCCAGGGACTATGATCCCGCTCCTGTCCTCTACCCAGCTGACCCAAAGGCAGATGCCTGATTCAAGCTGTGTTTAGAAAAAGTGCTCTTTTTTGTTGATTTGATGTTTGCAATAGAGGAGATACTTTTGCGCTGGAATGCATGCTGCAGTGTTAAGTCGCTTCAGTCGTGTCCGACTCTTTGCCCCCTGTGGACTGTAGCCTGCCAGGCTCCTCTGTCCATGAGGATTCTCCAGGCAAGAATACCAGAGTGGGTGGCCATGCCCTCTGCCAGGGGATCTTCCCGACCCCGGGATCCAACCCTTGCCTCCTGCATTGCAGGCAGATTCTTTACCGCTGAGCCAAGGCTAGACACAGTATCAAACAGAATTGAGAATTGAAAGGCTGTTTTAATCTCTGCTATTGTAATATGACAACTAAAGTCAGGAATCTATCCCTTGGTAGACTGTATATGATACTTTCTGTTTAATCACAGAACTTAAACAGAAATTTTGGCATTAATGGTAAGAAGGGATTTTTGTTTGATGGGTATTTGCATTGCTGCTAAGTCGCTTCAGTCATGTTCGACTCTGTGTGACCCCAGAGACGGCAGCCCACCAGGCTCCCCCATCCCTGGGATTCTCCAGGCAAGAACACTGGAGGGGGTTGCCATTTCCTTCTCCAATGCATGAAAGTGGAAAGTGAAAGTGAAGTCGCTCAGTCGTGTCTGACTCTAGCAACCCCATGGACTGTAGCCCACCAGGTTCCTCCGTCCATGGGATTTTCCAGGCAAGAGTACTGGAGTGGGGTGCCATTGCCTTCTCCGGGTATTTGCATTAGAGAAAGGTAAATTCTTTTTTTTTCCATCAGCTATCAACTATTTGACTCTAAGTCTACACTGAGTATTTCACTTCAAAAAAGGAAATCTATTTTTTAAAAAATAAGGGGGGGGGGGGAAGGAAAAGAAAAGAATGCATGGAAGAGATCCAATCTTCTTGCAAAAGACAGATGACTTCTTGTGTTGATTTCTACCCTTGTTCTCAACTCCCTGAGAGCTTCCACGCTGCATCCAGCACACCACCACCCCGCCTCTACCCCGCCAACTCAGTTTTCTGTGCATGATTTGATAAAAGCCTGCATATTGAGTTTTGGCGTGATTTCCAGTCCATTTTGTGGTCATCTCTGTTGGTGGAATTTTGTCAAACACTGCTTTCAGGATAAAGCAGAACACCAGGCATCAGGGAAGAAGGGAAGGGGATGTGGGTCCTGGTCACATAAGGCATCTTGCCTATCAGTGTCTGAGAGCACACGACTTGGTGAATTGTGGGTGTTGAGTTCTTGTCAGTGTGGTCACCAAAGCCCTCTGGCAAAGTCGGCGGTGCCAAGCCCTTGCTGGCGTCAGGTTTTGTACTCCCTGGAAACCACAGATTAGCTGGCAACTGCTGTTTCCTATCAGATCAATTTGGAGATTAGTTGGGAAAAGTCCATTTTGCTTTGACCTAACGCTGGTCATGCCAAATGCCTGTGAGATTAAATAGCTGCACAGATATCTGTCAATATACACACACTAGATAAGGATCATTTACGTATAAGCACAAATCAGTTTTCAGTTATCTTTGACAGAGTCGTGGCACAGTTAATAAAAATTACTTAGGTTCACATTTGGACTGAATCAGGTAGGTAGACTCCTGTGTTCATGGAGAACAAAGCTTGCTCTTGGTAGCCAACACTTACTTTCCAGCTTTACCATCTAAACTCTGTGCTTCAATTTCTTCATCTGTAAAAAAGAGGTAATCATATTTATCCTCTCTCTTTCATATGGTACTTTGACAGTTAAAATAATTGAAGGGAAACTTTGAATTTTGAGCCCAATTTATTTTCTCTTTTATAGTTTGTACTTTTGTGTTCTATCCAAGGAATCTTTGCCTAAACCAAAATAACAAATATTTTCTCTAGGTTTTATTTCTAGAATTTTGTGTTTTAGGTTTTATCTTTAGATCTACGGTCCATTTCAAAGTGATTTCTGTGTGTGGCCCAAGGGAAGAAGGGAAGGTTTTGTTTCATCTAATTTTTTTTAAAACCAGGTTGGTCTTTTTTTCTAGCATAGTTTGCTAAAATATTATCATTTCTCAATTAATTTCTCTGAATATTTGGTTGGAAATCAATTGACTATCCTGTTTAATCAATCTATTTGTTCATCTTACACCAATTCTACATTGATGACTTGAGCCTTACAGTAAGTCTTAAAACTGGGTAATGTATCCTTCAACTTGGCCCATTAAAAAAAAACATTGCTAAGAAAATGAACAGACAAGCCACAGATAGGAGAAAATATCTGCAAAGCTAGCGTGCTGAAGGACTTGTGTTAGTCACTCAGTCGTGTCCAACTCTCTGTTAGTCTATGGACTGTAGCTCGCCAGGCTCCTCTGTACTTGGAATTACCCAGGCAAGAAAATTGGAGTGGGTTGTCTTTCCCTTCTCCAGGGGATCTTCCCAACCCAGGAGTTGAACTGGGATCTCCTGCCTTGCAGGCAGATTCTTTACTGTCTGAGCCACCTGGGAAGCCCAAGAATACTGGAGTAGGTAGCCTTTCCCTTCTCCAGGGAATCTTCCCAACCCAGGAATTGAACTGGGATCCCCTGCCTTGCAGGCAGATTCTTTACCCGCTGAGCTACAGGGAAGACTGTGGCAGTGACTGCACAACGGCAAACATTTGTCAAAACTCACAGAACTAACCTACAAAGACTGGTGGTGCGTGGGAATAAACCTTAACAAACCTGATTTTAAAAAATCATTAAGTAGTTGGCCTGAATGTCCTATCACATAAAAGCGCTTGTTCCAGCTTCAGAATTTTCTACCTCCCTTGGGAGAAGGAAGAGCCAAAATTTCCTGTGTGGCAAGTGTGACTGTGATCCTAGGCAAGGCTATATGCTCCCTACTCTTCCTGTTTTAAAACACTGGAGTTTACCTTATTAATAATGTTTAGAGCACTTGTGAATATTATCTGTCTTATCTGTCTATCCATCTACCTATGGAATCATGATGGCTTGTAAATGGGTGAACCCATTTTAGAAAACAGTTCCTCTTTAACCCATAAAGTTGAATATTTACTTTATACCCACAATTTTACTTACTTATATGTCCTTAAACAAGACTTTCACACAAGAAGTTCACAGCAAGACTACACACAGAAATTCTGAAAACAATCCAAATGCTTATCAGGAGGAGAGTGCATGAATAAATGCTGGTGTATTTACACAATGAAATGTAAACAAACCAAAGAGACGTGCTGTGATATGAATAAACTTTAGCAATAGACAATTAAATGTGAAAATAAACCTGGGAGATTATACACGGCATCGTGCCTTTTAATAAAGTGAAAATAAATTAAATACAAAATACAATTTTAAGGAATGCAGAGGGATGAAAACTAGGAATAAAACAAGGAAATCCTGAACACAAAGCACCAGCAGCGGCAGCGACCGCGGAGCCGGCGCGCAGAGGCTGCTTCCGGCTCACTCTGGTTCCCACGGCAGCGGCGCCAGCAACCAGGGATCACGGGCTCTGCCCACTTTGCATTCGCGTCTCCAGTTTTTTGATGAGAAGTGGCTTCATGCAGTTTCCAAAATCTGGGTCGGCTCACTTTTATCCTTTGGCTGCTACATTTCCTCCATCATGTCTGTAGCCTTTTGATATGTGTGTTCATTCGTGTCCAACTCTTTGTGACCCCATGGCTGTAACCCTCCAGGCTCCTCTGCCCATGGAATTTTCCAGGCAAGAATACTGGAGTGGGTTGCCATTTCCTACTCCAGAGGATCTTCCCGATCCACGGATTGAACCCAGGTCTCTAGGGTCTCCTGAATTACCAGGCGGATTCTTTACCAGTTCAGTTCAGTTCAGTTCAGTCGCTCAGTCGTGTCCGACTCTGCGACTCCATGAATCGCAGCAGGCCAGGCCTCCCTGTCCATCACCAACTCCTGGAGTTCACTCACACTCACGTCCATCGAGTCAGTGATGCCATTCAGCCATCTCATCTTCTGTCATCCCCTTCTCCTCCTGCCCCCAATCCCTCCCAGCATCAGAGTCTTTTCCAATGAGTCAACTCTTCGCATGAGGTGGCCAAAGTACTGGAGTTTCAGCTTCAGCATCATTCCTTCCAAAGAAATCCCAGGGCTGATCTCCTTCAGATGGACTGGTTGGATCTCCTTGCAGTCCAAGGGACTCTCAAGAGTCTTCTCCAACACCACAGTTCAAAAGCATCAATTCTTCGGCGCTCAGCCTTCTTCACAGTCCAACTCTCACATCTAATAGTTTATGATTTAAGAAATAAATTATAATGAAAATTTTAAATTTCTAGAGTTAAACAACAATAGTACCATCAGCCTTCAGAGTAGTGCTTCGAAGAAAATCTGTACCTCTAAATACTTACAAAAGAAAAAGAGAAAAGCTAAAAATTAAATACTTAAAATTATAAAGTTGGAAAAATGACAACAGGATGATCTCCAAAAGAGGTGCCGTAGAGAAGATGAAATGGTCAAGCTGTGCCATAGGTAAAACAAAGCAAATCAAAGCAAAAACTGAAAACCAGGCAAGTATCTACAGTGACAATAAAGAGAAAACAAAAAGCAACCAATATTTTGAATATGAAAGAAGACATAAATCATTTTAAACAGAGATTTAAAATATGATAGATGCTAACAACTGTAAAACCAGAGAAAAATGGAAAAAATAAAAAACTTGCAAAACTGACACTGAAAGAATTGAAGCAACAGTTGTAAATTTTCTGAAAAAGAAAAGCAACACAGGCTTACACTGTTTTACCAGCGTTTGCGTGTGCTTAGTCGCTCAGTCGTGTCCGATGCTTTTGTGACCCCATGGACCGTAGCCCGGCAGGCTTCTCTGTTCATGGGATTTTTCCCAGGCTAGAATACCTGGGTTGCGGTTTCCGCCTCCAGGGGATGGGCCCGACCCAGGGATTGAACCTGTGCTTCCTGCATCTCTTGCATTACAGGTACATTCTTTACCACTGAGCCACAGGGGAAGCCCAGTTTTACTAGTAAGTTCTGTCAAGTTTGGGGAACAAATCATCTCTCAATCCTTTATCACAATTCCAATAAAAGGAAAGAAAAAAGTCTATGTCAGTTCGTTTTAAAACCAGACATGGACATTTTGAGGGCGTAAAGTTATAACATTGCTTTACCCATTAATATAGATCAAAGAACTTTAAATGAAATATTAACAAATTGAATCACACTATATAAAAAGACAACCAACCAAAATAAACCTGGCTTTATACCACTTGTGTATAAAACACCTAATTTACCACGTTAATAGATTTTAAAACATATAATCATTTCAATGGATTGAGAAAAACCCTGAGATAACAATCAATATATATTCACAATTATAAACTTTTAGTAATGTACCAGTATAACGTCACTTTCGTGACCTAATAGAGGGTACCTGCAAAAACTACTACAGCAAATGCTGTGCTGAGTGCAGAAGCATTAGAAACCGCCCCATCATTCCCACTTCTGGTCAGCACTGTGCTGAATTTCTACAACAGTGAAATAAGGGCAGGAGAATAATCAACTCAGTGCAGATGGATTAGCAAGCAGAAAATAGACCAGTTTAATACCACCTAATGTGATCCTTATATGCAAAAACCTAAAGAACATGTAAATTATTAGAAAAGATACACAGATTTTAAATTGTATTTAAATTTTAAATACTACCTATTGACCACCAACAAATAATAGAAGATCTAATTTAAGAGACACTGACGTTGAAAATGGTAGAGAGTATCAGAACTTAATAATAACTCTAACAAAAGCATGTAAGTTTCTGCAGGAAGATTTAAGTGGCATAAGAGATGTTAAAGATGGATCGACTGAATGGAGAAGGATGCTGTGGTCATAGAGACAAAACAAATTGTTAAAATGTCAATTATCTAAAAGTCAATCTATTCATTCAGTATAATTTTAACTCAAATCCCAACAGGGTTGTTCTTAAAACTTGACATGCTTGATCCTGAGATGTGTTTGGGAGAATAAAATTCCAAGAATAATCAGAATACTTCAAAAGAAGAGCAGAGAAAGGAAACCTTTAACGCAAATATTAACCCATAATAATTAAGACAGTGTAGTACTGACCCCAAAGTATATCATCAAGGAGAAAAAATAAAGCTCAGAGACAGTTGTGTGCACATAAGGAACTTTAGTGAGATATACAGTGTACCAGATCAATGGGGGAAAGAAAGTATGCAAAATGATTATCCAAGTAGTTTAAGCTGTTGTCAGCTGAGCCTTTTATTTAATGGGGGGAGTAGATTTTTCTAGTGCAGTATTCACTATTAATTATTTAAAACACATGTTATTCTTAAGAAATTCAAGAGTCGGGTTTGCAATTTGGTTACAGATAGACAAAAAATCTTATTAAGAGATGAGAGGAGCAGCAGCTCTTCAGGAGTATTTGTTGCTAAACTCTTGAATGCAGGGCAGGTCCCCAGTGACGGGACCCAACACTTCCATTTACAGGACAGTGTGCTCTTCCATGTAGCCCCTTCCAGACCTTCCTGGACAGAAGGTCTCTACCAAGTTTCCCCAGATGGGTCATGCCCGCAGTTTATCCTGCCCTGCCCCTATCAGCTGTATTCTGCTGTGGCATCAGCTGGAAGGAGAAGCACCACCACAGCTGGACAGGAAGTTCACATCTAGCTTCAAGCCAAGGACCCTGGGCTGAGCTCACCTTGCAAAGACTCTGAAGTGATTGTACTCCTCCTTAGAGAATGGTGAGGTCTGCAACCACAACCAACATCTCCTCACAGAAATCATAATGGAACACAGGTCCCCCTGTGTTAGTTCATTCACTCATTCACCCATGATTCACTGTCAGTCATTCAATAAACGTTCATTGAGTCTTACCAGTTACTGTGTTCCAAATGTGGCAACTGGACGGGTTCTGCCATAATATAGAACTTCACCTCTCCTAACTCATCAAACCAAGAATGGGAAAACCAACTGAATTTCTGTGGGAACCACTGAAGGCACCAGGGATTCTCCCTGTGCTAAACTCTCCAGGACCATGTAATCTGAGTGGGAGTGACTCAGAGGGCAAGGATACCACCGCTAGCACACGCATTCCGTAGCACTGAGTTACTACCTTCAGTGAACCAGGGGAAGTCTAATCACCTTCCCTCCTCCCTCAACCAGGATAATAGGGGGCAGGACGTGCCAGGCCAAAATACCTTTTGATGCTCAGAAAAATTCTTTTCAGAGCTATTTATGTGCATGTGTGCCTGTGGGTCTGGGTTTAATAAAAGCCTGTACAACAGCCAAACTATCAAAATGTTTAAGAACCCACAAGTATGTGGCTTACCTCCTAGAGTTTTTCATGTCATCGACAATTGAGATGTTAGAATCACCCAGCTAATGTGAGAGACAGCCGTGGCACGACAGGGCGGGCCCTGACTTGGCATTAGAATGCTGGCCATTACTGAGCTTCCCGGTTGCCATGGTTCCCCAAAAGGTCCCCTAAACCCTGTGGTCCTCATGTGCTTCCCAAAAGGGCCATTTCCAGGGTGCTGAACAGGCCCACACATCCTAGTACCGTGTTCTTTAAACTCAAGATGCATTTACTCCATCCACTGATTCGAATAAAAGAAGACACAGAAGTAGGTGGTAGAGGGAACTGCCTTTCCCACTCCCTGCCATGCATCTTCCTAGACGATTTTATGTCTTCCGGGCACAGCCACGGTCATCCGTTCTGTGTGAGCTCGTTCATCTCAGTTAGCCCTCTGGTAGCCCATGTGTCTTCTGGTGCCTCATCTCCTTTCTGAGATTCTACTTGCAATTCCATTTTTTTTTTCCTACCATACTTACTGTCTCATGAAGCTCCTCTTTTTTATGCTCCGTTTTTAAGGGAGCAATTGGCCTTACATATAAAATGACAGAAAATTTTGTTCACTTCACTTAGTGGCTGGAGAATCACAGTGCGGAACCCAGACTTCTGAGGAGGCCACTGCAGGGCAGAAAGTGGAGATAAAGTGGGGCTGTCACAGGACTCAAGGGAAGGAAGAAGGGCAGTTGTTCTGCAATTGTCTGAATTTAAATCTTCAGGGAAAAGAAAAGGTATCTAAGGAGGACTTTAGTGAAGGTTTTCTATCTATTAGGCTGTGTAAAACCTGTGCTGTGTCTTCCAGATAATTTAGGATAAAAAGCTGGATCCATTCTCTTGGTTTAAGGGAATACACAGATGCTTCTTTAGTGAATACACAGATGCCAAAGGCATCTTTTTATTTCCTTCTCTTTTCTTTTTTCTTTTTTCCTCCCTCCTTCCCTCCCTTCCTTCCTTCCATTCCTTTGCAGTTCCATGTAGGATCACTAAATTTCTTGTATTCCTAAGAACGAAGTAGTCAAAAGTCAAACTCAAAGTGATATAACTCAGATCCCTTCTAATGCAAGTCCCAGTGTCTTGGAAGACCAGACACTTAAATAGTTGTTTCAAATAGTAGCTCTGCACCCAGATTACTCTGTATTTTTGGATAACTCATTCAACTCTTCTAAGCCTCTATTCCTTCCCTTGTTAAGTGAGGCACTCTTAACAATGGTCCATTAGATTATCATTGTAAGGGCTGAATAATAAAATATACACTTTTTTTTTTAAACTATAGAGTGATTACATCTTAAGTGACTCTTTTAATTCATTTCAGTCTTTTCTTGAATCCTCTGATTTAAATTGGCAGAACACCTATTTGAAAATGGTCAGTGACGGCAGTATTTTATTCCAGCGTGAACGAATCTGCGTCCGCACAGGGGCCCTGGGCCTCCCTGCCCAGCCTCGGCTCTCAGGGCTGCCGGTATGTTGTTGTGTGTCACAGAGATCAATGCAAGAGGAGAGCGCACTGATCCTGGTGTGGAGGCAGGGAGTTCTGCCAAAGCCATCTGCTCAGAGAAGTCAGAGGCCACAGACAGAGAAATGTGGTTTTAATTTTTTGAGCTAAGAAGTTTTATAAAATAATTTTCCCCATTTTTTGATGTGAGGCCTGAAGGAAAATAATAATAAAACAAAACTGGAGGAGAGAAGGTTTTTTGCCAAGTGACATTTTCCCTCTTCTTTCTGCATCTATTCCTGGAAAAAAGACCTTGACGAGTGCAGGAAAAGTGTTGGCAGTGTACCAGACCTCCTTGTTTCGCTCCTCATCATTGTGAAAGCAAATTTGTTTTTGGAGTATGAGAGGCTAAAGCCCCCACCTCACTGCTGGTTTCAAACAGTGAGTAAGGATAATGATGGTGACATTTATCAGGTGCTTACGTCATGCAGGCACGATGCAAAGCACCTTGCCAGAATGATGGTGTTCAGTCCCTGCAACCATCCTAGGAGGCTGGCAGAGAGAGGACACCCAGGCCCAGGGTGGAAGTGGTAGAGCCGAGGAGTAGTCTCTTATTAAGGGGCCTCTCTTACTCCTGAGTGCACATTCTTAAGCACAATGCTGCCTTTCTGATTTGGGAATTACAAGCCAAGCTTAAATCCTCAGATTGGAAGTTTGAAATGCTCATCTCAGAACCACAGATACACAGAATTGTAAGCCTACTCATATTGCCCCAGTTCTTTGAAAATCATGATGTTTTTTCTTCTTTTTATTAAAAAAAAATCATTTCTTTATTTGTACTTATTTTCTGGCTTCGCTGGGTCGTTGTAGCTTGTGTGGGCTTCCTCTAGTTGCAGTGAGCGGTGGCCATGGTTTGAGGTGGTGCGTGGGCTTCTCACTGCGGGGCTTCTCTTGCAGCAGAGCACAGACTCCAGGGCGCACGGTCGTCGGCAGTTGCAGCTCGCGGGCTCTAGGTCTGGGGCTCAGTAGTTGTGGCGCGTGGACTTAATCACTCCACGGCATGTGGAATCTTCCTGGACCAGGAGTCAAAGCTATGTCACCTACGTTGGCAGGTGGATTTCTATCCACTGTGCCACCAAGGAAGTCCCCACGATGTTTAAGAATGGAAAGCCAAGGCAATGGAAACCCCGCTGAATTTCTTGTTTTAAAGAAGAAAAATAAATTTTCAGAGAAAATCCAGGAGTATCCCTTTCTTTGATGTTATTTTATTGCCCTTCTTGGTTTTTGGAGGAATGAACTAGGAAGTGAAAGTGCTTTCCTGGGGAGAGGATTTGTAACATCTGAGCTCACTGAGATGGTCCAGCGAGGACCAGAAGTCCTCTGCAAAGAGTTGCCTGCCAGTCCGCCTGGTGCTAATTCTGACCAGTTATGAAAAGGCATAGTTCAGATTTGTGTTGGTAAAAGCCCCAGTGAAGGGTGTTCATGGGAACTCTCCTCACCAGTCTCACTTCACTGACAGATGGTCCTTCTCCCTTCTCCGCACAGAGCATCCTGGCAGATGCCCAGAGGAGGTAAGTGCCGCCTGGCAGCGCCTCTCTTCACTACTTGTCTCTCCCGCCACCAATTCTGTACGGGCTTTCCAAGACTCAGCTGTCTTTTCCCCCCACACTTATTTTTGCCAGTTGTATTTGTTATTTTAATTATAGACTCTAACATTTTGTAAATTGGTAAAGTATGAGGGTGATAAAATTCATGTGTGAAAAGAGTTGTTTCAGTGAAAATTATCATATTTATCAAATCTAAGACACTTGTTGAGTTTAAGTCACTATGTTATGTATAATTTAGAATGAAAGAATACTGACAATTAAACCACGCTATACTATTGATTGTACACTATTCCTGTTTCAGAGAATTTAAAATGTGGAAAAAAATTTAATTAAAAAACTTTTAATGTATATTTTATATTTGTATATAGATGGGCTTCCCTGGTGGCTCAGATGGTAAAGAATCTGCCTGCAGTGTGGGAGACCCAGGTTCGATCCCTGGGTTAGGAATATCCCCTGGAGAATGGCATGGCAACCCACTCCAGCGTTCTTGCCTAGAGAACTCCACAGACAGAGGAGCCTTGCCGGCTAGAGTCCATGGGGTCACAAAGAGTCAGACACGACTGAGCGACTTCACTTTCACTTTCACAATATGTGATTGTGACTACACAATCACATATTGCAATTTTATCTCAATCACACAAATTAGGTTAGCATGTAGGAAATTTAAATGAAACAATACGGTAAAAAAAAGTAGAGAATCAAAAACTCTATACAGGAAGTATACCTAAAGCATGAGAATTCAATATTCATTAGTGTTTTATCTTCAGTTTTGATTGACACTAGATGCTAGCAAATTTTGAAATAAGCTGATTAAGATTTGTACATTCAGTTAGTATAAATGACTTCTTAGTCATTTACATAATGTATAGTAGAGATTTGTCACAAGGCAGGTTGCAGTGTTGAAGGAAAGAAGCTCCTTCCTATAATTAGAAAGGATCCCCTGAACTGCTCTCAGCTAAAGACAGCCAATGTGCAAGAGATTAAAGCCATCATAGTAATGTGGCTTCAAGGAACGTAGGTCTGATAAGGAAAATAACCTAAGCTTCTATTTCCCATTAAATGTGAATTAGAATTTATAAAATAAGTTAAATAATTTGGAAAAACTCTACAATGAACAGACAATTGTGACCAAATATGCAGATGACTATTCACAAACACTGTGACCCAGTAAAACCTAATGGCATGAATCCAAAAGAAAAGCATATGTATATATACACGCACATATACACCATAGGAGACACACATAAAAATACTCACTACAGAAACTGGAACCAACACAATGCTCATAAATAGAAAAGAAGATGAACAAAATTTGGAATAATCATGTAATGGAATATTACACAGCAGTCAAAACTGATAACAGTGGGAAAAAAAGTTTGGCTGAAGCTAAATATATAATATGAAATGATAAAAATTACTTATAGCATAATACTCTTCTTAAAATTATAAGTAATTTTAAAAAACTGTACATTTAGTTTTGGGAATATATATTGATGTAATAAGACCAAATAAACAGGAAATTAGTTAAGAAGGACATGATATTCAGGATGGTGGTTAACCTGGGTTGAAGGGAGCAAGGAGCTGGGAAAAGGGAAAAAATATGGCTAGATGTAGTTTAAATTCAAAATGTTTGTTCTTCTTAAAGGGTGGTTAGTTCCTGGGTGTATTATATGAAACGAGATGCCAGTCCAGGTTCGATGCACGATGCTGGATGCTTGGGGCTAGTGCACTGGGACGACCCAGAGGGATGGTATGGGGAGGGAGGAGGGAGGAGGATTCAGGTTGGGGAACACATGTATACCTGTGGTGGATTCATTTTGATATTTGGCAAAACTAATACAATTATGTAAAGTTTAAAAATAAAATAAAATTAAAAAAGAAAAAAAAAAGAATTAATTGAATAAAGGAAAGCCATGCATTATGGTGATGTGTTAGGAGCCAGGGGTTACCTGTTTCTGTGCAACTGAGGTCCAAGTGAATGAATCAATATGTGAGCAAAGTGGATCTCTAAGTGCCGGCGTTTGAAGATTATAATAGGATGTATGCTGTGTGCTATTGATTCATGTGATATTTGAAGTCTGTTGTGGATGCGGTTGCTCGTTGGACATGCGTGTTATAAATGTCTCCTCCACTCTAACACTGGACTTTAAAAACAAAAATCTCTCATATCTTAATATAGACTGATTTATCTTTCTTTTCTTTCACGGTCAGTCGTGTTTGTGTTATTTTTAGGGGGAAAAAACCCAATACCTTTCTTTATGCCAAGCTCTCAAATACATATTATACTCTCCTCAAATAGCTTTATTGTTTTACACTTCACATTTAGGTCAAAATCTATCTGGAATTTACATTTTTGTTAGGTGAAAAGAGGGGTCTAGTTCCATTATTTTTGCCTAACGATATGTCATTAACCCAGCGCCTTTTAATGACGAGGCCGTTGTTTCTTTCAGTAAACTCACTGTCACTTTTCTCAGTGATGCGTGAGTTTGGTTTTGCATGCTCCGTGACAGTTTGCTGTTCAGTTGGTCTTTTTTGCACCATTAATAGATTTATAATATCTTGTGATATCTGATAGGATACGTTCTCCAATTTGACATGTCTTCTTCCAGATTGTTGTGCATATTCCAGATTCTTCAGATTTTTGTATGAATTTTACAATCACACATATATATGACTGCAATTCATATGTGTATGTGTACAATCATATCTGTCTACATTGTATAGACCAAGCTTGCATACTGAGAATAGTTCACTTAGTCATAATGTACTATTATTTTTACATATTATTGGATTTGATTTGCTAATATTTATTGAAGGACTTATGCATCTCTGCTTATGAAGTGATTAATCTGTAGTGTTCCTAACTTACAATGTCCTTGTGAGGTTTCCAGATCAAAATTTTGCCTGACCCCATAAAAAGACCTGCTGGTCTTACCCTCCCTTCTTTATAGAGCTTCTCTTTCATTTGCTCCTGTTGACCCTGCTATGCTCAATTTGGATCTTACTCCTAGTATTTTCTCCTCAGTTCAAGTTTCATCCCTGAACAAGGGCTTCCCTGGTGGCTGAGAGGGTAAAGCGTCTGTCTGCAATGCAGGAGACCCGAGTTCAATTCCTGTGTTGGGAAGATCCCCTGGAGAAGGAAATGGCAACCCACTCCGGAACCCTTTCCTGGAAAATCCCATGGTCGGAGAAGCCTAGTAGGCTACAGTCCATGGGGTCACAAAGAGTCAGACACGACTAAGCAAATTTCACTTTCTTTCAGAAAAGTTTCATCCCAGAAATGAGTCTTTTGGGGTTGTCTTGAGAATCAACAGGGCCCAGAACCCTCCACAAACCATCTGACACTATCATGGCCCCTATACAATGGCAACCCACTCCGGTACTCTTGCCTGGAGAATCCCAGGGACGGGGGAGCCTAGTGGGCTGCCGTCTATGGGGTCGCACAGAGTCGGACACGACTGAAGCGACTTGGCAGCAGCAGCAGCATACTCATCCTCAGGTTAAAGCCTGCAAAAGACCCTTTCAGTGATGCCTGGTGGCTTCATAATAACCTATTAGATGATCAGTTGTAACTGTTGATACTTTAGAGATTCTCTACTTATAAACGTGGCCTTCCCTGGTGGGTCAGTGGTAAAGAATCCACCTGCTGATGCAGGAGATGTGGGCTTGATTTCTGGGTCGGGAAGATCCCCTGGAGAAGGAAATGGCAACCCACTCCAGTATTTTGCCTGGGAAATCCCATGGACAGACGAGGCTGGAGGGTTACAGTCCATGGGGTCACAAAGAGTCAGACACGACTTAGAGACTAAACAACACAACTTATCAGTGTAGCCAAATACCCCTTTGGCCTCCCTCCACTGTCTCCTATGACATTTAAGACCGTGAGAATCTTGTTACAACTGATGGTTTGTCTCCACTCACTTATATTTTGATGTGTATCAGGATGTCTTGTCACTGAGTATCGGACTTAAAGTTGTTTGAGACGTTTTGGCTTTTGTATCCTGGGTGACCCCAGGGACTGTTTGGAGGGGTGATCCAACTCATGGAACTCACAATCGTCTTGCCGCTCAGCTGTATCCAACTCCAGACATCTGTACCAAGGGCCAACCCTGACAAACAACGAGAAATGCCTCACGGCTGAAACCTTAAATGCAGGCTCACGTTTGTATCCTTCTTACTCTCCTTCTCCCACACCTTATTACAACTATTGTTTAAATTCACAGAGAACCCAAGGTTGTTTTTCTCTCCATGTTCTCCCAATTAGACGTTCTCTCTATCTCTTTCTTTTTCTCTCTCCTCTTCTTTTTTTTCTCTCTCTCTCCGCTCAGCTTACCCCAGGGCTACAGATCATGATTAGACTGGAAATTCCATGAGAGGCATAGCCATCCAATTCCCCCAGTAATGCACATGAAGCTGAACACGTTATCAACTCTCAGTAAGTGTCTATTGAATGACTAGCACAATCTCACAACTATAGACTCACCATAACATGTTCTCCATTTTACTCAGTGCCTTGCATTTGATTATAACTTGTTTTGTTTGCTTTTGACATGCTTCTTCTCTTGTTATTCTCAGTAGTTACTTCAAACTTTTAGTTTCAAATTAAGTCTCTTACCAACCACTCATTCTCAAGCACTGTTATTCATGATTTTATTCATTAATTCAACAAATCGGTTGCCAGAAACTCTTGTATTGGGAGCTCAACAGTGAGCAAAAGAAGGCACGGTTCAAGCTCTCATGGAGCCTACAGTTTAAGGGAGGATACAAACATGACTCAAATAATTAGGGGGAAATTATAATTCAGATACATTCTCTGAAGAAGAGGGACTTGGCTATGTAACACCAATAATAAAGCAAGCTGACCTAGGTAGGAGCATTCCAGAAGGCTTCCTACAGAATACCATTTGGATGGCACTGCGGTGGGTGCGTTGGAAGTAACTAGAGAGAGGCAGGTGAGTAGTGGACGGAATCCTGCCTGAGTGAAATACCACTTTCAAAGCCCTGATGGCTTCCTTCTGTGTCTCTTGACTACACAGATTAAAATATACAATCTGAGGATGCTAGCACTCTGGCCTCTGGCATCCCAATTCCTCACTTTCCTAATATATCCATTAGTCTCTCACAACCATGTTAATAAAAATCTGCTGTAAGAGGCAGAATTCCTCTCCAAGCCCCTTTGGCTCATCTAGTCCCTCCAGTGACTTCACCACACTTTTTTCCCCAGATGTCTAGATTAGATAAACATAATTGACTTTGTACTTCTTCAGGCCTCAGTTTTCCTACTTATCACATGAGCAGTTTAGATTCTGGGAGCTCTAGGCCATTCTCAGTCCCAGCAGCTTCTGAAAGGAGTTCCCTTCAGCTGATAGAGGGCAGTGGCAATTACACAGCATTTTGCAGAGAAAGGAGGCCCACTGTCTTGATGCAGGCCTGCCTCACCCCATGCCCTGTGTCTCTGGGTCTCCACTGTGTCTACATTCCCACAGCCCCTGGTGACAGCTCTTTCTGTTCTATAAGTACAGGATGAATCAGGTGTCGACAGAAATCTGCCGAGTATTTGCCCTTTTGGACAGTGGGAAATGAAAGCAGACCCCTGGATAAAGCTTACTAAACTGAGGGACAGACTGGAGCCAGGCTGAAGGAGTCGAGCAAGGGAAGGGGTCAAGAGACCCTTCCCCCAGGGGCCTAGAAAAGCACGTCCAGGGCTGGTCCTGTCTCTCAGTTTCCGTGGTTTTCACCATCAATCCCCTGGTTAAAACACCACAGAACATGTTAAAACAAACAATGCTGTTACCAGGTATCATTAGCCTGAAACAAAAGCAAAGCAGCCACTGCTATCTGTTAATTGATTCCAGAAGTTAAGCCTTGTATGCTCTTATCCTGAGGATTTAGGGCAAGGTCATAGGCAGCTGGGAACATACTTTCTTTTTGGAACAGTGGGGCTTGACCTAGAGGAAACTCTCTTAATTTCAAATGTACAAGTTCTTGTCTCCCAAGTTCCTTTTTATATCATCACTTCCCCTACCCTGTGGACATCCCGCCCTAAGGGACGTGGCTCCCACCCCACTCTTCTCCTCCAGGCTGGTCCTTGCTGCGCACCTTGCTCTCATTTCCTCTCCCTCTCTCTTAGTGACCCTCTCTATCTCTCTCCCTAATCCGATTCATGCCTTCAACCACTTCTCAGACCTCATCTCTGCTGGTCGTCTCTCCTCCACTTCCGTTCCCATCACATTCTGCTCATTATGCAGGGAGAAGGCCCAGCCTTTTGTGCACTACCTCCCTGTTTACACATCTGTCCCCCCGGCAGACTTTGAGCTTGCCAAGGGTAGGAATCATACTGTGTGTTTTTCAATAGCATGTAGGGCAGGACCCAAGATGTAGTGGTCATCGATAAATATTTGCAGAATTAAATCATTCTTACTCAACCCTTCAGCCTGGGAAATGGTTCAGGAGCAGCTGCTCCCTTATTATATAGATGATGTTTTAGAAAAGATCAGCCAACTGGCCTGTTCCTCTGCATCAGGCTGTAGCTTCGTTTTTGATGCCCTGCTCCAATTATGGATGCAGAGCCTGAAGCTCTGGGCCCAACTCTGTCTCAGGGTGTAACTCAACTCCGTGCACAGGGCCCCTCTGAAGCTACCAGGCTCCTTCCCACAGCTCTTCCTCTTAAAGAGCATTTCAACACTGCTTCCAATGGAGTGACCCAAAGCGTGATCTGCAGATGGAGTAGCCCGACCAGGAAGTGAAGACAGTTTTGGCTCCAGAGGAAACAAAAGAACTTGTTCTCCCAGGCTCTCCAGGGAGCCCTGGCTAAAGAGGAATGAGCCCAGATTCTGTCTCTGCTCAGGCACTACGGGGCTGGGGCTAGGGTTTGGGGGTGAGTGGGTGCAGACACGGGACTGCACAGAGGACCCTCAGGCGAGTTGTGGGGCTCCACTGGACTCCAGGGTCGCCAGCTGCAAGAGAACAGCCCTGCAACCTGAAATCCTGAAGATTTTTAACCCAAACAGTTATAAATCCAAATGTGAAGCTGAGATCACTTTTACGTACCCTGACCCACTATTCTAAGATGACTTTTTTTTTTTTTAATGGACTGGAAGGCAAATCCAAAACAAATTCCCTCCTGTGCCAGTAGTCTGTGTTAGCTGAGGTAAGTGGGAGAGGGCTCTCCCAGGTGTGGAAACCACAGAGTCTCTTGGGCCTGTGTTTTCAGTTATGTTAAAATCCTTAGGCTTAAGCCCATTTATCTGTATTTGTATTTTAAAAGTGGACATTTCCTGTTCTTTTGAAGACTTAATTCCAAGTGTTCCGGATTTCTGGTGTGTTTCCACAAAATATGGTGGAAAAATTTACTAAAAAGAGTTCAAAGCTCACAGAGTGAATTTTCCTGTAGGCATGTGCCTTGGCTTAAACTTCAAGGCAAGCGGGGTAGAAAGGACAGCATAGCTAGAACCCACCTAAGCGAAACTTTTATTTTGGAACCCGTATTTGGAACATTTGTTGAATCTATAACCATAAACATTGACCCAGATGTATTCTTCACTTGTGTCTTTCTCCAAAAACAAAAAGGACAGGAAGCTTGTCCTCCTTCGCAACCCCAACTGTTATGTAAACTTAATCAGTAAGCATTTACCAGCAGTTTTCCTGGGTGAGACCCACTTCAGACCCCATTTGAAGACGGGGATGTAGAAATACAGAAGAAACTTACAGAACTGAGGGGAACAAAGTGGGAAGTTTGGAGAGGAAGGTCAAGAGTGATGTCCTGGATGTTTTTCTTCAGGGAAGGAGCCAGAGTGCAAGTCATAAGTTTTCCAAGAAGAACTCACAATAGCTCTTTAAGGACAAAGCAAGGGGTGGGCCTTTAGCACGTGGAGAAAAGGGATGGCATTTGGGACAGAGAGTAGACCAATGCCTTTGGGAACATGAAATTGCAAGTATCTTCAAAGGCGGAGGAAGTTGAGATGAATGGATGGCAGGGTGGGCGAGAAGAAGACAAAACGCAGCCCTGAAAGAGTCAAATTAGGAGGGAATGAAGATTCCAGGCCAAGGCATCCAGGCATTGGGGAGACATTGCCTTTAAGCAAATAACATGTTCAGATTTGATGGTAGAAAGACTTCTATTATGCAAAGCTTTGAGCACTTTATACCTGTGAATGGTGCAGGTGATGAATAGGAGGGTAAGATGCTAGTCACAGAAAAGCAGAGAGGAAGTAGCTGTAGACAGATGGGTTTGAGATAGCAAAGATAACAGCAATGGCCTAGGGAGAAAGAAGCCTTTAGACCAACGATGCCCAGTCCCAGAAGGCTGGGGTGAGGAGCAGGAAGGACTCAGTAATATCTTACGAAGTTTCATACCGATGATGACCTTTGTGATAGTGATCACGGCATGATGACAGTCAGTGTTCACAGCATTTGTTATGCACAGCTTCAAGCACTGTATGTCTGTGAACTCCTTCCAGCCTCCCTAACCTTCTAAGTAAGCGCTGCACTTATCACTGTTTTACAGATGAGGAAACTGAGGCACGGAGAGATTGAGTAAGTTGCCCAAGCTCACACCGTAAATGGTGGACCTAGGATCCAAACCCACATGGTCTGGGTTCAGAAGCTGCAGCTTTGCCACTCACCAGATACTTAATTAAAGATGTAGATTACAACCAGAGGAGAAGAAGATGACTTCAGCTTTGGACAAGTGAGATCCAGGTGCCTGTCCACCCCGGAAGACATGTGCAAGGGCTACTGGAAGTGCATTAGAGCATCTCGAGTTCACAGAACTGCCTTCACACAGAAGACCCATAGGCCTCGAGAAAAGCAGTGCAGTACAGCCAAATTCCCAACTCCCACTTGGGCTCTGCCAGTTTCTAACTGGGTCAAATCACTTTAGTCTGGACCAGTCTCATCTATGAAATGGTCATAAAAACATTATTTAATGATACAATGCAGATTAAATAAGACAAGCTGCAGGGGTAGGCTCTGGTGTATAGACGTGGCTGATGAATATCTAAATCCCCTCCCAGGAGTGTGGTGCTTCATAGGAAGTAAAGTGAAGTGAAGTCACTCAGTCGTGCCTGACTCTTTGTGACCCCATGGATAGTAGCCTGCCCCAAGCTCCACCGTCCATGGGATTTTCAAGGCAAGAGTACTGGAGTGGGTTGCCATTTCCTTCTGCAGGGACTCTTCCCAACCCGGGGATCGAACCCAGGTCTCTCACGTTGTAGACGGACACTTTACCGTCTGAGCCACCAGTGGAAGACGTTCATGGGAAGTTGCCTGACACTTAAAGACGTCGCTGCAGTTAAGAGTTGCATGATCAGAACCATCTCCTTAAGGTCAGGAGAAAGCTTAAGGAGGTTAGTGATGTAAAAAATAAACAAACAGAGGCCTCAATTAAGCAGAGTCAGGAGACCAGAAGGAAGCGCTCTCATGCCCTACCAGGATAGCAGAGCCCAACGGGAAGACAAAAGACTCCTCTTCTTTGCTGGCAAGAGCTCAGCCAATGAACACCCACCGACCCTTCATTTACTCTAGCCCTCCTGGCTGTCTTTCTCCTCCATGAAAAAGTCCTCCTTCCCTTCCCATTTGAGGGCTTGCATGTGGCTCACCGTGGTTGCAGACCCCAAACTGCAGTTCTCTGCTGATCCAAGATAAACCCATCTTTGCTGACCGCCTATTTACTTCAGGTCAACAGAAATAACCAACCCCATGCTTCCTGTTCCTCAATAGCAGCCTGATATACGGAGTGGGCTGCTCTGTGACTGGCCCATTTCCTGGCATTCACGGGTGGTGGCCTACTATCTGCCTGGCATCACTCCCAGTCTCCAGGAACATAAAGACCACCCTTCCATTTCCACCAAGGGATGAGGAAAGACAGGAAATAGCCCAGGGAGAAGTGTCTTAGAAACAACAGTTTCTAAGTTGCATCCGGAAACTTAGAGTTAATGTCCTTCCCTGCTGATATGGGCCGTGGAAGAAGGAAAGGCCAAGCCAACATCTCCGTCTTGGCAAGAATCAGTTTGGGTAACAGCCAGGTTCCTGGGCCTTGACCCCAGGTCTCTGACTCCTATACTGCGTGCTCTGGTCTCTGACTCCTATACTGAGTGCTCTGGTCTCTGACTCCTATACTGAGTGCTCTGGTCTCTGACTCCTATACTGAGTGCTCTGGTCTCTGACTCCTATACTGAGTGCTCTGGTCTCTGACTCCTATACTGCGTGCTCTGGTCTCTGACTCCTATACTGCGTGCTCTGGTCTCTGACTCCTATACTGCGTGCTCTGGCAATCTTTGCCTTGCTTGTGGGCCCTGGACGCAATGTGGTGGAGGCCTTTCTGAGTGTTTCAAGGCTGCCCCGTTTACGCCTGATCTTGGCAAGAGCACAACTCTAGGAGCAAGTGTGCTTGCCCTCCTTGGCTGGGAATTGTGATCCATGTGCCCCTTGGGAGGAAATAAGAAACACATCTTTCTGCTCTAACCCTCTGGAAGGTATCTGGAAAAACTTTAATTTTCATTCCTAGGAGGCGACACTATTCTCTCCTTCAAATATATACAGGAGAGTTAAATTGCCCCTTTAATATGTTCATTATTAACAATTACATGCTTCGAGCAATTATAGTGGACAATTATAGTTTTTTGCTAACATAATTTTAACTTTGTGATTATAGCACATATTTGTTTTCTTAAAATGATGCCATCTTTTCGTAAGGTTTTATTATTCATATCTTAGTAGTATTCAATTTATCTGTCAAAACCCAGTGCACCCTCAGCATCGCTAGGACATTCCCCTAAGGCCGTTATCCAGGACTGGCAGATTTTTCTCTGTTCCAACCACTGTTTAGGACTGATATCTGTGATGGCTATGGGTTTACATGACTTTTCCTAGGAACTAGGGCATGAACCCACTGAGCATGAGAAGACGGTCTTTAGTCATTACAGTCCCAGGGCTGCGACAGCAATCAGCTCTCACTGTGTCTTCATTCCACTAGAACTGACTTTTCAATCAAGTTCTGCAACTGGGTGCCCACTGATACTATCACAATAAGCACGAAGCTCTAATCTTGCCCTCTGTCTGAGGCTGGTTCCAAAAACCACAGATTCCATATCTGACTTTTTATTTAAGATCTTCCATTTACAGGAAAATGAAAAATTTCCAGCTTACACAAATGAGTGTGAAGCCCATTGTCCAAGAAATAGTTTATATTAACTGCCTGGAAACACTGGGCTGGTAAGACATACCAAGTGCAGCTTTTGGAATGTGCTCCTGCTTCTAAAAGAGAAACCCTACGCATGCATGGGTGGTCCCTTCCACATGTAACAACTTAGACTTTAAGATCTCCTGCAACACTTGGAGCCCTCTTTTAAAAAGACTGTAAAATGAATGTTTGGCCCATACATTTCACGGGCCACTTGGGCAACAGCCAATTGTCTGCCATAAATGGGTCCTGTTATTCCAGTGCACATTGAAGGTCAACTGTCCCCCTTAAGAAACACTCCAATTCCTGGTTAATGACTCCCCACCGACCCAGTGGTAGAGAGGGCTTTCTTTGGGAATCTCCATCTTCCTAATTCTCAAGAAGGCTTGTATTCAGGAAGTCGTTGCTTATCCTTGAATCATTTGCAGTGGAATGCAGTTATACTTAGCCTACTTGGCAGTATTAATAAATTTGATTTTGGCAAGAAAAGACGGGTGTCCACGGACTTTCACTGCTCGTATTAGTCCTCTTACCGCCCTATAACATAGAACTTCTATGGATTGCTACAATAGGAGTGCCTGCTGTATGCAAGCCCACGTGCCTTACCGTAAGAAGGAGGAGCGTGTTCTTATCATTTGCAGTTTATAGAAAGGGAACCTGAAGTTTAGAGAAGTTAAATACCTTACAAGGAGCCAAACAGCTAGCAGGAGTGGTGGCTAGTGCTCCCAATCGGAGCTATTTACTGTAAATATTATACTCCTGTAAACATTTATTTACTGTAAATATTATACTCTGACTCAATGGACATGAGTTCAAGCAAGCTCCAGGAGATGCAGAAGGGCAGGGAAGCCTGACATGCTACATACAGTCCATAGGGTCACAAAGAGTTAGACACAACTGAGCATTTAACAACAATTATACTCCTGACTGTTTTGACACACTTCCAAATAAGTGGGCGGGGCGGGGGGTCAGAAACAATCTGAGGCTTCCCAGGTTGCTCAGTGGTAAAGAATCCACCTGAAAATCAGGAGAATCCCGTGCACGGAGGAGCCTGGTGGGCTACAGTCCATAGGGTCACAAAGAACTGGCACAATTGGAGTGACTTAGCACGCATGAAGACACAATCCGGGGGGCCTAGTGCTGCGAAGATGCCAGTCTAAGCACTGGGCGCTAAACACCACATTCTGCCCCAGAGTCCTCACCCAGTCCAACTGCCACTCACCAGACATATGATACTGTTGGCCATAAGAGAAATCGTACAAGGATTACTCAACTATTCAAAAAATACACTATTGGAAAAACAGGCTTTCTGACAGTGTGGGAGAATGTTATCTTTGTAGACAAAGGGTAAAATCGTTTGAAAGATAAAATGGTTATTTATTGCATTTTTCCATGCTTTACAATTGATTATGTACATTCAGATTTGGAGGTTATATGGTAATGTGAACCCTGATATCTCAATCCACAATTCCAGATTTCTATAGAAAGGATTAACAGAATGTAAACATAGACATCACCCCCACTGGCAATAAAACAGAGTTATATCTATGCAGAGAACATTTTGCTACAAATAGAACAGATGTGTCTGGATTGGAAGAGGCAGAGGACTGACTCCAATTTCCCTTCTCTAAAAGAAGACATCAGGGAAGAACTAAAACTCCTGTCTCAGAGGAGTAAGTGCTGGCTAGAAGGGAAAGGGGTAAAATCTACTTTGGGAGAATTCCAGAACAAACAGCACATCTACGCAGAAACCAGAAAGCAAAGCCTCCTCCTATTCAGGGAGCAGTTTGGGGGAGAGCAACCCCAATGTTTTTATGGCTATTTTGTGACTCTTTACCCAAAGTCAGGCCTGGTAGAATAATCAGTGATTAGATCATAAGTGCAGAGTGGAGAGATCTCAGCGGATGATGGAAGGTATTCGAAGAGATGTTGGAAACCCCACCACGTCTTTCCCTGGAGGGTGAGGGAGGCAGGTGAGTTTAAGACATGTACCACAGGTGGGACTCCCCCGCCCCCTCTCTGCCCAAATCTATGGGAAGGACCGAACAAATTTAGATACGCTTGAGGAAACCTGAGGATGCTAGGAGTATTGAGCCACCTCCCTGAATACAGCACGAGGAGGAAACCGCACACTACTCAGCAGAAGCCCTCCCTCTGGCAGGCATGCGTGAGCGCTAGGTCACTTCAGTCGTGTCTGACTCTGTGTGACCCTATGGACTGCAGCCCGCCAGGCTCCTCTGTCCATGAGGTTCTCCAGGCAAGAATACTGGAGTGGGTCGCCACGCCCTCCTCCAGGGGATCTTCCCGACGCAGGGATCGAGCCCCACTCTCTTACGTCTCCTGTGTGGGGAGGCAGGTTCTTTACCACTAGCAGCGCCTGGGAAGCCCTAGGGCAGGACCTACGGCCAAAATGATGGAAAGAGCCGGTGCAGCACCAGCCGAGGGAGGCGCTTGGAGAAATGCCCAGCAGCGATGCTGGTGGCTCCCCACAGCCGCAGTCCAGAAGCTCCTGCAATCCTAGGGCGGGCAGTGTGGAGCAGATGGAATTTAGGAGTCGTGGTGTTAGAAAAGGGGAGGAGGCCCAGGGTTGGGATATCATCCAAAAGAGATAGCAACAGGGTTTGTCACAGCGATTTTGACTATTACTACCCTGGTGGTTTAGAGGGTAAAGCGACCACCTGCAATGCAGGAGACCCGGGTTCAATCCCTGAGTCGGAAGATCCCCTGGAGAAGAAAATGGCACCCCACTCCAGTACTCTTGTCTGGAAAATCCCATGGACATAAGAGCCTGGAAGGCTGCAGCCCATGGGGTCGCAAAAGGTCGGACACGACTGAGTGACTTGACTTCACTTGACTTCACTTCACCTTGAAGGCCAGGTGGCACTGGCGGCAAAACCAAGGATTTACAAGGATGCAGGCCAGTGTGAAGACTTGTTCAGACTCCATGTGTAGACACAGAGCCCTACTACCCCACCGCTAGGGCCACCAGGACACAGAGCCACCCGCCCCCAAGACCCAAGCAACACATTATGGAGAGTGGTGGGGAGGGGAGGAAATAGGAAAAAACCAACATTTACCCCAAATAGACTATTTTCAAAAAGAAGTGATTTGGATGCTGCTAAACGGCATGTTTAAGTAACCCTCCCCAACATCTTCAGTACTCACCAGGGCAGGGAAGTATGAGAAAGATTAGATCAGTTATAGAAAATAATGAAATGTTTTTCTGAAAGTTGTTTTAAGATTGTTTGGGGAAATTTCTGCCATAATCTCACTAACATCTGACCTGTACCTATTGTATATAATCTGAGATATAGATTTAATTTATATAGAAGTAAGCATAATCCACTCCCTTCACCACCATGATCACAGAGAACTTAATGAATCCAAAAGAGAAAATTAACTTAAGAAATTTATTGAGAAATCAGAGAAGGATAAAATATGGAAATCAGGCTAAAGATGAGAGAAGCGATACGTCTTGAGGAAAGTGATACATTTGCCCCTTGTGGGGTAGCCCAGTGGTGTGAACAACGTGCCCATCACTCTGCACACCTTTCTTTGCACAGGGACTATTTCTGAGCTGAGCATACGATTCATGACCTGGGAGATCAGGATTTTTGCTCAGTGATTGTGGGAAGAGGTATGTCTGGATGGGAGTGAGAACAAATATGACCCTGAATGCTGCTGGAGACTACCCTGAAACCACACAAGAAACCAACCTGGAGATGAAGGCAACACAGGGGCACAGAGCCAAGGGTGGGAACTCGGCCTATTCCTCGCCTGACGCGAGAACTCCCACTGGATTCTTCAGAAAGAACCAATATACTTGATTTATTATTTAAGCTAGTTTACGTTGCACTTTCTGTTATATTCAATTAATATAGAAAGAGGGGGAAGATCCAGAAGACTGAATATATATTTAACAGGAAACCCATAAAAAGAAAACAAAGCAGATGCAGTTAATGCAATAATATGAGAAACAGTCAAAGATGATTTAGCTGAACTAAAGAAACCTCAGTTAGAAAAAGTTCGCTAAGTACTAGCAAAATTAATTAAAATAATCCTGTGCCTAAGCATTTATTTTCTTTTAATTTTGAGGATAAAAAACCCCAGAAGCATCCAAGAAAGACAAAAAGAAGAAGCCAAGGAGGGAAGGAAGAGGGAGAGAACGGAAGTGGGAGCAGGAGGAGGAGGAGGGTAGAAAAGGGGGAGAAAATTCTAAAGGAACAAAAAATCAGTCTGGCTTCAAACTGCTTGCAATTCTAACAAAAGACATTAGAAAAGAGTCTAGTTTTAAAGGAAAAATAATGATAAAAGAATTGAAAGACTCTATGCTTAGATACGGGACTTCCCAGGTGGCGCTACTGGTGAATAATCTGCCTGCCAATGCAAGAGACTCTGCGTTCCCCTCGATGCGGGTGTGGCAGCCCACTCCAGTATTGTTGCCTGGAGAATCCCACGGACTGAGGAGCCTGACAGGCTGCAGTCCACAGGCCCACACAGAGTCAGACACGACTGAAGGAACTTGGCACACAGGCACGCTTGGATAAATCATCTACTTGTGCAAGATGCTTACATTTTTGTTTATGAAAAGACCCCAGGTTTGAAAACAATGTCAGCAGGATGCACCTGCTGACCGGAAGATGAGCCCATGTACCGGGGTTACATTGGAGCTTCACAAAAATATTGGCGGAGAAGGATGAAACTCACATTTCTAACCAGAGCTCACTGTAAATAATTATATGTTGAAAGTTTATCAAATAACTGTTGGTTATTAAAAATGATATTATACTAATATATTATGTTAAATAATTACACGGAATGATAACATTTGAATATTAATCTCAATCTGGATATAAAGTTCCGACAGAGAAAAAACTGAAAAGGAAAAGAGTTCTGAAATAAGTAATTTAGGTACTTTGTACAGTGTTTCAGAGCACAGGAAAGTAAGTTGCAGGGGGAGGAAAACATTGCAAATCAAAGCTAATCACAAAATCTTACAAAGATGTGACAGAGAAAAAAGACTAAGCAACCCTGTTTTTTAACCAGTATGGAATATTCTAACTAGAATAACTAGAAATAGAACCCAGAAGATAATTCAAAGAAGTACACATACTGTGAAGTTGTACCAGAGACTACATCGTGCATTTATCAAACTCCATTTCTTTTCCCACCTATGCACACGGCTGTAATACATTTCCCAGCCTGTTTGTATCTTGGGTGGAATCATGTATCTTAGACGGAATCATGACCAGTTCTCACCGCAGAATGTGAATGTGGTAGGGAGTGTCACCAGCCACAGGGGTGGGTGTTCCATCCTTCAAGCTCTCTTTCTTTCCTGCCACAGGCTAGAGTTAAGGGATACAGAAAGGACGCTATGCTCCCCAGAAGATGGTGGCCCCTCCAACCACAGAGCTTGGGCTTCTAATGACTGTATGGAGCAGAGGCCCTCATTAACCAGCATTTGATGAACAATGGAAGCAGGAAACACGTTACTGCATGAAGTCACTCAGAATATGAAATTTTTGTGACAGAAAGTAATCTAGTCTATTAAAAGCATTTATCCCAACATTTTAAGGATGGCTTAATATAAAAGTGAAATAATATATTACAATAGGAAATTACAGAAGACAAAGTATATAATTATTTCATTAGCTCTGAAGAAAGCATTTAAGATTTAATACCCATTTCTGATTGAAAACTATTTTTTAATTTAGAGAAACTATGAATAAACAGATACGTATTTTCAGTTGGCCACAAATACATGAAAACCATATTCAAACCAATTGTACAACACAGTGGTACTGTTTAAGAGATATTCCAATTAAAGACAAGATAATAATGCCTAAGAAAAAGTTCTAGCCACTGCGTATGGCAGGAAGCTTAACAGTTGTAATCATTGGAAAGGAGACAAACATATAATTCACATATGCTGAAAACCTATAACAATTAACTGAGAACTTTTAGTTAATAATAAAATTCACCCTGGTGGTTATATACAACAAACATACAAAATTCCTGAGAGTGTTAATGCATCAGAAATATTCAATGAGGAAAACCCTATAACGAAGGTCCGTGTTGAAACAGAGAGGAGAAGAAACAAAGAAGAAAGAAGGGACTTGGGAGGAATATGAAGAGGAGACTGTACGATGTATATCTGAAAAGTTTTAAACATTATTGAGTAACACAAATAAAAATAGAATACACTGAGAAACATGACAGGCTGTATTCTAGTTAAAAAATGCAATAGTACACAATTTCCAAATCTCAAAGAATATCCATAATACTGTATCTATCCTAAAGAACTTTTTCCCGATTAGGCTTTGAGCTGATTATATTTTTTTCTAATGGGTTTTATCTAATTTGGGCTTTTTCTTTATTGAAGATGTACTTTTATCCGAAAAATTAAACTAAAGAACAGAGTTTAGAAGGACAGTTACTTTTAAGCAAATAGAAATGTTTAAGGGGAGATACTATTCCTGGCCTGCCTATGTTAAGGGCTTAAGTCTGATTCCACTCCACGTCCAAGCAACATTGTTCCAATGTCCTCAGAAATCTCTCCTAGTTTTAAGGGTGCTCCCCTCTTGGCTCTGGCCCTTGACTCTGCTACTGCTCCGCAGCCTCCCTGGGATTTTTATTACCTGTCCCTGATGGAAGGAGGTTGTGGTCTTCTGTCTAAGAATGCTTTGAATTCTGATATGTCTTTAATTCTATGCTCATGACCCTCTGCATCAGGCCAGGCTCTGCCTGCCATTCCAAGAGAATATCTTCATTTCATTAGAAGAGAAGGAAGAAGCAGGCAGAACACAGACTCTGTGCTCCCGCCCAGATCTCAGGACAATTTCACTTCTGGTCGCAGTGAGATTTTTAACTATCCTTGGGCCAAAATTGGCTTTTACTCTGAACACCCCAAATTTCTTTCAGAGGCGTGTTCCAAGATGAATTATTCTGATTTCCGGGAAAAATCCTCCATGGCCCCTAAACATTCTTTCCTTGCCATCCACAGTGGTATGTATTGGCCCTGGGAAGCGTCCCCACAGTAAGCAGTGACTTCATTAAGGATTGAACGAAGCCATGGTTTTGATTCTCAGCTGCACTGCACTACGTGAATTGCCTGAATTACTTCAGTGCTCTGTTGAGACTAGATGAGCCAAGAAGCAACTGAATTAGGCATCAGAAGAAATTCCATTGTGACTTCGTATTATATTTTAATTAAGTTTTAGTTGAATATATGTCTTTGGCACGCTAATATACTTGAATGGTCTTTTCAAAGAATTAGTCATTTTAGGAATGCAGAGGGAATACAATTTTCGACCCATCCTTCTTACTTTCCAATTGAGTTGACTGTGACTTGGAGAGGTTCATTGACTTCCCTAGAGTCGCACAATGAGTGGCAAGCCCAACTCTGTGGCATCCAAGGTCTGTCCCAGTACTGAGGAAGGGGCTTTGTAAGTCACCCGCAAGAGGAACATCATAGCCAACAAGGTCATGGAGCTGCCATGGTCCCAGCCCTGAAACATGTGGCGTGACTTGGCACGGTGCTTACTTTAGTTTCTAATCTTACTCAGCCAACCATTCAGCTTGTCTGGACCACTCTTCCCTTTAGCTTCAGGCCTGGGGCCTGGGCTCTAGATTGCTGCTAAATTTTTGTCGTGAGATTAAACTCCAGGCCTCCTAAATTTCAGAGAACAGTTATCCGTTTACACCACACTCTTATCTTCAATGATACTGGTTACAGAATTGAACCTGTGGCATGTAGCTTTCCAGAAACCAGTGCTTCATGAGTTAGAAATAATTCAAAAATAGTTTCCTCTGATTGTTAATCTAGGACTTCATTCCCTCTTGTGGCTAAAACTATCATTGAAATGAAATGTAGACTGTTAGGGGCTTCCCAGGTGGCTCCGTGGGTAAAGAATCCACCGGCAATGCAGGAGATGCAGGAGATGCTGGTTGGATCCCTGGGTTGGGAAGACCCCCTGGAGGAGGGCGTGGCAACTCACTCCAGTATTCTTGCCTGGAGAATCCCCACGGACAGAGGAGCCTGGCAGGCTACAGTCCACGGGGTCACAAAGGGTCAGATGCTACTGAAGCAATTGAGCACGTAATAGTCATGTAGACTATTAGGGCACGTTTATTCACACGTTTATTCACGTTTGGGTTCACAAAGAGGAAGACTGACAATCCCTTGCCAAGCAGCTCCTCGGGGAAGGATGGGAATCCTGCAAATCCACGCCCCTTGTGCTGGTAGATGGACCTGGGACCCTGTTCAGTTACTGTGCGATAAAAAGCAGGGAGTGGTTGGGCGCATCACAGCAACATTGCCCTGCGGAATTACAGAGGCCCCTTAGGCCAGGTCTCCAGGAGTTGAGGGTGCTCTAAGGTCCCCTGCCAACCCTGCCTATGCACGCACAGAGGAACTGAGGACTGTCAGTAAAGACTTGGGAGGACCATCTCAGCGGGAGACCATTCAGGCCACCATGATTCATCTTCAGAACCTGGAATGTCTGCCCACCGCTCTTAGACACGTTTCAGCACCATGTTGAGGCTTAACACTTGGCACACAGGCCTTCCCAGCTCTGTTCCTAAGCGGCCGTGCCCTCCGCCTGGGCCAGTCTTCCCCTAGCTGCAGTGCGTTCGATTCTTGTGCTGCTGCCTGAAATGACGACATTAGAGCACTCAGCGCCCTTTCATTCTGATACACAGACACCGCAAAAGGGGTTATGATGGACCAAGATACTGACTGGAATCGTCAGATGACGCTAGCTCAGACTGTAAGAGTTTTGTGAAATGTGTGGTGTGAGGAGGAGGTGCTGTTGGAAAGCCCAGAAGACAAACCTAGCAACTTCTCAATGTCTTGGGCAAGAATGCTGAGTCCAGGCTGCAGACACGGCGAAGCAGGGAGAGGGTGGGAGAGGACACAGCTGATGGCAGAGCCGGTACAAGACGGGGTCCGAGGACTGAACTGAGAGTCTGAACACAAGATGGGGAATTCCACGAGGCAGAGTGGCTCTTCCAACACAGAAGTGAGGTGTTAGTCGCTCAGTCATGTCTGACTTTGCGACCCCACCAGGGAAGCCCCAGAGTGAGTGTCAAATATTATGCATGAGGACTTCCTTGAGGAAAAGGAAAATAAAACAACTGCTTTTTACCTGCACTAGTCAGACCTTGGCTGACATTGATATGTTAATCCACCCCCCCAAAAAACAGTAAGCTGATAAATGCACAGAAACAGGGCATGAAGAAAATCTAAATGTTTAACTTTGAAAATAAAGTACTTAGAAAACATGAGGCCAGATGGCCAAAGCATTGCTCCATGGCAGGCGAGTTAGGCCATGATTAGCCAGTGAATCACCAATCCGTGCCCTGCCCTGCCCTATCCTGCGGCCAGACGTGGTGCAGGGGCCCCATTTCTGTCTCCCTCGGAGCCATGAGGTAGCCTCCTTGCCTTCTTCGTCACACTCCTGACAATCATTGCCAAATCAGTAGAAACCAAGACAGAGCTCATTTGTTAGTCTGAGGTCAGCATTATCTTTGGAAGTAAGAGGGAAAAACTAGTATCAAAGGAGAAATTCTATGGAGGGACAGATTTCACTCAACACAAAGGACTTTTTTTTTTAAAAAGAACAATTAGAATTGCTCAACCACGGAAGGAGTTTACTTTGTGAAGTAAGCAATCATCTTTCATGCTAATTTTTTAAGGAAAGGCTCTTTAATCATTTGTGAGAGAGAACTCTGTGTGGTGGAGCATTGAATTGTGACATCAAGGCTCCTTCAAACTATGATGCTTGTGATTAAAAAGAAGAAAATACAATCTGCTGTAATTCCAGCCCCACCTCCTACCCCCGCCCACGGAAACATCTAGGCCTCCGGGCTTTAAACTGGAAAGGTCTCCAGATCCGTGGAACTTGCAGAAACCAGGCAATGTTCTCACCCAAGAGGAAGTCACAGTTGAACAAGGACGCTGATGGAGCCCTTAAAGAAGAGAAAGTCAAACTATAGAAAGGACAGTGACTTGGTGTGTCCTGGATCCTTCTGAGCGGTGAGGAGAATGGGGTCGTTTAAGGAGACCACTGGATTAAAATTAGCTGATGTCTGAGCTTGTTTTCTTTCATTCACCAGCACTTGGCTGAGCACATTCATCCCCACGAGAAACCTCAGTGCTGATACTAGTAATGCCATAGTTTACAAAAGAGGGAACCAAGGCAGCAGAGTCAGCTGTCGGACACCGGTCTAGCTGATGCTAGGGCACCTTCTTGTGGCGGAGCAGGAGAAAGAAATAACTGCAAAGCCCTGGTTCTAGAAGGAGCACATACAATAGACAGATGGCTCAATAGACCTCAGGTTTGGAAGAGTGGATTTGAGAGGTTGTCACAACCACCTCTTTCTGTCCTATAAACTACATCATTTGTTCAATCACAGCAACGTGTTGTAACCTTGTGGGGTTCGTCTCTGTCTTCAGCAAGCACCACAGATTCCAGCCTGTAGCAGGGCCCGTACCAAGCGTGATAACCAAAACCACAGATGCAGATCTGGCCGGGTGGTTGTCCACGCTGGCTGCGTGTGGGCTTCACAGGGGTGAACTTCCGAGACACCCAGGCCCGCGCCTGCCTCACCCACAGAGCGCTGTGCTTTTTGTCGCTTGTCAGATACTTCGAAAGCACACAACTGCCGCACACAAGTCCAGCCAGACCGTAGAGGATTTATTCCTTTGCTCCAGTCCCTAAGCCTGAGGAAGTTTCTAACCAGAGGAAAGCAGTATGATTTTAACTTTTTTGTGTGTGTGTGTGTGCGCCCCACGAGTCATGTGGGATCTTAGTTCTCCGATCAGGTATCCAACACATGCTCCCAGCATTAAGCGTGCACAGTCTTAACCACCAGACTGAACAGAGAGATCCCTTACTATGTATTTTTAACATTATCTATAGCATCTTTTAAAAAATTAATTTATTAATTTTAACTGGAGGCTGATTACTTTACAATATTGTGGTAGTCTTTGCCAAACGTTGACATGAGTCAGCCACAGCCGTACACGCGTCCCCCGTCCTGGACCCCTCACACCTCCTCCCCATCCCATCCCCCTGGGTTGTCCCAGCGCACTGGTTTTGAGTTCCCTGCTTCATGCATTGAACTTGGACTGGTCATGTGCTTTAGCATCATTGTTCACTCACATTCCTCTTATTAAGGGAGTCTGTCTGGTTTGGGAGCCTGAACTGGTCAGCAAAATTTAATTTCCTGTTGGTAAGATTTAAAAAAAAGAATTCTTAACAAGAAATAAAATTTCATGTTCTCTAATAATCTCACTGGATCTTCAGGGCCTCTGCATGTCAAATGCCTGTTGCAAACTGATACTCTTATCACTTAGGAGAAACAAAGTTCCCCTGAAGGGATAGACTTTTGGCAAGTTTGACCTTATTATATTTTTCCAGAAAATAAAAGTTAACATGACTGTGAGTAGAGATGGCTTAAGACAAGTCAGAGACCTGAACTCTGGGTTCCTGGACTGGCAATCTGGTCATTCTTCTGTGAACTTGCCCAAGCCACAGGATCTCTCGGGACTCTAGTCCTCTCTATAAAATGAGGGGAAGCTGGAAGGAGATTCGGTTAGGATCTTCCAGCTCTGACATCATCAGACCATGAATCTTAATGAGGAAATCAGACAAGTGATCAGCACAATCTCAAGGCATGTTGCAAAGTGGGGGGAAAAGTTCTTTGGATTTGGAGTCAAACGACTCATTTCTGCCCAAAGCTTGATGACCTTGAGCAAATTTGCTTTATCAATTCAATCATGTACATGAATTATGTGAAAGTGTGAAACTAACTACAAGCTCTTTTGCAAAGTGGACAAGTTGAGACCCAAAATCCCTTTAAGAAGTTCAGATTTGCTTCCTGCTTCCTAAATGCCCATGTGAGAGTTTGCTCTTTTGTTTGGGAAAGTCCTCAGTTTGGGGTGAACCTAGATTCACCATTAACTTGCATGTAAATCTTGAGACAAGCTCCCGTGCAGATTATTTGGCAGAGACCTGCTGCTGCCTTTCTGAAGACCTTGAATTTGGGGGGCGGGGATTTTTTTTTTTCCTATTGTTCTCAAAACTGCAAGTTTATGGCTTGTCTTTTTTAGCGAGTAGGCAAGTGTATGTCTGTGTGCACACACTTGAGCGATCACATGCTTATGTTCAAGCAGTCAGCCCCAGAAAACCTGGGCAAGTGCCCACGTGATTGGACATGCTGGCCTGGGCATCATATCTGATCCAGCCAGGGGGTCAGAATAGATGCACTCGATTCGCCAAACCACACTCAGACTGGACTAGCATCAGTCTCCAGGTGAAGGCACAACTGAGTGATTCCAAATACGTTGTTTGGGGACTATTGGGTTCTTAGCATACTGGTACAAGATCACATTCTTGTTGTCAAGGGAGAGAACTTCTGTCCAAAGTATAGATATTCTTGGCACCGATCATCTCAACCAATCTGTGCTCCTTTCTCAAGTGCAAGGGAGTCGCTTATTTATGGAAATTAGACTGTGATACTGAGAGCCCAGGAGGAAGGTGCAACACTGTCAAAGTCGGTGGTACGAAAGTAACCTGACATTGAGCTCAGGCTGTGGCCACTCCCTATGCCAACACCAGACGACTTTCTCGGTAGTTGAGATGCTGCTGGGAAGACGGATTGGTAAGGTGCTTTCTCTTAACTCCTGCACATCTGCATGGCACCAACAGTCCCAAGTGTGGCTGGTTCAGTGGAGGCCCTCCATAGCGGGACCTCGAAACCCCAGGTCTTAGTACATTTATGACTCATGAAAACAGGAGCTAGAATTTGTTAAGAGGATTTCATTTTTTTTAATTGGAGGAGAATTGCTTTACACTGTTGAGTGGGGTTCTGCCATACAGCAACGCACATCAGTGGTAACTGATGCATGTCCCTCCCTTCTTATGCCGGCCTTGCCTCCTCCCACCCCATCCCACCCCTGTGAGCCGCCACAGAGCACCGGGCTGGGCTCCCTGTGTTACACAGCAGCTTCCCACTAGCTATTATTTTACACATGAAATCGTCTACTTTCTCAATTTGCTCCGCCCTCTCCTTACCCCGCTGTGTCCACAAGTGTGTTCTCTTCATCTGCATCTCCATTCTTTCCCTGCAAAGTGGCTCATCGGTACTATTTTTCTAGATTCCATACACATGTGTTAATATACTGACACTGTCCATCACCGAGTCCGACCCTTCTCCCCGTGTGAAAGGACATGTCGCGGCTCAGGAAACTCTGGCACCAAGTGTGGGAGCCATACCTGCCCCCTGTATATCAGGAGATGGGCTCTGCCACACTCAGCTTCTCTGAGATTGCACTTTGGGAGCCCCAGGGTCTATGCCGGGAATCACCTCCTGAAGCCAACTCTCTTTCCAGAGTGCACTGCTTGGGAAACTGCCCAATTTGAAAAATGTGATCACTTTTAAACCTGGTTGGGTTATCTTAGCCTTACTATAAAAGTGATTTGTAAAACATCTGTGCTTCATATGGACAAAGCTGGGGAAAATATTCAGCTAGGAGCTACATTCGTTTCACATCTGCAACTAAAATGCTCTACGATTATGCTCTCTCCTGGGAAGAATCCATCCATACGGCCACACGGGAGAGCGGAATAAAATGTGCTGCGCCTTATTTTCCTATTATACACTTGATTTTCATTAAGGCTCCACACACCTCGCTCTCATGAGTGATTTAATGCCCTCCATATTTCTCAGAAGCAGACGGCACTGTGGTGTATGTTGTCTCTCCATGAGATAGATGAGGAAGCCAAGACATGCAGACTGATAGTCACCTCTCTCCACACGATTCAAGCGATCCGACATAAAATCCCTTCAGCCTCTCTTGCTCTCAGGACAGTTGCTCCACCCACTTCAATGTCAAATATGATCACATATGCACAGAATCCAAAGACAGAAAACACAGATTCATATTATACAATAAATATATGTTTCCTAGCAGGGCACTAACTCAGCAGTTATGAGTGAACAAGGTTGTCTTCAAATTAATTCATCCAAAATCTACTTTATTGCATGAATCAACCTCTGTCATACATCTATAGATATTAATACAAGTATTTTTTCAAATCAATCATGAAGTGCTGAATCAAAAAACTGTTTAAAATTATTCTAATCATCTGTTAAATGTCTAGATGATGAAGTTCTCAGGTAGTCTTCAAATCTTCACACACAAACAAACTGCCTATAATCTAAAGAACTTATTGGGTAATAAATATTTCCACAGAACTTATTTACTTTTCTTTCATAGAAAGCTTTGAAGAAGAAACTTTATCAGTATCCAAACTAACAATTAGGATTAGATGGCAGCATTTATTGAGCACTTCCTGTGTGCTAGACAGCCTGCTGAACACTTGGCATTAATAAACTCATTTCTTAATAGTAACTCTGCTTGACACTTTGCATTAATGACCTTATTTCTTCCTCGTGATAATCATGCAGGTTGGGGTGGGGGTAGAGTAGCATTGCACTCGAGAAATAATTTCCATGAGCTCCTAGATCCGGAAGAACCAGGATTTTATTCTCGACACAACCAATTTACCTTAACCTCCAGATCTGCACTTCCAATACCGTCGTTATGCCCTATGTAGATACTTAGATTTAAATTCACTTAAAATTCAGTTCCTCAGTCACACTAGCCACATTTCAAGTGCTCAAAAGCCTCATGAAGCCATGGTGACTATACTAACAGGACAGCTATACACCCTCTCCAGCGTCACTGATGGCTTTATCAGACAGTCCTAACTAGAACACACTCCATTTCTTGGAGACTACTGTGATCTAAAGAGAGTCACCATTTGTCTCCAAATTTCCTCACTTATATTGAGGTGGAGGCATGGGATGCGGGGGTGGGGGTGCCTCACTTATATCAGAAGGGTGTTGTACAATGTAAATTTTGGAAATAAATACATTGGCAAATCCCAATCTTCCTTGTCCTCTAAGACCAAATACCACTTAACTATTATAACGTCTATGTTTTTTTCCCCAAATTCCCTTCACTTCACCAGAGAAGAGGAGAGGTGGGGAATGGGAACTCAGGTGTATTGAGTTCCAGTAAGGGTACACACAATCTCCTTTAATCTCTTCAGTGGTGTACACAGGGTGTATTATTATCCCCAGTTGCCCGTGAGGAAAATAACTTCAATTACTTGTTCAAATTCCCAGATACAACCCGACCCTTGTCTCTTATAGAGTAATAGTGTTGTGAAGCCAAGGGTCCTTAATCCTTTCCTCCTCCCCCTTGCCCACCTAGGTAATGCACAGCCTATGCGACCTGCTCCCAGATTGCTACTCAAAATTATAGGGAATCATGGAAAGTATATTAAAACACTTATAAACAGAAATGGCATTACTATGGAGATAACTGTTCTATTAAAATAAAAAGATAAATTATTTATAAACTTTTGCATTTTCTGTATAGTCTGGACTGGAAGTCACAGACTTGAATGCCAAGAGAAATTGTGCAGAAAAGGTGGATGAATGGAACAAATAGCTGTGGGTTAAAGCAGCAGCGCAGTATCACCTGGAACTTCTTAGAAATGCAACTTCTCTTTCCCTGGACTATTAAATCAAAACACTGGGGGTGGCACCTGCAATCCATGTCTTAACAAGCCCTGTAGGTAATTCTGATTCAAGTTAAGATTTGAGTACCCCTGATTTAAGCAGCAAGAAACGGTAGTGTGATGAATGGATGATGCACCCAGATGGACCCACTCATTACCTTACTGGCATGAAGGTCTAATGTGGTCAGACCTTCTTAGGATTCAAATGTCATGGACGTGGAGGGGAGTCAATGTCAAGTGGAAGGGCAGGATGACTGTAAGAATCAAGAAGCATATTGCAATTTGGAAGCTAATGATACTCTTCTATGTATTTCTCCACAATATTTTTAGTAAACTAAATGGTATACAGATTAATGCTAAATTTTAATTTTCTCATTATCTCTAATAGTTTGAAACACAGCCTCTTAATAGTATCAGAGCGATTCTTGGTCTCCTTTGGAATCTTTTATTACATCCAGATTCTGTTCCAAAGTCACTCATTGTTAGTGCCTGGTTTTCAGGACTCCAGTAGCACCTATCAGTTAAGAAAGTCACAAAAGATACATTATAAGATACAAAAAATAGGTCATATTCTAGTAACACTAAATATTTAATAAGATCATCAGTATCGCTGAAGCTTCCCACAGAAGTTCTGTGAGGCCTGAAAGAGAGTGGTGGGAACTTCTGTTTATCAGCTTAAGCAGAGCTGCGAAGAGACGATGAAGCCAGAACGGTGTGCTGTGTGTTTGGCGCCCCCTAGACTAGAAATTATTTTAATTTTTGACTTTCATTAAAACTTTGGGTTCCTCAAAATACTTACAATTTTGTACATAAACTGAAATTTATTAGTAATTTTAAGTAAGCTCTGTTTCAAATTGGCCTAATGTGATTGGACTACATTAGAGTTTTTCTTTCATAAAAATTTTATAAATTACTTTCAGTCTACAAAAGACAAAATTGATAAACATTTGCATATTAACCATTCAGATTAATAAACAAAGCAAAGCAAATATTGTCGAAGCTTTTTGTACACCCAGCCTCACTCACATGCTTTCCCTTCTCCTAGAAGTAACTTCTCTTCCAAACACACTATTTTTCATTCCATTTTTTCTTTTACATTTTATCACACATATGTGCATGTCTCCAGAATGTGTTATTCTGTTTTGCATATTGTTAAACATTTTGCAAATGGAGTCGCTCTGTATGTGCATTACTGAAACCTGCATTTTCACTCACTGCCATGTTTGTGAGCTCTGAGGTTGTTGATATATGTAGGTCAAATTAATTTATTTTCATTACTGGAAAATGGTACATGAGACGAAATTCATCAAAATTTAATCACCATTCCTGCTGCTGATATGATTTTTGGCTAGCTCTGATTTGTGCTCTCAGAAATGCTGGTGCCAGTATTTTCTATTTCTACTGACTCTGCATGTGGTGTTTTTTAAGTTACATAGCCCAGAGAGGAGTCGCTGGGTTATAGAACACTGTAAATGGTTTTTTTCATTAATTAGATATTGCCTAATTGTTTTTCAAGTGCTTATAACTGTTTACATTCCCAAAGTAGAGCATGAGCGATCTTTTTTGAAATGTTTATTTTCTAATGTTTCAAGTTGTCAGACTTTAAAATATTTTTGTTGATCTTATAAGTGTGGATTTTTTTTTTAAAGAATAAACTTATGTTTATTATTTATATTCAAGTTGAACTTCTGGAGGCTAAGCACGAATTTGACCACAGGAAAACTTTGTAATAAAGTTAATTTGGTGCTTTACATAACATGATGGAAAGAATCTTCTCCTTTATTTTTGAAAAACAACATTAAATTCCTGGTTATAATGCTATTTGCATACTAATTCAAAACTTTCTATACAAAATTAACATTGTGTATTTTATATTGAATAAAGTAAATTGAATATATTATTAAATAGTTTGATTCTATGGATATTTTCCTCTCTCCAGGTGATTTAAAAACTTAGGAAGGCAAACACTACATACAGTAAAACAGAAAAGCTACATTCCTCTTAGGAAAGAAACAGGAAAAGTAGTTTCCACTCCCTTTATATAGCTTTTCCCCAACCAGTCATTTCAAATTGATCTGTGGATGACCTTTTGGTAAATACCCGCTTTTGTCCACTCTTTCTCAAGGCACCAGAAAAGAAACTAAACATATTCTTACATGATTGAGCAACTGCATTCCTCAGCATCTACACAAAAGAGCTGAAAAACGTATGTCCCTACAAAAACTTGTACATGAATATTTATAGCAGGTTTACTCAATGTTGTCAGAACTTGAAAGCAATGAAAATGTCCTTCAGTAGGTTAATGGATAAATAAATTTTAGTACATCCAGGAAGTGTAGTATTGAATATTATTGTTGTTGTTTAGTTGCTAAGTTGTGTCCAATTCTTTTGCAATCCCATGGACTGTAGCCTGACAGCCTGCTCTGTCCATGAGATTTCCCAGGCAAGACTGTAGAAATGGGTTGTCATTTCCTTCTCCAGGATATCTTTCCAACTCAGGAATCGAACCCATGTCTCCTGCATTGGCAGGAGAATTCTTTGTCATTGACAAACCAGGAAAACACAGTATTGAAAATTATTCAGTGCTAAAAAGAAATGATCTAGTGAGCTATGAAAAAATATGGAATAAACTTAAATGCGTATTTCTAAGTGAATGAAACCAATAGGCTACACATACTGTATGATCCCAACTACATGACATTCTGGAAAAGATAAGACGATGGCGACAATAAAAAAAAATTAGTGGTTGCCAGGAGTTGTGGAGGGGAAAATTGGTGAAGCACAGGGGGATTTTAGGACAGTGAAAATACTCTTTTTATACTATAATTATTGATACATGTAATTATACATTTGTCCAAATCAATAGAATGTAAAGCTTCAAGAGTAAACCATAATGTAAACCATGGACTTTGGGTGATTAGGCCATGTCAATGCAGGTTCATCAATTGAAAGAAATGCACCACTCTTGTGGGGATACTGATGATACTGATAGTGTGGGAGGCTACGCTTGTGTGAAAGCAGAAGGCGTATAGGAAACCTGTGTACCCTCCTCTCAACTTTGCCATCAATCTCAAATTGCTCTAAAATTAAAATATTCTTTGAAAACAGGCAAAGTGAAGCAAAAGCAAAGTAAATGTGGTTCGATGAGAATCAAGCAACATATAGTGAGACTTTTACACCATGATCACTAAAAAGGAATTCTAAATAATGCGTCAATATAACAACATATTTTTAAGCTCTCTTTTAAAATAACCACAAAAAGATGAAGGGATTGCAGTAGAAGACATTCGGAAATCAGCGGCCATGTCTAGTAAGTGGCCTCTAACATAGTCAGGAAGAGAACCACATTTTTCTGAATGTTGAGGAGGCCCTAACAGATGCCCAGATGGAGTTTTCATGTGGTCCCACATGTTTCTGAGGCTCTATCCATTTTTATCAATATTTTTAAATTTATTTTTTACATCAGATAATTTCAACAAATCAAATTCACTAATTATTCTATTTCATATACTATTTAAAATAATTTAATAATTTTTAATAATTTAATAGTTTTTCATGTCAGCTATTAAAATTTCCATCAGCTTATTTTTTATAATGAATATTTATTTATAGAGTTGTCTTATTTGTGTAGTTACTGTCATTATATTTTCCTTTAATTCTTTAAACATCATTTTTTTTAAAAATCTTTTAACATATGAGACCTAGAAGTCTTTGTTGGCCCAAAGCAACATCGGGGGTCTTAAAGTAAACATGGAATTCATTTCTACTGCCTGCTTTTTTTCCCCCTGAGTCTGGGTCATATTTTTCTATTTCTTTGCATGTCATACGTTTTTGTAGTTCAAAAAAATGGAGTAATGAAATAATAGACTGTAAGAAGTCTGGACTCTGAAACGTTTTGTCTTAAGAGGGTTTGGTTTTTTTGCATTAACTTGCCTACACTTATCAGTAGTCTCTGCCTCCCTGACAATGTGGGGCCACTGATGATTTCCTATGGCTGCCCCAGCGTCTGAGTAGCTTAGGAATCAGCCAACAATGGAGACGAGTGTGTGCTCAAGTGTAAGTCTGTGCTCAAAATGTAAGGCTTCCACGCTGCAACGAGGGCAGTGTGGAAAGGGGGCACGTTCAAAGTTCAGGCAGTTCTCAGATCTGCCCTGGCTTTTACTTTCCCCAGGACCTTCTTACATCTTCCAGGACCTGCATACATAGATTTCCTGTCTTCCAAGGACGTGTAAAAAGGATTTAACCCTCCTATGGCTCTCTAATTTTCCAAGGATTACCCTTAAGTTTCTAGCTGATCTGCCACTCAGCGCAACCGGGACTAACAGGCTAGCAGAGCCATGGATTTTCCCCATTTTTTTTTCCTACTTAGTTTTTTTTTATACTTTTACTGACACCATAAGCCATGAGTTTTTACCCTTTGCTCCAAATCAAGTTAACCACTCATGGCAGCAAAGTTACTGGTTTTCACAGCTAATCCTGCCCTGGAAAAACTACGACAACTGAGCTGATGGTACGAAGATTAGCTGAAGATTCAGGCAAATAGCCTCAGGCTCCCACAGATTTTTGGGGGGGCTTTCTTGTGGCTCAGCTTTAAGAAAGAAATAAAGCTGAGGACAGAAGAACTGATGCTTTTGAGCTGTGGTGTTGAAGAAGACTCTTGAGAGTCCCTTGGACTGCAAGGAGATCAAACCAGTTCATCCTAAAGGAAATCAGTCCCGAATATTCATTGGAAGGACTGATGCTGAAGCTGAAACTCCAATACTTTGGCCAGCTGATGCGAAGAGCTGACTCATTTGAAAAGACCCTGATGCTGGGAAAGATTGAAGCCAGGAGGAGAAGGGAAAGACAGAGGATGAGATGGATGGATGGCATCACCAACTCTATGGACGTGAATTCAAGTGAGCTCTGGGAGTTAGTGATGGACAGGGAGGCCTGACATACTGCAGTCCATGAGGTCTCAAAGGTTGGACAGGACTGAAGTATTGAACTGAACTTGTGGCTCAGCTGCTAAAGAATCCGCCTGCAGTGCAGGAGACCCTGATTCTATCCCTGGCTCGGGAAGATCCACTGGAGAAAGGATAGGCCACCACCCACTGTACAGTCCCTGGGGTCACAGAGTCCTGCAGGAGACCCTGATTCTATCCCTGCCTCGGGAAGATCCACTGGAGAAAGGATAGGCCACCACCCACTGTACAGTCCCTGGGGTCACAGAGTCCGACACGACTAAGGGCCTTTCACTTGCACCCACAGTTTTCACCCAAGCTTTCAGCAGCTCTTTATGCTGCTGCTGCTGCCAAGTCGCTTCGGTCGTGTCCAACTCCATGCGACCCCATAGACGGAAGCCCACCAGGCTCCCCCGTCCCTGGGATTCTCCAGGCAAGAACACTGAAGTGGGTTGCCATTTCCTTCTCCAATGCGTGAGAGTGAAAAGTGAAAGTGAAGTCGCTCAGTCGTGTCAGACTCCTTGCGACCCCATGGACTGCAGCCCACCAGGCTCCTCTGTCCATGGGATTTTCCAGGCAAGAGTACTGGAGTGGGGCGCCATTACAGCTCTTTATGAGTAAATGCTTAATTCGCTATATGCTTCTGGTCAATCTCCAGAAGCCTGAAATACTTGCTTTTGATAATTTTGTTTCCTTTTAAACTTGGTTTTGTGGGGTAGAAGGTTTACCATCCTGTTTTCCATAGCCAGAAGTCCCAACCATTTTCATTTATAATATAGGTACATTTACTACAATTTCCTTTGTGATTTATAATCTTGTGAGTTTTTTTTTTTAAAGAAATCCTTCCCTCTCTCCCTTGGGTGTTAAATATGACCTCTCGTATTTCTTCTAAATATACTGTTCTTTATTAATTTAATTTTTCATTCACTTGGAATTAACTATTGCATAGAATATGGAATAGGTTCTAATTGTATTTTTTCTTTATGGAGGAATTATTTTATGTTGGCATACCTCTGGGCCAATCAGCATGGTCTCTATTTTGCTAACATCTTTACAAGTCATGATGGAGTTCATTCTCTATCTTATTTTCTTCTCTTTAGCTATTTTTGGCTGCATGCTCTTGCACATAAACTTTAAAGACAGTTTGTCAAATCCGTAATAAATCTTGTTGGACTTTTTAATGCAGTTGCATTATCCATAGATTAATCTTAGGAAAATTTATATTTTCAGAATAAATATGTTGATTTAAATTTTAATATCAATTTTATAGCATTCTCTCTAGCTAGTTGGAGCATGTATAGGAAGATATCAATAATGATGATCATCAACTCTTAATAACAACAACATCCTTTATAGAATTTGGCTAACACATTTTAAATTTTTTTTTTTTTTTGCATTTTAAGAGAGAAGCTGAAGTTGAATGGTTCTATGAAGACCTACAAGACCTTTTAGAACTAACCCCAAAAAAGATGTCCTTTTCATTATAGGGGACTGGAATGCAAAAGTAGGAAGTCAAGAAACACCTGGAGTAACAGGCAAATTTGGCCTTGGAATACGGAATGAAGCAGGGCAAAGACTAATAGAGTTTTGCTAAGAAAATGCACTGGTCATAGCAAACACCCTCTTCCAACAACACAAGAGAAGACTCTACACATGGACATCACCAGATGGTCAACATGGAAATCAGACTGATTATATTCTTTGTAGCCAAAGATGGAGAAGCTCTATACAGTCAGCAAAAACAAGACCAGGAGCTGACTGTGGCTCAGATCATGAACTCCTTATTGCCAAATTCATACTGAAATTGGAGAAAGTAAGGAAAACCACTAGACCCATTCAGGTATGACCTAAATCAAATCCCTTATGATTATACAGTGGAAGTGAGAAATAGATTTAAGGGACTAGATCTGATAGAGTGCCTGATGAACTATGGAATGAGGTTCGTGACATTGTACAGGAGACAGGGATCAATACCATCCCCATGGAAAAGAAATGCAAAAAAGCAAAATGGCTCTCCGGGGAGGCCTTACAAATAGCCTTGAAAAGAAGAGAAGCGAAAACCAAAGGAGGAAAGGAAAGATATAAGCATCTGAATGCAGAGTTCCAAAGAATAGCAAGGAGAGATAAGAAAGCCTTCCTCAGCGATCAATGCAAAGAAATAGAGGAAAACAACAGAATGGGAAAGACTAGAGATCTCTAAGAAAATTAAAGATACCAAGGGACATTTCATGCAAAGATGGGCTCGATAAAGGACAGAAATGGTATGGACCTAACAGAAGCAGAAGATATTAAGAAGAGGTGGCAAGAATACACAGAAGAACTGTACAAAAAAGATCTTCATGACCCAGATAATCACAACGGTGTGATCACTGACCTAGAGCCAGACATCCTGGAATGTGAAGTCAAGTGGGCCTTAGAAAGCATCACTATGAACAAAGCTAGTGGAGATGATAGAATTCCAGTTGAGCTATTTCAAATCCTGGAAGACGATGCTGTGAAAGTGCTGCACTCAATATGCCAGCAAATTTGGACAACTCAGCAGTGGCCACGGGACTGGAAAAGGTCAGTTTTCATTCCAATCCCAAAGAAAGGCAATGCCAAAGAATGCTCAAACTACCGCACAATTGCACTCATCTCACACGCTGGTAAAGTCATGCTCAAAATTCTCAAAGGCAGTCTTCAGCAATACGTGAACAGTGAACTTCCTGATGTTCAAGCTGGTTTTAGAAAAGGCAGAGGAACCAGAGATCAAATTGCCAACATCCACTGGATCATCGAAAAAGCAAGAGAGTTCCAGAAAAACATCTATTTCTGCTTTATTGACTATGCCAAAGCCTTTGACTGTGTGGATCACAATCAACTGTGGAAAATTCTGAAAGAGATGGGAATACCAGACCACCTGACCTGCCTCTTGAGAAATCTGTATGCAGATCAGGAAGCAACAGTTTGAACTGGACATGGAACAACAGACTGGTTCCAAATAGGAAAAGGAGTACATCAAGGCTATATATTATCACCCTGCTTATTTAACTTCTATGCAGAGTACATCATGAGAAACGCTGGACTGGAAGAAATACAAGCTGGAATCAAGATTCCCGGGAGAAATATCAATAACCTCAGATATGCAGATGACACCACCCTTATGGAAGAAAGTGAAGAGGAACTAAAAAGCCTCTTGATGAAAGTGAAAGAGGAGAGTGAAAAAGTTGGCTGAAAGCTCAACATTCAGAAAACTAAGATCATGGCATCCAGTCCCATCACTTCATGGGAAATAGATGGGGAAACAGTGGAAACAGTGTCAGACTTTATCTTTTTGGGCTCCAAAATCACTGCAGATGGTGACTGCAGCCATGAAATTAAAAGACACTTACTCCTTGGAAGGAAAGTTATGACCAACCTAGATAGCATATTCAAAAGCAGAGACATTACTTTGCCAACAAAGGTTTGTCTAGTCAAGGCTATGGTTTTTCCTGTGGTCATGTATGGATGTGAGAGTTGGACTGTGAAGAAGGCTGAGCACCAAAGAATTGATGCTTTTGAACTGTGGTGTTGGAGAAGACTCTTGAGAGTCCCTTGGACTGCAAGAAATCCAATCAGTCCATTCTGAAGGAGATCAGCCCTGGCATTTTTTGGAGGGAATGATGCTAAAGCTGAAACTCCAGTACTTTGGCCACCTCATGCGAAGAGTTGACTCATTGGAAAAGACTCTGATGCTGGGAGGGATTGGGGGCAGGAGGAGAAGGGGACAGCAGAGGATGAGATGGCTGGATGGCATCACTGACTCGATGGATGTGAGTCTGAGTGAACTCCGGGAGTTGGTGATGGACAGGGAGGCCTGGCATGCTGCGATTCATGGGGTGGCGAAGAGTCAGACATGACTGAGTAACTGAACTGAACTGAAGAGTTTTTCATCTTATTTTTATAGTGAGCAGATGTCCAATTTTAAAAGAAAAAAATAGTTATTTAAAAAATGTGTTAAAGAGAAAGTGGCTTAGGAATTAGACTAATTCAGGATCAATGGCCTCTGTGATGGGGGTGGAATACATACATGTGGTCCAGTCTTCTGCACGGTGGTGGCAATGTTCCCAGACCAATAGAGGGTAGGCAGTTTTGTGTTTCTGATAAGGCACAATTTTTCTAATTAAAAAGAGTAGGATTCAAATGCTGGTTCCTCCACTGACTTTTCTGGCCATGCCCCAGTGTGGCCAAAGTCCCAGTACAAGGGGATCTTAGTTCCCCTGAGCATGTATCCATCTTGCCTCTCTTCACCGCCCCACAGACTGTAGCCTCCAGGCTCCTCTGTCCGTGGTTAGTTCCCCTATCAGGGATCAAGCCTGTAACTACTGCTTTGGGAGCACAGAGTCTTAACCACTGGACCACCGAGGAATTCCTTCCCTTTATTCTTTTGATCTTCTATTCCCAGTAGCATGGGATCAATAATCTCTATCCCTAGGATTTTTGTCAGTTTTAATGAAACAAAATAATGTAAATCAAAGTAGTTTGGCTTTACTTAAACCCCCAATTCCACACCCTTGGACATCAACCCCTCCCCACAGTTTCTGCTGGTGCCTTGAATTTAAACTTGCATGGTTCTCCTATGCTCCATTCCTATTGTGTTGTCTCTGCTTTGTCCTCACATAAACCCAAACATGAACTTGTGATTATTTATGAATTTCCATACAGTTGGGTCATGATTAATTTTATAAAAATTTAGGCAGGGCTCAAGTGCACTGTCTTCTGCCATTTTTGCTGATTCTCTAGTGTTTAAACTCTATTCCAAACTTCATACCACAAGGATTGGCCCAGAAACTCAACAGCACATCAGTGCCAAGAAAACAAACAAAACAGACCAAATCAAAACAATAAAATTAAAATCCCCTCGGCAGCTGATTGTCATGATGAAACGTCCTGTGAGTATATTGTGTGTATTTGTCAATATCAGCACGGTGAGTGTGCAGACACTAGTGTAGTAAATGTTCACCTTTCTTCCTTGTTGGGTCATCACCTTATACAATATGAGAATCAGTTTTAAACGCCCATTCCCTTAGAGAGGTTATTCCTCTTAGATAAGTTTCAAGGGCCATGTCCTGCCTCCTTTTCTCTTTCCATACACCTCACTTTCATCCTGCGGGGGACAGCTAGTGACAGTATCTTAGCATCCCAGAAACATAAATGCCTTCTCTGGCCACGTTTTTTAGTCTCATCTATCACAGGGACCGAAAAGTGGAAACAGGACTTGAGGGTTATAGACCATAACTCTGTTTTTGGAGACAGAAAATTGTGTGGTCCTCGCCTTGCCAGCCCATCTGTTCAACATTAGCCCATTAAAATGAAGTTGTCGTGTTGTGTTCATAATGAACCACTGTGGTTGGAGCAGAGTTTTTTGGGTCCCATAATTCTAAAGAGTGTGCTCACCACGGAGGACATCTCTTAGCATGTGTCAATGTTCACAGTCTGCAGGTTCGCTTAGAATCCCCTTCTGTGAGCTGACAGAGACCCAGGACTCCACACGCATCCATGGGCTTCTCTTCCAAATGGGTCCTAGACTTAATGGCTGAGTTCTGCAGTCCTCCAACTCACAGTGGAGAAAGGAAATCAGAAGACTAGTCTTGCTCCTGGCTTCAAGCTGTGAAACGAGTCCTTTCTCTAGTGGCCTACCGGCTCTGTGTGTCCCCTCTGCTGTGTAATCGTTGCTTATAATCTTTACCACAGATTCTTAAGATTGGTCTTCTCAGAGATCATTTTACAGCTGAAGATATGACATCTTAGAGAGTTTGAAAAACTTGCTCAAAAATACACAGCTAATAAGTGATGAGCTAAGATTTAACCCCACTAGAGCTGGCTCTAACCACTCACCGTGTTCCTGGCCTTGGACATGCTATGAACAACTGAGCAGCACTTGGCATGCTATTTCTGATGAAAGGTTTAGGAAGAGAGAGGAAGCCCCAACTCACAGGGCAAATCAGTGGGCATACTGGGACCCACGCCGTCAGGCTTACAGCAAGAGATTGTTACTTTCTATATTCGTTAAGGAGGTTGGGAAAGGGCTTGAAATAAGATTCAAACGTCAGTGTTTATAAGCTGTTTGGTTTGGGGCAAGTCACTTTGTTTGAGTGTGAAAATTACCTCTTGAAAATAAAAATGAGAATTCTAAGTACTTATATGATTACCATCAGCATCTAGTTCCTCTCCCAAGATGCTAGCTATTCAGAGATTGCAAGGATGCCAACTGCACGCCCATCACACCACCCGCCGTCCAGGAAGGTCCACACCTCAGCACATTCACATCAAGGCCAAACTTTCCACTGTTTTTCAAGTTATTATTTCCACGTTTGGGGGTTGCAGCCTGACTTTAATTCTCAACATATCTGTTGATGCCCAGCAGACTAAAGTGATGCCCAGCACACTAAACAGAAGTGTGTTTGCTTGGAGGCCAAAGAATGTTCTTGAACTATAATGAAGACAAGCAGGACCCAGTGAGTCACCACAGTTGGCTTAAATTAATGAAGATGAGACCAGACAGGTAACTAAGACCTTTATTGTCCAAGCAGAAAAGGAAATAACCTTCCATGGCATCACCCTCAACACGCCTACACTTGGCTGCCTGGTTTGATAGGCTGTCATTCCCCTCCATCGTATGCAATGGCAGCTCCAATCCTCAGACAGCACCTGACCAAGGCGTGGGCTCTCTAGGAGCAAGGCTCTTTCTAAGCCTCTAATGCAAGGCTCTCTTTCTAATCCTCAGCCCAGCCACTAGGCTCTGACAGGCAAGAACACAAAGCAAGTTTGGGAAGTGTTTATCCTCCAATCGGGGGCCATATTCCCACTGTAACTCTCACTTCTCCTTTGCCATATCAGAGAGATCGTGCTTTTATGACCTGGCAGGTATTTATGGCACCTTTGTGCATTGATTAGGCTCAGCTGGCTTTATTTTACCTTTCAAAAGATACATGGAGCCTTTTGTGTGATTTTTTTTTAATCCTTCAACCAGGAGACAAAGCCAACTAGGGGAAAAAATGTGGTCCTGGAAAAAATCAAAGGATGTTCTCCAATTTGTGAAATGCCTTTCTTTTTGTAATTCAGTGAGCCTGGGGGGATGTCTCTTTATGGCATCTCACTTCCAGAGAGTGAGGAAGGGGCTACAGGAGGAAACAAGGATGAAGGACTTGACTTGTACCCAAGCCCATAAAAAGGCTGAGGGAAAGAACAGCTTCCACCAGAAACAGATAGATCTTGCCGCCCCGATCCTGCACTGCAGAGTTTGGAATGTTCTCTGCAATGTGTCCGCATCAAAGCCTGGCTTTTCAGCTCCCTGATTTATCTGGAGGGATTCACAGGATTAATGGCCTGATCTGGGAAAGCTCACCTTGCACTGTAGATGCAGTTGAAGACATTTCAGGGATTATTGAGTCAAGGAATAATAATAATAGTGTAGTGGTAATTGTAGTAATAACTGTAAGTAATTATTATTTGTTCTGCACCTGGCAATCTGATAAGCCATGATCTTATGTAATCCTCACAATGATATTACAACATAGGCTAACATTACATTTAATGTCTTGGCAGAAAAACAAAATCTGAGAAATCAGTAGCTAGCTTAAGACCATCTTTTTTTGTAACTAGCAAAGCCAGAACTCGCCAGCTAAGTTCAGAACAAGCCAGTGCCTCAAGCAGCATAGCACACTGCTGCTGGGTAATTAATACCACTAATGAGTGAGCTGCGCAAAGCCTGTTGTAAATGGTGACACTCTCCCCAGGGCAGGCTGTTGGTGCTACTACTGTGATGTATGTTGATGCCTGCTTGCCAGCTGCAGGTCACACTCCTCTGGCTGCGCCCATGGCTAAACATTCGAGAAAAGCTGCTGTGTCCTTCTGGCCTCTAGCGCTGTTCAGGTCCTGCTTCTCATCCTTCACTCTGAACTCCCTTTCTTCTCAGCCTGCATCTGAGGCCTGACTTTCTTTCTCTAGCCTCCTTCTGATGGGTGATCTTACTTGACTAGCCTTGAATGGCTTTTGCTTGGCCCCACCTGGAGGCAGTGTTCCTAAGACGCGTGCCTCTGCCCCAGACTATAGCCCGTCTCCTGCCCGAGGCCTCACAAGTACGTCTCCGTGTACCTGGTTGCAATTTGGCCTCCAGTCTTCACCTTTGCCTGTGGTCCCTTCACATGAAACACTCCCTCAATGTTCTACCTTCTCTTGACTCAATTTCAATTTCTCTTTGGCCTCAGCATCTGAACCTGTCAGCTGGGTCGCCGGCCCTGCCCACACTGTCCACCTGTCAGATTCCATCATGTTGCAGCTTGACAATAAGGCAGTGGTTGGAGTCCTCCTTGCAGGCAGGGTCCCGGTCTCAGAGTAACCCAAGTCTTGGCGCAGGCCTGGCACACAGCAGGTGCTGTCTTGGCAAGTACTTAATGAACACCTGGTGCAAACATGAGTGAATTCCACACTCTGTGTCAAGTCCAGGACTCTAGAGTCCCTACTTAACTATGTTAAGAGAACTGTATTCCCTCCCTTATCTGGAGTCCTCATCTGAGGACAATGAGAGGCTCAAAGATAGGGCAGTGCCCTGCTGGCAGGCAGCCTGCCTAAGTTCAGAAAACAAAAAAGTCCAAGTGCATGGTCTACAACCAGAGGCTTTTTCTTTACCTTTTAGTTTTGAAATTGATGTAAAACTACAGGAAGTTGTGTAGAATGTATAGGGAAGTCCTGGATGCCCTTCATCCCGTTCCCCCAGTAGCAGCATCTTGTGTAACTACAGGACGATATCAAAACAGGGAAATGACTTTGGAGAGTTCGTTAATGTTATTTCATTGTTTACCAGTTTTGCATCCTTTATTTATTTATTTGTTTGGCTGCATCAGAACTTGGCTGCGGCACATGGCATCTTTGCTCTTCCTCGTGGCACGCAGGGTCCTTAGTTGCAGCATTCAAACCCTTAGTTGGGGTATGGGATCTAGTTCCCTGACCTGGGATTGAGCCCAGGCCTCTGCAATGGGAGCATGGAGTCTTGGCCACTGGGCCACCAGGGAAGTCCCACCTTTGCCTACTTTTATTTGTGTGTGTGCCTGCGTATTCCACATGATTTTACCACCCTAGGCAGATTATGGGGCTTCCCTGGCGGCTCTCTGGGTTGGGAAGATCTCCTGGAGAAGGGAATGGCTACCCACTCTGGCATTCTTGCCTGAAGAATTCCACAGACAGAGGAGCCTGGGAGGCTATAGTGCATGGGGTCACAAAAGAGTCAGACATGACTGAGCAGCTAACACTTTCACTTCCGCAAATTATAGTAACCACCACCGCAATATGCAGAAGTGTCGCATCACCACAACGCTTTTCTGTGCACATTTCTTTGTAGCCGCATTCATCCCTCTCTCCATCCCTAACTCCTGGCAGCCACCAATTTGCTCTCCATCTCTAAAATGTTATTTCAAGAATGTTATATAAATGGAACTGTACCATATGTAACCATTTGAGATTGGCTTTTATCACTCATCATTATTCCTTTGAGATCATTCAAGTTGTTGTAGATACTGATATTGTATCCGTTTTTATTGCTAAGACAGCACTCCATGGTGTAGATGAACCAATTTTATTGAACCAATCATCCCACCAAGGATCTTTGGTTGTTTCATTTTGGCTATGACAATAAAGCAGCTATAAACTCATGTACAGGTTCTATGTGACCACAAGACTTCAATTCTTTGAGATTAAAAATCCAGAAGTACAGCTGTTAGATCATATGATAGTTGAACATTGACTGTTTTCAAGAAACTACCAAACTGTTTTCCAGAGTGACTGAAACATTCTAAATTCCCATTAGCCCAGCGTTCATGATCCAGCATCTCTTCACCCTCACTGGCATTGAGCATTGTTGCTATTTTTTTTTTTAACTGAAGGATGTGCTTTACAGAATTTTGTTGTCTTCTGTCAAACATCAGCATGAATCAGCCATAGGTATACATACATCCCCTCCCTTTTGAACCTCCCTCCCATCTCCCTCCCCACCCCACCCCTCCAGGTTGATACAGAGCCCGTGTTGAGCTTCCTGAGCCATACAGCAAATTCCGGTTGACTACCTATTTTACATACGGTAATGTAAGTTTCCATGTTACTCTTTCCATACATGTCACCCTCTCCTCCCCTCTCCCCATGTCTCTAAGTCTATTCTCTATGTCTCTTTCTCCACTGCTGCCCTGTAAATAAATTCTTCAGTACTATTTTTCTAGATTCTGTATATATGCATCAGAATATGATATTTATCTCTCTCTTTCTGGCTCACTTTTATTATAGGTTCTAGGTTCATTCACCTCATCAGAACTGACTCAAATGTGTTCCTTTTTATGGTTGAGTAATATTCCATTGGGTATATATACTACAACTTCTTTATCAATTCACAATTTTTTAAATTTCTGTTCCTTTTTATGGTTGAATAATATTCCATTGTGTATATATACCACAACTTCTTTATTCATTCACTATTTTTTTTATTTCAACCTTTCTAATAGATATGTGTGCTTCCCTCATGACTCAGCTGGTAAAGAATCCGCTTGCAATGTTGGACACCTGGGTTTGATCCCTGGGTTGGGAAGATCCCCTAGAGAAGGGAAAGGCTACCCACTCCAGTATTCTGGCATGGAGAATTCCGTAAATGTATAGTCCATGGGGTTGCAAAGAGTCAGACACAACTGAGCCACTTTCCATAGATGTGTAGTGATATCTAATTATGGTTTTGATTTGATTTCCCTAATGACATTCTAGGAATCAGTAAACTAAAATGGACTGGAATGGGTGAACTTAACTCAGATGACCATTATATCTACTACTGTGGGCAGGAATCCCTTAGAAGAAATGGAGTAGCCATCAGGTCAACAAAAGAGTCCAAAATGCAGTACTTGGATGCAGTCTCAAAAATGACAGAATGATCTCTGTTCTTTCCAAGGCAAAACATTATCACAGTAATCCAAGTCTATCCCCCAACCAGTAATGCTAAAGAAGTTGAAGTTGAACAGTTCTATGAAGACCTACAAGACCTGTTAGAACTAACACCCAAAAAAGATGTCCTTTTCATTATAGGGGACTGGAATGCAAAAGTAGGAAGTCAAGAAACACCTGGAGTAACAGACAAATTTGATCTTGGAATATGGAATGAAGCAGGGCAAAGACTAATAGAGTTTTGCCAAGAGAACACACTGGTCATAACAAATACCCTCTTCCAACAACACAAGAGAAGACGACACATGGACATCACCAGATGGTCAACACCAAAATCAGATTGATTATATTCTTTGTAGCCAAAGATGGAGAAGCTCTATACAGTCAGCAAAAACAAGACCGGGAGCTGACTGTGGCTCAGATCATGAACTCCTTATTGCCAAATTCAGACTGAAATTGGAGAAAGTAGGGAAAACCACTAGACCATTCAGGTATGACCTAAATCAAATCCCTTATGATTGCACAGTGGAAGTGAGAAATAGATTTAAGGGACTAGATCTGATAGATAGAGTGACTGATGATCTATGGACTGAGGTTCGTGACATTGTACAGAAGACAGGGATCAATACCATCCCCATGGAAAAGAATGCAAAAAAAGCAAAATGGCTGTCTGAAGAGGCCTTACAAATAGCTGTGAAAGAAGAGAAGCAAAAACCAAAGGAGAAAAGGAAAGATATAAGCATCTGAATGCAGAGTTCCAAAGAATAGCAAGGAGAGATAAGAAAGCCTTCCTCAATGATCAATGCAAAGAAATAGAGGAAAACAACAGAATGTGAAAGACTAGAGATCTCGTCAAGAAAATTAAAGATACCAAGGGAACTTTTCATGTAAGCATAGGTTCAATAAAGGACAGAAATGGTAGGGACCTAACAGAAGCAGAAGATATTAAGAAGAGGTGGCAAGAATACACAGAAGACGTGTACAAAAAAGGTCTTCATAACCCAGATAATCACAATGGTGTGATCACTCACCTAGAGCCAGACATCCTGGAATGTGAAGTCAAGTGGGCCTTAGAAAGCATCACTATGAACAAAGCTAGTGGAGGTGATGGAATTCCAGTTGAGCTATTTCAAATCCTGAAAGATGATGCTGTGAAAGTGCTGCACTCAATATGCCAGCAAATTTGGACAACTCAGCAGTGGCCACAGGACTGGAAAAGGTCAGTTTTCATTCCAATCCCAAAGAAAGGCAATGCCAAAGAATGCTCAAACTACCGCACAATTGCACTCACCTCACACGCTAGTAAAGCAATGCTCAAAATTCTCCAACCCAGGCTTCAGCAATATGTGAACCGTGAACTTCCAGATGTTCAAGCTGGTTTTAGAAAAGGCTTAGAGGAAAAAGGTTTAGAGGAACCAGAGATCAAATGGCCAACATCCACTGGATCATTGAGAAGGCAAGAGAGTTCCAGAAAAACATCTATTTCTGCTTTATTGACTATGCCAAAGCCTTTGACTGGGTGGATCATAATAAACTGTAGAAAATTCTGAAAGAGATGGGAATACCAGACCACCTGACCTGCCTCTTGAGAAACCTATATGCAGGTCAGGAAGCAACAGTTCGAACTGGACATGGAACAAGAGACTGGTTCCAAATAGGAAAAGGAGTTCGTCAAGGCTGTATATTGTCACCCTGCTTATTTAACTTATATGCTGAGTACATCATGAAAAATGCTGGGCTGGAAGAAGCACAAGCTGGAATCAAGATTGCCAGGAGAAATATCAATAACTTCAGGTATGCAGATGACACCACCCTTATGGCAGAAAGTGAAGAGGAACTAAAAAGCCTCTGGATGAAAGTGAAAGAGGAGAGTGAAAAAGTTGGCTTAAAGCTCAACATTCAGAAAATGAAGATCATGGCATCTGGTCCCATCACTTCACGGGAACTAGATGAGGAAACAGTGGAAACAGTGGCTGACTTTATTTTTCTGGGCTCCAAAATCACTGCAGATGGTGATTTCAGCCAAGAAATTAAAAGACGCTTGCTCCTTGGAAGGAAAGTTATGACCAACCTAAACAGCATATTAAAAAGCAGAGACATTATTTTGCCAACAAAGATCCGTCTAGTCAAGGCTGTGGGTTTTCCAGTAGTCATGTATGGATGTGAGAGTTGGACGGTGAAGAAAGCTGAGCGCCAAAGAATTGATGCTTTTGAACTGTGGTGTTGGAGAAGACTCTTGAGAGTCCCTTGGACTGCAAGGAGATCCAACCAATCCATCCTAAAGGAGATCAGTCCTGGGTGTTCATTGGAGAGACTGATGTTGAAGCTGAAACTCCAATACTTTGGCCACCTGATGCGGAGAGCTGACTCATTTGAAAAGACCCTGATGCTGGGAAAGATTGAGGGCGGGAGGAGAAGGGGACGACAGAGGATGAGGTGATTGGATGGCATCAGTGACAGAAAGGACATGAGTTTGGGTGGACTCTGGGAGTTGGTAATGGACAGGGAAGCTGGCGTGCTGAAGTCCGTGGGTTGCAAAGAGTTGGCCACGACTGAGTGACTGAACTGAACTGAATGGGTGCTAAAATGTTAGTAGCTCAGTCGTGTCTGACTCTTTGTGACCCTATGGAGCCCACCAGGCTTTTCTGTCCATGGAATTCTCCAGATAAGAATACTGGAGTGCGTAGCCATTCCCTTCTCCAGGGGATCTTCCCAACCCAGGGATCGAACTCAGATCTCCTGTTGCATTGCAGGAAGATTCTTTACCATCTGAGCCACCAAGAAGCCCAGTCAGGTAATACTGGGCTCTAAGATGACAACAAATTAACTCCTAAATGCTCCTGGCTTCATGAATATTTCTATGTTGCTCCCAGAAAGTTGCACTGGAGTCTGATGGCTTCCTTTTTTATGGAGCAAAGCCATCTGGAAATGTGATTTTGAAGCTTGCTGAACAGGAAGGAGAGAGCTGGAAAGTGAAGTCGAGACTTTATACGACCTTAGCTCGGAAATGATGCACGTCTCTCTTGCTGTGGCCCACTGGCCAGATCTAGTCAGATGGCCCAGGCTAAGTTCAAGAGTCAGGGAAAGCAACTGCTGTAAACAGTGCACATCCCTGCCAATAACAATGAAGACTGAAATTCCTTTCACCCGGAGGTAAAATTGAGCTTGATTTAAAAGAAGTGAAGTCATCTGACAATTTCTATGCACTCATTTTGAGGCTGATTTTTTTTTTACCCATGCCATATGTTGTAGGCTGAGCTACCTTAAGCTGAAGCATGTGGATGATACAGCTTGAATCTATTTCACGCATATAGCACACAACATTCACTCTGAGTCAAGCTAACGCTATTGTTTCATCTTCTTTAAAATACTCTGAAGAAGGAGCAATGGTCAAAACAGGGATTAACCCCACATAAAAGTCGGGTTTCAGATGCTGACTGTCCTCTAGGATGTGTAAATATTGTATTCCAAGACAGCCAGGCTGCTGTCTGCTCTCCTTCATTACCAGTGCAGTTGATGTCCACAGACCAGAATTTGAACTGCTGAACATTAAATTCAGTCTCTGGATTATTGCACAATAAAGGAATTTTTTTTTTCAAAGCCTTAATACGTTCATTTAAGGACATGTCTCTGTCTTTAAGAGCTAGATAGAGTCAAAGCAACATTGTTTTAATAATCATTGGCGCTGTTTTTTATCTAATTTTCCTGGGGACAATTGTTTGGTCAAACACGGAGAGACTGAGGGAAGAAATGAAACTTGAGGCCTCCCTCGCCTAGAGCTCAGAGGACGACAATCCACCCACGTGACTCAAGTGCCCGTTATCTGGACTGGTGGGGGCATTCTATTCCAGAAGCAGAGATTGGTGAGCTGGACAAACTCTGAGTTATTCCCAAATACCACTTCCAGTTTTGCTTAATGATATTTATCTCATCGTTTGGGACATATCCGTTTTTCTTTCTTTCCTAGAACTTACTTTTTAGTATTAATATCCCTCAGTGTCCAACACGAAGCTTCCAGCTTTGACACTTGCCGTGTGGACAGTGGGGCGGGGCAGAAGCAGGCAGTGCCCCTGGATGTGCGTTCCCGTCTCTCCCTGTGATGACAACCTCTCCTCAGATGGGTTTACTTACAGGTACAGCCTTTGAGTACCCTAAATTACATGTCTGAAACAAAAATGTGTTTCGTAATGAAGTGTGACTAACTTTATTTGAGGGTCAGCTCTGCATCTGACATGCGGGATAGAGGGGTTTGCCTCCCTCCGCTCAAACCTCCAGGGACCCAGGCCAGCAAGGGGCAGTGTCCTCCCAGGAGGAGGAAGCACTCTCCTTGGCACATTCCTAACACAACCAAGGTCTCTGCCACAACCCAGCTCCAAAGCTGTTGCAACTTCGATGCCTGGTCCTCAAAGCCAAGCGGTCACATCATGAGGAACCAGTTTGTAAACTTTTCATCCAGATTTCAGTATCAATCAGCCATCGCCAGTGTATCTGAAATAAGTGATGTGTGTGTATATACACACACACACATATATATACATACACATGCATATGTGTGCATATGAACACATGCAATGTGTGTGTAGATGCACACATGTGCATCTCTGCATCTGTATACACATAGATAAATATGTGTATACATACGTATATGTCTGCATGCGTGTGTGCTCAGTCACTAGTGTCCAACTATTCTGTGACCCCATGGCCTGTAGCTTGCCAGTCTCCTCTATCCATGGGATTTCCCAGCAAGAATACTGAAGTGGGTTGTCATCCTCCTCCTGGGGATCTTCCCAACCTAGGGATCAAACCTGCATCTCCAGTGGCTCCTGCATTGCAGGCAGATTCTTTACCACAGAGCCACCAGGGAAGCCCCCTGCATGTGTACGTATATATACATAAAGGGTGTTTGTATTTAACACAAATCAAATACTTGTTTGGAGTATTAGTATATTTCCTTTATGTTTCAAGGCCAGAAAGAGAATGTTTACAATCCTGTGTGCTGAAGGATTCCATGGAACTCATGAACACATAACTCTGAGGCAAGTGCGTTTGATTGAGAAAGCATATTTGCCTCTTGTGATCAGTTTCTTTTGACCCCCAAGGGCACCACACTCCATTAGTGAGATATAAACTCCATGGAGCTCTGACCTGTCCCTGATAAAGTGTCCACACCCCACTCTAGGGAAGGAGGCTTCCCAGTGCAATAGGAAAAAGGATGCCTTTTTTTGAGATCTGGAAGTTGTTACCAAGCTTTTATCAATTCTGTTCTCCTACACAATTCAGACATCAGAAGGAAAACCATAGCAGGTAACCTCTGGCTGTATTCTCTTTGGAGCTCAAGAGCCAACGAAGTTCCTAGGGTGTGATTTGAGTAATCACACCCAACTGTAGGTGGCCCTGGAGGTAACTGGGAACTCTGGGACTGTGTGGGGGCGAAGGGGCAGATGACTCTCACAGCATCCTTCCAACTTTAGATTTCAGGAGACAAATAAACCATTTTTCCTTGAATTACCCTGGCATATTTGGTATTTACAATTGCAAAGGTCTGAGCCTTGCTATTTGTGCAATTTGGCCTGGAAATAGAGACCTCAGCACTTCTAGGGTCAGCTGTGTGTAAGCGTCGCGGCTCTGCATACCTCATTTCTTCCTGGTCTTCATAAATTTCACTGCTGTCAGCTCAGTTTTATTCATGGGAGCTAACACAGCCAGCGGCCAGGAAGAGCGGAGTGAGCCAAAGTGTCCATTTGAATCTATTTAGCATCTAATACTGAGAAGTAAAGAAACTGAGGGAAGGGGGGAAGGAAGATGAGATGCTCTGGTGGAAACCTGCTAAACACTGAGAGTGTTTGGCAGGAGAACCTCAAATAAATCATCAGTGGTCTGCACCTCACAAGGAGATACTTTGGTCCCTGGAAACTTGGTGGGGGGGTGAGATATAGGGTAGAAAAGCAAGTCAGTTCTCAGGGAACGTGGTGAAAGCACAGGCATCCCCAGAGTCCTTACACAAACCACCATTCCATGCAGCACTCAAGTCAGCAATCCACAAATCTCTCATCTGCAGACTGGCTGCAGCACTGCAGAGTTAGCGGGGGTCATATAGGACGCCATTGCTGGATCCAGGCAGATGCTCCACAGCCCTACGGCTGGCCATGCTGCCTCCAGGACCAGCCAGCTCCACCACCATTCTCCCTCATGCAGGGCACACCACTGAATCCAGAGACACATCAGCTACGTGAGTAGGTTAGACGATTGCCGATTTTCCTGAAGCACAGGTAACCATACTTCCTTGCAATTAATATTAGTTATTAGTATAATAACACTACTGCTATATTAATAATTATACTAATAACACTACTACTATATTAATGAATTCTATATTCTCCTCTTCATATAACCAAATATAAATTACTTTATTAAATACTCATTAAAAACCCTTATTTTCTAGAACCTGTCCTTGAGGTTCTAAACTGATTGGGAAGGCTGTAGAGTAGAGTAGACCAGTAGAATTGACCCTGCATTAGAGCTGTTTAATGAGGAAGTGAACATTAACTAGTTTCCCAATAAAAAACTAGTTAAAATTAACTAGTTTTCCATATTTAGTGGCAGCCATATTTTAAAAATCCTAAAGGAAATCAATTCTGAATATTCATTGGAAGGACTGATGCTGAAGCTGAATTTCCAATACTTTGGCCACCTGATGTGAAGAGCCAACTCATCGGAAAAGATTCTGATTCTGGGAAAGATTGAAAGCAAAAGGAGAATGGGATGGCAGAGAATGAGACGTTAGAGAGCGTTACCAACTCAACGGATGTGAAATGAGCAAACGCTGAGAGACGGTGAAGGACCAGGGAGCCTGGTGGCTGCGGTCCATGGGGTCACAAAGATGCAGCAACCGAACAACAAAAACAAGTAATTTAAAAACTAAAAACAAACAAGTGAAATTAATGTTACTATACCTTATTTGGTCCAATATCTAAAATATTATCATTTCAACACGCAATCAATATAGAAGTGAAGTGAAGTGAAGTGAAGTCGCTCAGTTGTGTCCGACTCTTTGCGACCCCATGGACTGTAGCCTATCAGGCTCTTGCGTCCATGGGATTTTCCAGGCAAGAGTGCTGGAGTGGATTGCCATTTCCTTCTCCAATATAGAATTATCAGCAAATACTTTGCATTCTTTTTTCAATATTTTCTACTATATGCTATACTTACACTCATCTCAGTTTAGGTAATCTTCAAGGGTGGGTAGACTTTTACACTTTACAAAGATAATTGCACTGGGTGTAACATTTTAAATGGACAGATTTTTTTTTTTCCTTTACTGCACACAGACACACACACAAAATGTTATTTTATTGTATTTTGGCTTGTATAGTTTCAGACAAGAGATCTGCTATTATTTTTATTGTTGGTCTTATGGATATAATGTTTTCCTCCCACCTGGTTACTTTAGGAATTTTTCGTTATACCTGGTTGTGAAATCTGTGATTTGAGTATCATATGTCTTCATGGGTTCTTCCTTCTGATTCTCCTGCTTAGTTAGGGCTCATTGATGTTATAGGACATCTGGGTTTGTAGTTTTCACCAAATCTGTAAAATGTTCGGTTATTTATGTTTTCAAATATTTTTCTCTTCCGTTCTGGGGCTCACATGTTAGACATTTCATACTGTACCGTGCTTCACCGAATCTCTTTGTCAGTCTTTGTATCCTCTGGTGCTTACTTGTAGTTTTTATGTTGCTTTGTCTCCAAATCTACTTTTCTTTTGATGTGTCAAATATGCAACCATTCCCACCTAGTGAAATTTTCATTTCAAATCTTGTATTTTTCATGCCTAGAATTTCCAGCTGGTTTTTTTGTATCTCCCATATCCCATATCATGATCACATTTTCTTTAAACACTTGAACATATTTATAATACTTGCTTTAATATTCGTGACTGCTAATTCTATCATTTCTGTTATCATTTCTCAATGATTACATATATTAATTAATTTTCCTTCTAGTGAGTTATATTTTTCTGTTTCTGTACATGTATAGTAATTTTTTATTGGATGTCAGACATTGTGAATTTTGCTTTTTAGTTCCCCAGATTTTGTATTCCTTTAATGAGTGTTGGCTTTTTCCTGTAAGGCAGTTAAACTACTTATAGAGTAGCTCAATCCCCTCAAGCCCTATTTGTTAAGCTTGTCTAGGATGGGGTTTGAGGAGCTTAGTGTACTCAAAGGATGGTTTAGTCCCATTTCTAAGAGTTGACACTTCTGAGATCTCTATTAACTGACCCATCTATTCAACGAGATTTTCCACTCTGGGTAGTGGGAAATGGGGTGATTTCCAAGCCCTGTGCAAGCTGTAAGAAACTGTTTATCTTACAAGTTCTCTATAGTTGTTCTTTTCTGGCAATTGTTTCTTGCCTGGAGTCAAGTGTGGCCACACACACATTTAGATTGGTATTCAGCCAAAGACTCAGTTCAGCTTTCTGGAGCTTTTTCACAGTTTAACTCATTCTTTTATGGTATTTTGTTCAACAAATTCTAGCTGACTGAGTCTTCTTGAACTCTGAGCTATGACTCATAAACTCAAGAGACCACTAGGCTCTATTTGAGTTCCTCCATCCTATACTGTGGTCTAGAATTTACTTCCAGGCAGGTCAGAGGGCTCATCAGACTTGCCTTCATTGTTTCTCTTTCTCAGATGTCATAGTCTGGTGCTGCCTATTGTCCAGTGTCTAAAAGCAGACGTCTCATACATTTTGCCCAGCTTTTTAAAACTGCATAATTAACAAAAGTCACTTCATGGATAAATACAGAAGATTTTCTTTTAACTCAAGCTCCTTTTAACTTATTCCAGAAATATCACCTAAATTATTGTTTTAATATGGTAATTAAATTTTTATTATAGTACTCTTGCCTGAAAAATCCCATGGATGGAGGAGCCTGGAAGGCTGCAGTCCATGGGGTTGCTGAAAGTCGGACACGACTGAGCGACTTCACTTTCACTTTTCACTTTCATGCATTGGAGAAGGAAATGGCAACCCACTCCAGTGTTCTTGCCTGGAGAACCCCAGGGACAGGGGAGCCTGGTGGGCTGCCATCTCTGGGGTCGCACAGAGTCGGACACGACTGAAGCGACTTAGCAGCAGCAGCAGCACACATATCAAAATAAGTATATATACTAAAATAAGGTCATAACTATTAAGAGAAAAGTATGAATTTGAATACCAATTGCAATCAACTTGAGGTTCACTGGGGCCATAGCTACCATACTTTGGGAAACTCTACACAAAAATTATTTAAGTTTTTAAAACAAAGTCAACATTTATACCATAGTGCATGCGTGCTAAATTGCTTCAGTTGTGCCCAACTCTTTGCAACCTTATGGACTGTAGCCTGCCAGGCTCTTCTGTCCATGGAATTCTCCAGGCAAGAATACTGGAATGGATTGTCATGCCCTCCTCCAGGGCAACCTGCTGACCCAGAAATTGAGCCAGCATCTCCTGCATCTCCTGCATTGGGGCAGGCGCTCAGCCTGCTTTATGGTCCAACTCTCACACACATACACGACTACTGGAAAAACCATAGCTTTGACTAGACGGACCTTTGTTGGCAAAGTGATATCTCTGCTTTTTAATATGCTGTCTAGGTTTGTCATAGCTTTCCTTCCAGGGAGCAAGCATCTTTTAATTTCATGGCTGCAGTTACCGTCCACAGTAATTTTGGAGTCCAAGAAAAGAAAATATGTCACTGTTTCCACTTTTCCCACATCTATTGCTATGAAGTGATGGGACTAGATGCCATGGTCTTATTTTTTGAATGTTGAGTTTTAAGCCAGCTTTTTCACTCTCCTCCTTCACTATCATCAAATGGCTCTTCAGTTCCTCTTTGCTTTCTGCCATTAGAGTGGTAATCTGCATCTGAGGTTGTTGATATTTCTTCTGACAATCTTGATTCCAGCTTGGGATTCATCCAGCCCAGCATTTTGCATAATGTACTCTGCATAAAAGTTAAATAAACAGAGTGACCATATACAGCCTTGATGCTCTCTTCCCTGGGAAAGGCATTATTCTGCTTACCACAGACACCTCTCTGAGAATTTCTTCTACTGATACTACTTGGATTTCCTATCATTCATTTTGTTGCAAAGCAATGTTTTAAAAACTAGAGTAGTATCCACCACTATCTACTTTGCAAACTGGTGGTTCTTCCCTACATTATCAATGTCCCTCTTGAAGTAACAAATTTTATAGACTGTATAATGATGAGTTTGATGATGTTAATTGCCATTTTTTATGCTTTTTGTTATGTGTCATGCAAAATGACAAGCATCATGAATGTTTATAGGTAGTATACATAGTCTAATTCAATTCTCATGGTATCCCCATGAGATAGAGAGGGTGTAATTATCATCTTAAGGATGAGGAAGCACCTTAAATATTTATTAAATCATCACTGGGCTTCCCTGGTGGCTCAGTGGTAAAGAATACACCTGCCAATGCAGGAGACACAGGTTTAATCCCTGATCTGGAAGATTCCACATTCCATGGTGCAGCTAAGCCCTCATGCCACAACTATTGAGCCTGTGCTGTAGCACGTGGGAGCCACAACCGCTGAAGCCCTCAAGCCCTAGAACCCACGCTCCACAACAAGACATGCCACAGCAGTGAGAGTCCTGCTCACCACTAGAGAGCCGCCCCCACTCGCCACAACGAGAGAAAAGTTTGCGCAGCAATGAAGACCCAGCAGAGCCAAAAATAAAAATAAATAAATAAGTGATCACTATCAGTACTATGCCAAATGAAATCTTAGAAAACAGGTCAGTTCAGTTCAGTTGCTCAGTCGTGTTCGACCCTTTGTAACCCCATGGACTGCAGCACGCCAGGCTTCCCTGTCCATAACCAACTCCCGGAGCTTACTCAAATTCGTGTCCATTGAGTCGATGATGCCATCCAACCATCTCATCCTCCGTCATCCCCTTCTCTGCCCACCTTCAATCTTTCCCAGCATCAGGGTCTTTTCCAGTGAGTCAGTTCTTCCCATCAGGTGGCAAAAGTATTGGAGCTTCAGCTCCAGCATCAGTCCTTCCAGTGAATATTCAGGACTGATTTCCTTTAGGATGGACTGGCTGGATCTCCTTGCAGTCCAAGGGACTTGCAACAGTCCTCTCCAACACCACAGTTCAAAAGCATTGGTTCTTCTTTGCTCAGCTTTCTTTATAGTCCAGCTCTCACGTTCACATCTTAGAAAACAAGTTATTTTTAAAAACAGTGAATTCTAAACATCACCATTGATTCACAATTTTGTCTTCCTAACTATAAAATATTAATGATCACAAAATAAATAGGTAATTTTCTCAAAGTTATACTGACTTGCATTCCTATCTGATAGACATTAGAGCTTTTTGCCTGTTTCTTTTTTGGGGCTTTAGCTTATTCTTTCTGATGCCCTACTTCTCAGATCTTCCTCTTTACTTGAGATTTCTTATTTTGAGTTCACCTCTCAAACTGTCTCTTTTGCTCCAATAACCTCACCCAAATATCCTTTAGTTGTATGTATTATGAATATAATATTACCTCTTTTTCCTTCTAACAGGTAACAATCATTAGCTTTTTGTTGCTTGAAAATCACTTGAACCCTCTACTTTGATAATACTTGACTTCCCTTCAAATCTCATACAATAAAATGTCCCAGATCTGCCTGTCATTTCATTTTACATCTTAGTGAGAGCTATTTTTTTGCCTTGAAGCTCAAGAAGGAGAGAAAAACAATCTTTTTAGTTTAATTTAAATAATCTTTTCCCACTTGGGACAGCATTATTCAAAGTAGAGATGTTCTGTAGAAGTGAATTTTGCTATTACGATGTGAGAGTATGCAACATATATCAAAGATGCCCCCAAATCCACAGGCAATTAGAAAATTCTGGAGCCACTGGAGCGAAAACTTGACATCAACCACAGGCCCAGTTGGTCAAGTAAAGAGTGTCAGGAGGTGCAGCCCAGAGCCCATTTACTCATTTTTCTTTTCCCTGAAGCTTTTACCAAACACCTCATTTATTACAAACTGAACTCTTCAGGCCAGAAATCACAGAACAGTCACCATGTCCTCCTTCAAGGGGGTTATGACCCAACAGCTGCCAAACTCAGTTCGTAAGAAAGCCCTGAGGCAGTGGGGGGCGGGAAGGGACAAGTACAAGCAGTTCTGGGGAGTCCTGAGCTGTTAGCATTTGTGTGATTCCTGAGGAACTGGACGTGGAACAACAGACTGGCTCCAAATGGGAAAAGGAGTACGTCAAGGCTGTATACTGTCACCCTGCTTATTTAACTTCTATGCTAAGTACATCATGAGAAACGCTGGGCTGGAAGAAGCACAAGCTGGAATCAAGATTGCCAGGAGAAATATCAATAACCTCAGATATGCAGATGCCACTACCCTTATGGCAGAAAGTGAAGAGGAACTCGTTCGAAGAAAAGTTATGACCTACCTAGATAGTATATTCAAAAGCAGAGACATTACTTTGCCAACAAAGGTCCATCTAGTCAAGGCTATGGTTTTTCCAGTGGTCATGTATGGATGTGAGAGTTGGACTGTGAAGAAAGCTGAGCACCAAAGAATTGATGCTTTTGAACTGTGGTGTTGGATAAGACTCTTGAGAGTCCCTTGGACTGCAAGGAGATCCAACCAGTCCATCCTAAAGGAGATCAGTCCTGGGTGTTCATTGGAAGGACTGATGCTAAAGCTGAAACTCCAATACTTTGGCCACCTCATGCGAAGAGCTGACTCATTGGAAAAGATGCTGATGCTAGGAGGTGTTGGGGGCAGGAGAAGGGGACGACAGAGGATGAGATGGCTGGATGGCATCACCAACTCAATGGACATGCTGCTGCTGCTGCTGCTGCTAAGTCACTTCAGTCATGTCCGACTCTGTGCGACCCCATAGATGACAGCCCACCAGGCTCCCCCGTCCCTGGGATTCTCCAGGCAAGAACACTGGAGTGGGTTGCCATTTCCTTCTCCAATGCATGAAAGTGAAAAGTGGAAGTAAAGTCGCTCAGTCATGTCCGACTCTTAGCGACCCCATGGACTGCAGCCCACCAGGCTCCTCCATCCATGGGACTTTCCAGGCAAGAGTACTGGAGTGGGGTGCCATTGCCTTGTCCGACCAAAGATCTAGCTTTGGTAAATTAGGCAGAGCTGTATTTGACAGCAGACAGGTAAACTGTGATATCAAGGAGCACCATTTTAATCTAGGGCCCAGCTAGGTTCTAAAATAATGGGGCCCAGGACTATGGAGAAATGGCCACCAAGTTCAACACCGTGCACGTGGCACTGGTTTCTGTGTAGACTGTTTCAAACTCAGTTCTTTATGACATGGACCAGATTAGTCAAGTGCCCAAGGCACAGTTAATCTTTAAGCTAGGCCTCAGAAGTTCAGGTATTGCCTGAAGATTCTTCATGAGTTTGTGTAAATTCCGGGAGTTGGTGATGGACAGGGAGGCCTGGAGTGCTGCGATTCATGGGGTCACAAAGAGTCAGACATGGCTGAGCAACTGAACTGAACTGACTGAATGTACTATAAATGCAGAAGAACAATTCAGGCTTAACTTTTATAATAATTCTTTAAACTAGATGAGATATGGTTTGAGTCACCCTAGGAATGGCCAGTGCCCCCCAGACTTGGTGCCTTAATTACTGTGATCTTGCCTCTTAGCCTGAACACCTGAGGACCTCCACATTGCATTGGGCAGGAGAATCATTTTCACCTAATTATTTTTGAGCCATATCTACAGATGGTTTAAATTGTGGTAACTTTGGGACAATGATAATGTTTAAGATCAGAGGAGACTTGCTGTTTGTGTACAAGAGGGAAGATTAGCTTATCCTTGTATAAGGGCAAAATTTTTCAACAGAGTATGTGAAAAGTATGGTTTTCTTCCATTAAAAGGAAAAAGAAGATCTGTCCTAGGCAACATCTCACAGAAAGTCTGCTGAGATAGGAGGAAGGATATACAAAACCAGGGAGGTTGAGACTCTACTGGCCACTCTGTAAGAGGCAGAGAAAGTTGCCAACTATAGGAGAAGAGTTGGGCCCGATGAAGTCATAAGCGTGCTTACAGCGGCTTAGTGGAAAGCCTGGGAGACGGAGACAGTCCCGGAGCACCAGGCTGATGAAGGCAGAGGTCTTGCTGTCGCCAGAGAGGAAAGCTCTCTGGCCCACTTCAGCCTATGTTGGGCAGAATCCTCTTGAAGTTGTTTGCCCAGATCTTTATGGTATTTTCTTCCAGTAGCCAAATATAAAATTCTAGTCTTCGTTTTTAATGCTTGGAAGATGGCTATTCTGAGCTTCCCATCACTTATACATTACTAGTCTTGATGGTGTTCTACAGGCCAGTGAGGTTCTGTTTTTGTTTATTCTCTTTTTTTTCCCCCTACTCCACAGATTTTATTATCTCTATAGACCTGTCTTCTAGGTTATTAATTTTTTGTTTTCAGTTCAAATCTGTCTTTAAGACCCTTTACTTGTTTTTTTCTATTATTAATATTGTTCAACTCCAGAATTTCTATCTAGTTCTTTTAAAATAATTTCTATATTTTTGCTGGTATCCTGACTTTACTGATACCTTGGTATTTGGTTAGATGTTATTGTCACGCTTTTCTTTAGTTCTTTAGATATGGTTTCCTTTAATTCTTTGGCAATATTTATAATAGCTGATTTTAAATATTTTTCAACTAAGTCTTTGAGGGACATTTTCTATTGCCTGCCTGTTTTACCTTGGGCTCTGTTCTTGGCCAGTTTATTCCAACTTTAGCAAGAATCTTGCTTAATCAGTTTACTGAAAATCACCCTTGATACCATATCACCCTGGCCTGCCTAAAGTCCTAAGTCAGTTTAGCCAAGAATTACCTACCTCTTAGTAATTCTGTTGTAGCCATGTGTTCTAGGAAACAAACTCGCTCAGAAGGACCATGCAGATAGTGGGGTGCAGTTTACTACACCAGCGGGCCCGAGGCAGAGTCTCCTCTTAACCAAGGACCCCGGCCAAGTTTTGTGAAAACATTATATACCCTAAGTGTACATGCCCAAACCCACCTCCCCAAATTCCCTGAAACTAGTCTGAACAAAGGAAAAGAAAGATACAATCAAAGTTAACCCGTGATTCATATGCCTGTGGTCATACCCCAATAAGCATAATAGAATGTATGATTCTATTCAGTTACACACATAATTAGGGGTTTCTTTTAGGCAAAGGAAAGTCTAGGTACAAGCCTTGGGGCTCTTCCTTCCGGGGGCCTGGTTTTCCAGTTGGTACGTCGTTCCCATACATACTCGGCACATAGCTCAAAGTCCACAGTCTGGCCCAACATGGCGTCGTGCTTTCAAGATGGAGCCTGTTCTGTCCGTTTCCTCCTTCGACTCCATCCATGGACACTGCCTCCACCTTGATCCTTAGCTATAAATCCCCACTTTTCCGTACTGTATTCACAGTTGAGTCTGATCTCTTTCCCCTAACACAAAACTCTACCATTGTAACACCCCTTAAATAAAGTCTTTCTTGCTATCTTTAGCAAGTGTCATGATAATCTTTCTTTAACAGGAACAGTCTAAAGAGTTGCATACATCAGGCAATCGCTGTACATGACTGCTTTCTAGCTGTCTCTGTGAGGAAAATGTGTTCTTTCTCCTGGTCACCTCTTGTTCTGCCATTGCCTCATAAAATATGAACACGAAACATAAATATCCCAAACCATGAGGTGGTGATTCAGCAAAATATGGAATATAGTTGAACTGCTCTTTGCTGTATCTGCCTTGACTCCAACAATCGCTCCCATGCGGAGAACACATATGCCTGGCACCACAAGTCACTTTCCCTCCAATGTCCTTCAGGGACTACCGAGAGCAATGAAAATGTACAGGGCAAAAGACACTTTCAAAAGAGATGAACTTCAAATTAGACATCAGTGTGCCTCTAAGTAGTACGAAATGAAATTATCCAGAAAGCAATTTGCAACTTTAGTGAGCTCCAGAATACATAATAAATTCTATGCATTGGCAAACTTCAGTGCAAGGTTTTTGGAAAGAGAATATTTAGGAACAGCAGAACTGCTGGGCTGCTTGGCTTGGCGTTCTTCAAGTGCTTTAAAGGTGACCCAAGCACTCTCCATTCCTGCAGACAATTTAACACACAAGTCAACGCTACGTGTGAAAAGCCTTCCCTCTCCTCCTCCAGCCAAACTCCTGTGAAGGAATATGGAAATAGCGCAGAGTATCTCCTCAGGGGCAAAAGGAAAACATTTGTAAATGTTTTTCCACCACCCAAGTTAGATGAGATTCTCACTGGGGCTGCTTGTAGGGCGAAAAAAAAGGAGGGAACAATTATTCTGTCCAAGGCTAATAAAGGAACACATCAAAATGGGTGCCTTCTCTCCATTTCACTCCTGGAAACATTAAAGCTACAAAAAAGGCTGCCAGATACTTATTCCACTAGTGAAATATAGATGAGATTGTGTTGTCCTAAAGCACTCCACCAGCCTCCTTTCTTAATACACAGACTATCCAAGCAAGAATACTGGAGTGGGTTGCCATGCCCTCCTCCAGGGGCGTGGCACACACATACCTACTCATGGGTGTGCACACACACATATACACAGACAGGTCTGACATGACAGATGTATTGGTTACTTTTCCCCAAAACTATGATATGATATGGAGGTTGGGCAGATGTCTGGCTATTTCTTATTGAATATTGAGGTATAGAGGAAAAACTGTGGCATGTCTTTGAACAAAAATTTTTTAATCTTTATTTGTTAAACATTTAGTATGTACAGTATGTAACTGGCAGTGTGAAATTACAAAGGCACAGTATTTTCCTTCTAGGAGCCTGTTACTTTAGTTGGGATAGAGGGACATGGAAGGGAAATGTGTTAAACATCCAACTAATTGGAACAAAAAAGCCAGCAACCTCAAGGCCATAAGAAAACTGTGAAACATGAAGAGGTTTGTCAGATGCCCTATTCCTCCTCTGGCCATTGTCAGTTTGGAACCGAGTGCTGGCATTCTCCTACTGACCACCTTCCTTGACCACCAGACAGACTCTCCTTCTTCCAAGGGTGGCTTTCCCAGTAAAGCAAGACTTTTCACCCTCCTGCTTTATCTCTGGATAAAATAGGACCAAAACTTTGAGTTGTCTATCTGTACTCAGAGGAAGCTATGTACCTGGCCAGAAAAGTGAGAATTTTCTGTTTATCAGTCTTATTGCATGAAGATCAAATAGTTTAGGGAGCATTGCCCTAAATTATTTGGGGCTTCCCCTGTGGTTCAGGAGTATAGAATCTGCCTGCAATGCAGGAGTTGCAGGAGACACAGGTTTTATCCCTGGGTCGGGAAGATCCTCTGGAGGAAGGCATGGCAACCCACTCCAGTATTCTTGCTTGGAGAATCCCATGGACAGAAGAGCCTGACAGGCTACAGTCCAGAGGGTCACAAAGAGTCAGACACAACTGAAGTGACCTAGCATACATGCATGCCCTAGACAATTAAGTTAGTCCTAGCTCAACAGTTCTAAAATGGTGAGCAAGAACTGGAGTTCAGCAAAGGACTAGAATTTCTCTGAGACTTTATTTTGGTCCTTGTATAAGAAATTTCCTCTGCCTGCTCTGGAAAAAGTCAAATTCAAATAATATTTTAAATAGTAATGGAATAAGCAATTAATTCTATGCTAGAATCAGTTCAGTTCGGTTGCTCAGAGGTGTCCAACTCTTTGCAGCTCCATGGACTGCAGCACATCAGGCTTCCCTGTCTATCCCCAACTCCTGGAGCTTGCTCAAGCTCATGTCCATCAAGTCGGTGATGCCATCCAAACACCTCATCTTCTGCCATCCCCTTCCTTCCTGCTGTCAATCTTTCCCAGCATCAGGGTCTTTTCTAAGGAGTCAGTTCTTCACATCAGGTGGCCAAAGTATTGGAGTTTCAGCTTCAGCATCAGTCCTTCCAGGGAATATTCAGGACTTTAGGATGGACTGGTTGGATTTCCTTGCAGTCCAAGGGACTCTCAAGAGTCTTCTCCAACACCACAGTTCAAAAGCATCAATTCTTCATATGAAATTATAAAATAAATAGCCCTTAAACATCATATTTTCCATAAAAGATGAAGCATTTAAAAAGTAAAACATAAAGTAGCATATAGAATGTGGTACCAAGAAAACACACAAAGCCAATATATTTTACAGGGTGTTAAGATTACAGGAGATCTTTATATTCTTTTTCATTATAGTCTACTTTTTCCAAAGTATGTATATATTAAATTTGTGATCAGAAGCCAAAAGCACTTAACAAAAAGAAAAGAGAGAAACATGGTTTGGGATGAGCTATCTACTACTTACAAAAGAGTTAGCTAAAGCATAAGTATGTTCACAAATTTACAGTGAAATACATGTAATAACACAAACAAAGATATCACACATCTAGAATAAACCGTTTACTTTCCTTAAAATATTAGCAAAACACTTAGCTAAGGAGACCCCAAGTAGCATCTGAATTTGAATATTTTCCCAAGTCCACCTCCTATGGTATATCCTTTCTCTTATCAGAAAGCTGATTGTGATCCACCCTGGTGCATGAGGAATCATAAAGAATCTGGTCACTTCTTTGAATCAGAGCTGTAGAACCAATTAAGAAAAATTTAGATTGCCATTGTGCAAACCTACAATTTTCAAAATAAATACATTCCTCAACCACAAATATATATAGGAAGAAAAGAATCTGTTAACAGACAAAAGAAGAATTTTCTCAGGGACAAAAGTGTATTACTTGTGAATACAGTTTGGTGGATGCATTTGATTATGAAAATGAGTCACTGGTCATGTATTCATTTATTTTTTGTGCTGGAGATTGAGCAAGTTCCTGGTTATAAATTGGAAAACAAAAATGATGCAAGCCCTGTTTTAATGAAGAGTCTACTTTGAGAGATAAACATGAAGAAACAAACTATAATTGCCTACTGTGGGGAATTGCGTGAAACCCTCGATGGCTTCATTTGAATATGGTTCCAGGCAGAGAGATTAGACTGATTATTGTTCTCTGTAATGAACATAACTCTTTGGAGTCAAAGACAAGCAAACTGTGGACACAGAGATGGAGGTTTTAGGGGGTCACACATGGTGCTTAAGTTCACCAGCATGGTGGGAGGCAGGGCCCAGGGGAGAAGACCACCACTGAAAGTTTCTCAGGGATGGACATGTCTGTAGGACATTTAAGAATAGGGAAGTCTACCTTCAGGTCTGAGTTGTTCAGTGTACTTTTCTCAGATATCATCCTCTACACATAGCATTCAGGTGGCACCACCTTGAAGAATAAAGGGATCGTAGTGACATCCAAATAAGCATCATCACGCGAAAAGAGAACAGACGCTGGAAATCAGGGCCATGTGTGAGACAGAAAGTCAGGCAACCCCAAATGCGCGGCCTAGAGAATTGGAAGACATCATTGTGTGCGGCCAGGGTGGAGGCTGACTGTGACAAGAGTCAGGAGGAGACACAAATGGCCTGAGGCACCCATGAGGTCTCCAAACACACTTAAAACCAGAGACCGCTTCCCCTGCTCTCAGCCAGGGCCCTCCTCCGTGCCTCCCTGGCATTGCCTTAGACTGCTCCCCACTCTTGATATCTGCAAAGCCTGCACCTCAGTTCTTTCCGTTATGTCATGGTAATAAGTGGGCTTCTGTGCTCACTTTCCAAACCATTTTGTGGCAGCAGTTGGAGTTAGGCTGATCTTTCTGTGTTTCACTTGCTTTGCTTCTTAGAAGAGGTTTCTTGGTTTCATTATCTTTTTTACGTGTCTACTTGTTTCTAAAATACTGTGAGATGTAAGAGAATTTGCATCTGTATATTAATTTTTCCCTTTATGCATCCTTTATTAACTCAGTATAACATTTTCATGCCTTTAGCTTCTGGCTAAAGGTAATACATTTTGTATCTCAATGTTTTTCAGGTGATACAGCCCTGTGCTTCTCACTGACTCTGAATTGCTTCCCTCCTTGTTCCTTTGACTTTCTTCTATTCATATGTGCTCAACATGAGATGGAGAAGAAGGGGGCTCTTAGACCACTTTCCGAATTTCCAAATATCTTACAGATTTCTCTTTCTAGTTTACTCTGTTATTCCATATGTGCAGTATTTGAATTCACTGACTTTCAACTTCCTTATCTTACCAACCAACCTAATAGTCTACCCTCTTTCAAGACAATGACTCCCCTATTACATAATACTCTGAATGTTCTCAATTCCTCTCAACATTGTCTATTTAACATTCTTCCCCAGTTACCTGCTATGATTTCTCAACTTTTACTACATTTTATTAACTTTTTCATAGACTTTTCTAATTTAAAATTTTTATTTACAATATCTTTGGGTCCATAACCATTTTCCAAACAAGATGGAGTAAGAGGAGCTAGATTTCGCCTTCACATTATAACAAAATTTTTGAAAAAAGACAAATTATATAAACTAACAATGTTTAGACACTGGGCAGGAGGCATCCTAGGGCAAAAGCTCTAAGTGTGTAATTGCTCCAGGTTGCCAAATGTCTTAAAGACGCTAGATGTTTAGAGCTACCCTGGAGGAGGGAAAAACAAGGAAGAGCATGGCAGTCTCCGTGAGCTTAGGAGACAGAGCTGGGAGCTCCAGCTGACCAAGACAGCTAGAGTTTTCTGGGAAGAGTGCTGTACAGAGATCAGAGATCAGCAGAGCCCCAGAGATCAGCAGATAGACACTTAAGTCTTTAGCTAAGGCTGATCAGCTCACCTGGGTTAAAATGATCAGAGACCAGCATTGAAACCATGTTTCCCTTGGTCAAAGTAAAAAAACTCACATAATACATGGGGGATTAAGTAGAATATTCAGAAGCAAAGGGACAAAATTAGCTCCAAAGACCAACCTAACAAAATTTAAAGCAAATTCTAAACAATCAAATGGCTCAGTGATAAAGAATCTGCCTGCCAGTGCAGGAGACAGAGGAGACACAGGTTTGATCCCTGGGTTGGAAAGATCCCCTGGAGAAGGAAATGGCAACCCACTTCAGTACTTCTGTCTGGGAAATCCCATGGACAGAGAACACTGGTGGGCTACAGTTCATGGGGTTTCAAAAAAATCAGACATATTCATTTCAGTTCAGTTGCTCAGTGGTGTCAGACTCTTTGCGACCCCATGAATCGCTGCACGCCAGGCCTCCCTGTCTATCACCAACTCCCAGAGTTCACTCAGACTCACGTCCATCGAGTCAGTGATGTCATCCAGCCATCCCATCTTCTGTCGTCCCCTTCTCTTCTTGCCCCCAATCCCTCCCAGCATCAGAGACTTTTCCAATGAGTCAACTCTTCGCACGAGGTGGCTAAAGTACTGGAGTTTCAGCTTTAGCATCATTTCTTCCAAAGACATCCCAGGACTGATCTCCTTCAGAATGGACTGGTTGGATCTCCTTGCAGTCCAAGGGACTCTCAAGAGTCTTCTCCAACACCACAGTTCAAAAGCATCAATACTTCGGTGCTCAGCCTTCTTCACAGTCCAATTCTCATATCCATACATGACTACTGGAAAAACCATAGCCTTGACTAGACAGACCTTTGTTGACAAAGTAATGTCTCTGCTTTTTAATATGCTGTATAGGTTGGTCATAACTTTCCTTTCAAGGAGTAAGCATCTTTTAATTGCATGGCTGCAATCACCATCTACAGTGATTTTGGAGCCCAGAAAAATAAAGTCAGCCACTGTTTCCACTGTTTCCCCATCTAGTTGCCATGAAGTGAGTGAATGCAGGGGACCAGATGCCATGACATGAGTGAATAACTAAACAAAACCATTTCCACATAACTGAACTGCATTTCAGAACAAAGCTCAAGAATAATTTTAATGGACTTCTTATTTTTAAAGAATTATAGATGCACATGCAGTTGTAAAATATAAGATAGAGCCTGTGTACCCTTTATGCAGTTTCTCCCGATGGTGACATGAGGCAAAACTATAGCACAAAATGACAACCAGAATATTGACCTTGATGAAATCTACTAATCTTATTCAGAATCCCCAGTTTTACCTGTATTCATTTCTCTGTTTGTGTGTGCATGAATTGAGTTCTGTGAAATTTTATCATAAGAGTAGGTTCGTGTACCCACAACAGCTTACACATAAAGTAATTGCAGCTCCACAAGGACTGCCTTGTGTCTTTTTTGTAAGCATGTCGGTCTCCCTTCTGCACTCCTCCTTCCTGTCCCTAACTTCTGGCAACCACCAATTGATTCTCCATTTCTATAATTTTGCCATTTCAAAATGTTATAGGAATAGAATCATATAGTATGTAACCATCAGAATTGGTTTTTCTATTCAACATAATTTTCTGGAGATTCAACCAAGTTGTAGCAGATATCCACAGATTGTGTACATGCATCTGTGTGTGTGTATGTGTGCATGTTTGGGTTTTTTTCTTTAACTGACAAGCCATGCTGAGTGGTGTCAGATCACTGCTTTTCCCCAAGTTCACAGAGCTGCTGCTCTGTGTGTATTTTCTCTGTGTGTGTATTTGCTAATTTTTATTAATTCAAGTTTTTCATTAGATAAATTTGACTTCCTTTTTTGAAATTCAAGTTTGTCCCTTACTTTGTGGGGTGACTTTTTTAAAGTTAGTGGATTACTACTCAGCCACAAAAAGAAACAAAATAGTGTAATTTGCAGGGATGTGGATAGACCTAGAGACTGTCAGAGAGAGTGAAGTCAACCAGGAAAAGTAAAAACAAATATCATATAGTACCACTTAGATGTGAAATCTAGAAATATGATGCTGCTGCTGCTGCTGCTAAGTCGCTTCAGTCATGTCTGACTCTGTGAGACCCCATAGATGGCAGCCCACCAGGCTCCCCCGTCCCTGGGATTCTCCAGGCAAGAACACTGGAGTGGGTTGCCATTTCCTTCTCCAGTGCATGAAAGTGAAAAGGGAAAGTGAAGTCACTCGGTTGTGTTCGACTCTTCGCGACCCCGTGGACTACAGCCTACCAGCCTTCTCTGTCCATGGGATTTTCCAGGCAAGAGTACTGGAGTGGGGTGCCATCACCTTCTCCAAGAAATATGATGCAGATGATCTTATTTGCAAAGCAGAAATAGAGACCCAGATGTAGAGGATAGACATATGCGTAACAGGAGGAAAAGGGAGAGGGGATGAATTGAAAGAATAGGATTGATGTATATACACTACCACGCACTACTATGCATAAAATAGATAATGAATAAGAACCCACTATGCAGCCCAGGGAACTCTAGCCGGGCTCTGTGGTAAGCTAAATGGGGAGAAAATAAAAAACCGAGGGGATATACTGGCATGTGTAAGGATAGCTGATTCACTCTGCTGCACAGCAGAAACCAACACAACATTGTAAAGCAGCTACACTTCAAAAAATTCATTAAAAACACATTTATATGTCAAGCGATAAAAAAAGTGTCATTTGATAGACATAATTGTTTAAGATAAAGTTGACATATATGTATTCAATGCACATTTCTTTTCTCCTCTTAAACAGTTCATTATAATTTTTTTAAAGTAGTTATTTTGTGAAGATATGTGATCCAGAAAGGAAAGGTATCGTGGGAAGGCTTATTTGAAGCTATTTAGAGCAGAAACAGATGGTCTTACTCTCTCTTTCTCCAACTGAGTCATACGTTCAAACTTCTTCTTTGAAAGGTTAGGGAATACTAATTTTTTAAAATACTAAGTGAAGAATCAGGTTCTTATTTTTTCAAATATTTTGGACAAATCACATATGTTTAAAATTTGTTCTTGTGTTTATCTGTTTTGCAAGAGAAGGCATCATCTTACACAGTGTTTATAATCAAAAGCAAATCATTTGTAATCTAAAACTAATCATTTGTTTTTTTTTGTTTTTTTTTTAAAGGAAGTTTGCAAAAACAATGCTTTTGGTCTTTTGCAATTCTCATTGTGCTTTCTCGTTATTGAGTAGTAGTTGGTGTCATGGCTGCACCAATGTTTTTCAGCGCTCACCCACAGAAAGGCATCTGGGTTGTTTCCAGTTTTGAGCTACTGTGAGTGAAGCTGCTATGAACATCCTTATAGACTATTTTCATGAGAAGGTAAATTTTTAGTTCCTGGGAGAAAATCCCAAGAGACAACTGCTGTTGAGTCATAGAGTGATTGCATTTCATTTTCCAAGAAACTGTTTTCCAAAACCATTTCACACCCCTCCCAGCAATGTTAGAATGATGCAGATCGCTGGCTTTTGGTGGGTTATCACTTTTATTTTAGACATTCTATAGGTGATATCTCACTGGGGTTTTAATTGGCATCTCCCTTATGGCCAAATATGTTGAACCTCTTTTCATGTGCTTGTTTTCTGTATATAAAAGATTATTCAGTGAAATCCATTTTTCTGATTGGATTCATTGATTTTTTTAACTGTTTCATTTGAAAGTTCCTTATATATTCTAGATAATAATATTCCATTAAGTATGTAGTTATCAAGTATTTTCTCCCATTTTACAGCTTGCCTTTTCATCTTAATATGGCAAAAGTTTTCAATTTTGATCAAGGGCTATTTTCAATTTTTTCTCTCATGGATTGTGCCTCTGATGTCAAGTCTAGTAACTCCCTACCCCCAAATCCCAAAGATTTTCTCGTATATTTAACACTAATAACTTCACAGTTTTGTGTTTAACATTTAAGTGTATGATCTGTTCTAAGCTAATCTTTGTAAAAAATGTGAGGTTCAGGTCAGTGTTCAGTTGTTTCAGCACCCTTTATTGAAAAAGTTATACTCCTGAATTGAATTCGTTTTTAATCTTTATAAAAGTCAATTGGGCATATTTGTGTGGAACTTTCTCTGGTTATCTGTATTTTGTTCTGTTGATTTATTCCTCTGCCAATGTCATTGTCCTGATTACTGAAGCTACAAGGAAGCCTTAGTATTAAGTCGACTAATTTCTCCACTTTCTTATTCTTTTAAAAGTGTTTTAGCCACCCCACACCTTTGCCTTCCCACATAAATATTAGAATTAGTTTATCAGTGTCTACAAACTAGCTTGCTGTATTTTGATTGGGGTAGTGTTGAATCTGGACCTTGGCTCAGATGGTAAAGAATCCACCTGCAATGCAGGAGACCTGGGTTCAGTCCCCAGGTTGGGAAGATCCCCTGGGGAAGGGCGTGGCGACCCACTCCAGTATTCTTGCCTGGAGAACCCCATGGACAGAGGAGCCTGGCGGGCTGCAGTCCATGGCATCACAGCGGGTCGGACACAGCCGAGCAACTAGGCGCAGCAGTGTTGATCTCAATCTATAAATCAATTTGGGAAGGAAGGACACGTCAGCAAGACTGAGTTTTTCAGTCCATGAACGTGGAACAGCTTTCCGTTTCTTTGGATCTTTTTAAAACTTGTTTTCAGTGTTCTGTATGCATATAGATCCTGTTCAATTTGTTTTAGATTTATGCCTCAGTGCTACATTTTTTGTGCTAGTGTATTGATTTTTTAAAATTCAAATTCCTATTGTTTGTTGTTAGCAGAATGCTTTTATCATGAACGAATGTGGGATTTTGTTAAAAGACATATTTTTTTTTGCTAAAAGTTCTACTTTAAATACTGTAAATATTATAAATATGTTTTATGTAACAAAGGTAAGACACAACCTGGCCCCTTAAATGTTTGAAGCTGGAACAAATGTCTCCTACTCGTCAGTCCCGGTCACGCTGACTCTGCTTGATGCTCTCTACACAGTTCAGATACATGGCAAGTGCAATTGTGCAGAATGTGGACACATCACATCCACAGAGGATGGATTAGAAATCAGTCAAACTTGTACGGAGCCAGTGCTCAGATCATCTAAAAAACGCCGTGTAAACTTCTGGAAATTTACGATCTACAAATTATGGATCATTTTACTGTAGGAGTCACAGGAGAAAGGGGGCATTTTGCAGTCCTCAAAATCATCATGGGACAGGTCCTGTGGAATTTAACCCCATCTCCAGCGTACAGTTTAAGGAGTTAACAGACATTTGGTGCTGACAAATATGTCCGTAAGACATTTGGTCAAATTTCAAGAACCTTTTGGCATAGACAAATGTCTTCAAGGACATTTGGACAGGACCAAATGGTCTTGTAAATACCAAGAACTTTTTGGCATGAACTGAATGTCTCATGAACATTTGGATGGGACCAAATGGTCCTGTAAATACCAAGAAGGCTATGGTGTGAACCAAACGTCTTACGGGTGTTTTGGATGGGACAAAATGACCTTGCAAATGTCAGGGAACTTTGGGCATGGACCAAATGTCTTATGGACATTTTGGACAAGACCAAATGTCCTGCAAGGAACTTGAGGAAAAGATGTGCTGTGCCTGTGTGTACACACATACGGAAGGGGTGTTCATGAGGAGAGAAGAAAGGTTTATTTCATCACGTTATGACACCATCTAAGTCATTTTTATAAAATCTATCTTCATGTTTCAGAGCCATGGAGAAAAGATCCATTGTTTTTGTCAGTGTTTTCCAAGGACTACAGGCACTTCATCTACACGAGCAGGGTATGTTTCTAATGGGTTGGTAGAAAACAGCACTCATATCCAAACACAGGGTCAGTGATATATTTGTCATGCAACTTGGCCTTGCAGTTGGAGTTGAAAGCTGCTGCTGTCAAAGGAAATGTTTAGATGACTCCGCCAAGAAGGTGGTTTATTAGTTTTGGCAGCAGACAACAGGTGAATATTTCTTGGAGGAGAGAGGTTTTATACAATCTGAGAGAGATTGTTTATACGATCTGCCCGGCCATGGCCATGGTTACTTAGATTGATGAATTGGACAGTATTTCACTTCTCATGAGCCTGATGATCTCTGCTGATGGGTGGATGTTGCCACTATTTATTTAACACGATTGGACTAAGGTTCTCACTTCACCAATATGCTCTGCAGCTCCCCTGTGGAGCAACATCTAGGGTCTCGGGCATCTGTATGTTCTGTGCCAATTTGGCAGGAGCCTGCAGAAAATTCCCCCTGCACCTTTTTAATGAGCTGGGAAGTCTAAATGGCTGCAGCTACTCAGCTATAAAGTGTGTTTTATCACAAGAGCTTGCCGATGTGTGGGAGTATATCACAGCATGGTGAATATCAAATCCCCAGGGACACTGGGTATACTCTGTACGCACCATAAGGGAGCCCATATCCATTCTGAGACCCCAGTTTGATTCCTGGGTTGGGAAGATCCCCCGGAGAAGAGAGAGGCTACACAATCCAGTATTCTTGGGCTTGCCTGCTGGCTCAGTTGGTAAAGAATCCACCTGCAATGTGGGAGACCTGGGTTTAATCCCTGGGTTGGGAACATCCCCTGGAGAAGGGAACAGCTACTCGCTCTAGTGTTCTGGCCTGGAGAATTCCATGGATTGTATAGTCCATGGGTTTGCAAAGAGTCAGACATGACTGAGCGATTTTCACTCTCACTTTCATCCACTCTAATGGGAGAGACAGGTGGATCTGTGTGACAAGTTTACTAGTATGCAAAGCACAATCACACAGAAAAACACTAAAACAAACCAATGGGTCTATCTGAGAAGCCACGTGGTACATGTAAAAGGTATTTCCATGCAACATGGAGCATCTGGATTCTGCTATCAACATTTACTAGCATTGTGACTTTGAAAGTCTCCTATTCTTAGGGAAACTTGTTTTCAGCCTGATACATAAAGGCATTTGAAGAGTTGGCCTCTAAGCTATAATTAAGGCCTGATAAGTAAGATAATTTTTTAAAATTTGAAGCAAATTTCCTTCATCATAGAAAAACATAAAGTCATCACAAGAAAAAGAAGTTTTCAGTGGAGAAGTAGTAAGTATCAAAGACAAGAGGTCTTAGAGGTCTTCGTGTGTTGCAGAACGAAAATAAGGTTGAGGAACGGCTTTCCCTTCTTCACTGACCCTAAGCCCAGGGCACATCACTGAAACACAGTTAAGTTCAGTGTCTGCATCAGGGAAACTGGAGCCACACACCTGCCTCACCTTGACAGGAGGGGCTAGTGAAGCCCATGAGTGAAGACACGCTACGACAAAGAGAAAATATTGAACGTGTCTTCTTCGTAGCATCAAAAGAGACTTTGTTCAATTCAGCCCATAGAGACTCCACATCCCGGTTTCCATCTTTACTGGGACCATCGTGTATAAAAATAGTGATTCTAACCCTAGGAATAGTAATTCTAACAGCTCCATTTATGGTCTGCCAGATACTGCCAAAGTCGCTCAGTCGTGTTTGACACTTTGAGACCCCATGGACTGCAGCCCACCAGGCTCCTCTGTCCATGGGTTTCTCCAGGCAGGAACACTGGAGTGGGTTGCCATTCCCTTCTCCAGGGGATCTTCCTGACCCAAGGATCAAACCCATGCAGTGCACCTCCTGCATTGCAGGCAGATTCTTTACGTTCTAAGCCACTGGGGAAGTCCGCCAGGTACCAAGCACGGTGCCAAATGTTTAAATGCTTTGTCTCGTTTAATTCTTCCAATTTGACAAGGACTCTGTCATCAACCACACCTCACATCTGGGGTACTTAAGGTTTAAGCAGTAAAATGCATGTGTCAGATCAGATCAGATGCTCAGTCGTGTCCGACTGTTTGCAACCCCATGAATCACCGAACGCCAGGCCTCCCTGTCCATCACCAACTCCCGGAGTTCACTCAGACTCACGTCCATCGAGTCAGTGATGCCATCCAGCCATCTCATCCTCTGTCGTCCCCTTCTCCTCCTGCCCCCAATCCCTCCCAGCATCAGAGTCTTTTCCAATGAGTCAACTCTTTGCATGAGGTGGCCAAAGTACTGGAGTTTCAGCTTTAGCATCATTACTTCCAAAGACATCCCAGGACTGATCTCCTTCAGAATGGACTGGTTGGATCTCCTTGCAGTCCAAGGGACTCTCAAGAGTCTTCTCCAACACCACAGTTCAAAAGCCTCAATTCTTCGGCGCTCAGCCTTCTTCACAGTCCAATTCTCACATCCATACATGACCACAGGAAAAACCATAGCCTTAACTAGACGGACCTTTGTTGGCAAAGTAATGTCTCTGCTTTTCAATATGCTATCTAGGTTGGTCATAACTTTCCTTCCAAGGGGTAAGCGTCTTTTAATTTCTTGGCTGCAGTCACCATCTGCAGTGATTTTGGAGCCCAGAAAAATAAAGTCTGACACTGTTTCCACTGTTTCCCCATCTATTTCCCATGAAGTGATGGGACCGGATGCCATGATCTTCATTTTCTGAATGTTGAGCTTTAAGCCAACTTTTTCACTCTCCTCTTTCACCTTCATCAAGAGGCTTTTTAGTTCCTCTTCACTTCCTGCCATCAGGGTGGTATCATCTGCATATCTGAGGTTATTGATATTTCTCCCGGCAATCTTGATTCCAGCTTGTGTTTCTTCCAGTCCAGCGTTTCTCATGATGTACTCTGCATAGAAGTTAAATAAGCAGGGTGACAATATACAGCCTTGACGTACTCCTTTTCCTATTTGGAACCAGTCTGCTGTTCCATGTCCAGTTCTAACTGTTGCTTCCTGACCTGCATACAGATTTCTCAAGAGACAGATCAGGTGGTCTGGTATTCCGATCTCTTTCAGAATTTTCCACAGTTTATTGTGATCCACACAGTCAAAGGCTTTGGCATAGTCAATAAAGCAGAAATAGATGTTTTTCTGGAACTCTCTTGCTTTTTCCATGATCCAGCAGATGTTGGCAATTTGATCTCTGGTTCCTCTGCCTTTTCTAAAACCAGCTTGAACAGCAGAAAGTTCACGGTTCACATATTGCTGAAGCCTGGCTTGGAGAATTTTGAGTATTACTTTACTAGCGTGTGAGATGAGTGCAATTGTACAGTAGTTTGAGCATTCTTTGGCATTGCCTTTCTTTATGATTGGAATGAAAACAGACCTTTTCCAGTCCTGTGGCCACTGCTGAGTTTTCCAAATTTGCTGGCATATTGAGTGAAGCACTTTCACAGCATCATCTTTCAGGATTTGAAATAGCTCCACTGGAATTCTATCACCTCACTAGCTTTGTTCGTAGTGATGCTTCCTAAGGCCCACTTGACTTCACATTCCAGGATGTCTGGCTCTAGGTCAGTGATCACACAATCGTGATTATCTGGGTGGTGAAGATCTTTTTTGTACAGTTCTTCTGTGTATTCTTGCCATCTCTTCTTAATATTCTGCTTCTGTTAGGTCCATACCATTTCTGTCCTTTATCGAGCCCATCTTTGCATGAAATGTTCCTTTGGTATCTCTGATTTTCTTGAAGTGATCCCTAGTATTTCCCATTCTGTTGTTTTCCTCTATTTCTTTGCATTGATCACTGAAGAAGGCTTTCTTATCTCTTCTTGCTATTCTTTGGAACTTTGCATTCAGATGTTTATATCTTTCCTTTTCTCCTTTGCTTTTCGCTTCTCTTCTTTTCATAGCTATTTGTAAGGCCTCCCCAGAGAGCCATTTTGCTGTTTTGTATTTCTTTTCCATGGGGATGGTCTTGATCCCTGTCTCCTGTACAATGTCATGAACCTCATTCCATAGCTCATCAGGCACTCTATCTATCAGATCTAGGCCCTTAAATCTATTTCTCACTTCCACTGTATAATCATAAGGGATTTGATTTAGGTCATACCTGAATGGTCTAGTGGTTTTCCCTACTTTCTCCAATTTCAGTCTGAATTTGGCAATAAGGACTTCATGATCTGAGCCACAGTTAGCTCCCGGTCTTGTTTTTGCTGACTGTATAGAGCTTCTCCATCTTTGGCTGCAAAGAATATAATCAACCTGATTTCGGTGTTGACCATCTGGTGATGTCCATGTGTAGAGTCTTCTCTTGTGTTGTTGGAAGAGGGTGTTTGTTATGACCAGTGCATTTTTTGGGCAAAACTCTATTAGTCTTTGCTCTGCTTCATTCCGTATTCCAAGGCCAAATTTTCCTGTTACTGTAGGTGTTTCTTGACTTCCTACTTTTGCATTCCAGTCCCCTATAATGAAAAGGACATCTTTTGGGGGTGTTAGTTCTAAAAGGTCTTGTAGGTCTTCATAGAACTGTTCAACTTCAGTTTCTTCAGCATTACTGGTTGGGGCATAGACTTGGATTACTGTGATATTGCAAGAGGGCATCAGAGGGCAGAGACACCGAAACCATACTCACAGAAAACTAGTCAATATAATCACACTAGGACCACAGCGTTGTCTAACTCAATGAAACTAGCCATGCCTGTGGGACAATCCAAGATGGGCGGGTCATGGTGGAGAGATTTGACAGACTGTGGTCCATTGGAGAAGGGAATGGCAAACTACTTCTTGCCTTGAGAACCCCATGAACAGTATGAAAAGGCAATATGATAAGATACTGAAAGAGAAACTCCCCAGGTCAGTAGGTGCCCCATATGCTACTGGAGATCAGTGGAGAAATAACTCCAGAAAGAATAAAGGGATGGAGCCAAAGCAAAAACAATACCCAGCTGTGGGTGTGACTGGTGATAGAAGCAAGGTCCAATGCTATAAAGAGCAATATTGCATAGGAACCTGGAATGTCAGGTCCATGAATCCAGGCAAATTGGAAGTGGTCAAACAAGAGATGGCAAGACTGAATGTTGACATTCTAGGAACCAGCGAACTGAAATGGACTGGAATGGGTGAGTTTAACTCAGATGACCATTATATCTACTACTGCGGGCAGGAATCCCTCAGAAGAAATGGAGTAGCCATCATGGTCAACAAAAGAGTCTGAAATGCAGTACTTGGATGCAATCTCAAAAACGACAGAATGATCTCTGTTCGTTTCCAAGGCAAACCACTCAATATCACAATGCATGTGTAAGTTCCCACAACTGACCAGGGTGGAAGCCCTAACTCCAGCACAGCTCTTCACATAGAAGCAAGCTGATCAGAATCTCCGAACTGAAAAACCCTACCCAAGAGTAAGAGAAGTTTACAAACTCCTGAACTCAACTTTGGATGTCGTTTAGTGTTTTGTGGCACAGCCATTACGCACGCAACCCCTCTTCCAGATGCATGCCTCTAGGCAATGGCCCACCTGAGGAGGGACGTGGACAGGTGGTGCGGGGCAGGACAGCCTTGACTTACCTTCCTCTCTCATTTTCTCCCACAACAACCTGTGGCATAAAAAGGGCACAATTCTAATCCTAGTTTTAGAGGTGGAGAAACCCAGGCTTAGAAAGTCTCCGTTTAATGTCTCATCTCTCCTTTCCTAAAGAGTTGTCCTGCTGCCAGTTTCTGTTCTATGTGAAATATTTTTATTTTGAGGGTTTGGAATAAGACGTAAGTTACCTAATGAACCCCTGCTGATTCTTCCACTGCACCGACTTCACTGTTACCATTTTCAATGACCTTTCAAGGGAGAAAGTGTATTTTTTTTAAGTGAACCAGATTAGTTTAGTCATTTCCATTATTCATTTTCAAGTATTCATTTTCAGATTAGCTTAGTCATTTCTGTTATTCCTTTTCCACCCTACAGCTGTATGGGCTTTCCAGGGGGCACTAGTGGTAAAGAATCCGCCTGCCAATGCAGGGGACTCAAGAGACAGGGCTTCAGTCCCTGGGTGGGGAAGATCTCCTGGAGTAGGAAACGGCAACCCACTCCAGTGTTCCTGCCTGGAAAATTCCATGGACAGAGGAGCCTGGTGGGCTACAGTCCATGGAGTTGACAAGAGTCAGGCATGACTGAGTGCACACACAAGGGAAGTGTGCACATCACTTTTTTCTGAACTTTTGCCTAAGTTCCTCCTCTGAGGACAGTTCTCTCGTTGGACAAGATGTGAGGCTGTAACCGTTTCTCTTTCTTAGACACTGATCAGTCCCAGTCACTCTCCCCCCTGAGGAGGGTCTCCTGGCCTTGTTCCTGCTGAGTGGCTCGTTCTAGACATGAATGCCTCCCTGCCAAGTAGTCTGTACAGTGAAGGATACCATCCGCTGTGCTTTCCACATGACTGTGTGCCACACACGTGTGCACATATAGAAGACTGCTTTACCATTAAATAAGCAGTATTTTCAGCCCTGACAATGTTTCGTGTATACGTGTATTTACATAAACGTGTACTCATGTATCATGTCATGACCGTGACAATCTTGCATGAATCCACGTCGGTCATGCTCACAGGGAAGGCTTGAAACACTGATCCAGGTCTTGGCTGAATGCCTGTGATGGTTCTAGAAAGCAAGAGCATGGGAGGCCATCTTCCTCTCTCCTCCCTATCTCCCTGCCTCCCTGGCGAAGCTGTCATGAGATTTTCTCATCTCCTCCCAAGTTCTGACGAAGTAGGAAGGCTTCAGGCTCCCCCCTCAGGATACAGCAGCAGAATAAAAAGCCCCTGAGCTAGAGCTGGTCCTCAGCAAAGGGAGTCTTATCACGCAGGCAGCAGTGGTCTCTCCACTTCTGTTTGGGCGCCACCCTGGGGAGGAGCCTCGGGGAGCTGGTACCTGTGGCACCTTCTGACATTAGTGTAGGCAATAAGCTGTCTTTATCTGACAGTGACTGTGTCCCTTTACCAGTTGAATCTGTCAGACCTTAACCTTCGCGTTACGCTTCACAATCTGTGTGTTGTGTGTGCATGGATGTGAGTGCACGTGTGTGTGTGTGTTCTAAATTAAAAAGAGACACTGTCACACCTCATCCTTCTCTATGCCCAGTCCTTGTTCCTTAAGCTATTTACCTTTTCTGGCTTTAGTTTATCTCTTCATATATTTAAAAACATGAAAATATTCCCATTCCTTCTTTTCCAGGGTGAGTGTTCACAATGAATGTGATGACTCAGCTCTCTTCATACACCCCTTCCACTTTTGCTCACATGAGCCTTTTTCAAACCTCACTGTTTATTTATCAAATACTTTTGTAGTCCTTACCATTGCCAGCTACTCTCTAAGGGCTTTTTAAATACTTGCTTATTCCATCTTCATAATGACTTAGAGGTGAACATCATTGTGAACTATATTTTACATATGAGAAAGGAAAGGCGCAAAGAGTCTAACTTCTTTACTCAGGGTAATAAAGCAGTGACTGCGGAGCTGGGGTTTGAACTTAGCTGGCTGACAGCAGGGAGAAGGCAGTGGCACCCACTCCAGTCCTCCTGCCTGGAAAATCCCATGGGCGGAGGAGCCTGGTGGGCCGCAGTCCATGGGGTCACTAAGGGTCGGACACGACTGAGCGACTTCCCTTTCACTCTTCACTTTCATGCATTGGAGAAGGAAATGGCAACCCACTCCAGTGTTCTTGCCTGGAGAATCCCAGGGACGGGGGGCCTGGTGGGCTGCCGTCTGTGGGGTCGCACAGAGTCGGACACGACTGAAGCGACTTGGCAGCAGCAGCAGCAGCTGACAGCGGACTGTAGGCGTGAAGACACTCGTCTGTCACCTCTCTGCGTTGCTCCATCAGGTTATTTGTTCACTTAAATAATACCTATGTGTTCCTATTGCTTGTCCTATTTCCCCTCATGAAAGATAAAAATATTAGGCTCTTTTTCTCTCATTTCTACTTTTCAATTTCTGTGAGTTTTATGTTGTCAAGGTTTTAATAGTCTCTGTTTTGTTTTATGATGATAATTACATTTTCCATACTTTGTCTATGGTTGAATTCAAAAGTTAAGAAAGGATATTTACATTGTTATTACTAAAAATATTGTTCATTTCATGGTAAAGTGGTCTGCTAGAATTATATCTCCGTATGGTCTCATGATACCATCCCTGGACAGCACATTTTCATAGCACTGAGATAAAATATATTTGGTTTTCTTATTCTGCATCAATTGCTTGAAATATGGCACGTTTGACTTTGTTTCACATTTGGGCCACAGTTTTCAAGCTCTCTGTTTTTCTTGGATTTTCTAATTGTCTTTCTTGTTTTTCCTTTGTAAGAAGAATAATATGCCTTCAACATATCTTCAATTTCATCCAAATCCCCAATTATAATGTCTATGGCATGAAATACTCTATTTTTTCTCCAGAGAGATCCTTTCTGGAGTTTTTTAATTTGCTGCTACAATCTCAAATCCTGCTGTCTTGGTAAGCTGCAGAGCTGTCATCCCAAGACTTTTATTTACTACATCTCTGGGTCTCCAGGCTGTTCTGAAGATCCCATTTCTGTTTTTGCTTCTTTGTTTCTGGGCTTCTCATTTTGTTGGAGTATAATCTTCAAGCAACATTAGTCACCAACTTTTCCCTCAGTTCTCTCCGTATACGATTGTTGTTCAGATGTTTTCTCTCTCTCTCACGTTTTGTCTTATATCATCTGCCTTTTTGTCTTTTTTCTACTACATCCTGAGATTTACTCTTTCTTCCAACATTTTTTTGCATTTTAAAAAGCTTTTTATTTTGAGATCATTGTAGATTCATGAGCAGTTGTAAGAAATAATAGAGATCTTATGTATACTTTACCAGTTTCTCACTTATGATAGTATCTTGCATAATTATCACACAATAGAACTATCAGGAAATTGACGTTAATAAAATCTATCAACCATAAAAGTACTTCACCAGCTTGATATGTATTCCTTTTATTTAGGTATGTATGCATTAGTTCTGTGCAGTTTTACCGTATGTGCTGATTTACATGACCACTGCTGCAACCAAGACAAAGAACAGTTTCATCACAAGATCCTGGATACTAGCCTTTACAAGCTCATGCGTGCGTGCATGCACGCGTGCGTGCATGCTGGGTTGCTCAGTCTTATGTGACTCTTTGTGACCCCATGGACTGTAGTATACCAGGCTCCTCTGTTCATGGAATTTCCCAAGAGAGGAAACTGGAGTGTGTTGCCATTTCCTGCTCCCCAAGGATCAAAACTATATCTCTCGTGTCTCCTGCATTGTTAGGCACATTATTTACCAACACCTTCTTTTCCCTCCGCACTTAGAACCTGACAAGCGCTAATCTGTTTTCCATCTCTGTACTTTTAAATATAGCATTTCAATAAATAATATAGTACTCTTAAAACACTTTTTAAGTAGGATTATACTTTTCCATAGTTTATTGTGATCCACACAGTCAAAGGCTTTGGCATAGTCAATAAAGCAGAAATAGATGTTTTTCTGGAACTCTCTTGCTTTTTCCATGATCCAGTGGATGTTGGCAATTTGATCTCTGGTTCCTCTGCCTTTCCTAAAATCAGCTTGAACATCAGAAAGTTCACGGTTCACGTATTGCTGAAGCCTGGCTTGGAGAATTTTGAGCATTACTTTACTAGCGTGTGAGATGAGTGCAATTGTGCGGTCGTTTGAGCATTCTTTGGCATTGCCTTTCTTTGGGATTGGAATGAAAACTGACCTTTTCCAGTCCTGTGGCCACTGCTGAGTTTTCCAAATTTGCTGGCATATTGAGTGCAGCACTTTCACAGCATCATCTTTCAGGATTTGAAATAGCTCAACTGGAATTCCATCACCTCCACTAGCTTTGTTCATAGTGATGCTTTCTAAGGCCCATTTGACTTCACATTCCAGGATGTCTGTGAACTCCAGGAGTTGGTGATGGACAGGGAAGCCTGGAGTGCTGCGATTCATGGGGTCGCAAAGAGTTGGACACGACTGAGCGACTGAACTGAACTGAATATAGTATGTAACCTATGATGACCTTTTTTGTTCATTTAAAAAAATCCATTTGTGTGGATCAATAGCTCTTTTTTATTGCTTTTTATTCCATGGCATGGATGAATCACAGTTTAACTGACCATCCACTGAAGCACATATTTCCAATGTGGGCTGTTACTACAAAGTTTCTAAGAATATTCAGGGACAGATATTTGTATGTTTCCATTTCTTTGGGATAAATGCCTAAAAAGAAATTACTAGACCATGTGATAAGTGTGTTTTTCACTTTTGTTACAAACTTCTGGTTCTAGAGTGACTGTATCATTTTATAGCCCCACCAGCAATGTATGAGTGATCTGGTTTTTCCACATCCTTGTCAGCACTTGGTGTTGGTACTTCTCTATTTTACCCATTTTAAATATTTGGTATATAGTGCTATCTCATTGTGATTTTGATATACACTTTCCTAATGTCCAGTGATTTAAATATCACTTAATGCTCTTATTTGTCATTTGAATTTGCTTTGCAGTAAAATATTTATTTATGCCTTTTACCCATTTTATAATCTGATTATTTCATTTTTACTGCTGAGTTTTTGAGTTCTTTTAGTTCAGTTCAGTCGCTCAGTCGTGTCCAACTCTTTGTGACCCCATGGACTGCAGCACGCTAGGCTTACCTGTCCATCACCAACTCCCAGAGCTTGCTCAAACTCATGCCCATCGAGTCAGGGTTCTTTATATATTCTAAACACAAGTCTTTACTCTGTATATACTCTAGATAGAAGTCTTTGTTTGATATGCAGTTTGCAAAAACTTTCTCCCAGTTTTTAGCTTGTCTTTTCATCCTCTTCAAAGAGTCACAGAGCAAAAGATTTTAGTTTTGATGATGTCTAGTTTATCAGTTTCTCCTTTTAGAGATCCTACCTACTCTAAGAATTCCTCACCTAGCCCAGTGATGATTCACCCAGTGAAAGAAGGATCTTTGAATTGTTTCCAGTTTGAGGCTACTACTAATAAAGCGTTATCAAAAAAGTTTTACAAATAAATATGTGATGCATTTTGAGTTAATCTTTGTGTAAGGTATGAGGTTTAGGTCAAGGTAAATTTTGTTTATTTATTTTTTTGCCTATGAATCCCCGGCTGTCCTGACACCATTTATTCATTTATTGAAAAGATGCTATTTCCTCCATTGAATTGTCTTTTCACATTGATCAGAAATCAGCTGGGCATGTTTGTGTGGGTCTATCTGTGGGTTTTCCATTCGGTTTCACTTTCTATTTCAGAGTGTGCCCTCAGTCATGACCTTCATTAGTCTCTCATATCAAGATGAGGCGGGCATTCTGGTTTCAATTGCACTGACATGGTCACTGAGGCTCAGAGGGTTTTGGTGATGTGGCCATATGGCCAATAAAGCAGAGATGTTCTGTTCTAATGCTCACCTCATGCTCATTCTGCAGCCTGTAAATGCCTATTACCCTCCGCAATTTCACTAAGTCCTCCCTTTAATAATGAAGCAATACTTCCAAGCTCATTCTATAAGCCCAGCATTACCCTGAGACCTAAATCAGTCAAGGACACTACAAGGAAAGAAAACTAGAGGACAATATCCCTAAAGTACATGGATGCAAAATACTAGAAAACTAATTCAACAGCATATTAAAAGGATCATACACCATGACGCAAGTGTGGTTCACTATAACACAAATCAGTAAATGTGATATTTACAGATATAGAATTAAGAATGAAAATTATATAATCATCTCTATAAATGCAGAAAAAAACATTTGACAGAGTTCAACATCCTTGCATGATAAAAGCTCTCAAAGTAAGTATAAAAAAAAATGTACCTCAACACAATGAAGTCCATATCTGACAAGCACACAGCTAACATCATTATGATGACAAGCTAAAGTTTTTTCTCTACAATCAGAAACAAGACAAGGATGCCCACTCTAATACTATATGATCTCATTTGTATGTGGAATCTAAGAAAGTCAAACTCATAGGACCAGAGGACACCAGTGGTTGCCAGGGCTGGGGCCAGTAGGATGGTGGTGGCAGAGAAAGGGAGATGATGGTAACAGGGTACAAGCTTCCAGTTACAAGATGAGTGAGTTCTGAGGATCTAGTGTACAATGCTGTGATTATAGTTAACAATGCTACATTGTATACTTAAAATTTATTAAGAGAGCAGGTCTTAAGTTTTCCCATTACACTCAAAAAAGTAACTGTGTGAGGTGATAGATGTATTACTTAACTCAAAAGTGGTAATCATTTCACAATGTATCGATATATATATCTCAAATTATCACTCTATACAGCTTTTATATGTCACTTTATACAGCATTTGTGTAACCAAAATGCATACAGAGACATTTGCAATCACACTTCAGTAAAGCTGGGGAAAAACAATGAACTCACCATCAAAACTAAAACAGAAGAAACGAAGAGACAAGGATAAGATGCCACAGTCAACTTTGAGCATGGAACCAAGCATGATCTCATATGTTTGCTACGTAAAGTTTGAGCAGCAGCAGTTTCACAGTTCTTAGCCTTATTGCTGGTCACTTATTGTTCCAAAACACATCCAGGCATTTCACCTGAATCAGGACCTCAGCGTCCCCATTTCAATGAGTCTGATATCCAGGCTGCTGTTGTAAAGAGATGCCTGTCAGCGCTTTGGAGGGGACAAGGCACAGTGTATTCAGCCCACGACCTTCCCTCAAGCCCCTGTGGAGAAGCTGTGGAAGGAAGGAAACTGTGTCAGTGAGCACCGTGTGGATAAGTCAGCATGAACCACGGCTACTTTTGCAGTGATCAGTACCAACCATGCAGACAGCTGCAAGAAAGAGGTCTCCCAGCTGGGATTTATTTTCTGCTGCATCTCCCTTGGTATACTCTAAAAACAAAATATAAGCAATGTTCACTGTAGGGAAGAACAGCAGACACATGAGAGAATTTTCTTTTTTGTTGCTCAAATCTGATGACAATTGATTTAAATCATGCTTTTCTATTGATTAATGTTATCTTCCATTTGGAAGTATTGACCTAACTTCATCCTCCTGATTAAATAGAAAACATGAAATTTGAAATTTTTTTGTTAATAAACACAGAATCTAAAAATAAGAAACTCTCAAGAAATGAAACTGTGTATTTTATCTGAATTATAACTGGGAAAACTATGAGTGACTTACAGATTGTTTTAATCTAGGCATTAGCTAGTGTTCTCTGGCTTATCCACATTTTCAAGTTTCTTGAAGCAGGACATATGAAATGAATGCTAGTCACATATTATGCATTCTAACCTTGGAATGCCTATAAATTTGTGCAAATGAATGTTTTACATATTTACTTTTGCAATCTGAAAAGGGCTAAAATATATGAACTGCTTAATGCTCATTTAGTTAGGAATGCTGTAAGTATTACAGTTCAGAAATTTCTGCAAGATTTGTTCTTAAATTGCCTGGCAGTTCCTGATCACACCATGGGGCCAGATTTCGAGCTGGGCAGGGTGCTGAACCCATCCCCCTGTCATAATAGCCAACCATGATGTGTGGCTCCCTGTGGTCACTAAACCCCGGACCCGCATTTCACATGCCACTTTGAAATTTTCCGCAAGCCTGACTACGATGAGAGATACAGTCCAGATTTTCAGTTCTTTTACAAAGAGCATTGCCAAGAAGCTGAGCTCTAATGAAATGTCCTCCTTCAGGGCCAGTCTTGCTTTGTGAAATGTCCACTGGAAGGATGCGCTCAGAGGAATTCAGACATCGTTCCATCTCTGGATCCTCTCCAGCTAGCGCACAGACCCCTTTGGCACCAGTTGTATCCCAGCTTTCCCACAAGGCTCTGGAAGAACTCCAGAACCTCATTTAGGCTCTGCTTTTGCATATGGATCTGAGCACCAGGAAGGAATCATGGAAGACACCGGCCTTGGGAAACCTGGGGGAGAAGGAGGGAACACGTGCATTCGCCATGTTGGTTTACAAAGTGACCTGGGAAGCCAGGTCTGAGGCAGGGACCTCGTCTCAGGCCCCCAGGAGGGAAGAGCCAGATGTTCAGCTGTGGCTCTCAGGTGCTGGTGTTCAGGGACTCCATGCAGCCAGAGACCCAGAAACTGAACGTGATCATCAGAGAAAACAAGGAAGAGAATATGCATATCTATGTGCACATAACCTAAAATAGAGACTAAGAGAAAGAGGGGATGATTATTCTTCAAGAGCCAGTGAGTTGATAGATGGAAAGCTACCTGAGTTTTAATTCCACAGTGCCAGACATTGGCAATGACCTTCAGCAAGTCTCTTACAACCTCTGTACCTCAATTCTCCTTTCTGTACAAAGAAGGCACTGAATAAAGCAGTCCTTTAGATAACTTCTAGTTCTTTCATTTATTTGGACTTAAGAATATTGGAAGAGGGGCTTCCCAGGGGACTCATTGGAAAAGAATCCACCTGCCAATGCAGGAGACACAGGCTCAATCCCTGGGTCAGGAAGGTCCCCTGGAGAAGGAATGGCAGCCCATGCCAGTATTTTTGCCTGGGAAATCCCACGGACAGAGCCTGGTGGGCTACAGTCCATGGGGTCACAAAAGAGTCAGACATGACTCAGCAACTGAATAACAAGAAGAAGAACACTGGAAAAGAGTCCTGCTTCCAATGGCTTTTCAGTTACAGATCCTCAGCAGTTCACAGGCAACCATAAGCAGAAATGATATAAGTGATACAGAGGTAGTAATATATCCAAAACAGATATTCACTTTCCTTTTATGGAACGCAAATTGTAGCTCTCAAGCCTTCTTTTACATACATTAGCAGTTGCAAAATATAGGTTAAATGATAAGAACACAATAAAATTCAGTTAATAATTGGAAAACCCATAGCTACTTCCCAATCAATTAAAAAAGTTGAATATTCCAGAAAACAAGCAAAAGATTTGAACTGGGAAGTTACCAAATATGCAAATAGTCAATTAACAAATAAATGTTTTAATAGCTCTAACGTAAGTGTTAATTCATAAAATAACATATCCTGGTCATCAGTGAAGTAAATCAGCCAAATACAGGTAGAACTATAAATTAGCTCTGTTTTTAATTTCCATAGGGAAATTAAGTAATAGAAAGCAAGAATATCACATGTACACACTGCTGTTTATGAAATGGATAACCAACAAGGCCCTACTGTGTAGCGCAGGAATATAAAGCAAGCATCTCAGGTGTACACACTGCTGTATTTGAAACGGATAACCTGCAAGGTCCTACTATGTAACACGGGGAAATCTGCTTAATGCTATGTAGCAGCCTGGGCGGGAGGGAAGTCTTGGGGAGAACTGGAGACGTGCACCCGTGGCTGAGCCCCTTTGCTGGTCACCTGAAACTGTCACAGCATTGTCAGCTGCCTGTACGCCAACATGAAATTAGACGTTTAAAACCAAAGAGCTTCAAATGTAATAAGTCCTTTGAATCAGAAATTCCACTCCTCAAAATACCTTCTGAAGAAACAATCAGAAGTGTCCATAATAAGTATGGAGTAATGTTCACTGAAGCACTGTTTACAATATTAAATGTTAAAAACAATTTAAATCACTTAATTTACTTTGATACATCCAAACACTGCCATTATTGATTTGAACACACCTAGTGATATTGATGGAGAAGGCAATGGCAGCCCACTCCAGTACTCTTGCCTGGAAAATCCCATGGACAGAGGAGCCTGGTAGGCTGCAGTCTATGGGGTCGCATAGAGTCGGTCACGACTGAGCGACTTCACTTTCACTTTTCACTTTCCTGCATTGGAGAAGGAAATGGCAACCCACTCCAGTGTTCTTGCCTGGAGAATCCCAGGGACGGGGGAGCCTGGTGGGCTGCCATCTCTGGGGTCGCACAGAGTCGGCCACGACTGAAGCACCTTAGCAGCAGCAGCAATATTGAAAACACTACAATGTAAAATGGAAACGGAGGATATACAGCATGAGTCCAGTTCCATGGCCCTCCATATGCATGGGGAAATAGGTTCCAAGACCCCTGTGGATCCCAAAGCCCACGGATGCTTAAGTGCCTTATGGCATAACATGGCATAGTACTGTCAGCCCTCCCTATTCATGGGTTTAAGGGGTAGGAGAGCTGATTGTACAAAAATAGATTAATGTGTAGTTTTATTTTGTTTTACTTGACTCTCTTTTCCAAATCCCCAGCCATGAATGTGCATTACTCGATCATCATAAAAATAAGTATTATTTTAAAATGAATCAACATTGAAAAATCCTTCCATAATATCTACTCCATCTTAGCATGCCCTGATTCTATGACTGAGCAATTCCACTCCTAGGCAGACACAACAGTGCATACACATGTTCACCAAATTTTATATCTTACAGCATTCATAGCAGCACTATTTACAACACCCCCAAACTGGAAGCTGTCCCAAACGGCCATTAGCAACAGAACAAGTTGATAAATAGTGGTATATTCCCACAATAGAGTACCATAAACAAAAAGAATGAATGATGCAGATGAATCTCACAAAATCTTGTGACATGAAGTGAAAGAAGCCAGACATAAATAGCACATACTTAATGATTCCATTTATACAAAGTATGAAAACTGGCCAAATTAACTAAGTCACTGGATACTCTAGGGAAGTATTTGGGGAAAGAGAGTGCAATGGCTTCAGGGTGTGGTCAGGTTCTTTCCATCTGAGGTTGCGCAGTCCCTGGAAATCCATCCAAATGTACCTCTGTGTCCTTTTCTGTGTATCTATTATACTTAAGGAGAAGGTTTAAGTATAGATTAATGAAACATTTAGGTAAAACGGTGGAGGAAGTAGGAAAGACGGGAAGGCGAAGAAAGGAGCGAGATGAATGCAAGCCTGGGTACCCGAGAGGAGAATATCTTTTCCAAGTGATAGAGAGAGAGGCTGGGGATAGGGCGTGGGAAGGAGGGGAGGAGCTGGGCCGCTGTTGTCCTGCGGTTTGCACAAGAGCCTCGGCAAAGGGCCGTGGCCTCTCAGCCCCTCTCCTCGGGTAGCTCACGCCACTTCATTGACACCCTTTTTACCTTTGCCATTCCCTGGATCTGGAAGACTTGTTTTCTCAAATCTGTCTTTGGCTAACTCCATTCAAGTCCTCAAACATTCAAGTACCGCCTTCTCCAAAGGGCCATTCACTGACCACTTATTCAAAATAAATAACCTCCCTCCAACCACACTCTCAGCCACTAGTCCCTCCTCCTGTTTATTTGCCCTCATAAGAATTATTGCCATGTGTGATTAAATTGTATACACACAGTAAAGAAGAAATGTAGATGGATACTGAAATATAGGTTTAGATACAGATACAGACACTTGTTTGCTCCGCTAAAATAATAGCTTTGCAGGGACAGGCACTTTACCTTCTCCCATTTTTCTCGCCCTAATGACTTCCATCGTTTCCAAAATATCAAAGTACATGTTGAAGGAGTATTGTTCCCTCGGGCCCCACTTCTCACACAATGTGGCCACACTTGTGAAGGTGCCGATGTCATGTGAATGGAAATAGCCTTTCTTGGTGAGCCTGTCTGCTCTCTGTGCCTTGCCCTCCTTGGGAGCCCAGCGGTATTCTGAGCAAAGGCTGAGGCCATGGCTGCAGCTTCCCAGGATAATTGGAAACAGGCCCAGCAACTGCACACGCTGAAGTTAGGAAAGTGGTCGTTTGGAGAATGGTGAGCCCTAAGTGCTTTTGTGTTTTTGTTGAGCAATCTGAGTTGCTGGACACATTTCACGCAAAGGTCAGCATCATACTTCTCAGGAACTCCACTTGAGAAATAGTAGATGAACAGAGGTCAGGATAATCTGAGTCCATATGGACCTCTCTAGTACAGGGGACTGGAGTAAAATCTTATGAAGTGTTCTCACGGGCTTGTGTGTAGTCAGTGTTCAAAAATTCCCAGAGTGTTTGGCTCACATGTGATTTCCTTATTTCTGTATTGAATTACAGCAGCATGAAGGCAGCCATCTGAGGTTCTTATTACAGCTGGGGGAGCTCAGTGGGTCTGTTCCAGTTCTGGGAGATAATATTAAAATTTACCTATACATTGGCTTGTGGCTCAAGTAAGTACCTCATTTGACATGTGTCACAATTCACTGAGTTGGACAGGGCTTTATAAGGGTTCCCTTTTGCAGATGCAGAACCTGAAATTCAGAAGTGGGGCTCAGTTGCTTAGTGTCACCCCTGCTAGGACGGTTGCCCCGTGTGCTGGATACACTTATTAGGTCATCGCCTGTCGAGATCAAAGCACTAGGAGGTGGTGCGATTGAACCTCAAATATTTCTGCCTTAGGAAAACAATGAAGTCCCTACTATTTAGCATGTTTTTCCTTTTCTTATCTAGTCTTTCCTTCCATTTCATAATCTGGTCCCTAGACTTTGTGTATTTGTATTTTGAGACTTCTTACAGTTCCCCTGAGTCTGAATCACTTTAAAACAAGACAAAACAGGATGAAAAGAGCAGACAGAGAATCTCACTTTTCAGTAAAATCTCAGCCTCATTCTTAGTAAGTATATCTGGTTGCCATTTATTTTCATGGCTTTGCCAAATAATTATAGGGCTAACAACTTGGTCTTTCCTGGTAGCTCAGATGGTAAAGAATCTGCTTGTGATGCAGGAGACCTGGGTTCAATCCTTGGGTTGGGAAGATCCCCTGGAGAGGGGAATGGCAACCCACTCCAGTATTCTTGCTAGAGAATTCCATGGACAGACCACTGGGTTGCAAAGAGCCAGACACGACTGAGCAGCTAACACTGCACTACATACATAACAGCCTGAAGCTAATAAAGTCTCCCAAATCACCTAAAGGTTTCACCAGGCGTCATGAATTTAGGGAGTGTTTGACTTCATAATGCACTCCTAGGCTCTTTGACTGTGTATATAGACACTCAACACTTTCATGATCAGTTTACTTATAAGGTCAATTCTTTCCTCTGTCTTGTTTGACTATCAAATGTTCTAACTGTGCAAACAGGCAGTTATTTTCTAGACATTCCTGTTCAAAGGCCACCGTGAGCCCCACTAAGTTCACCCTGTGGCCTGTGTTATCCTCTGACTGTCTCAGGCCTGCCCGGCTCTGGGCTAATCCCATCTAGAGCCTGTCCGTAGGACCATCAGGGGCTGAGGTTACAAGAGCCCCCGTGAGCTGGTGGGCTCCTTGACACAGCAGAAGCGCTGGAACGGTCTTGCTGTCCTGAGCTCTGTGTCCATCGCCTTTCTTCCATGTTGTGTAGATTTCACCTTAGGCCTGTCTGTCCAGCTCTTACGCTTTCGTTTCTAGATTAGAGGCAAATGCCCCAGTGATATTAGAACTCTGTCTTGACTAGTGAGGTCATTTTATCAGGTCTCGGGGTGCCTTTCCAATGCTGACCTTCTCTACATCCTGGGCCCAGTTCCCTCTGCTGTAGGTCAGGTTATGGAAATATACCTTTTCCACGAGCCCATTGCCTATGCTCAGACATTACTGATGCTGTAGCTTTCACACTCGTTATCTAAATAAGGCTCATGAGACAGCAGCACCACTCCAGACCATCATGCCCTCTTCAGAACTGTGATACGAACTATTGGGTGTCTCCTCTGTGGGTAGGAGACAGACCCACACCCAGAAATGTTCGCTTAATTCCAGATGTACTTTCTCCAGCTTGCTCCTCAAACCCAGCAGGCCTCGTGGGTAAACCTATATCTCTCAGAGCACCTCCCCATTCTTCTGCTGCCTGTGGAAACCCTATCATAAAGCCCCATACCAAACTTAACCTCTTTCAGGATGCTGCTGGATCCTTTGGCTGCTCTGACACTGCATACTCCTTGAGTGGTAACTTTATCCTCCTTACACTGTAGTCACTTTGTATAATCATCTCACTTAAGGATAAGGCCTCCTGCTTATCCAGTGACGCTCTGCGTTTGCCTTATCTTGGTATTTCTGGCCAACGCACTGATATTTGGCCTGCCTCATCTTTCAGCAAAGCAATTAGAGGACACAGAATTTGTGTAGAAAAGTCCTCATGTTGACTAAAAGTGATGTTTTGGGGACTTCCCTGATGGTTCAGTGGTTAAGAATTTCCCTGTCAATGCAGAGGATATGGGTTCAATCCCTGGTCAGAAGATTACAATCGCACACACCTCTGAGCAACTAACCCCTCATGCTGCAATGAAGATCCCACACACCGCAACTGAGACCCAAGGCAGTCAAATAAATTAATAAGTAAATATATTTAAGTGTTGGTTTGAAAGTTCTAACTAACTAAGGGTGGTTTTAGTTAGTTCTAACTAACTAGTTCTTAGTTCTAACTAAGGGTGTTCTTAGTTAGTGTGGCTGCTATAACAAGTACCATGGATCGGGCAGCTTAAACGACAGGAATTTATCTCTCAGAGTTCTGGAGGTTAAGGAGTCCAAGATCAAAGCACTGACAGATCCAGAAACTGGTGAGCACCTACCTCCTGGTTTGCAGGTGGCCATCTTTTCACTGTATCTTCACATGGTCGAGAGCAAAGAGAGAGATTCGTTGTCTCCTCCTCTTCCTATAAGAGCATTAATCTCAGTTATGGGGACTACACCCTCATGACCTAATTGCCCCCCACAGGCCTGACTCCAATACCATCACTTTGGTGATTAGGCTCCAACATATGAACTTGGGAAGGGTAGAGGGTAAGGACACAGCCCATGGCACATGACTCGCAGGCACTCTGGGTGTCAATATGCCCTGGAGAACCACGTGAAGGTGGAGGCGGAGCGGGGGGCTGCCCATCAAGCCGTGTGGCCAGAACATCTTGGGAGGCTGAGTGCAGAAAGCTTTTAGCACAGGGCTTACTCTGCATTCTCTGCCCCACCGGGTCCTGTGAATGTGGCAATGTACAGCACACGGTCTCACAGTTACTATAGGACACATAAATGACTCTCACTATGATACCATATGTGTAAAAATAGAGAAACTTTAGGATATACTTGGGGCATAGAGGGAGAAAAAGCATTTAGTCCAACATGGAAGTTTGGGAGTACTCTCTGGGAGAAGTGAGTTCTGGACTTCATTGTTGGTCTAGTGGTTAAGAATCCACTGGCCAATACAGAGGACTCAGGTTCAATCCCTGGTCCAGGAAGATTCCACATCCTGCTGCTGCTGCTGCTGCTGCTGCTACTAAGTTGCTTCAGTCATGCCCAACTCTGTGCGACCCCATAGACAGCTGCCCACCAGGCTCCCCCATCCCTGGGATTCCCCAGGCAAGAACACTGGAGTGGGTTGCCATTTCCTTCTCCAATGCAGGCATGTATGCTAAGTCACTTCAGTCATGTCCAACTCTGTGCAACCCCATGGACAGCAGCCCACCAGGCTCCTCCATCCACAGGATTCTCCAGGCAAGAACACTGGAGTGGGTCGCCATTTCCTTCTCCAGTTCCACGTGCTGTGGGACAACAAAGCCCATGCACCATAACAATTGGGCCGGTGTGCCTAGAGCCCTGCAACGAGAAGACACTGCAAAGAGAAACCCGCGCACCACCCTGGAAAACAGCCCCCACTCATTACAACTGGAGAAAGCCCATGCGCAACAACAAAGACCCAGCACAGACCAAAAAAACAAATTTTTTTGTTTAAAAGTAAGTTTTCCCAGGATGACTAAAAGTGGGACAAAAAAAGAAAAGCAAGAGGGGCATTGTGAAAAGAGATATCACCAGCTTGTCATGGGTTGAACTGTGCTGCTCCGAAACATATCTGTTGGAATCCTAACCTAGTATTTCAGAATGCAACTATCTGGAGATGGGATCTCTGCAAAAGTAATAAGTTAAAGCGAAGTCATTAGAGTGAGCCCAATGCAGATATGCCCAATATCCATACAAGAAGAGGACATTTGGACGTAGAGAGCCATAGGGAGAATGCCATATGAACATGAAAATGGCCATCTGTTGGTCAAGGACGTGGAACCTGGAAAAGATGCTCCAAAACAGTTCTCAGAAGGAAGTCAGTCTGTCAGCACTTGGATTTCAGAGTTTCAGTCTCTAAAGCTGTGACACACCACATTCCTGTCGCTTCAGTCACTCGGTTTGTGATACCCAGCAAACTAATTCACAGTATGAGCCATTTGAGACGACTATCAAAAGTCTGGTACCCAATCCTAGACCCCACCAAACTGGCCAGGTCCCATTTATCCATCTCATGCCCATCAGCTTGTTCCCTGGACAAGTTCTGATGCTCACCAGCCCCACCTTGCTTCGTCTGAGTCTGAAGAATTGGTGAACACTCACTCACCACTGTCAGCATTCAATCATTCCTCATCAGAGCTCTTTCCTTATTACCCATCTTCGTTACCTACTCACATAAACAGCAGCAGTGCAGGGGAAAGCACTTAGCACCTTGTACACAATATTCTGATGAAGAATATCCAGCTTTAAAGCTTATTCCCTGAAGCCAGATCTTGTTCTTGAGAAAGATGAGGAATTCAGGATGTTGGATTTCATTATCTATGGACTTTGGCCCACTAATCTGATCTTCTATTATCTTTAGAAAGCTGGAAATGAATAAACCAACACATGCCTGTTCCTACTTAGAGCTGGAAAGTTAGTGTCTATAAAACAGCCCATCAGCAATCCTTCTTTTACTCTGAGATACTTCGGAAGCAGTGAGGCATTTCTTCATCATTAAATCAAACTGCTCAGTTCTACCCCCTGGGTCTGCAGGCCACAACAATAGAGGCTCCGAAGGGGACCTGCTCCTTTGCCCTGATTCTATGCTGGATCCATCCCCACTGTGCATGTCAGCAGTCCATCAACAGGGGACACGGTCTGTTGATGAAAAGAATGGGCTAAATGGATGCCACTCATTTAAGTAAGTCCCATGATGGGTGTGCCCACTGTGACTATGTGTGGCTCCACCCAGCACAGCCCATGTTCAAACTGAGATGCCTGTAGGCTTCGTAACGAGAGGTACCCTTTGTTCTTCCAACACCCTACACTAACCCACCCAGGCTGGCCCAGTTACTTCATGTTGCTGACCCTAACACTGCTTACCCCTCTTTTTTCTGTTCCTAGCCCCATTAGGAACAGTGGGGCCAGTTTTGTTTGGCTGCTGATGTAGGTCTTTCCAGTTCAGCCCCTAAACCTCAGAAACCTCTGCCTTTCCTGCTCTGCCACCTGGAACGGGACCCCAGCTCAGATAGCAGCAACAGCCTTCTTGGCCATACCTTTCCCCAGGGAGGGTCGACCACTGGACACTCCCCCATGACTCCAGGAACATCCCATTACTAAGGAAATGTGATTTGACTGGTAATTCCTTTTTTTTTTTTTTTTACAACAGATTTTACATATCTTTTAAGAAGCTATTGTTTTCATTTTGCTCTTTAAATATTACCTTTTCAACGAGAAAAGGAATATAGGAAAACACTTGTGTGCTACATCTCCACACCTGAATATAATCCTTCATCAATGATTTATCATGCATATGCATGAATTTTTAGCTATGTTGTCCATTAGGAAGCTATTAGTCACATACAGCCTTTCAAATGTACACGATTTCAAATTAAATAAAATTTGATATTCAGCTCCTTAGTCATACTTGCCACATTTCAATTTACTGTTCAAAGCGACATGTGACTAGTGGCTGCCATATTAGTAGAAATTGATGCTGGAGCGGCAGCGAGGGGCGGCTGTGCGGCACTGGAGCAGCAGGCTGCCGAGAGGAGATACCCCACATCCAAGGTCAGAGAAACCCCAGTAAGACGATAGGCGCTGAGAGACGGCATCAGAAGGCAGACAGAAACCACGATCACAGAAAACTAACCATCTAACTAAAAACTAACTAATCACATGGACCACAGCCTTGTCTAACTCGATGAAACTATGAGTCATGCCGTGTAGGACCACCCAAGACAGACAGGTCATGGTGGAGAGATTTGACAGAATGTGGTCCACTGGAGAAGGGAATGGCAAACCACTTCAGTATTCTTGCCTTGAGAACCCCATGAACAGTATGAAAAGGCAAAAAGATAGGACACTGAAAGGTAAACTCTACAGGTCGGTAGGTGCCCAATATGCTGCTGGAGATCAGTGGAGAAATAACTCCAGAAAGAATGTAGAGATGGAGCCAAAACAAAAACAATACCCAGTTGTGGATGTCACTGGTGATGGAAGCAAGATCCAATGCTGTAAAGAGCAATATTGCATAGGAACTTGGAATGTTAGGTCCATGAATCAAAAAAATTGGAAGTGGTCAAACAAGAGATGGCAAGAGTGAACACTGACATTTTAGGAATCAGTGAACTAAAATGGACTGGAATGGGTGAATTTAACTCAGATGATCATCATATCTACTACTGCGGGCAGGAATCCCTTAGAAGAAATGGGGTAGCCATCACAGTAAAAAAAAAAAAACAAAAACAAAAAACTCTGAAATGCAGTACTTGGATTCAATCTTGAAAATGACAGAATGATCTCTGTTCATTTCCAAGGCAAACCATTCAATATCATAGTTATCCAACTTTATGCCCCAACCAGTAACGCTAAAGAAGCTGAAGTTGAACAGTTCTATAAAGACCTACAAGACCTTTTAGAAATAACACCCCCCAAAAGATATCCTTTTCATCATAAGGGACTGGAATGCAAATGGAGGAAGTCAAGAGACCCCTGGAGTAACAGGCAAATTTGGCCTTGGAGTACAAAATGAAGCAGGGCAAAGGCTAATAGAGTTTTGCCAAGAGAACACACTGGTCATAGCAAACACCCTCTTCCAACAACACAAGAGAAGACTCTACACATGAACATCACCAGATGGTCAACACTGAAATCAGATTGATTATCTTCTTTGCAGCCAAAGATGGAGAAGCTCTATACAGTCAGCAAAAACAAGACCAGGAGCTGACTGTGGCTCAGATCATGAACTTCTTATTGCCAAATTCAGACTGAAATTGGAGAAAGTAGGGAAAACCACTAGACCATTCAGGTGTGACCTAAATCAAATCCCTAACGATTATACAGTGGAAGTGAGAAATAGATCTAAGGGACTAAATCTGATAAACAGAGGGCCTGATGAACTATGGATGGAGGTTCATGACGTTGTACAGGAGACAGAGATCAAGACCATCCCCAAGAAAAAGAAATGCAAAAAAGCAAAATGGCTGTCTGAGGAGACCTTACAAATAGCTGTGAAAAGAAGAGAAGTGAAAAGCAAAGGAGAAAAGGAAAGATATACCCATTTGAATTTGAACGCAGAGTTCCAAAGAATAGCATGGAAAGATAAGAAAGCCTTCCTCAATGATCAGTGCAAAAAAATAGAGGAAAACAATAGAATGGGAAAGACTAGAGATCTCTTCAAGAAAATTAGAGATACCAAGGAAACATTTCATGCAAAGATGGGCTCAATAAAGGACAGAAATGGTATGGACCTAACAGAAGCAGAAGATATTAAGAAGAGGTGGCAACAATACACAGAAAAACTATACAAAAAAGATCTTCATGACCCAGATGATCCCGATGGTGTGATCACTCACCTAGAGCCAGACATCCTGGAATGTGAAGTCAAGTGGGCCTTAGGAAGCATCACTACAAACAAAGTTAGTGGAGGTGATGGAATTCCAGTTGAGCTATTTCAAATCCTGAAAGATGATGCTGTGAAAGTGCTGCACTCAATATGCCAGCAAATTTGGAAAACTCAGCAGCGGCCACAGGACTGCAAAAGGTCAGTTTTCATTCCAGTCCCAAAGAAAGGCAATGCCAAAGAATGCTCAAACCACCACACAATTGCACTCATCTCACACGCTAGTAAAGTAATGCTCAAAATTCTCTAAGTCAAGCTTCAACAATACCTGAACTGTGAACTTTCAGGTGTTCAAGTTGGATTTAGAAAAGGCAGAGGAACCAGAGACCAAATTGCCAACATCCATTGGATCATGGAAAAAGCAAAAGAGTTCCAGAAAAACATCTATTTCTGCTTTATTGACTATGCCAAAGCCTTTGACTGTGTGGATCACAATAAACTGTGGGAAATTCTGAAAGAGATGGGAATACCAGACCACCTGACCTGTCTCTTGAGAAATTTTATGCAAGTCAGAAAGCAACAGATAGAACTGGACATGGAACAACAAACTGTTTCCAAATCAGGAAAGGAGTACATCCAGGCTGTATACTGTCACCCTGCTTATTTAACTTGTATGCAGACTACATCATGAGAAATGCTGGGCTGGATGAAGCACAGGCTGGAATCAAGATTGCCAGGAGAAATATCAATAACCTCAGATATGCAGATGACACCACCCTTAAGGCAGAAAGTGAAGAAGAACTAAAAAGCCTCTTGATGAAAATGAAAGAGGAGAATGAAAAAGTTGGCTTAAAACTCAATATTCAGGAAACTAAGACCATGGCATCCGGTCCCATCACTTCATGGGAAATAGATGGGGAAACAGTGGAAACAGTGTCAGACTTTATTTTTCTGGGCTCCAAAATCACTGCAGATGGTGACTGCAGCCATGAAATTAAGACGCTTACTCCTTGGAAGGAGAGTTATGACCAATCTAGATACCATATTCAAAAGCAGAGACATTACTTTGCCAACAAAGTAGTTGGCATGTAGTCAAGGCTATGTTTTTTCCAGTGGTCATGTATGGATGTGAGTTGGACTGTAAAGAAAGCTGCTGCTGCACCGAAGAATTGATGCTTTTGAACTATGGTGTTGGAAAAGACTCTTGAGAGTCCCCTGGACAGAAAGGAGATCCAGCCAGTCCATCCTAAAGGAGATCAGTCCTGGGTGTTCATTGGAAGGACTGATGTTGAAGCTGAAACCACAATACTTTGGCCACCTGATGCAAAGAACTGACTCATTGGAAAAGACCCTGATGCTGGGAAAAATTGAGGGCAGGAGAAGAAGGGGACAACAGAGGATGAGATGGTTGGATGGCATCACCGACTCAATGGACATGAGTTTGAGTAAATTCTGGGAGTTGGTGATGGACAGGGAGGCCTGGCATGCTGCAGTCCATGGGGTCACAAAGAGTTGGACATGACTGAGTGACTGAACTGAACTGATAGGAAATTCGTATCATTGAAAATTCTGTTGGACAGCACTGCATCTGTAAAAATATTTGTCTCTGTGCTTATGTGATGTGTACCTGTTTTTCTTTTTACATAAGTTTCTGGCATGGCACACATTGTGCTGTAACTGTTTTGTCGCTAGGTAATGTCTGACAGAGCTTTTAATGCCGATGTGTGTATAATGTCCATGTCCTTTTAGCCCCTGCGATTTCTATACTGATGGAGTTTCGATTGTTCCATTTTTATTTTATTTAATGTTTGCAATTACAACTGGTGTCACAGCTAACATCCTTGTACATCCCTGTACCTGTCTTTGCATGAATCTAAGTGATTATTTTCCTAGGAGAGTTAACAAGAATGTCTAAGAAGTAGAATTCTGAGTCAAAATTTATGTCCATTTCAGGTATTACCATTGCTAACAATTGCCCTTTAAAGTGGCTATTTCAGAGTGTGCAGTTGCTTTAATCCCTTCCTTGTCATTACTAATTTTATCAAACTTTGAAAATTTCACCACACTCATGGTTTTAAATGATATCATCACTGCTTTAAATGGATACTTCTAGATAAGAAATTGACTATCAGTCATTACATATTGCTGACAATTTGTATTTCCTTTACTGTGAACAGCCACTTTAAATATATTGATGATTTTTCTATTTGTGTTTGTCATTTATTGAATAAAGGTTTTCATATATTTAGGATATTGGTCTTATGCCTATTACATATGTTTTAATATTTACTTATAACTCTTTGTTTTTGGTTGTTTGTTTTTTCAAAACTTCCATTTTTTTAAAATCAGCAACTGATTTATTTTTATTTATTTATTTATTTTTTTGGTGATTCATTGTTATTTTTTTTATTTTATTTTATTTTTAAACTTTACATAATTGTATTAGTTTTGCCAAATATCAAAATGAATCCACCACAGGTATACATGTGTTCCACATCCTGAACCCTCCTCCCTCCTCCCTCCCCATACCATCCCTCTGGGTCGTCCCAGTGCACTAGCCCCAAGCGTCCAGTATCGTGCATCGAACCTGGACTGGCATCTCGTTTCATACATGATATTTTACATGTTTCAGTGCCATTCTCCCAAATCTTCCCACCCTCTCCCTCTCCCACAGAGTCCATAAGACTGTTCTATACATCACTGTTTCAACTTTTTGAGGTAATATCTATACTTTTACAACCTTTTAAAAATGTTTTTGATTTTACAGTTTTAACTGTTGTCATCATATTCGTCAGTCTTTATGAGTTTAGTATGCATTTCTCATTTTAGGTCTTTTTACTCCTAAATCATAAACATCCTCTCTCCTAAATTATTTTTAACTTTTAAAATTACTATTGTTTAATTCTATAACCCATCTGGAACTTATTTTTATGAATGATACAAGAGGTAGAGAGCTATCCTTTTTTTTAATGTTTGTAGCTAAAAGTTCCCACACAATTATATTAGATAGCCCATTTCTCTCAATTGACTTTAAATCTTCTTATTTTTCTATATTAACTAACCCACATCTATATGAAAATGCCTATACATTCTATACTTTAATAAGTTCTGTCTATTCTTGAACATTGTTTTATTAAAACATTTTTTCTTCATATTAAATTATGATAGACAATAAGGAAAATGGTTACTTCTGTTCCTTCAAATTACTTTGAAGATAGGAATCAGAATTAGAATTTTACAGTTCATAAAAAGACACTGTAACATTGCATGAGTGTTGAATTGAAATTATAGATTCCTTAAGAAGATATTGATATATTTACAGTATTGAGTTTTTCCCTCACTGAAAATGGTTTACCTCTTGGTGTATTTAGCTTTATTATTTATGCATAACTATATTTTTATTTATAAAGAATTTTATTCATAAACATCTATATTCTTGCTAGAGCTATTTCTAACTGTTGTATAGGTTTTGTTATTACTGGAAATCAATTATATGGCATATTTGTTAGCTGGTTGCTACAGACATATTGAAATACCACCGATATATATTTTCTCTGTTAGATAGGGACCATAAGTGGGTCATTAGGGCTGATGGCAAGCGTGGTACCCACAGATTTTACCCACAGTTTCTAAATCATTATATTCCAACTTGGGGCGTAGCACTGTAATGTGGTCTTTTATGGTAAATATTTAAGATAAATATTACATTTTGCAAATGCCCCATTCTCACAATGAACTGTGTCCAGACTGATGTCTCAGCTGTATTTGTAAGAATTATTTCTCTGCTTGCTGTGAAAGTGGTTTCCGCAGGATGGGATATATGAAAGGATCCACTTCCTTGTGAAGTGGGTTGCTTATCTGGAGTGATGTTGTGTGGAATCCCCATAGGCAGGTCTAACCGTCTAAACCTTGGGTGGCAATGTCTTTTCTGAAGGCAGAAAAGGCAAACCTACACCCAGGATGCATGCTGGTCACGGTCAGGGGGACGCCAGGCCCCTGCCAGAGTGAGGCGTCAGGGCTGATGTGATCAGCTTGCCACCAGGTGGCTAGAAGGCTTTGTGATGGAGGGTGCTGATACCACATTGTAGTTCAGCGTTAGTCCGTTCCAAGTAGCTTCACATTAGATGGATCAGACCTGGCAGATAGGAGCCCCGACTTTTGAGCAAGCCCATTCCTCCAGAACCTCCATCCTCGTTACCATAGCAACTGTGCTCATGTACCAGTTGTGCCAGCACTAGGGTTGCCAAAGACAAAAGCTGTCTGAAATCAGCTGGCTGAGTCATTCTCACCACTTGGCTATTTGTGCCATTTCTATTGTGAGTGCTCTCAGTGGACATTAACATGTGATATGAAAGTCTTCACACTTTCCTTTTCCACCGTTCCATACACATGCGTGTTCCTCACACTTTCTCGTTTCCAGTTTTTCAAGCTTTCTCCATCAAGGGCCTTGACCAACAAGCTAAAAAACTCGAAATGCTCGTGAGTTTACTTTTAACCTTGCTTAGAATGTTTTCTCTTTCTGCACATAATTACACAATAAGGTGTATGCTTGCATGCCAAATTGCTTCAGTCGTGTCCAACTCTTTGCAACCCTATGGGCTGTAGCCTACTAGGCTTCTCTGTCCATGGGATTCTCCAGGCAAGAATACTGGGGTGGATTGTCATGCCCTCTTCCAAGGGATCTTCCTAACCCAGGGATCGAACCTATGTCTCTTATATCTCCAGCATTGGCAGGCATGTTCTTTACCAATAATGCCACCCTTGAGAAGCCCATGCAATAAGGTACAATGCCCAAACTGCACATTTCGAGGCTCTTCTCTCATCACTATCTTTCAAGACTACTCTGTGTGCGTGTGCATGCTAAGTGGGGCTTTGATGCATTGTACAAGGGACTGTGACTGTTCACTTAGGTATCTGCCTTCAGCCTTCTCACTTGTTTCGACTGCATACATTAAGCAATACACTTGCTAGCTACTATACATCTTGTCTCTAGAGTACCATTATCTGTTAACCATATCTCTTTTTGCTATTTAGAGCCCCAGGGCCACTCTGATCTTCCTGATCATTATAATATCGGTGCCTACTTTGACTCTGATGTCATCGGACCAGCTGTCAGCTGGCCTCTAATGTTTTGTAAATCTATAATCACCATCGTTACTAGGCATCACAGTTCCCTAGCAGCATCTTCTATCATCAACCTGGCCTGTAAAGGACAGCCATCACTGATGCTAGAACCAGAACATGCCTTATATCTTTGGGATAGAGTCAGAGAGTTAAAAAAATTTGTTCATAGGCTTAAAAATGAATTCTGTAATGTGGTGCAAGTGTAGGAAATTATGAATAAGCTTACCGGTGCATATAAAGAATGCAACTTTAACATTTGTCTTTAAAATTCACTTTCAATTCAAATGTTTTCTGGGGAAATTCCCTCATATGATGTGTCTGTTATAATGGAACAGAAATCTAAAGGAAATTGGGATTTCCTGTATGTACATTTGACAAGAACATTCTGTACTTAACCCGTGTTTTCTAAAAGTTCTCCAATTATAAAAAAAATTATCTCTAATTGTAATAACTCTTAATAGAAGGAGTTACAATAATAGCTAACCTTTGTTGAACATTTGCTATGTGTCAGCACTGGGCTAGGTATTTTAATTGCATTATTTGAGAGAAATGAAGGAGGCTGCAGAATGAGAGACAGGGTGGAGTAAACCATCACCTGAGGATCAGCTGACTTTATACAGAGAACAAGCATCTCTGTAACCTCTCAAATGAGGGGGTGGGGATTAGAGTAAGGACCCCATTAGAAAGCACAAATCATGCTGAGTAACAGGAGACCCTTTTAAGACCCAGGTCCTCTGGAAGGATGATTTATTTCCATTTATTAAATGCAGCTTTCCCTTCTGGAGATGCTGTGTAGGGAGTCTGTGCACGTGGAATCTGTTTTTCCTCTGCATCTATTACATATAATACCTTAGGAAAATAGCCAGCTTTTCTGACACGGGAGGGCACATATAAGGTAGTGTGCCTAAGTTCCAAGTTAGGTGGGACCTTTGAAATTCACTCTGAAGGGCTCTGGGGTGCATTTCCAAAAACCCAGACAGCCCTCAGAGCAGCAAAAACTAAGGCGCGGGAAGAGAACGGGTGTGGGACTGAGTGGCAGAGGGAGTAGTTTTCAATATAGTTAATGTCCTCTTGAGCAATGCCAGGTAACCAGTGACTTGGGATCTATAATTCTGGAATTATAGTCCCCTCTCGCTCTGCTCCTTCAAAATACAACTTCCAACTCCTGGAAACAGTAGGGTAAAGAAGCAATTTTCCTGCAACCCGTATCACATTGCTGCTGTCTAACAGGCTGAGAAAAGTGAGAAAGGCTCTCCTTTCTTTGGAGGCAGGACATTTCAAAAGAGCCACCGGCCTACCGTAAGGTAGAGGCAAACTGAAAGACGACTGCCTACCACGGTTCAAGAACCCAACCAGGAGGCAGATCAGGAGGCGCGCAATTCCACAGCAAACAGAGAGGGAACTTTCACATGTGCATGCCTGCTGAGCTGCTTCAGTCACATCTGACTCTTTGTGATCCTAGGGACCGTAGCCCTCCAGGGTCCTCTGTCCCTGGGATTCTCCAGGCAAGAATACTGGAGTGGGTTGCCATTTCCTCCTCCAGGGGATCTTCCCGACCCAGAGAACGAACCCAGATCTCTTATGTATCCTATTTGGCATGGGGGACGACAGAGGATGAGATGGTTGGATGGCATCACCAACTCGATGGACCTGAGTTGGAGCAAGCTCCGGGAGTTGGTGATGGACAGGGAGGCCTGGCTGTGTTGCAGTCCGTGAAATCACAAAGAGTCAGACACGACTGAGCGACTGAACTGAACTGATATTGGCAGGCGGCTCTGTTACTAGTGCCACCAGGGCACATGGGAGACCAGCCTGGATTCAAGGAACCGTACCTAGAATCTACCTAGGGCAGAGCCCACGTGATCTGCCCTAGACTTCTATGCCTGCCATAACACATTGCCATGGACAACGCAAACTCGTCATCTTACTGTGCTGTAGGGTGGAAGTCTGACACGGGTCTCACTGGGCTAAAATCCAGTGTCAGCAGGACTGCGTTCCTCCTGGAGGCTCTAACATGTCTATTTCCTTGCTTGGATCTATTTCCCAGATTCTGGAGGATGCCCCTGGCTAGTGGCCCCTTCCTCCATCTTCAAAGTTTATAATATTTCACTTTTGACACCTTTTCCCTGATCCTGTTCTTATCATCACATCTTTTTCCCTGGCCACAGCCATGAGGTTCTCCAATTTTAGGACTCCTGTGATGACATCTCCCCATCTCAAGATCCTTATCACATCTGAAATGTCCTTTGGTCATGAAGATGATATATTCACAGGTTCTCAGAATTAGGACATGGACATCTTTGAGGGTATTATTGTGCCCACCATATCACCCAATGTGACATATTATAAAAAGTTCATGATGCGAATGAAAAGTGAGATAGTTACATCTTAAAACAAATAACTGTGCCTTCGTTTTATTTACATATGAATTAAAGATATCCATTGCATGGTCAGGGTTCATGTAATGTTTCCTTATGGCAGTACATTATCTAGATTCATCTGTCTGAGGAGGGATCTCCTGGGTTTCTCGTACAAAGGGACCACTTTTGTAAAGCAGGCAGCGTAAGAGTGCAGCAAGAAGATGCAGGGGGTCCTGGGAAGCAGGAGCCAGGGAATGGCAGGCTTGGCTTCCTGCAGGGGCTGAGAGGCAGGCAAGCCAGATTGGGGTGGAAGCTCAGGATTGAGACACAGGGATTGGAGCCCCAGGGGATGGGCAAAACTGAGGTGCAAATATTAATGCATATATATGGAATCCAGAAAAATGGTATCGATGAACCTATTCGTGGGGCAGGAATGCAGAGGCGGATATAGAGAATGGACACATGGACACAGTAGGGCCAGGAAAGAGTGAGGCGAATGCAGAAAGTAGCATCGGCATGTATACGCTGCCGTATGTAAACTAGATAGCTGGTGAGAAGTGGCTGTATGACGCAGGGAGCCCAGCCTGCTGTTCTGTGATGACATAGAGGGGTAGGTTGTGGGGAGGGGAGGGAGGCTCAAGAGGGAGGTGATATATGCATAATTGAGGCTGATTTGTGTTGTTGCTAGTAAAGTAATGCTCAAAATTCTCCAAGCCAGGCTTCAGCAATACGTGAACCATGAACTTCCAGATGTTCAAGCTGGTTTTAGAAAAGGCAGAGGAACCAGAGATCAAATTGCCAACATCCGCTGGATCATCGAAAAAGCAAGACAGTTCCAGAAAAACATCTATTTCTGCTTTATCGACTATGCCAAAGCCTTTGACTGTGTGGATCACAATAAACTGTGGGAAATTCTGAAAGAGATGAGAATACCAGACCACCTGACCTGCCTCTTGAGAAATCTGTATGCAGGTCAGGAAGAAACAGAACTGGACATGGAACAACAGACTGTTTCCAAATAGGAAAAGGAGTATGTCAAGCCTGTATATTATCACCCTGCTTATTTAACTTATACCCAGTGTACATCATGAGAAATTCTGGGCTGGAAGAAGCACAAGCTGGAGTCAAGATTGCCAGGAGAAATATCAGTACCTCAGATATACAGATGACACCACCCTTATGGCAGAAAGTGAAGAGGAACTAAAAGGCCTCTTGATGAAGGTGAAAGTGGGTAGTGAAAAAGTTGGCTTAAAGCTCCACATTCAGAAAATGAAGATCATGGCATCTGGTCCCATCACTTCATGGGAAATAGATGGGGACACAGTGGAAACAGTGTCAGACTTTATTTTGGGGGGCTGCAAAGTCACTGCACATGGTGATTGCAGTCATGAAATTAAAAGACACTTACTCCTTGGAAGGAAAGTTATGATCAACCTAGACAGCATTGAAAAGCAGAGACATTACTTTGCCAACAAAGGTCTGTCTAGTCAAGGCTATAGTTTTTCCAGTGGTCAAGTATGGATGTGAGAGTTGGACTGTGAAGAAGGCTGAGCGCCAAAGAATTGATGCTTTTGAACTGCGGTGTTGGAGAAGACTCTTGAGAGTCCCTTGGACTGCAAGGAGATCCAACCAGTCCATCCTAAAGGAGATCAGTCCTGGGATGTCTTTGGAAGGAATGATGCTGAAGCTGAAACTCCAGTACTTTGGCCACTTCATGCAAAGAGTTGACTCATTGGAAAAGACTCTGGTGCTGGGAGGGATTGGGGGCAGGAGGAGAAGGGGACGCCAGAGGATGAGATGGCTGGATGGCATCACTGACTCGATGGACGTGAGTCTGAGTGAACTCCGGGAGTTGGTGATGGACAGGGAGGCCTGGCGTGCTGCGATTCATGGGGTCTCGAAGAGTCGGACACGACTCAGCGACTGACTGAACTGACAGCAGAAACCAACACAACATTGTAAAGCAATTTTCCTCCAATTAAAAGATGAATTTTAAAAAAAGAGATGCTCTCCCGGCAGAGTAGGAGTCCCTCACACTTGCGCTCCTTATTTGCCGACCTCTGCCCCGTCTAGGTGGCCTCCGGCTCTGATAACCGTGGTGTTTGACCCTGTCTTTTCTCAGGAGAGTCTTCTTTCCCCAGACCTTCATGCTCTCTCCCTAGACTATTAGGAAGGTAGGAAAAGCATGTCACTTCCCTGAGATCTGGAAAAACATGGGCTCAGTTGCAGCTTATATTTCTCTCTTAAAAAAAAAAAAAAGCAATCCAGGTCTATTGGCTCCCAAATGCGTATTTCAAACACGATTAGAACAGGTTTTTTTCTAAAGTAACTCCTTTTACTGTAAATTACAGACAATTCAATATTCCATCCCTAAAGAATTTCATATGAATCTGTAAACACATTCTGTAAGCATTTTTCTGCAAAACCACATCCATATTTCCAACTTAGCAGAGCTAATAATAATTCCTTCACACCAACTAATACCCAGATCAAGTCCATATTTACTCACTGTCCAAAAATAGTCTTGGTGGGTTTGTTACTACCATGTTTCAATCCACGGCTGTGTGCTGGGTTGCACCTTGAATGAAAGACCGGAATTTGTGAGGAATCTGGTTCACATAGCACTTGGCTTCCTGGAGATACTTTGGAATTTCTTGGAGACTATATTTAATCCCTTATAACACTAAAGGGCTCAAATTTGAGCCATGAGTATTTTTCAAAAAACAATTCAATAATGACATGTTTCCAGTAAGTTGATCACTGATGGACAATCAATTCTGAGCATTTTCATTCACTCTTCCTCAAATCCTTCCACAGCACTGAGCGTTGTGAATAACCACCCCAGTTTCTACTGGCAAAGGTTTTGTCTGAAGGTCTTCTATATTTCACCTCAGAAGTCAGAAAGCATCTATGCATATGAGGAAAAAAGGACATCTTGAGTGCTTTGGGTAAGTTTATAAGTGCCAGCCAACATAAGATCCTGGACCAGCTCATGGCACATCAGAGAAGGTAGAGGATGGGGAGGCTGATAGACTTCGAGACAAGTTTGTTCCAGGGTCCAGGGCTCTGAAGGATCTGAAGTAGCAACTTGCTCTGAAGTACTCCAAAGTTAGGGTAATTTGACATGTCCATTGCAAACAGAACATGACAACATCATTTGCTGTTAAACCCTTTTATACAAGCTGGTCTCCCAACAAAAGAGGAATTCTGGGCTAACCTGAGGAGTCATTTCACCAGATATAAGATTTGGGGGTGGGAATCAAGGCTGCTGATAACAAGCCAAACCTTGCTCTTTGGTCAAATAGTTCCTTATTTATGGTGCCCAGCTGGCAGCTAAGATGAAAACCAGGAAACATTTTGCCCATCAGTGAGGCTGGAAAACATCTGAACAGATACTACTCAACTGAGCAGAACCACAGAAACGGTATTTCTGTGATTGACATCTCCCACCAAAACTGCCTCCAAAGAATGGATTTTTTTTCAGAGCCCACCAATCTGTCTGAGGCTGGTACTTATGGGCCTTTGGGTAACTCTTTCCATGCCCAGATCTGATTAACCTGACCCAATGGGAAGCATGGTGGGAGGCTTGCTACAAGAAGACAAAGAGATCAGATCATGAGGATGAGCAAGTGAGCTCAGTAGCGGGAAAATAGCACAGAACACCCACGGATAGTGTCCTCAGACCACTGGGCTCCTCACAGTGGGGAGAGGTAGGGGAACAAAGGCCAGAAGGGCCACAGATCACAGGAGGCACCAGAGGCAGGATGCAGGGAGTGTGTTAGAATGAGACAGCTGACTGAGAAGGTGGGACCAGACTCACCTTTCCTGGCTCATCCCTGCCAGATTTCACTAGTGCTTTAGGTTTGGGGAACAGAAGGAAGAGGAATTGAAACCGAGAGAGGCAAAGCCAAAGAATGCTCAAACTACTGCACCATTGCACTCGTCTCACATGCTAGCAAAGTAATGCTCAAAATTCTCCAAGCCAGGCTTCAACAGTACATGAACCGAGAACTTCCAGATGTTAAAGCTGGATTTAGAAAAAGCAGAGGAACCAGAGATCAGATTGCCAACATCTGTTGGATCATAGAAAAAGCAAGAGAATTCCAGAAAAACATCTACTTCTGCTTCATTGACTATGCCAAAGCCTTTGACTATATGGATCACAATAAACTGTTGAAAATTCTTAAAGAGATAGGAATACCAGACCACCTCTTGCAAAACATGTATTCAGGTTAAGAAGCAACAGTTAGAACCAGACATGGAACAAGGGACTGGTTCCAAATTGGGAAAGGAGTCAAGGCTGTATATTGTCACACTGCTTATTTAACTTATATGTAGAATACATCATGAGAAATGCTGGGCTGGATGAAGCACAAGCTGGAATCAAGATTGCCGGGAGAAATATCAATAACCTCAGATATGCAGGTGACACCACCCTTATGGCAGAAAGCAAGGAACTAAAGCTCCTCTTGATGAAGTGAAAGAAGAGAGTGAAAAAGCTGGCTTAAAACTCAACATTCAAAAAACTAATATCATGGCATCTGGTCCCATCACTTCATGGCAAATAGATTGGGAAACAATGAAAACAGTGAGAAACTTTATTTTCTTGGGCTTCAAAATCACTGCAGATGGTGACTGCAGCCATGAAATTAAGACGCTTGTTCCTTGGAAGAAAAGCTATGACCAACCTAGACAGCATATTAAAAAACAGAGACATTACTTTGCCAACAAAGTTCCATCTAGTCAAATCTATGGTTTTTCCAGTAGTCATGTGTGAATGTGAGAGTTGATTCCCATCCAAAAACCTTTATTTCCATAAAGAAAGCTGAGCACCAAAGAATTGATGCTTTTGAACTGTGGTGTCGGAGAAGACTCTTGAATATCCCTTGGACTGCAACATCAAACCAGTCAATCCTAAAGGAAATCAGTCCTGAATATTCATTGGAAGAACTGATGCTGAAGTTGAAGCTCCAAAACTTCGGCCACCTGATGCAAAGAGCTGACTTATTTGAAAAGATCCTGATGCTGGGAAAGATTGAAGGCATGAGGAAAAGGGGACAACAGAGGATGAGATGGATGGATGACATCACCAACTCAATGCACATGAGTTTGAGCAAGTTCTGGGAGATGGTGAAGGACAGGAAAGCCTGGCGTGCTGCAGTCCATGGGCTTGCAAAGAGTCAGACACAAACGAGCAACAGAACAACAAAGAGGGTGAGGCAGCAGTTTGGAAGGGTAAGATCACAGGCAATCTGGGTCCCTCCTATCTCTGGCTAACAGCCTTGCAGGCAGGTCATTGACTCTCCTAAGCTTTAACTTTAGGAAGAAAATTTGTCTGCCTACCCCAGTTCAGTTCAGTTGCTTAGTCATGTCCGACTCTTTGTGACGCCATGGAATGCAGCATGCTAGGCCTCCCTGTCCATCACCAACTCCCGGAGTTTACTCTAACTCATGTCCATTGAGTGGTGATGCCATCCAACCATCTCATCTGTTAGCCCCTTCTCCTCCTGCCTTCAATCTTTCCCAGCATCAGGGTCTTTTCCAATGAGTCAGCTCTTTGCATCAGGTGGCATAGGTTTTGGAGCTTCAACTTTATCATCAGTCCTTCCAATAAATATTCAGGACTGATTTCCTTTAGGATTGACTGGTTGGATCTCCTTGCAGTCCAAGGGACTCTCAAGAGTCTTCTCCAATCTAGTGCTATAAGCATTGATCAGCTTCCCGGAGCTACGATGGCCACACTGCAAATCTAGGTCCTCACAATGGGATGCAGTTCCAGAGATATTGGGAACATCCCAGATATTTTTCTTTTTTTTGGCCTTATTCTACTCTCTGCCTCCACTCCAGGTGCACACCCGCTGCTGCACATATACACGTTTGTACATAATTCACCTATGTTTCCCTTCAACGTGCATTAAGTTTGACTAACTCAACAGACTTTTGTAACAGTGAAAAACAAATATTTTGTCTAGTTACAGTTGCAAAATCAATATGTATAAATGAATATGTAAAGATAAGAGAGATATTTTACAAAGTAAGAATGTAATCAGAAGTAAATACTTGGGGAATGCAAAATAAAAGGAAAACATAGTGCCAAAAATGTATTCCAATTGAATGTTTGTGGCTCATTCCAGCAACAGATGCCACCAATAAAGAGATGCGAGATAGAACACGAGTCTCCACTGGAACTGGACATCACTCACAAAATCTGTTTCTTATAAACTCACAAGCTATGTTAGTTCAGATCTCCATTTTTCTTGACATTTAGAAATTGTCTACACATATGAAGGCTTGAAAAGCTTGTCATTTGAATTAGTAAAGTTTTTACTTTTCAGAAAAGTCTCCGCTGTTCCTTCATGTCAGGCTTTGAAGTGAAAATTTCCTCTGGGTGCCAATTAAGACCAAAGAGACAATATTTTCAACAGCCAACTTAACAAAAATTTGAATGAAGTTACCTCAAGATAGTTCTAAACCTTGCCAGCTCTGTTATAAATTGGTATAATCTTTCTGGAAAGTAACCTGAAATATCCGTCAAGAGTCTTAAACACCCCATTTATTTTTAGTGCATTATTTCTACTTCTAGGAACCTAGAAACTTGGACAAATACACATGAATAACACTTTCATATCCATATGATTAAATTTTCACCAACTCTAATGATAAACTAGGTCTGTATTTATTCAAAGAGAATGATGCTTGTTATATTCTGATGTGAGAGAAAAATAACTTTCAAAAACCTGCAAATACTGAACTCCTTATGCTACAGACACATGTATGGGTTTGTGTTTGTAAGTATATCTCATTCATACATATAAGTAGTGAACAATGAAAATGAACTGGAAACAAAATTCCAGAAGCATGTCTACTAAAACTGCAGATAATTCCACTTATTTTGGTGCTTTCAATTATTTGAGATCTCAGACTGTTTGTTACAGCTATAATTAAAAATAGTAAAGCTATTTTCATTTGAATGCACTTATGGTTAAAAATTCAGAAAATAAATGAGAAATACAAAAATAAAAATCACCAGGACTGTCCCCAAGTGGAGATAAGATCTGTATGTATTTTCCGGTTTTCACTCCAGATTTAGATGGATTCAAAATAAATATGTATTTATTTCATAGAGAGTCATATAGATAGCCAAATGTCAATATATAATACTTCAGTCTGAATTTTTATTTTGACTGATACATAACAGTTCATCAAACTGACCTGACTTCTATTATTCATGCAAAGATTCTCTTCTTGTTAAATATTTAACTTGTTTGCAAATATTTTGCTACTCTGATAACACAGTGATGGAATCTTTGCACATATATGTTTGGATAAGATAACAGAAAAATTGATGAGCTAAAGTACATATGCATTTAAAACTATATATTTGTATGTATATATATTTGTATATATAAATAATCAAATATACTATATAATCATATATAAATAAATAATTGATGAACTGAAGTGCATGCACACTTAACAAATAAATAGATATATATATAAAATCATCAATTATTTTTCAGAAAGTTTACATCAATTTATAGCCCCTTGTTGAGAGTAACAATTTATAGCCCCTTGTTGAGAGCCCCTTGTTGAGAGAGATAATTATGATAAGATTAGTTAATGCTATGTAACAATTACTACATGCCAGGAACTTTTCTAAGAATTTTGCATGCTGATTCTCATTCTGCCAAGAACTCTTTGAGGATTATTCATCCCATTATACAGATGATATACTGAAGCCCAGAGATGGTGACGGTCAGTGACTAGATACCAAATCCAGGTGGATCTGCTCATGTCAACCTGAGCACTCTGCTTTGAGGCCTGCCTAATAATACACTGTTTCTTTTTTTCCTCTTTGAACTTTTAACTTTATATTGGGCTACAGTTAGTTAAAATGTGGTGAGAGTTTCAGGGGAACAAGGGAAGGGACTCAGCCATTCATGTATGTGCCTGTGTCCATCCTCCCGCAGTAACACCCCCATCCAGTCTGCCACATAACGTTTAGCGATTTCCCTGTGCTGAGCAATAGGCCGTTGCTGGTTATCCATTTTAAATGCAGCTCACTGTGTCTCTTGCATATTGTATTTTTTTCCTCTAGGTTTGTTCTTTGCTTCTAAACCGCACGTATGGTAGACTGACTTCTATAAAAATTTCATTTTTTATGCAGTCATATTTATCATTTTTTTCATTTGTGGTTTCTGCTGAGATCATCTGTGGAATTTATTTTCTACGTATTTGATTCAAATGTGCTTTTAGAAACAGTTGTTTTAGTCTATCTGAAATACAAGTGCGAGCTGTGAGATAAGAATCCCACTTTTCTCAAGTGGCAAAGTAGTGAGCCCAATTATCACTTTATAAGTAGAAGAAATAAATGCTCTTGTAAAATGAATTACAACAAAGGCCAGAGGAGTGTGAGGCCAACGCAGGGGGAAACTGTAAGGGACGGCCTCCTCTTCAAAACCCAAAGCCCGTGCTCTAACAGCACAAGGAAGACGCGCTCCAGAATGAGAAGTCCTGCTGACGACAGTGGTCAGAAATTACCCCTCTATATCCTGTACCCTGAATCTTTCTTCTCCCTGGAGCCTTCATCTAACTCCAGTGTAAACCTCAGACGTTCACCCCCCACTGCATATGGGACGTCCATTTAATTTTTTTGACAGCAGACTCTTTAAAACCCTTGTTTGGTTTGTACCACGGATTTGAGTAGCATTTTCACTGAGAACTTATTAAAACCCAGAAAGACACTGTGGGCAGTATAGAGTAGCACCGTTCCGCTCCTGTCCTCAGATCTTGCTCATTCCCACGAGAAGGCCTGGCACCCTGGTACGTGGCTATCTGGCCTGGGGACCTAGCCCACACGTGCTCTCATGGCCACAGTTTAACTCTTGGCCCAGTCCCAGAGGCTGCTTTCCTGTCCCCCAGCTTTTTCTTTCCCTGTCAATGTTCAAAAGACCAAGAGTGGGCTCTTGTGTGTGTGGGTCATCTCAGCAGAGCCTGGAGAACCAACCGGGCTTTATGTGGATGAGACGTTGCTCAGGGACTTCCCTGGCTAAGCGGCTAAGCTTAAGTGGCTAAACTTAGTGGCTAAGTGGTCCAGTGGCTAAGACTCCACACTCCCACCGCAATGGACATGGGCCCATCTCTGGTCCCTGGTCAGGAAGCTAAAACCGCATGCTGCACAGAGTGGCCAAAAAGGCAGAGAAAGAGAGAAAGAGAGACACTGCGTTCCCCGGAGGTGGAAGCAGCCAGCAGCTGGGGCCCACGGTAACCGTCTAGGCCTTTGCTTGACGGCGTTACATTCCACGTTTATTTCCAACTATGCACTTGTTTCCCATCACTTTCCCCTTTTGACCCACTTCAATTCAAAATGTACCACTCGTTTTGTCTTATCCCATTATCTTAGCAAGTCTTGATTCATTATCAAAGTTCATGGGTGCCCAGGAATATCCCATTAGGCGATTTAGAATGTACAGGCACTTTTAGAACTAAGCCCTAGTGTCTTAGGGAAACTGTTTCCCTGAAAAAAGGAATGAGACAAATTCTTTATAGTTAAACATCCTTCATATACTAGGCATTTAAAGTATTATTTCATTTAATGATCCTACAGTTTCTCTGAGGCAGGCGTTATTTCCATTTTACAGATGATGGATACTAAGTTCAGAAAGGTTAAGTCACTTTAAGATCCAAGATCATTGTTGTTCTTTAATTGCTAAGTTGTGCTTGACTCTTTGCAACAGGATGGACTATAAGCTGCCAGTCTCCTCTGTCCATGGGATTTCCTAGGCAAGAATACTGGAGTGGGTTGCCATTTCCTTTTCCAGGGGATTTTTCTCAACCCAGGGATCGAACCCACGTCTCCTGCATTGGCAGGGGGATTCTTTACCCTGAGCCACCAGGGAAGCCCAGTCCAAGATCACTCAGCTTATAAATGTAGAATAGGGATACAGACCAGATATGTCTTTCTCTAAAGTTAATGTTCCTTCTTCTATGTTGCCTCGTTGAGTCTCAACTATGGGAGCACGTCTAGATTTCATTTGTGGTGAGGAAGGGAAAGGTCTTGAGAAACATTAGACATTATTACAAGGTAGCGTGAAGTCTCATCTCCTCATCCTTAATGGACAGTTTATTCTTTCTGTTTATTGGGCCATTTATAGCTGTTTCATGTCTTCAGAGCTTCAGCAAGAGTTTTAAATCACTTGAATTTGAATTTTAAACACAGGACTGTGTTGAAGTCCAATTCACTTAAGGGGGATTGGCAAGTAGGAAAGAGCAATCCCTGCCCCAGGGACCCGTAGAAGGGCCCCTTCCTTGAAGTATACAGTTCAGAGTAGACTAAACTGATCATCAGAGGACCAGGCTCCAGTCCAGACCCTGCTACGAGAAGCCCTTGTAAATCCAGGGCTTTCTGAGCCTCAATATCCTTCTCAGTAAAATGGAGAGGGTTTGACCATTTGGAGGTGATGAGTAGATTTTAATTCCCATGCCAATTTTATACACATGGCCATAGCTCCCTGGAACACTGTGTTGGGAAGGATTCTACGGCTTAAGGCAAGGAGTCAGCTAATTCCTGAAGTCCACTCAGTTTGGACCCAGAAGATCAGAATGCTGGCATCTTCAATCTCCTAGACCCAAGAAACCACTAAGTTCCCGTTAAGTTATGACACTTGTGGCCATATAAATCTACCCCTTTGCTCTTGTCTAAATTTAACAGCCTCACAAACAGAAGTCCACCTGAACAGTCATGAATAGGACATCACAGGACATGAAAACGTGGAGACTCATAAGAGCTGGTCCTCACTGGGGAGGTGCAGGAAAGTTAAAAGGAGAAATGCTTTCAGACCTCCTTCTCTAGAGGAGAGAGCTGTTTTGGAGGGATGGTGCAGTATTTGAAGCTAAGAATATACTTGTCTTAGGAATGTTGATTTTCTTCAGGAGTTCAAAAAAATGTAAAGCCTTGGGCTTTCATATTAAATAGATCTTACAGGGTTGAAAAAAAAAAAACATATTTACATGATTTTTTAAACTAAGGCAGAAAACTTCAAGGAAATGCAGTGCTTTTCTAACCTGCTCTGCTCCCAAGAGCCTGCGTGACCTGCTCCTTTTCTGCTAGCTTTCTTCCTGTGGGAAACTTGGAAAGTACCCATAGAAAGAGTAACAGGAAAGTGATGACCAAACAGTTCAGTCAGGAAAAGAGAAGCCAATGGAGACCCCAGGATCCTGTCTGTACTTGGGAACACCAACACCTGACAGCAGAGCCAGGCTGACCTCAGGGAGCTCCAGGGAAAAGTCTCGTCCCCAGCCGGGGCTGGGGAGACGCTGCAGCATGAACTCTGCTGAGCAGTCTCCCTCAAATGGGGCCATTGTGCTGATGGAAATGGTAGGGAAGAAACATCTTTTGTCTCCAGCCTGCATAAATGCATGGCTATTTATTAACTATAGTCTCCATCTTCCAAACAGCCTTCAGGTCATCATATTCATTTGGCAAGTATTTATCAAGCATCTATTATACTATGTACCAAGCATGATACAAATTCAATAATCTACTTAATATCCTACTGGTATCTCAGATCCATGACTGCCTTGAACCTGGTCTTCTTTTGTCTGTCCATCTGAGTAAACACCACCATCATCACCCCATGATCTTAGCCAAAAGTCAGGCATCATTCTCCTCCCTACCCCCACCCCACTCCACCCCAGTTTACTCTTTATCACCAAGTCAGTCTCTAAGCCCTGTCCATTTTAGGACAACTCAGAATTGAGTCAGCAAGAGCCCTTTAGTTAGTTGTCTTCTCTCTGTGTTTTTGGAACTAAGACTCAGTCAGTCAACAGCTGCTGCTGCTAAGTAGCTTCACTCGTGTCCGCCTCTGTGTGACCCCATAGATGGCAGCCCACCAGGCTCCCCTGTCCCTGGGATTCTCCAGGCAAGAACACTGGAGTGGGTTGCCATTTCCTTCTCCAATGCATGAAAGTGAAAAGTGAAGGGAAAGTCGTTCAGTCAGGTCCAACTCTTAGCTACCTCATGGACTGCAGCCCACCAGGCTCCTCCGTCCGTGGGATTTTCCAGGCAAGAATAAGGGAGTGGGTTGCCATTGCCTTCTCCGCAGTCAACAGCATCTGCTTCCTATTCTGAAAGCATAAACCTCCGATACTTTCCCGTGGGCTTGGCAAGCAAGTCATCCTTTCTCAATTTGCCCAGTGCCAACAAGGCTGAGTTCCTCTGGGCAGCAGCAGTGAAGTTCAGCCCTGTGAGCATGGCCAGTGTTGCTGAGGCTGCAGGGCAAGTCGGGCCCTTAGGTGGGGCAGGTACAGCCACAGAAGTTACACCAAACCAACCCTGGGTATTGATTTTGGCCAATGTCCTGCCTGGAGCCTAGCCTCCCTGGTGCCTGATCAATGTCTAGACACTGTTTCATGGTCTTCCTAGTGGTGCTTCGAATTATGCAGCAGCCTTTCCACAAATCCCTTTTCTTGGTGTAATAAGCCAGGGTCAGTTTCTGTTGCATGCAAACAAAGATTTTGCTCAAACGAGTATCAGAGTGCTGAGTCTCTTCTCCTGGTGAAGAGAAGGGAGGGGACAGAGCGCCAGATGATACCTGGGGTGTGGTCTTAGCAGTAAGGACCAAGACAGACAAAGCACTGGCCAGGACGCTGCAGCAACAGATGCAGCCCGGCAGAGAAATGTGAAATCTGGACAGATATTCACAGCGAAGCCAGAGAGTGCAGATCTCATCTGAACTGAGTCCTCAGAAGTCCCATGGAATTGGGATGAGACATAAGTGACCACAGCAGTGAATGGTTAGTGGAAACACTGGACCGAGGAACTGAGAACAGAGGCAGGGCAGCCCAGAGCATCCCTTAGATGCTCCTGGGTCAAAACCATGGGGTCAGAAACCAGCGCGGCTGCCCTCACATCCGTGGCTCCTTTGGCTCCTCCATGTCTGAATTCACTCTCCTTTGTTCCTCCGTTCTCCATGGGGCTTGAGCCTCTGATTGTCCACGTGCATGAGTTCTCAATCGCTTCAGTTGTGTCCGACTCTGCAAACCTATGGACTCTTGCCCACCATGCTCCTCTGTCCATGGAATTCTCCAGGCAAGAATACTGGAGTGGGTTGCCATTTCCTCCTTGAAGGAATCTTCTTGACCCAGAGGTCGAGCCTGCGTCTTCTGCGTCTCCTGCACTGGTGTGCGGGTTCTTTACCACTAGCGCCATCTGGGAAGCCCACGCACAGGCTCAGTCTCTCCCTGACCTGGCACACTGTTATCTCCGATTATGTGGTCATTTCAGTGATGTCAGTTTCTCCCACTGGATTCCAAGATGCAAGCGGAGAGAAACCATGTCCCCAGGGCAAACCAAAAACACAAACCCAATAACGACGTGTTTAATTATTATCTAAGAGAGGAAAACTCACTCATTATAATAATTAATGTAGTCTTAATATTGCAACTACAACTCAATAGTCATTGTTGCCTCTGTCTCACACTTGAGAAATCTCACACAGATGAAGTGACGTCATAGGCCCATATATGAACCTGACCCAGGTCTGTCCTCACGCATGTCTTACAGTCTTTTGCCAGCCCCTGCACTCAGATGCAAATTGATGGAAAGGGCCCAGGACGTGGTAGGTGCCTCTCCTTTCTCCCATTTGGCATTGGAGGAAGTCTCTCCCGTGCTCTAATCCACTGCGAAGGAAGCCAGGCAGAAACGGGGTGAGTCTGGCGACAGGTGCTCCCCACAGGCCTCTGTTGTGGGACGAGCATATTGTTTCCATTTAATCTGGAAGCTCTAGAGCAAGTCATATCCAGCTGTTTGCGACACACAGCCCACCAGGCTCCTCTGTCCATGGGATTCTCCAGACAAGAATACTGGAGGCAGTTGCCATGCCTTCCTCCAGGGGGTCTTCCAGATCCATGGATCGAGCCCACGTCTCTTACATCCCCTGCACTGGGGGGTGTGTTCTCTACCACCAGCGCCACCTGGGACACCCCCAGGGCCAGCAAGAGCCTTACCAGTTTCAAGTTGCTCACCCCAATCAAGCCTCCATTTTAAACTGTAAGGGCCCAGTTCAAGCTTTCATGTCATCTGCTCGGAGTTTGTAAGCTTTTAAACCTGAACTCTTGGGCCAGCTACCACTGTATCCTAATTATACATGACTCCACCGATGTTCTCATCCCTTTCCTCCCTGACATCTCTTGATGAGCCCAGGGTCTGCTAGAACCCGGGCATCAGGTCCAACAAGAAGCCAGTGTTACAGGACTGCTGTCCTCTCCTCTTGTCAGTATATCTAAGGGTTATTTTGAGTATTTTTAGGATAAGCACCCAAAGATGTGAGACCCTCAGGAAAAAAAAAAAAAAAGACGCCTACAAAAATACCTCGTATTATTCAGAGCAATTCAAATCATATGTTTCTGCTTCTTTTACTGATTCTTTTACAAGTAAACCGTTAAAATGCACTCCTTCAAGAGCTGTTTGATGTCCCAAGAGCTCCCAAACATTTTACAAGCTCTTTTCCTTAGAACCAAAGGATGTGTTCAACTTACCTAAAAGATTGTGGAAGACACCCAAATCTGAAGGATTCCTTCACAACCTTTGAATTGGATGCAATAAATTGCCTGCCTCTAACTCTCCATGACGGATAAAATTTGTAACTGTCCTTGTGAAACCACTGATTTGGTTTCTGGGAGCATTAGAAAGAATGTCTTTGGATGGAGCCAAGACCTTAGGAAAATTGTGACATTTGTAAATGTGGCTTTTCTGATGCCAAGTCCCTTTCTCTCAGCTGGAAGTTGCTACGGAGCAGGCAGAAAACAATTGAAGTCCAACTTTCATGACCTGCTCGTCTCCAGGATCTCCTTCTCATATTTTCTTCTGAAGATTTGTTGAACAAACAAGAGGCACTTCTTTTTCTGTTCTAGCCAGCAGATAATAGCCATCTCGCCTCTGTGCTGGGCTGTGCTTAGCTGTTCAGTTGTGTCCGACTCTTTGCAACTCCATGGACTGTAGCCAGCCAGGCTCCTCTGTCCTTGGGATTCTCCAGGCAAGAATACTAGAGTGGGTTGCCTTGCCCTCCTCCAGGGGATCTTCCTGACTCAGGGATCGAACCCAGGTTTCCCCCAGTGCAGGCGGATTACCATCTGAGCCACCAGGAAAGCCCAACGAATACTGGAGTGGGTAGCCTATCCCTTCTTCAGGGGACCTTCCGAGAATTGAAACAGGGTCTCCTGCTTTGCAGGTGGATTCTTTACCAGCTGAACTACCAGGGAAGCCCCATCTCACCTCACACAGTAGATCTGAGTCCAGCAGACAGCAAAGATCCATTATATCTTCATCAGCCTGCCCTATCTTGTTGAGACTCAGTGTATGACTTCATTATGGCTCTTGCAAAGAACCTTATTATAATTCTACCTCCACTTTCTAGGGCTTTTCACAGACATATTTCTCTCTCAGGTATTAATTTTTTATTCAGAAAAAAAATACAATAGTAGCTTAAACATCTCACTTTGTCCAGAGATTTAGTCTTTGAAAATTCTCCATGAATCCTATTTTGTATGTTTTACAGAGGTGTAGTTGACATATTATACTAGTTTCGGGTGTATGACGTAATGATTCGACATTTGTTTGTATTGTGAAGTGATCAACACAGCAAATCTAGTTAACATCCATCACCACACGCTATTACAGATTTTTTTCTTGTGATAAGAACTCTTAAGACCTACTCTCTTAGCAACTTTCAAATACTCAACACAGTGTTATTCACTGTGGTCCCCATACTGAGCAGGACATTCCCATGACGTATTTATTTTATAATGGTAGCCTGTGAATTCTCTTAAGCCTTACATATTATTCTAACAACAGCCCCGGGACCACTGTCTCAGCAATCCATCATCCAGGTAAGACAAGTGAGGCTCCAGGGGAAATTAAGGACAAAGCTGAGACTCAGGGCCCCAGGTTTAAAAACCACTGCACCTTCTACTCTGGGGGTCTTAAGCACAAAATACTTCATCGAGCTTCACAGCCAATCTACCCTATGAATACCTATGATTGAATCAGCAAAAAAAAAAAAAAAGAGCAAATTTCTAGCACTAAGGAAACCAGAGAGGATTTCAGCTGGTTAGATGCCTAGCTGAGAGATGGGCGTCTAACTAGCCTATTTTAAGATTAGCCCAATGGGAGAACTATCCTTTCCAGTGAGCTGATGAAAACCTTTAAGACCAAAGGGAGAATACAAGTAAGACTGAGCAGGCTCATTCTACTTTAAGAAAATACAAACTAGTCAAATTAAGAGACTTCTAGAACTGCATTATTGTGTACAGAAAAAAAATAGCCTTGGGCACCTGGATCTTTTCACAGTGGAAGAACTGTTTAGAGAAAAGTCAACTCTTGGCTGTAATTACTGGTTATCCAATACTTTGCAAAAGCACTCGATGTTTGCAATGCCAGAGTGATTCAATGTGAAATATAGCTTCAGTCATGCCTTGGTACAGATGACAAAGAACATGGGTGCTCTTCTGGCTCCAGCCACACTCCTGCCTTCCTCCATGTCCAGAGCATAGGGAGAGGGTGACTTAGTGAACTGGGCAGTTCCAGGTCCTTGAAGATCCAAGAAAGTGTCCTTCTGAGCCTCGTGACCAGCATACACACAGAGCACACTGAGCCCTTTTATAAAAGTCCCACCAGCTTCAGCTTAATATTCATTCATCCAGTCTAATGTCTCTCAGCAAAGAAAGAGAAGCGTTACATGCGAGGAGTCCTGCTTTCTGCCCATCATCTGTCAAAACTGCCCTCTTCACCTCCAGCCACGGGCTTATACTCTCCTTGAAATTCTTAAGCGAAATGTCACTTTAAAAAAAAAGTACAGGACTTGTTGACATCCTTAATGTGATGGTCACTGCCTCAGATTATCAGAAGTTCGATGCCACCCATGCCAGTCCAGAGGGGTCACCCAGCTCATGGACAGTGTCTCATGAAAGGGAGTCTCAGGAGCTATTTCTTTGTCCACGGCCTCAGCCCTGAGCCTCCTTCATCTAGCACCACGTTTTCGTCCAGTTCTCTATCCCATATCATCCAGTCTTATCACAGTTTTCTTACATAGGACTTAGTGCTACCTTCCTGCCTAACACCTTCTCAATACACACACACACACACACACACACACACACTCACAGGGCTTCTCTGGATCCGTCCTCTGTTGTATGTCCATAAATACTCACAGTGTATTATTTTGGTGATGCTTGTTGTTTAGAGAAAGCCCTCACTGGTTCATCTGGGGATCAGATGAAAACCTTGGCCAGAGCGTCTTTTTCTGAGACGGTGTTCCTGTGTGCAGGTCCTCACGCTCATGGCTGGTCCCTAAACATCCTCAACATTGCGTGTTATTCACAAACACAGGTTTAGGAGTTGGAGGAACTTGTGTCTCAATCGTGCCAGCACTGCATCATGCCTGTGAGACCTTGAACAATTTCTCAGTCCTCTGGCCCAATTTTGGTTTAACTCAAAGACAACTTGCCTGTTCAAAGTGTTGCTGGCAAGGATTAGATGAACTTAGCCTTGCCGTTTTTTTCCTTCTGTGCCTCAGCCTCCTGTGCCCACGTTCAACGCAGCGCTGCCCGGGAGCAGCACCTGGTGACTTCTCTTCCAACTCCGTGGTCTTGTCCCGAGCGATGCCACCCAGGTCCTTAGCATCACTTCCCACCTGCAATCAGATGACACACACATGTGTTCCTCCAGCCAGGCCCCTTCTCTGAGCTCTGAATGTGGATATTGCATAACCAACTTGACGCTTCTTCCTAGGTGACCCAGGAACTGTCATATCAGCACATCCAAGATTAAAGGCGACATCCAGACTTCCCTGTGGTCCAGTGTTTGGGAATTTGCCTGCCAGTGCAGGGGACATGGGCTCAATCCCTGATCCAGGAAGATTCCGCATGCGGCAGTGCAACTGAGTCCTGCACCACACCTACTACGCTGGCACTCTAGAGCCCTCAAGTAGCAGCTACTCAAGCCGCACGCCTAGAGCCCATGCTCCGCAGTGAGGAGTGGCCTCTTGCTGCAACTAGAGAAAGCTGTGTGCAGCAATGAAGACCCAGCACAGCCCAAAATTAAAAATGATTTTTTAAAAAAAAGAGCAAGGAGGCATCCCCCTTTAAAAGAGGGAGGGGCAACATCCCCCACCCTGCTAATCAACGTTCTTTCTCCATGAAGGGCAGCACCACCCACCCACCTCTGCAAGGCACAGGCCTCCTCTCATCACCTGATTTGCCCACTGCCTCTCCAGACACAGCCATCACCACATGTCACCTACCTACCTGCAACAGCAAAAGGATCTCTTGGGCTATAAAGTTGCATCCAGCTCCTCACACTTCTATCGATTTAGTGATGACTCCATCCACTCATTCTCTTGATAAATATTAATCAAGTACATTGTTGATTTCTGTTGCCTTGATTCTTAGTAGGTTTAAACACATAACTGAAACATAAATTATATTTAGATAGCATCTTTTTTAATATAAATTTATTTATTTAATTGGAGGCTAATTACTTTACAATATACTTTACAATATTGTATTAGTTTTGCCATAGATAGCATTGTATAGTCTCCAAAGGGCTTTCTTATTTATCATAAAAACACAGTAGAGTAGGAAACCAGAGATCAATAGACCCATATTCATATAGGCCAACAGAATCCAACTCACTCAGGGCTACAGCACAAAATCCCACTGAGGCTAGGATGGAACCCAGACAGCAGGTCTCTCGTTTATTGTACTTTCAACACTACTCTGCTCTCTCTACCAACTCACCAGGTGCCACCTTAACTGATTCCCCCTCAGAAGCTTGGCTGGTGGTTCCCAAATTTGGCAAACATCAGAATCACAAAGCCTTTGTTAAGGAGGAGGGTGCTGGCCCTGCCTGCAGAGTTTCCGACCCAGCAGGTGGAGGGCAAACCTGAGAACCTCCATTTCTAACAAGCTCCTGATGCTGCGGTTCTGGGGACCAATGGGCTGAAAACCACTGATGTGGGCTGACTCGTCCACCTGTGTTCTTGTGCCCATTTCTTGTCACCTTCTTCGAGAAGAAACTTGGCCCTACCTGTGTTTTCTGCCTTGACTCACCTTTGAGCAGAGACAGCTGTCTTCCGTTATAAGGACCATCCCTTATTTCTTGCCATTGACAAGAAGACCTGCAATTGTGGCCATATGGAGGTGCTGCTTACCACTGACTAAAGAGGTTTGCCACATGGGTGCTCGTCAAACCACTACAAGCACTGAGGCACTGTTACAGCCTCGCTGCCTTTCAGAATTGTTCAAAACGTGGCTAATGAAAGCAAAGTTTATGAAGAATTTAGACACTCTTGCTCATCCATTTCCCAAAAGCCCGCAAAGCCTCATTACTGCATTGAGGCAAACCAGCTGATAGCCCCTGCCTGGCCCCATAGCGTCTCCTCCTCCGTACAAAGCCCTGAGAGACGCTGGTTTAGTGGCCTGTGCGTTGGGCGGACCACCACGCACACCCGCGGCCCCGCAGGAAGCGTCCTCGAGGCACCGTGCGGAGCAGCCCCATCGCCGGCCCAGGGGCGTGTCCCTCCCGGTGTGTTCCCGGCGTCACTGTGCTTCACGAGCGGACCGCACGGCTCTGCCTCACAGACACTGCAGCCCTTATATTAACGACTGGTTGTGCTCACCTCTCTCTTGGCCACTAGGGGACTCGGCACCAGCTCTGTGACCCTCCCTGGGGGTCTAGGGAACACCCGCCCGCCTATTTTTCCTTGTTTCATTATCACACTTATTTGGAATGTGTGGTGTTTTGTTATGCTGTATGACAACATTTGACCCTTCTGAAGCATGACAGATATGGGAAGATGGGTGGAAATGTGGACCGACAGCTGAATAGGCAGAGTGAAAATGTACTGGAGGGCTCAGCGGCGAACACTCTTCCCACAAGACGAGACGCAGCTCAGCACAGCGATGGTGAACGCAAACGTCTCGGCCAGCGCCTGGAGGGCAGACCATCTGATTTCATTTCTGACCTTCAAGATGTCATGTGTGAAGGGGTTTTCAAATGTTACAGGCCCCAAATGTGCCATTTTTTCTAGTTAAATTAGCCCCAAAGTATTAATCACTCAGTTGTGTTTGACTCTTTTCAACCCCCTGGACTGTATGTAGCCTGCCAGGCTCCTCTGTCCATGGAATTTCCCAGGTGAGAATACTGGAATGGGTTGACATTTCCTTCTCCAGGGGATCTTCCCAATCCAGGGATCAAACCTGGGTCTCCCGCATGGCAGGCAAATTCTTTACCATCTGAGCCACCAAGGAAGTCCCAAAGTAGCCTAATAAATTAATTAATACTTAAAGGAACCCAAAACTGGCTCTGAGCTTTGTGAACTAATATTTTCTGGTAGTTTTGTAATCAGTATGATGTTTTCCAAAATAAATTTGCAAAATGTATTAAATTAAATGTGAAGGTTTGTACTGGCCTTAATATCTAACATAAATATGAAAAAATAAATATTCACATGTAGCTCATCATAGCAGTACTTCTTATAACATGATGAAAAGGCTAATAATGACATATGCTATATGAAATATTGAGTTTCCTTGGTAGCTCAGTAGTGAAGAATCCACCTGCCAAGCAGGAGACAAAGATTCGATCTCTGGGTCAGGAAGGTCCCCTGGGGAAGAGAATAGCAACCCACTTCAGTATTCTTGCCTGGGAAATCCCATGAACAGAGGAGCCTAGAGGGCTACAGTCCATGGGATTGCAAAAGAGTCAGACATAACTTAGCAGCTAAACAACAACAGCAACATATGAAATATTAGGGAGTAACCAAGTATTGATCAACAAAACTATACCGCAATGTGAAAAATATAATTTAATGTTAAATAAAATCAAAGTCATAAAGCTAATTGTCAGACATAAGATCAACTATGATAAGAAATATTCTCAGAAGAAATGACAACAGTGTTTATAGTAATGAGATTTAGAATAATTTCATCTTGCCTCTATTTTCCTAAACATTTTATTATGTGGTCATATTACTTTAGTAAAGTAAAGTATATAAAATAAATTTTCAAACATTACCATTGAGAGTGAAAACTCAAGTTGTTCAAGAGCATAAACAGGCAGCCCACAGGCCCAGGCTCAGAGCACGTGCAGAGATGCCAGAAGTGAACAGAAATAAACAAAAGCACAAACATGCCTCCCGTATGGGCAGTGGCTGCCAGACCCACAGGAGGGTCGGGGGAAATGAGTGCCCAGTGTGCCAGAAGCTCCAAGTGTCCATGAGTCAAACTCGACACACCAGCTGTTGGTCTCAGACTCTTATTGTCACAGGCCATAATCTCGGAGAACACTTGGCTCCTCCCACTAGGCTGTGGTCTAAACATTTGCTGGCTGGGCTTCTGCACTAAACACAGATGCCAGCCCACAAGTGAAGGAGAATTACATATTTGAATGTGAAGCAGAATTTGTCTCATTTCGGGTGGCTTTGATTTTCCAAATCTTGGGATGATAAATATGACTGAATACGAAGCATTATCTCAGAACCACATCCAGGGATGTGGGTAGTGGGCAGGGGCCTTCTCTTTCCCTCTTAGCTCTTCTTCTGCAAATGAAACTTTGAGACCAAATGTTCCTGGGAATACCATACGCTACAGGGAACACAGACATCCTTAGGTTCTCAACGACTTTCATGGACTCCTCCCTTTAAATATTTTCTCCTACTTCTCACCAGTGGGGTAACTTCTGATAAGTTCTGTTTTAAAGGGAAGCTTTCTGCTCTGTGGAAAACTCAAAGTTGTGAATTGGCATTCCTGGGCCATCCGGAGTGCGCTGGATGCTGCAGAGTCTCCCAGCAAAAGCCATCGAGAGAAGACAAATCAGGGAGCCAAGAGTGCTCATCAAGACCCCATATCGATGAGCGTCATAAACTTGGGAGCTCTAGGAAGCCCAAGTCGAAGATGAACTGGCAATGGCTGCGTTTTCCAAGGGGAATGCCCTCCCCTGAAATGAGAGAGTTGGCAGCTCCATCAGTCAGTATGGTCCTGGTACTGACCTAAGAAGGAATGGGCAGAATTTATCCACCATGACTTTCTCAGCCATGGCTAGGCGCCATGGACCTATTTCACTCAGTATTCACGCATGTCCTTTGCAATCTGAGATTAATGCTCCAGGTGAGAGGTTCTGAAAGCAACATATCACAAGCTTTTGCCATCTCATTCTTATGTCTCTATAATCCTCAGACTCCCATCCCCAGAAGTCAGGCACCAGCAACCCATATTGTCTGTGAAGTAGTTAATACTTAAACCAGGTCAAAGGATGCATATTGTTCTTAGCTTTAACAACCTGAAAGGGACTTCCCTGACCATCTGGTAGTTAAGATTCTGAGCTCAGACTGCAGAAGACACGGGTTCAATCCCTGGCCAGGCAACTAAGTTCCTGCATGTGGCATGGCATGGCCAAAAAATAAATAAACAAATAAAAGTTTAAAAATAAAGACCTGCAAGATTCAGCTTTACATCCTGCCTGCATGCCCCAGGTCCCTGTATCCCCAAACAAACCAGGCAGCCTTAATGAAATCTCTGGGCAGAGGAACACAATTTGTGTTTTAATTCTCAGTTTTCTGGAGGGAAAGTAACTTTTCCCATTGTCCCCAGTGAAGTCACCAAAAACTCTCCTGTTTTTTTTTTTATCTGAGCTTCATCTTTCCAGCCTCTTCATCATCTTTGGGACCATTCCCAAGAAGGCCTCTGGCTTCTCTAAATCTCTCTTAAAAGCCTTCCTTTTGTGCTAAATGAAAGCAAGCTGACACATTCCCTGGACCAAGAAGTCTCTAGCTTTGCGTGGCCTGCAATTTTTCAATAATGAAAAAAAAAACCAAAACAATAAAAAACGCATGTCTTTGAGGAATGAGTCAGAGGCATTAAAGTAACTCCCTGCGCAGGGGACTGTCTCCACAGGCTTGATACCTTGGCCCCGCTCTAGACATTTCTCATACCGGGAAGAGGTCTGAAATGTTAATGCCTTGGGACCCTGCCACAGTTTACAAAAAGCGCCTTCTCCTTCAAAAGCTTCTGTGTTAACCAAAAGTGATTAAAACCAGGTCCTTGCCAAGGGCGTTCTTTCACAGTTCTGAACAAGTAAGGAAAAGCAGAGATGATTATCCGGCCGGCCCGGCAGAGATTTGCTCCTTTCTGTAAAAATATACATGCTGACAAAACAACAGCTGCAGGTTTACAATTTGTCCGATTTGATCACCTTTCAGCACAGGAAACCTGGCTTGTTCACTCCATTAGAGGGGCTGCTGTGGGGACTATCATGCGAGACAAGGCCCAGCCTGGGACCCAGACCAGAGATCAAGCTCGGACATCACCTGAAACATCATCCCTGAGATTCAGCTGGAATGTCCCAAGCGCCCAGGAAAGGTCCCTTGGTTTCTGTGTCCCTGCAGCTTCGTGGATGACTCTCCTGCAGCACGTTGTGGGGTGTGTGGTGATGTGCGCATCTGTCCACCTCATGCGACAGCTCATGAGCTCCTTGTTATTTCAGTGGGAGCCCATTAAGCTTTATCTGAATCGCTAAGGGCTTTTCCCTGGAAAGCCAAGAGAGCTTCTCTTCCTTTTAAACAGACATAAAATGGGAAGAATCGGTACCTTCATTTTCATCCAGACAAAGCAGTGCTCACCTAGGCTACTGACAACATCATCTCAGGCAGACCGTGGAGATGTTGCAGGCTCATTTCCAGAAACAACAACAAAGCAAGCACACAGCAAACCGAAAAGAAGCCACCAGAAGTGCTTGGTCCCTTAGCACCGTAAAGGTCTGTTTATACTATACTGCAGTCTAGTCAATGTGCAACATAGGATCATGTTTTTTTTTTTTTTTAAAGTGTACCTATCTCCATTAAAATATATTTTATTGCTAAAAATGTTAACAACCATCTGAGTCCTTGCTAAGTCATAATCTTTTTACAATAGTAACATCAAAGATCACAGATCACCATCACAAGTATAATAATGAAAAAGTTTGCAATAATGTGAGAAATACCAAAATGGGACACAGAGACATGAAGGGAGTAAATGCTGTTGGAAAAAATGGTGCTGATAGACTTTCTTGATGCAGGGTTGTCACAAACCTCCAATTTAAAACAAACAAACAAAAAAAGAAAAACAGCTGTTTGGTTTGGTTGGGGATATAGAGCCCTGGGGCATGCAGGCAGGGTGGAAGGCTGAATCTTGCAGGTCCTTATTTTTTTTTTTTTATTAATTTTATTTTTTATCATGCCATGCCACATGCAGGATCTTATTTCCCCCACCAGGGACTGACCCCGTGCCCCCTGCACTGGGAGCTCAGGGTCTTAACCACCGGATGGCAAGGATGCCGGTCTTTAAACCCAGGAACAGTATACGAAACGCAATGAAGAAAAGCGCAGGAAAACGAGGTCTGCCTATAACTAGAAGACTATCCAAAGGAGCTTCTCCTTAAGGGCAGAATCCAACTACAAGCTCCCAGGTCATGGATACCGAAGATGCAAGAACGCCAGGACAGTGGATGCTCTTCCGGCGCCTCCACCCATCCAGTAGTACGCACCCTCTTTCCCAGAGACAGCCTTAGGAAAGGATCTGTTCAGCTCTCCCCCATGCAGAAATCAAAACCATGCAAGTTAAAACAGTGAGGTGCTATTAACTATAAAATTAACAAAGTTTTAATAATGAGTTTTCATAAGGCCATGTTCTAATAAATACTCTCTTACACTACTCTGTGTGTGCTGGGGGTGCGGGAGATATATTGGTGCACATTTTCCAAAAATCAGAATATGTTCAAGGATCTTAGAGATACAAACAAAGATACGTGCTTTAACATGTCCACTGAAGCTTTATTTTCAAATAAAGAAATTTAAAACGAACTCAGCTATGAAATAAATGTGGTGATGCACTAGTATACAGTAAGCTGTGCAAAATACACACTAAGTAAATGTTGAAATTTCACCATCTCGACACAACTGAGCTTTATTTCTTACTTAAAAGTCTAATATATGCTGAACATCTCCAGGCAACTCTCCCCCAGCAGAGACTCAGATCCACGTGGCTTTCACTTGCCATCTGCCGTCCGCCGTTACTGATGAGGAGACAGAAAGGCCTGGAGAGCATCCTGGGTTTTTTCTTTCTTTATTTTTGGCCGTGGGGGGGCATGGTTGCTGTGCATGGGCTTCCAGCGGCGGCACTCAGAGAACGCTCTTCCTGCGGCGTCTCACGGCGGTGGCTTCTCTCGCGGAGCCCAGGCTCCAGGCATGCGCTTCCGCCGTTGCAGCGCGTGGGCTCTGTGGTGCGGCTCTCTGGCTCTGCAGCACTGGCTCGGTAATTGTGGCGCAAGGGCTTAGTCGCTCTGCGGCATGCGGGATCTTCCCAGATCAGGGATAGAACCCGAGTCCCCTGCACTGGCGAGTGGATCCCTAACCACTGGACCACCAGGCAAGCCCCTGGAGAACATACTTTTCTGAGAGAGCAGCGTGGCTCTCCCTCATCTGCACTTGCTGTGTTTCACTAAGCCCTTCAACGGAGTCATGTCACAGGTTCTCCACGTTTCCTGTCTCTGAGCACCAGGGAATGTGTGTTTCCAGACCTCCTCTGCAGCCTGATTGGACCAGCAGGCTGGCGCTCTGGACAAGGGATATGGGCAGCTTGGCGCTTGTGCCGAGGACGGCGCTCCAGGTTTGTTCGTCTTTGGCCAGTTTTGCCTTGAATTCCATGACTACATTTTCCCCGTTTATTCCTTTGTACCGTGTGTCCCCAGGTGGGAACATAAGGCTTCATGAGGAGAGGAGTCTGAGGAGAGGAGTCTGGTCTGTGCTGTTCACGGCAGTATTTCTGAACTAGACTATATATACATAGGTGTGTGGGAGGTGGGGGACAGGTGGACGGAAGACGTGGAGAGAAATAAATAATAAATAAGTAAATTTTCCACACAGTGTGCTTAACCACTGAATGGGGACACATACAGTGGCTCAAAGGATAAAGTTCTGGTCAAGGACAAATCCTAGCATGAGACAGCTCAGAGAAGAATCAGGGGAAAGGGCATTTTTCTCATGTGAAGCTTACCTGATTTCTATCCTTCCATATGGGCGTCCCACACACAGCTCTGTGATCATCCAGGTAGCACCAAAAGGCTAGTGACTTCCTGGGCCAGTCACAGCTGTGCCCTGGGTCTGAGATTTTCCTACTGTCAAATTAGAGGGCCAGTACCATAAAACACTAAAATGTTCTACAATTCTTCAGGAACTGAATTCAATATGTATAAATGAAATACTTCTATTTGGAAAATGGACTCCAAGAAGATTTGTTGCATGAAAGCATGTTTTGATAGCATTCTCTTGGTATTAGCAAACAACAGAGAAATGATCGCCATGTCAGACTGATATCAAGAACCCTTTGTTGAGGCTAGAATACTGTTCTATGTGATTTTCTAATCTTGGATTGCTGACATCAACTTATTAAGTGGGCCACTGGGGCACGGAAGGCCTAAGCAAGTGTTCAGAGTAAGAGGGGGTACACGCCCAGCTAATACTCAACCCTTTATAGAATCTTGACCTAACTTGAGTGAACATTGGACTCGAGAGGCATAGCCTTTTGGGAGGTCGTGCTGCTTCAGAAGAAAATAAAGAGGTGCCACAAGTCTTTGCTCTTCTTCACCAAACTGTGGCCTAAATACCGGGGCCCTTTAGAAGACAAGAATGACGGACAAGTTCCAGGTGGAAACAATTAACCCCAAATTCTATCAGCCCAGGTGGCTCTGGCCTAGACACTCCATCTCCATTCCCCAAACCATTATGATGGATAAAGAAGGCCAGGCCCCCAAAGACAGACATTTGAGATTCTCTGAGATTCTAGGTCAGGCCCTCATGTCACCTTTTAAAAAGAAGCAGCTTGAAGCAGGAGGACCTTCTTTGAAATTCTGTTCCCTGTCCCAAGTGGACTCTGCAGGCTCCTGTTGGGCTATTCACTTAATATGAAGCAAAAGCAAATGATGATGGTGTGAGGTTTCAGTGCTGCCATTCCCTTAAATGATAGGGATTATCATCCTACCCAGAGGAGAGAGCTATATTCAGATATCCCTAGAGTCAACATGGCCACCTCCTCGGCGTCTGGCCTCCACAACCTAGTTTTCCAATGTCCTTTCAGAGAGGCATAATAATGGGGCCTGCTCCAAGGAGCCGATTGAGAAAACACAGCTTCTGTGTTCCTAGATGAAATCTGCCCCAGGACCTCAAAATACTCAGAGGAACAATAGAAAGAACTCTGCACTTATTAGCTGCGGGAACCTTAAAATGAGAAGCCACTTGAGTGCAATGGTAATGCAGAATAGAATATCCACATTAGACAAACCAGAGCACTGGGAAGGGAAATAAAATTGTACCTGACTAGATCAACAAACTAAGGAAGAAAAAAATCTAGACCAAGTGATTTTTATTACAAAGGTGGTAAGCAAAATGGAAGAAATTAATTGCTCAGTATCTACATTTGAAGTCAGTGTATATGGGCTGAATTTCCTTATCCAAATGTAAAGATATCCAGATAGCATAAGATTAAAATTGTGCATCAAACCATCTAGAAAACAAAAACTGACATCAAAAGCAAAATTATGGAGGACCACAACCTCCACAATGATGGAGGAAATATACTTCTTATTCCTCCTGCTGAAAAGTAGAGAGGAAAAGGCAGACTGACCAGGGACCTCAGAACCCAAGCCAGGATGTGGTGGTGAGTTCCCTGGATTTTCTTTTGAATTCATGTATTCTAGACTAGGTGCCAGAGAAGTCAGCTACCTGAAAAAGCCACCAGGTACAGAAAACAAGGGCTCACCAAGAAAAGACTTTTTTTAAACAAGTGAAGAAGCAGAATTAGGGTAGCCTCACAAGACTGAAAAGATTTGGCAATATCCATTCTACTCCAGCCAGACAGCACAGAAACAACCACAGCCCCCCTCCCTGCCCACTGGACCGGCAGACACGTCCACTCTCACTAGGGCGTGATAAGGCACCCGCACAAGCCCGCCAGTCCTCCTCGAGATGGGAGCAAGGCAAACTACGGAGGGATCGTGGAAGTTCCTCCTCACTGAGCAACACTGAGCTCTTCCCACGCCCCAGAGTCAGTGCAGCCTGGACTTTAATGCCCACCTGGCGGTAATGAGACAGCCTTCACATTCGTGTCTGGGATGGAGTCAGAGTTGCCCTTCAAAAATGCAAGATTCAGGGACTATCCAGCATCTCATAACCTAATATCCAAAGTGTCCAGGATGCAATTAAATCTGCAACTATCCTATGAACTATATATACCTGTGTGTACTTGTTGTTCTCATTTAGTCACTCAGTCATATCTGACTCTTCTGAGACCCCCGTGGGATTTTCCGGGCAAGAATACTGGAGTGGGTAGTCATTTCCTCCACCCGGGGATCTTCCTGACCCAGGGATCGAACCCAAGTCTCCACAAGTCCTGCATTGCAAGCAAGTTCTTTACCGCCGAGGTACCTGGGAAGCCCATCCCTGTGTGCATGTATATAATATATGTGATTAAAAATATACAAGAAAGTTTGGTTCTAGAGCATTAACGGTGACGATCTTAGGATATCGGAAATTCGGGTGGTGCTCACTTCTTCATAGAAAACGGAGCAGAATCACTTTCCCATTGTCCATGTACCCTGTCGTTCCTGTGAGATGACACCTGCAGTTGTCCCACAGGCCCTTGGGGTGGGAGGGATGCTCCAGGGACAGCTGAGCACATGTCTCTGTTGGGGCTACTTACACTGAACTTGAATTTCCCCTGACAATTGTCCCTGACAAAGGATGTATTTTATTTTCCCACAACTGGGGCATTCATGCTGCACTCTCTAATACCTTGAAGGCAGGCTAGGCTACAGCCAAGTCAGGCAAAGGGCTGGTTGGGTGCTGGTCTCCCTGGGGGTAATTGGGGACCTCTGGCTGAATCCTCAGAGCCTGGTATTCCCGGTGGCCCAGAGCCAGGCAGGTGAGACTGCCTCCCCAGCCCTGGAGCAGAGTGTGCTGGGGTTATGCAGAAGCCGAAAGAAAAAAGTCAGAGATGAAGGGGCTGAGATCCATCCTTTTTAACAGTAAAAGAAAATCCAATTGTCTTTCTACAGGCCCTTAAGAAATGAGAAAAAAAAAACCCAGAGGTTTATATTGACACAATTAATAATTTACTTAAAAATCAATTGTCAATCGAACATTTTTACATCAAACCAACCCCATGGATAGAGAAACCTGGCCAAGTACAGTCCATGGGGTTGCAAAGAGTCAGACACAACTGAGCAACTGAGCATGATAAAGCTCAAGGAAGTGCAAATACCCCACAAAGACTGCTAATTCTTTTGAGAGGCCATAGTCAACTCAGCGAGCAGACAGCTGCAGAGCAGAAACGGAACCAACCTGGGAGTGAAATGAGGACAAGGGATGTGCTGGCAGAGGACTGGGGTCAGTCTCCTGGAACCATAGCCCACCAGGGCCATCAGAGCCAGCCGGCCCCCCAGGAATCAAGAACCGACCATCACATAGAACAAGAACACAGGCAGCGCCCATAAGGACACGTCCTGCTAAAGCCCTGCGTCCTGTGTCAGTGCGGTGGCAATTATTCTGCGAGGGATGTGTATGAGTGTTTGTATCGCTAATGTTCAGTCTCTAAGTCATTGTCCAACCCTTTTGTGACCCTGTGAATTGAAACACTGCCAGGCTTCTCTGCCCATGGAATCTCCAGGCAAGGATACTGGAGAGCCTCGCCATTTCCTTCCCAGGGGATCTTCCCAGCCCAGGGATTGAACCCAAGTCTGCTGCATTAGCAGGCGGATCCTTTACCACTGAGCCACCAGGGACGCCGAGCGTGTGCGTGCACGCACTGTTTATATGTACTTATAAGTTTTCGACTCGTTTTTTTCACTTAGTAGATTTTGCTCATCCTCCCTCTGCATAGATGTAGATTAACTCATCCTGCCTCATCTGCCAAGTGAATTAGGAGTTCACTGCAGGGCTGAGTCATCGGGTTGGTGTTTCCTGGTTTATGGTGTAGGCCAGAGTCAGCCAAGGTTCCCTGTGCCCCTGCTCACAGGGGTTCAGAGCTTGCAGGCACATCTTCCTCATCCACACACAGGCTAAGCAAGATGAAGCTCAGCAGGCCATTAGCAGGGTCCCCAAAGTCCTTCCCTCTGACCCAGCTTTCTGCACGTTGAGTGGATTGCAGGCTGTCTGCGGCAGCCTGTCCCTTCCCTCTGAGATCCTGAAAATCTGGAAATCGCTGGCTCCAATGCCATCAGCTTCCTATCATCCAAAACTTCCTTTATGTCTCAGGGCCATTTACGGAATCACTTTCCATCTTCCAACTGCTTTGCAGACATTTCCTTAATTTCTCCACTTCAAAGATAAACACATGAGCCCAACTGGAAAACATGAAACTGGAAAATGTGGATTCTCAAATCATCAAGGGAAGGCAGAAGAGCTTGTTCAAAGACAGACCCAGGGAAGGGCGTGATGTAGCCAGAGAATCTTAGGAACATAAGTGGAAAGAGCAGAGGGCGGTGGGAAGATTTGTTTAATAAGCATTTACAGAGCCCCTTCCAGGTGCCAGGTTTCTGCAAAGTCGCAGGGGAGGAAGCGAAAGGGCCAGCCAGGGGCCAGAAGGTGCAGGACTTTGCCAGATCCACATGACATTTCTTCCGTGGTATTAGGGTCTTCTTATCATGTGATGGTTGAAGTCCCTAACCAGACCCTGTAGTATCACTGGGAGAGGCCATACTGGCCCAGCTTCATGGAGTGAGAGGGGCAGCCACAGAAATGAAGCCCTTGGCCAGAAGAAAGAGTTCAAATGAGTGCAAAGTTCCAGTAAAACCCGATTTTTAAAGTATTTTTAAAATGTTTTCCTCCAGTTTTATTGAGATATAATTAACATATAGCACCACAAAGGTTTAAGGTGTACAGCATAATGATTTGACTTCCATATCTCATGAAATGAGTACCACAATACATTTAGTGAACATTCTTCATCTCTTACAGACACAAAGAACAGGAAAAGAAAAAAAATTATATTTTCCTTGTGATGAGCACTCTTACAAAATGCTCTAATAACTTTCATATAAAACATATGGCAGTATTAATTATATTAATCATAGTGTATATTACATCCCTAATATTTATTTATCTTATAACTAGAAGTTTGTACCTTTTGATCACCTCTGTCATCATACAAAGATATTACATTATTATTAATTATATTCCCCACACTGCATATTTCATTCCTGGGACTCATCAGTAAAACTCAATTTTTAAATAAAGTTATCAGATCAGAAATCCAAACAGTGAGCACTTAAGAGCAAGGAGGTATATAAAATAAGGAATTGCTGCGCTCGGCACTTTTTTTGAATGGATGAGAGTTATGGCCATTGTGCTTTCAGTGCCTGGGAAGGGTTATAAATAGCCAGGGGGAAGGGATTTTCCCATATGCTCTATCAAACACACTCACGCACACACACAGACTTTAACACTCTTGGTTTTTCAGACATTCCAAATTTTAAAACAAATAAGTTATTGGAATAGAAACATGAAGTGTGCCAAGTTTTCACCAGCAACCAAAGGAGCCAAAAGTATGAACATGTGAAACTTCAGGACACAAACCAGGAGTCTGACCCTTGGTGGAGAGAGCGGGTCCCCCTCAGAGCCAGGCACAGGGAGGACCGGCATTCGAGGGTGGGTTCCCGCATAGGAGCCTTGCTTGGGTAATTGGACAGAACAGCTGGATTGTGACTATTCACCCTTCGTGCTGCTCCCAGACGGCTCCTTCCATGGAAGGGTCCAGCCCAGCTTGGGGAGAGGAAGTTCTGGAAAGTTGGGGAGCATGCTTATTCCCATTTAGACTGGTCTCTGGGACCTGAGGGGCGGGAGTCAGACCAGGAGGGACACGTGCCCCTTTACAGCCAGTCTTAGGAGCCTTCTCCAAAGGAGGGCAAGGATGGCCAGAGTTAGAGCCCAAGGTCCCTGGAAGTGAAAGTGAAGTTGCTCAGTCGTGTCTGACTCTTTTCGATCCCGTGGACTGTAGCCCACCAGGCTCCTCCGTCCATGGGATTCTCCAGGCAAGAGAACTGGAAGGGAAGACAGAGGCCAGTCTGGAGGTAGGTCTCGGTGGCTGCTGTGACGTGTCCCCTTGCTTCACCTTCAGGCCGTTCCTCCTGCCTCTTGTCTGCTCCAGACGACCATTCTGCAAGCTTGGTGACTCTGATCTGGCCTGAGACTCACTGATTCACAGAGTTCTCCAACTGGAGAAAATGCACAGGAGAAGGAGACCTAGTCAGAGGGAATACCAGGTCAGGGATTGACTTTGGTTTTAGTCTAAACCACAGACAAGGAAAATCAGAGCTTTCTTTCATTCAGGCTACCCACCTAGGAAAAATTAAACCACAGACAAGGAAAATCAGAGCTTCCTTTCGTTCAGGCTGCCCACCTAGGAAAAAAAAGTCAAGTTGGGGGCACTCCTTGGTGGCCCACGGGCTAGGACTCTGCACTCTCACTGCAGAGAGCATCCTTTGATCCCTGGTCAGGAAACTAAGGTCCTCCAAGCCTCACAGGGCAACCAAAAAAAAGATTAGTGAATAGGATTCAAGTTGGAAGCAATAGTTTTTTTTATAAAAAACCGAGCTGGGAGATATTTCAAGGTTACACAGTTATGAGGACTTCCACCTACGCATGATTCATTCTTGTCCTGGAAATGATCAAAGGAAATCTGCTTATAAACAACAATGCCACAAGAATAAAACCAGGAGGACAATTGGGAAAGAGGTGTTCTCATGCCTAGGGGCTGCTTTGCCATGCTTGGAGGGCATTTGCAGCAGAATAAGCAATAGAAATATGTATTTACCATTCATTCATCTATTTATTCTTTAATCAAATGCTATTTTCTGAGTATGTTGGGAACTGAGGGCAAGGGGAGAGACAGCAATTAATCCATTTACCAAATGTATGCTGAGCACCTATTGCACATAATAATTGTGTGACTACTGCGTGTCATCACTTGGATTCCGGTCACATAAGGGGACTGTCTATGTTCCAGGGGGTAAAGGTGCGCCTGTGTTTGTTAAATTTCGTCTACACCCCGACTCTGGTGTACCGCATGTAGGGTTAGCCCACAGTCACTCCCATAAGGTTGATAAGGTTATGATGCTATGGAATAACAAAGACACTGCTGTGCTGTGATGGCCAGAACCGTTTTTAAGGCAGGAACTTCTGCGACAGAGAACAAATGATGTGTTACTTCACAACAAATGGAGAAAGTGTTGTAATCTGTTCAATTAGCAAGGCATAGTCCCAGTTACCGTGTAATCTGGAATTCTAGGTCAGCTGAGTTCTACACTGTTTCTGGATTTATGCCTGCCAAAGAGACGATTTTCAACTTGAAATGTGACCCAGTGTTTGACTCTGGAACTGGTGTCCTAATGCAGCTTATTCAGTTCTCACGGCCATATATGAATGCTGGTTAGATTTGGAAATCTGAGGGACAAAAGCAGTCATGGGATACTTTAAAATGCAACCCTATTTCTAAGCCACTAGCCTCTGATGCTACGTACTTTGCTGGGTGCCCAGATGGGGAGCACACTTTTATTGGCCTGCATGCTCCCAGCTGCGTGTTAATAATGGGTACATGCTTCAGTATATGCCAGCCTTATCCTGGCACTGTTTCTGGATGGACTATTTCCAGTGAAAACAATTGCTTCCCAAGTAGTTTGAAGTGAAGTACCCAATTAGGAACAGAAATTTGCAGTGATTGATAGCTTCTCAGCTTTAAGAAATAAACTAATCGCCAATTCCAAGCTGCCTGAAAAGAAGCTACTCCAGAATAAGAAACCACAACCAGGAAATGATAACCCATTACCAAGAGCAGTCCTTAAAAATCAAAGGAAATATGAGACTAAAAAAGCTGCAAAGCAGGAAGTGACTAGAACCAAGCCTTGGCACCTGCCCCTGACTCCCAGAGCACCCCACGGAATACTGTGTCTCAATTCACATCTGGAGACTGTGAGACAGGCGAAAAATTCGAGATCCTAAAGGAGACCCAAAAGCAACCGAACCTTGAAAGAATAAGCAGCAACTGGAATGTGACTAGAAAAACAGTAAAGTGGAGAAAATTCAAAAAGATATCACCCTTCTCCAGGAGCTGGAAGGTGTGGAATTGGCTATGTTAAATATTTAGAGAAGGCAAGCTGTTAGCATAAACCAGGAAACACATCCTGTGTACTAAACCCGGTGGAGCAGCCTGAACGTCACCAGGCCACCACAGACCCACCATGTACTGCTTATCTATAATGCAACCGTTTAGCCAAGCTCTGACATACATGTGAAAATAAGAAGTCTTAGTCACTCAGCCATGTCTGCCTCTGTCCGTGGAATTCTCCAGGCAAGAATACTGGAGTGGGTAGCCATTCCTTTCTCCAGGGGATCTTCCCAACCCAGAGATGGAACCTGGGTCTCCTGCATTGCAGGCAGACTCTTTACTATCTGAGCCACCAGGGAAGCCCTCAGTTAACAATGCCCACTAAAGAACTTTCTCTACCTTTCAACACATGTTGAAGAAAAGAGATATCAATTTCTTAGCTAAGCTCAAGACATTAAAAATCAAGTATCATTTTTACTCAGTATAATTTACCATATATGGGGAAAGACATTTTAAATTTAAATAAATGTAGCCCATTTGACTGCTTTCAGTTCAGTTCAGTCGCTCAGTCGTGTCCGACTCTTTGCGACCCCATGAATTGCAGCACACCAGGCCTCCCTGTCCATCACCAACTCCTGGAGTTCACTCAGACTCACATCCATCGAGTCAGTGATGCCATCCAGCCATCTCATCCTCTGTCGTCCCCTTCTCCTCCTGCCCCCAATCCCTCCCAGCATCAGAGTCTTTTCCAATGAGTCAACTCTTCGCATGAGGTGGCCAAAGTACTGGAGTTTCAGCTTCAGCATCATTCCTTCCAAAGAAATCCCAGGGCTGATCTCCTTCAGAATGGAACGGTTGGATCTCCTTGCAGTCCAAGGGACTCTCAAGAGTCTTCTCCAACACCACAGTTCAAAAGCATCAATTCTTCGGTGCTCAGCCTTCTTCACAGTCCAACTCTCACATCCATACATGACCACTGGAAAAACCATAGCCTTGACTAGACGAACCTTTGTTGGCAGAGTAATGTCTCTGCTTTTGAATATGCTATCTAGTTTGGTCATAACTTTCCTTCCAAGGAGTAAGCGTCTTTTAATTTCACGGCTGCAGTCACCATCTGCAGTGATTTTGGAGCCCAGAAAAGTAAAGTCTGACACTGTTTCCACTGTTTTCCCAACTATTTGCACCAAGTGATGGGACCGGATGCCATGATCTTTGTTTTCTGAATGTTGACTGCTTTAAAGTAGTGCAAAACAAGCCAGGTGGATGAAAGCTTGCTTCTCTCAATGGAGGATGAACGTTCTCTCCTGACCTGCACTAACTCGCCAAGTTGATCAGCGCAACTCAGAGCAATTTTGTAGAAAAGCGAGTTGCTTTATAGTGCAGCTCTTTTGAGAATCCTTAAAGTTTTCATTTTTAAACTGACTCAGGCTTTGCTCGATCCAGTGGTGAACCCCAGAAGAGCCTGAATATACGGGCGTCATTTCCCCCTCACAAAAGGAGTTTCAGCCACTTTTTTAGTGGCCTTGAATGGTCAGAGATAGAGCTGGACACATAACACTGGCATGTGGATGTCCCCGTTCATTTATGCATATGTATTTCACACCTCCCATGATCTATGCTTTGTCTAGACATAGTCAAGATATAATAAAATGTACCATGCAGAGTCTGGCAGGAAGGAGATTAATATGTTAAAGTTTTTAGCAGGTAAAAGAACTTAAAAGGGCTAGGAAACACACACACACACAAAAGAGAACATGGAGAAAAAATACAAGGTGGCCAGAAGGGCGTCCCCAGAGAAACTGCTTTGAGAAACCAGAGGGAGGGAACCATTCGGCCCCGACTGGTGGTGACGCTTGCGAGGGCAGCCCAGGAAGTCGGGTTTCCTCCAGCTCTGAATTCATGGAGATATTGTAACAGAGAGGCTCTGCAGAAGCAGGGCTCTGTGAAGCATCCACTGGAGGCAGATGATGGCTGAAGTTTGTGGGGAGAGTACCATCTGCCCACTGAGCGGTAGGTCTTCCTGGGTTTTTCTCCGTTTTCAGTTTGTATCTTGAATCCAAATTTGAGTTGCTTGCCCTGTTGCAGGACACAGAATTTCTTTCTGAAACTTTATGCAGCTGATCCTAGGTACCACACATGCTGTACCTCAATTCTAGAGACCATGCTTCTTCCCATGTGGGTGGCAGGATGCTATCCTTAAACTGTATAGTGTGGAAAGCAGGCTGATGAGGCAGTGTGCTCCTGCCGTCATGCTCTTTATTTCTGCATTGATCATGACCAGGCAGACAGGATGCCCGTGCCACAGGACACCCTCAGACTGAGGTTATTGGGAAGGAGATGCTTACTTAGAGAAGTAGGAATCTCTCCTAAAGGGAAAAGGCAATTCTCCTAGAAAAATAAAGTCTCTCAAGGCAAAAATTTCTTGCCATTGCCCAGGGAGGGATAATAGAAATAAAAGGCTTCATTTCCTTTCTGCATATCTTAGTAGAAGCCACCCAAGCCAGCCAGGGCACTGGTTTCCCAGCACAGAGCCCCTGATGAGGTGAGCCAGGCACCGTCTGGAAGGCTAAGGGCAGCTTCTACTGAAGGGAAACAGGCCTTCCCATGAGTCCTCAAGAGAGTGCTGGAATCCCTCCTCGCACTGCTGTAGCCCTGTGACCCACATCCTTCCCTTAATTCCTTGGCTGAGGAAACGGCAGGAAAAGGTTTCGCTTCCCTCTGCTCCTGGAAAACCATTTGAAGTCTGGTTCCTGTCATCCTTGCAGCCGGGTCCTCTCTCTGGGAGAAACTGATTGAGTAGGGTGACCAAGAGATTTATTCTCAGGCCTGAAACCAGAGACCAAGGAAGGCTCTGGGAAAGCAAAGGAGAATAAGAATCACGTTGAACTTCAAAAGTTCCTTTTGTGGTTGGTAGGGGGATGGAGGAGGGAAGAAGAGAAAAGGAGATGTTTCTGCCTTGCTTCTGCTCCACTTCAGCTAGGAAACCATAAAGTGTTCCATCCTGCCCAACACCTGCCTCAGCAGGCTCGGGATATTGATGGGAATGCAGTGACCCAGGTAGCATATTTATCATTCACACGGTCTTAGAATCAACTTCATATGATCCTGGGCCTCCTTGGAATCTGCTCTCTATCCATTCTGTAATCAGAAGCTGTCATTTTGTTCACATACAGTTTACTAAGTTATTTCACATTTGTTCACTCAAATCAGTTTACAAGGTGGGAAAGCACCAGGGGGGTACTCTGGGCTCCAACAGTGAACAAGAGACAGATGGCCGTGTCCTCAGGGAGCTGCCAGCCTAGTACAGAGACAGGCGTGAAAAAAGGTCTTACGTCCAGGATGTTGTGATGAATGTGAAGAACACAAATAGAACCTGAGGTGCAGGGTGTTAGCAATTCTATAAATGCAAGTGGGTGCGATTCCTAAATTAAAAGCCAGAAAGGGAAACAGGAAGGAGTGCATTAATCCCTGGATACAGGGTCATCTTTGGAGGGATGACAAGGTTTTGAAACTGGGCTTTTGTGCATGGAAGAGCTTATACATTGAAGAGTTTCACTGCAGGCTGGTGGGATGACTGACTGCCAATGATATTAGTGACTCTGAAGCGCCAGGACGTGTAGTCCTTTTCTCTGAGTGGTTCAGTTGTTCCATGAAAAACCCTACAATTTCCCATGTTGACAGTGGAGGTCTAAGGATGTCTCTAAATCTGTTAGCAACTAACTTAATTTTCCTTTTCTCACCCCATTTTATTTGCTTGATGTCTTCAAATACAGAACTTCTTTGTTCCCATTTCTTTAGCAAAAGAAATCTCAAGCATTCACTTTGGGTGACAGAGGTGGCTATATGGATTGTGGCACCAAGTGCAAAATTAAAATGTGTCTCCCCTTGTTCAAAAGCTGGAACAAATGTTAAAAGTTCTTAAATATAAAGCTTTTCCCTTCTTCCATGATCTGACCTCTCCTGAAATCATTTAGAACTATAAATTCAAGTTTGTATTAATTGTCATTAATTATTTTAAAAATAAATACTTATTTAGAATTAATTATTTTTTGGCTGACCACTATTTCCTATATTCCAAGTCTTCTTCAAATTTAATTATCAATATTTTTGCTTTATTTTGCTGGAATAGATTCTCCAAATTTTCTGGTAAGGCTTCTCACTGGTAAACTTCCAGGGTTCTTAAAAGGCTTTAAGAAACTATTTTTCCCTAGTATTTATTTGTTTTTATATTGCTTGGGATAGAATTGCAATTTTAAAATCACATGGCAACAATTTTGAAGATATTACTCTATTGCTTTCAGAAATCCTCTCTTGCTTTTAAGAACTACAATTCCAATCTGTTCTTATTCCTTTATAAAGAAATTACATTCTCTTTTATTTTGCTTTGTTAGCCTTTAGGAAACTTTTTTCCTCAATGTCACCACAGTGTGTACACGTGACTTGGGTGTTACATGTGACCTGCCTAACACCCAGTGGGCTATTTAGATTCAAGGACTCATGTCTTCGTTTCTTAAAATTTTGTCCTCTGTTATTTATTCCTCCCTTCACTTCTCTGCTTCTTTTTTTCCCTCTTACAAATTGAATTGGGCAGAATTTGGAATAATATTATAAGTCTCTCTGTCTCACTATGCTCCTTTAATATGTTCCATTTCCTTGTCTTTGGGGCTATATTTTGGAAGAATTCTTTGTTGACCTCTTCCAGCTTACAAATTCAATTTTCAGCTACATTAATTCGGCTCTTTAACCCACTTTTTTATTTCATTGACTTTATTCTCTTTTCTCCACATCTCTGAGTTTTGAAATAATTTATTTAGAAAATACTCTCATCCATTTTTACATTATTATATCATTTACTAACATTAATTACATTCTAAGGAATGTTTTGGTGCTTTTAAAGTTTATTTCCTGAGGCAATATCTTTTTCATGTTATTTTTAATTTCCATGTACTTTCAAAGTAATTTTACATATCATTCTAAAGATGCTGAGTTTATTCCAGTGTTTTTAGGTTCTCTACATTTGTTTCCTTGACTGTGAAATAGATGCACACATATTACTGCTGAGTTAGGTTTGCCAGATATATAGATATAGATACATGCTGGATTTAGAAAAGGCAGAGGAATCAGAGATCAAATTGCTGACATCTATTGGATCATCAAAAAAGCAAGAAAGTTCCACCAAAACATCTACTGCTTTATTGATTACGCAAAGCCTTTAACTGTGTGGATCTCAACAAACTGGAAAATTCTTAAAGAGATGGGGATACCACACTACCTTACCTGCCTCCTGAGAAATCTGTATGCAGGTCAAGAAGCAACAGTTAGAACTGGACCTAGAACAACAGACTGGTTCCAAATCGGGAAAGGAGTATGTCAAGGCTGTATATTGTCACCCTGCTTATTTAACTTACATGCAGAGTACATCATGAGAAATGATGGGCTGGATGAAGCATGAACTGGAATCAAGATTTCTGGGAGAAATATCAATAATCTCAGATAGGCAGATGACACCACCCTTATGGCAGAAAGTGAAGAAGAACTAAAGAGCCTCTTAATGAAAGTGAAAGAGGAGAGCAAAAAAGTTGGCTTAAAACTCAACATTCAGAAAACTATGATCATGGCATCCAGTCCCATCACTTCATGGCAAATACATGGGGAAACAATGAAAACAGTGAGAGACTTTATTTTGGGGGGCTCCAAAATCACTGCAGATAGTGACTGCAGCCTTGAAATTAAAAGATGCTTGCTCCTTGGAAGAAAAGCTTCCCTGTTCAACCTAGACAGCATATTGAAAAGTAGAGACATTACTTTGCCAACAAAGGTCCATCTAGTCAAGGCTATGGTTTTTCCAGTAGTCATGTATGGATGTGAGAGTTGGACTATAAAGAAAGCTGAGTGCAGAAGAATTGATGCTTTTGAACTGTGGTGTTGGAGAAGACTCTTGAGAGTCCCTTGGACTGCAAAGAGATCCAACCAGTCCATCCTAATGGAAATCAGTCCTGAATATTCATTGGAAGGACTGATGCTGAAGCTGAAACTCCAATACTTTGGTCACCTGATGCAAAAAACTGACTCAAAGAAAAGACTCTGGTGCTGGGAAATATTGAAGGTGGGAGAATAAGGGGATGACAGAGGATGAGATGGTTGGATGGCATCACTGACTCAATGGACATGAGTTTGAGGAAGCTCTGGGAGTTGGTGATGGACAGAGAAGCCTGGCCTGCTGCAGTCCATGGGATCGCAAAGAGTTGCACACAACGGAGTGACTGAACTGAACTGAACTTAACATATAGATATAGATAGATACATATTGAAGGAATGGCACATGTCTTCCCAGGAAGACAGTCTATTCTGGTATTTAACATTTCATGTATTTTGGGTGATCAACTAACCAGCAATGCCAATTACTAACTATCTGACTTTGAGTAAATTATTTGTCTTCTCTGATACTCAACTTTCTAATTGGAAAAATGGGCATAAAAATAAGATTAGGATTAAGTATAACTTGCCTGGCAATAGTAAAGTGAGGGAAGTCGCTCAGTAGTGTCCGAATCTTTGCAACCCCATGGACTGTAGCTACCAGGCTCCTCTGTCCATGGGATTTTCCAGGCAAGAGTACTGGAGTGAGTTGCCATTTCCTTCTCCAGGGGATCTTCCCAACCCAGGGGTCAAACCCGGGTCTCCTTCATTGTAGGCAGACGCTCTACCGTCTAAGACACAGATGTTAACTGGTGTTTCAGTTGGTTCAAGTCAGAACCCAAGAATGGGAAAAGCTGACATCCAAAGAACTGAGTCACTTACAGTCGAACTGGTAACGTGATGATGGATGAAATATTTTGATAAATAGGAGATGTCCAAGTACCTTTCTCACTGTCCTCATTGAAACCTGCCACTCCACCTCCATCTCGTATCCTGAAATGCCGGGTGGGAGAAGCCCTGAGGAGCACCATGCAGCCCCAGGCCTGGCAGGAGGAGAGTCTATAACCATTGGGTGTTGCGGCTTTCTGCTGAGGAGAGGAATCCAGAGTGTGCCCTGGGATTTCCATCCTCCTGGCCCATTTGTTCTGTCTTTTTGTCTTGATTTCCACTGGTAGCTTTTGAGGACAGCAGAGCATCTTCTTTCCTCCCAAGAAATAAGCAAGGCAAACTCGTAGCCAAAATCAGCAGCTGCTGGTGTGCTTAACTGGGAAAATATCTCCCAGAGCTGCCAAGGCTATATGATAGAAGGGGATTGAAGAAGCTTGAGGTTCTCTTCCCAAGACATAAAGTAAGTTTCATTACCAAAATAATCACATCGCTCACTTCCACACAGGAGACCCCCAGGGGTGTCAGAGACACTGTCCAACTACTTGTGGTGGGCTGCATTGGCCCATAAATAAATCTCGAATTGTTTCTGCTTGCCTGTTTTTTCTACATTGCCTAACATCTTGAAATGGAATTCCCAGGACATCCTGATAGCAGGAGAAGCCCTGCACCCAGCTATGAGCACATCGTTTTCTAGATTAGCCATCATTTCTGCCCACCCCAGCTCTAAAATCAATGTGTGAGTACAGGCTTGGTGCCAATCTGTGGACACCGGGTTTGTCCAAGCGTGGAGAAGGGGGCATAGTGCTGAGAAGATGGGCTGGTGAGCTCGGATGTTAATCAATACTACCTGACAGCAGCCAGCTCCTCAGTTACGATCCTGGCAAAGGAAAAGCTAACTGGGGCAGGGGCAGTCATTCCCACCAACATTCTCACATTCCAGTCCTGCTCTCTTCCCTCCACCTCACCCTGGAGGATTTAGTTAAGCTAAATCGCACCCCGCCCCAGCTGCCACCACCACCACCCCGCCGCCTGGACTTCCCTCTCCAGCCAAAGGGCCAAGAGGAAGGATGACTGCCGCGTGGGAGCAGACTTACATCTCTCCAAGTGTTGGAAGGAGCGGATGGGTCCAGCTGAGAGCCCTTCTTCTGAAGTGCTTCCAGCCCAGCCCATCTGGAGAGAGCAGGTCTGCGAACAGGAGTGAACAAGGGTTAGAAGGGAAGGGATAGCCTCTGGAGCTAAGGCCAGGGCTGGACCCTTGCACCTCCAGACCAGCTTTTACTGGAGATTAGCCTGGCATTGGGTCAAGAATAGGATCCTAAATTGGAGCTGAGGACTGAGCATCCAGGCTGAGCCACACAGCAAATCAGGCCAGCTGACATATCACTGCCCTGGCTGGATTCTCCTCTCCCCAGGCCAGCTTGTTCCCAGTGTTGTTTTGTGGGACTGTCCTTCCTACTATAATCTCAACCCCATTTCCAGAATTAGGCCTTATCCAGGTCTGTCTGAGCTTGCTAACTGGTGCTAGTGATAAAGAACTCGCCTGCCAATGCAGGAGACTTAAAGAGACACGGGTTTGAACCCTGGGTCGGGAAGATCCCCTGGAGGAAGGCATGGCAACCCACTCCAGTATTCTTGCCTGGAAAACTCCATGGACAGAGGAAACTGATGGTTCCATAGGGCTGGCAAGAGTTAGACACGACTGAAGCAACTTAGCTCGCACACACAGGTCTCTCTCCTCTTAGAGAAGGGCTTTTCCTCACCACGGTCAGGGCTTTTTATGGTACCAGTGATTACTTCAGGATTGCAGCTATCAAATTTCTCTCTGATCCTTCCATTCAGGTATCCCCTGCCTCCCGCACCGGGACAGCTTTGACAGCTTCCCAGACTGGACCTGGGTCTCCACTTGCTCCCAAGAGGCATGGAGCAGAGGAAAGTGCTTTCACCAATACCACTGCCACTGCCAAGCCCGCAATGCCCTTCTCTCAGCCTGAGTAAGTCACCCGCGAGCCTCACCTCCAATATTATCTCCTCCAGGAATCCTTTCTTGCCCACTCCCCACTTGGTTTAGGACTCTGCCCTCCCACCCTGTATGCTCCTTCCCTCCGTCTTACACTAACTGACTTCCTCTGTGATCTTGTCTGTGTTCAACCCTGGCCCAAGAGCCCTCAGATGATAGGGCCCATGTCTATCCTGTCCTTTTTAATGTGATGTTCCCTCACTCCTAGCTGGCACAGCAGAGGGCAAGTAGACAGTATATCCCAATGGATATATTCTATTTCTCCGGAATTGAACTTGCCAAAGACGTAGGTAAGACTATTCAAGATTAAAGGAGGCTAAACCCAATGTCTGAGTCTGGTTTGGGTCCTGGACCAGAAATGGGGCATTTGTGAGACAATTGGTGAGGTTGGCATGAGGTCTGTAGAGCAGGTGAGTGCCACATCAAGGCAATTTCACGATTTTGATCTTTGTACTCAGGTCATATTAGATACAGAGCCTTCCAGGTGGCTCAGTGGTAAAGAATCCACTTGCCAATGTAGGGGACGTGGGTTCGATCCCTGGGTTGGAAAGATGACAGATCCCCTGGAGAAGGAAATGGCAACTGACTCCAGTATTCTTGCCTAGGGAAGCTCATGAATAGAGGAGCCTGGCAGGCTGCAATCAGTGGGGTCGCAAAAGAGTTGGACACGATTGAGCGACTAAGCAACATATTAGACATAACATCTGGGTTGGGCAAAGATTACAGGAATTCTTTGTACAATTTTTGCACTTTTATAATATAAAATCATATTAGAATATATAAATGTTAGATGCTCAGTCATGTCTGACTCTTTGCAACCCCGTGAACTGTAGCTTGCCAGGCTCATCTGTTCATGGGATTCTCCAGGCAAGAATACTGGAGTGGATTGCCATGCCCTCCTCCAGGGGATCTTCCTGACCCAGAGATCAAATCCAGGTCTCCCACATTGCAGGCAGGTTCTTAATATATTAATACATATAAATTACATTAAAATATAAATTTACAAATGTAAGCAAAGAAAAAGTATAGATTAATTGGAAAGAATGAGATCCAACCTCAGGATTCCCTCTGAACTTGATTTTCTTGGCAAATTCAACATCAGTTTTTCTTTACTTCTGCTCTTCCCTTTCCTATAAAAAACAGAAACTGCATGTTTAAGGCACGGGAGAAGATCCTTATTTCTGAGTGTCTGCCTGAAAAGACTGTAGGTGCATATGATGAAATATTGTGTTAATCCCCAAAGTGCTTCTCAGTGACATCAAACCAGTACACCAGTTCCAGATGAATTTCTTATCAGTGGGCAGACAAGGGCAGTTCCAACCCACTGTCCTGCGCATCTGTCAGCCGGATGGGGCCAGGGCAAATGATTCCACTGGACTTGAGCAAACACTGGAGCTGCTTCCTACAGACCAGCCTAAGTTTTAACCTGCTGAGAAGGATGACGCCTGAGATGTTCATGGGAACGGGCTTCACATACAGGGATGAACACCAGGAAAGAGAAAACCCCACACAGCATTCTATAGTCCAGCCGCTGACTCAGCGCTCCAACCCCTGCTTTTCATCCTCAGGCCAACCCAACATGGGTCACCTCACCCTTGTCTTCAGGGCATGGACGGGACTGTCTGAGTCGGGATTGGAGCCTTCCCTTCAGATGTTAGGAATGCAGGAGGGGCTGCAGGTGAAACTCCAGGCCTGGTTCATCAGCTTGAGACTTAAAGCTGAACAAACATCCCCTGCCGGCCAAGGCCAGGCCCAGCACCCTTGGCCAGCTCAGCATGGTTTTGCCGCGCTCCTTCCATGCCTCGGAGCCATTAGTGAGGCGCCATAGCCTCTCGCTCCTAAACAGCAGACATTCGTGCTCGGCGGCAGGAGACCCAGCGTGTACGCACCTGACTCCTGGAGAAGTGGAGCCAGCCTCGGCTCAGGTACCCAGGGTGACGTGGTGACTGCTTTCCCACAAGGCTCCTCCTGGGGTTGCTAAAGCAGAATGAAATGAAATCTGTCCCCTGCAACTTCTACCTACAGATCAAAGTTCTACCCTATAGTGACTGCTCAGAACCCGTTTGTTTTCTCTACCGCACTGTAGCTTTTTAAACATCTGGAGACAGACATCATTTTTCTCCCAAGTCTTCTATTTTTTTCAGACTAGACAGCCTTATTGGATTCCACAGCATTTCCACACATCTCTGTACAACACGGTTTCTAGATTCCCCGAGATGTTAACTGATCTCCTGCATTTATTTTCAAGGTTCTTCCTCTAATGCAAAGGACAACTAGAATACCAAGTTCCAGACCAAGTAGCCAGCACAGAGGACGGAGAACTCTCTGTTCCTCTGACCCACACTCCGCTCCTCCACGGACACAGTCCAAGTGTTCCTTCTTAGCAACGCGTGGTGACGCTGCTCCCACTGAAGCCGTGTGATGGCTAAACTCCAAAACATTCACTGTCTGATATTTACCCAATTAACTTTCGAATGAAAGATATCTTATGTTAGCACTGTTCATTTTGTCTCTGCAGTTAACACAAATTTAGCTCCTACTCCCGGGCCTCCTGAAGGCACTGGAAGACCTTCCTAAAGAAATGCGCCATGGTGGGCCCAGGTATGTTGCCTGAGATGGGAGAACACATCAGAAGGCAAAGCACCAATATTACCCAGCTCTCCAGATAAGGCCTCACTTATTCCTGGTAAAACAGAGCAAAGAAGGCCCTAAAGCACTGAGATGTGGCGATGAAGCCATAGGAAGCCAGTGGGCTCCAGAGGGGATGCAAGGGTATGTGAGGGACTCTGAAGGCAAGCGGTAGCCCCGGAAGTATGAGCACTTGGTAGCCAAAAGGGAACCGGCAGGTCTGTGGGCCTGGACGAGGGCCTGGGTGACACAGACCTCTTTCTCCACCTCCATCCACAGTAGCTAAGACAAAGGCTTCAGGCTGGCTTAGCTGCTTCTAGAAGAAAGATTGTTAAAGAGATTGAATGTACACCTCACAAAGGGTCTGATTTACTGCTCCTGAAAAAAAGGGCCAAACCTTTTTCATCTTGATAATATCCAGACTCCCAGAGGGGCATCCATTCGTTTCAATGAAGACAATAATATCTCTGCTGTGCCACAGTCTGCAGGAGGCAAGGCCACTCAGGAAGGCAGCAGCAGGAAAACACTTCCTGCAAAGACAAAGGACACATTAAATTGATCCCTAACAAACACATTTCAACTGCAGTGGGCTGTCAGAAAGAAAGGCAATGTGCTGGCTTTTCTCTCAGCACGTAAAGGAAGTCCTTAAAGTGGAGCACTGGGATTTTACCAACCAAAGCATCAGCAGCAAAAAAGACAAGGTAATCTTGACCTCCTGCAGGATCCCACAGATTTTCGAAGTGTCCATGCACATGAGTGGGGTCAGCTGTGGCCAAGAGGTTCCATCGATAAACCACCCATGGATTAGACGGTTGCTAGTCTGAGGTTCACTGTAGGCGCTTCTAGATGGTAATAACCCCTAGGTGGTCTGTGCACACCCTGTGGGCCCAGGAGGTGTGCAGGCTCCCTCATGAGCAGCCCTCATCTTGTGTCGACCCAAAGGCATGGTATTTGGCAGATATTTTACCCCATTTCTGGTTTGAAGTTGCGGCAATTTGTTGTTTCATTAAAGCTGCTCTTTTTCTCCACTTTCCCTTCTTAGATTTTGTTGTTATTTTAGTAGTGTTCAAAGCATCTTTAAATCACAAACCTCAGTGTCTAGAGATTACTATTTAATTAACAGGAAAATTCACAGTATACTTAACATTAAATGAATGTATCTAATTAAAAATAAATGGCCTTAATGAAAGGTAGAGCTTCCAAACCATTCTGAGAGTAAAACACAAGCAAAAAAAAAAAGGGTCAAAATTTAAGAAATGTTGCAAAATTTGAGAAGAGAGTAAAACAGCAATAATAGCTGAGGGAGAATTTACTCTAGGCCAAGTGCTATTCTAAACACTTTATGCTAATATTAATATCAGTATATTAAATAGCATTAATATTTGATCATTTGAATTTTCACAGTTCCATGGAGTTATAAATTTTGAAGCAGATGAACCTTAGACTCAGGAAAAGTAAGTGGCTTTCTCATGGGGTTCCTCTAGCAGCTTTAGGAGGCGGAATTTGAGCCCAGGGCCCACACCCTTAGCTACGATGCCCTACTGCTCTTCCCTGGACACAGTCTGTTAAACACAAGCCATAAAATCAGACTGCAGAAATAAGACCAAAGGCGTAACTGGCTACAATGACTATTGCCGGGCAGACCTCCCTCAGCTCAGGTCAGCGACAGGCACCCCCTGGCACAGAACACTCCTCCTTATCTGCACCTTCTGGAAGAAGCATCTGTGCTCAGGGCTGAGTTAAAGGAGAACATCTGGCCTCCTTCCCTGAGAGAAGGAAGGAATATATGCGTGGACAAGGATCCAGACCCGCATCTCTAGAAGACAGGTCCTCAGAATAAAGAGAAAACTGGCCAAACTCTGATCATTAAGGAGTGGAAGGGAGAGGGGAAGGGGGACAAAAAATCCTTTCTCTACTGGAGTATGGAAAGTTTTTTTTTTTTTTAAATATGTGAATTAAGAAAAAAAAAAAAATTGGCTCAGTTGACCTACGTCCTCCCAAAGGCAGAGAAAACATAAATATGAATGTGGATTGTTTTAACTGCTATGTAGCAAATTTAAAGTTTTATAACTCACAGAATGTCAGAGGCAAAAAGGTAAAGGCCATCAGGTGCGCCCCTTCCTTTGATACCTGAAACCTGAGCGGGGGAAGCCTCATCCATGGTGACGCGGCAAAGGTGAGCCCCAGACACGAGCACAGTGCCCAGAGCTGAGCCAGGGACCTGCTGGGAAGGAAGAACCCTCCAGGCTTCGTGAGGGTCACGATAAACCAAAACATCAGCCTTGATGCCCCCAAATCTCTGACTGGTACCACTCGTGTGGAAATATTAAGGAGCAGAAGTAAAAATGGTAGCCTCGGGAGCCACAGACAAAGGAAGGCTGCGTGCCCAGAGCAACGAGACGAGCTCACGGAACTCTTCCATGTGTATCACGGTGCTCATATTTCCATCCACAGAGTCGTCTTTCACAATTTCGATGAGCCAAGCTCCTGCCTTCGCTGGTCTTCAGCTCAGACCAGCTCCGCGTTCACACAGAGCCCGCGCCTCCCACCGCCCGCGGTTGCACATCCCTCCCACCAGCGTTTCACGCACGAGGGCGGTGACTCTCACGCAGTCTTCATTAGCGCCTGGACCACTGGCACCCCAGGAATACTGGCTGAATGGACTAATCGAAACTCTCACCATCTAGGGTAAGAATGCTGCTGCTAAGTCGCTTCAGTCGTGTCCAACCCTGTGAGACCCCATGGACGACAGCCCACCAGGCTCCCCCGTCCCCAGGATTCTCCAGGCAAGAACACTGGAGTGGGTGCCATTTCCTTCTCCAATGCATGAAAGTGAAAAGTCAAAGTGAAGTCGTTCAGTCGTGTCCGACTCTTCGCGATCCCATGGACTGCAGCCCACCAGGCTCCTCCGTCCATGGGATTTTCCAGACAAGAGCACTGGAGTGGGGTGCCATTTCCTTCTCCAATGCATGAAAGTGAAAAGGGAAAGTGAAGTCGCTCAGTCGTGTCCGACTCTTCGCGACCCCATGGACTGCAGCCCACCAGGCTCCTCCTCCATGGGATTCTCCAGGCAGGAGCACTGGAGTGGGGTGCCGTTGCCTTCTCCGAGGGTAAGAATAGCATTCCCATTTTTGGACCAAAAAACTGAGGCTCTGGTTTTTTCCTCTTCCTAAGTGTAAGAACTAGGATTTGGTTCCAAAGCTTCTAAGTGTCTTCTAAGCTTCTAATACGCTACATGCTCAATACAAAGATAGATCCTAAGTTGGAAAGTACTGCCTTCACCATTTTTAAATTTTTTTAAAATTGAAGTATAGTTGATGTACAGTATTATATGTTATAGGTATATAATATAGTGGGTCACAATTATTTTCTTTTGAATTTCTTGTTTTGTATTGGGTAAAAGACACTTACTCCTTGGAAGAAAAGTTATGACCAACCTAGATAGCATATTGAAAAGCAGAGACATTACTTTGCCAACAAAGGTCTGTCTAGTCAAGGCTATGGTTTGTCCAGTGGTCATGTATGGATGTGAGAGTTGGACTGTGAAGAAGGCTGAGCACTGAAGAACTGATGCTTTTGAACTGTGGTGTTGGAGAAGACTCTTGAGAGTCCCTTGGACTGCAAGGAGATCCAACCAGTCCATTCTAAAGGAAATCAGTCCTGGGTGTTCTTTGGAAGGAATCATGCTAAAGCTGAAACTCCAGTACTTTGGCCACCTCATGCGAAGAGTTGACTCATTGGAAGAGACTCATGCTGGGAGGGATTTGGGGCAGGAGGAAAAGGGGACGACAGAGGATGAGATGCCTGGATGGCATCACTGACTCGATGGACGTGAGTCTGAGTGAACTCTGGGAGTTGGTGATGGACAGGGAGGCCTGGCGTGCTGCAATTCATGGGGTCGCAGAGTCAGACACGACTGAGCGACTGAACTGAACTGAACTGATAGCCAATTAACAATGTTGGTGATTCACAATTTTTAAAGGTTACACTCCTTTCATAGTTGTTATGAAATATCAGCTATATTTCCTACGTTGTAAATATATGTCCTTGTAGCTTATTGTGTGCGTACTAGTTTGTGCCTCTCAATCCCCTGCTCCTACCACGCCCCTCCCTGCTTTCCTCTCTCCACTGGTAACCACTAGTGTGTTCCCTTTATCTGTAAGTCTGTTTCCTTTTTGTTGTATTTACTAGTTTATTTCATAGATTCCACATCTAAGTGATATCATACTCTATTTGTCTTTCTCTGTTTGACTTGTTTCACTTAGCAAAATACTTTGCAGTCCATCCTTGTTCTTGTAAATGAAAAAATTTACTTTTTACAGCTGGGGAGTATTTCATTATACAGACACACACACACACACCACATCTTTACCCATTCACCTGTGGATGGACACTTAGCTTGCTTCCATATCTTGGCAATTGTAAAGGAAGAGTTATTGATCAATTCGCTAAAAATCAATTTGCCAAAAGCCAATTTATAAGGCATATCAGATGAATATCTTAAACACAGTGAAGAAGGTTGTTGCAGCTGCTTTGCTGGTAAAAGCAGAGGCAGGGGTAGACGCCTTGGCCAAGGCAGTGCCATGTAGAAGGTCAGGTCATAGACCCATGACAGGGGCGTGACGGTGAACTGTATATAAGGGGAAAGCCACCCACTCATATGTAAAATGATGTGTGCAAAAGCAGAGAGAACTAAACTTTGCCACAAAATCCACAATAAATCAGAGAGCAGGTCATTCTGTGATTTGGAATTTCATCACTTGATTCTCAATGAACTAGCCATTGGCAAAATATTTTTCAGTGAGCTCTGCTGCTTCCCACAAAAGGCCCTAAGAGAGATCTATACCCTTGGCTACCTGAACATTCACTTTGGTCACCTACCCATGTGTAGGAAATTTAAAGACAACTGAACTTAGCTTTCCACAGTCATCTCTTTCCTTACCCCGCAGCTCAGCTCTTTTGAAAAGAGGGCTGATGTCATTTCCGTGATGGATTCCAATCCTTTTTCCTGTCCATTTCCAACTTGACTAAAACATCCTTTCTTCGGGTTGCTTTCTCCCTCATTCTCTTGTTCTCATCCTCACTCTCCTGCTAATTCTTGTTCTTTCTTCCTATAAACAAGGATATAAATTACCACTTAGCTTGAGCTCTGTAGTGTATCCCTGGTCTTTATGGAGACAGCATGCTCCATAATGGATCGCCTTTGTGGAAAAGTGCAATCCCTGTAATTAGGAGCACTTTGATGGAGAACTCAAGCTCTATAACTCAGGAGATCATAAGCATTTCTTCTCTGGTGAAGTTCAGTTTAATGCAAAAGAAACATGTGTTTCCTGTCCCTTATTCTAAATCGATTGAGCCATTTGTCTAATTTAAACACTCTATAAATTACATACATCCTCCAAAGATAGGGACGAGGTCGACATAGTTGATATATGTTTTTTCATATGGCTTGAATCCATCACTGTCTTCCACAAGGCCTCTTAGCTTTATCCTGAGTGGACGGAGGCCCCATAACTCTCTGATCTACTCCATTTTCTCTGACACCCCTTAGGATTCTTGTTCAGACAATTTGGCCAAAGAGTTATGGCCGACTCTCCGTAGGCATGGACTGAAGGGAAGACTAGAGCTGCGTCCTTCACTCTCCTGTACTTCAGTAGCACAGTCGCCAAATTCTCCCCCACATCTCTGCCACTTTGTCCATTATTATAGGAGACTTGATGAGGAAAAAGTCAAAGAAGGTAGACTAGGTGTGGGTGCTTGTGGCTTCGCTTGACCTCACTGCACCCCTCTGATTCCTAGGAGGCAGGTTGCGACTCGCATGTGAAAATTGCAGTTCCAGAAATGGGAGCAATCCAGGCATCCCTCAGCAGAAGGTGGGACATTGCAGAGAAATGAGCAGACACCCTACTCTCTTATAGCTTCTCATGAGTCTATCCGGAAAACAGAATTTGGAAAGTTAAAAGCAGCTGTATTCAACTCCCTAACAGGGAGGGGTCTGGATTATTTAGTTTCTGCCAATCAGATGATTTTTTACATTTTAATTTGAAATAGAATTGAGTAAATTCTGTATATGGACTATATACCCCAGTTAAAAGTGAGATTGGCAGAGTACATTTTTTTAAAGATGAATCAAATATATGTGGCCCATAAGATAGTCACTTCAAATATATCAACACAGACAGATTGAAAGTAAGAGAAGGAGAAGGATTTATCATGCAAACAATAGTTAGAGAAAACAGGAAAAACTTTATTAACATCAGATAAAGTAGATTTTCAGAGCAAACATAATTACCAGAAATGCAGAGAGACAGTGTTTAATGATAAAGAGTTGATCTATAAGAAGGCATGGCAACCCCAGTGTGTCTGTGCCAAACAATGAAGCTGCAACATATGTAAACAAAAAAGAGATAGGCCTAAAAGGAGAGAAACAAATCAGCAGCTACGACTGCAAACTTCAGAGCCCATTTCACAGATGATCAAACAACAAGACAGAAGATGGACAAGGACGCTGTCGACCAACAGGAGCTAAGGCGCATTCATACAACACTTCACTCAACAGCACAACATGCATTCAAGTGCCTACAGAACGCATGCCAAGTACATACTATCTTCGGCTTTGAAACTGGCTTTGAGAATTAAAAGCACAGAGAGCGTGTTCTCTGACTACAGTAAAATCAAACTATAAATCAATGACAGAAAGTTCCCAAGAAAATCTCCAAACACTCAGAAACTAAACAGCACACTTCTAAATAATCATATGAGTCAAAGAGCACATCTCAATGGAGACCAAAACTATACTGAACTAAATGAAAGCAAGCATATAACATCAAAATTTGTGTGACACAGCTAAAAGCAATGCTGAGGGGGAAATATAGCACTAAACGCAGATATTAGAAGAGAGAAAAACTCTGAGTCATTTAAGCTCCCTCACCCCCTAAAGATGCTGGGAAAAGAAGAGCAAAATAAATCCAAAGCAAGTTTCTGGAAGTAATAAAGATAAGAGCAGAAATCAGTGAAACTGAAAACAGAAAATCAGTGGGGAAAACAATGAGACAAAGTGTTTTGGAAAGACTGATGAAATGGACAAATAAATATCCAGCAAGATGGACAAATTAGAAAGAGATAAGACACACGTTTCCGGCATCAGAAATGTAACATCACTATAGACGCTTCAGACACATGAGAGGGTAATAAAGAAATGCTATGAACAACTCAACACACATAAATTTGGATATTTAGATTAAGTGGGCCAATTCCTTGGAAAGGACAAATTACCACAGCTTACCCAGGATAAATAAATAGTTTGACTGGCCTATAGCTATTCAGGAAATTTAATATGTAATTTAAAAATCCACCCCCCCCCCCCACCAAGAAATTGCCAGGTACACATGGTACCACTGGTAAATTCTACCAAATGTTTAAAGAAAAAGCACTAATTTTATACATCTTTTCCAGAAAATCCCTTTAAAAAACAAAAGAACCCCTTAGAAGAAATGGAGTAGCCCTCACACTCAAAAAAAGAGTCAGAAATGCAGTACTTGAATGCAATCACAAAAATGACAGAATGATCTCTGTTCATTTCTAAGGCAAAACATTCAATATCACAGTAATCCAAGTCTATGCCCCAACCTGTAATGCTGAAGAAGCTGAAGTTGAACAGTTTTATGAAAACCCACAAAACCTTCTAGAACTAACACCCAAAAAAGATGTCCTTTTCATAATAGGGGACTGGAATGCAAAAGTAGAAATTCAAGAGATACCTGGAGTAACAGGCAAATTTGGCCTTGGGGTACAAAATGAAGCAGGGCAAAGGCTAATAGAGTTTTGCCAAGAGAACGCACTGGTCATAACAAACACCCTCTTCCAAGAGAAGACTCTACCTATGGACAAGAGAAGACTCTAAACGTGGACATCATCAGATGGTCAATACCGAAATCAGATTGATTATATTCTTTGCAGCCAAAGATGGAGGAGCTCCCAACAAAAACAAGACTGAGAGCTGACTATGGCTCAGATCATGAACTCCTTATTGCCCAATTCAGACTTAAATTGAAGAAAGTAGGGAAAACCACTAGACCATTCAGGTATGACCTAAATCAAATCCCTTACAATTATACAGTGGAAGTGAGAAACAGATTCAAGGAATTAGACAGAGTGAAGAACTATGAAAAAAAGAACTGAAGAACTATGGACGGAAGTTCGTGACATTGTACAGGAGTCAGTGATCAAGACCATCCCCAAGAAAAAGAAGTTCAAAAAGGCAAAATGGTTGTCTGAGGGCTTACAAATAGCTGAGGAAAAAAAAAAGAAGTGAATGGCAAAGGAGGAAAGGAAAGATATACCCATTTGAATGCAGAGTTCCAAAGAATAGCAAGGAGAGATAAGAAAGCCTTTCCCAGTGATCAGTGCAAATAAATAGAGGAAAACAATAGAATAGGAAAGACTAGAGATCTCTTCAAGAAAATTAGAGATACCAAGGGAACATTTCATGCAAAAATGGGCTCAGTAAAGGACAGAAATGGTATGGCCTAACAGAAGCAGAAGATATTAAGAAGAGGTGGCAAGAATACACAGAAGAACTGTACAAAAAAGATCTTCATGACCCAGATAACCATGATGGTGTGACCACTCACCCAGAGCCAGACATCCTGGAATGCACAGTCAAGTGGGCCTTAGGAAGCATCACTATGAACAAAGTTAGTGGAGGCAATGGAATTCCAGTTGAGCTATTTTGAACTGTAAAAGATGATGCTGTGAAAGTGCTGCACTCAATATGCCAGCAAACTTGGAAAACTCAGCAGTGCTCACAGGACTGGAAAAGGTCAGTTTTCATTCCAATCCCAAAGAAAGGCAATGCCAAAGAATGTTCAAACTACCTCACAATTGCACTCATCTCACACGCTAGCAAAGTAATGCTCAAAATTTTCCAAGCAAGGCTTCAACAGTACATGAACTGAACTGCCAGAAGTTCAAGCTGGATTTAGAAAAGGCAGAGGAACCACAGATCAAATTGCCAAAATCCACTGGATCATCAAAAAAAGCAAGAAAGTTCCAGAAAAACATCTATTTCTGCTTTATTGACTACACCAAAGCCTTTGACTATGTGGATCACAACAAACTGTGAAAAGTTCTTCAAGAGATGGGAATATCAGACTACCTTACCTGCCTCCTGAGCAATCTGTATGCAGGTCAAGAAGCAACAGTTAGAACTGGACCTGGAACAACAGGCTGGTTCCAAATCAGAAAAGGAGTACATCAAGGCTGTATATTGTCACTCTGTTTATTTAACTTATATGCAGTGTACATCATGAGAAACACTGGGCTGGAAGAAGCACAAGCTGGAATCAAGATTGTCAGGAGAAATAACAATAATCTCAGATAGGCAGATGATACCACCTTTATGGCAGAAAGTGAAGTAAAGAGCCTCTTGATGAAAATGAAAGAGGAGAGTAAAAAAATTGGCTTAAAACTCAACATTCAAAAAACTAAGATCATGGCATCTGGTCCCATCACTTCATGGGAAATAGATGGGGAAACAACAGAAACAGTGACAGACTATCTTTTTGGCTCCAAAATCACTTCAGATGGTGACTGCAGCCATGAAATTAAAAGATGCTTACTCCTTGGAAGGAAAGTTATGACCAACCTAGACAGCATATTAAAAAGCAGAGACACTACTTTGCCAACAAAAGTCCATCCAGTCAAAGCTATGGTTTTTCCAGTAGTCATGTATGGATGTGAGAGTTGGAGTATAAAGAAAGCTGAGTGCCAAAAAATTGATGCTTTTGAACTGTGGTGTTGGAGAAGACTCTTGGGAATCCCTTGGACTGCAATGAGATCCGACCAGTCCATCCTAAAGGAGATCATATTCACTGGAAGGACTGAAGCTGAAGCTGAAACTCCAATACTTTGGCCACCTGATGCAAAGAACTGACTCATTGGAAAAGACCCTGATGCTAGGGAAGATTGAAGATGGGAGGAGAAGGGGACGACAAGAGGATGAGAGTGTTGGATGGCGTCACTGACTCTATGGACACGAGTTTGCGTAGGCTGCAGGAGTTGGTGACAGACAGGGAGGCCTGGCGTGCTGCAGTCCATCGGGTCACAAAGAGTCGGACACGACTGAGTGACTGAACTGAAGTAATTGAACTTTCCAGAAAATAGAAGAGGAGGGAAATTTTCACTAAAATTTTAAACTTCTATTAAGAGAATGATAAGACAAGCTTTAGGGTATGAGAAAAGGGTTACAAATCACATATACAACAAAGGACTAATATCTAGAATATATAAAGAAGCCTCAAAACTCAAAAATAACAATAATAATAATAGTTGAATTAAGAAATGCACAAGAGACACAGAGGCATTTTAACAAAGAGGATGTACAGATTGCAAATAAGCATGTGAAATGGTATTTAAAACCATTAGCCTTTAGGGAAATGCAAGTTAAAACCACGTGAGATATCACCACATATTCATCAGAATGACTAGAGTTAAAAGTAGTGACACCAGCAAACGCTGGCTTGGATGCAGAGAAACTGGATCATTCACATGTTGCTGGTAGGAATGTAAAATAGTCAAGACACTTTGGAAAACAATTTGGCAATTTCTTAAAAAACTAAAATTTAACTACAATCACGTGCACTCAGGAGTTTCAGTTCAGTTCAGTTCAGTTCAGTCGCTCAGTCGTGTCCAACTCTTTGTGATCCCATGAATCGCAGCACACCAGGCCTCCCTGTCCATCACCAACTCCTGGAGTTCACCCAGACTCACGTCCATCGAGTCAGTGATGCCATCCCGCCATCTCATCCTCTGTCGTCCCCTTCTCCTCCTGCCCCCAATCCCTCCCAGCATCAGAGTCTTTTCCAATGAGTCAACTCTTCGCATGACGTGGCCAAAGTACTGGAGTTTCAGCTTTAGCATCATTCTTCCAAAGAAATCCCAGGGCTGATCTCCTTCATCATGTCCAACTCTTTACAACCCTATGGGCAGTAGCCTGCCAGGCTTCTCTGTCCATGGAATTTTCCAGGCAATAATATAGGAGTAGGTTGCCATTGACTCTTCAAGATGCAACTACGATATAACCCAGTAATTATGGCGTTGAATTAAATTGATTGATTAAGTGCTGACACCTGAAGCAATGAAGACTAATGTTCACATAAAAACTTGTCCACAATGCAATTGAGATTATCATACCAAGTGAAGTAAGTCAGAAGACAAATACTGTATCATATCACTTACATGTGGAATCTAAAATGTGGCACAAACAAGCCTATCTATGAAATAGAGAACTGACTGGCATCTGCCAAGGGGCCATGGGGTTGGGGAAGGGAGGGAGTGGGAGGCTGAGTTAGCAGATGTAAGCTTTTATATATAGAATGGATAAACAGCGAGGTCTTACTATACAGCACAGAGAACTATATTCAATATCATATGATAAACCATAATGGAAAAAGAACATTTTTAAAAGAATGTACATATATGTATGTATATGTATATAACTGAATCACTTTACTGTATAGCAGTAATTAACACAGGATTGTAAATCAACTACACTTCAATTAAAAAAAAAAACTTGATCACAAATATTTCCAGCAGCTTTTTTCATAACAGCTAAAAACTAGAAACAACCCAGATGTCCTACAGCAGGTAAATGATTAAATACATAAGGTGTATCCATACCATGAAATTCTACTCAGCAATAAAAAAAAAAACTGTTGAGACACAGAGAGACCTGGAAGAATAGCCAGAAAATTATGAGGAGTGAAAAATGCTAATCTCAAAAGATAACATACTTTATGATTCCATTTATATAACATTCTTGTGATGAAAAAATTATAGAGAACAAAATAGTGGTTTCTGGGGGTAACGGAGGGTTGGAGGCAGGAGGGAGTGGGCATGATGGTTAAAAGGCAACACAAAGCTGTGGTGATGGAAACGCTGTCTTTACTGTATCAACGTCAGAATTCTGGGCGGGTGTGATATGCCACAGATTTATGGTCTGGATGAACCACAGTCTGTTTATCCCCTGGAGAAAGCTGAGTAGTGTGCACACTGTGATTATCCCTTACAACTTCTTATGAACCTACATTTATCTCAGAATAAAAGTTTAACTAGAAATTTGTGAAGTATTACCTACAGGCAAATGGAAACAGAACAAAATGAAGTAATGAATAAATGAACTCCATTAATTATTTTCACTACAAGTTGTCTTGCAAGAACTCCTCAGAGTCTATCCTGAATAGAGACTTTCAACTCTACTCGAGTAATCTCCTTATCCTAAAGATGGAATCAAAGTGGCATTATCACCATCCAACTCAATAAACTGCAATTTTATCCAATTCACCTCTTCCTTTTCCAAAGCTCAATCAATTTGTTATCTTATAAATTTTTAAGGCCTGAAGCAAGGAGGCTTTAGACATAATTATTTCACTACTGATCATTAGAATAATCTAACTCAACTCAACAAAACTTTATTGGAAACAAGATTTACTCTTGAGAAATGTTTGTTGAAAACCCCTACCACAATATTATTGCCAAAATGAAGGTGGGAAGGGACAGTCTCTCAGCGGCTCAGTTTCCAAACCTAACTCAGTAAGAGTCCCTTTTGCTTTCGCTTTCATCTAACACCTTGATTCAGGTTTTAGACAAGCTGTATATGTACCCACTCGCACAGCACATAGGAAAACGCGTCCCCTCCCGCACCCCCTGCTACGGACAAGATTTACTACTGTGAGTCAGGAGTGACCTTCAGAAACGGCTACCCTGTGGGCTAATTAAGCTTAGAAAGAGGAATAAAGCATTAAGTAGGCTGAGGGTCGCTGTTGCTCTTGGCAGACATTCCACACCATTCTATTCAATGAATCTGTGGACTCCATTACATCCGCTCAGGGTCCATTTTGTAGTCCATATAGCCTGTCAATCTCAGACAGAAACAAAATCAGAAATCCTACTAAGGCTTGCCAGCTGATGAAACTCAATGCTTAAAACCCTAGACAGATACCATACCTTCTATGCTCTGTAGATCTGGAGCTTTGATCCCCAGTCAAGTATTTTTCCTTCTTCTTGAGTTTCCTTTAAAGGTTGTTGGGTTTGTTCCCCACCCCACCCCCCCCACCCCCTGCTGGGAATGATCTTTAATCCATCCAGTGGTCCCCTAACGGCTTATTTCCACCCAGAGAAAAGACAGTTCTCTATTTCGAAATGAAGCCATCAAACTTGACAATTTCCATATCTGAAAATTAGACTACGTTGAGCCCACTGTGTCCTGAGTCAAAGAGAACTCGACACAGCAGGCGCTGGAAAGCCATCCCCACCAGGTGATAGGATGTGGTCCTAAGTCTTAGCACCACATACTCTACTGGGCACCCCACCCATCCACTGTTTTGCTCCCAATCACCACCAAATATGTCCAGTCTCTGTGACTGCATTTCTGCTCTGTCTCTGATTTTGTATTCTAGTCCCCATTTGGCTGTGACCCAGATTTTTCTGGCTGTACAGGCCTCTTTTTCTGCAAGGGCTGAAACCTGACTCCTTTACCTCCCAGCCACTGACATCTCAAGATGTTATCATTCACCTGGTTTTCAGTGTTGCCAGTTAAAGATTCCAGCTCATGGTTTCAGAATGCCATGACACGGAAATTCTTGACTTTTCTGCACTCACAGAAAAGAAGGGAATCCTGATTCAGATTCATCTGGGACTAGTCTAGACAATGGGGACAGTTGAGTCAACTAAATTCAATAACAATGTCTTGAGTGCTCACATGCACTTTTCTAGTTCCTGGAATTATAAAGATTAATATGACACAACTTTTGCCCTCCTGAAACTTGTTGCTAATTGGGTAAACACCTTCAAACACAGATCTTCCATCTCATATGGTAAATAATTTGGTAAGATGCAGACTTATGGATCATTGAGAGTAGGACATGGATCCTCCAGAGGAAGAGGAGGGAAGCTGTGTACAGAGGAGAAGTGACATGAGAAGGGCAAAAATGGAGAAAGAGGCTCCCCAACACTAAAAGGGGCACATCAGGCAGGTTTATGTAAGCAGCAGGTGGGCATGGACCTGCTCGGGGCACCCCAGAAAGGAGCAAGCCCTCACAGGGGGCAGCTGTGCAGCAGCCTCAGGGAGACTGGATTCTCAGCCTCAGCAAAGAGCCCCGCCCCGCCAAGCCTGGCGTGGAAGCCCAGGACTGTCTGCCACCAGGGAGGCAGAACAGAGCCCAAGTGGACTTGGACAAGGAAGGAATCAAAGTGCACGTGATGAACAAGAAGAATCTTCCCAGAGGTTCTGTTGAGCGTAAGGTCCCCACAAGCCTTTGTGGAATTTTGGGGTGGGCGGAATAAACCCTAGAGGTAGAGAAGATAGATTTTTCTGCCAGCCTTAGCAGAAGTGGGGCTTAAAGCCAATTATAATTGATTTTATAAAAATAAAGCACTATGACCACTGAGTGTGTGAGTGTGGAAAATAAACACTCTCTACAGTGAGGACCACGGAGTCCAGAAGTTGTTCAGAGGAGGGGACATGGCGCAGATGGGGAGTCCAGGGAAACTTTCTTGGAGAAGCTGATGAGTAAACCGAGTCTTGAAGAGTGGCTTGTAGGCTGACAGGTAGAGAGGCGGCACACAGGAGATCCAAAGAAGATGAGCCACGTGGAGGGCGGCGACTGGAGAGAAGCTCCGGAGAGGGACACCAGCAGGTCTGCCTGTGGGCCAGGCCTACAGCCCTCTTAGGCTTGGCCTGCAGCTGTTTCCTGGTTGCTGTCTGTAAATAGCTCCTAATATCTTGCACGTGTTTGTGGGGTCTACTCCAGCCCTCTGTCTCCTCTTCAGGAACTACCCCAGAACGACTAGCCAAAAGAGCATCTCTTTTACTTTGTCATCAATTCAACATTCATAATCTTTTTTCATAGCTGGGATGATAGAACACTGAAACATGGACAGTTACAGCTTAGCTGTAACTAAGCTGTCTTCGTGCAGATGGGAGATTGAAGGCCAGAGAAAGGAAATGACCTTCCACTTGTCACACATCTAAGTGTGGGTGGAGCTGAACTCTGCATCCAGGTCCCTTAATGGCTAACCTGGTCTCCTTGGTTAGCTGCTTCTCATGACTTACGGATGTGGACAGGCCGGTCCCCAGGTTCCCCTCAGCGCTGTGTGTCATGCTCACGGTGCTACGGCCACTCCACTGAAAGGGCCACGGGTTTCCAGTGAGAGCTTCTCTGGGGCATCAGCGCTGCCATGTTGGGAGTTCGTGAGGATGCAGAGAAATGGCCGGAAATGGCAGCAAAGCTCTCCCATCTCAGGGAACAAAAATGCCCAGTGTCAGGGCAAGAGAACCATATCTTCTTCAGCAACAGAATTTACCTGCACAGGGAGAGGACTCCGAGGTGACCTGCTGCTTCTCTTCTTGTTTTAACAACCACGTCTCCCTTCCACTCTGCTCATCCTCTGTCCTCCAATTCTCTGCTGCTGCCACCTAGGGGCTGTGAGACAGGAAAACCACAGGAGGACTGTAAGCCCAGGACAGAAACGTGACTCTTACACTGAAGAAGCAGTGTGGGCCTGGTGCGGGCCTTTGCATCCCCCTTTTGCACTTGCCTGGCAACCCCCAAGTGCTGAACAGCAGACTGCATCCATCCCCAGCGGAATCGATCGCAGTGGTACAGTGGCTGACTGCAAACCCATCTTTAGACATACACTCTTCCTAAGAAGGGGAACAGGAGAGGCTCAGATTCTTGGAAACCAACAGAAACCTTGTTGATGGAAAAGCCAATAAAAAGGAGAAGAGAGACACATGAGCCGCGTGGAGGTGTCCAGTCCTAGGACCCACGCCAGGCAAAAGCTCTCAGCCAATGGTAACTGTGAGCTGAGCTGGAGAAGCCAGCTTAAAGACAGCTGGGGCAGTTCCTTGATTTGGGCTGGAGCCGCTCTGGGAAACCTTCAAAGAAAAGGAAGAAGTGAGCTAGCTAGCACATCGCCAGCTGGAGTTTCAGAAATAGGCCTTTCAGATACTCCTCAACTCCGATATTTACGCATTTGCGCTGATCTAGTTTCATGCTAGAGTATCCCAGAGATGCTCGGCTATGAAGCTATCTCTAGATTGTTACAACTTCCCGTTCCGTCACGTGCATAGAGTTACCTGGAAGGAGCCGCGGCAGTAAAATGGAGGAAACAGGGCTGGTAGAGTAGGGCTTTGGGGGGAAGCCTGGGCCTCACAGTGCTCTCACACCCTGGTTATACCGTCGCCTCTTTAGAGCTGGAAGGGGCTTGGAAAGTGAGGTGGTATTGAAACCTGTTCACAAATACACAAATTCTTT